>NC_143498.1:47490000-49890000 GCF_051622355.1 Phaseolus vulgaris
GGCTAGTTGTTTGTTTGAGGCCTAAAATGAAAGGCCCATTAATATTACATTCTAGGCAATTTCTTTTTACATTCCTATAATTTCTTCTTGAACTTCCAAAAGTCTACTAAAAAATCATTTTGTCTTTAGTAAAAATAATAAGTAATCCTAAATCCATACACCCTTCGTCTTCTTCACCCCTTTAGCACCCCTTTAACAAAGACCTCCACATCTGATCCTGGAATATCACTTTTGATTTTTGTTCACATATAGTTGTTTTACCAATTCAAATAGTACTAAAATGATAAAAAGTCATACGAGGAAACCTTTGAAAAATATTTGAAAATCTAAAGGTTGGTTATGAATCTCAAAAGCTTAAAAGAAAAAGGTTGCAACCATGGTTGAATGGTAAACTGTTCAAATTGATGGAAGATACAAAAGAAACGAATATGAAAGAGATGATAATATTATTGGACATGATGGAGAAAGAATTGAAGAGGGAGAATCCAATGAAGTAGAAGACCTAATTGATGATTAAGACAAATAAAAGGATGGACAAGATGAAGATGATGAAAACATGGGAAAATAGATGGAATATGTGCAATTAGAGAATGAAGATAGGAACGTGAAAAAGATACACAATCAAAAAGTGAGAACTATAACAAAGAGACTAACGCATCTAGGGTTATCATGAGGATGACAACAAGCTTAGGTTTTTAATTTGAATTCATAGGTTTGAAAAAAGTAGAAGCGGAGAGGTGAAAATTGATAAAGGATTGAAACAGGAAAGCAAAAGAAGGAAATTATGAACTCAAGCAAAGTTATTAGCCACAACTCTAACTCAAGTTATGAATTTAAAATAACATTATGAATTGGATCATTTACTAACTTTATATTATGGATTGGTTAATATGTGATATAACCCAACTTTACAAGAAGATGACCCGAAACACTTACTTAATCACTTGGTAAAGTTTGTGTCCAGTGACAATCTTCATCGAGTTATCACCTTATCTTGCTAATCACAATCTTAATCCAAGTGAAAATCATAAAAATAAGTGTAATTGCAATTCAATTCATTTCAATATGAGAGGTATTTATGAATCCCAAAATACATTAGGGATTGACCAATATTCAATACAACTTTATATTTTTGATTGACCAATCTCAAATGTATTTTTTAATGCATAAATACGTTTTGGCTAATCCATAATATAAAGTTGGTAGAGAGTCCAATCTCAAACATGTTTCTAGATCCATAAATACATTATGTATTGGACAATCCAAAATATCTCATATGGAAATACATTATGTTTTAGACAATCCATAATACATAAAATCAATCTTACTATATTTTGGATTATGTAGTCCAGAAAAATTACATAATCCAAAATTAAAAAAAGAAACCAATAAACTAACTAGAGATGAAAATCACCACCTATCACTGCCACCAAAGCAACAAACTCTACAAGCTTTACCACTAAACTCATTCATGTATAACAAGGAAACCCCATGACCTAAAACTATTTATAGAAGGGTATTTTTGGAATTAAAAGAATTATGGAGATGCATGGAGAAAATATGGGAGTGTAGGAAGTAATTAACAACATTCTACCTGTTCCTGTCCATCTATCTTGCATTTCCATCCATCAAACTAAGCTCCACACAATACACAGTGAGGAACACCTGACACAAAACAAAAGAAAAGAAAAGCTAAGCTTCACTGCCATGCCTGCAACGTCATTCTCGTGTTCGTTCCTCTCCCTGCAACCACGCTTCAATTCCTACGTCAACCCTATTTTCCGTTCACTCACCTTCCAACTCTCTTCTTCACCTTTCCCGTTCAATGCACCCTTCTCCAGCATTAGAATCCGCTGTTCGCTTTCGCGACCGGCGGAAACCAATTCTACGACCGGCGGCAGGTCTGGCGCGTTAACTCCTGGTCCCTCCGTCGGCGGCGATGTTCAGAAAATCGACGTGAATCCTCCCAAGGGGACGCGCGACTTCCCGCCCGAAGACATGCGCTTGCGCAACTGGCTCTTCAACCATTTCAAAGAGGTGTGTGTGGTTTTGGATACGAATTACTCATTGCCGTTTTGTTCTTGTGCCTGTTTCAGCTCGATTGTTGTTTTTTCTTTTGACAATTTGGTCTTTCAATGTGAGGATCAGGTTTCCTGGTTGTACGGATTCGAAGAGGTTGATTATCCGGTGCTTGAGTCGGAGGCTTTGTTCACTAGGAAAGCAGGAGAAGAGATTAAGGACCAGGTATCTCTTTCGCTTTATCGTTTTTGTTCATATTCACTATGACATCTTACTATTAACATCTCAACAGATAAAGAAGGCTCTGAAACTACTAATTCCCTAGTTTTTAGTTTGACTGTGACATCAATCAATTAGTGTTTTCGTAAAGGTGATGTCAGTGGACTTTGAATTATACTCGTGCTCCATTTGTTTGTTCAGTATTGCTAGTTTGAACTCTAGTTATGTAATTTGTGCCTTCTTTCAACTGGTCTGAATTACTTTATCTTAAAGTTTTCTGCACTTCATAGTTGCATTATGCTTGGGACAATGATAAACTCTGTGTTTTTCTTTGTTTAGCGCTCCGGTGATGATTTTGATGAGTTACTTGGTTTAATATTTTATATGATGGATAATGTCTTAGGTGTTAATCTGTCATTCTATGTTTATTGTCACGAGTCTCTGATAGACATGCTTCCTCCTTCCTTATCTTGTTGTTTTAGTTGTAGTATAGTCCTGTAGATAAGCATTAAAACTCCAAATACTTATTATCAGCATTGAGCTAACTGATTATTTACTGTTTCATAAATCATATTGAGAAGAAAGTCATTTATGTTTGATTAAGTGCATGTTGTTTTGTGTCTGGCCAAGTTAAACGCAGCTTCATGATCTACATACAAGCGGAAGCTACTTTAAGTTTCATTTTTTAACATCCGATAAATGGGTCTTAGATTCTAAATGCCAATGCAAATAAGTTATAATTTTTTAAAAATGATCTTGGTGTTTCCCTGTTTCGGCAGTTGAGGCTACTTCTCTATTATTCTGCACACTACACATAGACAATTAATACATTGAAAATCAGACAATATGCTGCGTGCAGCGAGTCTTATTGGCGTCATTCTATTCATTGACTTCATTAGGAATTGCTAGAATAGAGCCATGGTGTGGCTTTAAGGTATTTAGAGGCTATGCTTTTAATTTTCCTAGTAGCACAACTATAATTAGGTTATTTCGAGCTAGACATGTATGCATGATTGAGTGTGTGATATAGTTTTTGTGTCACACAAACAGCATGCCCGTGGTGTGCTTAAAATATTAGCATTTTAATCAAATATCTTTTAATAAAAAAGTTTATTAAGAGAGCAGATAATGCAAATACATTAAGGAATTTTTACTAAATACTAAAATATATACTTTTGAATTTGCAGCTTTATTGTTTTGAAGATCGGGGAAATCGCCGTGTTGCATTAAGGCCTGAACTTACTCCTTCTTTGGCAAGGCTGGTGATACAGAAAGGGTAAGGTTAATTCTTATGCTCATATTTTAGGGTTTTCCTATATTTGCAGTTTTGATATTAATCTATGCCAGAAAAGTTAAGCTTTAATATACTTAACTTTAATATCTTGTATATGAATGCCAACTTCTCTTTTTCATGTTTGTTCTATAACTTCTAGGAAGTCGGTGTCATTACCAATTAAGTGGTTCACTGTTGGACAATGTTGGCGGTATGAGAGAATGACAAGGGGCCGTCGTCGTGAGCACTACCAGTGGAACATGGATATTATTGGTGTTCCTGGGGTTATGGTATGTGCTGCCTGATATACGCACTTTTTGAAGTTATGGATTGTCCTCTTTCTGGTCAAATGTTTCATGATTGATTCAGAAAGCTAGGCACTAAGGTGTCATCAGTTAGTAGTTGTGCCATTATAATTATGTTTGTGTAGCATTTAGCTTGTTATGGTAAGATATCCTTTTAGTAGTGATTGCTTTCTTTTATTCATTTTCCCTTCTCTTGTAACAATACAGAAACCTGTGCCTTCTATTTGTAGTCTAGTCAGAAAGTAATGAAAATTTCTGAACGTTCTTTGTTATTAAGTCATGAGATGTGTTGTTTTTTTGTTTTATATTTTGTTTTTGACATGCTTTTGGTTGAGTTTTTATGGTTGTTTTGCATTATGTACCTCATTTTAAAATTTTGAATGATGGTACTTTTAATATTGTTGAATGCATTGGACTATAATCTATTATATGTATTTTTTTACCATGCTTCTTTTGATGTTGTAGGCTGAAGCAGAGCTTATATCTTCTGTTGTCACTTTGTTTAAGCGAATAGGAATCACAGAATCAGATGTTGGATTTAAGGTTTCCAGTCGAAAGGTGGAGATTTCATTTTCATTGTATGTGTGAGATAGCCTATTTAACACATGGTGAATATTTAAATTGCTTTTACTAGAAATCAGGGATGCAATTAATTATCACAATTTTAGTGATTTGATTTATTCTTATGTATTTATGAGGGATTTTGCTATGCTCTAATACATGATTATAAATAATACTCATGTAAACGCACAACATATCTCCCTCATTGTATTGCACATCTCCCTTCTTCGGGGTTTATATTTAGTTCTATTACCTGAACATGCGACTTGTGAATTTAAAGATTTAACTGGTCAAGATGTATGATAGATTGAATTTATCAAATTCTTTTAGCTATATGCTCTACATTTGTGGTTGAAAAGTCATTGAAATGTTGGTTTAAGGGATGTTGCTATGGGCAAGAACATAGGGTTGGGGTCTTCCCTAACATAGTGTGTTGTTAAATCTTGGTTAAAAAATAGACTTTGTTTGGTTTAGTAGTACCTAGGAGTATGTTAGATATATATCCTATATTTTTGCACAATACAAACTAAGTCCTTCCTTGCCGTGTTTGTTTTGACACTTTTTGGTCACATGCCTGTTTTGCATGATTGTTTTATCTTCATTTATTGTGACAATTAATTAATAATATTTTGTCAAGTGCATTGTCACTGGGTTAATGCATGTAGTTTGTTTCAACTTTGTAGATAAACGGAGTCTGCATACAGCTTTAGTTCTAACATTTAACTTAATTCGTATGGTTCTTTTTATTGCTTTGGTTTATGACAGTCTTTTACTCTGTTGGATATCTCCTTACTGTACAGGTTCTACAGGAAGTACTAAATTGTTATTCAGTGCCAGAATATTTATTTGGCAAGGTCTGCGTCATTATTGATAAAGTGAGTGATACGTAATGTTGCTCTTTCAGTTTATTTTTCTAATTGTTGATGCTGCTGTAGCATTCTTGATCCTTATTTGTCCATGAAAAAAAATATATGATAAGGGATCATGATAACTTCTATTTGTTCCTGTGGATTGTTAATGACAAAAAACATGTAGAAGTTGAACCAAAAGGCTGAAGCTAAGATCAAATGCCATTAAATTTCCATGTACTATAGCTAGTTCATGTTTATTGGATAAATGATATTTCACATCACCCAACATAATGCTAAAATTATATGCGAAATTCAGTCCTAGTACAGAATATGCTTTTACTATATTTGTTAAAAGGAAGTGATTAAGTCTGTGTGAACTACACAAGGAAGGAAATACTCATGTTAGGTGTACAAGAATAATTACAAAAAACTACATGAATATGTAACTAACCCTAGTTAAGTAATACAAGAATATGATATGCCTAATTTACAATATTATTATAGTTAAAATTTCTTGGATTCTCACATATATAATTAATTTGAGGACCTACCAATGAGTTGGTGAAAATATTCGCCAATTAATTATTTAAATTGAAAAACTAGTGATGTCTTTGGATATGATCTTGCATTTTACTTAGGCATGTGCTCTTTACTCCGATAACACTCGACGACAGTATGGTGTTAGGATTTGATGAATCTTCTTTCTGTCTAACAATTTGACGACCCTATGTCTACGTCTTTGGGATGAGTTCATGTGGCCCTTATGATTATAATGAACTACTCCCTCTTGTTGCTTCAAATCCAACTCAGGCTAAGAAGGAGCAAGAGAACAACACCTTTATTGCACTGGCTGTTTATGGCTTGCTGTCAGTGTGGTGCTACATTAGATAAGATCCTTGGATCCCTTATGGCCCCAGTGATGACATTTACCTCTTTCATGCATCTTCTAATTCCTCTGAAGCACACCATCAAGACCCCTACCTCTACTATCAGGGATACATCAACCCTTTCTTCCCAAAGTAGCACTTCTAGGTGGTCATGCACAGGGTTCTTAAGTTCCAAAAGTTGCCACAAGTGTGATCGCTATCATTCTGCTCGACATACTATTGATTGATGATGGAAGGTACATGTTTAATCACCTTTCTTGACCAATGTGTCTCAAGCGTTCTTTGTTGATCCTACTATGACTTCTACTTCAATGACTGATCAACCCCTTATGACTATGACTACATATTACAACCTTGTATGCTGGTATGTGAGTTGCTAGACCTTTTGTGCTATTGCTGTGGTGGCTCACTATGGTAAATGTACTGCTTGCATCTCTTACTCTCCTTCCTTGGGACCACAGATACTTGATTTTGGCGCTTTAGACCATAGACTTGGTAATTGATCTTTTTGGAAAATGGATATAGGCCACATGTAGTAAGATGGATTTTTCAAGTCCAAGTTTTGAATCCCAAAGGATTATTGTAATACTCAAGTAAAAACATGTTTGTTTATTAAATTAGTTTAAGGTTGTAATTGTAAATGCATGTATTTTGTTGCAAAGTAGAAAAAAATAGTAAAGCAAAAGAAATCAAACTTTGGACAAGTAGTTAAATGGTTGGCAAGAACAACGAAGGGATTTTATAGATATTAAGATTGTTGTAGGTGGAATCAATTGTTCCATGACAAAGGTTAGGTGGATCAAGTCACAATTGAAATGTGGCGCTTGTGTTGTTGCACTCTTAAGTAGAAAGAGTTGTGGCCTGATTATCAACTATAACTTTTGCCTATTAATAAGCGTTCAATTCAACAATTAGTAGATATGACAAGGTCACGAGTTAGATTTCCAGTGGGACAATTGTTTAGGGGAGATTGTTACAAGTTGCACAATTGTCCTATGGCGTAGGCTAGGTGAACCGAGTCACAATTGAAGAGTTCGACTCCCAGTGAGACAATTGTTGAGGGGGAGATTGTTACAGGTGACATCAATTGTCTCGTGGCGGAGGCTAGGTGGGTCAAATCAAATCGAGACGCTTGGGTTGTTCCACTCTTAAGTAGAAAGTGTTGCGTCCTGACTAACTATGAGCCTAATAGTAAGCAATCAATCCAACAGAGATGTCAGGGTTGAGTTTCTCTAAACTACCCCTCATGCAAATCACTATAATTACTTATTGTTAGTAAATTCCAACTATATCATCAACTTCAAATCTTAATCTCTTAAGCAAATGAACCTAAAGCAATTGATTATAATCAATCACTTGAGAATTACGATCAATTTGTCAGCATAGATTAAGAGTTGAAAGATGCCTAATTAAAATTAGCCTATTCCTACTATTAATTTCTATTGGGTCCAGAATTCTAGGTTCAAAAGGTGATCAAGCTCAATTAAAATCTCAATTAATCAAGTAAAAGGTGATCAAGCTTATACGGACATTATATTGAGAAGAACAATATAATCATAAAAACTTTGATAAAATAAAATAGAAATTTGCCAAGGAATTTGGAGAAATATCCATAACTTAGGTTTTTTGGCCCCTAAAAATTGCACCACAGGCAGCCTACCAGACAAACCTTTTGAATCCCCTATTGGTTGACCCTTGTGCAGGTGACTTTTTTATCATTATTGAACAATGACACAATGAAATATTTTTTCAGGAGCTCTATTAACCAACCAATCATGGTCATTTTATTTCCCTATGTATCTATCCTATTAGTTTAAGGTAAGATTCTCAAGAAATTATATTTAGTGGATGTCTGTAATATGTCTTTATATTCAATAACATTCTCCTAGGGGCCAACAAAGCAAATGAATAAGCAATATTACAAACCTTTATTGTCACAAAAAGAAACCTGTATGTGTGGACTAATAGATCGTGAGTTTTATTTGTTGTAAAATGTCATATTGTGTGGGTATCCCCCTTTATTTTTCTTTTGGATCAATATGGTTTTACCCCATTTTTAGTTCATGTCTATGTAATAATTGAAATTTCATATTCTTGTCTTTGTCTACTGTTGATAAAGATGTGATCATAATATCAAAGATTTTTTTTTAATAAAAGAATTGTTAATTTGGTACAGATTGAGAAAATTCCAGTTGACGAGATAAAGAAAGAGTTGAAAGCTGTTGGTCTATCACAAGAGGCTGTCCAGAAGCTGTTGCAAGTACTTTCTGTGAAGTCATTGGCAGAGTTAGAAGGTTAACCCTCTACAATTTTCTGAAATCTTATATCTTGTAGGGAATACTAGAAAAACACTATAAAATAGCCTGTTTGTTGTAAATAAGGGATTATTAGGATAAAAATATCCTAATATTACCTTAGTAATTTGAATAAAATATCCTTAGAATCTTCACTTTTGTTCCAGCAGATTTAATTTTAACTTTTAAGAGAATGTGATTGTTACAAAATAGGAGTTGAGAATGTAATTAGTATGATCGAAATTAATAATATATTTCTTTATTCTCTCTCATTTTTGAAGTCTGTTGTAGCATTGTGCCAGATGTATCATTTCCTTATGTTATGGCCTGTAAATGATGAAAAGTTCATTATTTTTCTTGGTCAACTTCTTTGCTTTGTTTCTTTTTCTTGTAAATAATGAGAGAAATATAATGTTCCCGTTTTTGTTGTGTTATTTACTTCTAAGTACTTGAAGGCTGTCAATGGCACCACAAATTGCGTGTACTATCAATTAGTTTGCAAAATCAAGTCATAGAACTTACAAAAAATATAAATTTGGTTGTATTCAGAGAGACTTGGGAGCAGTGGGGAAGCACTTGCTGATCTGAAACAGCTATTCTCTCTTGCTGAAAAAACTGGTTTCTCGAAATGGCTTCAATTTGATGCGTCAGTTGTTCGAGGTCTTGCTTACTACACTGGTATTGTATTTGAGGTTAGAATTTCATGGATGATACCAAATAGATGTTATAGTTTACATCAATTTAAATAATGAGTTAGGACCGTTTTTGACTAAAATCTTGTTTGTGGATTACATGTGTTGCATAATTCTGTACTTCTCTAGTTGGACTTATTCTATGACAAGTGTGTAAAAGGTTCGTTCAAATATTGAGAAGTTTTTCTTGGGGCTTGTGTTTTCAAATTTAAACACTTCATGCTTAATGTCACTGAAAAATAATTTAAGATTAATGGCTTGTGTAACAAAATTTGTGATAATTGACTTTGACAAATAAAGGTTGAAGTCTGTTTTATTAATCGCAAGCATAGCAATTGGTGCAAGTATTCGATGAGTAAGAGATCCTTGCCATAGGGACCAATACAATAGTTGACATATTACAAAATTCAGTATGTTGAAATATGATTTCAATTGATTTGTAATATTATAAGAAACAAGAGTTTAAATAAACAAAAAATTAAAACAAAATGTATAATTAAGCTGTAGACGAATTTTATCAAACATGTGGAGGGTAGCAAAACCCAGATTACTCGAGGATTGTAAGATGTGGTTTAATTTCCCAAACTCTTTTTTCATGCATCTAGTAAACCAGTTCTAATTAAGTTTAAAGTTTATTTATTAATGTCGACACAAAAGATAGTTCAAAACCTAATCCCTTAGTGAGAGAGTCTAAGTTCCTTTGTTGAACTATCAATCCCTTGAGTAGCGTAACTGGGCAACTTGCTTTAAGAACAAGGGGTTTTAAAAGATGACTAATGAGCTTTGCTCTATTCTTAGATACAAAACCCATGAGGTCCTCTTTACCGAGTCAAGGTTCAAAATCATTTTCCAACTACATTCAAACTATAAATCTTTTAAAGAACATAAACCCAATACAAGTACTAAGCACGTAGAAGGAGACAAATAACGAATGATAAACATAGATTAGTTCTTACAGTAGATACATGAGGAAGAGTCCCAGCTATGTCAAACCCCAATAACGAAGGATTTAGCTTCAATGAGCCTTCAAAATGGATTTGGTGCAATCTTACAAATCTTCAATGGCTCTTCCAGTTTCTCATTTCTTCTTTCTCTGCAATGAAACTTCACAATCTAATACAATTCCAAATGATTAAAACTATAAACCTACTCATTTTAAAATAAATTAGGTGCATTCTTCAAAGGCTCTCTTCCCGTTTCTCATTATTCTTTTTCTGCAATGAAACAACACAATCTAATACAAGTTCTAAAGGATTAAATCAATAAACCTACTCATTTAATAACTAGATTAGCATAAAAATTATTAAAAGGAAGATCTAGGTAAAGAAAATGTAAGATAGATACCAAGACATGTAGGCATACAAAACATTTAATAAAAGTGCTCAATGAAAACCATAATCTTGATTTAGCAATTTTTCATTTGTTTGATGATTTTAAAATAATAGTTTGTAGTCCTTCATAAGACATTGTGAAGTTTGTACATACTTATGTTACATGGAGGCCGAGCTTGATACATTCAAATTCTGTGACATGTAAGATCCTAGGTTATAGAATTATTCCTTGATCTACAAGAGGATTAAATGCATACATTTCCTATCTTTCCACTATATATGTTTTGCTCTTGATAAATCCTTTTATATTAAAAGGGAAAAAGAAAGAGTATATACTTTATAGGCAACTAAACTATCATGTTACTAATGCTTACAGAGAAAGAATATATCGGAGTCTTACTGGCAATATTTTAGTGTGACCAAGTTACATTCTTTATGATTCTTTCCACTTGTTTTAATATGTTGCTATTGTATATATTTGGTGTTGTATTGCTTTCTTTCAAGTGATTAAATTTCTTCAGTAGGGTTTTGACCGAGAAGGAAAGCTGCGAGCAATTTGTGGTGGTGGCCGATATGATCATTTATTCTCAACTTTTGGTGCTGATGACATTGCTGCTTGTGGTTTTGGATTTGGTGATGCAGTTATAGTGGAAGTAAGTCTATAGCTTCAGTAGCAAGAGATATTCAAAGCCACAATGTTTCTATATTAAACCATTCTGTGTATTTTCATAAATTCTATCTGCCTTAATCTATTACGTCTCTTAAAGTTTAGGACTAGGCAGTATATACAGTGAGGCAAAATGTGAAAAACTATTCAATTCAATAATGTTGCTGCTTATCTATACAAATAGTGTTAGAAAGCTCGTCTTTTGTTTCAATAGCTTTGAGAGCAATACTATTCTGTCTCACTGCAACATATCAACACAAATATCCATAGAAGGGATTGGATTTTGATTTAAAATCCATCCTATGCAGGTCTCAAATTCTGGTCTTAGTTTCATCAGGAACTGATCACGTTTGTTCTCCTCTTGAACTGTTTGACAGTGCCCCCTTGGGTAATTTTGCATTGTTAAAAGCAGAATATTCACCCCACAAATCAGGAAACAGGATAGTAGTGCTCAATGACAAATTTCCTTGGATGAAGTTTCTGATCTCCAATTCCAAATGGAAATGACGTGCACTGTTGTTCTAATTATATATCAGTTTCAAATATTTCCATATTTCTGTTGCTGTAGAGAATGACCCTAGATTGCCCACCATATGTGGTTCAATTGAACCTAATACAAGGTATGATACATGCATCTTCAGCATCCCATGTTCGAAGTTCTTGGTTGGCTTTGGAAGTTGGACTAGTCCTATCAACATGACCCACAATTCCTTCCCTTTCACAAATATTTTGAATTGAAATTCCCAACTAAAATAATTTTTCCCATTGAATCGAACAATACAATTTTATCTAGACATGATTAACCAAGAACATATTCTCACCAAAGAAGATTTCAAGAATTTGAACATGAAGAACCCAATAAAAATTTGGATTAGGAAGTGCAAACAAGATGCAAAAGCTCCTATAGCATAACAAGAGACTTAGGGTTTTCAATTAAAACTCTGATACTATATCAAATTTAACTAAATGACTTTCATCACCGAGAGAATTCCTTTTAATAAGAAATGTTATACAAGGAAGCTTTGCCTAATACACGACTAACTTACAACCATTCAAAATTGTCAAGAGAAGGGGAATTTGAGAAAGATGTTCACTTCAGATGAATGAAGTAAGGACAAGTTGTCTAAGGAAGCTAAAGGGAGGGAAGCTACAAAAATTGTTCTTATGCCTTCATTTTGGAATCATGTTGTATTTACTCTCAAAGTCTTGACTCCTTTTGTTCATGTACTTCGTCTGGTGGATGGGGAAAGAAAAGTAGCTTTGGGCTATATATATGAAGCCATGGAGAAAGCCAAGGAAACAATAATGAAGTCATTTAGTAACAATGAAAGTAAATACAAGGATGTATTTACAATCAATGATAATAGATGGACATGCCAACTTCATTTTTGAACCTAGAGTTCTATTATTCCTACCCATAAATGGAATATGATTTAGAAGTTACAAATGGATTGTATGCTTACATCAAGAGGTTGGTGCCACGTAAAGATGTGCAAAAAATATTTTAACTGAGTTACCTCCTTAAACGCTTTCTAAATTGCTTTAAGATATAAATTATATCATATAATAGTTACATTCTAAGTTACTTTTATAGCTCAATGGTGGAAGAATTATGAGCACACAACTCCCAACTTGCAAAACTAGCAATTAAGATTTTAAGTTTGACATGTAGTTCGTCGGGGTGTGAGCACAATTGGAGTATATTTGAGCAAGTAATAACTATTGTTCATGACATGACTCATTCAATTATTATCTTTTTTGTAGAATGTAGAAAGAAATTAATTTACATTTTACTTACTCATAATGCAAATTCATTAAAAAAAAGGAACATGCATGACCACAAAAGGTTGCATGGTTTGGTTTAGATAAAGTATAACCAACTACTTGCTCAAAGATACAATATTAGGGATGAAATAGACCCTATTGTACTGATTGACATTGATGAATGCAAGGAGTGGTTAGTGGGACAAGTAGATGATGATAATGATAATGAAGGGGAGGGAAATGAGTTGGTTTTTTATGATGATCCCAATCTTAATTGGAAAATTGTTTATGAAGCTTCAGGTGTTGGATAACCAATAACTTATACAAGGAGACAAACAACTAGTAAAAGAAAGCAACCATCAAGTGGTGGTATTGTCATTGGATCTTCCCATGCTTCTAAGAAAGGTCCAGGTGCCACTTCAACCCTAACAAGGATGGGCAAAGAGAATATTCATATTGGGGTTGAGAATGAATTGCATGATAACTTTGATTTTAAGTTGTCAAAATTACTTAACTTTGACAAACTTCAGGTGTTGAAGAACTAATAACTTATACAAGGAAACAAGCAACCGGTAAAAGAAAGCAACCATCAAGTGGTGGTATTGTCATTGGATCTTCCCATGCTTATAAGAAAGGTCCAGTTGCAACTTCAACCCCAACAAGGATGGGCAAAGAGAATATTCAAATTGGGGCTGAGAATGAATTACATGATAGCTATGATTTTGAGTTTGAAAAATTACTTAATCTCTAAAGGGGAAGAGGAGGAGGGATATGTCCCATTGGATAATATTGAAGACAATTATGTTGAGATTGAAGAAGAATCGAATAATTAGAAGTTTAAGACATTTATTTTATGTTTTTTTGTTATTTTAAATTTTTGAACTTGAAATTTGTGGTGTTTTTGATTTGATGTTTTTGTTATTTGAATTTCTAGACATAATATTATTAGTTATGATTGACTCTTTCATTATTTTTGTATTACAATTATATTTTTGTATTTTTTTTAAATTATCTATATGTATATATTGAATTCTTTTGACTACAATGCTTCTGCCATAACCCAATATTTTCCGTTATCCGATATTGATAATACTGAAACTAGCAAATTAACAGGTAATATTATAGAGAAATTATTGGGGAATCAATAAGAAATAAATAAATTAGGGATTTACCATGGTGCTGACAAGTGACTTAGAATTAGGGTTTGATTCTAGAGAAGGAGCTTGAGAAATGGCTGCCACATGGCCATTGTTCTTCGTTGCCTTTACTAAAGTTATAAGTCTCTTAGTATAACAAAATTGAGTCCCCATCATTGAGTTTGACTTTCTGGAGGGAACCCAAGACCTATTCAAGCAAATTCTTTTAGGAGAAACTTCCTCACTGAAAGTGCCACCTGCACAGGTGGTCGCACTTCATTAATAAATTCTGATTTAGCAATTCAAACCTGTACAACTCAGGACGAAAACACAGACTTCACAAAATATGCACCAAAACTACACAAATTTTTTTCAAAATTGAAATCTGTTTCTTATAACAGTAGATGAAGAAAGAGAAGAGAAGGGACTAGTTGGAGTCAACAACATTCTCGACAACACCCAATCACGTGAAGCCACTAACGATCTCACTGCATCGCTGCCAATCATCTATCTTGAAGATTGTAGTGCAATTCCATTACCGTACATCAAAGCATGTCCATAAACAAAAAATCAGCAATCAACACAACATTTCAAGAATTCTTTACAAAGGTTCCATATGAGGGAAGGTCGCTTTTGATGTCAGATTTTGAGGTTAGGGTTTCAATGGGAGGTCCAGGGGAACGATACTTGACAGAGGAATTGAAATTAGAGATGGGAAACTACTGTGGTAGATGTATGATATCATGGTGAAGACTAGATCAATCCTACTGTGAATAAATATGGTGCACTGTAGACCAACCACAAGAGTGGTTCACCGTAGTCAAACAAAATATCTTCTATTCATACATAATAAATGTAATGAATCTATATATATAAAATCATCCTTATATCCGTGTGTATTCAGTCCATTGTTTATGTCTGTTTTTTTGTAACAGTTGCTCAAAGAGAAGGGTCTGTTTTTTGTAAATCTCTATTATGATAATTATGCAGCAGTGCACTTTTGCTTACTCGTGTTTCTTCTCCTTTGTCAATTGTGCTTGATGCCTTTCTTTTTTTGTAACAGTTGCTCATATAGAAGGGAATGTCTATTTTGTAAATGTCTATTATGATAATTATGCTCCACAGCATTTTTGCTTAGACTAGTGTTTCTCCAACTTTGTCAATTGTGCTTGAAGTCTGTTTTATTGTAACAGTTGCTCAAAGAGAAGGGTCTGTTACCAGAGCTTAACTTGCACATAGATAACATTGTGTGCGCATTGGATGAAGATCTTCAAGGATGTGCTGCTATGGTTGCTAACATTCTCCGAGAAAAAGGGCATAGTGTTGAGTTGGTTTTGGAAAGCAAACCACTAAAATGGTATACTTTTTTTTCTTCATTTTAGTTCCTTTTCTTAAAGCATACTTGAATTTCTTTGGTAGGTCTTCTGATATGATATATAAATCATAATGTTTATTCTCTCCTAGGGTTTTTAAACGAGCAGCCAGAGTAAATGCAGAGCGGCTTGTGTTAGTGGGGAATTCAGAATGGCAAAGGGGCGTGGTTGGTGTCAAAATTCTCTCTACTGCAGAACAGTATGAGGTTAAACTTGAAGATCTGAAGTAAATCAGAATTTGATTTTTGTTGAGGTTTATGCATTTTGTCTTTAGTATTGGTTTTTCATTTACCTTTATTTATTTACATAGTCCTTGAGAACTTGTTTTGTGTACATACTCACCTGCATCCGAACATGCATGTGATTATTCATGCACCAAAACTGTGTGTTCTGTTTACATTATTTTAGCTTGTTTTCCCACATTCCCTGCTCCACCTCCCCATTTCTAATCTCTCTGTGTGTGCAAGGACATGACCAACACATAAGACAGATTTGGTGATAACCGTGTGCTGAGATATACAACGGCCACTTTATTAAATGAAAAAAAGTTTCTTTAACACCATGAACAGTGAAATACATAATCTAACACTGCTTATAATAATATTTTAAATTAAAAAATTAAATAAAAATAAAAATAATATTAATTTATTAGAGTGTGAAGTGTATGTATATACTGTTTGCAGTGTTAACATATCAAGACTCTTATTGAATTGACTTAATTAAACTTGATACTTAGCTAGCTCTCCAACTTTTTTTTAGTTAATTTTATTAAACAGACTATAGCTTTTCTTTAATTAATTTTCACTCACGTGAGTCTTCTAAATAGGCCACTGTTGTTATTTTGTGAGCAGGTGCTTATTAAGTCATATAAACTTCATTTATTGGTTTTCTGTGATTAATTGTTTGGGAAAGGTGGGTGAAAGATTTTAAGTACTTTATGGTTCACTACAAAATCCTTTGCATTCTTCATAAATCTTTTTCTGAAAATTTAATCATAAAATCAAATTAACAAAGTTCTTGGAGTAATTATGGTCTTGCTCTAAATGATTTTACTGAAATTTTGCTTTTTTGATGGAGCCAATGGTGGAGCAATGCATATGAGACAACCCTACATAGTAGCCTAGTAATTGGTTAATTGTTCCATTTTTACACTATGAATAGCTATAGGATTCTTGCATTTCTGAGTTTACAAGATAGACTGGTCAATATGCTTAATTATAGTTCATAGAAGAGGATTTCTTTATTGAAAAGATGGGTATTCCCTCTATCACTCTAGAGAACATGTTTGCTTGTTGTCATAAAATTGCACCATCTTCGTTTTTATCAAAATTTTTAAATCATTTTCAAGACACTGCAGCTTGCAGTTTTTTATTTCTTTTTATTTCTATATAAATAATTACATTTTTCTATATGTACTTTCTTGTTTTTATTTCTAAAATATTTTATTTTATATAAATATCACTATGGCAAACAATAGGTAATTAGAGGAAATTAGTGTGAAGTACAGGAATAATGGGGGAGGGGGGTAGCTTGTTTAAAAAGTTTGATGGAACTGAAAAGTGGGATAGATGAAAAGAAGAGAGGGTTTATGCTTTTATTTCATATGGAAGTTCAGGAGTTTCATAATGCTAATGTCTGTACTAAGGGTATATTTGTGAATTATAAGGTATGAAAGTTTGGCTGACAAAAAGAAAAAATTCCTTCTGTTTTTTTTGCAATAAATTCCTTATTAGATGAGATGGATGCCATTCTTTCCTTTTATTTCATGCATTAAAATTCAGTTCCTTATACCTCCCTTTTCCTTTTAAAGATTAATGTCTTCTTGATACTAAGGTGTGAGATATTTTTATTAAATACTCTTATTTCTTTTTCCTTTCTAATGTATTCATAGTAAAGAAGGAAAGGCTAAAACCACTGAATTGATAGACTCTGGACGACTGGAATTTACTGAATCAATTCCATAAAGTAACCAAAGGATGTAATTCCTTTCTGGATATTTTTTTAATTGAAATCATAGTTGGATAATGCTCTCTGAAAATATATGAAGCGGATTAGGGTAAGAAAATACCACGTGGGAAAATAATCCATTTTAAAATGACATTTCTTCTCTGACTCTGATATCATTCATTTCTTCTGCAACACGTCATCATTTGATTTATCTGAATATTTTGTGCACTCTAGTTCAATGAGAATAAATTCTCTAGTATGGATTCCTTATCAATAGATTGACAGTTAAAAGTTATGATCCATGGTTTCTGCCTTCTTTGTGCTAAAGTCTTTTCTCTTCAGCTATTGGAGTTTAAAATAAGTATAAATTACCCAAATGATGTTTTGTATCAGTTGCAAGAACGAGGCTTTCAAAATGTTTTGGTATGCAAGAGGCATTCATGAGGTTGTTTCCGTTTATGGTGAACTATGTGATTTCATATATCTATGTTATTATGTTATAGATGAAATGCCAGCTGGGGAACAAAAACTATAGGAGTTATATTCCTGCGTCATTATTGAGCTATCATCATACTTTCAGGACTCTGGCACAGCTTCAGCTTAGGCTCTTGACATGTTAGTTACTGTTGTAAGCAGTAATTGGTGAAAGAAATCTCTTTTCTTGTGTATAGTCTTGATCAGTTTGTTATGCCCAGTATAAAACTATGAGCTTCAAACAATTTTATTATGTCTGTATCTTGATTTTGTCATGCCGTTCAACTCTTTTACTTGTATACCGCACCACAGTTCAGCCACGTATAAATTTTTATCAGCTTTTCTGTTAGTTTTCATAGTTTGCTTGTATCTGCAATATAGATATGCTACTCAATTCATATACTTCCCTATTGATATTAATGGGTAGGTATGTACTAAAGTGTTCTTGCCTACTCTACCCGCCTTTACCCACTTTTAAGAAACCTGAAGATACATGTGCAGGTAGCAATTTTAGTGTCTAAACTCAATGGGGACTTATGTGTCCCTATCTGCATCTATAAACACATTTTTAGTTTTGTGTCTTTTTTTTGGACAACCTAGTAAATTGCAAAATACTTGTGGCGATTTCGTGGATGAGAACAACAGTTTAAGAGTTGATAAATAATTTAGTTCACAATTGTAACTGCTTCTCTCTTACTAACCTATTCATTTACAATTTAAAGTATATTTTATCTGTGAATATTTGCAAACAGGACTTGTTTTGCCATTTATGAGGTATAGGTAGGAAACGTTGACAAGTAAATTTAAATTTGAAATTTGAAATTAATATTTACATGTGGCGATTAAAAGCCAAAACAGAGTCATAGGTTTGCGGAGGCTTGGATTTACATAAGATAACCAAAAAATTGAGTTTAATTTTAGTGTAAAAGGTTTATATCTTTGATAGAATTTTAAAACCATTATAAATTTCATTCTAAAAGTCATGGTAATATTTCAAAATGATGATTTAAAACATCTCTACATTGCATCGGTAGTTAAATGCTGTATAATACGACAATTGTATATTCATGCATAACTACTAATAAAAGGTATAATGGTTTTTTCAACTTTAAATACTATTACTTTTAAATTACTAGTTAGCTTGTCCAACCATGACTCCAAATATTATTTTTACTGAATCTCCATACAGTCTTCAATATTCCTAAAAAAATTAGCCTTTAATATGTTTTCATTTGCATCAGAATCTGCTTTTAACACCCTGCCCAACAAGTTGAGAATTTCTTCATACACCCTAAAAAACTTATCCTGCACCCCCTTTTCAAAATGTTTTTCGGGAGTGTATAAGGTCAAACACAAACAAGTTTATGTGAAAGATATTTTGGTTAAGAATATAATGGGTGGTGAGAGCAAAGAGATGCAAATGACAAATCTCCATAAAGGTTTTAAACATGTAGGGATGGCACGATTAGCCAATGTCTTAATAGTTTCAAATAACTATTTGGAAAATTGTTATTATCTAAGTTTTGTTCTCTCAACTTAATTCAAGCGACTTATGAATCTTTCGAGATGACAAAATTTATACGAGAGATTTAATATTAATCATACATGAGTAATACTAGATAATGAGTTTGTTGATTTTTGTTAGGTTATGGACCTGACCTGATAATTAATCATTTACGATTGTTTCCCGACTTATTATCTAACATTATGAGGGAACACAAATTAAGGGATCTCAATCAATTAGCTTTAATTACTCAATTAAGACATAATCATGACTAAATGTGGAGATATTACAATTCGATATATATATATATATATATAATCACAAATTACACTCTACAGAAAAAATATTTAATAAACAACTCAAGAGTACTTCATGCTCTTACTTACTTAGAGCGTTTTTTCCGTTATATGTTACTCAAATTCATAATTAAATTTCTAACTATCAAACTATCGATAAAATCTCAACTCGAATCTAACAAATTTTATTCTTTAAATAAACTTGTTTATTTATTTGATTTTTAAGTGAACAAAACTCAATCACTATCGTCAACAACTTAATAATTCATTTCTTTAAATATCTGATGATGAATTAAAAATGTAATTGCTTAAAATGTTTGAATTCCACCTTAAGACACATATTTTTATAAGTAGATAGTCAAATAGTATTCAATTTTTTATTAAATACTAAAATGGTAGAATTGAATAATGATTTAATAATTTTTCATTAAAATAAAAAATTACAAACTAGACATCCAAGCTATTTTTAGGATTGCTTTTTCTTATAAGTCAAGTTTAAATTTTCGATCAAACTTATTTAAATAAATAATACAAGGTTAAACAACTATACTTTTACAGACTAAATTTACTCATTTACATCCAACTTTAGAGTGATGTCATCTAAAATTTGTCAGAGTCAGGTTCGGTTTAATTAATTACTTTTTGTGCAGTATATTCAATTAGAAAGTTTTTAGATTGAATAAATATGCAAAATTAAACAATTGGTTTAGTCTAATCTGTTAATATAATATTAAATATCATGAATAGTTAAATTGCGAAATGAAAATGTTTATATAAAATGTTACTGATAAATTACTTAGTTT
Organism: Phaseolus vulgaris; assembly: GCF_051622355.1. Lineage (NCBI taxonomy): Eukaryota > Viridiplantae > Streptophyta > Magnoliopsida > Fabales > Fabaceae > Phaseolus > Phaseolus vulgaris. The sequence continues at coordinate 47,510,397 of NC_143498.1, forward strand.
TTTTTTTAATTTCTTTTAATCTATCAGTTTGGTTAAATAAAAATATTCGTGCAGAAACATGCCAATTGTTTAAAAAGACAAAAAATTTAGAAAGATACAAAAACATCATGCCATGTCCTTTTGTTTTTGAAGGCGAACATCGTGTCATGTTGAAATTAACCCATAAGGTGAATGAGTTTGAGCAGTTAATATCTGGAATCTTTTAAGCAGATTACAAGGTTTGGTTCACATCTATTAGTAGATGAATTTCTTTTTAACTGATACTTTGCTTCTTTGAAGGCTGATTTCATGGCTACTGATTGAAAATAAGTGATGTGAAAATTTGTACATTACAGAACACATAATCTGATTTAATTTTTGAAAATGTAAAGAAAAAAAGTTGAACTGGGTTGGGACGTTAAGGGACCTTAGACATCCTTTTTGTTTATGAGGAAGCCTCCGAACGTGTCTAATGTCAGTAGCTAGTGATCTAAGAAATCTTGGAAGTAGATATTCTATAATGAATGGTTTGATTGGGGTGATAACAAGTTGTCTACATTGTTGGCTGAATGGAACATATAATATCATGATTATCAAACCATATGAGTCACAGCATGTGTTGTTGTCTCAAAAATTGTCGTTAAGTAAAATGCTTACCCAACTCACTATCATGACCCTTGCTAACGTACCATGGAATATGTAATCCTCACCAAGCAATTTTCAATCCAACCCCTTTTTAGTTTTAACAAATTAAAGGGACCAAGGTTTGGTCCCCATTACGGATAGCAAGCACTTGAGCACCATACACACTCCTCTTTTTTGTGTCATTTTCCTACGCTGTACTTGATTTCTGTGTCACACTTGTCCACAAACTCATCCCACATTTAGATCCTTCTCTGATTCTCACCTGCTCTCTACTTCAATGCCATGCACGTTTGTGCCACCATCATGTGATATTAACTCAATAATGTTTGTCCCTATGCACTTGCCATCCCACCATTTTGATCATAAGCAATGAATATTTAGGATTCCCATGAAAGGGATGGTGCATCATGTTGAGTGCCTGATTGTGATGTGTCTCAAATGGTCAAGAGGCTAAAGTGCTGCAAGACTCATGACCACCGCCACCACTGTGCCATCAATGTTGGAAAGTGATGGATTTTTAATAGGACCATTTTCTGCCCTCACAAAACACTTTTTTAAGTCCTTGTTAATAGTCCTTTTCCACCTAGCAAATTGCTAGGGTATTAAGTATACGCAAGCAAGGCTCATTCTTGTTATCTGCATGACCTCAAGGCAATATATAAAGAAGTTCAGTCTGATAGCGATGTTTTTTTACTAGTTACTTGAATCATCAAGGAGGCGTATGTACTACAATGTAAGGGGGTGTGAGCACTGGCATTGCTGATTCTTTGGAGCAAAAGTGGCCTTCAATAAATTAAAAAGGATGAGCATAGATTCATCCATTTCAATCTCGTTCCTGTATTTGTCTTTGTCATTTTTCTTAGTAACATTCATAAAGACAAGAAGATACATTCTTGAATTGGAAGGGAAAGAGGGAGTAGGGATGATACACAAACTATACTATGGTCAAAACAAAAATGCCAATAATTATAATGGGTATATGACTAATAATCCTGTAGCTGGTAATTTCATTTTGAATGGCTAGCCTTCTCTTTCATCATCTTTTGGTCTTGTAGAAGAGCTTGAGCCTGAGGCCATTCCAATGACTTGGCTGTGTGTGAACCTTTGCAACTGAATCATGCGTGAATAAATCCCATCCGGGTGATTTTTCAACAACTGTGAATGAGAGCCTTGCTCAGCTACTTTGCCATCATCAATCACAGCAATCAGATGGGCATTCCTTATAGTTGATAGCCTGTGTGCAACAATGATAGTTGTTTTTCCTGAGGAGGCACGGTCTAGAGCCTCCTGAACCGACCTCTCAGATTCAGCATCAAGTGCACTTGTGGCCTCATCAAGAAGCATAAGCTCAGCCTTTCTCACAAAAGCCCGAGCAACTGCTATTCTTTGCTTTTGTCCCCCGGATAGCTGAACACCTCTCTCCCCAACAAATGTTTTGTATCCATCTGGCAAAGCAGATATGAACTTGTGTGCATTGGCAAGAGTTGCAGCTTCAATTATCTCAGCTTCAGTGGCTGACTCATGCCCATAAGCAATGTTTTCATAAATAGTAGTAGCAAACAAGCATGGTTCCTGAGGTACCACTGAAATGTGCCTTCTTAAGGACTTGAGATTGTATTTCCTTATGTCCTTGCCATCAATCATGACCCGACCAGATGTTGGATCATAGAATCTCTGTATAAGTGCAATAACTGAGCTCTTACCACAACCACTAGGTCCTACAAGGGCAAGAGTTTTACCAGCCCTTGCACGAAGACTGAGGTCACGAAAAACTGGCATATCAGGGCGAGTTGGATAAACGAAATCTACATGCTTAAGTTCAACTTCACCACGAAGACGATCAGGAAAAGGAGTGGCATCTTGATCATCAGGTTCAATTTCAGTTCTACGGTCAAGGAGTTCAAAGACTGACCTCATGGCTCGGCCTCCTTTGATAAAGTCAGGAGCAAGTGTTAAAGTTTCAGCAGCACCATTTGCAGAAACCATTAGGACCATAAAAACTCGGATTGTTTTAGAGAAGTCAGAGATGCCATGCTTCACTAGCCAAGAAGCATACCAAAGACCAAGTGCATAGGAAGCATAAAGTGCAAACTGAGCTACACCATATCCACTTCCAGAAATTTGTCCCTTCCAAAAGCAACGCTTTAGCGGAGCTTGGAGATTGGAGGTGAAAAGACCAACAATTTTTGTTTCTGAATTGAAGGCTGCAACAGTCCTCACATTGGCTATAGCTTCTCCTGCAAGTTGTGTAGCCTTGGCATGAGCAGCTTCCAGGTCACCAGAGAAACCAGTCATGAACATTTTCTGTACAACACACAAAAGAATACAAATGAAACACAGAATTGAATCACAAAAATTGTCAAGAAAGAAATGTACAAAAAAACAAACCTGCAAAACAGTGGCTGCAACAACAATAGGGAAGACAGCTACAAGGACAAGGGCAAGGCGCCACTGCAACACAAAACCTGCAGTACAGGCAACTAGCATAAGTGCAGTGTTCTGCACAATTACTGAAATTCGATCTCCAATGGCTGATCTGACATTGTTGGCATCAAGAGCCAGCCTTGCGGCAATCCTGGCACTCTCATTTTCCTCCTGATCAAACCACGCCATTTCATTTTTTAGCACCGCTGTAAGCATTTTCTCCCTCACACGTTTAGTAAGATTTTCCCCAACAATGTCCCAGAAGAAGTGTTGCAGTGTGTTGAAGAGAAGTGCGGTTGATGAAAGACCAATCAACAAGTAACAGTACTTTTCTATTTCACGGATCATGTATCTGTGGTCTGGATTGTAGTACACACTGAGGACAGCACTAAGAACATAAGCAAAGAAGGCACTGAGAGATCCACAAATAACGGATCCTATAGAGCCAATTAAAGCATAAAGCCATTCAGGAGAGTTCATTTTTGCAAGTCTCCAGAAGGAACTAGCTTGCTCCTTGAAAGCAAGCTTTTCAAGCCTGTAATTTGAATGTGATGCATCTAGGGACAGACTAAAATCAGATGTAGAGAAATCAGACAGCCTACGCGAGTATGGTGACCGTCCATAAGAAGAATTCCTAGCAATTATTGGTGAGCTGACAGAGTTTCTGGCACTTGAAGGCCTGCAAATGAAAATGTCACTTTTGATGATATATGGATATATGATATATCTCAGCTTCGAACATTTAGTGTCCAAATGATGAATAATCTTTCATAAACTATGAAAATTAACTTCAATAAGCTTTTTCAAAGAATGCCAGTGCTGAATATTAGTGAAAGCTACCTTGCACTGCTCTTTCTGGCATTACTCATAGCAGTTTCATGAGCCATCTCCTGCATCTTTATAAGCTTGGCATAGACTCCATTTTCACCTTTTGAGAACAACTCATCATGAGTTCCAATTTCAGAAACACTTCCTTGCTGAAGTACAGCTACAAGATCAGCTTTGCGAATTGTGGAGAGGCGATGGGCAATGACAAGAGTTGTTCTGCCAATCATGAACCGGTCAAGGGCTTCTTGCACCAGTTTTTCTGACTCTGAGTCCAATGCACTTGTTGCCTCATCTAGGAGAAGAATTGCAGGGTTTTTCAACATTGCCCTTGCTATTGCTATTCTCTGTTTTTGCCCTCCAGAAAGTTGCAGCCCTCTTTCTCCCACCTGCCAACACAAAATAAATTTTAACTTCATCAGACATCAGTCTAACAATCTTTCATTGTCAAAGCCTGTGTTCAGATTGATAAAAAGAGGTGGAGTGGAATAAAATAAAATGAAATGATATCAGTTGTCAATGTTTAGCTTGTTTAAGACAGATGGAATGGAATGGAATCTACTCAAATCTATTCTAATTCATTTCATACAATATCTCTTTATATTTCTTCCACAAATTTGGGGCCATGGGACGAAAACAACTACTTCCATTATTTTCTTACAATTTCATCCACTTCCAGAGCAAGTTGAATGAAAACTTTACCTTGATCTATCTATCTATCTATCTATCATAAAATAATCAAGCGATTGAATTGTATTTTTATTCAATTCTGTTAAATTTCCATCCTACTCCACCCATCATTTGATATCCAAACAAAGGTTAAGACTCTCTTGTTTCTTCATGGGGAGTAAGGTTACTCTCAATGAAAAAGTCCAGGACTAAAATTGTGAATATACAACCGCTTTCAGCCTCATCATCTTTAAGTTATCTTATATTATATTATTCCTTCTTTCTATCGATGTAAATTAGCATATTAAGAGTCCTATCCATAAGTTATATATTCTTATGGAGCCTAACTGAGAAGCATTTTTTTCATGGTGTTCATTTTTTGTTATATTCTGAGCATTTCCAAGTTGGTTGGTTGTCATGTCCTTATTTAAGAATGAACATGCACGTTGACAGAAGCATGTTACCCTCTTTGCCTTTTTCAGATGCAATGCATGAACATGCACTTCCTGGCTTTGACTTCAGAACAAATCTCATTTTAAAAAAAAATAAAGATTAGGTCTGTTTGTTGACCAAATAAATATAAATATTCCAGACAATACTCTATTTGTGTGGTGTTAATTATCAATTGTAGCAATTCTGGGGATAAATACATTTATATTTTTATTATCCACCTTTTCTATTTTGCAATTTATATTTTTTATAAATTATAACAAAAGTGACTGATAAGTGACACAACCATGGAAAAAATCAGATGCTTCTTCTGTAGTTCCACGCCACATACTCAAAAATCCAATGATGTGACTAGTTAAAAAGGGTCATCATCATCACACATGCAATTCCCGAAGCCATTTTCATAAAATACAGATGACTAACCTGGGTTTCATAGCCTTCAGGAAGTTTAATGATGAAGGAATGTGCATTAGCAACCCTGGCAGCTTCTTCAATCTCAACCTGGTTTGCATCAGGCCTACCCAACAGTATATTTTCTCGTATTGTGGTAGCAAACAGAGCAGGCTCTTGGCTCACTAATCCTATCTGCTGCCTCAACCATCTAAGCTTCAAAGTTTTAATGTCATGCCCATCTAATAGAACTTGTCCTGCACACAGTTTTTTCTCTCTCAATATTATAACCACAACTACACAAAACTTCAATCTCAAAAAGTTCAAACAAATTAGTCAAACTTTGCAGAGTACACTGGAACTCTAATTTTCAAAGTTTACCTGAAGATGGGTCATAGAATCTCTCAATGAGGGAGACAACAGTGCTCTTACCAGAGCCGCTGCTACCCACCAGAGCTATGGTCTTGCCAGCAGGCACATTCAAGGAGAAATCATTGAGGATCCGAACTTCTGGCCTAGATGGGTAAGAAAAGTCTACATTTTTCAGTTCCACAAGTCCAGTAACAGTCTCTAGTTCAATGCCAGATTCGCTGTTTCGATCAATGCTCGGCTTGTGATCAATTATACGGAAAATCTTTGCAGCAGCAACTCTGGCTTTTGTAAATGCAGCCATGCTTGGTGCAGATTGCCCCAAACCCCTGTGCGTATGACAATCAAATCCTTAAACATGTTACTAAAATAAACCTTAAATGAATGGTTGTTCAACGATTATAACACGAAAATGCACACTACTAGGACTCACAATCCACCAATCATAACAGCAAACATGGTTGCAATGGCAAGTCCTCCATTGGTGGCATGGTGCCTAACAAGATAGCCTCCATACCACAGCAGAAGCGCATAACAGCAGAAAACAACAAAGTAGGTGGCCCCCAATCCCATTCCCTTTGCAAACCCAGTTTTGTAACCAAGCTTCTGTGAAACCCTCAAGGCTGATGAATAGGCCTGTAATGCTCTGGACTCCCCAACGAAGGCCAGCACCACTCGGATTTGTGCAACCGTCTGCAATGCACAAACAATGAGAGAAGCAATGTAATGCTAATTCAAATCAAATGCAATAGACAAAGTTTCTCAACTTTGTCATACTCTTAAGTATTACCTGTTCCACAATGTTGCCAGCTTGAGAAAGAGCTTCCTGGCTCTTGCCAGAGAGCTTGGCCAAGGTGGTGGTGTGAATGCCTCCAATCACAGCTATCATAGGGACAACAGCAAGAGTGACCAAAGCCAATTGCCACACAGCAGTGAAACCCACAACAAAGCCAGAAACAAACGTGGCCATGTAGTGAATGAAATTCCCCAACTGCACCCCAAACACCAACCATAAAAAAAAAAAAAAACTTGTTCAAATCTAATAGCACAGCCAACAAAGTAAAAACAAAAAAAATTCTCCAACTTGCTACTGCACCTTCTCACTAATGGCATCCTGGACCATGACAGCATCGGTGTTGATGGCGAAAACAACATCGGAAGTCCGCACATCAGTGTCAAAGAACTGAATGTCCTGGTTCAACGCAGCCTCCAGGTACTTTATTCTCATCCTGGTGGATTGACGTTCCCCACTCCACATCCAACACGAAATCTCTGCAACAACTCCAAACCCATCAATGAAAATTCAAAACCAAAAAACACAAACAAAGCATAGTGACGCAGTTCAATTCAACTCACTCACCTGCCCAGGAAGATGCCCATATAGCAGCCCCCACCACCAGGAAGTAAAATGCATACTGCAAAAATATCACAAAACACAACTCATTCACGTCCACTCCAAAAACAAAAAAGCACCCAACTCTAACAATACTCCCGAGTTTTGTTTGTGATATTTGTTATGTTTAATTGTTACCTTAACCACTTCCTGTGTCATCTTGTCCACATCATTAGCATTGGAGCCAAAGGAATTGACAAGATCCGCAAAGAAGCGAAGAAAGAGAGGCAGTGAACAACCGTGCACAACTGCTCCAACCGTTCCAATTCCCATGAGAACATAATCCAACCCATCAGCGAATCTGAAAAGCTCTCCAAACCCAACAGAGGGAACACTCTCTGCCTTCTCCCCACTAATGGAACCACCGTTCATAGTAACTGCAGCAGCAGCAGCCTCTTTGTTGGGTTGTTCAGAACTGTCCATTTCCCTTGGAACTTGATCTTGTTGTTGTTGTTGTGAAGTTGCAGCATCAGGAACAAGCTCAAGGCCTTGCATTTCGGACCATTTCCACTGCTCAATGGTTTTTATCTCCTCAGAATCTTTTGACATTTGCAGAATTGTTTATGCACACTTCCCACCCTCCCCTCTCTACTTTATTGTCTCACTCTACCACTCCTAACTCATGCTAGTACTTCTAACCAACTCTTCTGATCTCTCGTAATCTCTCTTTCTCTATTATTTATTATTATTGGTGGAGTTATTTGATCTGGCTATAAAGCTTCTTAATTTCACTCCTTTTATTCTTCATTCTTCTCGTTGTTCGTCTCAGGGTGTTGTGGGCACATTCCTTCCTTCCTTCCTACCTAGCTACCTAGTATTATCTTCATCTTGAGTTGAGTTGAGTTTAGAGTGTGTTAAGTTAAGTAGGTTAATGTTGAGTTTTTCTGCTCCTGTAAAAAACACCGAAAGTGACACATGGTGAGAACCTAGACAGAGAAAACTTTGGAGACATTCATTGAGATGATGAGAGAGAGAGTGTGTGTTTTGAATTTCCACCCGACAATCTACACTGTTCTCACTAATCTTCGAGATCAATTTTTGACTCTATCATATGCAATACAGAACAGGATTATACTATTATTCCTCTACTTATTTTTTACAACTTAACTTTTACAATCAAAATACCCTTTACACGTTAAAGACTTCACTATTTAAATCTTTCTTATTACATCTGTAAATTTAAAATCTTATAATCAAGGAGGTTCCATATCTTCTACATTTTTCTGATGTTTAAAGTTAATAAAACCGCCACAAATAATTTTTAACGATTTTAAACTGCATTACAGTTTAATAACTCAAATATTCAATTATTATCATTTTGCAAATTTTAATGACTTCATGATGCATTATAGTTAAATAATATATACACTCCAAGATCCAAATACCAACAAATAAAAGATGATCTGTGATTACTTGATATTGTAAAAAAAGTATACGTTGATTTCATTTTTATCCCTTTTTATTAATATTATTTGTGTTATTTTATATTTCTCTCTTTTTTGCATATTGAGTGGATGATTTTTTTAACATGGTTCCCTTTTTAATGGAATCAATTTTTGGTCAAAAAAATAATTAGCAGGATGCCCAATTTATTCTCCAGCATCAGCTTCAACTTGAAGTTAATAATTTACTTTAGAAAAATGTAATGAGGAAATTTATAACTACTTGTCCCAATCACAACCCAGGATTCTGCTTTGCACCTTCGTCAAATCCCCTCTTTGTGCGCCACTTTTCTCTACTCCAACCCACAAAAACTAAAAAGAAAATAAAAAAAAAAGAACCTCACAACAAAGAACAACCATTTTTTCCAAAAGAAAGCATTAATGCACATGATCTACCACTAATTATTTTCATGCTTTCTACCTTGATAAATAATTTAAAAAGGGTTTTGAGGATTGAAAAGCTATGTGCAAAAAATATGGTTAACCCTGAAACGTGTTTGTTCATAGGCTGCAAACCTAAACGTGGACACCCATATTTCCAGTAACATTAAAACCATGAAACATTTTAGGAATCTTATGTACTGAAGTTGAAGAAAGCCAAGTACTTGCACCACATTTGTCAGGCAATCCTCAACGTATCTGGGGATTCCTCCATTTTTTCAGAATTGTATAGTGAAAAAGACAGCAAATAATGATTTTTTTAAGTGGCAACCATCTTCTACTAGAGTTTAATTAAAATATTAGGAATTTAGGACCATTATTTTTCACATTTTGAATCTTCAAATGGCAAAATTAACGTCTACTTTATCAGGCTCTGTAAAGTAAAGCAGCATCTTACAATTACATCACGCTCTGAGTTTGATTAAGATCAGCAGCAGCAACACCAGCACGGTCAGCTCCTCTTTTCAGCTTAAAAACAATAACGTGTCTGAACTTCTGACACTGTTAAATTCCTTTGAGCTTTTGAGACTCTTTTTCTTTCTTTTTTCCCAATTGCAATTAGTGTCATGACACTGTGGCAAGGCAATAATTAGATCAATATAATATTAATATAACCAGTAACTGATTTTCTTTCCTTTTCTTTAAGATTGACGTGAAACTGAAGCAAACCAAACCAGTAATGAAGAATGGCTGAACATATTCGTATTATTGTAAAAAAAAGGGGCAAAATAGAAAGGAGTATGTTGGATTTCTCTGTTTTCTTCCTTTTCACGCTTTCCGTACAGTGTTGTTGGCTTAAGATTGAGTTGTTCGTGTTGAAAAGAAGAGTGAGGAGTTGTAAAATTAGTGAAATGGCATAAGCATCAGCACTAGCACTGCAGTTCCATCAACAAAATAGTAATGGTAATTCCTTTTCTCTTGTTTTTGCCTCATAACACTTCTTCTGTCTTTTTACTCTATACTGCAATTGTAGTTAATGCATGATGTGATTAATTTTTGTTCTACTACTGAAAAGTTTGGCATTTATCACTCTGACTTATTTAATTCAGATATTTAATTATGATAATGAAAAAACACTCCCAGATAATAAATAAAACAATAACATTTATTTTACACTTTATTATTATTAAATGGTTCAATTCTGTCTCTCATTTTCAAATTGATCTAATTTATGTTTCAGTGTCAAAATTTATGTAAATTGGTATGTTAATTAATAGAAACAATTTTAAATTCACTAAAAAGTTGTAACTAAGTAACATAGAGAGTAACAATGCTAAGTCAATTCAGATAGAAAATATAAAATTAAATTGATTTTAAAAAATAAGATTAAATTGCATTGATGTTTAATTAAGGGGTCAAAATGATTCATTTATCAATATTGTGACGAAATTGGATACAATAAATAATGAGGAAAAAGGTAAGCCTTTATTTTATATATTATTAATATAAGATATTTTCATTGATGTTTTTTTTTTGTCATATCACCCACCGAACCAAATCATAATTAAATTTATTATATCATCTGTTATTTATCTCTTGTAGGAATATTTATAAATATATAATTTTAAACATATTTAAAAATAAAGAGGAAAATTATATGTATTCATACGACATATATTCTATTCTCTTTTCTTCTCAAACAAAAGAGTAAGTGAAGTTAAAAGTAATTCTTTGCCACAAACATTGCTGATCTCAAATTTAAAAAATTTAATATAATCAATAATAAGAATACTTTTAATCGAGTATATTATTTGTCTATTTTTTATACTTTCTAATATATATATATATATATATTAAAATTTTCATCCTAATTTTTTTTATTTGGTTTTGTTAGTGTTTTAATTCAATGATAAATACAATCTTTCTTTTTTAAGTATCAGTTATCCAAAATCTCCTAATTTATATTTGATGGTATTAATTAAGAGAATCTGTAATGAAATAGAATGGGTGAGAGTTGAAAAAGTGTAAGAATGTGATGAATAATACGTAGCCATAGATGCAACAGCTATGTGTATATAAATGGAATGGTGGAAGACTGGAACTGAAACAGGAAAGTCGTAAAATGGAAGTGGAAAAAGTGAGTTTCTGCTTTGCTTTTATTTTAACCTATTCTTCCCAACATGCACTGCATGCATATAAACCCTCTATCTGCTACAACTTTATCAAATTTATTATTCACACAAGCAAAATCAATACATTAATTACACTCCATCACTTTTTGGTTTCCTCAAATTCTCTCTATATATTCTTCTTCTTTTTTAAACTTTTATAGTCACTTATACACAGTGTGTTATTATATATATTCAGATGATAGATATGAAAACAAAATGTTTTTTTTTTTAAATAATTACAGGAGTTAGTGTAGGAGAAGAGGAGTAGAAATATCAAATAAAAATTAAAAAAACTTCAGTATCATTTATTCTATATTGATCGTATTTTAATTGGTGTAATAAGGTTATGCATAATCAATTTTATTTTTTCTAAAATAAATAAATTAATAAATTAACTCATACTAACTTAATTAATGTATTGTTCGAATAATTTATACAATTACCATAATTAAAAACACTAACTTAAGCATATTTAGGTCAACTAAAGTAATCTAAACATAATTAGACTGAGGAGATATTAATGAAATTATAAAAAAAAACATAAAAATGTGTTGTGTTGTTTGAAAAGTTATAATTATAAAAATGCATGATATAAAAAGGCTTAAAATTATTTAAATGATGGGTTTAGATTAGTTCAAGTCCAGTCAAATTTGTCGTGCAGTTCAAATTTTGATACTTGAATTGTTGTCATCATTAAATTTACAACTTTAAAAACTAAATTAAACTCAGTTCAAAAAAACTTTAAATTTCTCTTTTAATTTAATTCAACCTGTTTGATTGACCGGACCCATGACCAACCTTAACATAATTAGCTAGATTTTTTTTTAACCTTTATTTAGTCAAATTAATTATTTGTTGCATCTTTTATCCTTTTATTTTCTATAAGAAAAAAATGAGGCATGAATACACATACTTTTATTTATTTCTTTATTAAGTAATGACTTTAATAATTGGATGATGTTGGATGGTATACTTACTTTCATGAATGCAATAAGTAGTATGCTCTGAGTTGGTAACCTCAAGTCCAAAAATAAATTTAAAAACAAATAATCAACCCCATATATTATTGAAATTTTTAAAAGACACTTCAATGCAGAAAATAAGTTTTTGAATTATATTTATAAGATTTTCACCTGCCATTTTTCTCCCACATTTTTATAACTCAGGATATTTTAGGTGGGTTCTCTGTTTTGACTGAATTATGTTAATCATAAAAAAAAAATGAAAGTTAAGTAGTTAAGTAGCTTATTTTGAAATGAATGAATAAATAGTTTTAAGCAATAAAATGATAACGTGATGCATTAAAACTTTAGGTCGAATGGAGTGTTGAATTCATTTGTATAGATAACATAATGTTTCAAAACACTGTATTTCCAAGAACCTTTCTCTTATGCATTGTTCTTGGATAAAATAGTTTGGTTTAGCAATGGAAACAAAAATGGGGTGAGATTTTGAATGATCACCCTAAAGTCCTAAATGGCATAGGCTTCATATAATATATGATTTGATTGCCCCAAATCACAGGTTAATGGGAAATCAGAAAATGCAAAGAGATATTATAAGGTTTAAATTGAGGATTATGTGATTTGGTCCCACTAATAGAGAGGATGAAGATTCCCAAGAGGTAGGATTTGTAGGACACACAATAAGAGAGGGAAACACATATTAATATACTATGCTCAACAATTCCACTTGGATCAATCAGTTCCTTGTCTTGAGCGTTACATAAGAAATAAAATAGAGTTTTTTTTTATATGATAGAGCTATGGCCCTCTGATTTACACAACAAGTCCAACATCCAATGAGAATGAAAGGGAAAAGTCAAATAAATTTCCATATTGTTTGTTAAAAGATTAGGTGAAAAGAAAAAGGGGTCGGTGATCAAACTTCCATAAAAAAGGTAAACTAATTAAACAAGTTTCACAGCAAAATGATACTTTATTCTCTCATAATGTGCCAAATTTGGGGAGAGAGAATTAGATTGAATTGAAAAGGTCAAAAAGAGGTAATGTGCCAAATTCATAGAGATATGATGGGTGTAAGGCCTAAGGGTGATGTCCATAATGGGTTTTTGCATACTTGTGCCATAGGTTAACAATTAAAGTTAACCCAAATACAACAAATACTCAAACACTTCTCTCTAAAGTGGTGTTTTGTGACACTAATTATGCCATTCCATTGTCTTTCTTGTGGCTACCTCTGCACCAATTTTCATATTTTCTTAATTATTAACCTTCCATACACAACTTCACAACAGTTCCTGGACCCACACCATTTCTGTACAACTTTTTATTTCTGCAATTTTCAACTTAGCACTCTACTCTGCCCTATCTATGTGTTTCTAATATTCTTCTGAAATATATAATTGTTATGTTTTGGCAAATAATAACAGTTTTGATTTGATTAACAAGGATTCTTAAGATTTATAAATTGCAGGAATCATGATGGTAAGGGTCATATCATATGTATTATTTATTTGATGAATAGAATATAAATTAAATCCAAAGTTGAGAAAGAAGAGGAGTACAGCAGAAGCCAACAACTTTTGCAGAGCTTTTCCATTCTTGAGCAGTGCAAACCAGAGTTGAAGGCTTCAAACTCATTACTGTCAAATTAAGATAATGTCTGAAAAGGGATAATATATGTTTGCAATTATAAGTTTGGTCAGCATGAAGAGTGATCAACTTCTCTATGCTTCAACATATTTCATTTTCTTATTTTAATAAGTATTTAATCTCCATCTTAACAACTCTCTTTGACAAAATTAAAATATATGTTAACAATAATGATTTATCATCACATAAATAAAAATATTATTTAAAATAAATATAAAAATATAGAAAAATTATATCAAAATGTACATGTTAACAAAAATCATATATAAATTTAGTTCTATTTAAATATGTGGACAAATTTTAAATTTAAATTAGTGAGTGATTTATAATTTAAAAATAAATTAAAATAAAAATTGATATTAAATTTTGTTGGGAGGGACAGCTTTGTGCGTGTGATTTTATGCACTTTGAGTTTAAGTCAACTTCATAAAATTGGTTCATCAGGTGAGGTTTGCCCCCACTTATATATAATGAATTGTCTTCATCTCTAATCGATGTGGAATCTTCAACCTATATTGAATTTATTTAAATAAATTTACTTTCTTTTGTGTTATTGAGTTAAAACAAATAAAAATTGGTAATTAAGAATTTTGGTAAAGTAAATTTGAATGTGTAAAAAAATGAACTAGCTTGTTTATATAAATGTCCATACATTATGAAAGCAGAAAAAAAAAAAAACTATGCATTAACAAGTTCATTGGCTATCTTTTGTTGAGTTAGATCCTCTAAAGGGAGTGAAATGTCCTTTAAAGGATAAAAGACAAAGTATAATTTATAGTCTCATTTAATAGAGTCAAATCCTTCCCTTGCTAATTATAAATTTAATACTTATATTTACAATTAAGATCAAAGAACTACTTAGTATGAATCCTTCTCTCTCCTCTGTTATTTTTAGATGATTTATTTTGTAGAAACTAAGAAAAACAATTATTCTTTTAATACTCTTACTCGACTCAATTCAAAATTTCTAGTGAAATAAAAACTATTTTTAATCATTTTAAAATAAAACTGATTTCTGTTTCATTATATCTAGTCTCTCAATTAAGAAAAATCATGAAAATAACATGTTCAAAATTATGATGATTTTGTTTCAAATTCCATAAAACTATTAAACTATATTTTATTAAAAAATTGTTTTTTTTTTATATTTTAAGAGGAATACATACTCATGAAACAAGCAACAGATTATACTTAGAAGAAAATTATATTATATTATATATATTTACTGTTGGAAAATGGTAAGGGTTTTTGTTCTTTAGTAACTACTCCCATGAAATTACAGTTAAAAGGAATATTTAATTAAAAACTATATATTTTCCTTGTGTAACAACTCCACTGAAGTTACAGCTAAAAGGAAAACAAAATATATAAAAAAATAGTTTATGTTTAAGAACTATGCCTTTCCTCATGAAATGGTTGTCTTAAAGTTACAAGTTTAACATATATTTACAGTTAAAATGAAACTTTAACACATTATTAAAACATATTTATCAACTAGTAGTTTGGAGATTCCGTTTCTTTAAATAATTTTTCTTATTAAAAGTTGATAATTTCTTAATACAAAGTATCAATCATATGGATTGTAAGATGGGTTTTCGCCATTAATTTGTTCAAGTGAACTTATCAGTCTACATTTATTTATTTATTATTAAAATGGCACAGTTATATATAATCAAAATATTATAATTTAAATTATAAAAACTTATAAATTAAATTTTTAAGTATTAATTATAATTATATAATTTAACCTGTAAAACTAATATGTATTAATTATCAGTTAAACATTTAAAAAATATTTATATTACTGATTGTGTTTTAAATATATATATATATATATATATATATATATATATTAAAAAAAATTCTGGTAGAAGGACAAAAGTTCTAAGCACTTCACCAAATAGAGAATAAGCTAACTATTTTTTTTTCTTATCGGTGAATAAGAAATAAACTGTTTTAAGAAAATCATACACACTTAAATAAGAATTCACTTTTTATATGTATAACTTTCTTATTAATGGACTTCTTTATTTGTTTATTTGGGTATTGTTTGAATTTTGATGATTTTTTTTATTAATTAGATATAAGTATAATTATAAGTAATATTTGATATTTTTAAATTGGATGTTTATTATTTTTTGTTTGTAACTTATTTATTAGACACACATTTAATTTTTATTATTTTCTATAACCATTTAACCTTTATCTAATTAATTATTTTATACTATAATATGATATTTATATAATGATAATTTTTTCTTAATATTTGATACTAAAAAAATTAATAATAATATTATATATTATTACTAAAAAATTATGAAATAGAAATCAACTTTAAAAACTAAAAATAATTAGTTGTTATATTGACTAAATTATATAATATTTTAAAGACTACTTTTTTTTTACTTTTTAAATTAGTTTTTATTATTGAAAAATAGTTTCTAAATTATTATCTAATTACTTACCAAAATCTTAACTATCAATTATTTAGATTCTAAATTTGTTAGCTAATTAAATACCAATTTAAAAATTATTTATCAATAATAAAATTTAATTTATAAAAAAAATTAAATAGTCTTTAATTTAATTAATATAATAATTAATTATTTTTTGTGTATAAAATTTGTTTTTATTTAATGGTTTTTTTAGTGTATATTTTTATTATGATTTTGAAACCGTATATATAGAATTAATTTAATTAATAAACAGTAAAAAAATTAACACGGTACAAATAGAATACTCATTCCTCAAGGATAAAGATATGAGATAAAAAATTTATACGAATTACATAAAAAAAATATAGAGGGAATAGTAAAGCTTTTAATCTGAAAATCATTTATTTATCTGGAAAAGAGTCTAATATTATGATGTACATATAAAATTTATAAGTCAACTACTAATATAGGTACAACTTTTAAATGGTCTAAGATTATAAAAAAAAAATAGTAAATTGTAAGAGGTGTGAGATATTATAAAAATAATCACATTAATCACTTATTATTTTAATATGATATTCGACTCTACTAATTTATTCTTTCACAATTTTTTTTTTCCTTTCTCATTCACATGATTCATAACAAGGACTCATATCTAGTTATGTAATCATAGACTAAAACCGAGAGGTTATGCCGAGAACCACACATAGAAATAACCGAAAGGTTATGCTGAGAACCACGTATAGAAATAAGCGAAAGGTTATGTCAATAATTATATGTATAAAAGAATAAAATTAAAATATATATTATTATTATAATAGGGTCCAATTAGATAAAAGCCTGTGTTATGGGGTGCGTAAATAATAAAACGGTGTAGAAAGAAAGTCCAAAGGTAAAATATAAATCCATTAAGAAAACTGTATAAATAGGATGTCAACACAAGAGGTAAGCAAGAGTGATTTTTGTCTGATGAACATAAAATCATTTCTGACTTTGGCATCGGAGCGCCTTGCAGGTACACCAACCCATCTGTGTGGAGGAGAAGTCGAGAGAGCCCAATCTGAGAAGTAGCCGAGAGAGCCCAGCTTGAGGAGAAGTCGAGAGAGCCCAGCTTGAGGAGAAGTCGAGAGAGCCCAGCCTGAGGAACAGCCGAGAAAGCCCAACTTGAAGAGCAGCCAAGAGAAACCCAAAATTGGAAGACCTGTGAAAGAAGTTAGTCTTATCAACCTATTGAAGTGTTATCGGGATCCTTGTTGTAACAACAGGTCATTATAAAGATTATATGACAGTGCATAATTTTTTTACAGAAAGTTCTTACTTCTTGTAAAATGAAAATAGAGGAATGGTGTGAATGAATAAGCAATTAGCACCCTTGGTCTTAATTAAAGATTTAAAAAACAGCACTTGAGTCAAGTAGCAACCAAGTCAAACTTCTGATAGCACAAACTTATTGCTTTGGTTTTCCTGTTCAAATTCTCATATTTTTCTCTGCATAGGAATGCGAATTTGGTTACAGTGGATTGATTATTTTGTGTTTATTAAGAATGTGTTCCCACCATAGACCATTTAAATTGTTCTTTAAGATTTTGAAGTGAGACCAGACAGGAACCTCGTTTACGGTGTAATATTTTTTCCCCTGTCCTGCTGCTGATGTTCTTGTTGCAATTGAAATTTGGGAAGGAGACATTAAAGATTTTCACAAGAGTTGACAAATAGAGAGGTGTTTGAAAATCCCAAGTTCCCAATCTGGCAATCTCACTGGAGAATTGTCAAAACTCTCAACAACCATGCATGACTTTCCAAACCCCTCCTTTTCATAACTTAGCTACTAATTTATATTTTTCCCTCATATTAGAGCCAACTTTTGGCTTATAAAATTCCTTTTCAACCTTTTCTTTGATTAAAGCGCTACCTAATAATGGCAAATAATGTCAAAATCCTAGCAATTATCAGTGCCAAATCTTGTCATCCACAATTGGATTTTGTAGCCAAATTTCTACCAACAGACATGCATGGACAACCTTGTCACAAGGTCATATCTTAGTTCTTCTTAATTTTATATAAATTCACACTAATTAATATACATACATATACACTAGTAATATTTTATTGTAAACGCTTATAAATTTAAAATAGATAGAAAATTTTGAGTACATATATTCCCTAGCTACACATATAGAAAACTGAGGCCATGTTACAAAACTAAGAATATTCTCTGGCTTATAGTCATGAATAGCGTGCTTCATAATTTTTAAGTCTAATCTTCTCTCAATATAAATATAAATGATCAGTGCATGTATGATCACATTTTTCTAAAGAATATAACGTTTGTGTGTTTAACAAGTTGAAGTAATCCAGATAGGGTCACATTTATATGCATGCATTTGAGTCTCTCTTTCAACTATAGTGCTTCTAGTTAGTCCCACATCTTTATCTAAAGAAATCTCTAGGTACTACTTAGTAGTTGAGTAGTCATTTTTAAAGGTGAATGAAGAAAAAACTTTAAAATGTTTCTTTGTTTTCCCTAAGATTTGAAGCATCTTATCATTTTTTTTATTTACTAGATGCTATTGATTTGAAATATCTACTTTTATTGATTAATAATATTTATTATTTTATTATTTTTTCATCTACAAAATTTAAATAAAAAGTTTATTTTCACTCAAACTAACATAATAGTTCTCTATATCCAAGTCTAATGAATATAGGTATATTTTAATTAATATAACTATATATAATATCTTATTTTCAAATCTTTTTGGACGAGAAATTTCAAAAATTTCAAAGAATTTGAAATAATTCAAATTTGATTTTTTTATTTAAATTTCCCATATTTGTAATTTGTAATTCCTTATTTATATAAATCAATTAAAATGTTAAATTCTCAATATTGATAGGGTAATTTAATTTCTGCTATATATATATATTAAATATTATAAATCAATGAAAATGTTAAATTATTAATATAGATAGGGCAATTTAATTTCTGCTATATACATTTTAAATTTTAACGTGAGAGAAGACATGTAGATATGAGATATGAGAGAATATAAATAATTTTTAAAAATGAAATACCTTCTAAAATAATCCAAGGTTATGTTAATCCAAATTTGAGCATTATTTCTAATGAATATTATCAAGAATAGTTTAGAAAATATATTTTTTCATAGAGTTAATAAAATTATATTAATTTAAATATAATTCTTAATTAATATGAAAATAAATATTTTATTATATTTGACTTGAAAGCGAAATATTAACTCATCATATTTAAGTACTATATATACTTTTTCTTATCATAGGCTTTTTTCATTCAAATCAAATAATTTTTTTAAGTGTCGTTTAATGTTATTTTTTTTAAACAAGAAATATAATAATTTTTTCCTTTAATGAAATGTATAATATTTTTCTAGTTTATTTTTTTATTTCTATACCATAATAATTGAATATACGTAAATTAATTAAAAAGTAGGCAAAAGATAAGTGTATAAATGCAAAACAATAATTAATGTTTTGTTGAATTTTAAAAATTACAAAATAAATAGTTGTAATTAAAAAAATAAAAAACTTTCACAAATATGAAAAGATATTATTGAGAAATCATAAACTAGTTGAATTGGACAAAACAATTATTGAAGAAAAAAAAAGAAAGAGTAACTACATACATGTGTTAAAGTTTTATTATGATGGACCGAGTTAAAGTTTTACTTATTGATAAGTAAAAAAATTTGTAGTTAAATTTCATCTACCATAGTTTGTTGGGTTAAATAGATTGATTCATTTGAGCATATTTTGTTTTTTCAATTTATTTCATATATTTATTTATATAAATAAAGTGGATTGACTTCACTATATCTATATCATTAGAATCAGTTGACCTATTTAACTAAATACTACTAAAAAAATTGTAAAATAAAAATTAATTTTAGAGAACAAAATAATTAGTTACTATATTGATAACATTAGAGACCATTTTATAAAATAAAAAAAATATTGGTATCTAAAGTAGTTTCTATTATTAATAAAAAATTATAAAATAATTTTTAAATTGGTATCTTACTAAAGTTTTATCTGCTAATTACTTATGTTCTAAATTTGTCTCTATTAGTATTTTAGAAACTAATTTAGAATAAAAAATAGCTAAAACATTGGTAGCTAATTTATATATCAATTTAGAAACTATTTTATAAATTTTTATTGATAATAAAAATCACCTTAGATATAAATAATTTTTTATTCTTTAAAATAGTATTTAATTTAGTTAATATAATGATTAATTATTTTTTATCTCTAAATTTAGTTGTTATTTAATAATTTTTTTTAATGAACTAACCACAACAACTAGTATTTATAAAGATAATAAGTAAAAATCAAAATATTATAACTTATATAATCAGAAAAAAAAACAAATTAAACATCTAAGTTATTCTAATATATTGAACAATAGTCTTATCTTTAAAATAAAATAAAATATTAACATATAAAATTAGAAACAACACATAATTATAATAAAAAAGTTATAAAAGATTGGTGTTAGTAAGTTATTTAACTTGATTCTAATTTGTTCAACTCACATATCAATATTTAGTGAATCGAGTTGAATTTAATTTATATTTTAAAAAATTAATTTTTTTTTAACACAAGATAGAACCCATAAAAACTGGGGTTACTGAGGGATTATTTTGACAAGTCTAAGCGAAAGGCATGAGGTAATTTGATAGTAAAGATGAATAATTAATGTAAGTTGGTTTGAGTGTGAGAAGCAAGAAGGCATTAATTGATTAATGAAGGAAGCAGAGGAATATTCCAGGTTGTAGTGAGCTGCCTCAGCAACGGGTCACTGAAAAAAGCAGTGATTAAAAGATCTTCATCTTACTAACATATTGAACCTTCCATACCCAAACACAATAAAGCAGATATAATGATCAAAGAGATTTGATTAACAAAAAAGATAACACATTATTACCAACTCATTCCCTCCATTTGTCAGGATATGCAAATGCTTCTTCTTAAAGTACCTGTAACAACATATTTTTCCACCTTGCTTATCATACCCTCATATGCTAATGCATATCCCCTCATATGCTAATGCATATCGCACAAAAATCTTTTTTCTTTCTTTTTCAACTACTTCACAAACCCCATTCTTATGTATCAAAAAATCCTACATAACATATTTCATTCTCCCTAAAGTGGCGTGTCCACAACATATGCATATACATTTAGCCATTAATTTATGTGCTTTTTATCACAAGGTGAGTTGGGACATATAAAAAGTGGCCAAGCCACATGGCTCATCAGGTATCTTATTTAATTCCTGCAAGTACAGGTGTTTCATTTTAACGGATGTTTAAAATTTAAATTGCTTTATTGTTGCACATGTCTGTCCTTCTAATTTAAGGTTGTCTAATTACAAAGAATAAGGTAATGAAAATTACAAGTTCTATTTTGTTACATGCAAGTTTGAATAGGTGAACATGAGAATCAAGTTTTAAATTTGAAGATGTTGACTGATACAAAACCCAGATTAATTGAGTGAGTATGTTTGGTAGAAAAGAAAAGGTTGAGGGAAGGAGAATGTTGTGTTGTAAAGTTTTGAATGAAAGGTGAAGAAGGTTAAATAGGGTGAAATCTGGGAGGAAGAAAAGGTATATATAATTGGTGGCATTGCTTGGTGAGGTGAGGGCAGAGGGACAAAATAATTTGAAGATGACAAAAGGTAGGGAAAGGGGTTGGGTGTGATCCAAGATGGCATATATAGTGGAGGTGTGAATGGATCCATATATTTATATCATGTGACTTGTGACTTCAACTTTATTCTACCTTCAGTGTGGAACTCTTCTTCATTTTAATCATCAAAAAATACAAATATTTTTAAAAAATTCAATCTCTTTCAATATATATCCTATGTCCTTTTATCTAAACAATCAAATAAAATAATTATTTTTTTAATTGCATGCTTAAGAAAAAAATATTATAAATACTTAATACAAATTAATCATTGAAATCAAAACACAAAATATTTTTTTTCTGTGAATCTACTAGTGATTTTACTAACATTTTGAATAACATGACATATTTAGTATTTGTTCTGAGTAGTCTTGTTCAATTTTCATCTCAAGGCATCTCTCTTAATATACATCACTTCTCCATTATTATATCACACCAATTCTAAATTATCACCAAATCAATCCTATTTTTACTTTTAAGGAACTATAAAAAAAAACTAAAATTTTACTACATTAATTTCTTGAAAATCATATAAAATATATAAAAAAATATTACTTTAATAAAATGTACAGTAAAAAAACTTTTGATGGGTCACATTTTCAAAATTCTTAATTTTTTATATGGAGTTCACATTCAAGTAAAAAACTATTTACCTTTTTATTTATAATTTGATTTAGTGTTATCAACATGTCAACGGTAAGTATATATCTTAGTTTTAGTAACATTTAAAATATTCTTTTAAAGATAATTTAAAAATTACTGAAAATGAAAATATTTTTAATTTTAGTAACACTTAAAATCCTTTTAAAGATGCTTACTGAAATTGAAGTATTTTCATTGATTAGTGTCATTGTCGTCGTATGTTAAATAAATTATAATGAATTTCTTCATAATCATAGTCATTATCAATGATAAATTTGTTTATATTCTTTTTCCAGTCCAGTTTTTATTTTAGGCAATAATCCAATTTTTTGTACTCTTTTATTAGTAATTCTTTTTCCCGTCATTACCATACGTGCTCAATGATAATTTTGTTCGTATTCTTTTTCTAGTAATTACAAAAATTGAATGATGATCTTTTAATGTTTTCTATTAATTGACCATTAATGGAATGGATACAAGTTATGCTTTATAATGAGAAATTTTGTTTTAGATTGAGTTTTAGGAATATAACTCATTGATTCATGTACTCTTGTGTTCTTAAACTTGTTGTTTGAATTAATCTTAATAGAGTTCGAAAACTAGAACATTAAAATTATTTTAAAAGAAATTCAAATTATTAATATGAATTCCGAGTAGATTATCTTATTTTTCGTTACTTTTCCAAGGTTTAGTTACTTCTTGCCAATTTCATCCTTGTTTTGCCATCTTAGATTTATTGACGTGTAAAAATGAACAAATGTATAATACAATATTATTTATTAATTGACTTACAACACATATAATTTATTCATAACAATTAGACAAAAGCCACAATTAAGTAAAGAGTCACTCATATTTTCTTCAACCAGCCGCCATATTAAATCATGATTCTTCAAATCTGCATATACGTGGTGCAACTAAAGTTTTGATGAAAAATAAACAAATATATTAAAAGTAGTCATAAAATAATATTCCATTATCTTTATAATTATATTCTGTACATTTTAATTAAAAAACATGGTTCCTTGAATATTATCGAATTTATAGTTTTAGAATTTAAATATAAAAATGGGAAGATATTATACAGGGGATTATGCAGAGGAGATATTTAGAGACGCAATCCTTAATATGTGAAGGTGATGAATTTGAAAAGGCCATTGAAACCATCTGAGTCTGAAAGAGGGCATTTCTTTCATCTTCCTTTTGAATGTGTTGCCTATATAATTTATTCCACATCTCTTTTTACAAGTCATGTCATCATCACACACTTGAATCACTTTATGCACGATTCATAATAATAAAGAATAGCATAGTAGCTTGAAAATGACGATCACATTCATAATTTTGCTTCATTTCCTTTCTTGCATTTAAGCAAGAGTATAGATGGTCACATAAAGGTAGGAAGGTGTAACATTACTAGCTAGCCAGCCAGCTATCTACATCATTCAATGGGGAAACACAAGTGTGGCCCTTCAATGTGCTAGTAGACATGTGCTACCCACAAACAACCCATTAATTTGGTTAAGATTCACATCTCTCAGGATGAAATTCAGGCTTCATCATATTTGATTATGGAATAGGGAGAGAAAGGGGTTCGTATGAAAATGATGTTTAAAACACACACAGCATAATTGATGGCAGAAATGGACAACTCTAGTACTTTGTGTTGTTTAGCACCAGGAAATTTTGATAAGGTTGCGGCCTTGCAGGATCCTTATAATAGAGAAAGCCTTGTCTCCACACTTGGGTTTCGGAGTCACTTTCTGATGGCAACTGAAATCAACCATAACAGATTCAAAGCATGTGAAAAGTCCACCATGGATGAAACTTAATTAAACTTTAGTTGGGGGATGTGAAAAATGGAAAACTGTGTCACACGAAACCTAACTTTGACCCAAAAGAATTACCTCCTCACCAAAGGTTTCCCCAACAACTCAATTAGCCAAATCCTGAACCTTTTTGTTTTGTTTTTTTCTATTCTTTTCACATCATAATCATAAAATACAGCATGTTTGGTTGGTCAGAGACGAAAGAAGTTAGGCCCTTTTCTGATAGAGTAGTTAAGGAGTTACTGCATGAAGGGTTAAGATAAGAGCATATAAGAAAGTTTTCTTTTTGTTCTTTCTTTGTCAGTAACTGCAGAAACAATACATTGTAATATCTTTGTTTCTTGTTTTCAAATAAGAAAACGATAAAAGTAGCATCTTGGTATGAGAAAAAAGGAAAGCAGATAGTGTTGCAATTAGCCATAAAAATGAGAGATTTATTCCGAAATGTGTGAGGGGGGTTCTGAATTTTGGTGGTTTGGAGAAGAATAAACCGTGAGGGAAAGAGGAGAAATGGAAGAAGTTAGTTATAAAGTGGGATGGGATTGACAATTAATTGGCGGGGCCAAGATTTGAAAAGCTGAAAAGTGAAGGGTGATGGTGAGGAGGGTAAAGAAAGAAAAAGGATTGAAGAAGGTGCCATGTGCTGAACTGAATTATTGAAGCATAGGGACGTGGCCAAATAGCATCTCACGTCTAAATCTTGAAGGTGGGTGGGGAAAAGTGCCACAATCATTTTAGACCACTTCTCACCTCAATGCTGCCTTTACAAATCAACTATGTGTAAACTCCTAACTTAACCACATCCATTTTCAACTTGAAAGAAAACAAAGAGAGTTGGAGGATGAACATTTTTTGTTTTTAGTCAACCTAGGCATCACCTTAAGTGGTCCCTACATTTTTCAACAAAACATAATCATTCTCAACCTAAAGCAATTCCCTATACATTTTTTTTTCTTATTTGAATACAAGTCACAAACAAGCTAGGTAGCCCAGTTCTTAAAAGAATCAACTAACTGAAGGATCTGGGCTTGGACAACATGCTGCATAAGCCCATTTCCTGCTGTTATTGGATATGATGTCACAAAATATATTTGAAGCAATCATGTTAAATGATCATAGGACTCACAATTACTGTTCCATGAATACACTTCTTTTTAAGTTATAAATAATAAAAGTCAGAATTTGAGTTGAATGAATGGTACAAATGTATGGTTTTGTGGTCATAGTCTGAGGGGTAGTGAGAAGTGGGAGAATGTTCCATAATGGCTAGTCTCTGAGTTGAAACTAGAGTTGTCACAGAATGGTAGAATGGTGGATGGTAAAGAAGATCTATTTGAAACAACCTTTTTACTTTCCTGCTAATTATTCCCCTGACTACCCTCTCTTCTTCTTTTTCCCTGCACACCTTTCTTATGTCTTCAAACAAGGAATATTGTTTCCTTTTACATCATCAAACTACCATATAACCCATCAACACTCAATATATTCCCAACAACTTCTACACTTTTATCTTCTTTTTGTCAGAAAACAACATCATTCTTTTTAAATAATAATATTCAATTTGTAATTTTACGTGAAGAGTTCAGGTCATTAGAAGTGGTAAGCATAATTCACAATATGCTGATAAAAAAAATTGAGAATGTTCTTGAATGTAAAATAACAAAGAAAGCCCATAAAGTAAAATTTAAAGCATAATTTAATTTAAAGTGGCAAGCATAATTGACAATGTTCTTGAATGTAAATAAAAGAAGAAAGCTCAAACAAGCAAAATTTAAATTGAGCAAAGTTGTAAAATTTCACAAAAACAATAATAGTAAATTGTATTAATTGGCTCATTGTCCCTTTGTAACATTGCTGAGGATAGTAAACTGTATTTATACACACTTAATTTTATTCTTAAAAATCAAAAGTTCTGAAACTTACGTATATACTATCATAATAAGCTAAATGCTATTATTGAAAAATAAGCCATGCTTCAATTTGATCAATTTCCAAATAACAAAAGTAGTCCATTTAAACTTCCTAAAAAGTTTTGAGATCTGTAAAAGATTGTGCCAAAGTAGAGTCTGATATAAGCCATTTTTTACCTCTATATTTTTTCTGTGAAAATTCTCCTCTATAATTCAAAATACAAATTATATTTTAAAAATTATAGAATTTAAAAGGTATTTTCTGAATTTGAAAATAACTTTCAAACTTTACAATTCAAAAATACTATCCAAAATCTACCACTCAAAATACAAATTTATATTTTAGATTATATAATTCAAAATGTAAAATTTGTATTTCAAACCGTATAATATGAAATGTAAAATTTTGTAAATACAAAATTTGGATTCCAAGACAATTTTGATATGTTTGAAAATATGGGGTGCTAGAAGAAATTATAGAAGTGAAAGAAAAATTTGCCTGATACAAATATATCAAGAAAACAAAAAAGCCCGTTACAAAAAATATATGAACCGAATTCTAGGGAGCCCATTTGAAAAACTTAGGTAGTTTATAACCTAACAAAGAACACTAAATCTACAAAGCATTCCTTGTAGCACGTTAGATAAAAAATAATGATTTATCTGTCAAATTTTATATTTTATTTATCATTTTTATATTTACACATTTTGTTACTTACTTTTAATATTCATAAAACAGTTTTCCTTTACCTAGTGTTTGGCTTGGACTGGAAAATCTGGTATAAATTGTACAGGGTTAAGATTTTTTACTAAAATAATCAACTCATGGTGCCTTATTTAACTATCTAATTAATGTAACAATGTAATGCATTATTTTATAACATCGTGGGTTACCTTAAAGCGGAAGAACTATAGCTGACATATTTAAAATATTATAAAAGAAAATGTTAACATTTTTTATTAAGTATTTAATTTGTTTAGAATCAATATCATAAAATAAAATATTTTTTATTTTAGAAATTATTATATTAAATAAATCTTTATCATAACATTAAATAATGTATATATTGACGTAAATTTTTTATACAAATTCCATTTTTCTACAATAAAATATACCAACAATTATTTTTATCCTAAGTATATTTGTATACGTCCTATTTAAATAAATTTCTCTTAAAATACTTCTTTCCTACTATTTAAATGTTCAGATTAGTAAATTGGTTTTGTTATAAACTATAACATACATGCTAAATAAAAAGTTAGTAATAAATTATAAAAGGGTCACTACCCTTACATTGTTTATCCTAGCCACTACCATTGTTACTGTCAGTCTTGACATTCTTCATATGAATGTTGACACTCATTGTTAGATTATTTAACATTTCTTACTTATTTTTATACCAAGTTTTGCTTTTTCTGTTGATTCAAAACACGTTTTCACATTTGATGTAAGTATGAGTTCATCGTTTTTTGTTTTTTTTTTTTCATGGTGATGAATGAAGATGATTAATAATGACAGATGTAAGATTTGGTCAGTACTACTGACTTTCCTGCAATCGTTAGGTGTTTGAAAAGAAGAAAAAAAAATGTGTTGACATGATAGTTTGAGACAACCTATTAAAAGTTTTTGTAGTGGTGATTTGTAAGATATAGGGTAAGTATGAATCTAAGTTAACTCAACGGAAAAGTAAAATTTAGAGAAAAATACAAACATAAAAAGTCAGAAAATTGGACTGAATAAAAAGGTTAGAAGAAAATTTTGAAAATGGCCAAATTAAATAAAACAGACCAAATATGGAAACCTAACCTGAACTTAAAAATAAATAAATAAAATATAGTTTTTTTTCGCTGTAAATTGAAATTTATCTTCATAAAAAATTGAATAATATATAAAAAAAATGGATTAACTTATTGGTATTTGTAGTCTTTAAATTTTTTTATCAATTTTGGTTTATATTCTCACTTTTTAAAAATTCATCTTTGTTTTTATATATCTTATAAATACCTAAAACGTATTAGTTTTATAGGAACTAAAATTTTGATTTTTAAAAAATAGTAGGGCAAATGTTAATCTAATATTTTTTCAAATATTAAAGAAATATGGATATCAAAGTTATAGAAGATCATAATACTAATTTTGTATTTTTTAATTCTTAGTTGTTTCTTTCTTTACAAATGTTAATAGTCTTTATTTTGTTTTGTCTATTATGATTCAAGTATTTATTGATTGATTTTTTCTCTTTTTAGTTAGACCTAAAATGAATGTATTGTTGGTATATATTAAGATTATTTGTTTTGATCTCAATGGAATAATATTAGAAATATTCATTCTCATATCTTTTGTCTTCCTTTTTACTTTCTTGTTCATCTCTATTATATTTTATAATACCAGAACGTAAAGTTTGAGGAACTTAGATTCTATTTTATTTGAAAATTTATTAAAAGGCTAAAATCAACTAAAAATATTAAAAACATGTATTGAAAATTGGTAGTGTATTATATATTTCAAAGATAATAAAAAAATGTATGAAATCAAATTATAATTGTTGTTAAGAAATTAAAAATGAGAATTTTGATTAAAAAATGCATCATATTGTTACAAAATATATCTTAACTATTACACCCATGTATTTTTTTTTTAAATGAAAAGTGGTTTGGATTTGAAGAAGAGATGAATAAGAAGGTTGAATAGAAGTTTATTAGTAGGTAATGGGATGTTGATAATTAAAGTGTTCATTAATTGAGAATCCATGTGAACTTTTTTCTCCTTTATTCTTCCCTTAATATTTATTTTATAGAGAAAGTGATGTGAATGTGTTTTAGTATTTTTGGAGCGCGTCGTCCCCGTCACAATAACTAATACTCAAAATATGAATTGGTCACTGGAAATTTAATTTCTTAGCTGCCCATTAATTATTGAAGACAACAATAGTTTTTTTGGAAAAAATACTTTTTTTAATTTTTTTTTTTAAATATGACTGTTTTTTTATATCCTCAAATATTTATTTAGTTGTTATTATTAGAAATATATATTTTGAAGAAAAATAATTTTTTTATAATTTAGAGTTTTTGAAATTCTGATTTTTTTTTTGTTATGTCAATATATTGTAATGAAGAAAATTTTATATAAAGTCTAGATCTTAATCATGAAACTTCTATAATAGATATACTCTTAGTCCTCCTTAATTAACATGCTTATGTTTAATAACACTTATTTAATAGAAAGACTTTCATTCAAACATTCTTATTGTTTTAATATTTAGTATACATATAAAAATAAAGCTAAAAACTGTAATAAATGTTCTTAATTTTAATAAAATATTTATTATAAGATTTTTTTAGTTTACTCTTTTCATCTGCATCGTAAACTAATTAAAAAGTAAGTTAATGATAAGAGTATTAAAGAATAACTAATATAGTCTTAAACTTTGAAAATAATAATTAAATAAAAATAGTAATATTTTCAAAATAAACTATATATTAGCAACCGACGGATAAAACAAGTAATGTACAATATGAATATTGTATTATTTATTTTTATTACAATATTATATTATATTATAATAGCATAATTCAATTAATAATGTCCGTAATTAAAACTAATAATTGAGTATACTGCTTTTAAGGTAATTTAATTACATTTTTTATTTAAATCTGAAAAATAAAATATTGATTTATTATTAAATGAAGAAATTAAAGTATTGAGAAGATTACTGATAAAAAGAAATTAACTTTATAATAGATTAAACTATATTAACAGATTATATTTTAAATAATATATAATTTCTAAAATATTATTAATAATATTGTAACGATTACAACTTATAAAATAAATACTTTAAAATTGTAATAACTTAAAATTTGTCTAATATCATGTTACATAATAAATTAAACAAGTTAATAATCTTATCTAGTAAATGAATTATCATAATTAACTAACTATAAAATATTGATAAATAATTTTACAGTTCAAAAAAATTAAAGATCATTAAATAAAACTACACTAAGTCTTCTAAATGGTTTCCTTATACCTAATATTCTTTAGACGTAGCCTGTAAACTCTAATGATCTTTGGGAATTGTTCAACAATAAGAAAAGTTTCTCCTTTATTTTTTTTTAGTTTATAAATTCAATGTTTTACATTGTTGGATCTCTATTTACAACAATCATATACTAAGTAATGAGAATAAGATGTGAATTTTTTATATCACATAATAAAATCTATAAAAGTTAAATTAAAACACAATAAAAATAACTTCTATCTCAATTATTAGTTATAGTTATATATGTAATCTCTTTTTTTATATAAAGAAGTACTACATAAATATGATTAAAGATAAAAAATAATTAGTTACTATATTAATTAAATTAGATATTATTTTAGAGATTATTTTTTTTTATTTAAAAAAATTTCTATTATTAATAAAAATTTATAAATTGATTTCTAAATTGGTATCTAAGTTGGCTACAAGAGTTTTAACTACTAATAATTTATATTCTAAATTAGTCTTAGTCTTTTAGATACTAATTTAAAATCTAAAATATTAGTAGCTAAAACCTTAATAGGTAATGATTAGATACTAATTTAAAGATCACTTTATATAAATTTGTATTAATAATAGAAAGTATTTTAGATACCAATAATTTTTTTAGTCTCTAAAATGGTTTCTAACTTAGTTTAATAGTAACTAATTATTTTAATCTCTAAAATTAATTACAATTTAATGATTTTCTTACAATTTTTATTATAAATTTAATTTAATGTAATAAAATTTATTTATAAAATAAGATTTATATTTATTTATATATTATAAAATGTTGTTATTATTAATGGATGGGAGATTTCCGTAATTTTAGTTTTATTTTAATTTTAGTACTTGTTTATTTGACGTGAAAGATCAATAATTGATGGTTCATACAATGATTTTCTTCCAAGATTCATTACTATAAAGTAACGATGAAGAATGCAATAATTGACCTGCACTAACAACTATATGTTAGGACGATCAAATTGTTGGTGGCGCTCAATAAACATATGAAGGAGAAGCATATTTACACATTTTCTTTGTAGAGTTATTGTAAGAGAGCGAAGAATTGTTAAATAGTTCAAAGTTATTATTTAATTAATTATTTTTTAAAAATCATATGCAAGAAAAGAGTCTAACAAAAAAACTAGAAATTTTATCTCAATTAAAAAAAATAGTATTTCATTTATACACGTTAACCTTTAATTAAAATACTAATTTTAAGGACTTGAATGCAAAAAAGGATGATTCAACTAAAAACACTAATCCATAAAAAGAAGAACTTCAAAGTTTAAATTAACTTATAGATGAGATTTTTAACTTAGGACAAAAAAAGTAATGGAACATAAGGATTAATGAGAACTATAATAGTTTGAAATCACTACAATTAATATTTTTTTTTGGATAATGATATTGGCACTTGTTGAATGGGTAACTCTCTTTTTAAGGAAACATCCGAAAGTCCAAGTCTTTGAAAACTTCTTTATCCTTGTGTATTAAGAAATACGAAAATTTAAAGCAACTGGGAAAACCAGTTCACATGAAAGCAAGAATATACTAGTCACAGTGGAAGTTTTTATGGCAAAGATTGGCTATATAATTTGACATTTGCACACTCCACTAGAAAATATCCTTGAAAGAAAGCTTCGTTCCCATATTGCTTTATGGCACTTCTGCGATATTTTAATCTCTGTTAAGCAAACAAAAATGGTGGAAGAGGTCAATGCTTATTGTCTTCTATATTTCCATTGGAAAAATTAAACTAATCTATTATCTTCTAACTATTTACCAAATGGCACGATCATACATTTTTATAGCAGGTTGGAGTCATTTCCCACAGCCATTCTTTTATTAGTTGAATAATGCATGCATACTTTAACATAATCTTTAATATCTCTGTTCTCCCAGTTGTATTTGTTTATAGATAACTCACTTTCATACCAACACATCCCCTAATGCTCTTCAATTGCAAGTCCTAGTCCTACGTCTTTTACCAAAAAATATTATGTTGGAGGTGATGTATTATGTCTTCTTTATATTGATGATAGTTAAACCATATGCAAAAGTACTAAGAAACTTGAAGATAATTAACTAAACAAAACGCAATAAAAATGTTATATATTCGCCATGTTTACCTCAATTATGGGATTCCACTATAGAAGCAAGTTTCACATGTTTATAATAACACTAGCCAGTGAACTGATTTTCTTCTCATCATATGGTTTTGGCCTGATCATTGACGTGTCCAACACATCACAATCCTCCATCAACGTACAATACATGTCAAATTAAATTCATACAACACTCTTGCTTAAGCACTTTTCGTATTTCATTTGTATACTTCTTGTCCCACCTGTACTACTTTCCTCTCTTGTCCTAATCAGATATCAAGGACAGTGATCAGTGAATTATAGAAACAGTACTGGTTCCAAATAAAAGGAAGGTAGGTGACTGTAACATGTTCCAATTTAGAAGAAACTTCAACTCTGGCTAACTTTATGTTACCATCATAATCTTATAATGAACACTTCAATGATTGAGCATTGGCTACTTAAATTTGCATTATATGACCATAAAATTTATGATAAAGAGCTGAGCTGAGGATAATTATTAATAAGCACTTCGGTCTTTGTGCTTTTAGGTGCATGATTGACTTTATAAGAAAAAAAGTGACATATATTAATAGATAACGCATGCGAAAATATTACTGGACTGCTGCTGCAAGCCTCTTTATGATGTTTGGAAGATAAAGGGATTACAGGGTTCAATTTCTAGGAAATCACAATGGGTGGGTTGCATTGGCAAAGTAACAGCAAAAGGAAGCTTTTACAATGTAATTTGAAACAAAGAAAGTGGTTATACTCAATACTAGAAAGTAAAAACTAAACACCCATCCCACAAAAGGCACAAACAAACTCAGTCCAAGTCACAAGTCTGAGATCTTCTTAATTTTTAACTAGAGTCAGCTTCATCAGTAATACGTGACCCTTTCTTCTGTCTTCTTATCATCAAACAAAAAGTTGTTGCAATTGTTATTAGTGCTAATTAGCTGTTTAATTTCCTCTAGACCATAATCCAATGGATTTTGTTCCCACAATCCATTTTGTTTGTCTGTCCACCCACTCACAGTACTAGCACTGCCACTGGAGAACATCATCAACTTGTGAGTAGTATTTTCCACCCCACTGTAGAGGTGATTATCAGCAACACCTATCTGCTCCACAAAACTTGCCTCACCAAATTCTGGCTCCGTGACTTGACTGATCTGGTTGTTGCAGCTCGCATCAGAAGAGCTGCAACTAGTGGCTGCGGCTTCACCACCGAACACAAACATACTATTGTTGCTGCTATCTTTGAATTGGCACTTCTGGGTGGGGTCTATGAAACTCTCTTGTGCTTGAAAGAAGGAATCAGCAGAAGCAGAAGAGTTGTTTCCACTCAGAAGACTTGAAGTGTAGGAAAAGGAGCCGACGCCTGTGAAAGAACCGTGGGGATGGTAGTATGAGTTGCTGTTGTCTCTGAATGATAATGGTGATGAAGATGGTGTTGAGCTTTCAAGGATGGATAAAAGGGTAATTCGACGAGGTTTACTCTGGGGAGAAGGATTCATGGCCATCATTTTCTTCTTAAGCCTGGTGTTCCAATAGTTCTTGATGTCATTGTCAGTTCTCCCTGGCAGCTGAGATGCTATTATGGACCACCTGCACTCAGTGAAAATGTCTTCCACTATAAGAAACGTTCTGACATTTATAGCAGATCTAAATTGGAATGCATGAACTGGTGCACAACATCTAAAATCAAAGTACACATCATATCTGTATTGTACTGAACATATTCTATTTCCAAAAAGTGAAAACGAAAAACATAAAGAAGACTAAAAAATGCTTCCCAGTGTATCCCTTCGATTGTTTCTTCAATTGGAAATTATTTGTACGGTTTAATAGTGCCTCTGACAAGTGAGATGAGAGTGTCAAAAGTGAGAGAGGATGTGGAAATTGAGTGAAAGAAGTGTACCTGCTTCCAATGCTAGCAAAGAGGCTACAGATTACTTCATCTTCTGCATCAGAAAATTGACCATGCTTAATATTGGGTCTAAGATAATTAAGCCACCTTAATCTACAGCTCTTGCCACATCTTTTCAAACCTGCGATAAAAAAACTCAATCAGTAACACAAACACAAAGGAGTAGCAAGATCCTTGCATATCAGCATGCTTTAGCCATCATTAGCACGGAAAATGTAACATGACTCATCATATCTCTACTATGCACTTACCAACTTTTTGTGGGAGGGCAATCCAATTCCCTCCGGTGCCATGTTGCTCTATGTAGTCCTTTAGCTTTGCATCTTCTTCTGGTGACCATGGCCCTTTCTTTACATTTGCCTTGTCACAACAAGGAGCTCTACCCATCGATCTCTTTGTATTAACCCTCTCCCCCTCTCTCTCTGATTGGTTTCTTCAGTGGGAGTCTGAGGAAGGCATAAACTACAAGGATAGTGAAGAATGGAACGTGGAGACGGGCATCAATAGAAGTTTATTCAGATAAGAAATGGCACAAGTCAAAGGGAACAGCCTCTGTAACTTCAATTGTCTTATCAGTTTCCAAAATTATATCATTGATTAGCCTATAGAAGTTTCTACATCACCCTTTTACAAGGACCCTTTTGTGAGAAGGAGTTTATCATGGTCACAATTTAAAGTATCCAAAGTCTGCTCTAAGTTATAACGTGTATGATTTTTTCCCTTGAAAACGATGGTCTAGTGATACACATTTTCAAGCAATGGGCCAAGTCATGAGTAAACTATTGCCAAGTTGAACCTTCAATTATATGCTGCTTCCTTCCACTGCTCATACCTCTTTAGACTCCATCTTCCTTTTAATAATTCTCCATTGATGTAACTTGGGATCATTATCGATTGTAAGAGGTGGAATTCATGGTGCAAATTTTTCTTAAAATAGGAAAATTGGGATAATTTTTTAGTATGATGTTACTAGCTACTATTGTATAATTTTCATTTATTATAGGATCATATAATCCACCAACCAATTAAAAAACATTCTTTCCTATCAGAATTTTGGGAAAAGTTTGTTAAACACCAAAATGTATTTAACTCGTTAAAAACAAAAGTGAGAGAGATAACTTTAAGCATAATAAGTGAAGGCGAGTGCTAATAAGAGAGATAGTTTAACTCATTACTTTTAATATATATATTTTATTGTTAGTTAACATCTATTGACAATCATATATCTTCAAAGGGACTCATAAAAAAATAGCGAGTTTAAAAAAATGTTTTTTAATATGCTTAACTAAGTTTTAATTATGTCGTTAATTAATTTAAATATTTTTAGTTGAGTTTCTATTAACAAATTTTATTCTATTAACTCTTCAAAATATTTTTTAATTTTATATCAGTACCATGTGATTTGAATTTGATCAAGAACAAGATGATGTAACTATTAGTTTTTACCTTTTCATTTTCAACTCGCATAAACTCATTAATCCTTTCTCGAATCATACTCAATTTTTTCTCTAAGAACGAGTTAAAAAATAATGAGTTGAAAATGACACAATGGACGTAACAATTACACCATCTCATTAATAATAAAATCAAATGACGAAAAACAAACAATATTTTAAACACTCAATACCAAATATTTTAATAAAAACTTAATTAAAAATACATAAATTTATAATATATTTCAAATTTAATTAAGTCTTTTTAATAAATGTTAGTAAATAACAAGGAATATTTTGCTACATTGTTCAATAGGTAATACGATTAAAAACTAGATAGACAAAGTATAATACTTTTAATAAATTATTTGATATATAAATATATTTGTGTTATTCATTTTTTTTATTTATTTATGTTCACGATTGATAATTAAATATTATTTTCAAAAAGTTGGCTTTAAAAATATAATACATTACCACTGTACCCAAAAATTACGGGTAAAAATTGAATTTTAATGGGATTATAGTCCTATATAAAGACAAACTTGTGACCATCCCCGCGTTATAAAATACTAAAGAAACATAAAATAACATGTAATTAGTGATAAATTTAAGGCATAACTAAAAAGTACTCCACCATTTCTTGAACTAGTTGCTGTAATATTTTTGTTTTGACGAAGAGTGGATTAAATTTATCTTTAATATTTTATACCATCCACTTGATCTAAAGAATTATCCAAAATTTTCAAGTTTAAAAAATTTGAATATGTTGACACATATCCATAAGTTTGGTTTTTTTTCTCTTTGCATTTATTTTGTTTCTCTACTTATAAATTTTATCTATGCACCTTGTCAAACGTTATAAAAGAAGTTATGGATGTCTCAAAACACTCACTTTGAACCTAACCAACCATTGTTCTCTATCTTATCCTATTTCTTATTTTGTAATAAACTTCACTGTGTGTTGATGAAAAAGAAAACACCAAACACGAAAATAAAAGTACAATTGTTTGTTTTATCTCTAAGAAACCTAGATTTTTTCCCCACTTTATCATGATATATTTACCGTTTTTTTAATGTTTTTAGTTGTCTCAACTAGGTTAAATTTTTTTTTATGCGACAAAGTTTGTTGGTTTTTCGTGCTTAAAAAAATAAAGCATTAGTCATATGTGTTGTGCATATACTTTGCTTTATGTAGTATTGTTTACATTAAGCTGCTTATGCTTCTACTATTTTTAAATACAAAGCTTAATATATAATGTATTTACATTAAATACAAGACTTAATAATGTATTTTGGAGACGATGTCTTTCTCTGGGTATTATGGACTGTAGGCTTTTATATGTTTTTTTTAAAAGGGTTGCATCGACATGTTTAAATGTTCCAATTTGTTTACTTATTTTTATATAAAAAAAATAATCTTATGTGAGTAACGATATCCTAAAATGTCTTTATTATCTTTTAAATAGAATTAGTAATCTATTTACATTGTAATTCTTTAGATTTCTATGGTACTTTTTACATCAAGTTATTTATTTCCTTCATGCTGAATAAAGTATTTACATTGCAATTCTTTATATTTGATTGAAATGAGATTACCCATTTTTAAAATGTCTACAAATGTGAGTTCTCATCTAATTTAGTTTAAAATAAACTAAATATATGACTACAAGATAAATAGAAATCAATATTAGAAAGAAAATAATTAGTTATTATATATTATTATTATTAAAAATTATATTCAAAGAAAAAGAATTAATTAATTGTTATATTGACTACATTATATAATATTTTAGAGACTAAATAAATTATTGGATATAAAATAATTTTAATTAATGATAAATAATTTTTAAATTGGTATTTTTAAAAATAATTTTTATTTAATGATTTTTTTTAATATATATTGACTAAATTAGATATTATTTTAGAGGATAAAAAATTATTAATATCTAAAAATAATTTTATTATTAATAAAATTTATAAAATTGTGCTAATTAGATTTTTATAAATAAAGTTATAAATTTTATTAATAATAGAAACTAATTTTAAGATATTAATATTTTTTTAAAATAATATTTAATTATTTAATATAGTAATTAATTATTATTTTTTCCTAAAAAAAATTATTTAACGATTTTCCTAATGTATATCTACTTGTTGAAATGTTGCAAAAGTTCCTTTCAAGATCTTAGGGAGTTTTTAATCTATTGACAGTGGCATGGTCGTAAAAGGGAAATTTTACTGTTGACTATTCCAAAGCGATAAACTTGTCAATGTTTACCATTCACATCATGTCATTAATGCCCTAGCACAAGTCTTTTCGCAACTTCCAAGTTTTTCATTCGACAAACTAAATTTTTCTGGAATTTCAACCCACATTAATTTCACTTTGACTGGATTATACTTCATACGTTTTATAGGTAATACTAATTATTTGTGTACCTAAACATTAATCAGACAACTAATATGCATTGAAGGGGAAAAAACTAGAAGAAAATTGTTTAAAATTTAAAGTTGAAGTTGTAGTATATAATGGTCTAGTCAATATTGGCTTGCCTAATTGTTACGTGGACACAACTTTCACCGTATGAAAATTATCATTTAGTATTCAAGTTTCCGATCATTAGTACAATATTAATTTATGTCACCCATTTTAAAACAACTAAAATTAATTGCTAGTGTTGGTTTTTCTGAGAGTTGTTAAATTGAAAACTAAATCAAATTAAAAGTTTAATACTAATATTAACGTCGGCTTGGGTACAACTAAATTAAACAAAAGCATGACATAAAACAGTGTCTACTATTAAATGTTGATATTAAATAAAGCTAGTTTGGTACAAAGAAGAGAAAACAAAACAATATTACCCACAATTTGGCTCTTCGTAATAAATTAGGTTTAATTTTTTTTCTCATTATTTATTTTATTTGTTATTAACTAAATGATTTCATTTATTTAAATTGGGCTCCAACTTTTTTAAATAATTTTTTTCTACAATACTTTTTAGTGTTTTCACATAATTCTTCGTAAATACATACTCTGATTTGATTTAATGATACAAAAAAAATTATACTTTTGTATTTTGTATTTTTATTTATATTTTAGATAAATGTTACTTAATCAAAAAGAAAAAAAAGAATTTGTTTAGTTGTACTTACGAATTCGCGTTTTCAGATGTTGCCTGAACCCTAATCAAATGAAAATTAAATATTATATTAATAGTGATATAAAATTTAATAAAGTAAATAAACAATGAATCCAATAAAGTAATTAGACGTAAAAGTTCTTATATTCTTTTGGCATTAAATAATTGATATGGCTAGTTAAAAAATTAAAATAACTTGTTGAAAATAATGATTTTTTTTTCACTTGTCTATTTTTATTACGGATAAACAAGTTAAACTTAATGCTAAATTTAAATCTGTATGAACAAAGAATAATGTGTTGTCATAAAAAAATTAACTATTTATTAATGAACTTTATTTATGTGGTCAAATTAAGCGAGTTTATTGGCTATTAAATAAGATTAAATTTAATTTCTTAAACAAGTAAATGTCACTTTTTATGATGGAATAATTTATAATATGATATTAAAAAAACTAAGTATCATCTTATTAAGAAATAATAGGAATCTCTATGTTAATACATTATAAGAAATATATGGTTTCAAAATATTACTTTCAAGTAATTTTTATATTAAAATATAAACACTTATAAGTATTAATTGTTAAAATAAATATAAAATAACTCATAATTTATGAATTTATACTTTTTTATATATTTTGTGATTTTAATTTGAATAAGAACATTTTATTTCTAAATTTGTGTTAATTTTAGGTTTCTAAGGAAGATAATTGGGCAAAAGAAAAATATATAGAGCTAAAAAAAAATTGGAATACATCAACACTCACCAAAGCTGTCAAACTTCATAAAAAGTCAAGATGTCACCCGTGGATCTCGCTCAAGCGAGCTCAATCTCGCTTAAGCAAGATAGTGCCAGCAAAGTTGGACCTTTCTACGTTTTACTCGCCTAAGCAAGTCCATTAGTGCCCAAGCGAGAAGTAGACCATGAAAAACTTGAGACACAACCCTAGTGTGCAAGATTGAGAGGAAAATACCATTGATTGACTTGTAACCCAATTGGGAGAATGAAATGTGTTAGAAGATGTGTGACTAATTTTACCCATTATATTGAGATAATATCTGAATATAATATTTTGTTATTTATTGATTATTGTTATTATTGTTTTATTTCTACTTCTTGATTTAAAATCTTAAAATACATGCATACTTGTTTATAAAATATACATACGAAGGAAATTTAAATATTTTATATATAATTTTTTTTTCTCACCTGACACCATATATAATATGCTATAAAAGTAGTATTGGATTGAAATTTGGTTTTGTTCTCTTAATTTCAATTTGTGGGAGCAATTAATTCCACTTGCATGAGAAAGTGATGAATATTAAAAGGGAAGGAAGGGACATAGAAAAGACTAGATGATTAATCTGAATTACTGTATAGGTACTAGTGGAGTTGCTTATGGATAGTGTTTGGTGAATAAAATGAGAAGAAAAACAAGTACAATCCCTTTTAATTTTGGGATGTATCGATAATTACAGAGATGTGAGACGAGTGTCATTGTATATAAACTACAATTTTTCTTGTATTTAAGTGATGGAATTATACTGTTATAGAGGTGAAGTTGATCACACACACTATACAAAAAGACTGTTCATGCATTATATAGGTAGCTAAATGATAGTAGCAAATTTGGTGTTAAAAGTATTTGAATGGAGAAGAAGAAACGAAGACGGCAAGTGATGAAAAGGTTGGTTCAGAAGTCTATGATGAAATGAAAGGTGGCGGAGGAGTTGGAGTTGGGTAGGTTCCATCATGGAACAATCTCTGGGTGTTTTTCTTCTTCTTCTTGGATTCTTCAACTTCAAATAATCCGTCAAGGAACGACAAAATCAAAAGTTGTTTGTGATGTTCTGTGTTCTACAAATATTCTTCTGCATGGGGACCACTCATTAGAGATGGGGAAAAAGCCAAAAGCCTTTCATTAGGAAAAAAACACTTTTTACAATAATATATTAAACAATATATTAGGCCATTTAAATAAGAATTAGTATAAAAAAATGCCATCTAAGTTTTATAAATATTTGGTATCAACTAATATAATATACTATAATTTTTTTAGTATGGTATATTACACCGATTGAATTATCAAACTGATGTAATATATACTATCTACAATAATAATAAAAAGAAGTTTCAAAAATTTAACTTTGAATAGTATATATTACACCAGATGCATAGCTCAATCGATATAATATATAATATCGAGAAAGAAAAAAAAATTGTAGTTATAGTATAGTCATATGGTCCTACAAGGAAGAACAAAACTATGTTTAATCTCTAATTTTTGTACATGTTCCACAGGTCGAATATATATATATATATATAAAAGTTACAAGAGGGAGACGACAAATAACACATTAGGTTAAGAACATACTTATTTTTTATTATCTTTGAATGTTTTAGGTCTCAGGTCGCTTACTGACTTATCTGGAACAAAAATATTTTTTTAAAAAATGAGTACTTTAAAGTAAAAGGGTGATATGATTTAATTTGTATTGTTTTATACTAAAGTCTTACCGATCATTTACAATTTCATTAAAATTCATTTTAGAAAGTTGTTAGGATATCATATAAGTTATGTTTAATAAAATTGACAAAATTGTATTAGTGAAATACGAATTTCATATAAATTATGAAATTCTTTTCTAATTTAAAGTTATATCTATAAAGTACAAATTTCATTTTAAAATGGTCCACGTGATAACTAACTTATCCATTTTAAACATTTTTTTACCTAAAATCGAAATTTAAAAAAATTGCACTACCTCCATACAAAAACCTCCAAAACTGTTATGTCTCCATCTCTACACCAATGAATTATGAAGTTAGAAAATTATGAAACTAGCTTCAATATAAAATTTTATTTCTTAATTTCTTTTTATACGCTTGTTCAACTTTCTTATTTTTATTTAAAATGAGATTAAAATTTCTGACCATTCTCGTCATCTTTTAGTTCAAATGAAAATTCTTAACTTTAATTTAACTATTTAGGTTTACAATTTTAAAACAAGTTTACTTAGGGAGTTTGTACATTTTTATCTTCTGGTAGAGACAGGAGTTATACAGCAATTATATCATTTTTTTCTTCTAATTTTATCATTTTACTTAGTTTGTACATGTGGTTACATTAGATACTAGTCCTATATAAAAGGATTGGAGTATAAATTTGTTATATAAAAATTTTGCTGTATAAATTTGTTATATAAATTTTTTGCTGATAGATAAGAAATGCGACTCATGTCATGCATCACCTTGTCTTTAACTCTTCTCTCGATGGTACAATTCAAAAATAAAAAAGTTTTCAACTGGAAGTAAATTCAAAAAAAATCATGAAAAAAGTATTTTTAAATTACATTATCCAAAAGTATTTTTGAGCTATTTATAAGAATGTAGAAGAAAATTATATGGAGGTGAAAAAAAATCACCTAGACTCAATCTAGGCCCGGAATAAGCCTAAGTCCTTGGTTCCAGCCTTCCATTGGTGGGCTCAGGCTTATTTATTTTCAGACTGTTTCTTCCTGCACCTCCATACCTTCTTCTCTCACCTCCATAAATTTTCGAATTTCCAAAAATGCTCCTCTATGATATTCTGGATTATGTAATTCGAAAGTCATTTTTCAAATTCGAAAGCCTTTTTTTCATATACATGCTTACTTTCTGGATTACATAATCTGAAAGTCTTATTTAGCTTTCGGATTATGTAATCTGAAAAAAAAAAATTCAAATGAGTTTTCAGATTACATAATCCAGAAACTACTCTATAGAGATGACACAAGAAGGATAAAAATATATTTTTATGTTATGTATGGAGGTAGCGGAAGAATATATAGAAGTACAGGAAGAAACAGTATTATTTTCATCACCCTCTCAATTAGTGGGTCTGGAAAAATAAAGTTGAAAAAACATTTGTTGTACAAGTGTTTTTTTTTTAGAGGGTGCCACCCTACCAAAATTAGTGGGTCTGGAAAAATAAAGTTAGAAAGACTGATTTATTTTTTTTAAATAACTTTTGGATTATCTTTTCTGGCTGAACATACTTTTCAGAATCCAACAAA
Organism: Phaseolus vulgaris; assembly: GCF_051622355.1. Lineage (NCBI taxonomy): Eukaryota > Viridiplantae > Streptophyta > Magnoliopsida > Fabales > Fabaceae > Phaseolus > Phaseolus vulgaris. The sequence goes on from NC_143498.1 coordinate 47,553,378, forward strand.
TGTATTTCTGGAAAATATTTATAAAAAAAAGAATTTTCAAAATAAAACTTTCGAGAACATATATAATACACTATGGAATATTTTTTCTGAAATGTGTTTAGCAAAAACTTTTCAAAATAAGAACGAATTAGATGAAATATTTAGTTATTTCACATGTATTTGATGGGATGCAGGAAAATATTTGATGGATGCATAAATAAACACTTTTTTTTAGGAATTATCGGATTAATGTTTGGGCAAGAGATGAACTTGTTTGTGACTTTTTGTTAGTTGGTGTTGTTTTGTAAAAAGGAAGTTCCAAAATACACCTGAGTTAATAACAACAGAATTTACATACTTTTAAATCTCACTGTGTTTTAGTAAGTGTTTATAAAACTAATTTCATCAAAAAATAAGCTAATAGACAAATTTAATATATATTTTTATCCTATACAAAAATTATCTAAATTTTCTTCAATTCAAATTAATTTTTCAAGTGGGACTAAGTATACTAACATTTATCTAAATTTAGGTTAACTATTATTTTAAAAACGATTTTGAATAATTCAACCGGAATCAAAGTACTATTCCATTCGTTCTATCGTTTTTACGCCCACTTTATCGATATAAGTAACTTTTATTTTAGAAATAAGTTTACTTTATTTTTATTTTGTAAAAATAATTTCATTCAAATATACATATGCTAATTAAGTTAACAATCCTTTATCTATTTAAGGTAATTAAGATTATTTTATCATTAACATAATTACATTTTTATTCTTTTCATTTCTCGACAACAAATATAGAATGATGAGAAAAATACCCATTAGAGGGCATCCATCAACACTAATATTTTGAAGGTCAGTATTTTAATCTTGACAATTGAACAAAATGAATGGAAATTAAAATTATGGATCGTAAAAAATAAGGAAACACAAAGTGATATTACCATTTTATCCTAATTCTAGTTTATTATTTATTTTATTTCAGAAGTCTTTATGGAAAAAAAATCGTGCACACATATTCATTATTTATATCTAGCATTTTCAACAAAATCAATATTAACCTCTGATTTGAATTTCACCGTGCTAAAGTTGTTTTCAAATTTTAAAAAATAAGTAGTATGTCTTTATATATTGAAATTGAAAATAAAGAGAAGTATAAGTAAAATTCATAACCATTAAAAGATAGAATATAAGTTATGCATTTAAAGTGCAAAGCATATCATCAGTCTTACAAATTATAATGATAAATTTATTTAGTTGTGCAATAATTATATTAAAATTCATATCAAAAGTACTTTATAGTTGATTTAGTCATTAAAGTAATAAATATTATTTTTTATTTCTTAAGAAAACTTTATAAAAGAGCCTTTTAAAGTTTTCTTACAAGTTTGACTCAATTTATCTTTCCCAAGAAAACAGAAACTCAAAACTAGTCTAGCACTATTCACACTATCTAAAATAGAAGAAGTTTTAATATCCTATTAGAAGGGAGAAAATATATTTTTATTTTTTGTATACATTCCCTCAAATTGAGTTAATGTTCCTACATCTTTATACAAATAATTTGATTTTTAAATTTTATTAAAAATATGCTTAACTAAGAAATTATCACATCTTTAAGAGTTAGACAGTTATTGCATTGCACCATTGATAAAAAAAGATATTAAATTTGATAAGTTTATATGCTGTGATATATAAAGAGATAGAGAAAAATAGTAGATGTTGATAAAGTGTTTAAAAATATGATATTAACAGTATACTATACAAAATGAGAAGCTGATAAACATTACGAAAGAAGCAGTAACAACCTAAAAAAAGTGATATTATAAAGACATAAAGAATGAGAGGTTAAAAAGTAGGAGAGAAATGTGAACGAGTCATTCGTCTAATTTTCTGAAAGTGTAGTACGTGTGTGTCCACGTATATCTATGTGTATATATATATATATATATATATATATATATATATATATATATATATATATATATAGTTTTGTTTTCCCTTCATTGTTTTCCACACCTTTCCACGTTCTTCTTCTTCTTAGCTTAAACCACCAAGCATTCTTGGTATGTATCTCTTTTACTTTCACCTCATACAATTTACTTTTCTTCCATTGATTCTTTCACCATTCCTGGTATTCAGATCTTGAAACAATGCCTGCGTCTTACGATTTGTTTATTTTGCATCCTGCTTTAGATCTAGCTCTTAATATTATTAGTTATGATAATTCAAGCTTTATATCTGATTGTTCTATTTTCATTAATTTGTTTTATTAAAAATGTATGTGTGTGTGTATACATATAGCTAATGCGTGCAAGTTTATCAGCGTTGTGGAACAGATTGGATCTGTTGATTCAAGTGATGGTATGGTGCTGTTGTTTGTGCAGCATTCGCAGATCTATGTTGGCTCATGTATTCTCTGTTTCTTGTCTTTGTGATTCTTTGTTTGCGGTTGAATGGTGAAGTAATAAAACAAAGAAAATGGCAATTCTATAAAAATGATAACATTCATACATTTAATAATCTCTTAATTTGATTTGTTTGTCTATAATACAACCAGCTTTCGCGACATTCCCACACTTGAAGGCAACATTAAATGTGTTCTTTCTTTCATTCGTTTCTCATCATTAGATTATTTAACCATGTGCAATTTGTATTTTTCACGGGCTGCATAAAATCCTAAGATTTCATTTTCTTTACTCCTGAACTTTATAAAAAAAAAGAAGGAAAAAGATAGATTTTTTATATTTTAAAAAATCTCATGATAAATAAATAATACACATTTTACCATTCACTCGAAAATCAAATCATCATATATCATACATTTATTGACTTTTATAATTAATGAAAAGTTATATGTAAAACATTTGTTGATTGGCAGACAATATAAAAAATTTACATTAATAGTCCATGTCTATCAAATATATACTGAGAGTAAATATGTCTTTTATAATAGGTGCAGCAAAAATTAAACATTTGTGATTTGATTATATTTTAGGTCCATGCAATAGAATATGTAGCATATTGTGAAGTTAATTGCTTCGGTAGTTTCTTTGTACAACGCAATTTAACTCTGTTTGCTTTGTTAACAGCAGAGATGGAAAGTTTCCTCTTCACCTCAGAATCTGTAAACGAAGGTCATCCCGACAAGTTGTGTGATCAGGTTTCAGATGCCATCCTGGATGCATGCTTGGAGCAAGACCCAGACAGCAAGGTTGCGTGTGAAACCTGTACAAAAACTAACATGGTTATGGTGTTTGGTGAGATAACAACCAAGGCCAATGTGAACTACGAGAAAATAGTTCGAGATACTTGCAGAGGCATTGGGTTCGTGTCCCCGGATGTTGGTCTTGATGCTGACAATTGCAAAGTCCTGGTCAACATTGAGCAGCAGAGTCCTGATATTGCTCAAGGAGTTCATGGTCACATGACCAAAAAGCCAGAGGAAATTGGTGCTGGTGACCAAGGCCACATGTTTGGCTATGCCACAGACGAAACCCCGGAGCTAATGCCACTCACTCATGTGCTTGCTACTAAACTTGGAGCCAAGCTCACTGAAGTGAGGAAGAACAAAACATGTCCCTGGCTGAGGCCAGATGGTAAAACCCAAGTGACAGTTGAGTACAAGAACGATAATGGAGCCATGGTCCCTATCCGGGTCCACACAGTCCTCATCTCAACTCAGCATGATGAAACTGTCACAAATGAGCAAATTGCTGAAGAATTGAAAGAGAAAGTGATCAAACCCGTCATCCCAACCAAATATCTTGATGACAAAACCATCTTCCACCTCAACCCCTCTGGTAGGTTTGTCATTGGTGGACCCCATGGAGATGCAGGACTCACTGGAAGGAAGATCATTATAGACACCTATGGCGGTTGGGGTGCTCATGGCGGCGGTGCCTTCTCCGGCAAGGACCCAACCAAGGTTGATAGGAGTGGCGCATACATTGTCAGGCAAGCAGCCAAGAGTGTGGTAGCTTCAGGACTTGCTAGACGTTGTATTGTGCAGGTTTCTTATGCAATTGGAGTCCCAGAGCCCCTTTCAGTGTTTGTAGACACATACCAAACGGGAAAGATTCCAGACAAGGAAATCTTGGTTCTGATCAAGGAGAAGTTTGACTTCAGGCCAGGAATGATTGCCATCAATCTTGATCTCATGAGAGGAGGCAACTGCAGGTACCTGAAAACTGCTGCTTATGGGCATTTTGGACGTGATGATCCTGATTTCACTTGGGAGACTGTGAAGATCCTCAAGCCTAATGCTTAAGTTAGCCACCCTTGATGGAATTCATTGCTACTTGTGGCTATCATTGTAGCCATCTTTCAGATTTTGGGTAAAAGGAAATAAACAAGCTTCGTTGCGTACATCTCTTATTGAAGATACGTTTCACAGTTTGGACTACAAGAAGGAGTAGACATCTTTCTTCATTTTTGGGTGGTTGGTGTAAACTTAGGATGTTCATTTGAATTTTGAGGGTGTTAGTTTATGTAATTGTTTACTTCATGAAAACCACGATTCCTTAAATATCGACTCTTATTATAAAACAATTTTTTTATATTTTATTCCTTTATATTTTAAAATTATTGATTTTAAGTCCTATATAATGAACAAATTTTAGTTTTAGTCATTGTAATTTCCTTTGGTTTTAATCCTTCTAAAGTTTACAATTACCGGTTTTTATCTCTAAATTTCATTTTAAAGTAATAAATAATATTATTTTAAGAATCTGAAATTCTTTTGAAGGTAACACGTACTGATGTTATACCATTAACACTAGTAAATGTTATTTGGAATAGTCATTTGAACTTTTGCCTATTACATAATCGGTTAACAAACACCTATGATCATTGAGATAGAAACAAAAATTCAACTTTAAGAGGGATAAAAATCCTTTTTTTAGAGACTAAAATTAAAACTTGTTGACTTTGCAGGAATAAAATAGATATTAAAGCCAATAAAATTTCCTATGGAGACATGGAATGACTAGGTTTTGTTGTATCATTCACAATTGTTCATGATTGATAGTGCTACTTACATAGATAGAGAAATTGCAAACGTAATGCTTCTCTTATGCGGAGTAGTTAAGAGTGCAACCACAGGCGATCATGGAGCCTCTCTTCTCCAGTGCCATACATCTCATCTACCTTTTCACCATTCCGGTAAAATTGGAAGGTGGGGGTGTACCGAATGTGTTGAGTTGTTTCCGGGCATTCATCAATGTCAGCGTACACAAAGGTAAGCTTCGGAAAATTATTGCTTAGTCTGTAGAATGCTGGGAGAATTTGGCTACAGACGCGACACCTGAACAACCAGGAAACAATACTCAATAATGGCTTCCTTAATATAAAAAAGAAGATTAAGGCGTTGAATGCATTGTTAATTCACACTTACAACTCTAATTGCCACTCTAATTTCCTTTGGGTGATAAACAATAAATTATTCTTTTGGGTGCAAAGGATATCTTGCAATCAAGAGTCATAAACTAATTTCTCAAAATACAAAAAATTATTTAAAGAACTCACTTTTCCCAAATTCATTTTTCTATACACACAAACATGGAGATTGAACATATGAGAACATGTTTAGGGGGTATGATTAGGCCTCAACTATATTACACCAGATTGGATTTGAACCTTAGAGACAAGAAACTACGGATCTTCCAAACCACTCTCGTTGAAGGAGAATGTTTCTATTTAGAATGCATAAAAAAGCATAGAAGCATGCATTCTTACACATTCAAATAAAAACCTTGTTCATTTTTAATTTCTTAGCCAGAAATCTTAACATTTGTCGTAAAGGCCACCTAGATTGTAACCGCACCCCAAGGAGAAAATTTCATTGGAAGTGCATTAAAAACACAATGGAAAACGCATTCTTATATCAAATAAAAACTTTCCATTTTATATTTTTTAGGCAGAGTTTTTAGCATTTGCATCAAGTAACGTATGCCACTTGGGTTCTAACCTAACCACATACCCCTGTGCTATGTATCATGCTCAATTTCATTATTCCAAATCCAAACAAAACAAACTTCCAAATATCATGTAAACAAAAATTTAAACCACAAGGTTTGGACTTTCCAATGATTTACAGAGTTCCGATATCAAACACCTGGTGTTCAAAAACCAATTAGTACCCACACATTATTAGGGAGAAGCAGTGACATACCAAGAAGCGCCATAATTGATAACAGCCTGCAATCAATTTTGTGACAGAACAGAGGAATCAAATATATGCAGTGATGTTAAAAAGTTGGAAACAAAAGGGATTATGGCCTTAAATCGGTGTGTAGTTTTGCTTACGGGGGTTTTGGAGGATTTGATGTGTGCGAGAACATTGGTGAAGTCGTCGTCGCTGGTAGCGCTTTTCAAATTGGCACTGCCTTCCAACCCTTTCTTTGCCTTATCATGCTGGTTGCTCACCACGCTTAAGCTTCCCTCCATCGTCGTTTCTTTTTCCAATCCAACAAAATCTATATTTCACCATCATGCGTCAAGAAATTTAACAATATGTTCATTTTGGTATTTAGGAGGTGTATGAAAAAGGAAACTAACTAATGTTCAAGAAATTTGAAATAAGGATTTTTTTAATATTTAGTTTTGAAAATTAATATTCTCATTCATATGAAAATGTTTTCTCAAATACGTTTGGAATCCGGCAATTTCTTCCGGCACCATATCAATTCTTACTTTCACCCTATCATTTTTTTAATTTCCAAAATTACTTAAATCCGGAATAGAAAACATAATTAAAAAAATACATTTCAGAGGAAGAAATACAGAACACAAAATTAAAAATGCATTTTGAATAAAAATTTTCAGAATTCAAAAATGTGTTCCAAATATCTATGAATAAAAATTTTCAGAATTCAAAAATGTGTTCCAAATATCTAAATCTAGAATGTTTCAGATATCCAAATATGGAATGTTTCGGATAACACATTCCGAAAGTAATTTTTATTTACACCATTTTTTATTTAGGTTATTTTCGTCATTTTAGAGAAACGGATTGAATGCATGTTGAATTGACATGGTACAGGGAGAAATTGCTTTGGAATCCTTCCGATGAGAAGGTAGAAATCTAACTTGGTTAAGATAAAAAAAAATACACAAAAATGTCATATCTCATTTAATACTATGAATAATTAAGATTATTGTTAAAATATTGCCTAATTATAAAATTTTATAAGAATATATATGACAAACTAGATAGTTTGAAAAAGATAGTCAATTCTGATCTTCTTGTGTTTTGATTTTGTAATTTGTAAAGAGAAAAAAAAATCAGGAATCAACTAAAGTGATTAAAAGTGTAAGACTTGAGAAAACCTTCTGGAATGGAAGTTCAAACACGTGAAATTAGCGGAACAATTATAAGGTTATTAACCACGTAATGAATTGTTTAGCAATAGTCCCCGAATGAACAAAAGAAAGTTAACCTTTGAAATTGTCACTAGCAACAAATGAGCAATTTAAACTTCGTAATACTCATCTTGTTCATTTCTCTAATGAACCATGAACCTAACCACAATTTTGTTCATCAAAATATAATGATGTTTTGTTCCTCGACAGTGAGACGATCTAAATCGACTCCTCAGGATTTTAACTCTTGAACAACACTAGAAATGGTGTGAGGTGTATGGTGACTTTCCCAATAAATGTACATTGTTGCATTCTGCAAATTATGCCTTCGTTGAAAGGTTGAAAAAATTGGCAAAATGGTTCATACACCAGATGACTTACTTCTTGCTAACTATAGAGAAAGTATAGTTTATTCAACATAAAAATCAGGTATATAGCAGCCAAAGCTGAATATGCAATTCGTGCTGCTAATTTAAAGGTCTCAATGAAGAAAGCTTTATATTTGTAAAAGCTGGTGCTGTAAGTTAAGATAATTAAATAATAATTCTACAATAATCAATAGGTTGTCCATATGCCCCCAATGGCAATAAAATTGAATCTTCAGCCACCTGCTTGTACCATTGTTCTTTCTTCTACCAACACAGCAGCACCCTTGATTTTCTTCCCGCTGCTCCATCTTTATCCCAAATGCATCAGAATGATACGATTCCAGCCCATGATATAGGTTTTCATTCTGTTGGCATCCAAAAGAAATGAACCATAGTTTTTACAACATCATCCTAGTTCATCTCAATGAATGCACCAGGTTGAAACTTCTTGTGCAATGCTTTTATGGCTGAATCAATGCGTGTTAGGTCCTGTAATAAAATTAGAACTGGTAAATATACAGGTCAAACTTGTTTTCTTAAAACAGATACTAGAATAGGGAAGTTTCATTCTACCTTTCCTTTGAAGCTCACAATAACAGATCCATATCTGGCTTTGCGGTAACAACCTAGATGTTACAAAGAAGAAAATAAAAAATATAGATAGATAATAGTCATATACTGGTAAACGTCACAACAACTTATAAACTTCATACCAATATAAAGGTCAGGAAATTCAAGGCAAAGCTTTGACAGAGGTTGAGCAATTTCAACCTGCAGTTTAGATGTCCCAACATAAAATCAGATGAGCTCAGGGGAAAGAAAAATTACAGAGAAACAAGACAAACACAGCATATGGATGCTGCATACTCTCATCAGAATAAATTGTCTCATGCTGCCATTATTTAAGAATTTCATCAATGATATTTGAGTACACGTCAATTGCAGCCCTGATCTTTTTATTACAAGGAGGATATCAAATGATACATACTTGCATTTACATAGGCCAATCAGCAGTGACAAAGTAAAAAAAGGATGGCACATATGCTATAACTGAAATATAAAGGAAGGTAGTAATTGTGTCCAACACATACTGAAAACAAAAACAAAACTCCAAAAAATCTTCAAAGCACAAGGGAATGAAATCAAGCGGATGCATCATTATATAGGAAAGTTAGTACTGAGTACATACATCTGTCAGATTGGTTGCCACGTGCTTTGATACATATGGTTCCAGCAATGCTAGTAGGTCACTAGATTTTGCTAATTCAATCCAACAGTCCCACTGCTTTTCCAGCTCCGAAACATTTGTTGCACTAAGAATTATTACATTTTGGCATTTGATCTGCAAAAAAAATAATTATCTCTAAAAATTGACAAGAATTTTCATTATATACAATATAGGAGGTGGTGACAATTAATAGAAGTACAAAAGTTTTCCTTCAATTCCTTCTTAATGTGAAAGTAAACTTCTGGTGAATTACATATAAGGAAACAATTTTCATTAATGATCTTCTGAAAACATACCAAGGGCACAGACAATTTGTCATGATGCCATAATTCAGTTATGCCCTCAGGCAATTGAGCCATCTGAAAGGTGAAAGGCAGGGAAAAATCAATATGAATGAACTACATACTAAAAACATCATGACAGTATAATGTGTGCAACATGAAAAGCAGATTGATGTCCTGTTGGAATTATAGCAATTGAAAAATATATATGTTATACCTTTAGATCCTTTTAGTGTATTTCTTATTGCTTCCTCCCACCCCACTCATATAAAGCAAAGCACAATAAAGGGGTTTCTAAAAAACATGCCGGAAACTGTGAACAGCCCTTCTGAGAGACTTTCTCTAGGCTGAGGCATTGTTAAGAATTAGACCTTAAAAAGTTAATGATATTGGCATTTGTATACGCATGGACATGCAAATCATACTAATGAAGTCATGGTTCAAACGTTCCTACCAAAGAAGCAATTGTTGGGTACATTCCTAACTTATGGTACAACTCTATTAAAAAAACACTGTATTTCTCACTCTCTCCTCCCATGTACCAGACATCTGAAATCAAACAAGCGTTTAATTCAACCAGACCAACATAAATTATAATAAAAAACTTAAACCTGTGATAAATAATTAGCTTATTTTGGTAAGTAATAATTAACCAGAGGTTGAGGGATCTGCATAATGCAGCATGTGAGCCAATAAAAAAGAACTTGTGGGGACTGACTGTCTCGGTTTCCAAAATGACGATTAGTCTCATACCTCATTCCGGTCACCAGTACACTGGTCACCCATGATATGCCTGAGATACTCTTCAAATTCTTCATCAGGAGCCTACATAAAAGCAAATCATGAATTGACAATGATATAGAGATTCCGGGAAGATGAGAAATATTTGAGGAAACCTGAGATAACAAAGAAATTGAGATGCAATCTGAACTGATTGTGTTATTATTTGCTCATTTTCTGATACAACGACAGTTACAATATAACAGAACCCATAACCAAATCCTGTTTACAGCAATATGATGGGCAGTTTCTACTACTTCTAGCAAAAGAAGTATTAACAACTCTAATAGATATTGATGCACATGGCATATTTAGGGAATGATTATAGTTGCCTCAAATTTAAAAGTACAGCAATTGCAGGAAGTAACGCACCAAACGAACACCAAAAGCTTTTGCAATGCCTGCTATGGTAACATCAGAATGCAGTGGACCTACACCTCCATATATAAATACCTACAACAAGTAGGACAGATAAATATGCTGCATCATCATTTATCATCAAGAAATTTCACGCATATAACTTTCTAAGTGTGCGTATTGTACCATATCACTTTTAGATTTTTGTCGCTCAACTTCTTCAGCTACAGAATCTATCTGGTACAGAAGACACAAGTCAAACACCATGAAATTATAATATTAGGTGAAGAATGCCGACTTAGAGTTTGCATGTGGGTCATCATTATCAACAGACTCATAATAACACCTTTAAGTGCTGATGTCTGCAAAGAAAAATTCATACAAACATGTGTAGGACTTCTGCAGAAATGAACTCACATTGTTGTGCACGACAGAAAGTTTAAACACAGACCAACCAATTGAATGCAGCTTCCTACACAAATAGGGGCCCAACTGATCCTCAACAATGCCAAACCTGAGCTATGGAACAGAGTAAAGAAAAAGAGAACATCACCAATACAGTTAAAGGATCTTAAAAAAATTCACTACACAGCATGACATGATATATATTAAAAATTTAAATATATTTAATCCTTTCTTTCCCCAAATGATCATTGAAATTTTGAAATTAACTTTCTTCACATAAAGAGAAAGAATACTGTTTGTCCAAGTTTAAAAGAAAAGCTAATATTTCAGGATATAGAAAGCTCAGCAAGACGACAACAAATCATCCAGCACACAATCAACAGATTCAATAGTAGGTTAAACGCTTGCAAATCCATTCACCAAAGCTTGAAAACAGGCTAAATAGTCTGATAGAATTAAGAAATCTCCCAGTCAAAATTGTAAAGCAGGGCATACAAACTCATACAATACAAGACAGAGTTTCCAATATATTCCACAAAATCCAATTATCCAAGTGATATCGAGGTACTTACAGAATCTCATCTCCCACAACAATTATTGATGCTGTGAGCATGCTATTTTTATGTGAATCCAGGCTAGTCAAACCATTGCTATCCACAGGAAGTTGTCCACCAGTAGATGGCCTTTTAGCCCTCCCAGCCCTCTCTAATCTTCCATCAGCAAGTAAATATGCAGGTTTGAATTTGTAGGAAGAATTGCTAACGCACAGTAATGAGTTGGGAACTGTGTCGTGTATACTCCCAATTGAAGTATAACTGCACAAATAATAAAGAAAAAACTGCACACCTAAATTCTCTGAATAATCACAAACAACTACAACTTAATGTCAACCATGACGGACCAATTATTGAATTCAACAATAGAATGTCTCTGTCAGGTTAATTAGTGAAGCCTTTTAAATAGTTGGCAAATGATGAAAAAAAAAATTGATCAGATATTCATCAAATTATTTCCCATTCTCCCCTATTTTGAGGGAAATGTTAAAACACAAGAAAAATATAGCAGTGAGACATAATAAAATCCAACAATAAGGTTCATGATATTTATTGAGTATTACCCTTGATCATAAAGGCTGCAATAGTTCACCTTGCAAGTTAAAAGGAAGGCCCACACATCTCTGTATAGAAATATAGCCACCATAAGTAAATGAAGCAATTAACATTATCACATTCCAAAAGCACCAACATGTTAAACATGGAAAAAAAACAAACAATACATTTTCCAAGCAATATGGCTATTAAATTAATATGTCAATAGAGGGAAGGAAACCAAATAATGTCCAAGTTATTTAGCTACTTGCCAAGAAAATTACCCTTAGAAAAAGTCAGATTACAGCAAAATGAAAATTATATTTCAAGTTACAAAGTATAAAAACAACAAATTATTGTCCCATTAGATGGGATTGATTACAAGGATCAAACAATGTCCTTGAGCTATATCAAGAAAATAAGGGTTCGTTTACTTGGGTTTTTGTTTCATGTTTTCTTCTTCTGTTTTGCCTTTTCAAGTACAAAATTGTCATCTTGTTTTCAATTTATTACCTATTTTTACACACGAAACATTGACAAAAATTATTTTTGTCTTGTTAGCTTCTACAAATACATGAAAATAGACAACAAATTGAAAAAAGGCGGTAGTTTTGCTATTAAAAAGTGAAAACAGAAAAGAAAACAAAAGTAAAAGGGTACTAAATTTTCAAAAAAAATCTATTTAGAGTGAAGTTTTTTTTTTTGTTTTTAACAAGCTACCCTCAGGTTTTACAAAAGGCTTTCTAGTTTTCTCTAACTATTCATCTACATGGCTAATAACCAAATATGTGTATTTCCAAAAGGTTATAAATCTAAGAGATGTTGTACTAAGGACAATACTGATATGGATGTATTCAGAAGGGGTGAGTTTAGATATATAAGCGAGGAAAAAATGTGCCAAAAGAATAAATAAATATGGTAACGAGGCAGTGCATCTATTAGTGCTACTGCTCACACAACTAATAAACACTATTTTTTGTTCTCTAAATGTTTAAGGGAAAATAAACATTACATCCAACACTAACAAATTTGTGACAGCAGACCTTGTGAACATGAATGGAGATAAAAAAAAAAAACAATAACACATCATTCGGAGGAGGATAACTAGGAGCGTGACAAGGGAAGATATTCTTGCTCTAAAAATATTTTATTAGTTTCTTTATTTTGTATTTCTTGGACTCATTAATGGTATGACTTTTCCTTTATTTTTCTTTATAAAACAGATGCAAATAGTAATTTTAGCCCAGGTTGTACTTGAGCCTATCAAGCCCAATGGATCGAGGAGGTGCAACCAATGAATTGAAATGAAGCAAGGAGCATGAGGCAACCATTAGAGCCCAACAAAAGCCCGTGCTAAGTTCAGCCATATGAAAGACAAGGCAAGATCAATGTGAGCCAAGCATGGGAAGTGTGACAGAAGCATGGATAACATGGAGATGATCTTGATCCTAGATCTAGTCACCTTGTGAGTGTGAAATTTATCACAAAATGAAATAATTTATAACGAAGTTGGCTCCAACCAATAATGTCTTTACAAGAGAATTCTATTCTTCAGATCGTTATATTGCTTCAACATTCAGGTAAGAGTATAGAAAAGCACCAAGCATAAGCACTGCTTTTAATTTTACTTCATTAAAAACATGAAGAAGAAACTGCAAAAGAAAAAAGAATCAAACCTGTATGACCAATCTAAAATGGGATTCACCCTCATGAAAGGTGGCCACCCAGGTGAACTTGGTGAGAATTGTTCTTGACCAACCTGTAAGGACACATGTAAGAATAGAATTGTTCCCGTTTTTGTAAAACCATGGTAATAAAAAATTGGTTTAAATCAAGCATACATATTAAGCTTTTACTTTTTACTAAGCCATACACTTGATATTTTGTTCAAAATAGTTTCTGAATGGACGTGTTTAAGAATAGCCTTGAGGAAGTAAAAGTGGTAAATCAAGATTCTGGTAAGTAATTTGACGCATATTTATATATTGTATTGAATAGAAATTTGAGTAATTTTTACAGAAATGTGTTTGTGTTAGGCTTTTGAAAACATCTTCAGGTTTGGGCCAATATGTGAAAAGAAATATTTTGAAAGAACTAATAATACAAAACAATGTATACTGCCGAACTTCTTGATTAATTTCAATATTCACATGCATTAGACGATCTTCAAAACGAGATGATTTTGCACATGTGCCCAATTATCCTCTCCTCAACAGCTTAGAGTGATCTTTTTATCCATATTCTGATTACTATTAGGTAGAATTCTGGTGATTTTCAAACTAAAAGCAAGATTATACAGAAATTGAGGAACCTAAATTTAGGTTGAATTTGCTCTATGAGCAATTCCAGTGATTCTGAGCTCACTATAGCATAGAAAATTGAAGGTTTATATTTAAGATATTTAATGCATGCTAAAATTGTTCCATGATTGCAGTATTGGCACATCATAAAGTAAACGTAATATGTATGATGCTCATTTATAATGAGATTAATGACAATGCTGAGGTATTCTTGGAACATTCGAAGTTATGAGCTATGCATTTGCCACTTCATGGTATAATAAGTATTGTTCTTGTGATGGTTTAAGCCATTTTAACTTTATTAGATAGCAACTGATTGAGTAATGAGTATGTAGCTTAGCTTTTTCCTTTATAACATCTATATAATAATAATTATATACATGTGCAGTTTTACGAAAGATGTTCATATATTGTGTAATGCTTTTAAATGTGGATTCTAACACAGCCTCAAGCACATTCAAATAAAATCTCTCCTCAAACAAGTTTGCAGAAAACAACATTTAGGTTTGGACAAATAGGAGATCAGAGCATATGTAATTTAAAACAAAAAATTGTCTCATGGATAAGAAATAAGGATACCGCTGTAGGGTCTCCAATTCGAACTCCAAGGAAGATAGCACGAATAGGCTTTTCCTTTAGCAAAGCCTCCAAACCAGATTTGAAATCTAAGCTAATGGTGTCAATTTGCAATCCATATCTGCTCAAGAAAAAAACCATTAATTGTTCCACCTTTAAAGGACTACAAGTCTCCAAGTTAGAAAATTACAAACATAGGATAATATCACTTCAGCATATTATCTAAACTGCAGTGACAAATTAAAAAAACTAGTTTTTAAAAAGAAGTTTCACTCACGTAGCGGCAGTATCATAGGTAAATGAGTTTATTTCTGGGAATGCACAAGGGCTCTCAAAATATATTGTTCGAATTGGAAAATCTTTTAAGTCCCCATTGACACTATTTTGCCCCTTTTTATGCAAGAAATAGCCAGCCCTGAGTATGTGCAACAAAACCTGCATGCCAAAACTCATTGTCAACATTAATTAGCCCATAGCATGGGTAATAAAAGATAACAAATATTAAAACATACTGTTGAATCCTTTCCTCCATTGAAGCTGAATGCAACCTCCTCAATACTGTAGGAAGAAATAGATTACATGCACAGACATCAGACTATCAGCATGTAAAAGATAGATAGTCATCAACATCTTTTTTTTTTACATTCATAATTTAAAACAGGTATGACTTAAAGCAAATGAAGTAGCAAAAAGACCAAAATGTAGGGGGCATCACTCTATGATGTGTGCACTCATCCTTAAAAATCAAATTTCAAATCCCAAATTCTGACATCATCCAATGCAATGTTCTTCCTATAAAGCTACAAGAGTCATTAGGTTGTTTAGAATATCAGCGACCGTCCTTTTTTCATAATCTTATATACAGTTACAAATATAAAAAAATATATATATTTCTAGTTTTCTATCCTCAGTATTCACAGGTAACTTAGACCAAATCGGCATGACTGTCACTCGTTACACCATTCTTTCCAGATAACACATTTCGAGCAACATTTTCAGGTTAACAGACTTATAAACCTTTTTCAAAACAGTTTTCCCCTAAGACAATAATAATCAAGGAAGGAAATTCAATACACCCATACTCCTTAAATAGATCAAACATGAATCAACAATCCAGCAATGAGCACCTAACAACAAAAATCAAGTCAACAGCACATAACACTCTTCTCCTCTTCTGATTTATACTAACCAACAGAAAGGGGGCAAAGGAATCCAATCCCTCACACATGAAATCCAAACCCATCTCAAGCAAAGGTTTAAGATACCAACCCCAGAAATTGAATGTCCCTTTTCAGAGGAGAACTTACGAATATAAAGTCAAAGCTCTCTGAACAACATAGGTGGCGTTCTTGTACTTGGTCTGAAGTCTTCGATCGTCACACTCTCTGATTGCTCTATCGATCTCCATATTGAAAAAACTGAGAATAAGAAAAGGCAGAATCAGAGGAAAAGGGGTTCGAAAAAATAGGAAAATAGACATGTCTTCCAAGAAGCAAACGTGGGGTTGTTGTCAAAACTATACCTTGAAGCGAATTGGAGAAGGGGTGGAGCGAGAATGAAGAAAGTTGAAAAGGGTGAGAAGTGATTGAAGGAATGATTGTGGCGTTCTCAAAGGGGATTGGATTGGAGTGAAAGATTAGATATTTGGGAGGAATTGAACATGCAGAACAGAATGCGGTTAGTTGGTTGGTTATGTGATATGTGGGAATGAGATAACAGGCTGCACAATCCGAACAAAACAAGACAACAAAACAGAAACAATGATGGATGGAGTCTTTCTTATCTACGTTGTGTGTTGTCGGAGCGCAGCGCAGGGAAAAGTTTGTGGCTGCTCCAATAGAAATTTAAGAACTGGATCCAGAGTCACACTCTTTAGCCAAAAGGAAAAAAAACGCACAAGATATTACCCAACTATACCCCAAGGTAATTGTTTCATTTTTTTTTTCAAATGAAAAAATTATTTTAGAAGTGAATCAACTATACATTAATTTGTAATTAAATATTAATATAAAAAATATATTATTGATGGAGATTGTTTCCTCTTATATTACTTTATACTTTACATGTGTTTCACCTACTTAAAATTAATTAATTATAAGTACTAATTTAACAAGTATTTAATGCCTTTGTGTAGAAAAGACGTGTCTATGGATAATATCTTACTATACCACTAAGATTTGCAAATATTTTTTTGTCAACCCATTTAAGTAAGCGAGTCTGAAATATAGAAAGAGATTTGTTAGGATTAGCCAAAAATTGGAAATATTTTCTTTATTTATTTTTCTTTCTATTCTCATACTGATTCCTTTTTATAAAATATTGTTTTGGTATTTATACGGACTGTTGTTGTTTCTTCTTCGTTTATATTGATACAAATATTCGCAATTAATAATGAAGTAAATAAAATATCAACATATATATGTATGGAAGGAAGATAAGATAACACCAGGTAAAATATTTGATACATTAAAGTGAATCTTTGAAGTAAAAAAATATCAAATGAATCAATTATTTTAGCTCAGATATATGTCGTTTTATCTTATAATTTTTATATCTTTCAATTAATTGTCTTATTAATTTATTATTGTGTTTTTAACTTCTGAAATACATTGTTGAACAAACTTTTTGAGAGCAAATTTTTTAAAACAAATTTTCCTAAACGTATATAATACTTTCCGAAATATTTTTCCATAATGATTTTTTTTTAATAAGCTTTCTAAAACAAAATTTTATTTCTTCTAACTATAACGTTCTCCCTCTCTTCTTCTTATGCAATGATGGTGCAGCGAGAAAGAAGTAGTCAGGACAATTCATCATTTCACCCAATTGTAGGGGTGCACGTGCAGGTTAAAAAATAGGCAGTGCAGAAAGTAAAAGCCTAGTTATTATTCCATATATTAGTGTTTTTCTTCCTGCACCCGTGGTTTAATCTTGCACCCATGGGGTGCTGAAATTACCAATTTATTCTTAATAAATAAATAAACTCGACAAACACCCTATTTCTCGTCAAATTGAATCTCTCAATAACTTCCTCTCATCCAAGAAAAAATCAATGTGTCACAGCCAGTACCAATATTATTATATTTTAAATTATATAATTCAAAATACAATATAAAATTTATATGTCAATTTGTACAATCCCAAACGTATTTCTAAATTTATACAAAATTTATATTTCGAATTACACAATCCCAAATGCATAAAATCCAAATTTTTGTATTCCAAATTCCACAATCTGGAATTGAAAAAAAAGCATGGACTATTGGGACTTACATAATTATGGAGGTGTAGGAAGAAATTTTCATTAGATTAAAGACATTTTGGTATTTCTAAAGCCCAAAATTGCCGTTTCTAAAGCCCAAAATTGCAGATGGTCAGACAATTGTACAGGATCCTATAACACTACACGGTCAAGACTGTTTCTTACTGCACCTCCTCCACATGTTCTTCTGCCACCCCATATTAGTGAAAATGCATTTCTATCTTTCTTGTGTCACCCAATACAGTAACTTTCGGATTATGTAATCCGAACATGTATTTTTGAAAAAAAAATTACAGATTACATAATCCGAAAGCTAAAAAAGACTTCCAGATTACATAATCCAAAAACTAATTATGTATATGAAAAAAAACTTCCAAATTATGTAATTCAGAAGCTAATTACGAATTTGAAAAAAAAACTTCCGAATTACGTAATCTGAAATATTACAGAAGAATATTTTTAGAAATACAAAAATTTATGAGGTAAGAGAATACGGTGTTGCAGGAAGAAACAGTCCACGTCCAAGTGTTGGTATCAACTACTAGTAAGTATATTACACAGAATTAACCACCCAAAGTCTTGAGACAAATTCTCCCTGCACCCCCATGGTTTCATCCTGCACCCCTATGCGGTAGTGAAATTACCATTTACCTTTAATAAAACAAAATAAATAAATCCTACAACACTCCGTCTACTTCTTCTTCATCTTCTCAGCTGCACCGCACACCTTATGAAAACACTGCCGTACACCTTATGAGCCAGAAGATTTTGGTAGTACAAGTATAATGCTTAGATCTAATAAGACTTGCCTTTCGTTTTCTAAAACGAAGAATAAATTAGGTGTTCAATAAATTTGTCCAAAGCAATGGTGATTGTGCTTATACTTATTTGGCTCCTATTTATGTTAGTTTCATAAACAACTTACATGATTCAGTCACTTTTCATAATGTAGTTGTATAGCAAATTTGGAGTCTAAGCTGATTAAATAATATGAGAAATTTTCTTTTCTAAACGAAGGAAAAAGTATAACTACAACATTGACTGAGCATGCCCCACTTCTTTTTAAATCATAATAGCAAGAATGTGAGAATATTGGTATTATGTATATATTACCTTATAGCTGAAACTGTAGGTGGCCTCTCCAACCCATTCTATCTTCATTTGATACCAGCTAACTCAGCTACACGAGAAAATTAATATACGTGAATTATTGCAAAAAGAGGCACACAAGTAGACTGCATTTGATACTGGAAAATCGATCATTAAAAGAGTATCATGGCAGTCAATATTAAAGGATAAAATTGTATTAATATATTTTGTATTTTCTGAGAGGCTTCAAGGAACTGAAAGGGATTAACATCAGATTTTTTTCTATAATAGATGCTTACATGCATGTATTTGTAAATTTGCAATTGTGTTTGTCTGTCATATTGACTAAAGTGTAACAAAACAACTAATATAACCATACACCAAACCATGTAACTCCATTTTTAAATTCTTTACCTTTTCCTACACGAATACCACAGGGCATGAACTATATGCAAGTTGTCTCATAACTTACCTAGGAAACAAAGAAACAAAATAATAACGGATTCTAACATATTAGTGAAGAAATTTACAACTTTGGGAGGAAATCAAAACCACTCAAAGTTTAAAACAAATACATTAATCTTGTTGCACAACCTATTAATTTGATGTTTAATCTGCTGAGTAATACAGACATATATAGGAGTATTACTCAGCACACCTACTTAGCCACATGCTTACTGGATACGTGAGAAGCGTAAAACCATTCCCAGGCCACCACCAAATATATTGAGCTAGAGTTTTTGTACCCATGCCCAATGGCCTCTAATTAAGCAATTGAAAATGCAGATTTAGGCCTTAAAAACTAATATGTGCACTAACTGGAGGCCAAATGAAATCAAACTTTTTTTTAAATTTGAAGTTTATTACCAAACCTTTTCAGGAATAAACAAGGTATCATCGAGTGACAACCATAGGTTACTTATATTAGGAAATTGCACTAGTCAACCAACAAAGCAAAGTTCCAATGTACCAACTGTTTGTGCTTCATGCAAAGCATCCCTTACCTCTTGGGGAAAAATGATAACTATGAATGAAATCAGAACTCAAATGTTGGGTCACAAATTTTGCCCGATTTATGACATTACAAAACACATGCTCCTGCCAACAATACATTGCTGATGAAGTGCTGTGTCTAAAGCTCCTTTAAGTTACCCCATATCAACTTTCCCTAATTTACAAGAACAACACAACACGTCAAACCAAACCCACTAAATCAGAAAAGAATAAATGAATTAATAAACCCTTCCCTCTGTTCTTCCATTTCAATTGTGTTTTTGATAGAAACAATTCCTCCCAGTGGAATAAGCCCATTTTTCTGTTTGAGTTTGATTAGTAAAGAACGGGTGTTTGGGGAATGGCTGATTCTTTTATAGGGAAGTGGGGTTGGCTATATTTTCCCTTTGTAACTGATTCTGTTAGAAGGGAGTGAGGTTGGTTACATATTTTCCATTTGTAAGAATGTGGGGATCATCCTGTGAATCACTGGAGTGGATATTTGGGGTAGAGAGATTCCTCTCTTGTTTGGAGAGCTCTGCTCTCTGGAAACTTACCCTCTTGTCTTTAAATTCTGTTATTTTGGTTATCTGATTGGAGGCACACACTGTATTAGTTTTCCAGTTTTCATTTGACTGTTGTATTACTGTCAACAACACCAACTCGCATTTAGCACAGAACCTTGCCATCAAGATCAAACAACACAGCAACACTAATTTGATCACACTAAATTAGCACTCCAATAAATCACTTTGGCTTCTCAATTCACAAGAATATTTTAGTTTTTAGTACACTTAAGACAAAGTAAGTTTCTACACAGAGCACCATTCCAATGAAGCAGTAACAGTGAGAAATATTTACTTTAATCACGACAAAATAAAGAACCTTAAATATTGATAATCAACTAAATTAAACAACAAAAACTGCATCAAGAAAATAACTGATTACCAAAGGAATTCAGGATTTACAGTGAAGACAAAACTTATCTATGAAAATAATCGTGTTATTTACAGCAAAAAAAAAATCAAAGGGAAAATGCACAGCACAGAAAGAAGGAAAACCTTTAGAATGCAGGGAAGTGCAGGGAGGAGAGAAAGTAGTATATGGTTTGGTGCTTAGCGTGTGAAGAAAGAAGGATAAATTCATATTTCTCCATTGACTGTTTAACAACCATGGAGCAACTGCTAAAGCTTCCAGACCAGCTGAAAATTAATTCATATTGGCTTCCATGTTCTGCAACCAAATTTCCCAATTCAGAACTTCATATACCAGAACAACTCGGCCCTGGACTAAATTTTACTGTAACCAGGTATCTTCCGCACTCTCCTTTCTCTCATCTTACTTCTCACAAGGGAAACATCAATCCATCGCTCTGCTGCTGCATAGATGTCAGACAACAACACATAGTTAGCTGCATTTAGAGGCTCAAACTGAAAAAGTCGACTAGCAACAATCTCTCCCAGCTCTGAATCACCATATAGTTTACATGCCCCAAGAAGTGCACCCCAGGCACCAGCATGAGGCTCAGGCATTAATTTTATAAGTTCATAAGCATCCCTTGTGTGTCCTGACCGGCTTAGAAGATCAACCATACACGCATAGTGATCAGGCGAAGGACTAACGTAGTATTTTTGCTTCATGGATTGGAAGTATTTCCAGCCCTCATCAACAAGCCCAGCATGACTACAGGCTGTGAGGATGACTGTGAAGGCCACCTCATCCGGAGATAGCCCTTCAATCAGCATTCTGTTAAACAGATTCACGGCCTCTTCCCCACGCCCATGGATTGACAACCCTTGTATCATCGAACAATACAAGACTAGATCTCGTTTAGGTCTTTCCTCAAACAATTTCGATGCTCTCTCCATGTTTCCACACTTTGCATTCATATCCAGAAGCGCTGCAAGTACATGGTCCTGCTGAACATCGATACAGCTCTTCATTACATAAGAATCAACCCATTGAGCGAGTTCTAAATGCCCCAACTGCGCTGACGCCGACATCAAGCTAACCAGTATGAACTCATCAGGCTTCACATTCATCGATTCCATCTCATGAAACACTTTCAACGCCTGGTTAGGCTGCCCATTCTGAACATAACCCGATATCAAAGCAGACCAAGCAACAACATCCTTTCCTGGAGCACGATCAAACAAGAACCTCGCGGCCACCATGTCACCCACCTTGGCATACCCATCAATCATGGTGGTGAAAGAAATAGCATTCTTCTCCGGCATAGCGTCAAACACATCCCTAGCACTACCCAAATCCCCCACCTTGACAAAACCCTGCAACATCGCATTCCAAGAAGCCACATTTCTCTGCGGCATCTCATCAAACAGCTTCTCGGCCTCCACAACATCCCTAACAGCAACATACCCAACAAGCATAGCAGTCCAGGAAACGACACTCCTATTAGACATTCCATCAAACAGCCTGCGAGCATCAGCAATCTGCCCGCATTTGCCATACATGTCGATCAAACTGGTGGCCACGTAGAGATCCCGGTGGAGTCCACACCTGAACGCGGACCCATGAAGCGATTTTCCTTCCCGCGGTTTGCACGTGGTGGAACAGGCCTTAATGACAGGAGGGTAGGTGAAGGTGTCGGGAAGGGCGCCGTGCGCCTTCATGCGAGCGAAGGCCGAGAAGGTGTGGGAGAAGAAGCTGTTTTGGCAATGGGATTTGATGAGAGTGTTCCAGAGGAAGGTGGAAGGGGTGAGGACACGGAGGAAGACTGAGGAGGAGTAGGAGAGAGTGGAGAGGGTGTGGGATAGGGGAATGAAAAGGGAGATGAGGAAGTGGTCTTGCTCGAGGCCTCGGTAGATGATGGAAGCGTGCACTTGCTCCAGCTGTTCACTGCTCTTGCACGCCTGCAGAAGGGTGGTGATGCTCGCGCCTGAACCAAGACCACCAGAAGAAGACCAGTTATGAGAGATTGAACGCATGGAACTGCAATTAGGATTATGTAATAATTTCTTGAATGAATAAGAACTTTCTTTACTTTTATCTTGATATGATAAGTAATTTGTTGCTTAAACATGTTTATATATTTCTTGTGTAACCAGTTATGATAAGTGATTTCGTTAAAGTAATAATTCTGATGCCGAACAAGGCATATATAAATCCGATAAATTCTGATGCCGAACGAGGCATAAATAATACCGATTACGTTAAAGTAATAAGTCTGATGCCGAACGAGGCATATATAATTCTGACTACGTTAAAAGTAATAATTCTGATGCCGAACGAGGCATATATACTTCTGACTACGTTAAAAGTAATAATTCTGATGCCGAGCGAGGCATATATAATTCTGACTACGTTAAAAGTAATAATTCTGATGCCGAACGAAATAAGTCTGATGCCGAACGAGGCATATATAAATCCGATAAATTCTGATGCCGAGCGAGGCATATATAATTCTGACTACGTTAAAAGTAATAATTCTGATGCCGAACGAGGCATAAATACTTCTGACTACGTTAAAAGTAATAATTCTGATGCCTTGCGAGGCATATATAATTCTGACTACGTTAAAAGTAATAATTCTGATGCCGAACGAGGCATAAATAATTCCGATTACGTTAAAGTAATAATTCTGATGCCGAACGAGGCATCTATAAATCCGATAAATTCTGATGCCGAACGAGGCATAAATAATACCGATTACGTTAAAAGTAATAATTCTGATGCCGAGCGAGGCATATATAATTCTGACTACGTTAAAAGTAATAATTCTGATGCCGAACGAGGCATATATACTTCTGACTAAGTTAAAAGTAATAATTCTGATGCCAAGCGAGGCATATATAATTCTGACTACGTTAAAAGTAATAATTCTGATGCCGAACGAAATAAGTCTGATGCCGGACGAGGCATATATAAATCCGATAAATTCTTATGCCGAACGAGGCATAAATAATTCCGATTACGTTAAAAGTAATAATTCTGATGCCGAGCGAAGCATATATAATTCTGACTACGTTAAAAGTAATAATTCTGATGCCGAACGAGGCATAAATAATTCCGATTACGTTAAAGTAATAATTCTGATGCCGAACGAGGCATATTTAAATCCGATAAATTCTGATGCCGAACGAGGCATAAATAATTCCGATTACGTTCAAGTAATAAGTCTGATGCCGAACGAGGCATATATAATTCTGACTACGTTAAAATTAATAATTCTGATGCCGAACGAGGAATATATACTTCTGACTACGTTAAAAGTAATAATTCTGATGCCGAACGAGGCATATATACTTCTGACTACGTTAAAAGTAATAATTCTGATGCCGAGCGAGGCATATTTAATTCTGACTACGTTAAAAGTAATAATTCTGATGCCGAACGAGGCATAAATACTTCTGACTACGTTAAAAGTAATAATTCTGATGCAAAGCGAGGTATATATAATTCTGACTACGTTAAAAGTAATAATTCTGATGCCGAACGAGGCATAAATAATTCCGATTTCGTTAAAGTAATAAGTCTGATGCCGAACGAGGCATATATAATTCTGACTACGTTAAAATTAATAATTCTGATGCCGAACGAGGCATATATAATTCTGACTACGTTAAAAGTAATAATTCTGATGCCGAACGAGGCATATATACTTCTGACTACGTTAAAAGTAATAATTCTGATGCCGAGCGAGGCATATATAATTCTGACTACGTTAAAAGTAATAATTCTGATGCCGAACGAAATAAGTCTGATGCCGAACGAGGCATATATAAATCCGATAAATTCTTATGCCGAACGAGGCATAAATAATTCCGATTACGTTAAAAGTAATAATTCTGATGCCGAGCGAGGCATATATAATTCTGACTACGTTAAAAGTAATAATTCTGATGCCGAACGAGGCATAAATACTTCTGACTACGTTAAAAGTAATAATTCTGATGCCTTGCGAGGCATATATAATTCTGACTACGTTAAAAGTAATAATTCTGATGCCGAACGAGGCATAAATAATTCCGATTACGTTAAAGTAATAATTCTGATGCCGAACGAGGCATCTATAAATCCGATAAATTCTGATGCCGAACGAGGCATAAATAATACCGATTACGTTAAAAGTAATAATTCTGATGCCGAGCGAGGCATATATAATTCTGACTACGTTAAAAGTAATAATTCTGATGCCGAACGAGGCATATATACTTCTGACTAAGTTAAAAGTAATAATTCTGATGCCAAGCGAGGCATATATAATTCTGACTACGTTAAAAGTAATAATTCTGATGCCGAACGAAATAAGTCTGATGCCGAACGAGGCATATATAAATCCGATAAATTCTTATGCCGAACGAGGCATAAATAATTCCGATTACGTTAAAAGTAATAATTCTGATGCCGAGCGAAGCATATATAATTCTGACTACGTTAAAAGTAATAATTCGGATGCCGAACGAGGCATAAATAATTCCGATTACGTTAAAGTAATAATTCTGATGCCGAACGAGGCATATTTAAATCCGATAAATTCTGATGCCGAACGAGGCATAAATAATTCCGATTACGTTCAAGTAATAAGTCTGATGCCGAACGAGGCATAAATAATTCCGATTACGTTAAAGTAATAATTCTGATGCCGAACGAGGCATCTATAAATCCGATAAATTCTGATGCCGAACGAGGCATAAATAATACCGATTACGTTAAAAGTAATAATTCTGATGCCGAGCGAGGCATATATAATTCTGACTACGTTAAAAGTAATAATTCTGATGCCGAACGAGGCATATATACTTCTGACTAAGTTAAAAGTAATAATTCTGATGCCAAGCGAGGCATATATAATTCTGACTACGTTAAAAGTAATAATTCTGATGCCGAACGAAATAAGTCTGATGCCGAACGAGGCATATATAAATCCGATAAATTCTTATGCCGAAAAAGTTTTAAAAATGTGCCACCCACACTCATTTAGGTTTTGAACATTTGTATTTAACAGCTGAATCATTTAACAATTACAATTTTTTTTATAGTGGAAATGTATAATAACGAGTTTATAATAATTTTTTAATTAAAAAATTCAATTATAAAGTGATTTTAAATATTATCATTACTCTTAACCTTTTGCATAAATTTATAACACAAACCCTTCACAATGCATTAACCTATAGGTTCTAGATTTCATGTAATGGTTCATGCTAGATACAGGCCCAATAACTGACAACGGCTATCAAATGAATGCCATTTGGAAGATGAAATATATTTATTTTGGATAAAATTTTAAAACAAACCAGAAAGATATTTCCAATTTTATTTACCTTCTAAAATAAAAATTAAATCGAATACATACTGTTCAAAATTAGTAACTTGTAATAATCAAATTTAGTGATTTGTGACACTAATTAAAGTTCATAGAAAAGTATAAAATATTATTGGAATACACATTTGTTTATATTGAAAAGAAGCAATGTGTGGATTAACTCTATTTACCATGATAGAATACATATGTTTATGTACACAAGAAGGCACAAAACTAACTTGAAAAAAAATTATAATTAAACTTATTTTATTAAAATTTTTGATCAAATAGTTTTATTTTATTTATTGTTAGAAATTTAAAGACGATTTATTATTGTGAATTTGATGGTCAAGATGAATGATGAAGTTAAATTTTTAAAAATTAAAATAAAGAAAAAAATATATTTATAAAAAAACATGATTATTTTAAAATAAAACTTAAATAATTGAATTTTTATTTATATAAAATTTTCATTTTAATAAAATATTCATATACTTTTAATTATATGAGTACAACTCTAAATTTATTTTCTAGGTTAACTTATATTCATAATATTTTAAAATAATTTCTCGTACTCAATACTTGTTTAACAAATAAAAATCTTATTTTAAATTGTTTTTACGAATACTTTAAAATGAGCAGATATACTGGAGGCTTTCGCGTTGGTCCAATTAAAGATTTGAGTTTCATCCAAGTCGCAGTCTGCGTTTTTTTTTCTTTTCTAATTGGTTCATAGACCTAATGGTTTGTATTGGAATGATCTTATGAGTTTTTTACTTAGTATGTCATGTAGTTTTCTCTGGATTAAGTTAGAATGTCTTGTTTAGCAATTGGATACCTAATTGGAATGGTGGATATGCATGAAGACATCATAGTACCTATGAGAAAAATTAATATATTTCATAAATGATGTTTTGCTTAGCATAAAACTAAATTATTTATGACCCCTCCTTGTGTTTTTCAAGAACGTTAGATTTTTTTAGGGTTTGGTCAGAAATGTATAAGCATAATTTGACACAGCAATTGGTTTACGCAAGACCCGTTTTCGCATGAGGAAGGCATTTGATGGTCTGTCTTTTACGATGAATGTGAGATCAACTCATAAAGTAACAACAACCACATCTCAGGGTATTAATAGTTAGGTGGCCTGTCTTGGGCCAAAACAAAAAATCAAAACTGCCAATGTTTTCTCATAACCTAATTTCGATATCAATTTTGGTTGTTATGAAAAAGTAGGTTTCTTTTCTTAAATATTGTAATTTTATTTGATATTTTCTAAATTAATAAAAAAATTATTTTAAAATTAGACAATTCATACAAACATTTCAGTCAAATTTGATATAAGTCTTAAGAACTTCAGTTTAATATAAAGATTGAAATCTTAGATTACAGGTACAACTTGTACAATTTTAAAATAATTTTTTTCCATTTCAAAAAATATCAAATAAAATTATACTATTTAGAAAAAATACAGAAATAAATAAATTATAAGGAAATACCATTCTTTTAATACACAATTATATTAAAAAAATTATACTTTAAATTTAACTTAAAATTATAAAACTGATTTATAAGATAAGTTTTACACTTATTTATCTTTAGTCTGTAGTATGTGGGAAAAGGTTAAAAATAAAGTTAAAAATAGTTTATTAATTATTTTTACTTTTTAATATAATGCAGTTAAAAAATAATCAATGTGTACAATCAAAATATTATATTCCAGTGACTTTTAAATAATAATATTTTTTTCTGCTAATAAATTTATTTTAAATTAACAGAATGACTATTTTGACTTCTTTTAGAAAAACGTAAATAATGAAATTAAACTTTAAAAAAATCATATCGATCTAACCCGTATAATAAAGGACAATTTAATAATTTAGCCTTCTAAAAAACTCAAAACTACAAGTCTAACACCTCAAAATAATGTACTCCACACATCAACACATTTAAAAAAAATCTGTTTCAATATTTAAATTAAAAAAGTTAAAGTGTAATTATTCAACAACATATTTACAATATAGATATTTATAAGAAAAGAAAAAAACTAATATAACAAACTAAACTTCTATACTTACTTTAGTTTATTTTCTCGAGCTAACATACTTTTTTTTTTTATCATATACTAATTACAATAACAAAAGAAATTAAACAATAACACAAAAACCCTAAACTACTATAATACAATATAGTCATATTCATAATAAGATTAGACAAAGTTTGATTGTACTAATCATAAATGAATACAATAGAGGTAATATAATATTTTTACTAAAGATTAATATCCAAAGCACATTTGGTATATAATTATTGATTTGGTAGATTATGATGAATTTATTACATCAAATTATACATTGATGTTTGTTTTAGTATGTGCAAAAATCCTTTCTCACTACACATATATAGAAGATATTAGGTAATATTTTAAATAAATCATCATGTAATTGGAGACTATTAGAAATGACATATCTATTATTTCAAGTATAATTATCATATCAGATAATATTATTTATAATCAACAAGCATAATCATGATAAATTTAAAACTAGGTAAATAAATTAAATTAAATGTGTATTTACAATCAGATCATATACTAATATTACAATTATAATATAAAATTAAACAATAACATTAAAAGGTGAGCTATTATAATATAATAAAAACATATTTATAATAAAATTAAACAAATTCCATGATGAATTATAAATAGATATAAAATAGAAAACACACAAACAGTTTTTTGAAAGACTTCTATTAAATATGTCTAACCATATAGTAATTCAATCTACAATTCTTCATTCCACAAATTCATATATCGATGTTGTCCCGGTATATACAAGATCATTTTCCTCAAATTCTCAACATATCTTAATCTATATGGCTTACCATAGTTAAAATAAAATATATAATTTTTTCAAAATTAATATTTTAAATAAAATATTATTATCATTCAAATTAAACACATTACATAGTAGAACCAACAAATACTAATATGTCACAATATCATTATTATACATAAATTATACAACCATTTCTAATTCACTTAACAAGTCTTGCTCAATCCAAATTTATTTTACTCCAACCTACATCTATCTCAACTCAACTAAAATACGACTTCCCATTCTCAAATTCCAATTAAAACTTAATATCCAATTTTTATTCAAAACGAATTAAAAACTCAATTAGCTAACTCTTAACTTTTATTTTTATTAAACGATTTATTTTTTATAATTTTATAATTACATTAGACGCAGGACCACGTGTATTTTTATTAGTATTAATAATACGATTAATTTTATTGAGTTATTACTTTCTTTCGTTTATTTATCATTTTCCTTTTCTTCGTAAAAGAAACTTCACAGGTATTATGACGTCCAATGAAAAAATCATTAAAAATATTGATTGTAAGAGTATTATTCAATATTTTTTTTCAAACAACTAAAAACTTTAATAGAATATCTTAATCGTTCAAACATTATTTATGAGTGTGAATGTGTTATTCTTATGGAATTATTGAATCTAAAATATTAATATTTTTCGGTTTGCCCATTCGGAATGGTTGTTGATTGGCTGCATGGAGAAAATATTCGCTTTGTGAATTACTTTGAGATGCGTGTTTTTTTTATTTGAGACTATATATATATATATATATATAAATTCATATTCCACTAAGTTTCACTTAAAAGTATTTTTAATATTTTATTAATCTTTTGTGTAAAATTTATTTAATTAAGAATGAAAACGAGAACTTACAATATTATCAAGTTAAATAAATTATATTATTTCAAAAGGTTAATCTCATATCAAATACTTCCAAGCATCTATATATTTTTAATATGTAGATACAACAGCATAAACGTATCTACACATATAATATCATATACATCATATAATACACTTATACAATTTACAACATACTTAATAATGATGGATACATGGTTTGTATATGCATTTGATTATAAAAATGCCACTTGAGCAAATCATTTTTATTTTGAACGAAATTATAATAATTTTTGTTGAATTTATGATTTAGGATTTAAACGAAAAGAATTTTTTTTTAACTCATTCTAGTTTTTACTTGAATAATCAAGTTATCATTTAAGTCAAAATACCATAATACAAAATAATTATGCAGCAATATAAATAGGTATCAAACATGCACAAACCATACAAACCTTTATATTGCCTCCAAATACTTTAAATAAAACATTTTTTTAATACTAACATGAAAATCAGCTCATTTAAAATCAAATCACAAACTCTCAATTTCAACTTAACACTAGTAAAAATCAAATATCAATTATCATTTTCATATGCTTCTAATATATAGGAATTTACTTCAATTTATTACAATACAATTCTTCCATCTTAATCCATACACATGAATAAATGTAATCAACTCAACTAATCAAACCTAAGAGACAATTTAAAAAAATAAACCAAATTATTTATTCATCATATTCTAATTAATTCAAACTTTATTTCCAATTCTCACCATCAAACTAATTCACAGATCTAAGTCACCCTAATTGACTGGTTACAGTTAATTAATTCTCATGGTCTCTATTTTGTGCAAAAAGAGTCGTCTTTTCTGTTGTTAACTTCGTTTAACACCATATAATTTTGTGTGTTCGTGCAACAATTTTTTTTTTTTATCTAACTTTAGTTTACTTTTATATTGTACAATAAATCCATTATCTTTTTAGTCTGTGTTAGGTAAAGTAATTAAAAGGATAAACTTATTGTGTTTTACAAGGTAAACTGACCTAAATAAAAATAAAAATACAGAATTTATACGCTTATAAAATTATTAAATTAAAATCAATTTTATAGATAATAAATAATTAATAATTATATTGATTAAATTAAATATTATTTTAAAAATTAAAAAAAAAAATTATTATTATAATTAATTTATAAATATCTAATTAATCGTTGATAAAGAATATTGATAATTAATTAAATAGTCATTTAAATATTATTTATCAATAATAAAAATTAATTTAAATATTATTTATCAGTAATAAAAATTAATTTAAATATTATTAATTTTTGTTTAAATTTTAAAATAATATTTAATTTAATTAATTGTAAATAATTAATTTTAGTTTTAAAATTAATTTTTATTTCAAATAATAAATGTACAGAAAGAAATTAATCTTGCCAAATAATTTCACTAGTGTATTACATAATTATTACTGGAAGTTTATCATGGTGTTCCTTATAAAATAAGAGTGTTCAATGTTTAGCTTGAATATTCCATATCTTAGCTTGAATATTCAGTAGTACTGTAATCAATCAATGTCCCACCTAGATCAACTACAATTTACCATTTTAAAGTTAAATTAACAAAATAATTGTGAGTTCAGTGCATCAATTATCTGTAAATCCAATTAACATTTCGATTTTTCAAGAAGAATATTTTATTGTAATGTAAAAGCCTGAAGATGATGCATTAAAATTGAAAAAAAAAAGATTATGTATTAAAACCCACTTGAAAAGAACTTTGAGGATACCAAGTGTAAAGTAGGCATTGTTACAGTTATTGTTCAGAATATATAGTTTTAAAAACTCAGGTGATTATGCTATTCATGTGAGCCTATATATACAAGCACAAAATTCATACAAATTGATCATTCGGGAAGTGTAACAAAATGAAAGGTTAAACTACAAGAATGTGTGTGACACGAGAATTAGAAGGGTTTCGTCTTCTTTCTTTCTCCCTTCAGTCAGGTTGTTAGAGTTTCATCGTGATTCTTCTCGTTTCGATGCTATTCCTTCGGGTATCGATTTCTCAAGGTCAGGTAGATGCCGAATGGGGTACCTGCAGAAGGCATTCCGACACTTAAGTGTAAAAAATGTATTCGGAACTCAGGGGTGTACAACGGTAACAATGTACCTTTCTTCTTGAAATGTGTGCTATTTATATTATTTTAATGAGTTTAGGACCGGATTAGTGAAATGGATCACGTTTAGGAGCGTACTATCTAATTCTTAATGGCGGTTTAGCTTTACTGACCTTGATTTGAGTTAATGAATTAAGTGTGTCGGTCGGCCTACACGTCCGTACAGGTCTCGATCAGGGAGACCAAGTCGTGATAATGACCGTCGGTCCATACGGTACAAAATCTATCTTAACGTCTTTTCTTTTTACATTTATTTATATACTATAAGATGTTTTTGAAGAGAATGCAAAATATGATTAAACCCAAAGCATCCACATTGAGCCTACAATGACTAGCACAAGTGATTCATCCCTAACATGTGTAATGCAAGATGAAGGCATAGAAATAGAAGGTTAATTTGATATGACAGAGGTTTTACAGGAAGTGAAGTATTGAAGCCTTTTGTGAGGTCTTTTACTTGTAGGCCAAAGTGACCCTACTGGCCACCATCTTGCAACCTTTCTCCATTCCTCTTCCTCCGTGTGTGACCGACAAAATAGTGCTTGCCTCAATCTTGTAAAATTTGTTTACACATACAGATCAAGAAAGAAGCTCTTGCAAGTTGTAATTGAAAATTGAGGGTGCACAAGTCCCCATTAAGCAGCACATTAATTATTTGCTTCACTTGAGGCTACACTACGTGTGTTACTTTCGAATCTGTTTTGTGGGGTTATTATTTCTACGAATTGCTGAAGCCGTGTGTGTAGCAAGACTTGAGCTCAATAATAGTGCCTCCGTGTCTTGTGATTTTGTGGTTTGCTTCCAGGGAACCATGCCTCAAGTTCATGTACTTCGACACCTCATACTTAAATTGTAGTTGGATTCATGGGGCACTGATCCACAAGATCAATTTGAAAAGAGGTTCGAACCTTCTGCTTCCATTAGCAGACAAAATTGAACATCAAATTATTGGCTCAGCACAAAGTTCTTTAATATGCATTTTGTTTTGATTATCCAAATTCACTCATAAATCATAATCTTCCTCTCAGACCAGTTATCTGCATATTTGGGGTTATAATGGCACAGTTAACAAATTCTGAGTTATTAGCAGAACAGTGAGTGTACCTGCTTTTTTTTTTTTGTTTATCAAAGAGAGAAAACAAACATTGAGGGGAATTGAAGTTAGATTCACAATGGTTAGTATTTGTCCCTATTCAACGTTTTATTCTGAAGGTTTGTTTATACTAAAAGTGTGCATTGTTAGCAATCTATATGTACTCATTTTCTTGATTGATCAACATATTGAAATATAAGCTATAGTATTCTACCATCACTAAGAAGGATTACTATACGTGTCAATCAATCATTCATGTGCCCCCATTTTCAATCAAATAAAGCTTTGGGGTCCATTAATGGATAGCTACTGACCCACCACTCCATTGATGAAATTCACAGGCTATAACACACCGTTACTCACTTTGATTCATGAGAATTGACTAAATCAGAATCTGCCCCACATTGCCTTTCGTTTTAACTTTTATCTGTTTTATCATTTATTCATTGGCTCATTTTGGCCCTTATATAGACATTTTATGCTTGACTGAATGGTAAGTGACACAACGGGAAGGGAAATTGTGTGGTGAAAAGCACCTAACGATGGGGTTAATCCAGCTATTGCTTTCACAGCTCAGACAAAAATACCTGTAGCCTTCAATGAAAAGGGAAAAGCCTACAGACACAAGCCTAGGTTCTAGTTTGAATGTGAAAGCCATGCAACACAAAATAAAGAGCCACATTTAAGGCACATCCATCTACCCCTTCTGGATCCCATCATCTGTTTTAAGCTTTCCAACCTAGCTTACAGATTTTGTGTCATAAATAGAGGAGGGGGGAAAAAGTAGTTCCTATGGGAAAACAAAAAAGTTACACTAACCTAAGTGCCTAAAGCTATAAAAATGCAAGGCATTATTGAATCAATGATATCCAACTATTAAAGACCTCCATTTTGTCTGTAATGATGTATGAATAATTATTACTGATATGCTTAATTCATCCAGTCCCTCCATAATCCCATCATGTAATCTCAAATGGGACCCACTAGTTTTCTTATTTATATCAAACTGACTACCACACTATTCTTCCATATGCACCTTACCTTGAGCAGTTTCTCTCTCACACCCTTCATTTATACAAAACAGCATCATTCTCCTTTCTGCTAACACTTTAACTAGCTTTTCTTCATGGCTCTCTTTCTCTTTGCTATTTTAATCTTCATGGTCCCTTCAAGCAATGCCTATTGGCCACCTTCACCTGGCTACTGGCCAAGTTCCAAATTCAGGTCTATGAGTTTTTACGAAGGGTTTCGAAACCTCTGGGGCCCTCAGCACCAAAGTCTAGACCAAAATGCATTAACAATCTGGCTTGATAGAACCTCAGGTCTGAATCTCATCACTTTCGATGCTCTCTCTTTCTGTTGCATGATATCATTGAAATTTTAATCCACCTTCACTTCTTTGTTTCTGGTAAACAGGAAGTGGCTTCAAGTCTGTAAAGCCATTTCGATCCGGGTACTTTGGGGCTTCCATTAAGGTCCAACCTGGCTATACTGCAGGAGTTATAACAGCTTTCTATGTAAGATATGGCCTCAAGAGATTATATAGTAAAGTGTTATTGGTCGAAACTAACTTGAAGGCTTACACAGTTTGCGTGGTGTAGCTAGTTAATTAATTACTAATATTAGTGAAATATAATGAATATTTGATTAATGGCAGCTCTCAAACAACGAAGCACATCCTGGTTTCCATGATGAAGTGGACATCGAGTTTCTTGGGACTACATTTGGAAAGCCTTACACATTGCAGACCAATGTTTATATAAGAGGGAGTGGAGATGGGAGAATTATAGGCAGAGAGATGAAGTTCCATCTCTGGTTTGATCCTACCCAAGATTTTCATCACTATGCTATATTGTGGAGTCCCAAGGAAATAATGTAAGTCACTGTATACATAATACACTGTAACTGTATTTCTGAATGTATGCCTCTATGTGAAATTAAATGCATAGATTTTCAGTCCTAATCCAAAAGAAAAGGATAGATAAGGTAGGAACCACTTCGTTTTCTCCTGAAGTAGATAGGTAGGAGTGAAGATTAAAGGAACTTAATAAGCTTGGATTCGGTGTATGTGGCATGAGATGGACTGGTTCTTATCATCAGGTGTCACACTCTTAGCCAAAACTGATTGGCTTGGCATTTTCTATTCCGAATACTTTTTTCTTATAATTATTTCTGCACCTAGAAAAGGACTAAAAATAAGTGAGATTAGATAAGTGATATGTAATCGAAAATCTGTATAACTGGAGTGATATTTTGTAAGATGGAAGGGCAAGTAGGGATTTGACAGGAATAGTGAATCATGTAGAAAAATTGTAAAATCAAGGTCACATGAGTGGCACAAAAACCCCAAGCATCAAAGTGTGGGGTAAGCAAAATCTCCTGACTCCCAACTAATGAAAAGCTAAAAGTAAGATTTAATTAATTGATCTACTAGTTCCTTAGAGGCCACTTACACAATTGTAATTATAAAATGAGTTCAAGTGTTCAATGATGTATACTGTAAATCTTAGAAAATGGTGTTTAATTTGTATTACCTGGTTAACATTGCTTTCACTGACATTGAATTGCGTGTCAGATTCCTAGTGGATGATGTGCCAATAAGAAGGTACCCGAGGAAGAGTAGTGCAACATTTCCTCTGAGGCCAATGTGGCTTTATGGTTCAATATGGGATGCATCATCATGGGCAACTGAAGATGGAAAGTACAAAGCTGATTACAAATACCAACCATTCGTGGCAAAGTATTCGAGGTTCAAAGCTAGTGGTTGCTCAGCCTATGCACCACGTTGGTGCCATCCAGTTTCAGCCTCACCATATAGGTCTGGTGGGTTGACTAGACAACAATACAGGACCATGAGATGGGTGCAGAGATATCTCATGGTTTATAACTATTGTCAAGACCCCAAGAGAGATCACAGTCTAACACCTGAGTGTTGGGGTTGAACTTTGAAGTATTCAAGAATTGCACACTTGGTTGGTTGATTACTTGGGGGGGGTGAAAATAATGTTACTTTTTGGTCCCCAAAACTAAAATACTGTTCTCTTGTGATTTGTTTTGTTTTTTGTTTGAGAAAGTTGCTTTTTACTCGATGTGGGTCTCTTGTGATGGGGCCCCCAGCTTGGCAGCTGCATAATGCAAGTGTACGGGGTTGTGCGTCCAAGGCTCTCAAGACACGAGAATATTTGGAAGATTGTGTGTTTGTTTTTGTTTTAGACAAAGAAAAAAAGAAAAGAAAGTAAGAGAAAAGGAATAATAATATGAATGTCCAAGTCCAATGGCTAATGTGTATGGGTCAGTGATTGTGGCACCATTGAGTGCGAATACTAAAAAACCACACACTTCATTTAATAATGTTATTGTCATTTCAATGATGAAAACCAGAACCTCTCTCTCTGGGTTATGGGGAGAGGGGTAAGTGTGTTTTGTTCCATGACTTTTTGGTGCATCTGAAACTTTATTACTACCATGGAAAAGTTTGTTGCATGAAAAAATATAGCATGATTGTGGACCTTTGGTTTCATTGGAAAGCAATTGAAAAGGAAATGGGAATATTTAAAAGAGCATGTAAATCATATGGAAAACTTTTTTATTAATAAACAATTGCATTATAAGTGTTGGGTATTAATAATTGGTTTTAAAATTTCTTAAACAAGCAATGTTTATAGATATTTATATTCAATAATAAGATACTTAAGAGAACATAAAAACCATGCTAAAAATATATTTCATTTTAAAAGTTATTAACATGTCCTTCCGATTTTTAGAATATGTTGTCTCTTTCAACATGTACTTTCTTCACTCTTTTATCTATTGCAATGTATGTTTAGCTTCCCTCTGGTCTTTGCTGAATATGGTAAAATGGACTAAAATTATACCAACTCGTGCTTGCTATATAGAATATAAGACTTAATTCTAAATTTTGAGGACTAATTAAATTTGTATCGTTTTAATAGGTAGAATTCAACCTTATTCCAATTCTAATTAAGTTTGAGTCCTATTTTAGAAGTATAGATTAAATATAAACTTTCATTGAATCTATTATTGTATGCAACAGTAGGTTATAGCAAAGATTAAACTAAACCAAATTGGTCCTGAATTGAACTATACATTACAAACTTAAATTATTTGAAAAAAAAAAACTAAACTGAAATGTTATTTTAAATTATTTTTTTTAAAATAAATTATTCTTAAATTTAACCGATTATTAAGCTGAACTTTCATTTATTATATGGGAAAAATATGTTTTAAAATAGGATATGAAGTAATAATAGTTTAAATAATTCAGATAGTTCTAACACTTCAATAGTAATTCAAAATAGTTTATCTTAATTCCGTTTACTTAAACTGGAATATAATTCAGTTTATTTAAATAAATCATTATAAAATTCAGTTCTCTTAACCTGTTTTTTAAATTTAATTCAATTCACTTTTATAATAATTCAGTTTTATTTAGATATTTTGTCATTCTCTAATTACTTATTCATCTCAAAATAAACCTAACCTAAAATTACTTAATGGATTGTAAAATTTACCTTTAAACTTTAGTATACATTAAATTTGTATAATCTCAAATTATGATTAGTTAGTAAAACCATACAAAT
This sequence comes from Phaseolus vulgaris, assembly GCF_051622355.1. NCBI lineage: Eukaryota > Viridiplantae > Streptophyta > Magnoliopsida > Fabales > Fabaceae > Phaseolus > Phaseolus vulgaris. The sequence goes on from NC_143498.1 coordinate 47,591,319, forward strand.
TGAGCTTGGAAGTCTAAATTAATTGGGCAGTATTATAGTTTTATTTCAGCTCATCTTAAACCTAGGCAATGAAATTTTAGGTGATTTAGGCAATGGAAGAAGTTTAGGTTGGAAGTGTAGGTGATGAAATTATGGACACAAATTAAATCTAGACAAGGTTCACAACAAACAACAATCAAGTAAGAAAACACAATAACAAGATTAATATGAAATAATTTTTTTTATTAATACTTGTTAACTTTGTTGAAATGTAGGGCTTAATATTTTCACTAGACCTACATCTCATTTCAGAAGCTCAAATGGGATAAGTTTTTTCTCAAATGAATGTGAGAGAACTTATCTTCTTTTTTCTTTCACTTCAAATCTTCTCATCACACCCTCATATGAAAAATCCTACATAATTTTAATGAACTTTGTATTATAAAAAAAGAGTTAGAAAAATACAACTTACTAAAGTTTTAAGTAAAATTAATTTCACAAATGAAGATAATCGAATATAATATTTACAAATGTTCTTACAAAATATAACACTCGCTTCTTTTTTATACAACTAAAAGAATAAGAAAAAAATTTCATGTTTTTCCATCTGTTAAAGTTATAAACATAATTAGTTGGCAAACTTGGATGGTACTAATTGATTTATTCGATAGGATTCAATGAATGAAACAAATACACCAGTTACTGATTCATGAACATAAATCCCAGATTCAGCAAATTCTCTTAAAAAGGTTCTGTTTTGCTCTGATGTCTGCAATTATTAACAATTACTAATTCTATCCATGTGTTGTACGGTGCTTTATACCGTGTGTAGATGTCAGATGAATATTATTATAATAGAATCTGAAACTCGTTTAATTTAAAATATAACCATTATGCGACTTGATTTTGTTGTTTATGGTAATGACATGATCTTGATTTTTTCTACAAAGACAGACATCACGTACTGTGCAATATCTTTATTTACTATCTAATCTTTATAAATATTAGTCTCTGTAAATTAAAATATAATCGTAAATATCTTAATGAGAAATTGCAAGACAATAAAAGTCATAAATTTACAAAAGAGTAGTAATTACAGAGTATTTTTGCTAATGTATGTTTTTTTTTGTTTTTCTGTATTTAAAATTAATGTATGCAATAAATATGTATTTTTCTTTACAGACTACTGATATTGTTCCTATCATGCTTGTGTGATGTGGTTGTCAAAGCAATTCAAGCCATAAACCAATAAATAAAGAATGAAAGAAAAGCAAACATAGAAAATGGTAATCTACATGACAACCTAAAAATTATGAAAATAGAACTCTTCGCCTGAACAACCTAGAATGATTGATGGTTGAAGGTGGTCGAAGTCGATAATAATGCATAAAGCAGAGGGCCATAATGCCAGGATCAAACAAAAAATGGTCGTTGGTGGATAGCTTTTAAACCATTAATGGAGTGACAATGATTGAATGTTTTCCAAAAGCGATATATGGTTAAGCATTGCTTAATGATTGAATCTCTTCTACAGTTCTGTCCTACTAACCCCACCCCATTTCTCTTCATTTGGCATATTTTAAGGATTAGTTATTTGACCGATATGAGATGTTTTATTTGAAAATTTACGTTGATGATATTGGCCAATGCATGCCCACCTACTTGGCAAGAAATTGGAAATAGTAAATTCTTTCATTCTTAACACATTTTAATGTAAAAACTATAATTGAAATTAATTATTTAATCATGCATTCCAATTACATTTAACAATTCAAAATTAATACCTTCCATTTGAGTTAACTTTAATGTAATTAAGTACGGACCTATAATTAGATAAGGACAAGAAAGAAAACCACTTTCTTGGCATCGTGTAGGCTAGGGCATTATGTCCGTTTTTTATCACTTGAGAACATTTAAGGAAAATGTTATTCATTTTTTTGTGGAAAATGGATGTTACTGTGATTTCTACCTTCAATCAAACGTCTTACCAAAACTTCGAAGGTATTATTCATGCATGATTTGAAGAACCAAACGATATTATCAAACATTTCATTATTTCTTCAACGCAAAAAAAAAAAAAAAAAAAAAAAAAAACTTGCAGGAGGAATAGCCCAAGAAAATACTCACAGTATTAGGACATCATAGAAATTACTTTTTTTTATTTGGATTATGCAAACCATTTATCTAAAAACATTGAGTAAATGTATTAAATAGAATAAGGACAATTCTAAATTTTAAATGTAATTTAGTTATGTGAACAACTAATTTAATGTGAAGGCCACATGATGAAATTTTGAATCACAAGTTAGCAAGCAACTAAACAATGATACAAAATACAATCAGAAACTCACAATTAACATAATCACAATTCACAACTTACACATCAAAATTCCAAGCATCAAAATAAGAAAATCTTAATCTTCAAACTCTTTCAAAACTCTTACCTTTCAATCTCACGACAAACCGTGTATACAATAAAGACGCGTGGCAACAACGACAAATTTCGATCTTAAAAAGTTTTCAAGTGAATTGTAGTTTTATATATAAAAAAAAATCAAACTTATTTTCTTTAATTTTCTCTATTTTTATAAAAAAAAAAAAAAACTTATTTTCTAACTAGTTTATACCACCAAAAAACTTATAGCACCCTATAGCTGCAACAAAATATCTCAAACCAATATTTTACAATGTTGCAACAGAAAGTAATCCATATTGCAAACCGCATAACTAATTTTACTCAGAAACTAAAAGTAAAATTTGTAAAATATATGGAGATGAAAAACATAATTAACACAATATTTTTTATTACATCGAAGACCAGTAACTTTTAGTAATCATAGTTAGTAATCATAGTCACAGAATAGCAATATCAACATTAGTACATTACTGCTCTAATACAGAAATTGTTACCAAAAAAAACCTACAGAAAAATGAAGGCTCAGGGCAGAGAAATAACTATTCCAACTACTTAAGGACAGCTAAATTCTAATATAGAATAATTTAGAACAAAAAGATATCAAAGCCAATATCCTTTTTTTTTTCTTGAAAGGATTGTAGTGATAAGAGCAATTGCGAAACATAAAATTACCTTACCGACGAGTGTTTGGAATAGAAAAGCTGCAACGTGTTCTCACTTAAACAACCAAGTATACCGTGGCTAGGTGAGTACCTAAGATCACGGGCCTGAGCGGGCATTTTGAATTGCTGAAGAACTCTAAAAGATGGCAACTCATGCAAGAGCAAATCACATGTAACTTCATCCCAAGATGCAAACAATCTGCTCTGATTCTCTATGTCCATAATTACACATTTTGGTAGTCGAATTTTACTCACATTGGCATATGAGGAACCCACCTTTTGGAAATGATGACCACCCATTCTATTGAACAAGACATGAGTGCCCTGTACTCCTTGTCCAGCACTAAGAGGAGTGGCCAATGGTTGAGATAGAGGCACATCCATGGACATACTGAATATCGGTCTGTAAGAAGCAACAATGTCATCACTGCTAGGGCAATAGGCAAGGGATATGCAGACTCCTTGATTGTCAGTTTCAGGAACCACAAGCGGCCTTCATATTTAAAAAAGGTGAAGTATTAGGAGAGCTATTTACAGCAATAAAAAATAGAGGATGATGACACTCTGTAAATGATTGCTTGTGGAACCAAGTTGAAATTATGCACAAGAAAATAGGAAGATCCATCATATACTATCTTATAAATGCAGGAAAGTATTCCAAAGTCGAGAGCTGATTTAATCAAATTTATAAAAATAATGTAAATTTCCAAAATGCAAAAGAAATACGACTATAACACAAGAAAATAATGTAAAATAATTGACAATACAAGCTAGGGACATAGCATGTATATCAAACAAACTGAAAGATAATAGGAGCAAAAGGAGTAAAGGGAAAGGTACAAAGTTGGACCAAACATTGGAAATGTACAATTCGTAATGTTCGCATACTTTGGAAAACACAACCAATTATACCCAATAGCCCCACATAAATCCAAAAAGAAAATGGGTAAAGCAAGGCGTTTGTCTGTCATGATTGAATGATTGTAGAGTTAACTGGATAGTGCCAACATATCAAAGTTTAGTATAATATTTATAAGGCGATGATAATAAATATACATAAAGCAGCTATCCATAAAATGCAAGCAGCCTACCGTTCTTCAGAATCAATGTTCCACTGACAAAGGCCAAAGGCAGATGCCGATAGGATGGTTTTAACACCAGAAGAAAGACTTGAAGTTTGTGCAAGAGAATTGACGGTATGCACAGGGTTGTTAGTCAAACCAACTAAAGATTTCACGGGGCCTACAGTTTGACGCATGTCAAACACTAAGACAGAACCATTCTGCAGGAAATTAATCTGAAGATTAGAATTTGAAGCTCCCACATCCAATAAATATAAAACCAAATTGCTGACCTGTAGCCCAGCATATATGTTATGCGAATTGTTGAGATCCCACGAACAAGACCATGCAGGATCCTGTACCAGAATTCAAGGTTAAAAAAAACAAAGAGTGACTACTAAACTCTGATGTGAGATAAATTGCAATCTCTGAGCAACAAATTAGTAAATTAGTACACAACACGAAGGTGCATGAAAAACTATTTTAAAAATCTATTTCTATAAGTAGTTGTAGTTTGGAGAATTCCCTCATATATACGTCATTTCCAAGGATTTAGAATCACGGGAACTAAAAAGGGTTGCCTTGCCCTTGTTCTTAGAATCACTGATAATTATTATTTGGTGCCTGAGGTTGGAGAAAAAAAGCTAGACTTTCTGGGATAGCTACTTACAACACTGCATCCTTTATGGGATTCAGTAAATTTTTTTTATCTTCAATATGATGTTCGGTTGATGGTTACTATAAAAGAGTATCTATAGAAAACTTTCAAAAGTGATTGGAAACCTTTAAATAGATAGCTTGCTGTCTTTTCGGGCTCCTTATGGTTCTCGGTTACTTAATTCAAGGAGGATAACAAGTTAACTATTCAAGCAATACCAATCTGAAAAACCACAAAGCATAGCAATTATACACTATTGCCAACAGCTTTATTGCTACTAGTTTACCAAATGAAAATATTGAATCACACTTCACCTGTAGATCATAATTGATAACAAGATTGCCACTGTCCAAGCTGTAGCACAGGAAAATACACCAATTAACCAAAGTTTACTATGTCAGATACAATGAATTAGTATTTAATGCAACTATACCTGAGCACTGATAGTTTCTTTCCTAATGAAGAAAAGAGAGCCAGACTACTATTAGAAGGAGAAATATGCAGGTCTTTAACACCAAATGTATCAGAAGGCAGCAAGATATCTTGCGTCTCAAATGGAGACAACAAGCTCATCTACAAAGCCAAGTTTCCATGAAGGTTAAATCGAAATCCTTCTTTGCATAAGAGAAACGAAAGCCACACACAATACACAAATACTCAAATTGAAGAATCTTACTTTAGTTAGCAAGTGCATTCCACCTACTTCCTTTGGCTTTTGTGCGATTAATAAAATTTGATTAGAGATGTCCATATCAAAAACGCGCCCACCATCCAGATGAAACTCTTTCTAAAACAGGTAAACACTAGGTAAATAAAATTCAAGTCATCAACACAAGATAAAAAAATTCTAACAAAATAAGCCTATTATGAGAGGAAATGTGATTAACACGTAACCTCTTTATGGTTCCACATACTCCCAGCCTACCATCCTAAACTTTTTCTTTTAAATCACTTAACCTCCTTGATGTTTGGTTTAAAGGGAACTGCCAATTGAAAAAATTCCATTGAAGTTCTAGGTTTCATAGCCACAGCTTTAACCATGCATATAGTATTTTTCACTTTAAAACAAACTTTGGGGGCTAATACGAAAAAGTTTAGGAGGTAAATTGAGAAAGGGTGAGACTAAAAGAGAATAAAGTGTAATATTCCAAAGTGGCGAAATGATAAAATGGCATACCTGCAATTCAAAATTACAAATGGATCCCTTTCCACAGTACTTTGGGCCGATGTTGTGCTCTACAAGTTACATTCAGTTAAAGTTGATATGACCAAGACCACAAATTAGCAGGGAAAAAAACTTGAGCTATCAGTGAAACCAGCAGCAACTTTTTCTTGAAAAGAGTTTGTTGTTTTAGAAAGGAAGTGGGAGTGGGTGCTGGGTGAGCAAAAGGAGACAACTTTTATTAGGCAAAGATCAGTCATCTCATCTGAACGCTGAAAGAATTATTACCAGATTCACTTCTCCACTGAGAGTTTCCATTGCCACTTATCGATGCAGATTGCCTGCTCTGCATACCTAGTAGCAGCTGCTCCAAATAAGTGTTTCTCTACACGCCAAATGTACATAATAGTTTAAACCATGCATACAAAGATCCAAAAGGATCGAAAAGGGTTTTATGATTCGGACCAAATCTTTAAACCAGTTCACACTGCATAAATTTATGTCCCCTATGCTCCAATTTTCAACATCATATTGTTGAAACTAAGAAAATGGTTTTTAATGCAACAAGGTTCCTGTTACAAACTAAAAATTGAAATGAGAAGATAGAATTTAATGGAATAGGGTGAGAAGAACAATGAATAGGAGAGCAAATTACCCTCCAAGGTTTCCCCTTCACTAAGAGAAATTAATGATCAATACAATGACAACAAAGCTCCCTCTCTCCTATTCCCTCTTCCCCTATTAATATCCTAACTATTAACTAACTCCCCCGTTTCCTTATATCCTAATAGGCTCAGACAAAGTAACCAAAAAGTGAAAGATGTTAAATTACTGGTTATAAAGGAAGAAAATAGGAAAACCAAAACAGCAGGAGTGTTAATGGTCTAATAAAGTGGGGGACTACGGGTAGATGATGCAACCGTGTGGCAAACATGACATGACATCCACATATATTTCATATAAATAAAATATTCAGGTAATAAGAGTGTCTCCAACCATAGTCTGTAAAAGATTTTCAAATTTGGAAAACTGCAGATTTACCGACAAATTGATTGTATATTCTATAGTAATGCATAAGAGATACCTCTGTAAGACTCTGAACTTCAACATGCAAGGCGGCTTCTCGATACTTCCATCCATCTTCTTTCTTGCACCAATCACTGGCCTACGAACATATTTGATAGATATATTGTTTTAACCAAGAATATAGCTTCATATTCCAGCATAATAAAAGTTCATAAACCACACAAAGCCAGGAAGTAAAAATAGCATGTAAAAAAATATTGCATAGCATCCTACTACCTTACTTTCAAGGGCAGCACATTTGGCCTCAAGTGACTGAATTCTCTGCCAACAGAGAAAAAGTAATCAATCAGGTAAACCATCTTAAAAGTTTTTTTTTTCACATAGAATACGCACAAAAACATGGCCCAACCTTCTGAGACTCTTCCTCGACGGCAACTACTCGGGAAGCAAAGAGTTTCCTCACGTCCTTCAACTTACATTTCCTATTACATTGTGGACACTGGGACGAAAAAACACACAAAAGATAAATGTCAAGCAACTTTTGGTTGCACAAATTTCAGAAAGCACCTCTCAAGTCTCAACCAAACACAGTGAGTATTTACCTTGCTGGAATTTTTGCGCTGTTGAAACCATTTTTTGATGCAAGACATGCCATATATGTGTCCACAAGGAAGACAACTGAACTCATGCCCCCAAAAATTCAAAAAAATCACCACAATGTTCGCAAATATTCAACAATTTCACCACGACAAACACGTCGAATTAAGAAACAGTCATTGTGAGTGCATGTGTGTGAGAGTATAATTTAGGGCAAAGGAAATGCGGTTGCACCAGATATGATGTTCGCCGTTATTGGTCCAAACATCCATGCAAATAGGGCAAAAGAGACCATCAATGTCGGTGTGGACGTTTCCTTGGCTACCGTTGCTGCTCCCAATCGCGAAGGAACAGGAAGTCTCGCCTCCTTCGTACCTGCGGCGTTTATTTCCTTCCTCTTCAACGCAATCCTGTGATTCGTCGGGGATAACGATTAAGTTATTGGATGAAACGATACGAGGAGTGTCGTGCGAAGCCCTAGGGGAGGCCACACCGGGAACGTACTCTTCGTCTTCTTCGTCTTCGTCTTCGTCTTCGCCTGCGTCGTCGGTGTCTTCATCGTCGGTGAATACGTAATGTGCGGGTCCTCGTATGAGTGGTCGCGTTGCGATTAGGTTTTCGTCGTGGTCCGTGAATTCAAACGGAGACGCCATTACGAGAGAAGAGAGGCTAAGCGAGTTCGGAGAGTGGCTTCAAACCATCAACGTTTACTTCTCTAAATAAACCATTTCTTTAAGTCTTGAATGTAATTTTTGTTTCTTTATTTTCTTTAACATATCATTTTGGATTTTCTATTTAAAAATTAAATTTATTAAAATATATACAAATTTAATATTTTTACAATTTTATTATTTTTATGAATAATTAACTTAAAAATGATGCATATATAAAAATATATAATTTTGTAGAAATATATTAAAAAATTATATATTTCTTATTTAAAATGAAAAAAAAATTATTAAATAAATAAATAAGATATGACTCACCAGATCTTAACATGAATAGTGATTTACACATTATTTAGATAAAAAAAAGTTAATATACTGCAAAAAAGATGTCTCTTCCATGGCTACTAACAGTTTATAAGCAGTTTTATATTAGTTTATTGGAATATACATTTATTCCCCACAGAAAGAGATGCCTCTTCCATGGCTACTAACAATTTATAAGCAGTTTTATATTAATTTATTGGAATATACATTTATTCCCCACAGAAAGAGATGCCTCTTCATGGCTACTAACAATTTATAAGCAGTTTTATATTAATTTATTGGAATATACATTTATTCCCCACAAGTTATCTTGAATATGACTCACCAGATCTTAACATGAATAATAATTTACACATTATTTAGATTAAAAAAAGTTAATATACTGCAAAAGAGATGCCTCTTCCATGGTTACTAACAATTTATAAGCAGTTTTATATTAATTTATTGGAATATACATTTATTCCCCACAAGTTGTAGAGTGACATTATTAAATTGATTCCAGCGCAAAAAAAAAAAAAACGCCACTCAGCAGTAATTTTGTACCTTGCATTTCAATAAGTTACTTTTTAATTTCCTAATAAATTGTAGATTTTATTTTTAAATTATTACTGAGAACTTTAAACGCGAGTTAAAACTGCTATGTGATAAAAATGGATAAAATGAATAATATATATATATATATATATAAAAATATAGGTAATATTTTTACTTTCTATATGAATTCTTTAGATCTTCTTTAAATAATACAACACTTCCATTTTTAAATATAACCACGTGGAATCTTGTTCTTGTTAGGGAGATGGGACCTAGAAAACTATTGAAGTCTTTTTCTCCTTCCTGTCAGGTTGATCAGGCCCCGGTCAGGTTGATTAGGTCTCAGCCTCGCCCATACCGGTACAAATCTATTCCACATTTATTTTTTAATGTGCTAATGCTTTACGTATTTGGAGTTGGGTTCGACACATTTTTCTCACTTATCATTTCTCTAATAAGGATGATCTTCTTTCTTTTATTAAGAGTGATGGTAGTTCATTGGTTAAATTGGTTAAGCTAGCTGTGATAACTTTTTCTATTTGGATAATATGGTGTATGAGGAATTATGCTAGTTTTTAGGATAAGATTGAGGTTTCTATAGCTATTTTGATTATTAAATATTTGACTTATATATTGGGTAATTTGTCTAAAGTTTCAATGAAGAATGATATGTTCGATTTTTCAATGTGATCAAGTTTTTTTGTATTAACCCTTGTATTGATAAAGTTCTACGTCCTTTTCTTGTTAGGTGGAAGTTTCCTTCACCAGGATCGGTTAAAATTAACACTGATGGGGCTGCTAGGGGTTATTCAGGTCTTGCTGCTTGTGGAAGTATTTTTCGTGGGAGTATTGGGGAGTTTATTGGAGTTTTCTCTGCGTTTTTTGACGTTAAAACTGCTTTAGTTGCTAAATTTTATGGAGTTATACATGCTTTGGAGGAAGCTCAAAAATTGAGACTTACTAATGTCTGGCTGGAATGTGACTCTGTCTTGGTTTGTGTTGCGTTTACTATTAGGACAAATGTTTCTTGGATGCTTCGATGAAATATTTGTCTTAATTATTATGGAAAAATCAGGTTTAGGGTTACTCATATTTTTTGTGAAGGGAATGCGTGTGCTGATAAATTGACTAATTTATGATTTATTCATAGAGAATCCTTTCATTGGTATAATAGACTTCCATGTAGTTTGTTTTTAGAATTCTTTATTAATAGGTATAGTCTACCTATATATCGTTTTTGTTAATATATGGATTTTGATCTAGTCTCCCATATTTTTGTATTTTTTTTAATAATATTTTTTTTCATGTGATGACAAATGATTTATGTTACTTGAAGTGTCAGATGTCAAGTAGCATAGTAATACATAACATGAAATTTTTTTATAAAAAAAATAGTAACTAAAAAATAACATCATAACTAATTTTTTAGATGTAATAAATTATGCTAAATATTAAAAAAAACATAAATTAATGTCTCAGTATAAGAACTTAAAAATTTTAAAAAATAAAACTATACCAACTTAAAATCCAAGCGAAAATATTTATATAATTTTATTACTTGAAAGATTATTTCACGGAGAAGGTAATATTGAGATTAACCACTTTTTTTTTTTTTTTTGCGCTTGTTAATTTGAGAAGAGGTAAAAGATTAAACCATTAATAACTGTGTTGGGTTGTTTGTTATTTTTTTTCATTCAATTCAACTTTAACATTAATTTAACTCTTTTACTATCTTCTTGGAAAGTAATACAGAATTAGTTTTTCAGACAAACCCTAAAAAAATGAAAGATGTGGAAATTGAATTGGTTGGTGCGTGTCGAAATTTGAGTTAAATTAGAAATGAGAAGAGTGGGGAGTCGATACGAGATAATGGCTCGCGGTATATCGTACATTACGGGCACACAGCTTCTCTCTCTCAGAAGCCATCCAAGCATCGCCATCGTCGATGTCAGGTACCATTGTCACTGCTTTACTCTCTGCTAATTGCTTCATCTTCTCTGCAATTGATGACTCTGTTGAAAACTCATTATTTACTCGTTATTGTGAAGGGACGATGAGAGGGGTTACGACGGACACATATCAGGCTCTCTTCATTACGCAAGCGATACTTTCTCAGATAACGTATCAAACCTCGTTCAGGCTGTTAAAGGCAAAGACACCGTCGTCTTCCACTGCGCTCTAAGCCAGGTTCTTTTTTCTTAAAATATTTATTATACATGTGTTTTCTGCCTTTTCGATCTGTGTTATTCCAATTCCGATCCTTGTGTCCATTGAGTGTATTAGTGTGATGACGTGACTGTGAAATTTTTAGGAGTCTGATTTTTTTTTTCTTTTTGATTTAGCATAGGAGTTGAATTTTGCTCAAGTTAGGTAGGGCAATTAACTGTAGATGCGTCAAACCCAAAGGGCTCTTTCTTGTGCGAGGAGTGTGTAAAGCCTTAATGGATCGTGCGTCTAACAATCTTAAACTTCTGGGAAAGTTGGTTTTGTGAGACGTTTTATTGCATTGATCATGTGCTGAACATTGTCATCTGTCATAATTTAGCCCAAACCTGATGTTTTGACAGTCATGATGTGAGGGAAATTTTTTCTCAGTGGGAAGTTCGGAGGTGGTGGAATATGGCTGTCATTATCTCATGGCAGTGTTTTTCCCTGCTTTTCACTGGTTCTCTCTACACACAAATCATGACGATATGAATTTCTGTAGTGTGCATCTCCGATCAGTGGGAGGCATTGTTCTTCATTTTGGAGTTTGTTTTGTCAGGTTTGTAACTGCTGTGTCCTTAAATGTCAACTTGTATTTTAGATGGCTTTGCAATCCTTAGTTTATAAGTGAATGCTCTTATTATATGGTCAATAAACGCGGTCAAATATATGTTAGGGACCAAGGTCCGTGCATGGATCAGTTGATAGATGACATGAAGGATTTGGCCCAGAGTACGGAAAGTGTATTCCAAGAAAAAGAAGAAATATTAGAAATTTGGTTAGTTAGTCATTTATAATAGTAGATAGTAGTTGTTAGTAGTTAGTGGAAATTGTTGAGGGATCTCTGAGCAAATAAAAATAGCTGTAAACAGAAGAGGGGGAGAAAAACTTTTGCAAGGCAGAGAGACCATCTCCAAAGGACCTCTTGGCTCTGATTCTTTGTAATGGTTGTTGATAGGGTTAGTGAATGATACTCCTCTCTTCTTTCAATTCTTTTGGGTTTGTGTCAATATTCTGTTCTTTTCGTTTTGTTGGTTGGTTCCTGTTTCCTAACAAAGTAGTTTGATGCAAAATAAGTGTTTAAAATAGGAAAGGGAGTTGGCTAAAAGAAATCCAATATCGAGTAAGGCAACAGTTTGAGATGAAAAACCTGCAGCTATTTGAGGGGATAAAATCCCCTTTCTTAGAAAGAAAAATAAGGAATCGAATTTGACAATATTGTCTTTTGACTCCATGCCAAAGTGTGACATTGAATATTCTGTAACTGAATCATTCTCTCAGGATGATCTTTTCATTTAGAATTGCAATCCACATGATTGATTGATCAGCTTCTTATAAGCATATGCTGATTTACTCGGATATTTAACTTTTGTTTCAAAGCAAATTCTTCATTTCAGTAGGTTCCGAGTTACAATAGATAAGCCAGGCATTACCTTTTTATATATAACTTTGTAGTTACATCGTAAAAACTAAAAATGAAACTTGACATATCAGAAACAAGTTTCTTCAGATCATAGAATTTGACAATTTTTTTTGCAAGGGGACGTTCTTCCTATACCCTTTTTATATAATACTAGAATGTTTCTCTCTAGACTGAAAGTGTCGCAAGCTATTTTGCAGGTTCGTGGCCCAACTTGTGCTAGGAGGCTTGTCAATTATCTTGAGGAGAACAAGGAAGAAACTGGGATAAAGAACATTATGGTGTTGGAACGTGGCTTCAATGGGTGGGAAGCTTCTGGTAGACCAGTTTGCCGCTGCACTAATATTCCTTGCAAAGGAGAGTGAGAGCCTTAATCAAAGACGTTTTTGCGTGGAATCAAGGAGGCATATGATATTTCTTGTGATATATGTGCACGCATTTGTATACAAAATGTCAAAAATAGTCGGATGACCACTATGATTACATCATTATATCTTTGGAAAACCCTATAAATCATAGGTAAACTGAATACCATGTTTCTGTTTTGTCCACTAGTTAATGTGTAACTAAATCCTTCGATGGAAATTGTTAAGAATAACAAAGGTACTCCTTTTCTTTCTGAACTTCCTTAATGCATTGCATAACATAATTTGATCAATGACTGAGGGATTCTGCTTTGGCAAGTTTCATGAACTAGTCGTAGGGAAGACTCTGGAGTTCCGTGAAACTCAATTAAAGTTGTCCGTAACAACTTCGCTAAAAATCCCAAGGTTGTGGCGTTGTGGCACAACAAATTTAACCTTCGACATGATTCATAATTTTGCTTGTGTTCCACGTGACTGAAGAAAAAGGAATTCTCAGAACTACCTATAATCCTAAGCTACTTTTGTTACCTCTTGAAATACCTCTCACTATCGTCAAGATTAAGTTTGCAAAACGATATTATTAGTTATGCTATAAATTGCATAAGTTTTGTTTTTTGGAACGATATCGATAGGAACGAATCCGATATTGTTTGTTTTTTGGAATGAAAGCCATCAAAATCCTTAACATCCTCATCCTCCTTTGATGGTCCTTGTCTCATGCTATCTTGGAGGTGCTAATGAAATTATTGTCTGTAATGCTGATACACAAAACGAAAATCCAAGCGACCTAAACAAGCTGTAAAACATATTCCAAGAGTCATTATGGTCATATATGATTTATCATAGCTTATATCTGATCTTTATCGTGATCGAAATAAATTTTCATAGATGTTGCAGCGGCAGAAATAACAAGTTGAACGTGTTTGCTGTTGGGGCGCATAAAAGCCGTAATATGTAAGAACAAACAAAACTGTTTTTACATTGGAAGCTCGAATCTTAGGACCCATTTTTTGATCTTCTTCTCAGTATTTCACGCAATGATTTAATGCAATTGTTTCCTCCCTGTTTTTTTTACTGATTTTTTTTTTTAGAATTAGATATGTCATACAAGATTGTTTGGTATGCAACACTTACTCTAGAAATTTTAAAGTTTTTCCATCCGAAAATGTCCAGGAACATCTTGCAGTATCCCTTGCGTTATGGCTGACAATACGTGTTTGGCTTTTGAACCAAGTTAATTTATAAATGGGGTATTTCATCATCAAAGATATTTTAATGTTTGGTTCTATACTTTTTAATTAATATGGTGATCGATTGAGTTTTGTATGCCGCAAATACGTTTGCCCCTCCATGAATTTGTTCAGATTACAATGTAAACAGATTTATAAAAACAAGTTTCTGATAATATCACATGGCCTATTAGCTCAGCTGGTTAGAGCGTCGTGCTAATAACGCGAAGGTCGCAGGTTCGAGACCTGCATGGGCCAAATTTTTTTAAGTTCAGAGCCCTTATCTGATTTTCCACACCATAAATTTTATATTTTTTAACTTTTTTACAGAAAAATATTTTTAGAATATAAGAACTTACGAGGGTGGCACCATAATATATGGAGGTGCAGGAAGAAGCGGCAACTTCTTGAAGGCCTAAAGGTGCTAACAAATAAATAAAGTAATATAGGGTCAAATGATGAGGTTACTATACTCACCACAAACACTATGAGTGCACTGCATAACTTTATAAATTAACATTAGATTAAGTTTTTGTTCTTGATTGCTTTACTTGGCTACTAAGGAACATTGAGATTCTAGAAACATTGAAGTTAGTAGCGGCGCAAATTATCAGATTTCATATTTGATTGTTTATTTAGTATCTGACATCTTATCTGCATGAAGTCAATATTATATACAATTATTTATTCTGTATCCTACATTCTGCACCAACTCAGGCTTTGTTTAATACATGTTTGATTTTTATTTTGAATTATTCATTATCTCCACCAGCTTCAACATTTATAAAGTCACCATTGTTATTACAAGTCAAACAAAAATTGTTGAAATGTATCACATACATGTGCTACAAACACAGCTAACAATGCTGTAAATTAATTACTTTACTTTAATAAAATAATAAATAACACATGCATAGATTACATAAGAATCTATTAGAATATTATTGAACCATAAACTATCTTATTTTACGTTAACAATGTATACACGTTTAAATTTATCCTTTTTTATACTGTTATTAAGATTCCACACATGAATAGGATTCAACCTTTTGATTATATGTTTTCCACTTTCCAGAAAGAAAGGTTTTGAAAATTGTCAAATTTCGGGGCTGGTGCTTATGTTTGTCCTAAAGTTTGAATATGGAAATATCATAATAATAGGGTGCAAGAAACATAAAACAGACACTAAGAAAATGAATTGAAAAAAGTGATATCCTTGGTTCTTCCCAGAAAATAATTTACTCAGACCGAACAATTTGACTGAAACAGCTTGAAAGAAGAGACAACCAACCGTAAAGATCACGTTACATTAGATACTAGATACTGTCTGTCACTGAATTTGGCAGCAAAAAGAAACGAGGGAAAATAAAATATGTAGAATAATGGGAAAGTTCTGGCATATACCATAGAACATGTTTTAAGAGAGACACTCACCATCACATATGAGAATATATTGAAAAAAACTCAGTATTTTTAAATAATATAAAAATAAGTTAAATATATTTTTCATTATAAAATTAGTTTTTTTTCTAATATAAATTTTAAACTTTCTAAATATTTGTAATAAATAAACTATTAAAAGGAATTGTTATAAGCATTTATTTAACATAAAAAACTAATTTTCAACATAAATTAAATTATAATTTTATAAAATGAATCACATGAAACAGCATCAAGTATTTTTTTTTTTATCTATTTACACTGAAAATTCATTTATTATTTAAAAAGTTAACAAAAAAATCATTTTAATAATTTTTTTATTAAAAAATTTAAAATATTAATATTAATTTCACATTAAATTACACACGAAACATATTTAATCATATAAAATTTAAGTATATAAGTTGGGATGATTTTCATGTTAAAAGTTTTATATTATATATGCTTTTATCTCATATAATTTGTATATCTTTAAGTATTCATATTTCCTACGTTCATTCACACTGATTGAAATCCTTGCCTTATTTTATTTTATTCATATGTATAGTTTAGGGATGCTACTTTTCCTTAGGAGAAAATCTATTTATATAAATTATATATTACTGTTATATAAATATAATTTCTCTCTACATATAGTATAATTAATGCAATCAATATAGATAGAGTTTCTTTAGAGTTAAAATTATTTATTGTAAGTGGACTAAAATGGAGCATGAAGACGACAAAGCATGTTATTTCTGGTAAGTTTCTTTTGAAAGAGAAAGTGGACAGATACTTTGTGCCCTTATCCACAGTAGATACATACGACATTGATCACACAGAAGAATCTATTCTTTTTTTTTTGGTACCTAATAGAATCTACTATTAATAATTATTTAATTTATTGTATACTTTTCCTACTTCAATAATATCATATTTTATTATTCATATGGTACACTAGTTAATAGTGGTTCAAATAGTTGGACTTTATGTTAAATTTTATTTAAAGTTGATGTTGATGGAATGGTAGCACA
The DNA here is from genome assembly GCF_051622355.1 of Phaseolus vulgaris. Lineage (NCBI taxonomy): Eukaryota > Viridiplantae > Streptophyta > Magnoliopsida > Fabales > Fabaceae > Phaseolus > Phaseolus vulgaris. The sequence continues at coordinate 47,608,078 of NC_143498.1, forward strand.
AAATTGTCTACATACAATGGTGGAGGGACTAAAGTTAAAAAAAAAAAGCTAAATACAATGTTTTTTAAAGTACTATTTTTGTAAGTCATTTTAGTAATACTATTTAAATATAAAACATTATTGAGTGATTTCTTCTAATTTATTAGTTTCTTTTCATTTTGATTGCGACGGTAAAAATCAAATATAAGAAGATGTTTATCATTCACTACTTTTTCTATATTTTAACCCCGTTCTCTCTATATAAAAAAACAATTAAGTGCATTAAATCATACGAACATTTTAATGTTTTTTTCTTATAAAACAATAAATACATGTTATAAAAATGAAAAAAATTAATTAAAGTTAAATATCTAGAAAAAAATATATTTAAATAAAGTAAAAGTAATTAAATTTGTTTAGATTTTAAAATAATAAAAGATATTTTATTTATTTATAGATGAGAATGGAAATAATAGATACTTAGAATCTTAATAAGGTTGAACTCTAACCCCATTAACTCCATATTATATACTTTCATTGCACTTTATTGCTTTTCTCCAATTATTTTTCCACTAAGCAACCACTTGAGTGAGAGTTTTATATTTTTTAAATTCTTTTTTCTTCTATCCTTCGTAAGTTATTTATGAATTAATAATCTCAAGTGGAGTCAAAATATTTTAGTAATTTCAACCTACAGTGTATCAATTCTAATTTTAACTGGTGTTTTATCAGTTCTAATCTCCAAAATAAAATGCAACCTTTTCAACAGTAAAAACCATGATATAAATAGTAATTTATATAATTTTAATAAGTTCGAGAGTTTGATAGGAGGAGTAACTTATATGATGAAAAATATCTTAAAAATTATCATTTAAACTATAAGAAGACAAAATAAATATAAAATTTTTCTTAAAAAGTAAGAAGTATAACTGTCAATATAAATGGATGGTTTCAAAAAGTTTGCAAAACATATTAGAAAGTAAAAAAAAAAATGTGATATAAATTAAATTCAACTATATTTTTCCTAAGTCAAACCGGTTTATAAGATTATAAACCGTTTCTTAACATAATATTTGTATGAAAGAAAATACCATGTTGAGATTGTTATTAAGGTATATTGATTTGTGTTTGTGAATGAGATGATCCTTACTCTAATGATATAATAGAATATAGAATTACATAAAGTTATTCAATTGGTGGTGAGAGTCAAAGGAAATCACATTAGAATTTTCAAACCTCAGACTCAACCTCACACTTTCAACTCATTACATACATCATTTAACACATCAATGCACCATTCAATCACATCATATTTTAAATTTTCTAAACAATCCAAATATATCTCAAAATTTACTTAAACACATAACTAAGTTCCACATATATATGCACTCTAAATCAATCATCATCTAAAATCAAACAAACATTTCTAATCAAACATCTCATTTAAGTAATTCAATAAAATATTCAAAAACAGTTAAACTCATTTATATTATCATTTAAACACTTTCAACAACTTATTCACCTTTAAATCAATATAAAATATTCAAAATCAACCATTTTAGACAATATATTACTTCACTCTTCAAACGAGACAATCCTGCAAGAAAAATCTGGAATTAGTGACCACATCACCTCCCAATCCAGATCTTCTAACCTAGGGTTCTATTGAAAAGAATAAGACTAGTTTCCCTTACTTGAACTTGAGTTGAGGCTCCTTAAGAACTCCAAACTACCAAAAGCTCGTGGGTAGCAGAGTCTTGATTAAAAATCTAACTATATCACTATGACTCTGAAGTATTTGTTCTGCGGAGTCTAATGGCGTACTCTGATAGTCCAACGGATGAGCGAAGAGTTTAAAATCTTAGAGAGAAAGCAAAAGAAAAAATGAGTTTTTAGATAGATGATGGTTATTTTTTAAAATAAACCTAAATAACTGAATTTTTATTTATATATTTTTTAAATTTAATAATAAAATATTATTTTACTCTAAAACTATTTTTCTTGTTCATTATGAGTTTTAAAACCTCTTTTCTGAATAATATCTCTGCTTCCATTTTCTATCTCTTCTCTAACGCTATAAAATTACGTAAACCAAAAATAAATTTAAATCATTGGTATACAAATAACTTTTATGATGCTGAAAAATACAAATATAACAAGGAAATGGAGTGATTTAAAATTGTATGTTTTGTATGCCTTGAAAAAAATACAATACTTTTTGTTGAAGGGAAGAAGAAGGAAAAGAAAGATAGTATATTCTTTTTAGAAGGGCATATAAAATCTAGCCTCATGATTGTGTCTTCCTTTTTGTAGAAGAAACAAAACGTGGAAATTTGGAAATGTGAGTGTAATTGCTCTAAGACCCAAAACAATAAAATAAATAATAATAATAATAATAATAATAATAATTTTAACTTAATCCATGAAATAAATAGTATTTATCTATGGGACCCAATGTCACACTCCCTCTCCCACCACATCCCACCAAGTCAAGGGAGCTTATTTAGTTTAACTTAGTTGTACTTTTTTTATAAAATAATTTTAGTGACTTTGTTATAAATAATGATCTTTAAATATTTTTTAATCATAGTCAAATAATTAAAACTGTTATTGTTTCTTACAAATTAACTTTGAAATTTTCTTATTCCACCCTTTTATAATTTAAATTTATTCATTATGTATGTTTTAATTAATACTTTAAAGGACGTAGTTGTTTTGTCGGATTTCTTTTGATTCCACTTAATTGGAAAGAAAGGGAAAGCCCTCCATGCAGCAAGTTGTCTCCACTGGCAGCCTCTTAGATAAATAATAAATAAATAAATAAAATAAACAGCAAAAAGAGGAGTTTGACTAAAGGAAAAAGTTTGACAAATAAAAAATTATATTCAAAATCTAGAAAGTGAAAGTAAACAGAAAAAATAAGAAATATAAAAATAATAAGTTCATAAAATAAATCGAGCACTTGCATATATTTCTAAAACGTGATGTCATGCCTCAACGTAGCTATGACGATGTTGGTGCATCCTGATTAGTGAGTCCACAATTTCAACTTTCCTCTTTTCTTTTATGTTTTCTTTGGATTTCAACTTTACTTTTTTTTTTTTTTATGTTTTTTTTGGATTGAGAAGGAATTTATGAGTATTAGAGAGGATGTGTGAGAATTTGTCAAATTGTTTGGATTAATTGATGATAGTGTGAATTTGTGAGGATGGTTTATCATAAATTTACAAATTTATTCTTGTTGCTAACATATATTTAAATAATGAATTATAATTTTTTTAGGAATTAAATGTTTTTAATATGTAATATTCATAATTATTTATATTTTTTAATAAAAAATTGAAAAATATAATAAAATTTATTTTTGTGTTAAATTGAAATAAATTTATTAAATACATTTAAATTTATGAAAATAATATTTATTATTATATTCATTTATTAATTTATATAACTATATATTGTTGATATTATAATTTTATTTTTTTATTTTTTATTTATTTTTATTATTTATAATTATATGTTGTTATTAATGATGTAATTAAATATTTTTAAAATTATAAATAATAAATAAATTTATATAGTATTTAATTTTGTATATTATAATAAAATACATGCATAAGGATATTTTGATAAAATACAATAATCTTACATAATCCGACAAATATCTTCATTTTGTGAAGAATGAAAAAATCCATTTACCCTATTCTCCATCTACTCTTCCACCCTCAAAACCCTTGAAACAAATACAAAAAGTACCTTCTCCCCTCCCTCATGGAAATAAACACACCATAATGTCTCGTTCAAAATAATGAAGATTAATTAGCTAAAAAGGATTTTAGAGAATATAATAAAAAATATTAGAATTTATTTTTAATATTTAATTTTTTTAAATAAGATCATAATATTTGTAGGATCATTATTTAGGAAATGGTGTTTTTAGTAGAGGTGTGAAAATGAATTTGATCCGTTTTTACTGGATTTGATTTGATTTTATATTTTACGGGTTAATAGGTTATTTTGATTATTTTAAAATGATAAAAAAAGTTTAGAAAAAATAAGAAACTTTCAAAAGAAATTTTAAGAAAAATATAATTTATACCAATAAAAACAATTTAATTTCAGATATATAAGTTATAATAAGTTATTGTAGAGGGTGTAACAGTATCATTTTTGTTCCAACTTATTTTTGGGAACATTTTAAACCCGCTTGCATAAAAGTCACGTTTCTGAAGTTGGTTTGTTGGAGAAGACACGTGATGTGACTTCTTTTGTTTAATGTTAAAAAATATTTTTATATTCTAACGCTTTCTGCGCGTGCACGAGATGGCTCCTTCCAACTCCGCACACCCTTGCAACTTCCCACCATTTTATGAAACTACCAGGAACCCACGTCTTTTCTCTTTTTATTACTCAATTAGTTTTTAATACAAAATTTCAAGAAGATAATCAAATTTTAAATAATTTTAGTAAAGGTAATGATATTTTAACGTCACACACAATAAAACACATTCATTCTACATATCAATAAATTATTATTTTAATTATATTCATTTTATTTTTTAATTTAAAATATTATTTTATTATTATAATTGGATGTCAATTGTATTGTTTAAGAAAAAAACTTTTCCTTCTAGTAAGTGTAATATACAGCTCATAAAGAAAAGGTTTTTAAATAAAGTACGAACATACTATTGCCAAGAAATACTAAATAAAACTAAGAAATATCATTCTTTACAAAAACTCTTATCATGAAGTACCACTTTTCAACAAGTATCAATTTTATTAAGAAGTATCAAGTAATTACTAAACAAAGATGCAAAAGTATCAATATATAGTCGAGAAGCACGAAACTTAATGAGAAGTTAATCAATAGTTAAAAGTATTAGATAAGGTTAAGAAACAACAGTCTTATCGAGAGAAATATTAAATAATAGTTAGAAGTTTCAGGTAAATAAAGTATCATTCTTATGGAGAAATACAAATTAAAACTGAGAAATACCAATACAATACCTAAAACACCTCAACAGATTCATAAAATGTGTACGTAATCCAAAAACAATGATAAGTAAACAACGACTAAATTAATAACTAAATTGAAGATTAAAAATAATATAAACTCCTCTCTCCCAAACATGTTCGATAAAGATTCATTAAAAATAAAACAAATAGATAACCACATGCAAGATATTAAATATCGAAGACATTAAATATGAATATTATTGTCTATCACATGACTGCATCAGAGTAGCTTAATCTTCAAATATCTTTAGATGCACTCTCATCTCCAAGACTGAGATAAAAAAACAATTTAGATACAGAATTTAATATGAAGGGAATACATGGTCTTATAAAATTCATCTCAGCTTTGTAAGAAAAGTACAATACTAGGTTAAAACATTTGTTTAAGCCTCACTTTTAATAATTTTAAGGGAGATGAATCATAATAATAATAATAATAATAATATTATTATTTCTGAAAATAATAGTATAAATAAATCTTAAGAGTAGTAGAAGTGACCGTTGAAGATGAACTTAGTTAGTAGTGTTGAGTATGAAACTATGACCAATTGGGTTGGACTGACTGACATAGGTTTAGTGAGTGAGCTTAATCATTATGTTTCTTTTATAATCTCTATTTAAAGAGATCATTGTACTTGTAATTAATGTACGACCAGATAGAATGAAAACCTAATAATTGTTCATGTGGATGTAAGTAAATCATGTGTTATTTATTTTTTTATAGTTGATTTGTGATTGTGTATTTTTTCCACGTGAGTTTTTCCTATCAACTAGAATCTAATAGCACAAAACAGTGGCAAAGGTTGCGTAGTAAACAAACACGTCCTTGTCTCCTAAGGTGCGTGCAAAATGTATTCTTAAACATGTTTAGTCGGCACTTGCTGTCTGTTAACGAGCGTGCGTAATTTAAGAGAGTGCGAAGGCCATGAGTGTAATTTCATTCTCTTTTTCCATCCAATTCATTAGTCACAATCCACTACCTCTCAACGAGGAGAAAGAGAAGCATTCACAATCCAATTTCCCTCTCTCTCTCTGTAGAGTAGTAGTAGTAGAACCGAAGTAGAGAAAGAAGTTGTGTGAAGAAGACGAACCCTTCTGAAGCAAAAGAAGAAAAATATTATGGGGATACTGCACGACGACGTAGTGATTATCAGGGAGGCTGAGAAAGAAGGTGAAACCACCGTCATAACTGTAAACTGCCCTGACAAGACCGGTCTGGGTTGTGATTTGTGTCGTATAATTCTCTTCTTCGGTCTTAGCATTGTACGAGGAGGTAATCCACTTATCTTCAGTTTCAGTTAACTGTGTGGTGTCTGTTAAACGCTGAGACTGATTCGTTTGTTTGTTTGCAATGAAGATGTGTCCACTGACGGAAAATGGTGCTACATAGTTTTCTGGGTGGCGGGAAAGCAAAGGACCAGGTGGAGTTTGTTGAAGAAGAGGCTAATTGAGGCGTGTCCTTCTTGTTCCTCAGCTTCTGGGATTTCATATTACCGTTCAGAATTGAAGCCTCCTAAACCTTCTGATGTGTTCCTCTTGAAATTTTGTTGTCATGATAGAAAAGGCCTTTTACATGGTAATTTTGGAATTCTACTGCTTGTACTTGTTTGTTGTCTTGAATTTTCTGTCAGAGATTTGGGGTTTCTAGTTTTCTGATGTGCTGTTGCTTTTCGCTTTTATAGCTTTGCATCTTGGTGTTATTTTTCTCCACCCTTATGTTTGTTGGTTGGAGTGGTAAATGGTCTTATGGTTCTGTTTGCTGCTTAAGAAAACCATGCCAATAGTAAGATGAGCTGATAGTTTTGCAGTGTGAAATACTTTCAAACTCTAAAGTTCTACTTTTGTATTATTACTGGATTCTTTGCCTGCCTTGGGTTTTGCCATGTTTTTAGATATTTACTGATTGTTAATTTGTTACAAGTTATCTGGTTGACGCCTTGTTGTGTATTATTTATGAGTTGAAAAAATAACTTAATGCTTTTATTATTGGATTTTGGGACAGATATTACAGAGGTTCTTAGTGAGCTAGAGCTCATCATACACAAAGTGAAGATTTCTACTACACCTGATGGCAGAGTGGTGGATCTGTTTTTCATCACGGATACCAGGTTGAACATTTCTAGAAATTCAGTTTTCGTAGCGTACTTGTGATGTAATTTTGTACTGTTTTATTGCCAGTCCATTTCAATCGAACTGCATTTTTCTATTTACCAAGGCAGTGGATATGTTGAGCTGAATTGCCAAGTGTTCTCTTAAAAATAATGAAAAAAGGAACTAATAATAAGATAGGTATATCGTATCCGGTTGCAGGAAAATATATATTTTTTGGTTAGCTGAAGCATATGTTACTAATGTTCCCAACTTTCTTCTGAAAGTACTCTTTTGCTAGAGAATGTTAACTTCATTTGATGAGAGTGGAGATTAATTTGCTGATGTATAATGCGCATTTGATTGCAATTCCTTGTATCTTCACTAAACTAACTAACATACTGCTTAATCTTATATACATACAATCAGGGAACTTCTACATACAAAGAAGAGAAGGGACGACACAATTGAACAGTTGTTAGTTATTTTGGGGGATCCCTCAATTACCATTGACATTGAATTGGTTGGTCCGGAAATTACTGCTTGTTCTCAATCATCTTCGTTCCTTCCAAGTGCAATCACAGAAGATATCTATGATTTGGAATTACCTGATTCATTACAAAGCGGGACTTCCACATCTGATTCTGTTTCTATTGCAATAGACAATTCGTTGAGTCCTGCTCATACGCTTGTCCAAATTATATGTCAAGATCACAAAGGTCTTCTTTATGACATCATGAGAACTCTGAAGGATTACAATATTCAGGTATAGTAATTAAAGAGCTGGCTAATACAATATTTTTTAGTCATACTTTTATACTGCCATGAACTGGATAGTGTTGTCGGCAGAGAAAATTGATAAGCCCATGCACTTCTATTTCATAGTATATGTGAAGTTTTTTGTATGTGAACAATGTGCTGTGAAATTTCATATTCTTTCCACATGAGCAGTTCTCTTTGTTGTGTTAACTGTCAAGTAATTTGAAACAATCACTAGACCTTATTTGTCATTTGAACAGATTTCTTACGGGAGATTCTCAACAAAACCCAGAGGAAAATGTGAGCTTGACTTGTTCATAGTGCAAGCAGACGGGAAAAAAATAGTTGACCCCAGCAAGCAGAAGTCTTTGTCATCACGCCTTAGGATTGAACTACTCCGTCCCTTCAGAGTAACTGTTGTAAGCAGGGGCCCTGATACGGAGCTGTTGGTTGCAAACCCTGTGGAGTTATCTGGCAAAGGACGACCCCTTGTTTTTTATGATATTACTCTTGCTCTCAAAATGCTTGGCCCCTCAATCTTTTCGGTACTTACGATCTAATCACTATGTTACTTCCTACTGTTCATTTTCATGTTCTCCTCTAGGAGACTGGCTCAACATGAATGAATTTTCACACTGTTCCCATTCCCAATTTCTAGAATTATGTTCACAAAATTAGAGTCAAGCAGAGAGGTTGACTGAGAATGATCATTTACATCATGTCAATTTTTCTTTTTTTGTTTCAACAGGCTGAAGTTGGAAGACACGTGATTGGAGATCGGGAGTGGGAAGTTTATAGAATCTTGCTTGATGAGGGGGAGGGCTTATCTGTTCCGAGAAACAAGATTGAGAAAGGAGTTTGGAAGATGTTGATGGGTTGGGTGTGATTCTTGGTTGGTTGCATTGTTCATCAAGGATGAACGTGTTCCTTTGTACAGAAAACGTGGTTATCATGTAGTTATGATATGTAACTTAATGTAACGAAGAAATGTATATTGTGCAAGTAGTGGTCGTGTTCACGCTGTATTTTTGGAGCTTTTGTAATTTTAACTCAGTGTAGAAAGAAGGGCTGTAGCAACTAGCAAGTATAGGGGAAAAAAGGAGAAATAAAGGGGGATTCTTTAGAGTATTTTATAATTGAAAGTGAATTATTGTAAAGTGGTTATAATTAGTTGCATAAAGTTTTAATTGGTTGCATAATGAATTTTTTTGAAGAAGCAATGACACGTTTGAAGGAATTCAAATAAGTTGACAAAAGTTTGTCTGTGATTTATGGACTTGTGTGCTTTGCTGCAATCTTTACTCTGTATATGTTGCAACCCTGAATTGGTAGTTGGTTTCCTCACCTAACTGCTGGTTGTTCCTTATGCTTAGTCATTTTTTATCATGTCATTTTCCTAAGATACAGTTTCAATTGTACGAGCTACTTGTCCCCTATTGTGATATTTTATCTTATATTCTAATTTAATAGGTTAGTTCAACAAGGACTTCACCAGATGTCACCTACATGAATATCACAGGGAGCATCATGTCACATCAACATATGGAAAACCCTGATTCTGTCAATTGATTCATGAGTTTGTAAGCACATGTTCAGCGGTCTTTGGCCATTTTTTGCCGCTGCATTTTTTTAAGGACACGTTCCAGTCATTGACATAGACATAGCTTGATCACTGATCTTGTGAAATATGGGGATTCCATGATCATTGCAAATGGAGAAGCACTAGCACAGGCTTTTGTCTCGTCTTTTGCAGCTAAATAAAATATCTATAGATCTCATTTTTCTAATACTGTTTTCACTAAACAAGTTAACATCAAGAAAAGACCCCATTTGTTGCTATGCCGTAAAAATTCCTCCCATACATGTCACAAACCGATATTTTAAGATTTTTGATTGCTGTTATTCCCATTTGTCGGCATCTTATATAGACTCCGTGAGGAACAAGAATCTTGATAGACTTGACAAAAAAATGTTGTGTTATATTTTATCTTGTGCCACTTACACTAAATAAATGTTTTTTTCTTTGTTTCATTTTAAATAAGATAGAATGTGGTTGCCTTTCACTTGTCCTTATCTGTGTCGTTTTGAAATGGTGGCGAGGGAAAAAATATAGAAAGCTTCCTTTGGGGACTCAGTATGGAACTTTTGTTTATTCATTCAAATGTTTTGGACATTTTATAGTATCAATAATAAGAACAATATATACTGATTAAAAAATGCATATCAAAATAAAAATAGTATAAATTAGACAAATAATTATAGTCCTCAGTTTATATGCTATTAATATAAAAAATATTGAAAAAAAGGAAATAGTAAATTATATTTTGTTGAAACTGTTATAGGTTTTTATCAGAAAGCAACAAGTATGGTTTCGTTTTAAATTATGTAATAAATTAAATAAGAAATATTTTGCCATATGTCACAAATCCATCAATTTTGCTTATATATATATATAAATATTAATAATAATAATAATAATAATAAATAAATAAATAAATAATTTTAATTAACTTTTAGGACTATCATAAGTTTAGATAATTTTAACTGAGTTTCACTTAAAAAATAATGTTTTATGAAGTGTTCAAAATACTTTTTTTATTTAAGTAATTTTTCATTTGATTTTTATCATTCATAGGATAAGTTACTCATGTTTTCTCTTATGTATCTAATCTATCAACTCCTCATTTTCTCTCTAATCTTCTTAAACTTGTCTATCAACTCGCTTATTTTCTCACTAATCTCCAAAATTTGTCGGTCAACTCATTTTTTCTTATCTTAAGAAAAAGTTTATTAACAAATTAAAGAAAAAAAATAAAGTTAATCGAGGAATTTGAGATAAAAAGATGAAAATAACCATAATTTCATTTCATTAATGGTAAAATTAAACAAATATGATACCCAGATAAAAATAAATTCTTTTAATACTCAATAAATAAACTTTTTTTAATAGAAACTCAACTAAAAATAGTCAAATTTATCATATACTTATAACTTGATCAAAAGAAGTATGAGTAAATTACATGGATAGAAATGAAAAGGAAATAAAGGTACAAATATCCTTAAATATATTTTAATTAATTATCTTATTTTTTGTGAAGTATATGATTTAGCTTAAATTCCAATGCAATGATGTGTTGGGCAATACTACTTTGAAATGTGAATGCTATACCTTTTCTTCCCTCATGGGTTATATAGTGGCATTGCACCAAGTAGTGTCAACTATGTGTGTTTTTCTTTTTATTCTTTTGGGACCATCACAAGGAAATTTTGGAGTGCTACCCACTCTCTTTTGGCAAATTGAAGAGAAAGTGATTAACAAAAAGAAGAATATAATTAAAGAGGAAGAACAATTGCAGGTTACATATAGCTTACTAATTATAGTTTCCAATATATTCCTAATTTGTGCAAGACGCCAGCAACCACACTCCAGAATGTGATTTCTGCAAAGATGACATACAAGATGGTTCCCACCCTCTCTGAGTGCCAAACATTGACAAACACATGCTTCTCGATCCAGTGTACCTGGTTTATTACATGCAACAATATTGGTTAGAACCTTAATAGAGACAAAATCTAAACAATATTTGGTATATTAGTGTTGTTTGTCTGAAGTTTCATTTTGAATAACTTATCTGAGTATTGAATGCAATTTTTTATACAATATAAATCATAAACGTTGGTTCTTACTAGAGAGTTACGTGGATCTTCATAATACCATCCATTTACAAAAGCTGCAAAGATGCCCTCAGCTGCCATCACAAACACTAGCATAGCATTCATTCCTATCCATTCCAAGAACAAAAATGGAGTCCGGAGCCCCCAAACATCAATCTGTTTAATTTTCAAGATATTTAAATAAGAATCACAACGAGAGATAGAATCAAAGAGAGCATATTATTATTAACTTAATAGAACAAAATTGTGTACTTGAGTTAAAGCATTCTACGGACACTTGTACCTACCAGTATGTAGAACCCAGAGAAAACAATTCCAGCTGCCCCAGCTGTGAAACAAACATAGCTGAAACTGTAGAGTTGCTTGTTAATTGGGATAGCTGCAATATACCACAAAACATTGTTAAGATGCAACTTTTACTAATTAGATGGATTTTATTTGACTAGCTTACCATCTGTGAAGTGAAGGATGATGGCTATTATGAGCAACACAAACCCCATTGAGACCCATTGTTTTAGCCTCTCCGAATGACCCTGTCAAATCTCATACACTTTTAACTAAATTTTAGATATATAAGAGATGTTTGCATAACACGGGTGAAGTTCTGTAACCTTGAAGTGAATCAAGACGTGTCCATAGTGGATCCCGATAGTGCCAGAGAGAATAGCTGATATAGAACTAATCAAACAAAAACTATTTGTTACATATTTCTGATTCATAAATTGAGACTATATATAGCTAGAAACAAAACTAGAAACAAAGAATACAAGTCAGTTAATGAAGTTCTTAACAAGTATGTCTTAAACTTATCCATATAAATTCATCTTTGCAAATCAACTTTTGCCTTACTATAACCTCTAAAAATACTAAACACTGCAATTTGATTTTAGAGAGAAATTTGATTGATTTTATCTTTTATTTATTCTCTTACAAGTATTTATTTAAACAAATGGAGATAACTAAACCTCAACAAGCCTTCAGGTTCAAAAGGAGCACGACACCAACTTGGAGCATCTTCACGTAAAGTACCATCTCCAGGAGAACTGAGTGTACACGCCTATAAACGTCACAGAAAAAAATTAGAAAAACAATAGCAGAATAAATACATATTTAGAATATATAATAGCAAAATATTGTTCGTTGGAAATGAAAAGAAAAAAAGAAGTATTGGACAATTTTAGTAGGAAAATCATGCAACAGTGCTGAATAGTCAACACTCACTCACCTTCAGTCGTCTCCACACAGGTTGAGAATAAAGATGGTTGACCCCCCAAACCTGTCGGTCCACGTGTCCAACAGCGTTGCATGCAGGCCCTAGGTGTCCTCTCATCCCACAAATGACCTAAAAATGGAAGAAAAATAGGTTTAAGATTTTTGAAGATAGAACAAAAATATTTGCACCATTTTGATTATGTACCGTGTATCTCTTCGGTTCATCGCCGTTAAAACGATCCACGAAACTCCAATCAGGAACATAGAGGGTGAAGGTTGTGATCATATAAATGAGAAATGCCACAAACCCTCCAAGCCTAAGCCACACGTGTATAAAATATGTAATGTTTATCAAAGCTAGTTCAATAATCAATTTCAGTTGAATTCCTCTTCATCTATTTTTATTATCGCTCTAGCAATCAAGCAGCATATTTGAAGTTTGAAGTTTTTGTATTTTCTCACCATTGCCATTTATAAGCAGTAAAAATGGATAGGTATCCAGAACCCAACGTTGTGGGTTTAAGCTTGGTGGTAAATGTCTCTATTAGAGCTACAACACAGTATACAAGAGCTATTCTCTGCATAAGAATTCAGAAATGGGGTTATTTTGCATCATAACCCTATATGCATTTACTTTAATTTCAACAATATATACCTGGAGAATACCAAACCATCGGATAAATTTCATGTTAACTCCATATTCGAGATCATTAGGAGCATGAGAGTAACCCCCTGTAATGTTATATATATCAAATCACTCCATCAGGATTTATACATATATATATATATATATATATATATATATATATATATATATTTGTTCAAAATGTTTTTATATTTTTATTTTTTTGATACATCAGAAAATGCAACAATTTGGGTTTACCTTGCAAAATTACACCCCAGAAGAGAAGCTTCATTGTCCTAAGGATTATCTTCTTTACAGCATTCCTGATCTTGGGGATTCTCTGCATCATTATAATCAAATTTTATCAATAAAATTTAAGCCACTCTTAACGTTAATTTTATTGATAGGAGTAACTTTAAAAAAATAGAAAAAGTGAAGCATAACTTGCTTATTAAATTATTCAGATAAATCCATTGTCTCAATCAATAATATATATACATGAAAGGACATTGAGAAACCTAATCTAGTAGGAGATGAAGAAGACCATCTTCATGATTGTATTATCTTGCATGAACCATTATTATAAGTTATTTGACTAAGTTATTGGAAAAGCAAGTGAAAATTGCACGCAGAACATGGTGGCATGTAATCATACCTTGAGTGCAAGGGCTATGGCAACCCCAACAATGAAAAGAAAGAAAGGCATAACGAAATCGGCCAAAGTACATCCATTCCATGGGGAGTGATCAATGCGTGGATAAGCTTCACCAGCGTCGTCTACCAGTATCATCAACTGCATAAATTAAGAGTGAAAAATATTTAACAGTTTTTTTTATGAAAGAAAACGTTTCAATATAAATATGTGACTACATATTTCAAATATGATAAAGTGTTCTATCAACAATAACTTTAAAATAAATGCATGAAAAACTAGTTTTGCCATGCAGAGAAAAGGGTTTGGAGAGGACTAACCACTATGGTTAGACCCCTAAATGCATCCAGGGTTGCAACCCTCTTGGTCTTCTTCTTAACCAGTGGTTGCTCCTCTAACTCATCCACAGCCACAGGCTTAGCCATTGTGTCTTTGTCACGCTCAACTGTAGAACCTCCTTTACTGCTTCTAATGGTTACCTGCTTCTTCAAGCCATCCTTATTATCACCCTCATCATTTAATGGTGAATTGAGGCCTTCTTCCATTCTCTTAGTTCCTTCATCCATGGCTGAATAGTGAATAGTATTCAACAATGTTCAAATGTATCCTTGTCTCTTCCTCTTGCAGTGGAATTTAACAATTATAGAAAGAGTACATGTTAGAGATAGAAATAAAGAATTAATGTGACAGAGAGGTCCAAATGAATGAAGTAGAAGGCCGGCTTTGTTGGCCTCATCTTCAAGGTCGAAATGTTTAATATTACATTACAAATAGAAGAGACAGATGAAGGACTTTGGATATTTTTTTCAAAAGAAAGAAATCTAAACAAATAAAGACATTGGAGAGAAAGACAGGGAAGAGGTTAACACTCTCATTTGATAGATTAATTAGCATTAGCACAGGCTGGTGCTTTTTATAATTACTCTAAACTTAGAATTATTTCTTTGGATGTTTGCACAGTGGTAATTGTCCGGCTAAATAAAGTAAAATATAAAACAAAGATAATAAACAAAAAAGAGCTTTTAAAAAGTAGTTAATTACTCATTTTTTTAATGCGTGTCAAAAGATGATGTCGTATCTTGAGTGATTATAGCCTCGTTTAAAGACAGATATGCGAATTTGCAGCAGCAAAAAAATAGTGAAGTTTACTCCCATGGATGCTATTTGATACGTCACATGCAGTGGATAAGCTGTGCCATGTTTATCTCAGCCTCAACGAAGTAGCCTTAAAAACTCTGCTATTATTGTCCCATGTACACCTTAGTGGTAAGTTTTGCTGCAAACAGAGCTACTCTGCATCAAGTGGTACTGCTACGCACCTTTCCACGCTTCTTGCCTGCAAAACACAACAACAAAAACCTCCCTTGCCCTTAGGTATAAGCAAGCCATTGGTATAGCTTAAATCATCACCGATTACACAGAAAAGTAACCTATAAGAATTGCAAATAAGCAACCCATCCAACAGGATATTATGGTAAAAAAGCACTTATAAATAATAATATTTCATATTAAAATATAGACACTTATACATATTAATTGATAAAATAACTATAATATAACTCATAATTTATGAATTTATACCTTTTTATATATCTTGTGATTATAATTTGAATAAAAGCGATTTATTTTCAAATTTGAGTTAATTTGAGAATTTTAGAGAATAATGGAGATAAAAAAAGGCAAAGGAGAATGTACAAAACTAAAAAGGAAAAGTTAGAATGCACCACCATTCATCCAAGCGAGTTTTATCTCGCCCAAACGAGATTACTCCAGTAATGTTGGGTCTTTTTTCGTGCAACTCGTTTAGGCAAGCCTAGTAACACCCAACCAGAAGTCACATAGCTCAAGCCTAACTAGTTTAAATATGAGTCTTGAGACACGACCCTAAAGGATCATGGAGTAGATTGAAATTCAATTGGAAGGATAAAAGGTGTTATAATGTTTAACATATTTGAATGCTATAAATTTGAAATGTTAATTGTTATCAACATCTAATCGTAATGATAAGAAGTTACGTCTAATCATAATGATAAGAAATTTTTATAAATATGCGAGGAGAAATCGATATTTAAGATATTGTCTTAATAATTTTATGTGAGAATTCGATATAAGTGATTTTTATATGGACATCAATGTAAATCAAATGATAGAATATTATCATGTTATTCCAAATACAAAAGAATAAGAAAGATGAATTCCAATCACAATTTTTCCAATTAAACCAACAAACTTTTTGACTTATTTTCTTTTTAATCATCACAATCATAACAAACTCTCAACAAACTTTATTATTCTGTTTTCTATTTAGTAAATCTTTTACTTTTATTAAATTGTTGTGGGTTCTGTATCCATTCTTAAAAATAAATTATTACTTCTCTAGCAACACGATATACTTGCCATTAGACATAGCAAGTAACTATTTTTGAGGTAAACTTTCCAACGCTGAAGCAAAATAAAACCTTAGAGTTTGTTTGGAATTTCTTTGGATTACAAGGATTCCTCAAAGTGTCCATGATTCCAGCAGCTACTGATTTTTGTGTTAATGTGCAATTGGTTTAAGTGCAGGTGAAAAGTAAAGTGAACTCATTTCCCAGTAGAAGCAGTAAGAGTGGTGATAATGATCAACAATAAGGAGTGGAAATTAACAGCACTTTTCTAAATTTCCAACCTAATGATTCCAGCAGCTACAGATTTTTGTGTTAATGTGCAATTGGTTTAAGTGTAGGTGAAAAGTAAATTGAACTCATTTCCCAGTAGAAGCAGTGAGAGTGGTGAAATCTAAAAGGTCTTGTAATAAAGATACAGTAAGGAGCGAAAAACATTGGTTTGGTTAGTAATTATATACTAATTTAGAAATTATTTAATAATAATATAAATTAATTTAAAAATCAATGTTTTTTATAAATTTTTATAATTTAATTAATTATTTTACGATAAAAAAAAAGTTTGAAAAAAAAAATCAATAAAACTAAAGTCGTACATTATTCATTATCATGATATACTACTTCTTCACTAAATCTTTTGTGCTAAATCTTTTTTATGATCAGAAGAACTCCAAGACAACTTAACTTCTTCTGTTTGATTCGTGCTGGAGCAAGATTTACCTATTATAAAAAATGCATATCAAGTAAAAATAGTTTAAACAAGACAAATAATTATAATTCTCAGTTTATATGCTATTAATATAAAAATTATTGGGAAAGAGTAAATTATATTTGTTGAAACTGTTATAGGTTTTTACCAGAAAAACAAGTGTGTTTCGTTTAAAGTTATGTAATAAATTAAAGAAGCAATGTTTTGTCATATGTCACAAATCCTTCAATTTTGCTTATATATATAAATATAAATAATAATAATAATAATAATAGTAACAAGTAAATAAATAAATTTAATTAACTTTTAGATACATCGTAAATTTAGATATTTTTTAATTAAGTTCGACTTTTTTTTTTGTTTTATAGTGTTCAAAATATTTTTTTTATTTAAGTAATTTTTTATTTGATTTTTAATAAGATGATGTAAGTTACTTTTGTTTTCTTATATGTAATTTATATAATTGACTTCAGTGTAATTATAGTGTAATTTGTTTTTTATTAATCAAGTTTCCTCTAATTCTTCAAAACTTGTCAATTAACTCGTCTTTTTTTTTTTTTCTCTAAGACAGGTTGATTAGCAAATTAAAGAGAGAGAAATACAAATTGATCTACGAGTTGAGATGAAAAGATGAAAGTAACTATTATTAACGATAAGATCATCTTAATGAAAAAATTAAATGAAAAAAATTAAACAACATGATATTTAGATAAAAAAAATATTGAGTACTCAATAAAATATTTTTTTTAATAGAAATTCAATTAAAAATAGTTAAGTTTATTATGTACTTAAAATTTAAGTGCCAAAAATATTAGTAAATTACACTAATTGAAATGAAAAGGAAATAAAGGTAGAAATATCTTATATTTTAATTAATTATGTTAATTTTTGTGAAGTATATGATTTAGCTTAAATTCCAATGCAATGATGTGTTGGGCAATACTACTTTTGAAATGTCAAAGCTATACCTTTTCTTTCCTCATGGGTTATATAGTGGCATTGCACCGAGTAGTGTCAACTATGTGTTTTCCTTTTCATTAATGCGGCTGATTGTGTTAATTGGAAGATATGTCATACTGAAAATGATGATTATTTAACTTATTAGCTCAATCATATGTGCATTATGAAACTAAGATTATTGTATTTGATAAAAAAAAAGTGACATTATTATGAGTAACAGTGAAGAGATTAAATGATGTTATATATTTATTATTTTACAATAAAGGTAGAATCTTTTGAAATGTCTTTTTTTTAATTGATACTTTTTGTTTAATATTATTTATGAAAACACATTATTCTATGTGTCCTTCCACACATATGTTTATAAAAACATATAAAGGTGGAGAAAAAAAAGTGAAGAAAGGGTGAAGAAGATGGACACATATTAAAAATAATTATCAATATACTATTTTTACAACAATTTTATAAAATAATATATGAATTATGATATGTATATTTATTCATGTTTTCATGAAAATGTTTAACACCTTCTACCTTATTTCTATAAAGTAAAATGACATGTCGAGTTCTTTTTCTCTCTCACATCACACATGTTGTGTTTGTATCCAACAAGAGAAAGTTAAGAGTTGAAATAAGCTGAAAGTTTGTAAATCAAGAAATAAAATAATAATAAAATATAGAAATCGAGGTAAAATACTTCCAGCTTTCTTTCTTGAAAAAATATGCGAAAGATTTTGATTAATGTATATATATATATATATATATTATCAATATAAATAACAATAATAATTATTAAAATGTTAATAAATATATAAAATGATAATTAAAATAAAAATATTAATAATAAATTTATGAAATAATAACTATAATTAAAAAATTATAAATAATAATTAATGTTGATAAGAATAAATAATAATAAAATTAATTTATAATATATATTTTATAATTATTAAAAATTTACATAATACCACTAAAATATCAAAATTTCCACACAACCATCTCATCATTCATCAAATTTAATAAACTTTCCTCACAAATCTACTCTAATATATCTCTAATCCAAACAATCTCAATTTCTTCTCAAATTACTTCAAATTCACTCCCTCAAATCTCCTCCTCAATCCAAACACACCATAACATCCACATGTTATTTAATTTAAAAAAAAATTGTAAACAGAATGTCATAAAGAAATAAAATTAAAGTTTTAAAATATAAAAACTTAAAACATTTATGAACAAAAAAATTAAACAATTTAATTATGTCAACTATATCCATCTTTACACTACAAGAAAATAATGAAATAGAAACCAATTTGTAGAAACCAAAATAATTAGTTGCAATAGTAACTAAATTAGAGACCATTTTAGAAACTAAAAAAAAATTTGGTTTCTAAATTAATTTCTATTATTTTCTATTAGTGTTAAATAGTTTCTAAATTGATATCTAATTCGCAACCAAGGTTTTTTAGATCAAATTTAGAAACTAAATAATTGGTAGTTAAAACCTTAGTTGCTAATTAGATACCAATTTATAAACTATTTAACAATAATAGAAACTAATAGAAACTAATTTAGAAACCAATTTTTTTTAGTTTCTAAAATGGTCTCTATTTTAGTTTCTATTGTAATTAATTATTTTAGTCTCTAAAAATTGGTTTTTATTTCATGATTTTCTTGTAGTAGTGTATTATATCCTTCTTAAGATGTTTTTTTGTAAATACTTTCTTGGAAGTAAATTATTTATACAAACTATTTTTTTTTAAATAATAATTTGCTTAATATTTAAATTTCCAAATACATTTGTCGAATATTTTTTTAAAATATACATAACCAGCAGATTTTTGTCAATTTGTAATTTATATCTAAGTTATTTATATAGATTAATCCGTGGACAAATTTTTTTATGGACATATTCCCTATAACCTTGCTAATATTTGTATCACTTAAAAATCATTATGCGTTTATGATTCAAAATATTTGAAAATAAAAACTAATTAAAAATAATTATTGTGGAATTATTTGTGAAAAATTAGAAAATTAATCTAAATAAAATGTATGAATGTGAACTCATTTAGTAAATTTTTAAAAATTATTAGAGGAAAGAGAAATATCTCTTAAATTATTAAAAAAGAAAAAAAAAATAGAAATGCACAATAAAATATTGAATAAAGTTTCTTTCACATGACAAATATAAAAAAAAAACTACTTTACAAATATATTTTGAAATAAAATATTATATTATAATAAAATAATAATTTATTTAAGTGTAATATGAATGTAACCACTATCAAATATCACTACTAAAAATACAGTGGTGCACTGTTTTATCGCAACTGAATTATCTCAATTCCCACAACTTTCATCTATCTCACCCACTATCTCAATTTCCACAACTTTCATTTTTATTGCCCACTCCACTTTCGAAATAATAATAGGGGAATATATATTTACATTTCATTTTTTTATATATTACTACTCCTAATATTATTATTTTAATATTTTTTTAAGTTATATCCAAATCTCTTTCAAAGCATCATTTCCCATAATCATATATCTAGTTTTCAAATGAATGGAATTTTGTCAAATATTCATAATATCAATATAAGTCAATATAAAGGTTGTAAAACTAGGTTTTATGACCATTATGGAGTTTTTTTTTTTTTACCAAAATAGAGTTGTTTTAAAAAAAATTATAAATACTGGCAAGTCGTGCCAACTTAGCACGACTTTATATGCAAAAGTCGTGCTAAGTTGGCACGACTTTGTCAATACGACCTATTATGGGACATATAATGCATTACAGACGTATAATCATTACGCTTCAACCGGGCTATTCTATTCCACCTCTTAGAAAGAAAAGAACTTAAATCAAAATACTTAATAGCATGGCGATACATTTATACAAAACTTCTACCCCAAGCACACGCAATGGAGCCGTAGACAGTAAAGTAAAATCCAATCCACGAAATCATTTGATCTATGGACAACATCGTTGTGGTAAAGGCCGTAATGCCAGAGGAATAATTACCGCAGGGCATAGAGGGGGAGGTCATAAGCGTCTATACCGTCAAATTGATTTTCGATGGAATGAAAAAAACATATATGGTAGAATCGTAACCATAGAATATGACCCTAATCGAAATGCATCCATTTGTCTCATACACTATGGGGATGGTGAGAAAAAATATATTTTACACCCCAGAGGGGCTATAATTGGAGATACCATTGTTTCTGGTACAGAAGTTCCAATAAAAATGGGAAATGCCCTACCTTTGAGTGCGGTTTGAACTATTGATTTACGTAATTGGAAGTAACCAACTAGGTTTACGGCGAAACCTAGAAATCGATCACTGATCCAATTGGAGTACCTCTACAGGATAGACCTCAACAGAAAACTGAAGAGTAACGGCAGCAAGTGATTGAGTTCAGTAGTTCCTCATATCAAATTATTGACTCTCGAGATATAGTAATATGGAGAAGACAAAATTGTTTCAAGCACTGACAGAACCGGAAGCACCCTTTGTTTCAAACAGGGGAGGGCGGGTTATTCACATTTCATTTGATGGTCAGAGGCGAATTGAAAGCTAAGCTGTGGTAATTCTAAGGATTCCCCCTGGGAAAAAGAGAGATGTCTCCTACGTTACCCGTACCATGTGGAAGTAGCGACGTAATTTCATAGAGTCATTCAGTCTGAATGCTACATGAAGAACATAAGCCAGATGAAGGAATGGGAAGACCTAGGATGTAGAAGATCATAACATGAGCGGCAGATTTGAATTCCTATATACCCACTCGTGCGGTACTTCATTGTGCGATATATAGAAGATCCATCTGTATAGATATCATCATCTACATCCAGACAAAGTCGTGCCAACTTAGCACGACTTTGTCCACGTCATATATATATATATATATATATATTTATTTATTTATTTTTAATTTTCTTGTAAAATTTTCTTATTTAGATATTGACTAGTAAGTTATGTAATGTTTAAAATTAATTTGATACATAATTTTCTAAGGGTGTTAGTTTTAAGCAATAAAAAATGAATAATTGTGTATGGATCATGTTTGACGATAATATAATATATTAATTTGGTTATTAGATTAATAAAAAATATTAAAAACAAAAAAAATATTCATATTGCAAAATCGAAGGTCACAATAAAAGTAATTATCCGCACAAACAAGCTTGATAATAAAATTCAATTTCAAGTTTGATTATTAATTTTCTCATTTTCTTTACCTAAGTATTTATACCTTCATAAAAAATTTATTTATCAAATTAATTTCAAATATTACATAACTTATAATTTTAATTATAATTAAATAATTATAATATATATTTATTTAAAAACAAAAAAAAAATTAAAAAAATATGATGTGGACGAAGTCATGCCAACTTGGGATTGACGTGGTAAAGTCGTACTAAATTGACACGAGTTACCCCATATTTATAATTTTTTTTGAAAACAACCCATTTTGGTAAAAAAAATAAAAAAATCCTATGATGGTCATAACACCGGTAAAAGAATCATTTCCCAAATGAATGTGAAAAAGAAAATACCGGTGTCAAGCTACCATCATTGGCTTCTTCTTTTATGGAAATAATCATCACCCTTTCAATTCTCCATTTTTTTCAAAATAAAACCATAATAAATATTAATATTTATAATAAAAAAAATGTAAATAAACATTAATTTTTTTTTCAACTCTCCATGAATATCCCCCACCCATATATATGCATGGTTCTTCACAAGAAAGAGTGCTTAACCCCATAATCGAACATCATCAGTGAAAAACGGTGGTGGAGAGTTTGCAGGTGCTGGTGGTTGGAGAGAAATGAAGAGCTTGATCTACCATGTTATCGCGGGGCGTTGGTTCATGCTCTATGCATCTATGCTTATCATGGCTGCTGCAGGGGCAGTTTATATGTTTGGCATGTACTCTAACGAGGTTAAAACCTCTTTTGGGTATGACCAAACCACTGTTAACTTGCTCAGCTTCTTCAAAGACATGGGTGCCACATTTGGAATCATATCAGGGTTGATCAACGAGGTAACACCACCCTGGGTGGTACTCTCAATGGGGGTTCTTATGAACTTCTTTGGCTACTTCATGATATGGCTTGCAGTCTCTGACCGAATTGCCAAACCCCAAGTTTGGCAAATGTGTCTCTACACTTTCATTGGTGGAAATTCTCAGACCTATGCCACCACTGGTGCTTTAGTCACATGTGTCAAGAACTTCCCAGGAAGCCGTGGTAGTCTTTTAGGCCTACTCAAAGGTTACGTTGGTCTAAGTGGGGCCATCATGGCTCAGTTCTACCATGCCTTTTATGGTGATCACAACCCTAAGGCCCTTATCTTACTCATTGCTTGGTTCCCTGCTGCTGTCTCCTTCCTTTTCCTTCCAACAATTCGGATATTCAACAACGTTTTCTATCACCATCGCAACGTGAACAGGGTTTTTTATCACCTTCTATACATTTCACTTGCCCTTGCAGGGCTTCTCATGGTTTTGATCATAATGCAAAACAAGCTCACTTTTACAAGGCACGAATTCGTAGCCGATGGGGTTGTGGTTTTCTTCCTTCTTCTTCTCCCACTTGTTGTTGTATTTAGAGAGGAAATAAACCAACTGAAAGCCAAAACGGAAGGTGTAACCGATTCAACATCCCAGTTGAAAGTAGTCACTGAAATTATTCCACCTCCAAACGCGGAGCAAGAAGTACCAGCAACAATAAGTTCGAACGAGACAAGTTCTTGTTTCAGGAACATACTGAACCCCCCAAAGAGAGGAGAAGACTACACCATTTTGCAAGCACTTTTCAGTATTGACATGCTGATTCTGTTCGTTGCAACAATATTTGGTGCTGGCGGAGCATTAACAGCCGTAGACAATCTAGGACAGATTGGAAGGTCATTGGGATACCCGAGGAAGAGCATCACAGCATGCGTGTCCTTATTAAGCATATGGAACTATTTGGGACGGGTAGTTGCAGGTTTTTCCTCTGAAACCTTGTTGACCAAATACAAAGTCCCTCGTCCCTTGGTTTTCACTCTTGTTATGCTTCTGAGTTGTGTTGGCCATATTCTGATTGCCCTTGGTGCCCCAAACGCCCTCTACTTCGCTTCCATGATTATAGGGTTCTCTTTGGGAGCTCAGTGGCCGCTAATCTATGCGATCATATCAGAAATATTTGGCCTTAAACATTACTCCACGCTGTACAACTTTGGAGCCGTGTCAAGCCCTGTTGGATCTTACATTCTAAACGTGAGACTCACAGGTGTTTTGTATGATAAAGAGGCTTTGAAACAGTTGAAGGCCAAAGGACTCTCGAGACAAGCGGGGAAGGAGCTTAACTGCGTTGGAGTGCAGTGCTACAGAATGGCGTTTATCATAATGACGGTGGCAACGCTCTTTGCCTGCTTTATTGCATTTGTTTTGGTGCTGAGAACTAGAAAATTTTACAAGGGGGATATCTATAGAAACTTCAAAGTGGAACACGTAGCCGAAGAGAATGAGATCACCAAAACTGGTATCACAGAAGCACACGCAACTGCCTTAGGAGAAGAGGATAAGAAAAATGGAAAATGAAGTGTTTGGGTTTAGTTACTGTTATTATTATGTCTTTTTTTTTATAAACTTAATGCACTACATTATCTTAAAGATACCTTGTTCATAAGCTGAATTGTAAAACATAGTTATCCAAAACGTAGGAAAGGATTCAGTCATGGAAAGTGATCCACCCACTTACAAAAGAGAAGGTATATTAATGGATTTCTTCATCACCACGATGACTCACTTGTGTCGTCATATCCTACTCATACTCTTCCTTTCACACACTCTTTTACTTTCCAACTTTTTCCCTTTTGTCACAAAGGAAAGTAATAAGCAAGATATTAAATAAATAAATAAAAACACTTTTTTTATTCATATGGATAAAAATAAAATAATAGTGGAAAATAAGAGATTTTTTTCTGATTTATATGAGTAGAAATAAGTAATTAGAATAATTTAAAAGTATTTATTTACTTTTTGTATTTTTCTTGGTATTAATTACCCATTAGTGTTTTAAAAAATATTTAAATTTTTAAGAAATTAAAAAAAGATATTTCCTCTCATTTTATGTTAATTTAATGAAAAGTATTTTTCTCTCCTTACTTCTTCTAAATAAAAAATTATTTTAATTATATTTTTTCATTTTTAAAATAATCAATGGGTACTCCAACAAAATCTAAAACATAAACATCCATTTTCATTTGCAAAGTACAGTTTCATTAAAGTTTTGTACATCTCTAATATTCAATACTCTTAATTCTTTAGTCATGCTATTTTATTTTGTTTTAAATCCTCTCTAGGAATTGTCTTTATAATTTCCTTATTTCATTAACTACCAATCTTGAAACTTCGAAAAAAGATTACTTATTTAATTTATTACCAATTTTGGAACTTTGAAAAAGAAGAGCAAGAATAGAGAAAAAGTTTAAATAAAAATCTAATTAAGTAAGCGTTTATTAAAAATATTTTTTTTTCAACAATAAATAGAATAATTAACACTATTTTATTTTTCCTTTTTTCTTCTTCTATTAAAATTTTCCCCTAACTTGAAAACACCACAAATATGCGTGTTGAATCGCAGAAAGGTATGGAGAGAAATTTTGAGACCAATTTTACACGACAATTGTACATTTGAATGGTATTGCAACATCATACTATTTGTTAGCATAGAACTTTCATACCCTCATAACAACTTAAAGAATTTTGAGGATTTTCAAGCAAAAATTGATGAAGAAATGGCCTATTTTTGTTACCTGTTAAATCAATGTCTCATTAGTGTACAATTTCACTTATTGCTTTATCATAGAACTCGCCATAGACCCAAATAATACATTTTAAAAAATTACACTTTTATAAAAGTAGCAGAAGAAAAGCAACCATAGCTCAAACAAGTGAATTCACATGGGCCGACCAAAAAAAACTGAATTCACATGAGCCTCGGCTAAAATTGGGCTTACCAATATAGTGTCTTACTAGTTTTTTACAGCATGCTTCGTTAGATACAAGGATGGCTTATTCTTCCTGCACCCCTACGTTTTTCTTCCTTCACCCCCATAATTTTCTAAATCCCGAAACTGACCTTGACCTTTTATTTGAAAAAGGACACTGTGATTACCGGAAATCAGGATCTGGAAGTGTACTACGGATTCATCAATCCGGAACTGAATCATTTTTTTCTGGGAAGCCTAATTCTGTTATGGATTGGTGGATCCAGAATGCTTTTTTTTTTAATTATGAATTTCTAAATCCAGAATGAATATTTTTGTTACATATTGATGGATCTGGAGTGTTTTTTTTAATGTGAAATGCATATTTTGAATTACGGAATGGTGGATCTGAATTTGTACTGGAAGTGTCAATCCAAAATTTTTTCAGATTCCATAATCCAGAATGTAAAAAAATAAATACAATTCAAATACATTTTAGAATTTTTAGGACATTTTAGTCTTTACATAACATTGTTTACATAACATTGTGGAGGTGGTGGAAGAAAAATGTAGGGGAGTAGAGAGAAACTGCCTACAAATATACTTTTTTACAGCATGCTTAGTTAGATACAAGGATATGGATAATATTATTATTTTAATATCTTTTTATATCATTTAATTTTAAATTTATTTTTAAACATAAAAAATCATATAAATTATAAGAGTTCAACTATTATTTTTTTATACACAATCAAATATAGAGATACCAACGAGGTCCATCAATTGACTTTTTTCCGTGAATAGTATGGAAATTGAAAAAAAAAAATCCCTAGCTACACCACTCTTCATTTTATTTCTCAGTATTAAACCGTTTACTGTTCATAGGTGAGAATTTGATCCTCGAAATTCACATATATATTTTTTTGTTTCCGGCACAAAAATCCTCCTGGTGGAATTTGGTTATCCGAAACCGAATTTTGGATGCAATTTTGAATTTTATTTTATTTTTGGAGCGGAAGAGACGTGGATTTTTTGTGAGAGATCGGAATTTGATTTTTAAGAGCCAACTTTTCAACTATATTGTGCATTTTCAAAGATAAAAATCATTTCAAAATTTGGTTACAAGTGGTGTGGTGTATTAAGTGACCATAATTTCGATATTATTTTTTAATTTTGACATCTAAAACTTCATCCATAATAAATTCATCAAATGATGAATGGTTCTGTGTTTTTTTATACTTAACAGTGAGTGTGGGAGAAATAAGAAAAATAAATAAATGTTAATAATTTAATTAAAAATATTTTTCTCAATTTTTGCGTCTGAAACTGTAGAGGTTTTCATTTATTTATTTTTTTCACTGTAGGGAGTGAGTGGGGAAGAAGAAAGAAAAAAATAAAATAAATCAAAATTTTAAAATAGGTAAAAAAGATGTTGTGAAAAAGATAATTAAAAATAGAGAAAATAAATTTTAAGTGATTTGTAAAAGGAACAAATTATTAAAGTAAGTTAGGTTAAATATAATTTGGTTAAATTTTTAAAAATATAAGAAAATATTAAACTTTTTTGGATGTTTATTGTTATTGGTAAATTAATTTTTTTTGCTATGATTTAAAAAAATGTAGTTAAAATGTTAAATCAAACTAAACGTAATATTATTTATTAATTTTAAAATAGGAAAAAATAAATTAAAATTTTTATCCAAAATTAGGCGACGTCGAAATTTATTTCAAGAGAAATTTAGTGTCAGAAACAAAAAAATATAGGTGAGAATTTGATGGTTATATGTTAGGGAAATAAAATTAACAGTGGGCAATTTTTTTCAATTTCCGTACTATTCACTGAAAAAGTCTCATCAATTCCATCTTTCCCCTCTTTCCTTGGGTGGATAAGAAATTGTTTTCTTTACAATTTTGGTGTATTGTAAATAAAAATATTTGTAAACAAAATTTATTACAAGATTAAGTAAGTCATGTGTGACCATTTTAGTGTTAATTGAAAATATAAGTGAAGTTGTGTGTTATTAATATTGATGTTGTCTTCATTGATAACCATTTTTTCTCATCGAAACGTAATTTATCTAAATTTATAATAATTTTTTTTACCCATCTTATAGTTATGAAGTAAATTGCATCATTATGAAAAACCAGATAAACTATGGTATGATCTAAAATTATCATGGGACATTTATGTTCATCCAATTTGCATGTAATGAATAACTCTATTTTGTAGATACCAAAAGTAAGGAATGGTTCAGGTGACGTACCAAAATCAAATTATCTCACTATTTTGTTCCGCATATGTTGCATTCGACCGGACCAGAATTTAGGTACAGAATTTAGGCATATTAACAAATAAAGCTCATCAATTCCATACTCTTCTGTCTTCTCTTTGGACAGTGCAGTGGGTAGAGTTTGGAGATGATACCCATCATGCGAAGAAAAAAAAAAGAAGACAACATTAACACAACGATTCAGGTGATATTAGAAAGAAAACTGGGCGAAAAAAAAAGAATAAGATGAAAATATACAAGTTAGAGATAGAGAGTAAACAAATCACGTAAAATAAAGCAAGAAGCTAGAGATTTGAAGCTGGTGATAACGTCGAGTAACCAAACATGATTAATTATTTGAGTGATCACTTCAACTTTGGCCCGAAATCAATCTTATATACTGTGTCAGGCTAAAACCTTGTAGAGTTTAAAAATTAACTTGGACAACTAGTTGTGTTCAAATTTGTCTTACCAATACTTAAAATAAGCGTGGATTGCACATTTCTGGTATAAAGTGGTGGTGGCCACCTCCAGTTTACCATTGATTCCAGGCTCTTCTAAAATGGTGGCTGCTTAGGACCACCACATATAGTGCTCGTCACTTTCTCAATTCATATAATTGTACTTACCACAAAATTATTATCACACCTTTTTCTTTTCCTAAAATACCTTACAAGATCCTTCCCCTGATACCACCGGCCTTTATTTCCAAAAACCACCGCGTCAAACTACAATCATTTGTTCCGTGTGCAACTTTTTTTTCCTCACACAGGGAAACAATCTTCCCACACCCCACTCAATCCATATACATTCACTCCTATACTAAGAATTATTTAAAGGTTTGGAACACGTGGCTCATGTTAATCTCTGATACATCATTAACATTGATTACCTGACTGGCCGAAACTGCGATATTTTCTCTATATATTCGTGATTCTGGATAGCCTCAGCTCACTTCATTCAACCTCTTTTATCTCACGCCACCAAGATAGTGTTTGTTTGATCCATAAATAAAAGATCAGTGTAAAGTGGTGGGGGTTTGAGGGAATGAAAAGTCTCAGCTACCATGTTATCACCGGGCGTTGGTTCATGCTATTTGCATCTTTACTTATCATGTCCGTCGCTGGGGCAACCTATATGTTTGCAATATACTCTAACGAGGTCAAAACCTCTTTGGGGTACGACCAGTCCACTCTCAACTTGCTCAGCTTCTTCAAAGACCTAGGTGCCAACGTTGGAGTCATATCTGGGTTGGTCAACGAGATAACACCACCCTGGGTGGTACTCTCAATAGGGGTCCTTATGAACTTCTTTGGCTACTTCATGATATGGCTTGCAGTCTCTGGCCGCATTGCCAAACCCCAAGTTTGGCAAATGTGTCTCTACATTTGCATTGGTGCAAATTCTCAGACCTTTGCCAACACTGGTGCTTTAGTCACATGTGTCAAGAACTTCCCAGAGAGCCGTGGCAGTCTTTTAGGCCTACTCAAAGGTTACGTTGGTCTAAGTGGTGCCATCATCACACAGCTCTACCATGCCTTCTATGGTGATCACAACCCTCAGGCCCTTATCTTACTCATTGCTTGGCTCCCTGCTGCTGTTTCCTTCCTTTTCCTTCCAACAATTCGAATATTCAACACAGTCCACCAACCTAAGAACAACAGAGTTTTCTACCACCTTCTATACATTTCACTTTGCCTTGCAGGGCTTCTCATGGTTTTGATACTTGTACAAAACAAGCTTAGTTTTTCCAGGATTGAGTACACAGTTGATGGCCTTGTTGTCTTCTCCTTTCTTCTTCTCCCACTCGCTGTGGTATTCCGAGAGGAGGTAAACCATTTAAAAGCCAAAACGCAAGGTTTGACCGATTCAGCACCCGAGTTGAAAGTAGTCACTGAAGTTACTCCACCTCCTATCGTGGAGCAAGAAGTACTATCAACTAGCACAAGTTCACCCGAGAAAATTTCTTGTTTCAGGAACGTACTCAATCCCCCGAAGAGGGGAGAAGACTACACCATTTTACAAGCACTTTTCAGTATGGACATGCTGACTTTGTTCGTTGCAACAACCTTTGGGGCTGGCGGAACATTAACTGCCATAGACAACCTAGGACAGATTGGGAATTCATTGGGCTACCCGAGTAAGAGCACGACAACCTTTGTGTCCTTGGTGAGCATATGGAACTACTTAGGAAGAGTAGCTGCAGGTTATGGCTCTGAAGTCCTCTTAGCCAAATACAAAGTTCCTCGTCCTTACATGGTCACTCTAGTTTTGCTTCTCTCTTGTGTTGGCCATATTCTCATAGCCCTTGGCATCCCAAACTCTCTCTACTTGTCTTCGGTGATTATTGGGTTTTGTTTTGGAGCTCAGTGGCCACTGATGTTTGCAATCATATCAGAAATATTTGGCCTTAAATACTACTCCACGTTATACAACTTAGGAGGCGCAGCAAGCCCTGTTGGATCTTACATTCTAAACGTGAAAGTGGCAGGTATTTTGTATGATAAAGAGGCTTTGAAACAATTGAAGGCCAAAGGACTGATGAGAGAAGCAGGGAAGGACCTAACTTGTGTAGGAGTGCAATGCTACAGAATGGCTTTTATCATAATCACAGCTTCAACGTTGGTTGGGTGTTTAGCCTCGTTCATTTTGGCGCTGAGGACTAGAAAATTTTACAAAGGGGATATCTATAGAAAGTTTAGAACGGAACATGAAACAACAGAGAATGAGATGGAGATTACAAAGACCGGTGTTAGATGTTCTGGTTGAAATAAGGACACTCAAGGAACCAGACAAAAACTATAGAAGAGTGTGTTTAAATTTTAGTCGCAGTAAATGCATGGCTTCTTGTTGTACATTAATAAGTTTGGTTCTGTAGAATTGGTGAATTGTGAATGGCAGAAGAAGTGCTAGCTATACTAGAGCATTTTTATCTAAGCAAAGAACTGCATGTTATAATATTTTTCTCTCAAGTCAAATTTACATGGCTGAAAAGGGAGAAGTTATTGTAAGATTTAATAACAAAAATTATCATATGAAACTTACCTTTTTCTCTTACATCTACTTCATAACTTTTTAATAATAAAATATTATATGATTGTTAAATGGTAGTATACAATATAATAGGTATCAAACTACCGTATTCCTCAGGATAATGACATATTTAAAATTCCCTTCAATATTTACTTTCACAAGTTTCACAAGAATAAATAATAAAATTTGGTAGAAACTGGATTAATTTTGAATCATAAACAATAGTTTTTTATTATATATAAAGACAAGCATAAGGAATCAAAAGAATTAATTTGGATCATATAATTACAAAATATTAATATTATTTTAATTAATTTTAGTCGTCAATTCAAACTATATGATTGAAATTTATTCACCTCAGACTTTCCGTTCTCACCTATAAGAGAAGTTACCATTTAGTTTCATTAGGGATCATATGATCTCAGCCAATCTAAACATGGCATTGTTTATTTCTGCCATAAATTTAAAAATAATTACAGTCATAAAATTCTATTTTATTTATTGTGTTCCTCATAAAAGGAGACCTACAAGTGGACCACTTCATAATTACATCACATTCTTTATCATTCTTTATATGAGCAAGACAGAGGTCAGATATTTTTTTTATTACTAGAAAATTATTAAAAAAATAATTTTAAAGATAGAAAATATTAGTTTATATAACGACTAAATTTGATATTATTTTAAAAAGTAAAAAATTATTGATATTTAAATTAGTTTTTATTATTAATAAATAGTTTTTAAAATTATATCTAATTAGCTACCTAAATTTTAGCTACCTAAATTTTAGCTACCTAAATTTTAGTTACCAATTATTTAAATTTTATAGTTAATATCTAAAATCTTGGTATCTAATTAAATATAATTTAAAAATTATTTATCAATAATAAAAACTAATTTAGATATTAATAATTTTTTAGTCTCTAAAATAATATCTAATTTTATTAATATAGTAATTATTTATTTTTAAACTCTAAAATTAATTTCTAATGAATGATTTTTTTTAATATTCACTTTTGCTTTTCCATTTCATACATGTTTTATTATGTTTCATCTTAGTAATTTAAACATGTGATAGTTATTTAAATTCACTTAGTAATTCACTTTTGCTTTTGTATAGTTATTTAAATTTAATTAATTGCTGGCGCAAAAGCTTACCTCGTGAAGAAATGCATCGAAATTGATTTGGTATTGGTTGAATCCGGATATTAGTTAAAGAAATTGATTTGTTTTAAGATGTGGTTTGAGGATAATAATGAAATACAGCAGTGAAAGAGAACCACATACGTATCCCTATGAGCGTGACAGTGGAAAAGATGATGAAGAGAGAGTGGAATGGCCTAGCCACCTTGATTCACAGCCACGTGAACACTCCCCGGAGCTAGACTTGTACGTGCCAAACATTGATATTGATCCACAAACATAACGTGGGTGGGACCAAACTCCCTTTTTCTCACTCCTCACAGTGTTCACCACAATTCTTCATTCATGTCAACCCGTGTGCCGCAAACCAGAATGTTTCTAAACAATAAAAACATTACGTGTGTATCATGACATTGCTTTTGGTAATTCAGTAACAAGCCATGAGGAAGGGAAAGGAAACAAAGAAGCCAAAATGAAGAAAAACCTATGTAACTTCTCTTGTCAAGGGATATCTAGGTTGCTTCGTTTAAAACTTTAATACTTCAATTGATTAAGCAAAACGGTACGATACTAAATTTCTTTATTCAATAAAATAGATGATTGATAAATTAAATAAAATTATTACGTGTTCGTATGCTTAAATAGAATTGTCAATTTTTAGAGAAATTATTGGTGACATTGTTACATGTTTGATCAATGGTGTCTGTAGGGTATAAATCACTGAGGGGATGCCTTGGCTATAATTGTTCTTTATATATCATTGTGCAAAAATGTGCCTAAAAAAGAATATAAATTTTTGGAACAAAATGTGTTTGGAAATGTTAAAAGAAAGATGTGTTTGGAAATGTTAACCAAAGGTCGGAAGAAATAAGGAGAAAAAAATCTTAAAGGTTGGAAGAAAAGGATGATGATGACAATATGAACACTATAAGAAAAATAACATATTAGAGTAGTTAAAAAGTCATAAGAAAAAAAAAACACTAATATATTATTTGCATCATAAAAGTGTCGGTCAAAAAATTCACTTTGAAAGACTAGTTATGTAATTAGTGTCGATCATAAAAGAGATACTACATAGTGTCAACTAAACCGACGTAAAACAAACAAATAATATTTAATTATAAATTGTTCGCATGGGTTCGATGGAGACTAAACTAGAATGTCTAAGATAAGATTATACGTCATCACCAACTAGAATAAGAAAGTAAAAGAACTTGTAAAAAAAATAAAACCATTAGTAAAAGAAATATGAAAGTTGTTGGGTATGAAGCCAGGATCAATTGGGTTTGGCTGACTAAGTACCATGTTTAGTGAGTGAGCTTAGTCACTGTGTCCCTTTTATAATCTCTATTTAAATATATCATTGTACTTGTAATTGGTGTGTGCATAATGAAAACTTAATAGTTGCCCGTGTGGATGTAGGTTGCAATTGGCGACCGAACCACATCAAATCTTGTGTTGTTTATTTTTCTGCAGTTGATTCGTGATTGTGTGTTACTTCCGCGTGTGTTTTTCCCAGCAAAAGCAAACTTTCTTATGTGTATAAATTATAGGAAGCATCTCACTCTAATACAACTGTGTATGAGAGACTTTGAGGTTTTGAAAGAGTATAATATACACAAAACACAAAATGAATTTTGAACAAAGATAACATGTGTGTTACTATTATAGTTATTGAAATATCTTAAAAAATAGATAGTGGTCAAAGAAAATAGGGAGGGAAGAAGGTTTGAATAAGTGAAATTTAAAGATATTTAATTTTGATTTCTTCTATTTAAGTTATTCTATTATTGAAAGGTGTGATATTTTTTTCATTTCAAGTAGTTCACATAACTCTTATATAAAGAAGACGATGTTAAATTTATATATATAAATTTTAACATTTCTGTTACTTTTAATATATTTTTTTTTCTTTTATTTTGTAAGGAGTTTCTTGTTGAAAAGAAAAAACTATTTTTCCACATTTTTATATTTTTTTTATTAATAACTATAAAACAATATCAGTATTAAAATATAGTCACAACAGTAACTATTGTCGTTTTGATCCAAAATCACAACTTCCAATTGAACATTATGTCGCAAATTTCATATAAATCACAAACTTTATATGGATAACAGAAATTTCTAACCTTTACACAAGGATGTTACAATTAGTTTACTTAAGTTTTACGATTGTACTGATATAATATCGATGACTAAGATATTCGAATATTGTATACCTACAACAAAAATATTATAATAAAATATAAGAGATGACTTATCTTTTTATGAAACCAACTTTTATGAATTATAGTAATCTAAATATTTCGCACAAATATTTAAATAATAGAAAAATTGATTATTTAATTTTCCATATCACAAGCTATCGAATTTTTCTTATGACGTGATACTGGGGTACTTTTTACTAAATATGTATCTAAAATATTTTACATTATCAACATATGTCAATTAATAATTTAGATATAAAAAAAGGGAAAGAGAATTATTTTTTTTGCAAGCATGATTAATAATTAAGTACAAAAGACAATGTGATATCGAAATTACCATATAAGAAGTATAGTAAGATAGAATATGGAAATTGCAATTATGGCGATGCAATGTGGTAGGGGCATACAATACTATGAATGAATGAATAAAGTTGCAATTCCAATTTGCAAAGAATAGCAGTAAACCAATTATACCTATTTCGGTCGGCATTTCTCCCAACCAAACGCACCTTCATTCTATCAAACTTCCTTTTCCTCTAATTTCTTTACTACATTCATTCAAATTTGGATCATTACTTGCTTTTCAATTTCCTTTATTTATTTTATTTTATGTTACTGTTCACTACTTTCTCACTTTCCATGAAATGGGGGAGCATGCAAACATTAAATATTTTTTTTTTAACAAACATAATAAATAACATTACATGAAGGAAAAATAATATAGGACAAAACATATTTTTTGGTTATATTTATTTTAATTTATATTAAAACTTTTATATAATTTGTTTTTTCTCACCTATTCTTTACTTTCTTTTTCTTTCACTTCAATTTTTCTCTCATTTCTTTCATCTCTCACTTATAATCAAAACATATTTTAAGTGGGTATTTCTTATTTCTTCTATTGGTATATTTTAATGATTAAAAATAAAAACAGCTAATTAAAATTATTTAAATGTCATTGTTATGTTCAAGTTATATGTAAAAAAGTTATACTTGGTGTGTATAACAATTTTAAATTTAATTAAAGATGTAATTAAAGATGTGAAATGTACTTCCATTTATAAATTAAAATTGTTAATTTAAAAGATGATTAAAGATGTCATAGTCATCATACAAATCATTCAAGATTGTTCCAATATTGTTTTAATATGGTTTTATACGACAACCAACAGTATCCACACTTTTTTTTAAGAAGATAAATAAGATATGCACACACCGTTCAATCACATTTTGGTGTGCAAAGTTGAATTTAGAGTTTTTTTTAACTCAAACACGTATTTGAGAGAAGTAGTATACCATGAGATTGTGTCATATTTGATAGGAAGTTTTGAGATCAATCATGTTGGTCAGCAACGAGGAGTCATGGGAGAAAGAAGCTAAGCGATTATGGCTTGATCTTGCTGATGGTGTGTCCGTGGATGAGGAAGAAGTAATGGGAGCTTGCAAAAATGATGCAAGATTGACATTATGAATGGTGGCTAACACATGCTATTTCCATAATAGGTAATTATCATGATCAAGTTTGAAATGAATAGATGTGGCAAAGATAGGTGTTCCTGCTAGGAAAATGAGACCTTCGGTCGGGCAGGTGACTGGGTGATGAGCTGAGATTCTTCTCGTCCTCCTGCTTCTCCTTCGGCACTCGGTCTTGGGTGGACACCGGATGGTGGGGGTACCTGCGAAGACACTCCGACGCTCAAGTCAGTAAAGCGGGTGATCAGCTCTCATGTAGGTGAACAGTAATAAATGACATACCTTACTCTTTGGGATGCGTGCTATTTATATTATTCTAATGAGCCTACCTTGTTGGGCCCGTTTATCGAGGTGGATATCGCTTAGGGTTGCATTACCTAATTCTTAATGATGGATTAGCTTTACTGATCTTGGTTTGAGCGTTAACGGTGGCAGGGGTCGGCCGTCGGCCAAGTTAACCTGATGTGTGTCGGCCCTCGACCAAGTTCTCATGATCTTGGCCGTCTTGGCTAGGCCTTCAAAGGCCTCGGTCAGGTAGGCAGTCAGCCCTGTCATCTCGACCAAGTCTCTCAGGTCTCGGTCGACTTTTCTTTGATTTCGGTCAGGTTGACCTGGTCTCGGGCAGGGAGGCCAGGGGATGGGAAACCTGTGATGCTGTGTTTGCACTAGAGAATGAAATGAAAATGTTGTAGTATTGGCAGATAAGGTAGAAAAATCTATAAATGACTCTTAATACCATGTAAGAAATAATATAGAGGAGAGAGTGATGTGCATGAGACAAATAAGATGTATAAGAAATAACTGAAACAAAAATATTGTATTTTCATATAACAAGAAACGAAAATACAGTGTTTTATAGAGTGCATGAAAATAAAAACATATTAAAAGATAATAGAGTTTGTTGTTAATTAATACTCGATTTTTCCCTTCAATTAAACATTCTTAGCCCTTTATTTTCTACTAATTAGAAAATACATTTGACAACTATATTTACAAATTATAATATTTAAACGGATCTACTTGTTTTATTAAACTCTAATTTTATAATATTAAATTATATTTAAATCTCACTACTTTTATATGATATTATCTAATGTAAAAAAATGTCAAAATTTTCACATAACTAAAAATATAATTAAATTATAGTATATGTATACTTACTAATCTTTTTAAATTAAGTTAAATATAAATTTCAGTACATACGTATACAAATTAAAATATTAATTATATAATTTTAACGAAACAGATATCCCTCTAACAAAAATGTAAGAACTTATCGCCAAGATTATACATTATAATATTAATGTAAAATTGCAATTTATATTTTGTGATCATGATCTTACACGTAGGTACTCATTCTTGGGCTAACTCTCACGTGGCCAAAAATTATAGATGCCTTTGCCCTTAAACTTTCAAAACAAAACAATTATCAACCATTCTTTTAACAAGAACCAACCCTCTGAAAAATCATATAAAAACATGACAATTTTACCTGATTTTAGAGAGTGAAATAATACATATTTATAATTTGTTTGAAAAAAAATGTCCATATCAATTTTTAAAAGAAAAAAACTAACTTGCATACAAATTAAAAAATGAAATTTTTAAAAAGTTTCTAAAAATATCTATATGTATAAATAATTTAATTCGTGATTTTATTAAATTATTGTAAGAAAATTGTCCAATAAAATCTCCTGTTCATTTAAGTTTTTATATATACATAAAAAAATAAATTACTTCCCATACATTTAAAAAAATTACTTTTACAGTTATAAAAATATACTATTATATCAATATTAGAATATATATATATATATACACACACACACACACACATATATATATAACCTTGTTTCAATCTTCTTAATTGTTCCTTAATTATACATTTAACACTATTATTTTTTGAATATCTATTTTATACACTAATCTTATGCCGAAAGACTTTATAAGAAACATTGTAAATTACTATATTTCATTTATGTTCCTTTTTTAGTGATTTACCTCTTTTAGCTTATTATGTTTTCTTTTTTTTATTTCTAATTTAAATTTCAATGTTGTTTTGATCAATAATTTAAAATAAAATTATATTATAATTCAAATTATTTACATGTTGTCTAAGTCCATCAAATAAAACATTGGTAATAATGATCATTCATTAAACTCAATGTGCATATATACATGAGACTCACTCAATATATCCATCATTAAGTATACTAATTAATTATTTACTTAATCTAATCAATTATTATTTATGATAATAAATTATCTATGCTTTTATGTATTAAAATAATTTTCAAAAACACAAAATAATGGACAATTGTTTTTATATTTATCATTAATATTTTTCTCAGAGATCCATAAAAGTATATTTAAAGATACATCATCCAACATTTCAAAACACTTAAATACACAAATGTTTCATATTTAATTACTAATAAGTTAACATTAGAACATTAAAGTTAACAAAAAATAAAAGGAAAATTTTCCAAGCCTTGTTTTTTTTTTAAATGATTTCAATAATCCAATGGTTGGTTGGACACAAAGTTTAGCTAATAAGTTTTTTTATTAGTTGGGTTTACAAAGGTGTAATGTGGATTAGGTTGATAATAAAGATACGATCTTTGTCATACATTAGTATTAATTACTTAAAATATTGCAAAATCTGAATTAGTTCTACACAATGTAACTTTTGCACAATGCAAAATTCCACGTAGTATCGTTCAGTGTAACATATATTTATGTAATGTAACTAAATTACATTTTTTATTGATTTTCTATATCTATTATCATCTTTATTATAGGATATCTCCATTATGTAGGTCATATATAGGATGACATGAATCTTGTAAGAAAAAAAACTAACTCAGTATGCATTCAAAACTAATACATATAATTATTAATTACAACACTAATATTTATTTAATCATAAAGTTAAAATGTCTAAATTGTTAGATGTTTAGTATTGATAAAAAATGGTATTATTTCTTAAATAAAATATTCCCAACATAGTGGGAAAAAAGGAAATTAATTTTGTGAAAATAATACATCATGAGAATAATTTTATTATTAAATTATACCTTATTTTTATAAATAAAAGTTATAAAACCGCCTTATGAAACCAAAACAAATTACAACATTTTGGTTTAGATTTGATGTCATGTTTTCTTCTGTGTGGCATTATACTCAAGTTGAATAGAATCAAACTGCATGTTAATTTTATATTTTATTTTAACTATTTTTCTTCTTTAAAAAAAAACACAAATCAAATTATATTACAAGCAATTGGAATTATGAAGACTGGTGTACTTTTAACACCATCATAATAATGGTTACTGTTGTTTTTATGGCTAACATTAGTGACTCTTGCCCTATTCTTAGTATAATGAATTAGATCACCATGCAAATATAAATAACGAGTGATCAAT
Organism: Phaseolus vulgaris; assembly: GCF_051622355.1. Lineage (NCBI taxonomy): Eukaryota > Viridiplantae > Streptophyta > Magnoliopsida > Fabales > Fabaceae > Phaseolus > Phaseolus vulgaris. Next base: position 47,647,682 of record NC_143498.1, read on the forward strand.
ATATGTTGAATTTAATTTTTGAATTAAGTTCATAAAAGTGAAAATTAGAAGAAATTTAAAATAAAATCAGAAAATTGAAAAATGGTTTAATTTTAGAAAAAAAAAATCTGAAAACGAGGCGAAATTGACAACAAGGTGTTTATTGAAAAAAAAGAATGTATAGTGTAGGATGCATAGAGTGAGAAACATATATAAAGTAAAAAGGAAAGGAAACAATCCAATCCAATGGAAAAAGGTGAAGTTGAATTCAATATTTGAATTGGCATTTAGGATGATTAAAAATGTAGAAATGGCTCTAAACTCAATCTCAAAGACTCCTTTTTCTTTCTAAAATTAATGAAATCCATTATCGTAATCTACAACACAATTCTTCACTTTCCTTTCTCTAACCTTATGCAATTCTAATTCTCATTCTCATTATAAACTCACTATCTTACTCTCTCTACCTCCGTCATTCCTTCACTCGCCGGAACGCATCGCCGATCGACAAACCACAGCCATTCCGCTCATTCGCCACTTCGATCCTCCCGGAGCGCCGTTCCCCTGTCAGATCCGTCGTCCTTCGCTCTCGTTGTGATGCGCAAATCGTTGGAGGCCAAGCTGCATCAGCGGATTAGGAAGGTGCTTCTTCCGAATTCGTTAGCCTAGGGTTAGGGTTTCCTTCATCGTTCTCCAAAAATGTTTAAGCGAATCATGAAGGGAGGGCAGAAGAAGCCCTCCAAGACGGACCCGAGCGATCCATCCTCCTTCGGTCCGACGGCGACAGCCGCTGCTCCAGCGGTGGTTGTGCCGCCGCCTTCGGGGACCATAGAGCCGCTGCCTCTGTTCGTCGACGTGGCTGTGTCGGAGCGGCAGAACCTCTTTATCCGGAAGCTCCAGATATGCTGCCACGTGCTGGACTTCTCGGACACGCTGAAGAGCATTCGCGAGAAGGAAATCAAGAGACAGACGCTGATGGAGCTCGTGGATTTCATCCAATCGGGTTCGGGGAAGATAACGGAGACGTGCCAGGAGGAGATGATCAAAATGGTGTCGACCAATATCTTCCGGTGCCTCCCGCCGGCGTCGCACGAGAACACTGGCCAGGAAGCCACCGATCCGGAGGAGGAGGAGCCGTGCCTCGAGCCCGCGTGGCCGCACCTTCAGCTCGTCTACGAGCTTCTCCTCAGATACATCGTTTCATCTGATACTGACACAAAGGTTGCGAAACGGTACATTGATCATTCTTTTGTCCTCAAACTGCTTGATTTGTTTGACTCTGAGGACCCCCGTGAGCGTGAGTACTTAAAAACCATATTGCATCGCGTGTACGGGAAATTCATGGTTCATCGCCCCTTTATTAGGAAGGCCATTAACAACATATTTTTTCGGTTTATATATGAGACGGAGCGGCATAGCGGTATTGGGGAGCTTCTTGAGATTCTGGGGAGCATTATTAATGGCTTTGCTTTGCCGATGAAAGAAGAACACAAGCTGTTTCTATCGAGGGCGCTTCTGCCTCTGCATAAGCCCAAGCCGGTTTCGGTGTATCACCAGCAGTTGTCGTATTGCATTGCGCAGTTTGTGGAGAAGGATTTCAAGCTCGCGGATGCAGTTATTAGGGGCTTGTTGAAGTATTGGCCCGTGACTAATTGCCAGAAGGAGGTTCTCTTCCTTGGGGAACTGGAGGAGGTGCTGGAGGCCACGCAAGCTGCGGAATTCCAACGCTGCATGGTCCCTCTTTTTAGACAGGTTGCCCGCTGCCTCAATAGTTCTCACTTTCAGGTTCGTGTGGAATTGTTTTTCATCACCTTTGCTGGAGTTAATGCAAGCCTTTTTTAACATTTCCTTTATTTTGTGTAGCCGGGTTATGAATGTGCAATTTGTTCAACTGTTTCTTTGTTTACGAAGATACATCTAATCTGGGTCTGTATACGGTATAATTATAAGGGTAATACAAGGTTCAGCCCCTAGGTACTAGATTAGTAACTAAACTGTCGCATCCTTTAGGTCCTAAACTACGCTAATTTTTTAATCCATTTATTTCCCCTAGTTTTTTGATTATTCAGTTGTGGTTTTGCAATTTGCAGCTTAAGGATGTGTTGGTTGATGTGGAAAAGCCAAAATTATCTAGGAATGTAATCTATCTTAATTGACTTCCCCTAGCGTGTTGAAATAGTAAAATAGCTATTCATAAGTCAAGATCCCTTGTCAACTAAGAGATATGGACAGAATATTTACAGGCTTGGACAATTCTTATGTCATGAATTTGGGTTTGAATTAGCCCCAACTCTAGTTCAAGATGGTATATGTTAGAATTTCTAAGCGAGTAAAGGAAGGTAGATATGGTATGATAGGAGCTCAGAGGAAAATCTTAAATGACACCCTAGCCCTGAATTTTTAAGTGAAATCTACCTAGCCCTATAGTTTTCCTTATGCAATATAAATAACTGGCCTTGTAGCTTTCCTAGTGCAGGTAAAGAATACCAATCCTATAATCTCCATGCTCTAGATGTACAATTTGGGCATAGGGAGAGGGGGTGTATTCTATAGATATGGTAAAAGTATGGGTTATAAAGATTTAGGAAATCCTCATCTGATGAGATATGTTTCAGGGTTGAGTTAAGTCATAATCCAAATTCAAGAAGCGGCATATAATTTCTTACATACAGAGGTTATAAATTCATTTTTACTCTGCTTGTAAGCTTAAAGTTGAATTAGCAAAGTTAGTCAGAATTGCGGTTCAACTTATGATCATTTCCTAAATATTTACCTTATGAAACTGGTAAATGTATGCTGTATCTTTCAAGTGGTTAAAAGACTAGTTAAAGTCTGATATACTTGATTTCCCTAAACCAAAGTTTTGGGTTCAAGCCTTTTGTATATGTAAAAAGTTCTTTCAGGAGGGCTAGCCTCATGATATTGTGGATGTTTCTGACTTGAACAAGATTGATTTAATGGAGGATACCTCTAGTCCAGACCAAAAAAGTGGTTAAAACCTCAGATTAGGGGAAACAATGTGGTTAATGGCTTAGGATGTGATTGTATTAAATTTTCTGTTTAACAAATTTGTAGTAAGTTTGTGGTTTGATTTGTACATTATTTAAGAAATCTTGAGTTATATATTTGTTTTTTTTCCTTAATGTTACAATTATTGTTATTATTATTTTGGCAAGGTTCATGTTATGATGTATTAAGAATGGCAACAGAACCAAACGGTGACATTGAATTTTGATTTTTGTTTTACGGTCAATTGCATTTGGTCTTCTAATTTATTTAGTCAGGTGCAGTGTCTTTTATGATGTACAAATTGCATTTACCATGATCATTTGCAATGTGGCAATTCTTAGCCAAATCAAAGGTAACTTTGATAAAGTGATTGGCGCATGCAAGTCATTATTATGGCCTCTATTTCTTCCTCAAGAATAGGGAAATGGGGAATATTTCAATAGATCTTTTTTATGTGGGGATAAGCTGACTGGCATCACCTAATATCTTCATTTCTAGTACCTGCAATCCACATAAAATGCCTATATTTAGAAAGCCTGATATTTGGTGTTTCTGAGCTCTTAATATATGTGCTTCTAACGATTGCTGGCTTGACATACTTGGATCATAGTAAGCTACTCTACTTTCACTTCACCAAACTCATTTTTATTACTCGTTATGAACACTCATTTTCCTCACTACCACTTGGTGAGAATACTGTTAATCTGGCTACTGAAGATCCGCACCGGAGAAGGAAATTAAGTACCCAATTTACTGGAATTTTGAGCAAAAGAAATATAACAGAACTTCAATGATGAATTTGGTTCAAGCTTCATCTGCTAACACTGTTCAATCAGTGAATTACCATGACTTTCAAATTTTGGAAGAAAATAAAATTCTAAAACTTGAATCAGAATGCTGAAATTCTGAATCCTTGAGGAACAAAATTGATACACATAAAAGAAAATCTGTCGTGATTTGATTTATCAGATAATTTGTTTTAAAGCTAATTAGTCATATGTTCATATGATTTGTACGTGACTCCTAAACTGGCCTAATGCAATTTATGTTGTTAAGTCAAGGTAAAAAAATAGATAATTTGTTAAAACAGGAGGACTTTCCAATTGAGTCAATTAATGTGTATGCAAAGCATTAAACATCCTTCAACTAATCTTTTTCCTTCCTTTTCTTTGTTCTCAACAAGGTACTGCTAGTTGTAACAATTATTACAACCATGCATTTTCATTCGATTGAACATTATATGGAATTTTGAAACTATTGTCTCTTGTTTTCTTACAAATGCCTGGCTGGCATTTGGCAATGTTGTTATGGTTTAAGTTAAGTAACACTTGTTATAACTTCGATCCTCTGTTGCCCACTTAAAACTCTTTATATTTGCCAAATATATCCTCGAATTTTATTAATTACCGAAAATTCTACCAAGTTTCATAGTTTGACCAAAATACAATTAATCAGGCCTCTGAATCATAAATTTGAGAGAAATTTTACCTAAGGGCACTTCTTTAGTCAAAGCTCCAGCAAACTCTAGCTCTGTGACCTTCTTTATTTCCTTCCTTCCTTCCCTTGTTTTCTTCTGTTTTAGTGAAATATAGCCCTTATTTACTGGAGACGAGTTGAATCAATTCCTTTGTGTTTTAGCCATAATTTGTATTATAATTCTTTTTGACTAAACTTTAGTAGGTGTCTGTTCAGAATTATTACCTTGTATATTGATCTAACCTCTTGGCTTAAAAAGTTGTGTCCTCTTTTTCACTGAGATCACTAAGCTGCAGTATTACACGTGTTTAATGTGCAGATATACTTTTAGTGCATTACATCGTGTCTGCAGTTGAAAAGCTATTGATGTAGAATGTTGTCTCTAGGAAAAGTTTCTTAATTTTACAAGTTCCTTCATCAGTGCTACATCAATCTCTTCTCTTATATACATCTTGTCCTTTCTTGTATCACTACATATCTAAACATTTTCATTTGTGCTCCTCCCGCCATTCTCTAATGCTACCTCTTTAAAACCCAATATTTTCTAATGCTGTCTGTTTAAAACCTAACATTCATTACCATATTTTATAATTGGACATATCATAGTACAATAAAACTTAGTATTTGATGCAAATAATCCTTGATGCCTTTTTCCCATGTTACTTATCCCGCTTGTATCTTGTGTGTAACATCCTCATTAATTTCACCATCATTTATATTGTAAAGCTAATGTACACCAGTGCCAAAGACTCCTCACTTTGTGAAGGTATGGAGGAAGGAAATTCTATGAAGCTTTCCTCTTGCATGTTAAAAGAAGTTGTTTACAGATTTGAGCCCATGACCAATTGGTCTCCAAGGTACAACTTTACTGTTGTGCCAGCGCTCGGCCTCCTCATTTGTACTACAGATCCAAAATATTTAAAACAGAAACATTTGGTCTGCCTCAAAAGTTCAAGCTTAATGTTAATTACTTTCCTTGATTTCTCAATCAAGATTGTATAATCTGCACAAAGCATACAATTAGGATGATCTTTCGCATTTCTATGAATATTGTCAAGGAGAAAGAATTTGATTTAACAGCATTTCTATGGATATGTCTTTCATGCAATTTGGTATTACAGCTTGACAATGATCGAAGTTTCACTGAAAGCTATAAGAAAACCGTGGGGGTGTTTATTATTATAAACTTCGTTTTAGTTCCCTTCAATGCACTTATTTCATTCTTGGATGTAAAACTTGGGCGTTACTTTGTAAAACTGAGGACAGGGAAGGAGGAGTGACACAATTCTTCTGTTTCAAGATTCCAAGCACCATCTGTTTGTGGTCAAGATTCCAAATGCGATCTTGGTCACTAATGATAATTTGAGCTTAAGCTAATGAGAAGAGGAAGACTTGAATGTTAACAGGGTCTTGACCACGATCATCTAGTGGTTGTGGAAAGTACAATACTGTACGTTTGCCAGGATGTGGGTTTCTTACCTTAAGAATATTTAAGGTGATCTTGAAATAATTCTTCCTTTAAGGGGCTATCGTTGTGGTCTTTTGTCATTACAGGATCCAGGATGTCTTCAGGTTCATTTTTTATTTATTTTATATTTGTTTGATTTGATTCTGTGATCATCTCTTACAAATCTTATCTTTGAAGTCATAATCCAAATACGGAAGGAAGAATCCTGATTGCTTGGAATCTTTTTCGTTTTCTTTTTTATAATTCTTGGTCTATTGATGCGTTTAGCTTTATATAATCCTTCAGAACTCTATGCTTAAGCATATCTTGCAATGCAGGTTGCAGAACGAACTCTCTTTTTGTGGAATAATGAGCACATTGTCAGCTTAATTGCCCAAAACAGGACTGTAGTATTACCCATATTATTTGAAGCTTTGGAGAAAAATATCCAGAGTCATTGGAACCAGGCTGTTCACGGGCTGACCGTGAACGTTCAGAAAATGTTCCTAGAAATGGATGCAGAATTATTTGAAGAGTGTCAGAGACAGTATGCAGAGAGGCAGGCTAAAGCAAAAGATTTAGAAGAGCAGCGGGAATTGAATTGGAAAAGACTGGCAGATGCAGCTGCACAGAATGGGGTGGATATGGTCACAGCTTAGTCAAATTACTTTTCTGCCGTAACTGGGACTGTGAATTGGATCGGTGAAGGATTATATGTGCTCCTCGCCATTTTGGTGCCATTATTTATTGGTTTCTTTCTTTCCCACTTAATTTCTTTTCCCTCTCTATTTTCTTAGTTGGATGATCAGCAAGTTGAAGAAAGCAGTGATTAATGTAACTTAAAAGTGCAGTTGGATAATCAGTTAGACGTTGTTAGCAATGTCTGCAGATTAAGAATGTTTAATGAAATACTTTCTTGTATTTTTTTTTTCACTTACAGAGAGAAATACGGATAATTTTTTTCCTTCTGGAAACAGATTCTAGTGCCCTTTGTGTTTATGGCACAATAAGTAGGGTACCTAATTTGGGGAATTTTATAGTAAAACTAGGGCAGGTTTGGTTTGGCATTAAGTTTTGTGAGGAGCAGGTATGAGGCAGTTCATATAAAAGGGCTGGTGATTTAGTCATACAATAGCTTTTCCTGTTGTTAATTTAGAACGCCCATCACCACCTCAGTTTAATTGATATTGATTTTTTTTTTCTGGGGAGTTGATTTTCCTTTTGATGTAACTATTGATAGTTTCTCTTTGAAGCTGATATTCTTGTTTTAGATTGATATTTTATCCCTATTTTTCTCATGGGTTTGTGCTACAAAATTCTCTTAATCTTAAGAACTTGATTCCTGCACATTATTGCTTCAATTGTTCTCAGGGCTGGCCTACTCCAAAGTTGCACTCAAGGAAGAAATGGTTCTCCTAAAATCACATAAATAGCTCTATATGTTAACCTATTTACACGAGTTTTTTGTTTTACTTTTTTGATAAAAAAAAATGAGGAATCGGGCTAAATATGCTATTTTATAAATCTTTATAGGAAAGGAAAATTTAATTGAAGAAACTTCAATCTTTTATTTTGTTATTTTTATAGTTAAAATATTTTAAAACAAAAGGATACAAAATAGCAAATAGTTTTATTTTCAGTTAAAAGTATTTAGTAAAAACCACAATTTATAAGATTAAAAGGGTCGAATAAAACATTTTTTAAAATTTATAAGTGTGGATGACTGATATATACTAACAAATGCGTTTCTAAGTATTTTCTACAGTCAGACTTCAGACAAATGATTAAGTGGTGGATTATGTGTTATGTTTGAGTTTAGAATTAAGTTCAGCATTCGAACCTTAGAATAATAAATAAATTAGCAACGCAATTCTTAGTATTTTATTATGCACAGTTTAATTTTAAATTTAATTATATAGATAACTAAATTATAATAATCCATTTATCACCACGGTTTAAAGTGAAAATAGAAACGATTAAACTGATATAAATTTATTTTACTTTTGGTGAGTTATTATTGATATATAGATAAAAATTCAATGTTATGTTCATATGTATATATAAAATTACATTTTCTTATTTTAGAAACTAATTTATTGATTAATTTAATTTTTTTTTTTTGCATAAAATGTTATGAAAAAAAGAATTATGAAAAAATATTTTCGTTTAAGACTGGTCATCCGAAAATCTATAGTTCATTAATAAAAAAATTGTAAATAATAATTTTCTCAATAAACATAACCTAATTTAGTGAATAAGTTTATTAACGTAAAGGCTATGACGAGTTGTTTGGTTGTTTTAAGATTTAAATAGATAGAATTGAAAATCTGTGTGTGGTGGTCTAGTTTATCAGATGACGTGTGTGTGTTAAGAGTGTATCAGAAGAGAAGAGAAGAGAAGAGGAGGAAGAGAACAAAGAAGAAAGTGGTGTGGCGTGGAAATGTCGAAGAAAGGAGGAAGTGGCGCTTCGTTTCAGAAGGACGTGCCATGGCGAGCGTCTTCTTCTACTGTCAAACCCATCCCCAAAATTCACCACTCTCCACTTCTTCGCGTTTCCCAAACACCCGTTACCGATTACGCCGTCTCCGTCATGAGGGTCTCTCTCTCTCTCTCTCTCCCTGTTTTTCACTTCTCATCATTGCGTTTCAATAACCCTTTATTAATATTTTTGGGGAATTGCTGGGGTTTCTCAGCATCCAGACCCTATAGGGAGTGGATTGGGTGACGATGCCATAGTGGAAGCAGCTGGTCCTGACTGCCTCGTACCTGGCCAGAAAATGCCCATCCAATTACTTGGCCTTCAGGTTCTCTTCTTTCTCTTCTCCCTCTTCGCCTTTTCTAATCTTCTTAGTTATGCCTAATCAGCTGTTTTTTCGCCTCTTTTCACATCCAATTCTTTCCTTTTTAACCTTACTGATGGCTTTTTGCCGGATTTCCAATCACTCCTTTTATATAGAACTCTCCAAAAAGCAATTGATATAACAATGTTTCCATATAGCTCAACTCAACACATGAATGATGAGTCCTCTATGTAATTCAATTTTGCATTGTCCACTGTTAATTCATATTATACTAGGGGATTGAAAACAGGCAAATCTATTTTTGTTTTGAATACCCAATGAATATATTTCTTAACTTTGGTCACCTAGTAAGTTAAGTATTGTAGTTCAAGTCCCTTTTGTTATCCATGTTAAAATACTAGTTATATAAGTTGGATTGTTAGAAATTATATACGTTAACTCCTTTTGTTACTGACAGATGAAAACGTATAACGATGTTATGAGAAAAAAAATATAAAACTATCTCATGAATCAATTAGAAAAGTCAACATAGTAGTAGAGAAGAAATATAAATATTGTTTTTCAGATAAAAATAAATAAATTTATTAGGTACTCAAAATAAAGATCATTCATATCTTAATAAGCTGAAACTTACTTGAGCCTAAAAAAATATGTGAATTCAACATCTGGTTTTTGATTGATGGGTAATTCTAGAAAATGCTTGAGCAAGCTTCATGCTTCTATTGGGAAAACAACGAGAAGGACTGATGGATTCTAGCGCGTTGCCTAGATTGACTGTTAATATATTGATTATTAACATTTGGGGGATATGTTCAGTAAGTACTTTGGCTCCAAAATCTCAATCATTGTATATCTTCCTTCTATCAAAATAGCCACACAGTTAATGCTATTCTTTGAGTTTTTGAACTCGTTACTCTTTGATTTGGTTGTTTTCTTAATGTCATGGGGGAGTTTGACTGTTGTTTACACGGTGCTGAACTCATGAGCTACAATCACAATACTAATTAGATTGATGCATACGCCTCAGAACTTTGAAATACAGTTTACAAATATAACCATTTGTCCTCTCAAGTCCTCTATGTTGTTTGCTCCACAAATGGCATATTATTCTACATTATACATCTTAGTTTTTCTTTTCATGTCTTCAATTTTGTTATGATATATTGATCCTTACCTTTTATGTTTGAAAAAGTTTCCTAACATGACAATTCATCTTATAATTCTTACTGCATTGTATTTTGATTTCTTGTCATTCGAAGGTTCTTCACTAGTAACACAAAGAACTGGCAAGGATACTTCTGTTTCAAATCTGTCTATGAAACCAGAATGCTTCTCTTCCATTTCTTCCAAAATAACCAATTTTCTGAGCATCAGTGGAAAAATTGTGTTATCAGTTTAGTTTCCCCCGTTTAGTTTCTATTTTAAATCTTCTCTAGTATTTCTTTTTCTTTTGGGGTAATGCTCTTTAGCAAAGAGTTGCAGTTCTAACTTTTTCCTTCTTGTTTGGACAGGTCTGGCCAATCCATGTGGACCTGAAGTTTTTGGAACCAGTTGGGCGAGAACTTAAGATGCTTGGAAAGGTGAAGTCTTTTTACTTTTTTCATGCTTGCAAAGGAAACAATTGGTCCTTCCGGACGTTAATGTTAACGAGCAGCTTGCATTTGATATTTTGATGAAATGAGAAATATTTCGTATAGATTTAGTTGCATATTTCTTAATTGATATGTTGCATTCAAATAGCAAATAGGAAAATATATGGGGCCTTGTAATTCTGAAAGTTGAAATTATATTGATTTGCCTTGCATCATGTAGGATTTAGAGGGAGAGAAAAATGGGATGTTAAAGTGGGTATTTGCTTTCTTATTCATTATATCCATATATGTAAATTGTTAAAGTGGGTACTATTTCTGGAAAATTTGGCTATATGTCCTCTTTTTCTCTTGAAAAAATGTTCAAGAACTAGTTAAAATTGAATATATGTAAATAAAAGTCTACAACAAAAAAGTCTTGTTCTACTAGGCAATGGTGACCTGCTAGGTAACGAGGGTGGGCAATTACAGTTCTTCATTTCTTTATTTATCCAAAATTGCAAGAAAATATACTAAGAATGTGTAGAATCATATATTTACATTGAGTTTGCTGACCATATGATGTCATTTGGTTTGGTTAAAGACCAAAGTTTCTGATATGTTATTTACTTGAGATCCTTCTAGTCCTTAATCTCCTTATCTTAACCAGATTAACGACCATATATTCTTCTGTCTAGTGCCTTTCTTTATGCAAACTACCTTACTTTACATTGTCATGTTTGCCTAAATTTATTTGGTTGCTAATTTATAATTTGTCTGTTTATGGTTTGATTTCCGAGGTGATATGTCCAGGTGAGACATGCAATTATAAATATGCGATGAGGTGATATGATTGACGTAGTTGTTTTTATGCATGCAGTTCATGGATGATGCCGTTGAACTAATGAACAAATCATTCATCGAGCGTTGATTATACGTGCGTTGATTATACGTGCGTTGCGAAGAGATGAAATAGTTGCAATTTGAATTTTTGTAAGAAATGAGAAATATAGACAACAAGCAGAGTGACTGTAAAATTTGGCTGATTTTGTATGTAAAAGAGAATTGCAGTGAGATATTTTTGTTCGGTGATTATTCCCAGCCTATTAATGCCAATTAGAAACTATTTCTCCCCTTTCCGTTTGCATTGGTGATGATGGAATTGCAAAATTTTGGCAGCAATTTAGCTGCAAAGGATGTGAAATAAGCAAATGAAAAGTACGAAAGGTGAAGGAGAATGAATATGTACAGTCTTAATTTAGCCTGATCCATGGATAGACTTAAGGAGCAGGCAGTTTTGATTCCAGTGAAAAGAGAAATGAAAGAGCGTGCGTGACATGGTTGGTTAGTTTTGCTATAGAATAACTGTCAAGAGTATGGTGGAAGACAACAAGAGAAGAAAAAGAGACGGTAGATCGAATGGTGCGGTGGTGGACATTTCGTCGGTGTATACCATGCCGGACTCCGTAGACTCATCACCAGGTCCTCTGCTCCACATTCCGAGGTTGTTGTCCCTGTTGATGATGATGAGGAGAGGCCAAATTGAATCACAAATAGATAACACAAATAAACAAGAATTTGATAACATAGAGAGATAGAGATGCATTGATTGATACCTGGCATTTCCAAGAACACCGGAAGACATGGTGAGAAGAGAGATACGATCGGCGGACTTAGGTTCAACGCTGTAGGCCTTCTCGTACTTAACCTCGAGTCCTTCGCCAGACGCAACAAAGAAGGCACCGTTCAGTAAAATGTCACCCTCCGACCTCCAGTTCCAGCCCTTCCACTTCGACTGTTGGGTCTCCACTCGTTTGGTAACCTCCTTGGCGAAGGGGTTTTGGGGTGCCATGTACCGGTTCCCCTGGCTGTTGATGGTGGGTTCGCCGCTTCCCCCGATGGCGTACATCTCCCACTCGGTGAAGTCGTTGTTGACGACGTGGATGTAGCCCCTCCGGCAGCGAGGCATTCTCTGGACCAGCTTCTCCCCGAAGTGGTTGAAGGCGATGGTTACCTGCATGCCGGAGTCTGGGAGGTAGTCGTCGCTGTGGCCCAGGAGCATGACCTCGTTGTGGTGGGATAGGTAGTTGTTCGAGATGGTTATCCCCGTCGACCCCATCACGGCGTCTATCAGCCCGTCCTTGCACCGCGACAGCGTGCAGTGGTCGATCCATATGTCCTTCGACCCGAATATCGATATTCCATCCCCGTCCGATTCTGTCCGGAATCCGTAGTGCTCCGGGCTTGACCGAACGTTCGTGTTCCCTGCATAACCCAACCCGCTTTATCTTTTTCTTAACTCTATTTTTAAACTATCATCCTCATTAGATGTAGGAATCTAACTATGTATATAATCCAGGAAGCAACCCCTGCTACTACAAATGAGTCCCTACCAACCAATCAGTGTTGTGCAAAAATTGGTTTCTCATCCCATGAAAAATATAAAAGAATTGATTTCAATATTTACTAAAACCACTACTTTTTTAAAGCTTGTCCAAATATAAAGCAAACCAATCTTGAAATACTTTATAACTTTATACAAACACCCTCCACAAAACAAACAAACGCGGCTTTATCTATTTATCAAGCCACAACGACTTGGTCACTGAGATGGGGATTCGATTGGATTAAACCAAGAATGTCCCTCCCTACTGGAAGAAGAAAGAGAAAACATTTCATTTTTCACAACCTTCCAATTTGGTGTCCTTATAATTGTAGTTACTCATTCAATCCAAAATGTATTGTTATGTTGAGGAAAACAACAGACCTGAGGGATGACAATGATGGATGTGAATGTTGTGTATGATGACATTGCTTATATACTGCAGAGTAATGCAGCCTCCTCCCACGATGTGCACATCAGCACCGCGTCCATCAATGGTCTTGTAGCTGTTAAAAATCAGCTCCTGGGACAGCTTAATCATCATGTTACTGGGGAAGACGATCCACAGTGGCTCGTTCTGTATCACAGCGTATCTCAGCGTCCCAGGTTTTGGGTTCACAGGGTCCTTGTCAGAGGAATCAGTGACCACGTAAAACTCACCACCTTTCCCTCCCTTTGCATACTGACCAAACCCAATGACGCAGTCGGCTAGCCTCTGCCGGTTGTTGGGCCAATCTGGGTCACATTTCCAACAATCATCAATGGGGTTCCCCGTCAGGCACGAAGACTCGTCTCTCTCTGACACCGATAACATTTCCCTTCTTGCCATTGAAGCATTAACCTTCCTACGCAACAACCAAAAAAAGGGTCAATACTCAACACTCAATACAAACTACAACTGTAACGGAACGTGACCCTTTTTCCAGATCTACACTATATTTAGGTAATATTGTACTAACTAACCACATTATTGAGTTCAACTACGATGATGAGCATGGTATGTAGTATACAGTGTGTATATAGTATGAATGTATGTACCTATGAACTTCGTGGGCAACAGCTTCGGGGTCTGGATGTGCCCCTGGAAGAGTTAGGTTAAGCATTGCTGTTCCAAGTGGTGAAAAGGAACTCAGAAGTGAGAGTAGGAAAATGCAGGTTGTCTGGAGCATTGTTGATGAAGAATGGGGTTGTTGTTTTTTGTTGCGCAATGCTCTGAGTCTGAGTCTGAGTCCCTCTGGGCGTTGCTAATTACTGTAGCATGGGAAGTTGTCCAAAAGTGTTGGCTAGTGTTGGGTTAGGCGAATTAATAAGCAGGGAAAGTGAGTGACCGCAATGATAACTAACTAACGAGGTTAAGTGGGAACAGAAGCAGGGTATAAACAAACTTTTGTGTATAACTATAATAATTATACGTGGTGAGAGGTAATTAAGGTATGGTAGTATTTTACCATGTTCGGTGGTGCTGAAAAATAATGATTGTAGAGAGGTTCTTTTGATTAATTTATTGATGGAAAAAGGCAAAAAAGGGAGCAGTGAGTGAGAGAAGTAGAAGAAAGGGTGGCGCATTGTCAAGGAATCACTCTGCTCTCGAGGAAATGGTCTCTTCATTTGTTTTGCGGGACAGGGTAGCCACAGACACTGTCACTGTTCCAAACAAACTTATCATCAATATTACTCCTATCACCATATCCACAAGGCCAAAACATAAACACAAAAGACATTTTCCTTTTTCTTTTTTCATAACAAGGTTTTTCGTTTGAGAATTTTATGAATATACTACTACTACTACTGGATTTTGCTGTTAATTCTGAGCGGAAATGAGGTGATGAATGCATGGAAGAAGATGAAGTAGGCTTTTGACTTTTGGACCTATACCTACGTATGAGCAGCACAGGTTACGAGATTTTGGCATGGTTGAAAGCTCAAGCATCCATGTAACAAGGCGCTGATTTTGAATGCAGACACAAATACAAACTTATTAATAATTCTGCTTCTGTTACTTTTCAACTTATCTATTCACCTATTATCTTAAATCACCAATATTTTAGTGTTCTGCAAATATTTCTTAATTCATAGTTAAAGATTCATTTCTTTTGAGATATCAAAATTAGCGAAGACTGCTTTTTCTCCCCAGACAAAATGTTGTCAGGTTTAAATTTTAACTACTTATTTATCCTTTAAGTTGTTTTATTTTTTTATATTGAAAATGATTTCCTATAAACTTCAAAAAAAATTAAAGCAATACGTGTTAAAACATCATTTCTAATGCAGTGGTTATAGTTATGATATTAATTTTAATACTAGGATTCCAGAATGAAGAATATTTAATTATAACAAATAAATTACTTTTTAAATTTGTAACAAATGAAAAAAAAATACATATACAAAATTATAAAGGTACAAGTCTTATAAGAATGTAGCACGATTAAACATATTTAAACTAAACTAAAATCTTATCAAAGGATCTTAATATTTATGCATGTTCTAAGATTAAAAGTTATAAAAGTATTTGCATGCAACCAAATATGTTAAGAAAATATTTTTTTTTTGGATCAGTATGTTTACCCATCTCTCACCTAAATTGGTGGACAACTTCAAGTCTTGACGGTCAAGTTCACCACACTCTCGGTATGCAAACAACTAATTGCATCTTACATCGTCCATGACCCTCCTCAACATAAAACAGGAAAAGAGGACTCTTGCGGACTTTCATGGAAAGGTTCAGTAAGGTTTGTCTGAGTATCATAAATCTCATATCATAAATCTCATACCAATATACACTATTTACACAAAGTACTTACTTGATTGTCGGAATACTTTTTTCAGGTCATCTCTGATCGAGCATCAAGATTTGTGGAAGAAGACTCAAAGAAATAAATTGAAAGACCACCAACACATCAATAATTGTACAACCATTTTCATGTACTATCTAAACTCTTTTACCTTATAGATACAAATTGATTTGAACTAAGTATAGAGTGAAATATCCCACAAGCACATATTAAATTTAGTTTGAGTATGCTAAAAAAATGAAGGGGTGTCCTATGACATGGAATTATATGGGGTCCTCATGGGCAAGTAAACCTTTTTATGTTTCAAGACAAGTGTTGGACATGTCAACCTTTTATGCAATAAGTTCTTGAGTGAAAAATAACAAAAGTAATGCCCAAATTCGGGTGATTTATGCAATAGAAAATTATACTTAAAAAAGAGTAGTTTATAACAGTGTGATGTGATATATTATAATTCTAAAATTATTTTATTTTAATAAAAATATATCTCTTCAATTACAATTTGCTACAAGATTATCAACATTAATACTCTTATATAATATTAATCTTCCAAACTCGTGTAGTATTATGAACATTTTTACAATGATTTTCCCCTGGTTATGATTATATTTGTGAATAAATCCCACCCTAAAATACCCATGATTGAACCTCTCTAAATTATATAAGCCAAACTCAACATTTTCTTACAAATCCACTATAATCTATCCTCATTAACAGTAAATCAAGCAATTCGAACAACTAAGACTTAATGAAGCCAAAACTACTAATATTATAACATATCTTTGATCTGCTAATTCTATTATTGTGGGGCACATCAAACATGAACAGTGCAATTCAAATTTTACATAAACTCTTTTTTTAAACCATAAAAATTGAAAATTTGTAAACGTATTAATGATTTTTTTTAAAAGAATTTAACTTTTTGCATCAATTGGGCTAACTCCTTTCGCTCCCCATTGCCGTGCTTAAGCCGCAATAGAATCATTAGCATTATTAATGCATGCTAGTTGCTTTCTATTAATCTTTAGTTTAGTTTAATCAAACAAGGAAACTATATTAAATAATTTTTCTTAAACGGATTGGTGTGGAGAAAAAAAAAATAGTGTATATACAAATCTACTGTAACGTAGACAGTAGATTTGTTGTTGTTAAAATCTTAGTAAATAATTTTAAATATCAATTTAAAAATAATTTATAATTTTTTTAGTTTATAAAATAATATTTAACTTAATTAATACAGTAATTAATTGTCTTTTATTTTTAAAATTATTTATTTAATAATTTTTTCTTGTATAAGTGAAGATACACATAATGAGGAACCTATAGTAAAAAAAGATGACAAAAAAAAAATTACAACACAACACATTCTAGAAATTAATAACAAAATACAACAGTGAAAAAATAAAATAAAAAAATTATTGGGTAACTGTACATTAGATGTGTTGATTAATTTTGCCACTTTTCTTCTTCTAATATCTCAAGGTTATTATGCTATTGGAGTTGCCATTTAATAAGTCTAATATAACAATATAAATGGATAATTGATGAGTTAAAAGTGTTGTATATTGAAATGAAGTTGTGAAAGTATGAATTTCCATGAACTTGGTATAAATTATGGAAATGTTGATGACATGGAGTCAGTGTTAGTGTATACATATAATATCTATTCAACCTTTTCTTTTCATGGACATACTGTGGCCCCAACACTAAAGAAAAAGGTCATAATGTGCCACAAAAGAAAATTGTATTTGTAAGTTGTATCTATATAATATACGAACTACACACTAATCATACACTTGTTTCATAAAGCGTTGTCTAATTATTTATATTATCTGACAAAACCTTTATAAACTGTTGTAGTTTTGAAGGAAATATGAAATGGGTTTTATTCAACGTTGCATGTTTTTGCAAGAGCATTATGGCGCCGGAAAATCTATTGAAAGTAAAATAAATATGTGCTGCATATTCCATTCACATATATATATATATTCTTTTCGTCTCTGTGTAAAGCAAAAGAAACATCTCTTATCTGCAAGAGAGAGTTTCTTTATTTTTATATTATTTTTTTGCGACACTTTGCTACCCTCTTTAAATGTGGGCCATCCTCATTACTAAATTTCAAAATGGATGTGTTTTGGTTTTGACAATTAGGTAACTCAATTTACGTTATTGTGACGTGTAGATAATAAAATCAAAGATTTTGAGGAAATCCTTTTTTTTTTCCATCTTCATGTACACGCCATTCTATTTTTCTTAGCACATGTTTTTTTGCAGAAGTTTTGTTAGAAGTGGGTTTATTAGAAACAAAAAATGATTCATTCAGATTTGCCGAACTCTGATTTGTGGTACTTTTAGGATTTCGTCCAGCTCCATTTATTTTCAAGAGTATCATTCAAAGAGATTCATTCCATCATGGACCTCACTTTATTAATGTTGAGGACCAGAACAACACAGTAACAAGGAATGCTGTAATAGTATAGAATAGAAAAATAAAATGTAATAATGTGTTTATTCACGCCAAAAGAAGAGCGTGGTTCGTGTTTCTCTACTATGCAGCGCGAGTGTGAGTGTAGAATACTGTACTTTATATAAAAGGAAGAATCCATTTTAGATTTTAGGGTTTTGTTAATGTTAAAAATTTATTTTGATGCACTTTACACACAAGTTATTAGAATCGATTTTTTAAACTATTGTTTTTGTTGAAAATAGTTTTTTATGCACCTTATACATAAAATATAATCGATTTTAATTTTTTTTTCATGTTGGAAAATGTTATACACAGCATAAAATTAAAAAAAAAAACGCAGCATAAAATCAATCTTTTTAGTTTATTTTTTTTTACTTCTTCAGTGTTATTTAAAATTTATATTTATTTAAGATTTTAAAAATTTATATATTTCAAATTTTTATTTAAGTAGGACATAAAGAATAAATTTGTAATTTTAATTTTTATTAATTAAAAAAATTCAATAACACTAATTACATCATTCACAAACTTATTTTAATAAAAAATATTAAAAAAACTCATGTTTTTCATTTAAATAATTATTCAACAAAATAATTTAATTATCTTAAATCTACACAAATATTCACCATATTTTTGTTATCTAAAGACAAAAATAAATTTATAATCTTTCAAATCTTTAAAAAAAATTAAAATTTTCTCACAAATCACATCAGTCAAAACTTTTCTCAAATCCTCAAATATTTTCATCCTAATCCTAATCCAAATACATGAGTCAATATTCTCTGTAATGAATTATCCCGATGACTTTTACACATGTAATTTTCAACGTGAGTTCTCACTCTTGGTTTGAATTAGGGAGCCACTAAGGAATATACAGGACTTGGTTGTTGATGAACAAGATACTGACATTTGAAGCAAAGTTTATTGGTACTAAAACTCATAATTATATCCTACATTTTGTCTATCACGTTCATATAATTATCACTAATAACTACTTATAGGTTGACCCATTACTATCTAAATGATAATTTGTAAAAATGAAAGAAAAAGAAGAAGAGTTACTGGTATGATAAAAAAGTTATTAAAAATAATGAGAAAATGTTAAATAAATTATATGATTATATAAAATTTACCGTAAATATGATAATAATTGGAGTGAGCTTTGGCGAACATGCAAAACACTGCTACACACTGCCACAATTTATGTGCACCTTTTGACTTTTTTATAATCATGTGGGCTCCACTATATGTAAAATCACGTGGGGTCCACTATATGTTAGACAGTGTATAATGCTGATCCCCAATTTGAGGTAAGTGGTCCGCATTTTAACGGCTGGAATTTCGTCCGGACTAATCCATATCATATTCCAGTTAAGGTAAAATCTATTTTAAATACATATTTTTTTCTTAATTCATTAAAAAATTTATAAAAATAAATTTGTTATAAATGTTTGAGTTTTTGAAACAATATTTTTATTTGATGATTGATTTTAATAATATCGTCATTTGAGATTGAAAGATTGACCTTGTCTCAAAAATTAGAATATGAGAATTGAAATGAGTTTTTAGAGATAATAATAATATCTTGGATGTGTTATTGACTCTAATATCAATGATTTCATAAAGAAAGCTGTGTTTATTAATTCGGATTTTAATTTGGATTGGAAATTAATGAAAACGTTATGGATATAAAATAGGATTCTAGTTGTAAAATTTTTATTTATAATAAGGCTGGAGTAATGTGGGCCTTGGTGTTGTGGTGATTTTTTTATGTCCAACAAGAGAGGCGAGGACATGTTGGACTGTTTCTTTCTATCTCCACATGTTTTTCTTTCACCTTCAGAAATTTTTGGTATTTAAAAAATCTTTTTTAGTAATATTTTGGATTATGTAATTTTAATCTAAATTTTTTTAAAAAATTTGTAATTAGTTTTCATAATATAGAAGCCTTTTTCAGATGCATGATTAGTTTCAGATTACATAATCCAAAAGTTTTTTTAATATGAGATTAGTTTCTGGATTATGTAATCCATATGTATTTTTTCAAATGTATGTCTGGATTAAATAATCTGGAAACTACTCTCAAATCCAGACTTTTAGATTATATAATCCGAAATACTATTTTTTAAAATTATATTTTAAATTAAATAATTCATAAACTATTTCTAAATCTGAAATTACTTTATGGATTATATAATCTAAAATATAAAGATGATATAAAAACGTATTTTCATGTTTTATATAGGGTGGTAAAATGGAGTGTTAGAAGAAGATATGGATGATGTAGAAAGAAACAGATGTTGATGTGACTTTTTCGTTTTGCAATTTAATATACTATAGGTTAAATTGCAGTTTAATAGCATAACCACCTTAATGAAATTAATAACGAATCAAATACATAAGTATCAGTTACAAATTAATTACTTTGGGAAATTATGCACTGAAATTTATATTAAAAACTAGAAGGTTAAGAGTACTAAAGAGAAAATAATTCAAAGTAAACAGTAATTTTTTTAAAAAAAAAATTACCACCAATACCAGAAATTTTATTTTTTTAAGTTTCAGTAAAAAAAGAAATTAACATGATTCTATTTATAATAATTTGATTTGTTATTTGATAGACATTACATTGAATCAAATTAAAGTCTATCTTTATCTTAGTATATTACATTCATATCACATTCCGTAATAATTTTTTCTTCAAAAAAATGTTTTTAATAAGCTAGACATTTTCTTTTGATGATTTGACCTAATGTAGTTTTTTTAATTCTTTTAATTCTCCTATTTTTTCTAACATTTTAGGTTTGGCATCCCTTACTTTCTACTGCTCCTTTTTTTTTTCTTTACATGTTTCTGATTTCTCGAATATATTTCCGAGTTAATTGAATCTTATTAAAATTTAACAATTTTTTTTTTCTTGATCTCCTTCTACACCTTCAAAGTCTCATGTTCTCAAGACATGCTACCCAAGTATAAAACTATTAATGAAAGAAATCAAATTACTTATTTTAAAAGTTGGAGGAAATCAATTAACTCGAGAAGAGTTCAAAGACCATAATTTCATTAAATGTAAATTAGATAAGCCAAAAGATCATTTATAACTCTTCTTCTATCATCAATAAAAGTGATATACCCCAAAAATGTCAAACAATCCTTTTCGTTAATAAATAATAAATCGAGGAAATTTTTTATTTGTCTTTTATGCGCTTCCACTAGGGAAACACTTATTTTTACATAAAAGGAATGAAGCACAGCAATGTAAAATTAATAAAAAAATAGAACAATAATGCTCAAACTAATACTTTGAAACGTAGAGTTGTATCTTCCTCTCATTTAGAGGCTGTAGCGGCCTTGCAGTCCTTATAGCATACTGTGGCAGAGTACATAATCAAGATTAATTCAAGATCAAATCCAACAACAAATTTTTAAGGAATAAAATGCTTTCTTTTTTAAAATTCCACCTTAAGTACTTAGAAGAAATTTACTTACATATTCAAGTACAGTATTCTTCAGTAGCTCCACTTGTATTCTTGAAACAGTTCTTATCTAATGAAATTAGGTAAAAAAGCACAATAAAATATAGTTAGTTACTACTATCTTTCTCTATAAATTCTAATTAATATTATCTTAAAGATTATATTTTTCCAACACATTTCAAATATGACAGATCAATTATATTCTCTTCTTTTTTAAAGGAGATGAATAATATAGATGTTAAAAAACTTAATTATGAATAAGAATGATAATGTATAGAAAAGGTATCTAAGTATACCTTCTTATCAATGGTCCAAATGATGCCTTCGGTGCAAGGAGGTGCAGTGAGTGATCCTATATACCTGTAGAACATCGTGCTACCCATCATGATCTCTGAGGGATCAATCTCCCCTATACTTTTCTCTTCGTCTTCTTGGGGAATGTCCATTAGGTATTCTTCCAACTGAAAAATGTATAAATATATTATCCATGCAATATTACATATAGCTTTTGTTCTTCCTTAATAGTAAATATTATTCCATGTACCTTAGAGAGCAATGGATCAGGAGAACCGTAGTTGTACAAAATACCAACAACAGCAGTCTTGTTTGTTCCATCAGGCTGTGGGCTAACATGCACCATGTGCAACTCCAAGTCATACCTTCCCAAAGCACCAAAATTAGAACAACCATCCATCAAAATATATATATAACAACTACAGTACTACTACTAGTTTGTAACTCCAATATCATTTCAGGGTTCTTATCTCAGATGAAGACAAATTTATTCAAGTAAAACATTAATGAACTTCAAATCTTCTTAACCAAGTCTGAACTAAGCATCGTTGGTTAATTATATACTTGACCAAGTCAGTTTCTACTTCATAAAATTTAAAAAAAAAAATTGAGTTAAAAAACGAAAGATTTAGAATATTTATATTTGAGAAGAAAGAAAACGATCAGAAGTGATTGTGAAGGGAAATTAACCTTTGGCCGTCGATGGTATGTTCGGAGGGCCAGTGCCAATGGGCTTGTATGAGGAAGAAAGGTGATCCATCTATGTCTATTGAGCCTGCACCCCCTCCCCACTCCACCTGCAACAATAATGATGTTTAAGACTTCAATCAGAACGTAAAATTTTTAACTAGAAATCAAATTTAGTATAGTTGTTAAGATAATTATTGTTAAATTTAGTAAATTCATAATAGTTTCGTATTATGCTTTCTGGTTTATATACACATGCATGTAGGGATATAAGAGGGTGTGTGTATATGAGCAACCACCATTAACTGTGAGCGTTTTAGAAGAGGTTTTGTACTTACTGCAACATCATGACCTCTGTTGGAGACAGTAGCATATTGAGGGTTATAGGTCCAGTACTCCAGACTCCCTAACTCTGGGATCACTTGAACACAGTTACTTGACAAATCAATAGGAGATTGCGTTTGCCCTATTTTACAGTCTGCCCATGCTTCTTTAATATCACCCCAGTATTCAGGCCCATTTCCACTATCTTTATCGTAACCATACTCTGAGCCATATGCAAAAACATATTTACATCAACAATAATCAATCATAGTTTATATGCTTCTTTGTTTTCATTTTTCTATGTTTCTTATGGAACTTTATATACCATAATCGTTGAATAATGAAGGTACACTTTTACGTATAAACCAAACTGGGAAATTGAAAACTTGTGAGAGAGGTTATTGCAACAAAATTTACCAGGTTCGGGAAGAGCTCCAGTTAATGTGGAACAAAATAAGATGGATATTAGTGAAATTGCAATCGAAATTCGCTGCATGTTTCAGGATGGTGGAGAAATTTCTTTCTGAGAGAATGTCTAGTGCCACAGAGATTATTAGTTCTTGGATATGTTGTGCGTGTGCTTGGGTATTTATACTGTGGCAAGAGTAGAAGAAGTGGTTGTGGATTTGGTCTGGTTGTGATTAATTAAGGAGGAACCTGCTTTGAAGTTTTCTTTATATCAATGTCACCAATGTTTTTTCTTTAATTAATTAATCTTTCTCCTTTCACCTTCTCCAATTAGCCTCTCATTTTTATGCTTGTTAATTTCCTGTTCTGGGTAAAAGATGAACGGAATTATTCTCTCATCTGATTTTTGTAAGATACAACATGGAATATTTTAGCCGTCAGAGTGGGAAAACCCAGTTCAATTGTCGCTTGTGGTTGACCTAGTTCGATGTTCAACCTTACGTAGAGAGGTAGTGTAAGAGAACTAAACTTATATTTGGACATGGTCATAGTGATCGCAACCACTGCACTGACTAATAATAAGGGGTAAATCAGTTCATAAACAAATTGCCATATATATAACATGTTGAAGGTATCAGATTGTTTATTGAACGAGTAAATAGTGTTGCTTAAGCTGATAAGAGATGTAATTGACCAAATTTGATAAGTATGTTATTGAACAAAGTTTTGTTTGGTGATTCAGACATAAACCTTTTTGAAGGTGTCAGATTGTTTAACAGGTAAATAGATGAAGTGATGTAATTCACGTCTCTATATATTATTTGCAAAGGGTCTGAACATCACCAACTGGGGTAACAATTATCCACCTTTCTTCCGATCACCTTAATTAGTAATATAAAAACTAAGTTTATGATGCATGCGACTTATCAATCAATATGGAAGAAAAAAACAATACTACATTTTCCTTTTGGAAATAAGGATGAACTGATCAAACAATATATATTTATTGTACATGCTACGATGTAGATGTTCCACGAGATCATCTAAATCAATATACTATATCAATATCTTATCTGCATATGGCAGCCATGGATTTTTTCTTCTCTTGTGTATATAAATTCCTAGTTGACTTGCTAAATTCACTTGTAAAGAAAAGGACATTAAAATCCAGGAGATGCTTAAACATTTGCTATTGAGTTCTAATATTTTGACAACTATATCCACCTTAAATTAAAAAAAAAAATCCCTTTAATGAAAATACATGCAAAATATAAGAAGTTGGATTTTTTTTCAAAATTAACAAAATTATAATTTTTTCCAAGTACTATATTAGTTACTCTGTTATAACGAGTAAGAAAGTTATTTTATTTACACTCTCTTATTTAGATTCTCCTATTCTCTTATTGACGGGTGAGATGGAACTTGAAGCATTATTGTATTAATATTATTTCTGTCCTTTAGATTAATAATATTTTTGTGATATTACATATCTTAATTCAAGAGATTAAGTTTTTTTTATATGGGTTAAGATATTAGTGTCGTAAATGTTTATTAATCTCTCGTTTCATTTATTTTTATTTTTGTGTCTTTTACTTTGGTCACTCTTATAATTTCTTTAACATTTCTTTCTCCTTTGAATGAAATTTTCTTCTTCTTTTATTTGGTTGAGAGATTTTTAGAAAAAAATTATCTTTATAAATAAAATAAAATGTTTTATTATAAAATAATTTTTTTTGAATAATTTTTAATTTTTTTTACAAATATATGAGAATAATTCAATTATTTAAAATTATATAATTTTAATTTTTATTATAAATTAGGTTTTTTATATTTTCTTTTATTTCAAAATTATTTATATTTTTCTTTGGCTCGACTTTGGTTGATTATTGTCAATTCCGTTTAAGTTTAAACATTGTTAGCTAGCTTGTTAATGATGTTATGTTAAACACGATTTTTTTCTCAAGTAATATTAATTGGACTTACTTTAATCAAACTGATTTTTATGTCATTTAGAATTTTTTTTTACTGATAATAATGAGATTATTTTTCATCTAACGTGTAGTTCATAGTTTTTTAATCCGTATTAATATAGATTATTTTTTAGTTAATATTATTGAAATTATTTATTTGTTTATGTAGACCAGCACAATTTATGATTTCATATGTTTGGTAGAGTTTTCTTAACAAATATCAAAATATATATATATATATATTTATATATATATATATATATTATTAACCAATTAATAAATAACTCTTGTATTTAGGATTAAATAAAATACACTATTCAAATAAAAAAGAATTTAAAATAAAAATAATATATTTTTAATCTTTCTAAAAATTATAAAATTCTTTATCCAAACACAAATGACCACGTATGTTTGCAATTTTTAAGACGGTTCATAGTTTGGTTCAAAAGAAAATTTACCCAAAACGATATCGAACTGAAAATTATTTGGAAAATGTTTTGTTCTAGTCAACTTGAGGTCGGTCGGCATCCAGATGAGTTCTTGGTGGTCTTTTTTCAAGTTCTAATGATTCAACCTTCTGGACACAAGAGACTTCTCCTGCGATGACACTCCGACGTTCAAGTCAATAAGAGCCTAAAATATAATGAGTATAATATAAAATAAGAGTTGAAAGTACTCTCTATGTTGTTTATTAGATTATATTATATTATCATTTCTGTAGAACATAATCTGATATATATAGATTGAATTGTAACTTCTCCACCTTTAGTCATGATTCTGTCTTAATTGAGTGATTAAGGCTAGTTGATTGAGATCTATTGACTTGTGCTCCCTCATAACTTTAGATACATAGGTCGGGAAACGACCATAAATGACCAATCATCAGGTTAAGCCCATGACCTAACATGCCCCTAGCTTCAGGCGTAAGCCAATGAGGTTACGATGAGTTTGAAGGTCGAAAGATAAAGCATTTGTTATATTTCATCGAATTAGCACATGAGCTTACAAGATCGAATAATTTCAATAACTAAACTATTTATAAATTTATTGAAGTGGTCTTATATTAAAAAAAGGGAATTGTAGCAAGTTCTTGAACTTTTTATTTAAAAGTTGGCTTTGCTACAAGGCTAAACAAACAAATTTTTATAGATAAAAAATATTGTTCTATTTTTTTCTCTCTTTAATGCACACAAACCTTTTTCTTTTAATTTTGTTTAAAATCTTTTTCCAATTTTTTTTTCTATTTCAAAAGGGAAAATCATGACAAAAAAACTTTAATAACAGTACTTTTTATTTCTAATTAAAACGTTTTTTCAAAAATTAAATTTAAAATTTTCTTTGAAATTTGTAATTTCTTCTTTTTTTTAATCATTTGAAAACGTTTTCTTTACTATAATATGATAAAATATACATTTTTTTACTTGAACACAAGTATAAATAATGAATAAAAGCTTGTTATTTATTTTAAATATATTTAAAAGCAAAATATAATAGAATAATGTTTATGATTTAAAATTAAAAATGTTCATTTTTAAACACGATTTATTAATTAAAAAAAAATCTGGAAAACACTTCCTTCCAAACTAACTCAACACTCTTTTTTTCAGTTTTTATTTCCTGAGTCTCTGTATATAAGGGGTTGATCCAAGAAAAAAGGGGAGTGCGATTGTGGAAAAAAAGAGGAAAGAAGCAACAAGAGAAAAGGGATGACGGTGAAAGAGAAGAAAGAAACAAGAGAGTGAGTAAAAGAAAAAAGCGAAAGAGAGAAGAGAGAAAGAACAGAAAAGACAAAGAAGATTGCAAAGCTTTTTGAAAGGCAAAGAAGCTGAGCCAGGGATCCTCTTCAAAAACCAGACATCAAACGTTGTTCTCAACTCTCCACACTTACATTGGAAAACCAAAATTCTGAATTTTGATACAAGAGTTATCGTTTTGTTTTGCTGGTCTCGAGTTTTTCTTTCATTTGCAATGCATAAGAGTGAAGAATGCTACTCTCATATGCTTATCGTTTATCATTCATGAGACCGATGCCATGGACTTTGAAGCGTGAAGGAACATTTCTTGGAACTCATTATGAAATCACACTGTGTTGGAGATCCTACATCGACTAGAGATTAGAGCCTTTCATTGTATATAAGTGGGTGCAAACCTCACCTCATTGAGCCGGTTTTATGGGGTTGAGTTAGGCTTAAAGTTCACTTTGTAATATGGTATCAGAGCCATTTCGAGCCTATCTTAGCGAGTATTTGTTGGGCCGGGGGTGTGTTGGAGATCTCACATCGACTAGAGATTAGAGCCTTTCATTGTATATAAGTTAATATTAAAAAACTTATTATTTTATTATAATATAATCGATTTTTTTTATTTATTTTAGTATTAAAGAAACTTTAATTTTTTTAAATCCTTTATTACAGTTTTAAAATTTGAATGCTGATATTTTGATAATTCTGTAACATATTAAAATTACATAGTTTTTGTTGACATTCTTTTTTTTTCATTAATTACAATTATATATTGTTATTAATATTATAATTAAATATTTTTAAAATTGTTAATAAATTTATCTAATATTTAATTTGTATATTTTATATTGTATATATATAATTATATTAATAATTATAATAGTAATAAAATATAAAAATTGACTGATAATTTAAATAATTTATATATTTTAAAAATAATGTACAACTTAAAACAAATTCAAACCAAATATTGTTACTTTCACCACTTTCAGAAAATGCATAAAAAAAAAAATTGGATAAAATAAAATCATCCTAGGTGAAATCACTACAAATCTCTTCATTTATATGAAGAATCAAAATCTGATCTTATCCTCTCCACATTCCCTCTCTCACTCTCAAAACCACTATAAGACTTATTTTATTTTTACATTTATAAGAAATGAGTTATAGTTATAATTTTTCTTTATAGGTATGGGATATAAAAGTTAAATTTTCTGGTTTAACATTTTAATATAAATAGTTTATTAAATGTAAGTTGATTAAATTTTGCACCAATTTCTTTAATATAATTGTGTAGTTTATACTATTTATATTAAACAATCACTTTAAATATATGTATGACTATATATATTGTCTTATATATAGTTTCTATTAATTAAAATCCGTATCTATACTTTAATATGATAAAGATAACATTTTATTCATTTTACACTACTTCTATGCAATCGTTCTATAATATTGATGTATAGTTGACACTATATTTACTTATTGTAGGTCTCATAAGTGCATTAATTTAAAATTTATATATTATAAAAGACTATACTAAAATATTATTTATAGTATGTATTTTGTGTTTATAGCTACATCAGAACTAAAACATTCTACCAATCATACTTGTCACCACAAGTTTTGGAAATGACTCAATACACTCTTAATCAACTTAAGCTGGTGGCATAAAAGAGATGGACAATAATTATCTATAACTACATATAAAGAAATAAGATTTTTTTTTCTAAGTATTCTATAAATCTAATTTTAAATCTGTCATATTATTCATTTTCCACAATTTCATTATATTCTTTAAATTATTCACATATCAACACAACACTTCTATAATCAATCATTGTTTGTTTTAACCATAATATTATTATTATTTATTTTAAAAAAATAAAGATAAAAGTATCTTTCATTATTATAATACTAATAATAAAAATAAAAATTAGTAAACTTTAATAGAGATGTGGGGGGAAAGAGAGAAAAAAAAAAACAAAAAGAGATATTTGCAAAATGTGACTGGTCTTGTAACTATCAAAAGAACAAATAAAAAGGATAATTGCTAATAGAAGGTGACAGCCACCCAACAGACCACAAATAAGTCACTAAGTTTAAAGAGGGAAGAAATGTAGAAAAGGAACAAAATTAAGAAAATGCATATAAGAAAAAAAAGAAATTTTTAAAATTATTTTTAAGCATATGAATCAAAGTAAGTAAAAGTAAAAAAAAATGTTTCTTCTCTCCTCCATTTTCCACTAATAAAATATACCAAAAAAAAGTTACAAGGAAAACAAAAGCCAAAACCTGGCTCTTAGTTTGTGTCAACTTGAGTCATTCGTTTAGAATCTTGAGTTTTTGTAGTACGTGTCACCATTAAAACCACACATCCAATATCAAGTGAAAGTTCAAAACAATTTCACTTTACCAAATTAGGATAAGGTTGTATAATTTTTTTTCACAAAAATTTATAGGAGTGATGATAGTCATATAGTACTCTAAAATTATAAAAAAAATGAATTAATAAAGATTTTAATCGGAATTATGTCATTGTCAAATCCTCATGTTGATAGTTTAAAAAAATTATATCCTAAAATCATATATATGAGAGAGAGTGATAATATTTAAACTTGTATCTCTTTAAACTTGCAATGGTTTAGATTTAAGACAATGTCTTATTTTGATACTTTCAAATGAGATTGTATTTATATAAATTTTTCATAATTCTAATTAGTATCCTAATAAGATTAGTTCAGAAAATATAATTAATACAAAATTATGAAAACATGATATTTAATATCTTAATAAACTTTCTTCATTATATTGAATAAAATATATTTATTAATCAATTATAAAATCCACAATTTTAATTCAAAATATGAAGTTGTAGATACACGCGCCTTAATGACTACATAGTATTTACTATATACCAAAATAATTGCATAGTAATTTAATTACAAGTACACATTTAATATATTTTAACTACAAAAAATTACAAATAAGAAAATGATAACAAGTTACCTGTTAAAGAATTAGAAATGAAAAGTATTTATGGAAAACAATATTACTTAAATATTCAAATAATTTTCTTTATCCAGAGTCTCTATCCATGGGCTAAGAATCAAATACAAAAAGAAAAAAAAAATACTATAAGAGATTTAAGAAAGGGAAATTATTATAGTTTAAAATATAATTTACTGTGACATGTTTTTGTAAAAAATATTGTTTTTATTAATTTTTGAAAGTTGATATTTAACCTCATAAGTTACAAAAACTTTGTCAACTCATTTTATTTCTCTCTGTCCAGTATTCATTTTATAGTACTCCATATTAAGTACATTAATCACGTATTAAAGAATTATTTTTCTAGATAGTTTTTTTAATAGGCATTAATTATTTTCCTAGTTTTGTAAGAATGAAAGTTTTAATATAATAGTACATATTTATATTTTGTTAAAAAGATATTTAATTTCTTGTGGTCACATAATAAAGTTCCCTGAAAAAAATATTTGATTATATTTTTTGATCTCTTTGTGGTGCTGATTGATCTCGCGTGAATATAGTCTTATTCCTGGACCTGGTTACCCTGTTCATTTGTAGGGACCATATGGTTTAACTCAGCAATTCAACACACACATAAACCATGACATTCTTAATTTACCTTGGTGGGTGGGCATAGTAAAATAGTAAAAAGTAACACTCTCTCTCACCAACCAACACCAAACTACAAAACCAAAATCTAATCCAAACCTTAAATTTTACTACCTTCGCACTTCACACCAACTCCAACACTTCTTCTCCATCTTCTTCTTCCATGGCAGCCACCTCAACCTCACTGGCTTCTCAACTCTACATTGGCCTGCGCCGGCCCTGCCCCAAGCTCGATTCTTTTAATTCTCCATCTTTTTCTGCCTTCGACCCCAATATTCGCCTATCCCTCTCTCCTCCGAAACCCTCACGCTCCGTTGTCGCCATGGCCGGCTCTGGCAAGGTGCTTTTGCTTCTTCTTTTATTCTTTTTAAAAAATCCAACTTTATTATTCTTATCATTACCCTTGATCGTTAAATAAAACTTGTCTCTGTGATTTCGGTGGGGAATGTATTTCTCTTCAATGGGTTGGGTTGGGTTGGGTTTACGCAATTCCATCAAATCCTGTTAGCATCCCTGCATTATTAGCCACTAAGTAGCCGAGGTTTTTTTTTTTTCAATTTTTGATTTTTGGTTATATATTGCTTTATCTTTTAGTGGTTGGTTGTCCATTTGCCGTTTGGTGTATTGATCTTTTCTTCCTTTCTTCGATGTTGCAGTTCTTTGTTGGCGGCAACTGGAAGTGTGTAAGTATCTTTCCCTCAAACTGTTTTTGTATTTTTGTTAAAATGCAATGTTTATTTCTGGTGATTCAGTACTTGAGTAGTTGATTGATTTTATATTCTATTTTAGCATTAGAATGTTATAACAGCACACTATTGGAAAGTAAATTATGCGCCATGGCTCTCGGCCTATGTTTTGGTTTTGAGTAAATAACCAATGCAATCACTTTTCCTTGTAAGTATTAAACTCATTGTTTCTGGATTATGCATCTGGTTAAACTCACCACACTTTGCTACTTATGTCCTGTGACTTACCTTTTTCTTTAGCTTCCCCTAGCAAGAGCATCCTAGAGCTCGTTTTCAACCCTTTGTTCAAGCTTTCTTTTCATTTTTTATTTTTAGCACTAGTGTCCTTGGGCCATTTCTTTCCATCTGTCATACCTTGCTTATATCTAAGGAATGAACTCTACATTAAAGGACTACAACAACATTTTCGTTCCCCTTGATCACCGTGGGAGCAGCACAAACTTGGATGATTACTGTCTTAAATTAAAAATAAAGTTTTCTTGTGACTTCATTTCTGACTGTAAGAAGAATTTCTTCATACTTCATCAATTATCCTATTTGTATAAAATAATGAAATTGTTCTCTTGTAGTCCTACCTGTTACTTGAAATAAGCCCTTTTTGTATTGTTCAGTAGTTTTTGTTCTTTTGTTTGATGTGCTCAACCACTGATAATATCACGGTTCAATCAATTACTAATTCAGTGTACTCTGCACATATCTATTTCTGATTTTAATTACTTTTGTTGTTTGCTCTAGAACGGAACAAAAGATTCCATCAGTAAGCTTGTTGCTGACTTGAACAGTGCAAAATTGGAGCCCGATGTTGGTGAGATGTGTTCAATCTTTATTAATGTGTTTCTCGCTAATAGCTGTAGAAGACTACTAAAAATTATGTTATGCTTCTTCCCTACTCAGTAAACCTAAAATAATTTGTTGAGATTGAACGTGATATTTTCTCTGCATGCCAATGTCGTGACACATTTGGGGTCTGGTTACGAAGTGCTGAAAAAATTATATTATATTTTCTGGTTGTAAATGCTCAAATTATTTGTGTCAAAAGGAAATGGACATAGTTCTCTATTGGCCATTCCCAGTACCAAAAAGTGGCAAAATGCATGGAACCCCCTTCCAACTATGGGTCATTTGCAGAGAACTCCCTTGTAGTTTGAAACTCACCAACATGATTCATCGAACTTATCAAACTATACAATGACTCCTCACAGGGTGTTTTGGGCGCATGAACAATAAGGTTGATATGCATTATTTGTTTGACATGTGCTGTGTGTGTTGGTGTGTTTCAAAGAATAAGTAAATTTGCAACATATGATCCACATTTGGAGAGGTTCCTTCTTTTCTGGTCCCCCAAAAAATTATATTGAGTACTTGTTTGAAGTTCAAAAACTCTTAATTAATAACCTTGAAAGGTTATCCTTTATGTTTGGTCGTCACAACCATTTCCATTTTGAGATGTACAGATGTTGTTGTTGCACCTCCGTTTCTATACATCGATCAAGTGAAAAGCTCACTTACAGACCGGATAGAAATATCTGCCCAGAATTCTTGGGTTGGTAAAGGTGGTGCTTTCACTGGAGAAATCAGGTTAGCTTGCTCTTTCCTGTCGAGTGTTAATTAATCTAGGGTTTCATTTTGTTTTTCGAATATCATTTTTAGCAACTTGGATGATTGCCGATACTATTTCTTTTATGTTCACACTGTCCTTCTTGCTGCTTTCGATGTGATTCCAATGTTTAAACCAAATATGTAATTGTCTTCTGGTATGCTACAATTTAACAAGTTAATTCAGTTACTTTGTTATTAAAATCTGACCTTTGTAGTGTGGAGCAACTGAAAGATCTTGGATGCAAGTGGGTTGTTCTTGGACATTCTGAGCGAAGACATATTATTGGAGAAAAAGATGAGGTCAGGCAAATTTAGAAATCATTTCTACAACATTTTTGCTAGAGAATATGATCAGTATATTTGCAAGAGATGATAAATATTTTAGATATTAACTGAACATTGTCAACTCCAGTTTATAGGAAAGAAAGCTGCCTATGCTTTGAGCCAGGGTCTTGGAGTGATTGCATGCATAGGAGAATTGTTAGAAGAAAGGGAAGCAGGGAGAACTTTTGATGTTTGCTTTCAGCAATTGAAGGCTTATGCTGGTAGGTGCAAGCTATGTTTCCTGTATAATCCATTTTTTTTTGGGGGGGACAAAAGGGGGTAGGGGGGTTTCTGATCGCCTACATAAAATCCATTGTCGCTTATATGCAGATGCTGTTCCTAGTTGGGACAATATTGTTATTGCGTATGAACCTGTATGGGCCATTGGAACTGGCAAAGTGGCCACTCCCCAGCAAGCTCAGGAAGTACACGTAGCTATTCGGGATTGGCTGAAAAAGAATGTGTCCGAGGAAGTTGCATCTAAAACTCGAATTATCTATGGAGGTAAATAGTTTGTTGTACCTGTAATTGCATTGTGAACTTATGACAGTGTTATGGAAATTTAAGATATGCCATGATTTAATAAGGTTGCATGTTTTATTCAATGTCATGTATACTTCGGCCGAGAAAATAAACTTTGCAACCATCCTCATTATTTTCCATCTGACCTTTCTTATGATGCACTCTATAAGAAGAGCATAGCAAAATCATGTACTCTCACAATCAATGAACTGCTTGCCATTTAGTGATAGCTGATATACTTGATAGGTTTAAAGTTGTGCACAAAATGTCTTGTTAACATTAGATTGTTCCTGACCTTGTCTATTGCAAAATGTTAGTTTAGGTTCAGTATATTTGACCACTTGAGGATATAGTACTAATTTGAATGTAAAACTTGACCATCTCTGGAGACCCCCTTACATTAAATCTATCTGTTTTCAGGGTCTGTAAATGGAGGGAACAGTGGTGAGCTCGCAAAGCAAGAAGATATCGATGGATTTCTGGTTGGAGGTGCTTCATTGAAGGTACATACATAGTTTGTTTGACCAAAGTAATCATAGGATGAGTTAAGGAAGTGAGGTAATTATTTATACTTACAAGTTGATGTCGTTGAGGTGCAGGGTCCTGAGTTTGCTACCATTGTCAATTCAGTCACATCCAAGAAAGTTGCGGCTTGATTACTTATTGTAGATTGGGCAATATGAGAGGGCAAGTCTGAAATGTGGCAATAAATAATATATATGGCTATGTATTATAATCATAACAGTATGCTTTCAAAATTACTCACTGCATAATTTCTTTTCAATCATTAGGAGTGGCATCCTGAGTTTTCCAAAGAGCCAGTATTTTCTTTCAATTAGAGATACAGAGAGGCAATAAATTTTAAATGTTTCTGAATTATTGTTGTTTTTCATAACGTCACTGTTAAATCCTGAATTTTATTTTCTTTTGATTGTCACCCTCAGTGACGTGGTCTACATTTTGTGACTAGAAATACACCTTCATAAGTTTGTTCACTTTCTGCGTATTGTGATGCAGTCTTACATACTTTTTTTAGCTTTCACTGTTTTTGCTGATGCGTTATTTATGCCAACTCAAATGTGATGCTTTGTCTTTGTTTTTACCGATCAACTCAGATTAAAATAAAGGGGAGGAATATGTGCATAGAAGAAGACAGTAGCATATAATATACCTAATCAATTATTTTTTTCTAATTTGTTTCATAATAATTTTTATATTACGTAATAATAGATTATAATTAAAATTAAAGTAATAAATATTAATAAAATTATTTAAATAAATTAAAATTCAATATTTAATGAAAATTAATTTATACCAGCAAAAACAATTTGGTTATTTCATAAATATATCACTTTATAATTTTTTTGATTTATAATATTAATTAAATTATTTACAAAGATTATAGTTATTTACTCTTTATTTTTCATTCTTTTTTTTTTAATTTAAACAACTACACTTTTCACTCTTTTCTTTAATTTTTTTTTACTTTCTCAATTTCACTCCTCTGTCCAAGCACAAGGCTAAATTAAAAAAAAATCACATTGAGGAGAGAGTCAAATCTTAAGCTTAAATTTTGGATTACTTTCATGGATCGCTAATGCGAACGCTAGAACTGGATAGTTCATAGCCGAGTCAATCTATTAACACCCTAAAATGTTTTAACCTTTTTAGCATTATTCATAATTAATTAGCATACCATGATTGTTTTACATTAAACTAATTTTATCTTTCAATCGAACAATTCAGATAATTCAAATAAAGTATATTTAATAAGTCATTTAGTTTATAATATTTTATGAACTGCAAAGAAAAGGAAAAGAATTGCACAGGAACCTGGAGGCATCATCGAAGAGAATTAAACCAATGGGAGGGACGGGACTATCTAACATGTTCCAGTGAGGCTCAGGATTGCACAAAACATCACCATATGCGTTTATTCTTATTTACTTACTATCATACATACTATTTTAGTTGATTCATTTGTTAGTTAGTTTGTATATTTAATTACTTTATAAAAAGAGTAATATTGTAAATAATATTTAGTGTTTTTTTTTCTGAGGAATAATAGAAGTAGAAGTATTGTTTTTTCTCTTCTCTGTTTTTGTTTATTCCTTCCTCCAACAAGTGATATCTAGAGTAAAAGATTGGTGACTTTACAAAAGTTACAGTCATGGTTTCATCAAATGGAGGTCGAGATTTTCTATCTACCTTACCAATTTTTGATGGTAAAAATTATGACTATTGGGTTGTATGAATGAAAATTATTCTTGGTTTTCAATAAATACTACTAGAAATGGTGAAGGAAGGCATTTGTGAATTTAAATAAATGGAAGTGGAGAATATGCATCCCAAGAATTTAAATCCTGTTGTGTAGAATATGGCATTCAACATCATATACCCCACAGTATAATGGTATGGCAAAAAGAAGAAATAAAATTATTCTTGACATGATAAGAAGTATGCTAAAGCAAAAGAAGCTTCCACACTCATTCTGTGAGGAAGCAATTTGTACTGTAATTTATGTATTGAACAAGTTGTCTACAAAGAAGTTGAAGGAGAAAGTTTCAAAAGATGTTTGGTTTGGCGGAAAACAAACGGGGAACCATCTAAAAAAAATTGGTTCACTATGTTTGAGACATGTTCTAGATACTAAAAGGGAGAAGTTGCAAAATAAGAGAGGTTACAATCCTAGCAGAATATCATTCTAGATGAGCCTATAAACTTTATGATCCAACAACTAAAAAAATATGTATTAGTAGATATGTGGTTGTGAATGAAAAATTATGGGATTAGAGAACTCATAAAAACATTCTCACAATTAACATTGTTCCAATATTAATTGAAGATTTAGAAGAGAAGCATGGTAGTGAATTTGACAATATAGCAGCTCTCATTCAGTCATATGAATAATTTAGGTAGAAAAATTTATCAATAACAGTTGTAGATTTTGAAATATTTATTGACAATGCATTAACAAATGAAGGGATTTGGTGCATTTTTTTTTAGGCTAAACGGTTGTGTGGAATCAATGAATCAAGAATTATGGAGAGCTACAATGATAAAAGAACTACAAGCCATAGAGAAAAACTAGACATAGTTTATAACTGAACTACCATTTAACAAAAGATCAATAGATGATAAATGGATATTTAAGTTGAGGTTTAATCATGATGGATCAATTGTGGAACATAAGACAATATTGGTGGCTAATGAGTTCTTATAGAAATAAGGTCTTGATTATTTAGAAGTATTTGTTCCAGTTGCTGTAATTGATACAATAAGGCTAGTTATAACATTGGAAGTGAAAAAGGGTGACCCTTGTTTTAGTTATATGTTGAAGTCAGCCTTCTTAAATGTCCACTTGAGGGAAATGTATATGTTACACAACCACCTAGATTGGATATTGAATGCAGTGAAAACAAGGTGCATAAGTTGAAAAAAGTCTTCTATAACTTGAAATAGGCCCCTAAAACTTGGAATAAGATGATAGGTTCTTTTATGACGAAATATAATTTTCAAAAATGCATAGTGTACCATGCAAAGCTATGAAATTATGTGAATTTGCTATTGATGTACATTTAAGTGATCTCACTGAAAAATAACATTTTAAAACTTTATTGATGTCCGAATTTGATATGATAGATTTGGGAAAGATGAAATATTTCTTGAAAATGAAGTTTGTGAAAAACTGCAAAGGAATCGTGCTTCATCAGTAAAAACATATTATTGAGATATTGAGAAAAATCAATATGAAAGATTGTAATGTTGCAACAACTCCAACAAATATGAGTATAAATGTTTAAGAATTGGATGAAAAAGAAGTGGTTGGTTCATTGATATATCTTTGCGTAGGCTTGAAAGACTTATACTATTAGTTTATAACAAGTTAGCTATAAATCTAGCTAATAATCATGTATCACATGACAATTTTATAAGGAACAAGTTAACAATGAAAGGCTGAAACTATGAAACTAGTATATAATTCCATTGAATAACAGGTAGCTGATTTATTAGCTATACCTACGAAGAGAGACAAGTTTAAAAGAGTGAGAGTTTTAGGTGTAATATCTTTGAATACTTAGTTCGTACTATTAATTACTCTATAATTAGAGTAATGTTGTAATTAATTTTAAGTGTTTTTTCTAAGAAATAATAGAAGGAGAAGTATTCCTTTCTTTCTTCTTTGTTTTCTTTTCATTCTATCCTCCCATACATTTCCATCTAAGTCATAAAAGTAAAAATAACTAATTTAATTAATAATAGTAAATATATCTTAATATATATATATATATATATATATATATATAATTGTCATTGTTATTCATATGTTAAATATTATGAGTGCAATTTTCATTGATTTTAATAAAGAATTTTCAGTTTTAAAATAATCAACACA
Organism: Phaseolus vulgaris; assembly: GCF_051622355.1. Lineage (NCBI taxonomy): Eukaryota > Viridiplantae > Streptophyta > Magnoliopsida > Fabales > Fabaceae > Phaseolus > Phaseolus vulgaris. Next base: position 47,685,734 of record NC_143498.1, read on the forward strand.
TTACAAATTAGGTCTCATTAAAAGATACCGTTAAATTAGATCTAAGTAGGAGAAAAAGGTCCTGGTGAATGAAATGTTACTCACGAGAGTTTCATATACAATATACTATATCATACATTCCCTTTAGAGATAAGACCCATCTTCGTCCTTTTCTTGTTCTCTATTCAGATTCAATCAACAATTAATATGATATCTTGGTTGCCTTTGTGAGACAGTTTATCACTAAGCATGAAACTCCTAAGAACTTGCACACCATTGCTAAAATTACAAGAACAAATCTTGAAGACAATTCTAGGAAGCTTCTATAATGAAGCAACTTTACTTCCTAATTTTACACTTATTCGAGTCCATCACGAAAGACATTTCACTTTATTTATTCCTAATCAAGGCAATACCAAACAATAGAGAAGAGTTTAAGATTCGTACGACAAAACATGTTTATTTAGAGATAAACAACATATTAGCCAAATTGAAATTATAATGCCAACACTCTCATCCCACTAAAAGCCGAGGAAAAACAATAATCAAATAAGTGACCGAAGTCAAAAAAAATAATGAACCATATAAGAGAAAATTGAACCATTATGTTCCGTTAGTTACAAATCAAGCAAAGATTAATGATGAATTTTATTTAACTATATTTACACAAGTTCCATGACCATCTGCATTGAAGAAAAAAATGTAGATAAAGATATGAAAAAGTATTAATACTTATAAATAGAACACTACCGATTGATATCGGTTGTAAAATTGGAAAAGAAATGTAATACACCTTTTATTATTGATAGCTTGACTAAAAATTATAAATCAAAATTATATATGAACTAAGAAATGACAATCATAATTTTTTTTTTGTATTATTAAAAATTATAATTAATAATAAAAGAAGTGTTAGAGATAATATTACTCATATTGTTTCACAAAATATATAAGTACAATTCATAGGGCCCAATACGCTCACAATTCAATCTTGAAGTTTTTCTTCAGTTGAATTCATTTACCTCAAACTTTTCGTCTAGATTTTATGTCTGTTCGTAAATAGTGGTAGATCTCTGCCCTGGTTTACTTTTTGTATTCAAACACAGGTACGTTTAACTTTAGTGGGAAGTGAACATTATTTGAATATTTGATTACTAGAAAACTTTTAGAGAAAAAAAGTGTTTTTAATCGATAATGTGCTTGCTGAAAAGTAGAGATTCATAAAAATTACGCTTTTATGTGCTTGTGAATGCCATTTGCTAAGAAATTTAGCAGTTTTAGTTAGATACTTAAAAAATCAATATAACACTATTTGGCATTAGCTTGGGAAATGTTTTAGTGGCCCCAGTTGAGAAAGTATATGTTGTCCAAACTATTCACAGAGTATATAGTAAAATAGTGCATTATGAGTCTGAGTTGTGCAGAATGCAAAAGTCTTCAGAGTTATTCCACTGTTTGATATGCATCCAAATATGCTGTTTTGTTTTGTACTTGCAATTACAAAAATTGTCATGTGCTGTCATGTTAATGCTCTTATTGAATTGAAGAAAGGGGAACCATGCCTTCATTTTTAAACTATTATTATAAACTACACCATTTTTTTTTTAATTTTTTGTGTGCAAAAGACCAATGTTACCTACTTCCGACGAATCTTTGACAGATAAAGTTGGTTGTACATTCAGATAGTAGTTGTGGATGCAACAATTTGTGATTTTGATTAGTTGGATAAGTGTTCATAGTTGAACAGTTTGTGATTCGAATAGTACAAAATTTAGTTTTATTGCTTCAAAATTCACTGCTTGATATTAGAAACAAATTGAATAGCTGTCTTTTGGGGCACGCAGAAACAAAAGGCGATGGAACAGAAGATGGTTGGAGGGTAAAAAAATAAAGCAACCGGAAATCACGAACAGCACCGAAGAATTATTGAGATTGGTATTGTTTTTGCTTTCTAGATCTGTCTATTAAGGTTGCATGTGAAACCCGAGAATAAGGACCCCTACAGTGTATAGTGATCTACGGCTCCTGTCTTATTCATTGTAACAGAGCCAGTCACACAATTACGAGAAATGCCGAATGATTAACATTAATTAACATGGTTAGACACATGCAAAGTTTTCCCTTCACGCATCATATTCACAGGTGCTATCAGATTATTTATGACTGAATCAAAAAGAGTGCCTTGTGCTAGAATTTTAAGTGTGAATCTAGTCTTAGAAATGACAAAGTTCACTAACATAAGAAAGACTAACCCGTTCTCTTAAAATTTGGATTTTAAATGATAATTTCTGATATGGTTGGCTCATGATTCATCAGTGTTGTACCTCCCAGAGAATCCCCTTGAAAGACCCAAAAGCTATAATATGAAAATCGGTTCTAATTCATTGATTTAATTCTAATCCCAATGAATAACTTTATCCATAGAAATTAATGTTAAGTGAAATTGCTTCCTTTACCAAATCGATGAATGAGGCCTCCAAAGTCAAATGAAATAAAGCTGCAGATTATCCTAAGTCACGGGAAAGGATAGACATCAACTACTTGCTCTCTTTTCTGGACTGTGAGAGCTGTGCCTACAATGCATGTAACATCCAATAATTTATTTACACTTTGTCCGAGTTCTGTATTAGGTAGAAGGAGCAAGTGTTTATATCAGTATATAAACAGAAAAATTCAATATATCTAAGTGAAAAAGATTTTCAGGTTTATGTTTTCTTAAGATCTTAGATGAAGATGAGGTTATAATGTAATTGGTTTTTTTTTTTTTTCTTCCCTCATGTCTATCAAGAGGTATGAAAGCAAAAGATTAAATGAAAGCAAAAGATTAATTTTAGTGAAAAAATTGGAGTAGATGAATTTGAGGTTTGCAGATCTTATTAAAAAAAAGGTCTTTTTGAAAGATTGCAAGTGTCCTCATTGTGTTCACATATTACTAGGATCAATTGTATATGTGAAAAGCTATAAAATGTTTAGCAGAAATGGAAGTAAAGGATTATAGTATGGTCTAATAAATAAGAGATTTAGGTGTTTAATTGTCTGGATGGAGTGGACCATAGCCCCATTTCCATAATGAAAAAGTGTCTTGGAGGGACAATTGACAATGTGGAATGCATAAAGTGAAAGACCTGTTTGGTTTGGATACTAGTCTTTCCAACGCTTTCTTTCACGTGCTGTGCTGCTTGGCCATCTCATCATTGGTGGGCAATATGCATAATCCATCAATTTATCTTCACCAACAACATTTCTCCATTGTATACCCATATTTAAGACAAAACTACCAAAACCATGTCTAACACAACTTGCGCCCATTTTTATTTCATCTTATCCCAATTGGACCATGTCACTTCAAATAAAAAAATAATATCTTTACAATCTTCTAGTACTCTACCATTTTTACTTATACATCCTTATCACATCACATAGTAGCTGATATATTTTTTTTATGAAAAGGATGTAAAGTCATCACTCTATGTGTTCCATGGTAAAAAGTACAGTGGAAAAGGAAACAGTATAGTGATAATTTGAATCAAAATAAATATAAAACATAACGTTGTACATTGTCTAATCTTATCATATAGAATCTTGCTTTTTTTATCCAATTCTTGACAATATTAGATAAAATAAATACAATAACTTCACATATTGAATGGCTCTGAAGGGTGCATTCTTCCCAAACAATAAGTTTGTAATTAATGAGCACATAAAGAAGACTAACGAGAGATGCATAGCTATATGGTTTAGTTCCTTTCTCTAATCATCACTCTACAATCATTCTTCCTCGTTTTTAATAGTGTGATACTGTGGTCGGTACTTGTACGTCTTCGTTAGGGAAGTGAATTACCCCATCCACGCTGATGGACCACTTGTTGCATGTGCCTCAACTATTCTCTCTCTCATTAAGACCTTTTGTCGCGTACCATGATTAACTATTTTTCGTTTTTGTTCATTGTCGCAATGATTAACAGATTAAGGGTTAACAAATTAGCAATGATTAACAGATTAAGGGTTAACAAATTAGAACTGTGCATGAAATTAGGAAAAGAGAGGAAAGCTTTTCAATAGAGAGAAGAAGCCGCAGTGAAATGGTACAACCAACCAGACCCGAATAATGATACATTCAATGGTGAGGATGCACAAATGGTAATAATTTAACTTAAAGAGAACATCATGATCATCAACCATCCAACCAAAGATCAACGCCCACCGATTCAACACGAAAGGAACAACCCGGGAAAGTAGAATGAAGAAAAACAGAATGAAAAGAACATACACAGAAGAAGATCGAAGAGAAATTCAATGATACAGATTTTTTTTTTGTTTATTTTTGTGATTTCTGGGTCTAGTAGTCAGTGGTTGGGAGCTGCTCGTGGGTGTGGCTGATGAAGACGACCTCGTAGATAAGCCCAGCAAGACCACCACCGATGAGAGGGCCAACCCAGTAGATCCAGTTGTTGGTCCAGGTCCAGCTAACAACGGCGGGCCCGAATGTGACTGCAGGGTTCATGGCTGCTCCGGAGAAGGCCCCACCCAACAAAATGTTAGCGCCAACGATGAAACCAATGGCGATGGGTGCGATGGTTCCCAAACTACCTCTCTTGGGGTCAATGGCGGTAGCGTAGACAGTGTAAACCAAACCGAAGGTCATCACGATCTCCAACACCAAAGCGTTACCCACTCCAACTCCAGCTGAGAGTCCAAATGCGGGAACAGTCTGTCAAGCACAGGAACAAAACTCTTATTAGTTCACAAACACCACAAATTAAAAGTTAGTTACGTGAAGTAACGGTAATAACGGTCTTACGGAGGAGGTCACGAAGGCCAGGAGGAGGGAGGCCACCACGGAGCCAAGGAGCTGGGCGATGATGTAGACGACACCGCGGAGAAAGGTGATGTTGCCTCCGATGAAGGCGCCGAAGGTGACGGCGGGGTTCACGTGACCTCCGGAGATGTTGGCGCCGACGGAGACGGCGACAAAAAGGCCGAATGCGTGGGCGATGGAGGCGGAGATGAGACCGGCAGGTGTGGCGGCGCCGTTGTCGGTAAGCTTGTTGAAGGCGATGCCGGAACCCGAGCCGGCGAACACGAAGATGAGGGTGGAGATGAACTCAGCCAGACCCGCCTTCAATGTGTCGGGGTTAGTGGCCTCCTCGGGCCTTCCGATGGCGATGTTTCTGATCGGCATCTTCAATCAACGGCGGTGATGATTACGACTGGTGAAAGATCAGGTGAATACCGATCACTCACTTAAATCACTCTCTGTTTCGCTGCCACTGGTTTTCGCTCCGTTGCTTCTTATATACCCACTCCCGAGACATAGCTGCCTCTGAGTCCACCGGTTCTATCCGGTTTCCGGTTATTTTATTTTCATATTTTTTCAATTTAAGAAATACTTCCAAAAATGACAGGAATCAAGTTTTAAAAAATACCAACCCAGAAAAGAAATAATCCTATTTGACAGCCTGTGACACGTTCTTCATTTCAAATTATCAATTGTTTTTCCTTTTCAATTTTATTCTTATTTTTATTTTTTATATTTGGTATAATGATATATCCCCACCACTACTCCATGCTCTTAATCCAGCGAAGCCTTTCGGCTATAGCTGTTCTACGATAGACACGTGTCCCAGATGGATAAGAGCCACGTCAGTCGTTGATAAGTGAATATGGTTTGATCTGTTTTCTATCTGGATAGTTCGGAATTGCCCAATTTGCACTCATTATTTAATTTGTGAATGACATGTATATGTGCTACTGTAATATTATATTATATCGCGTGTGATAAAGATAATGAAAGTGTTAATTATAACACCAAAGTAATACTTAATCTGTAATTATAAGGGCATAATTCATCATAATATAATGAACGAGATAAGAGGATAAGCACTGTGAGTCTATTGAGTCTGTCAGTGACCCACAGGAAAAAAAAAAAAACAGGCATTATTAGAACACCGCTACTAACACGTGGGTAAAATGCTTTTTTGTTTATAAAAAAATAACATAAATGTTGCAAAACTGAATAAAGTAATTTTGAGATTTTGTATAAAGTTTACTTTTATAGCAAGAAAATATTAATCAGAAATTTAGAGAATTAAATTAATCTCCCTCTTTTATCCATCCTCTGGTCCCTCAATTATTGTTTTTTTCAAATGGGTGGATCGTGCATATGGAATCACTGTTATTTCCTTCAACAAAAGTTAAAAGTTCATTTTAATTAATTTGGTCTGTTCTGCTCATTTTATTTTTGCCACCCTTTGTTTGTTTAATTTAATTACAGTGTTAACAAAAAAGGCTTTTATTAATCAATTTATAATATAACTAGGTATCAAATTTCATCTTATTAACTTATTATTCTAATATAATTGTTGGAATATGTGATCCGTAAAAATTAAACTGCCACAAATTTTAAATTAGACAATGTCGTGCATAGTAGTTGTTAAGAGTTGGATTGGAACTGAAATGGTAATGAAAATGAATAACTTGTAAAATCTGCATCAGGTACATGTTGTGTGTGTTACGAATTTCCTTAATGAAAGCAAATACACAAATGAATTTGGATTATATATTAAGCATATGATTTGCCAACTTAGCTAACAATCATTCGTTTTTTAATGATGACATTATCATCCATTTAAATACCTTATCGTCGAAATATTTTATAATCCAACAAAAGTATTAAATATTAAAAAGTGAATGTCTTATTTTAGGTGAAATTATATATTTATAAATAATTTAATATCTTAATAAAATTAAAAAATATTTTTTAATAATTCTGATATTATATTAAAAATAAATTTTAAATTAAATTAAATTTACAACATCAATTAATAAATTAAATTTATATTTATTTATTTATATATTATAAAATATTTTTATTTGTTATCTTCCATGTAAAAATTTCAATAAAAAAATTTCAGAATTATTTGAAGAGTAAAAAATATAAAATCAGAATTATATTCATGTCACTGGAAAATAATGTTTTTAAAATAAAATAAAATTATATATATATATATATATATATTTTGGAACAAATCAAAAACCATACTTTATTCTATTAAAAACATATACATTATAATTTTATGTAATTTGAATCCTATAGGCAGTTGGTACTAGGTAGCAAAACATTGGTATTTGTTTTTTATTAACATAAAAACAAAATGTTTGTAGAGTTGAAAGGAATTATGATTTTGGGAGGTGGAGTTTATACCAAAGATTAGGTCTGTATTAATTAGAAAAAAAGGAAAAAAGTGTACATCACTAATGTTTTTATTTTGACTTTATTCATAAGTTTACTAAGGGCCGGCACCGCTTTTCAATTTTTAATTACATCTCTACCAAATCATGAGATCATTTTAGTGGTTGAAACTCGATATTGTAAACAATGAGTGGGTTATGTTAACCCAGATAGCAGATATGGCTCATGTCAATTTCAAACAAACTATTGCTAATCAAGTTATTATTATATAATATGATTTGGTAATTAAGGAATCTGTTAGACCTGTTCAAGTTCTTCATACTTCATTTATAATTAGGTCACGAGAGGACTTCTTTAATTTCATACTTAGTAAAAACTACAAACTTATGCTTACCTTACCTATGGATAACTCCAATAATACTAATTACTACATTTTGGTAAGATAATGCACCATTTTCTTTCTAAGACTTTTTGGTTTCCATGATTTTAATTATTGAGATATTTTCTGCACAGAATTGCACTTCTCAAATTAATTAATTTTCAATAGAAACAATTAAGATTTGAAATTTAATCTTTTATGAAAAAAGTAAATAAACTTTAAGTATATCCAGTAGCATATGCCAGCTTTAATTCTCTGGTCATTAGTATTATTTTGTGAGTATATGTATGTGTGGTGAAAGCAAACATAGAGGGAGAATGGCCCACCCACGGGCTCCAAAGTCCAAGGCTCACATAATTCATATGATTTTTGATATCGAAACAAAACCAACATTATATTCTATGATTTTGTCAGACGCAGAAAGGGTAGATGTTTATGAAATGATTAGGTGTTGGAGGAGAAGTTGTGAGGCTGAGATTGATTTTGCGCTCGCAAGAACACCAATTCCTGCATAATTTAGTAAGTACGTCAACCTGCTAATGCAAACAATTATATTTAAAAATCATAGTCTCATGAAATTAAAGAGAGTAGAAATGTGGAGAGAAAGAAGTTTGGACCACACCACAACGTGAGACGGAGAGGTAGGCTAACGTTGTCTTTTTCTGTGGTCACTTACAGTGTAACCGTCCAAAAAGCACCACAAATCAATTTTCCTTTGCATCACTCACCACTTACCTTTTTCTCTCATCTTCAACCTAAATAAGTACCAAACAGGCTACTATTGCTGCCTTTCTTGTTTAGTTCATTTCACACCACCATAATGTCATCTCATTAATTGTTACTTTCTTACTGTCATTACTCATGTCACCCACCACACATAATTTACATTGTATTTTAGGTTCTTAATAGAATAATAAACTATGTAATTTTGTTATATTAATAGTTTTAACTATAACAACTTGTTTAGAAATTGCTGTACTAGAAGATAATGGAGACCTTAAGACACAACATTCAGTGTCTGTGTTTTTAATCTCATGATTCATTATTTTTATCTTTCTTTACTTTACATGTTTTAATGTATTAACAATATTACCAACAAAATTAGTCTATTAAATAGACTTAATTATTTGATCACCTACTGGTTTCCGATTTCATAACGTACAAACTATAAAACATCTTTGAGAATTAATAAATTATGATTGAGAATGCAAGTTATGGTTATGATGAATAAACATTAAGAATATATTTTAAAAACTTTAATACTTTCTTTTAAATTCTAACGTGTTTGTAAGAAGGAGATTTTTACACTAAAATAATACAATTTTTGTCTTGTTTATTATGAGAATTGGTAAAAAGAAATATTTACAATTTTGAGTAAGTTATACTTTTTTTTGTCATGAATTTGTTTGGAAGAGGTGGTATGATTGATATGTTATGTAGGAAAGAGAAATAGAAGGTGGCAGTGGCGTGGAGGTGGGGACAGCATGTTAGTTTACAGACTGGCATTGTGATTGGTCAAACGGAAAAGTGAGTGCATGTTAGCAAATACAGCTGTGTACTCAGTGGGCCATCACGTGAAAAACAGTCATTTTTTTTATCTTTGCCGCTACAACTCAATTTCAAAATTCCTTCTACAAATTTAAATAATTCACATTTCTTATCTTACATCTTAAACCTTAAACACAAAATTATTCTATTTTAAACTAAAAAATCATTTCAATCAAAAAAAAAAAATTCAAGTTCGGTTGAAATTAATTATTCAATTTAGCCTTTTGAAATATACATTAGTTTGGATTTTATCGTTTTAAAATATTTTTGTTGTATAACAATTATTCAACTTTAAAATACTAACTATGAATAAATTAAAAGTAAAACATTACATATTACAATAAAAAAATTATAATAAAATAAACATATTAAAAAGTTAAATAGTTTTATACTCCATTAATTAATTTTTTTTTATTTGTTAACCGCCAACCTAATTGAAGTATGTAATTAGGAGAATAAGAATGAAGTTTGGTGTTTTATTGACTAGAGTTTTTTATTTTTAAATTAAATTTGTTCGATCAAGAAACCCTTATGATGAATGTGTGTATTAAGAAAAGTTTAACCTTGATTTCTTTATTTTAAATTTAATTGTATTATCATTTTAAAAAATTATTATTTAAATTAATTTTTATCTTATTTTATCATTAAAGTTTTGAATTTTACAAATTTGGTGTATTTCTTATATTCTAATAGGTAATATGTAAAATATTATTAGACCTTCTAAAACATTTTCATTAGGTATTATATTTTTTTGAGTTGGTGGGTGGTGTTATCCTTAAGAGTTTTTATATTTTGATTATATTTTCACAACCCGTAAAAATATAATCACACTAAATATTAATATTTATAACAAAAAAAATAAAAAGCTTTTTAATAAAAATATACATAAAACATAATTTTTTTTAAATAATTAAAATATTAATATTTATCAATTTAAAGGACGAAACACGATTATTAAATAAATATTAATCTTTACTTAATAATAGAGTTTTAGGGTACACCTTTATTGTAGGTTTTGTTGTAGACATTTGTTATATGTTTCTCGCAATAATTGTTTTAACGTTTATATTGTTTCGTATTTATTTCTCCACCTGTTTAAAACATCAATGAAATCTTAAAAATTATAATTTTAGAGTTCAATGAAAATAACACAAACTGGATAAAGTTATACTAAATATTTAAAAATAAATCACCGATGAATAAATTATTTTTAAAACAAAAACATTGATGATGAAATATTATTTTAAAATATAGTTATTTTTTACTTTAAAAGTAGAAAAATGTATTTTAAAATACAACTTCCTGTTTTATAAAAAATCTAAAAGACTTATTTTAAAACAGATGTTGTTTATTTCTAGAGAAATTAGAATGTTGAATCTTATACCAAGACACTAATTACTCACATTAGTAATCTATTTTAAACATATCTATTTTTTTAATTTTTCTTAAAATTCATAAAACATTAAAAACCCTAATGAAATGACAAAAGAACACCGAATGTCATATCATTATACTAACGTTATCCTTGTTTTATATATATTAAAGTAGAAGTGTTAACTTTATCCCAAAAACAATTCTTCTTTTCAAAATTGAAGTAAAAAAAGATAATTTTTTTTTTGTATTACTGCATTTGATAGGATTTATTTCCTTTCCTAATATATTATTGTTATACTGTAGTATTTTAATATAATAATTTTTTCAAATAGCTCTACAAGTGCAACTTTCAAATGGTGCAATAAAATAGGGATTAAAACTGCACTGTTTCCTTTGAATTTCATGTTTTTAATTTTGTGTGGCGCGATATGACCTAAATCTAATTATATACGTTTGACATGGTGCATTAAATAAAGGGATAAAACTTGGACTGTTTTTCTTTGATTTTCATTATTAAATACCCAGATATTATTAACTGTCATAATTTTTCCATCTCACTAGAATGTATTGCTAACATTAGTATTTGTACACGTTTAATATTAAACAATTTAACCATCCATATTTTTAAGATGACTTTTATTTAAAGATAAATTTTAAATAAATAAATCAATAATTAATTTTAAGTATGATTTTTGGAATGAAATAGAGTATGTATGGTGTTTTTAGTCAATTTTATAACTAATTTTTCAATATAAATTATTTAGATGAGTTTTAGAGTTTTTTTTTTTTTTAAGTTTTGATTGATTTTTTTTTGTTTGCTGAAAATGGTTGATTTGGACTTAAGTGTTAGCTCCCTGCTCAAGGAACATCTAAACATTGTGTAATGAGTTCATTCAGTATCACATAAGTAATATGATGATTAAGTGAAGTTCATGGTAGTGTATAAGAGTTTTGAAATCTTATAACCACTCAAATATGTTACAACGCTCGAGTAATGACATAACCTCTTAAAAGATAGTGAAAATAGTCATTGAAGCTTTAGAATTTGTTAGGAGAAATTTAAGACACTTGAGCAATAAACATTCAAAGTGAGAGATTTAATTAAGAAAGAGATAAATATTTAATTATGCTTTGGGTAGATATCTCACTCGAGTCATCGAGTCATGAGATTGCTTAATAATCTTCTTCCAACAAAATTCTAGGAGATGAGGTCGCTCAATTACCTTTTGAATAGAATGTTGATGTGTTAATTAATTATGTAATTAATTATAAATATATATATATATATTTATATGTATGATAAATGTGTGAATTATGTATGGTTATATATACCTTTATATTGATATAATAAAGGTGAAATTATTGATAATATAACTAAAAATCTAAATATGAGTTACTAATTTTATTTTTCATATTTACTTGTTTTGCTATTTATTTTTATATATGTGATCTTTACAAAAGTCTTCTCAAGTTTCTTTTACCTTGTTATTTATTGATCCTGCCGGCAACTCGAACGGGGAGGAATCGCTTCGTAGCACTCTCTGCCCTGTCTACGCGACTGTGTCTTCCGCAGAATCACCCTCAGGACCTTCTCTTGGTGTTCCAAGCGTGACCTGCAAAACACACAGACGGCGCCTCTAGCGGCCGTTTGCACTCCGACGATCAAGTTAGTCCAACAGAACCACCAGAAACTGGAAACTAGTAATGTGTGTGTAAAACTCTTGCACTCTGTTTTTCGTCTCCCTTTTTTCTCCTTTTTCCCACTCTCCCCTGATTCTCTCTTTTATCTCTCTTTCCCTGCTTCTGGGCATAACAGAATTCTGTTATGCTTTTCTGGCATGTGTCAGAACCCTGTTATGCTTTTCAGAGAAAGCGTACCTTCAGAATCAGCAGTGGGGAGCGTGAGGGTCTGCGCATGTCTGCGCGTCTCTGCGCTTGGCTGCGCCTGTCTGTACCTTTAGTGGTACGGAGTGCTCTTTTGTCTGGACCGCACCCCTCTCAGATGATGACACGTGGAGGCCTGCAACTCACATCTAACCACACGCGCGTCACTTACTGGAAGGGCTCTAGCGCTTCTCTTTGTGGGCCTAAGTTACGTCCTCGCGGAGTAACGTAGGATGTTTCTCTTATCTGGGCAGATCGCATACTCTTGGGAGAACGTCGGGTGTGGCTGGTCTAGGCACACTCACCAAGCGTTGCTCTCTGCGTATACAGCTTACCCTTCACGATGCCATGCACGTAATGGGTTGAGGGAATCACCAACCACTGGCTGGTTTACTAGTCCCCTCAGGCCACTCTCGTGCATGATTCCCTGAGGTGTGCACATGCGAGATCCATGCGTAACGCTCTCGCTGGGAACCTCATTTCCAGTTTAACTGCGTGTAACACGAGACCCCGATGACAATACCCCGATGACTGATCAATGTTTATCTGTTTCTCGCGTTCTGCCTTCAGGCGTTAGTCTGAGAACTGATCTGTTGGTGGCCACTTGGCTACTGACCACCGATCACCTTCCCGGATGATCTGTCCCCCGACCTCTCTACCGCCTGATCTGTTGGTGGTCACTTGATTACTGACCACCGATCACCTCTCTTGGCGATCGTCCCTCTGACCTCTCTGCCAACTGGTCCACGTGTCACCCGGCGAGTGGTCCACGTGGTTCTCTGATGCTGACGTCATCGACTACCGATGACCGATCGGATCACAAGCCCCCCAGTCTCGAGTCGAGAACTCGTTCTCAGCGAAGAGACTAAGTGGTCGTGCCTTCAGTCCACGTGGCAAGTGGGGCCGCCTCACGTGCCACCTCACGTGCTGCTTCTTTAACGTTTGGACTCCCTCTCTTAATCTCGCGACACGTGGCGCCATCAACGGCTAGCGTTGTGCGTCGCTAGCGCTTCTCTTATTCAAATTGGCGCGCCCTTCCACTGTTCCTTCATCTTCTTCATTCAACTCCCAGACTCTCTGCGAACTTTCTTCTGCGCACCCATCTTTCTTCAAATTCTCTGCTTCCCAATCTCCTGCGATCATTCAAAGGTATGGTTTTTCTTTCTTCTGGCCCATTTTTGGTCATCTTTACCGATTGCATTTATCATTCTAGTTATCATGCATTCATCTTCCCCATTTCCCTCTCTCGAACCCGCGCTAGGGTTTTTTCAGGCTCTTACTCTGGCTTCTGCTTCTTCTTCTTTTCATCTGGGCATCTCCTTTTCCTTTCCCTTTTCTGCTTTCACCGAAACATTCATCATTCCTCCTTCTCCCATTTATTCTGACTTTTCGTTTTTCCTCCATTTTCAGCTATCTCACGATGGCTCGCTTGAAACAAACTGCGCGCGTCATTGCTTCTTCTTCTGGTGCACAGCCTTCCGCGAGTGCGCCAGCTCCACCACCGCCTGTGGCTACCTCCTACCATGACAATGCCAGGGTCTACCAATGGGCTCCCCTGGCATTGCTCGCCGAAACCTCCACTCTACTGCCCGAGGGCCATATCAAGTCCCTGCTAAGTCGCAACCCCGATGAGCCTTCCTGCTCCATCGACAGGGAGAATGACTTCAACATTCAAATCCGCATCCCTTCTCGAGGGATGCCTATCTGCGTAGATGACAGGGCCACCAATGGGGTGCCCTTTGTCTTCATCTACTCCGCCATTTTCAAAAGACTAAAGCTGCGCCTCCCTTTCACTTTCTTCGAAAAGGAGCTGATGATGGAGTTAAACGTCGCGCCCTGCCAACTCCATCCAAATGCCTGGGCCTTCATCCGGGCGTTTCAAATCCTCTGTAGTCATTTCGGGCACAACGCCTCCGTGGACGTGTTCCTTTACTTCTTCGAAGCGAAGAACCCTGGGACAGGTCCTGGGTGAGCCTGAACGGGGTTGCTGGACGGGTGCTCCTGGGCCTGTACCAGCAATCCTTCAAAGACTGGAAGGGCAGATTCTACATGATATCTGCTACCCCTCAAAGTCCAAGCCTGCTCGAGGGGTACCCCCTCTACTGGGTTCCTGGAGTCGAGTTCAAAAAATCCAGGGACCTCGAAGCTATGGCACCCTATGAGCGCGAGCTGTGTGCGCTGCTCCTGGGGGCCAAGTACAACTCCGCCCGCCTCATCAAAGATGAATTTGATGTGGTGGCTCTGAAAAAATACATAGGTAGCTCTTCTTGCACCTCTTAGGATACTTGTCTCTTCTCATGCATGTTTCTATGTGCTTTTTGGTTTACCTGCATAACTTGGCCATCTAACCTTTCCTTTTTCCATGTATGCAGACTCGATGACGGGAAAAGACAGGAAGCTGGCTCTGCTGGAGCTTGCCAAACGTAGGGGAGCCAAGGGCACTGGCTCCTCTTCTTCCACAACAGAGCCCATCGCAGCCCCTCCACTCTCGGTCGCGCCAGCTGAAGGCCCCGAGCCAGGGAAGAAAAGGAAGAGGCTGGTGAAGGCTTCCGCTTCAACCGTTGCTGTTACTGCTGCTTCAACTGAAGAGGGGAGCTCAGGCTCTCCTCTGGTGCACCGCCAAAGGAAAAGGTCAGCAGTTGAGGGGGCCTCATCTCTCCAGCCTGGAGAGATTGAGGTGGTGGAAGTAGAGGAAGGGTCTTCCCCTCCTCCCTGCGCTCAAACTGCCTCAGAGCCTACCAACCTTCCTTCTACAGGCCAGCAGTTGCCTCCAACTTCCCAACTGCCATCTTCCCCCCCAGCAGGCCAATCACCTGGTCCACCTGCTCATCTTGCTGGGGGTCCACCACCACCACTGCCAATCCCCACTGCCACTGCTGAAGGTGGGGGGTCCAGCTTGCGCCCAAGCACTTCTGGGGCCAACCACGAAAACTTCAACAGGGTCATCACCCTGGTCCGACAACTCATAAGCAACCGGGAGCTTGTTGAGTGGAGTGGTGATGAGGTGGATATGCACCTGGCCAAGCAGGTGGTGCTCTCTCTGGAGTTTTCCACCCAGCATCATAAGCAACTAGCCCTGGAGAAGAGGGTGAAGGATCTTGAGCATGACAAGGAGTCACTGCGAAGTGACTTTGAAGCTGCCCAAGGATCTGTGGAGTTGATGCGGGGCATGGTGGAGAAAGCTAGGAGTGAGTACCTAGCGCAGGTCCAAGAGACCATCAAGACAGAGATCTTGATGGGGGAAGTTGTTAGCTCCTTGGACTGCACAGTGGTGGAGCTTAAGGCCGAGACTTCCTCCCTGTGCCAACAGAACACTCAGCTATTGGGGGAACTCGAGTCCGCTAAAGAAGCAGCTGCTGCGGGGGAGAAAAGACTTGAGGAGGTGGTGGGCAAACTGTCTGAGGCTGCCTCCTCCCTTGCTGCCGTCACCACTGAGAGGGATGCTGCGGAGGCTTCAAAGCAAGAACTGGAGGTGGAGAAGGCCGATTTGATGAACGTGGGTGCTGATGCCCTTACAGACGGATTCGAGCTAGCACTCGAGCAAATCAAATGCGTTCTCCCGGACCTGGACCTCTCGCAGTTCAGCATCTACCACGAAGTGGTGGATGGAAAGCTCATTCCCCCTGCTCCTTAAACCCTTCTTTTCTCTGTAAATTTAATTTCTGCACAATTTTCTTATCACACTGAAATTTGTATAAGACTTGACTGTGAATACAAACTCTCAATGCTTCTTTTGTTGCATAAGTTTCTTCCCTTGTATTCTCTTTGAACTTCACTTATCTTTATGTGCGCGACTAACCGTTAGCTAGCTTAGGTTCAGCGCGATCTTGGGCTTTACCTTTCCTTTCGCACACAACTAAGTGTTAACTAGCTCAGGCTTAGCGCGATCTTGAGCTTCGTCTTTCACTTTGCGCACGACTAAGTGTTAACCAGCTTAGGCTTAGCGCGATCTGCTTCTCTTACTCTTTGCGCACAACTAAGTGTTAACCAGCTTAGGCTTAGCGCGATCTGCTTCTCTTATTTTTTGCTTCTACTTGATCACGACTGGCTATTCCCTCAGCTTGGTGTTTAACAGTCCTCGTGCGCTGCTTTGCACTACTAGCCAATTACTGACGACTCATCAGTGATCGCTCTTTAGTCTTCACTTAGCTTTTTCTGTCGCTCTAACGCTAAGTGCATAAAGGACTTTGACATCGATCGCTCAAGGTGAGGCCTCGTCTTGGGGAAAGAAAAGTGTTTCTCGCTAACCCCTCTTACTTTCCCCAAGGTCATCACCCCTTGGCGGGTTGAGTCGCTCATTCCCTGTCTCACTCCTGGGGTGAGAAGGGTTTCGGACTAAGAGTCTTACTGGGCCAATATTGGTGTATGCCAAGCGGGTAAGGACGTTTTGTCAAAACCTTTCCTTTTCCTCCCTTGGTCTTACTAGCACCCCTGGCTTTTCAAACCTTTAACTGCTTGCACTCACACCTGGGGTGAGGAAGACTTAGATCGGTGCCAGTACTTGCGCCTAGGGCAAGTAGGGTCTAACCAATCACCTGCACTTGCACCTGGGGCAAGGAGGATTTTAACTTTTAATACTTGAGCACACTTTATATGCTGGAAATTTTCTTTAATTGGGTGGCCTCGTTAAAAACCCTCCTTAGGGAAAAGAGTGCCCCCTTGTCTGTTCAGCTGTTTCCACCACATACAAACATGTGTCTTTTAGCGCGAGAACGCCTATTACTGTACAACTTTAACTGAAATAAAATTTTAAATGGGTGGCGTTCCATGTTCTGGGGATTGCTCCTCCTTCCAAAGTCTCTAGGCGATAGGCTCCGTTCTCTAATGTCTCCACCACTCTGTACGGGCCTGTCCACTTTGGGGATAACTTGTTCTGCATGTCATTCTGATGCGCCTTTCTCATCACCAGATCACCTTCCTGGAAACGCCTGGGCCTCACTTTAGAGTTGTGCCTCCGCTCCACTCTTCTCTTCACAGCTTCAGCACTGACTCTGGCCTCTTCCAGCACTTCGTCTAGCAGATCCAGATTCACCTTACGCTCTTCATTGGACTCTTCAGCAACGAAGTTCAGGAATCTGGGGGAGCTCTCCTGTATTTCCACAGGAATCATGGCGTCTGTCCCATAGACAAGGCTGAAGGGTGTCTCATGGGTGCTGGACTGTGGGGTGGTGTGATAAGACCATACAATCCTGGGGACCTCCTCTGCCCAGCCTCCTTTGGCCTTGTCTATTCTTCGCTTCAGCCCCCTGAGCAGTATTCGATTTGCTGACTCCACCTGCCCATTGGTTTGTGGGTGTTCCACTGAAGCGAAAACCTGTTGTATCTTCAACTCTTCACACATCTTCCTCAGCTGATGACTCGTGAACTGGGTGCCATTGTCGGAAACCAGCCTCTTGGGTATTCCGAAGCGGCAGACAATGTTCTTCCAGACGAAGTGCTCGACTTTCTGTGCGGTGATGTGTGCGACTGGCTCTGCCTCCACCCACTTGGTGAAATACTCGATGGCTACGATGAGGAACTTCATCTGCCTTACCGCCAGGGGAAAGGGTCCTAGGATGTCAATCTCCCATGTATGGAATGGCCACGGGCTATGGATGGACCTCAACTCCTCAGGGGGTGCCTTGTGCCAGTCTGCATGCAGTTGACACTGTTTGCAACGCTGAGCAAACCTTATGCAGTCTTCCTTCAGCTTTGGCCAGTAGTACCCCGCGCGGAGTACTCTACTTGCCAAAGCGCGGCCACCTACGTGGCTTCCGCACACCCCCTCGTGCAGCTCAGACATGAGTCTGGTGCATTGCTCGCCGTGCACACAGATCTGCACAGGGTGAGAAAATCCAAATCTAAATAGGCTTCCATCTATAAGAGTAAACTTACTTGAACCCCTCTTTATTCTTTTTGCCTCTGCCAGATCGAGCGGGAGTACACCATCTTCTAAGTATAGCTGGTATGGCGTCATCCAGGTGTCGGGTTCCTTCTCCGCATGAACCTCCATCGACTCATCGGTCTTTGAGGGTCGCGATCTCACCCTCGGTGCTCTTAGCGTTTCTTGGGTCAACGACCGATGACCGATCGTTAGACGCTCCATTGACTTGCATACGTGAAGCACCTGGTTGTCTGATACGAACGCGCGCGGCACCTTCAGGGTCTCCTGAATGACGGTCCTCTGCTTCCCCCCCTTGCCTGAGCTGGCCAGCTTGGCAAGCAGGTCTGCTCGGGCATTCTGCTCTCTTGGCACGTGCACTAACTCAAACTCGGCGAAGGACGCCTTTAGGAGCCGCACATACTCCAGGTAGGCTGCCATCTGGGGGTCCTTTGCTTGGAACTCCCCGGTAACCTGCCCGGTGACCAGTAGCGAATCGCTCTTGGCCAGCAGATTTCTTGCTCCCATTTCTCTTGCTAACAACATTCCTGCGATCAGGGCCTCATACTCCGCCTGATTGTTGCTAGCTTTGAAGGCGAAGCGGAGGGACTGCTCGATCAGTACCCCATTTGGTCCTTCCAGGATGACTCCCGCGCCGCTTCCCTGCTGATTAGAGGAGCCATCCACCGATAACACCCATCGGAAATTTAGCCCTTCTGTAGGTGTCGCGATGGATGATAGCTCGACTACGAAGTCCGCGAACACCTGCCCCTTGATCGGTCCTCGGGGCTCGTACTGAATATCAAATTCTGACAATTCTACTGCCCATTTGACCATCCTGCCTGCTACATCAGGTTTCTTCAATACGTTCTGGATAGGCAGATCAGTCATCACGACCACTGTGAAGCTATGGAAGTAATGCCTGAGTCTTCTGGCTGAAAACACCACCGCCAGAGCAGCCTTCTCGAGGGCCTGGTACCTTGTTTCAGGGCCTTGCAGCACCTTACTCACGAAGTAAACAGGCCTCTGGGCCTGGTCCTGCTCTTGCACCAGGACTGAGCTGACTGCCCTCTCCGTAACAGCAAAGTATAGACGAAGAGGGATGCCTACCTGGGGCTTTCGCAGGACTGGTGGGCTCGCCAGGTACTCCTTTAGCTTGACGAAAGCCTCCTCGCACTCCTGTGTCCAGAGAAATCTGTTGTTGCGTTTGAGACACTGGAAGTATGGGTGACCTTTCTCCCCACCAGCGGACATAAATCGGGACAGTGCTGCCAAGCGACCGGTGAGCTGCTGCACCTCCTTCACCGTTGTTGGGCTCCTCATTGCCACGATCGCCGCACACTTCTCCGGGTTAGCTTCGATCCCTCGCTCTGTCAAGAGGAAACCCAAGAACTTCCCAGCCTCCACACCGAATATGCATTTCTCAGGGTTGAGCTTCAGCCTATACTTGGCAATGGTGGTGAATAGCTCTTCCAGATCAGCTGCATGATGCTTCTTCTCTTGGGACGTAACCACCATGTCATCTACATAGGCGTGTACGTTCCTTCCCAGCATGGGCGAGAGCACCCTATCCATGAGCCGTTGGTAGGTAGCCCCCGCATTCTTCAACCCAAATGGCATGACCTTGTAGCAATAGCAAGACCGTTCCGTCATAAACGCGGTCTTGCATTCGTCCATTGGGTGCATCCTGATCTGGTTATACCCTGAGAAAGCGTCCAAGAAGCTGAGTAGCTTTCCCCCCGAGGCGTTATCAACTAGAGCATCTATACTGGGTAGGGGGTAAGAATCCTTGGGGCACGCCTTGTTGAGGTCAGTGAAGTCCACGCACATTCTCCACTTGCCGCTTGCCTTCTGCACCAGTACCACATTCGCTAGCCACTCGGGGTACTGGATTTCTCTGATATGCCCTGCGACAAGGAGCTTCTGCGCTTCGTCGTGGATCACCTTCCTCTTCTCCTCGTTGAATTTCCTTCTCCTCTGTCGCACCGGTCGAACCATGGGGTCCATCGATAGACGATGGCAGAGGAAATCGGGGTCGATTCCCGGCATGTCGGATGCTGACCATGCAAAGGCATTCATGTGCTTCTCAATCACACCCATGATCAGCCTTCGCTCTTCTTCAATGAGGGATCCCCCCAACTTGAATTTTCTTCCCCTGATGTCCACTTCGACCCATCCTTCAGCTGGGTGGGGCCTTCTCTCACTGGCAATGACCGCTCTCGCAATCCCTGACTCGCGAGGAGTGATTGTGCTTTCCTCTTCTTCTTCAACTTGGGCTACCTGAGAGCCCCCCACCGCAGCGTCCTCCATCCTTTGAGCGCCTGGTGGTGGTTTTGTGGTGACATGGCACACACTTCTTTTTTGCTTCAAGCTGTTCTCATAACAGCGTCTTGCCTCAGCCTGATCCGACTTGATGGTTATCACGGTCCCCTCCATCGACGGCAGCTTCAACTTCATATGCCTCGTCGATGGTATTGCGCCCAGTCTATTGAGTGTGGGCCTACCCAACAAAACGTTGTACGCAGAAGGGGCATTCACCACTAGGTACTTTATCTTTTCAGTGCGGGCTGTTGTTCCGTCAGTGAACGTGGTCCTCAGCTCGATGTATCCCCGCACCTCTACCTGGTCCCCTGCAAAACCGTAGAGACAACCAGTATACGGTCTTAACTGATCAGGGGACAACTGTAGCTTGTTGAATGTTGGCCATAACATGACATCCGCCGAGCTTCCTTGATCTACGAGTACTCTATGCACCCGTCTTCCTGCTGTGATGAGAGAAATGACCACAGGGTCGTTGTCGTGCGGGACAATGTCCCGTAGGTCAGCTTTCCTGAAGATAATGTCCACCTCAGGGTAATGACTCTCATTCACTGCATCTACCGCCATCACCGATCGAGTGTATCTCCTTCTTTGTGAAGCTGTGCATCCCCCACCAGAGAAGCCTCCAGCGATCGTCTGCACTTCCCCATGCACAGGGACTTCATGCTGTTGCTCTCCAGTTTGGGATCCTGACGCGCGATCACCCTGCGGTTTACGCAGGTAATCTGCTAGAAAACCAGACTTCACCAACTCTGCCAGTTGGTGTCCCAGCGCCAAACAGGAATGAAGTGTATAGCCAAAGGCCTGATGAAACTCACACCATTCATTCTTCTTCCTTCCAAGTACCTTATCTGTCTTCTCTGGTACTCGTAGTCTTGCCGCTACGGCAGGAAGGGCGATGAGATCCGCCAATCCCACCATGAAGTTGTATCTCGGGGGTGCGTTATTTTCCCTTGCGCGCCCCTTGCTCTGGTCTTTGCCTGGTGCATAGGGACGAGGTTTTTCCCGCACCTTCTTCCCCTCCTTGGCCTCATGCACCCTGCCTTGCTGTGGCTTTCCTTGCCCTCCACGCGGCTTGGGTGGTGCAGCACTTCTCCTCTTCTCAGAAACCTCTGTTTCTGCCACTATGTGCGCCACCGCACGTCGTCGAATCTCTGCAAAGGTGCTGGGATGGCTCCTGATGAGAGACTCGCTGAAAAGGCCAGGCAGCACACCCTTCTTAAACGCGTGCACCAGCATATCTTCATCTTTGCTGGGCAGTCTAACCACTTGTGCCCCAAAGCGGTTGAGGTAGTCCTTCAGCGACTCACCTTGGTACTGGCGTACGTCGAACAGATCGTAGGACACCACTGCAGGTGCCTTGTTGACGATGTATTGTTCAGTGAAGAGCTTCGAGAACTGAGAGAAAGACGTGATATGCCCTTCTGGTAAACTCACGAACCACTCCATGGCGATTCCGCTCAATGTGCTCATGAACATCTTGCAGTACACAGCGTCTGAGCCCCCAGACAACATCATCTGGGTGTGGAATGCCGTCAGATGCGCCTCCGGGTCTTCTACCCCTTTGAACGACGCTTTTACCCCCACCAGGTTGGGAGGCACCATGGTTCCCATGATCTCAGGGGAGAATGGCATGGGAAATGCCCTTGGAGGTGAAGGCTGCCTAGACTCCCTTTCGTCAACAACGTGCTCCCTCTGCGCCTGCAGCGTCCTTCTCAACTCTTCGTTGACACGATTCAGCTCATCGTTCTTGCTTTGCGACGCAGCCAACTCCGTCTGCATCCTTTCTTGTTCAACTTTTGACGCTGCAGCGTTATCCTGCAGCGTGCGCACCATTTCCAGGACCTGCGCCATTGTCACAGCTCCTTCGTCAGCGGATGGCGCAGGTGATGGTTGTCTGTTTCTAGGCATCCTTCTCTATCAAAGAACTGATTAAACTCTGGTAAGCTTTAAAACTGTGGTATATATGGGACAACGATTCACTCGGGCCCCACGGTGGGCGCCAAATGATCCTGCCGGCAACTCGAACGGGGAGGAATCGCTTCGTAGCACTCTCTGCCCTGTCTACGCGACTGTGTCTTCCGCAGAATCACCCTCAGGACCTTCTCTTGGTGTTCCAAGCGTGACCTGCAAAACACACAGACGGCGCCTCTAGCGGCCGTTTGCACTCCGACGATCAAGTTAGTCCAACAGAACCACCAGAAACTGGAAACTAGTAATGTGTGTGTAAAACTCTTGCACTCTGTTTTTCGTCTCCCTTTTTTCTCCTTTTTCCCACTCTCCCCTGATTCTCTCTTTTATCTCTCTTTCCCTGCTTCTGGGCATAACAGAATTCTGTTATGCTTTTCTGGCATGTGTCAGAACCCTGTTATGCTTTTCAGAGAAAGCGTACCTTCAGAATCAGCAGTGGGGAGCGTGAGGGTCTGCGCATGTCTGCGCGTCTCTGCGCTTGGCTGCGCCTGTCTGTACCTTTAGTGGTACGGAGTGCTCTTTTGTCTGGACCGCACCCCTCTCAGATGATGACACGTGGAGGCCTGCAACTCACATCTAACCACACGCGCGTCACTTACTGGAAGGGCTCTAGCGCTTCTCTTTGTGGGCCTAAGTTACGTCCTCGCGGAGTAACGTAGGATGTTTCTCTTATCTGGGCAGATCGCATACTCTTGGGAGAACGTCGGGTGTGGCTGGTCTAGGCACACTCACCAAGCGTTGCTCTCTGCGTATACAGCTTACCCTTCACGATGCCATGCACGTAATGGGTTGAGGGAATCACCAACCACTGGCTGGTTTACTAGTCCCCTCAGGCCACTCTCGTGCATGATTCCCTGAGGTGTGCACATGCGAGATCCATGCGTAACGCTCTCGCTGGGAACCTCATTTCCAGTTTAACTGCGTGTAACACGAGACCCCGATGACAATACCCCGATGACTGATCAGTGTTTATCTGTTTCTCGCGTTCTGCCTTCAGGCGTTAGTCTGAGAACTGATCTGTTGGTGGCCACTTGGCTACTGACCACCGATCACCTTCCCGGATGATCTGTCCCCCGACCTCTCTACCGCCTGATCTGTTGGTGGTCACTTGATTACTGACCACCGATCACCTCTCTTGGCGATCGTCCCTCTGACCTCTCTGCCAACTGGTCCACGTGTCACCCGGCGAGTGGTCCACGTGGTTCTCTGATGCTGACGTCATCGACTACCGATGACCGATCGGATCATTTATCAACAAAAAATTGATAAATTAAAAAAAACATTTTAGAAGTGTTTCAACTCTTATATAAGAACCTATAGCCTAACCATCTTGTTTATAAATTCATAAACATAACAATCTTCGCCAACAAACCATAACATTTGGAATTCTATGCTTCCTGCAGAATTATGCAGCAAGTTTGAATTCTGCAAAATAAAATAGAAAACCAGCAAAACTTCTTGACAGTGGCAGTTGGTGTTTTGGCATAGCTGCTAACAGAAGCTTGTTCTGCATAATTCCAACTTCACATAGATTTCACTATACCGCATTCCAGTTCAGCATAAACACAGTTCTTCCTTCACCTTCCTTCCTCCATTAAGTCTTTCATCCTTGCTTTTTTCCTTCAAGGCACCACTTCTGCTAGATGCTAGTTCCATTTCCGAAAAAACTTCCTTGTTTTTCCTGCAATCCGAGGCTTCAGCCTTCAACATCAAGACCTTATACAATATCTAAGGGGTTCTAGCCTTGCCCTCCCTAAAGATATCTCCATCCTTGCCTCACACCCCCTTCCATGCTTAAGTCCATTCCGGTGCCCTTCTTATACTACATACATAAACAGAAACCTTGTGTAACATATTTCCAAAACAAATTCTCAAAAACTCATTACACATAATCAATCACAACTAACCAAGCCAAAACAATATCATAAATCAGCATACTAGAATCATAAGAAATATAAACAATTTAGAGGATAAAGTACTCAGTCAGAATAGTATAAGTTAAAGAATTTATTATTTCTCTTCATCCAAGACCAAACTTGTAATTTTGACATTTTTATATAGTGAGACTAAAACCTTCTTCATCATCTTAATTAAGAACATGATCTCAAAGGTTGTTAATACACTGCATATTATCGTGTTGGACTCACTAGTATCGATTGTTTTTTTTATCAGTAAGAAAAAATAAATAAATATGAACCACTTTAGGGGTGGTCAAACCCTTATACCAAAAATTAACCCTTAGTTTCCCTCGATCAGACAAAAAAAAACTCCATCTGACAACTAATTAAACACCTGACAAACCTCAAAAACCAACTATAGTGCTACCCAACATAGTAATACATCAAGCAACCAGCCTCATACAAACCAAAGGATCAAGACACTAGTTAGAATAAGAGAAACAATGACAAACAATTCTAATACATCAACCACACCCTCTTTAAAAAAGATATTATTCATGTGCTTCAAAATCTCACTTACTACTGCAATCCAAACTGCTTCCCAAACGTCATTAACTGAATCAGTAGCATTACACATCCTAAACTTAAAGAAATTTTACAGTGGGTCATTGTGAATCACGAAGGTCACTCCAAGCCAAGCAAAACATTGACTCCAAACGATCCAAGCTATTTTTCACTCAAAAAACAAGTGGCGGCAAGACTCCTCCTCCTCCCCACAAAAACTATACATAAGACTTTCGATCGTAATCCCACACCTTTCGAAATTGACCCTAGTAGCAATCTTATTTTTCATCACCCTCCAAGCTGAGACAAGTGTAGAAGGCACAACTTTGCACCTTCAAAGCTTTTTGTACACACAGACGTTCTCCCCTTCTCGACCCCTCCTCAAACAATTATATGCAGATTTAATCGTATAAGTTGGGAACTCCCCATTCTTCCAAACCCATCTATCCGTCTCTTCCAAGTCAAAACTCAACCATTGAAATACCTGGAAAAAATGACTCACCATAAGCTTTTTCTATTAAAAGAAACTCCTTCTCCAAGCTAATTGTCAAACCCAACCACCATTAGACCATACCCCAAGCTCGACCACCTTAGCAACTTTGGAAGAGCTCAGGGAGAACAACCTCGGATAAACACTTTATTATCTTTAATAAGTTTTTCAATAATACCAACATCATCACAAGACATGAGAACAAACTTCTACCCAAGATAAAACTTTCTTTGACCAACTGCATATTGGGTATGATGAGCATATATTTATTCACACTCAATAGCTTTAATCATGGATTATTAGACTATAATAATAAATAAATTCATTGTTTTAATTCAAATTCATATAATTGGGTTTATTTGGGTCTTGACTATTATTATTGTTAATTTTGTGTTTTTAGAGAAAATTATCTGGAGGAAGCATCTACCTTTGTGAATGGACCAAATATGCAAAAGTTCAAGTTGCTTCTTAAACCAAAACAAAAAACAAAATTCGAGGAGAAGAAAGAGAAAATAAAATCTACAATATCTCATAAACAAAATTGAAAACAAATCTTCTGCAAAATACAAGAATTATGGAAAGTTGGAAACTGTTAACAAAATATAAACTACAATATTTTCCCAAGATCCTTGGAGTAGAAAAACCTATAAAAGGACACAAGCATCAAGGAGAAAGGGAGAACTTCATAGGGTTTTCTTAGTTTCTTTTCTTCTTTGTAATTCTTTTGTTTTGCCTCCGCATGGAAGACTAAACCTTTTTGGTTGATTCCTTTGTAATTTCTCATTGAGCTCTGATGTTTCAGTCAATAAAAGTTTCTATTTTTAATTGTCTACAGCAGTTATTTTAATAGTCTAATATACTGGAAAACTGATTTTTGTGAGAGGTTGTACTTGAACGCATGATTGAGAGTCTTCCTTATCTTAAACTTTGGTTTCTTAGTTAGTTCGCATTTTTTGTTCTAATTAATTTCTTGGGTGCATGATTCAAGAGAGAGAGAAGAGATAAGCATTCCCATGGAGTATACGCATGGAACAAAGTTGGTATTGATTAAATCAGTAGACGCATGCTTTACTGGTGAGTTTCAGTTGAATCAGATCAGCGCATGTGTCAATATGGTTTAGCTCTGTTGGAGGCTTAATAAAGGATTAATTGTTAGAGAACCTGTGAAGAATTCAATGGTAAAAGAATTTGGGGATCAACCGTTTTTTATTCTTTATTTTAATCTCTTTTATATTTTTTGCACAACTATCTTAGCCCCTTTTTACTATTATTGTTATTGCTAACTTTTATTGCTTGCAAATAGATTCTAAACACTAATCTACTGATTTTACTAGTGGATTCGTTGGAAGACGACTTTGGGTCATCTGACCACAATTGTAGTATCATCTCTCTAGTGTTAGACAAGTCTACGCTAGAATCATATTAATTTGACAGCAGGGTACCACAGTAAGACATCCACCGAAGCAACCATCTAACCAAGATAAAGACTCCATCTTAACGTTAAATGTAGTAGCAACCTCATTCACATGGGAACAACTCGCTTTCTTTTCTGAAACCACTTGTGCATAGGATAGTTTCTATTTCTGTTGCACTTTCGACCTCCAAACTTTCCTAGGTTGCTCAGTTCTCTTTTTGGAATTCCACTATTTCCTTGATATTTCGTTCTTGCTATATTTAGGTAGCTTCACTTGTAGTTTCCATGTGCCAATACAAATTGCATCCAACTTCTTTTCCAGAACAAAGACATCTGTCACTCTTTGAAATCTGACAAAATCGAACCTCCGATTTCTTGAGTTAAGCTTTTTAGAAATAAACACGTCCATAACTCTTCCCCACCTTTAAAAAACTTTAAAAAATCTTTTTTTAAAGAAATGATATGAAAAGTTTGTGAAGGAAAACAAAGTATCCGCCATTGACCTAACACTCAAATCTCACCGAAAAAACTCTCTATCTCACCTTAGAACTCTCTCTCTCTCACACATCAACAATTGTGTAAAACCAATTATTTCAGGATCTAATTTCATGTTCGTCCTTATCATATACTAATAATTTCAGTCACGAAAACCCTAAAGGGATTCATCAACTAAGTTTCTACTCTTTCAAGTGTTTTACAAAGTTCGTTGAGAAACATACTCTACTAATAAGAGTCTAAATTGC
The DNA here is from genome assembly GCF_051622355.1 of Phaseolus vulgaris. Classification (NCBI taxonomy): domain Eukaryota; kingdom Viridiplantae; phylum Streptophyta; class Magnoliopsida; order Fabales; family Fabaceae; genus Phaseolus; species Phaseolus vulgaris. Next base: position 47,713,349 of record NC_143498.1, read on the forward strand.
CACTCAATAATTTTGAATCTTTGCAAAAAGCATAGTTAGCAAACATTAATTAATTGACCTTGGCCATTGCTCTATCTATTTATTTTTATAAAAAGTTAATTTCATGTTTTATCATTTAATCATTATCATTTTATAAATTTTATTATTATTATTTTTATTTTCAATGTTCAATTTTTAATTTTTACATGTTTTACTGCTTCGTTAAATTTATAATAAAATGGTGACATTGCATAAAAAATTAAAAATAACATGACACAAATTTGATCTGTTTTATTTTATTATGCTACGTTCCCCGTCGGTTAAAAAATTAAAATATTTGAAAACTAACAATTTAATAGTAAAATAATTTTTTTTAAGTATTAAAATATAAAATTGAAATTTTAAAAAATAGTTTTAAGACACCAAATTTTAGTAAAAATAGGTAATGTATAAGTAAATAATGAGTGTGAAGAAGTTGGCGACCACTAAGCCAATCAGTGGACTTGATTGAGAACCTTTTCAACTAATTGAACAATTAAAGACACAATTCTTACATTTTGAAATACTAAAATTGAACATCATCATCAAAGGGAAACACTACTTTTGCATGCTAAGAAAATTAAACAATGTTTCACGATTATCCAGAAACTGCACCTGCCTCTCACCCTCAAATTACTCGCTCCATTTATGAGGGATTTCATAATATCCTTCTATTAGAATTGGCGCATAAATTTAAAAATTCCATAGCTTCTCCAAGAACCTATCAGAAAAAGCAATATTCTAATATAATATATTTATACTTTTTTCACTTTTACCACCTAATCAATCTTGTATTCTTGTATAATATTAATATTTTTTAATACTAGAGACTTAAATTATTTTAAAGAAATATAAAATTGAAAAATACTAAAAAGTCATTTCATGATTAAAAATATTAGAGAAAAAAAATGTTGAGCAAACAGAAGTGTCCCCATCTCCCACCGGCCACGGGTTTTGTGGTATACAACCTACAGCAGGAGAACAAAAAAAGACAAGGATGGCACATTTGTGTAGTATTATAAAATCATAGCCGTACGCTAATTAATTAAGTGAAAAATAATATTGTATTATTCCACTTCAATGAAATTTCAAAATTACAACATTCTGTTCCACCTAATCATCAATATAATAGAATGTTTCGACCATGTCGTTTACATTTTCTTTTGTCTGCATATATAACATACCTAAGAAAAGAAATTACCGAAACAACGTTATATGTTTTTTGAGTGAAACTCAGTTCTTAACTATTAAGTAACGCACCAATAAAAGTCACTTTCGGTTTGTATAGCAGGAAGTTCTCCATAATTTGATTGTTAAATGAAATTTATAAATCTTATATGGTAAAAGCCTAAAATTGTGTCGTTATCGTATTGTGGTTGCATATCGTGAAGAAAGTGAAAGAAGTTTACAGAAACATGTCACCACATTCAGCAGTCAATTCGATGGGTGGAAATAAAAAAATCTTGGGCTAGCATGGGCCCATTGCGTATAGGGAGGAGATGATTGTGAGCCACACAAGTTCCATCATATAAGATATAGAAAGAGTTATATGTTTGATGAAAGCATGTTTAATATGTGTGTGGCTTTACAAAGTAATTTACGTAATCGTTATGGCATGTGGTTGGTTTCTTGTGAGTTTTATTTTCTTACAAGACCAAAGTGAGAGTGGGTGTGAGGGTTCTGGTTCAGGATGAAAGGTCGGTTAGGTCGGCCACACTCACATTATGAATCTGCTGCTACAGCTATATGATCAACACTGCATCACAACAAAAGAAGATATTGTTCCGATTTGTGGGGACTTACATTCCACACTTTCTTTCTCTAGAAACTATTTAGTACTAGATAACAACATATTCTTCACCTAGTTTTAATAATAAAAGACAACAATTCTAGAATCACAACACCTCAAATGGCACTATTAATTGGACTTAGTTCTCTTTTATTTAATTATTCTCAAGTTATGAAGTTTTAATGTTACAGAAAGTTTTAATTAAACCTCTTTTACATAGGTATAAGTAAGTTTTAAGATGAAATCTAGGTATCGTATTAGATTTGAAAAATGTAGTACATGAATGATCATTCTACGAAAATGTGGAATGATTTTAGGGTCACGTGGCTTTCTTACGGGTCAAAGATGGCAATATCTTTGTCATTTGAACAGTTGGGTTGCAGTCACTCGGATGGTACACTCCTGATTATTGTTGGTCGGCTTGGGAGTGAGGAAAACTGAGAAATTTCATGATAGAAGAGAATGAACAAGTCAATAAATTCATACGCCTAATTCTTTTCTTTGTTTTAAACTGGATATATAGCATCTTTTTCTTATGTGTAACGGAAGACTAAAACTTTTCATTTGTTCTATTGTGATTCTTCATTAAATTATGAGTTTTCTTTTGTTCAATTTTTTTTAGTAAATTATGCTTGATTCTATCTTGTTTGAAATTGAATTTTGGTGAAAGAAATTGTTTTTAAACGTTTGTCAAGAATTTCATTTTTTTTAATTAGATTTTTTGTTAATTGGTTTACTTCTAATCAATCTCACATGTTTGGAATTATTGAGATATTGAATACAACACTAAGCACTGAATTTGATTAACTTTTGTTTAGTCATGTTTGAAATTTGTGTGAGAATTAAAGGATAATAATTTTATGAATATCAATGAAAAAATCATGATGAATAAACTTAGGAATCGACATGCTTTTTCTATTATTTTTAATTATTTTTTATATTTATTTTAACAATCAGAATTTTTTTTCTTTATTATTATCGCTAACTTTCATTAATTACAAATAAATTTAAATATTGATTTTATTGAATTCCTTGTTTGGAGTACCCTTGTCAAAAAAAAATTAGGTTTTGACATATTCCACTAGTAATTTTAATTGTGAAAAGTTTGCTTACACCCTAATATTATATAACAGAGTTTTACGTTACCCGTACATAGTCACCAAACTATTTCTTTATATATATTTACAAAACATTGATAATGTTTACACCTTGAGCCCAAGAAGTAACACTTTCGCGGGTGGTCGAAAATAAAGCAATTTTTTATTGGGCTCATAAAAGCAATTAACACTATAACTATTCTTCCTGCACCCCATTATTATTAACTACACCTTATGCAAACAAGAAAAAGACAAAAAATACTCTCCTCATTGTACCATGTCACCACTATGTCATAGTCACTGGACCTCTGTTTTCCACTACACCTTTAAGAGGAAGCAGAAGAACAGAGAAAACTTGTTTTGAAAAAAAAACTCATTCTAAAAATTATCATATATGTTTGTTTCATGATATATTTAATGTGTTTTGGAAATTTTTTTTCATAAAAATCGTTTAGAAAAATATCATATATATAATTTTGTTTAAAAAAACTTATTTTAAAATATATGCTTATATTTTAAAAATTCTGGAAAGTTTATTTTAGAAAATTTCTAAAATCAATAAAATCATTTTTATAATTTCCAAAATATTTAATTTAAAAATCATTTTTGTAAAAGATAAAATGATCGTTTTAAAAATATAAAAGTGCACAATCATAATTGTCCTAATTTCTCAACTTAAACAAATTAAATGTAGTTGTACATATATGAAGTTGAAGTTAAACAAGAGAAAAAGCTTTTACATGATCCACCATTTTTACTCAGATGTTATATTCATGCCCCAAAAATTAGCCCTCTTAACTGTTTTTATTTGAGCTATTGTCTCTTTAGAAAAGAGTTGATGAAAGTTTTAGTTTTTAAATATATTTTTTTGGCTTCAGTTCTCAAATTTTAAAACATTGATTCAAATCCTTGTATTTTATTTTCTAATTTTCAAATTATGATTCCTCTATAAAAGGGAAGATGTTAACTTTAAAGACTAAAATTTTAGTACTATTGTCTATAGATATAAGAGATAACGAAAACAAAATAAAATATTTTCATGTAAGGTCTTTTGCATAATATCTTTTGGATTATTATTTTTTAAAATTAAGACACATTCACATTAATCTGTATCACGTTTTACTCCCTTCCACTACTATTTTAAATAATTACATTATACGTTATACTTACAATTTAATGTGAATTTGTCTTAATTTGGAAAAATAATTTTTTTCTAAAAAAGATATTATGTAAAATATCTTACAAGATAATATTCCATAAAAATACTACAAATATATGTTTTTTTTTTTTAGTTTCATTTTCATGGTAAATATATAGCTGAATTAAAAGTTAAATAAGAAGTAAACAAATTATCATTTTAAAATTTGAAAGCGACAAATATATATATATATATATATATATATATTAAAGTTTGACATTTTAAAATAGGCTTGAAGACACAGTGATATTATATTTTAAAACTAATACATAATTATTTTAAAAGTGCAACTTATATATTTCTATTATAAAATGAATATAAGTATGAATTATTAGACACCTGAAAACGATTAAATATAAATTAATTTTAAAAAAATAGTTATTATTTTATAAATTAAAAATTAAAAAATATTGGTATTTAAAGTAATTATTATCAATAAAAAATTTATAAATATTTTTTATTTGCTTACTACTTTAATTCTAAATTAATCTTTAATTAAATTAATGATTAACTTTATTATTTTTTAGACTAATAAATTAATTTATGGAATCGGTTTTTCTCGTAAGTAATTAAATATATAATTTAAAATCTATTTCTATTAGATGTCAACAAAAATAAAAGAAAAAGATAACGACTGGAATATATTAAGGATTAAATTATTAGGGTAACAATTTACTTCTAATAGATCAGCATCAATCAAATTAAGGATCAATTAAACTAGTGGTGTCTTAGATAAAATAAATAAAAACTAACAATGGGTTGATACTGTCTCATCTTTTTTCATTTATTTTGTCAGTCAATAACCATTTATTTCCATTCTTTTTCAGGGTTTTATCTTGTTTTGGGGAAAGATTGAAAAAATAGATGTCACACAAATATTTATAATGTAATTCAATGTTGGTTTTGTTTCAGAAGTGAGTCACTTGTAAATCCTCGTTCCCTTGACCACAAGAAAACTATTTTTTCCAACATTTTATACTTTATTATAAGATAAATTTATGTACCTCTTTTTAACTCAAACTACTTTTTACCAATATATGTTTGTTTAATTATTTGGTATCGAAAAATTGGCATTATAAAAAAATCTGGATATACCATTTCATCAATATTATTTATGTAGGATAAATTATTTATTCATTCTTTCTGATGACTATATTTCATTTTTATTGTTCATTTTCATAGTAATTTATTTGTTTATTCTAGCTCATTTAATTTTTTTAATGCATTTCTAAACATAATTTTCAATGCCATGTAAACTATTGAGTTTTTAAATTGTAATTCTTTTTAAATTATTTATAAGATACTAAATCAAACAGATTTTTTTCAGAGGACAAAAAAAAAAGGTGTTGGACACGACAAATATTCTTTATAACGCTTTGTTAACTATAAATAAATTAAGCATTGATATCTTCTGTGGTGATATGGTACTTCATCCCAATTACAATATCATAGACAATTAGAACAACTCTCTCTAAGAAATTATTATATCAGAAAGTTGAGCACCACTTCATTTTCATAGTAAATTTCACATCAGACAGAAAGCAAATCAATGCATTTATAGCCTGTTTAACTCAAGAACCATGTTGTTGGTGTGGCATAAGATGAGATCTGGTCACCACTTTGTTTCTTATCTAAGCAACATTAATGATTATATATATATATATATATATATATATGCATTAAAGATAGGAGGAAGGTGGGGAAGTAGTGCTGCTGCTATAGACATTATTCTTTTACTTTATTGTATAATAATTGGATCGACAATAAATGAGTAGATAATATGCAGGTGTTGAGGAAGATGCTTTGCTTTGAGCCATTAACAGTAGCAAAACTAAAACCTAAACCTAAGTCTGATGCTGAAATGGTGAGGAAGAACTTTACGTGCCTCTCTCAAATAAGCCCTTCATTACAATTCCTTACGCTAAGAATCTAACATCCCCAAATGACTATGTATAGTCTATACCTTACACCACGGAACCTCAACACCACCATCGCACCAATCTCCATCTCTACTCCTTACTCCTTCCTTTGCCTTATTCTTTACTTTTCTTCATTCATTTCTTTCCCCAAAATCATTCTTCTGGAACACATCTTCCATGCATTACTACAAGAGACTCATTTACTATAAAAGGTTAGGTATGACTGGGTCTTTGCACCAGAAATTTTATGTCAAGAAATTAAATTATGATGTAAATTACGACTCTGCATAACTCAGTCTAGTATATTCTTTGCTGGTATACATTATGTGTAAGCTATTAGTATAAATATTATCAGTGTTACCATGTACTAATTGACAATCCTTTTAGTATTTTTTTTTATCGACAATAAATTTTTTTTTATCAACAATAAAATATAATAAATGTGAATTATTTTAAGAATGATCAAATCCGTATAAAAAAAATTAACCCTTAGTCTTCTCAACAAAGAGAAAAACGCTTCAAAGTGACAACTATAGAACAAACACACCTTGACTGGACCAGAAAACCATCTAAAAAAGACACTTGAAAAAAAAGATTAGAAGACCATCCTCGTATAAACCAGAGGGTTAAGACACCTGTCAGAAAAGAAAAAATATCTAAAGTGTGATTTGGTTGTAACCCAAGACCAATCCCTTAATTGAACTAAGACAAACACTTCTAAATCATCAACTATGCCTCTTTTAAAAATTACTATATTCTTATGCTTCCACAATTCTCTTACTACTGCACTCCAGTAGAAATCACACCTCACACCTTACCATCTTTTTAGTATGAAAACTTCATATGTATACACTGCTACTTCAGATCCCATATATACAAATAAATACTCAATATAACACTATCAACCAAAAAAAATATTTAATTTTAATTAATTATATCACAAATTTGAATGTTTTTTTAGAATGAATACTTTTAAATTATGCTAATGTTATATTGTTAATAGTTTGATAAATACATTCATTTTATGAAAAAAAAAATAAACATACTACAAGAAAATCATGAAATAGAAACCAATTTTTAGATACCTGTCATCAACAATAGAAACCAATAGAAACCAGAGGGTTAAGACACCTGTAAGAAAAGAAAAAATATCTAAAGTGTGATTTGGTTGTAACCCAAGACCAATCCCTTAATTGAACTAAGACAAACACTTCTAAATCATCAACTATGCCTCTTTTAAAAATTATTATATTCTTATGCTTCCACAATTCTCTTACTACTGCACTCCAGTAGAAATCACACCTTACCATCTTTTTAGTATGAAAACTTCATATGTATACACTGCTACTTCAGATCCCATATATACAAATAAATACTCAATATAACACTATCAACCAAAAAAAATATTTAATTTTAATTAATTATATCACAAATTTGAATGTTTTTTAGAATGAATACTTTTAAATTATGCTAATGTTATATTGTTAATAGTTTGATAAATACATTCATTTTATGAAAAAAAAAAAATAAACATACTACAAGAAAATCATGAAATAGAAACTAATTTTTAGATACCTGTCATCAACAATAGAAACCAATAGAAACCAGAGGGTTAAGACACCTGTAAGAAAAGAAAAAATATCTAAAGTGTGATTTGGTTGTAACTCAAGACCAATCCCTTAATTGAACTAAGACAAACACTTCTAAATCATCAACTATGCCTCTTTTAAAAATTATTATATTCTTATGCTTCCACAATTCTCTTACTACTGCACTCCAGTAGAAATCACACCTTACCATCTTTTTAGTATGAAAACTTCATATGCATACACTGCTACTTCAGATCCCATATATACAAATAAATACTCAATATAACACTATCAACCAAAAAAAATATTTAATTTTAATTAATTATATCACAAATTTGAATGTTTTTTTAGAATGAATACTTTTAAATTATGCTAATGTTATATTGTTAATAGTTTGATAAATACATTCATTTTATTGAAAAAAAAAATAAACATACTACAAGAAAATCATGAAATAGAAACCAATTTTTAGATATCAAAATAATTAGTTACAATAGTAACTAAATTAGAGACCATTTTAACTACAGTTACTTGAATTTTTTATATATGATTTTAGTATCATTCAATCGTTGAATTGAAAATTCTTACAAAGTAAATCCAGTTTGCATAAAATGTTATACAAAATTGAAAATTAATTGCTACCTTGTTACATTATGACATGATACATATAAATAGAATGACAACATGGAATTATCATCGATTTGAGTTAATCCTTTATTTTATATAAAATTATTAAATTATGTGAATACATAAATTTGATATGTAGTCGTAATTAATTATTTTGCCTAACATATAAATTATAATATTGGCACATGCCATTATGCATATATTTGTTTTATATTTTATCAAGACATACAAGAGAAAACCCGAAATCAAGATAGGTCACAAGCCCTCATATTAAACTAATAATTTAGTTTATGGTAAAGAAAATGTTATAAAAGTTATCCTAATTAAGGCTTACAAAAGTGCATGCTTTAATATACATATTCACTTGGAGAAACACACCTTTCAAAGTACGTTCAGTTTAACGAGTTGTTGCTTTTAGTCAAAGATATGCAGCTATATCCATCATCTTTATTATCTTACCTTCTTCACTCTCTCTCTCTCTAAACAAAAAAATAAATTAAATTAAAATAAATGAAACAATTTTTTCACCAAAGGTGCTGTGATCAAAATCAAACAACCTAAACAAATTTCTCTGGCATCCTTAACTTTAATTATCATAACAAAATAAAATCTCGTGAATATGTATTACAAGGATATAAATAGCGATACATGAGCAAGAATTATGCTAATATATCTTTGTTATATTAAAAAAATAAGTATCCATGTTTCACAATTTCTCGTTATTGATTATATAGAATAGGTGTATTTACTATTTTTAATGACACAACATACTTAATACAGTCTGCATTTACTTATGTTGAAAAGTTTATATTTATTTATTTATGTTGATTTTAAGATGTATCAGTCAAATGAACATAAAAGTTTAAAATGGAGATAATTATGAACTTTTAGTTCTTTAGTTTTTTAAACAAAGAAAACCCATTTGACATAAACTTATTTATACATATCAATTATTTGGATCATGTGTAAGCTGACTTGATGATATTGTTGACTGTGCCACATTGATGCGGGTGTGATGAATTTGTACAGAAAGAAATGTTTAGGTCAACAGCACATGAAGTAATTATTTAGCAAGAATATAGACGTGTAGAGTTTAGTAGCATTAATCACTCGTTTAATATCATAGGAGATATAGCTGGAGATGGAGTTCTAAATTATTGGAAGATAACATGGCATCAAGTTCTCTTAATTAAGATTGTGTTGGAAGTGATTGGTTGTTAGTTAAAATGGGATTAGAATTAGTTAAATTAAGCTGCAGTGGTTGAAGTAAAGGAAGCTAAAAATTGAGAGGGAAAGTATATATAAACACAAGACAAAAAGCTAATAAAAGGTGGTGAAAGTTTGGAAAATGTGTGTGGTTCCAGGCTTGCAAACCAATCCTCCAGAAAGGAATCGTTGCGAAAAAAGTAATGGGTTTGCTTCAAAGCCAACCGAATCTCACTCGTTTCCTACCCTCTTCATGCTTAACATTGCATCTTTTTTTCTCCCTCTCTCTTCACTTCACATCTGTAATATAAGACTTCCAAGTTTGGGAACGCAACAACTCTTGCAAACCCAAAACACGTTACTATTACTATTAGAGGTACCTTCTTCCCTCAACCATTCCCACTCTCTTCATTGCTCTTCTTCCATTCATCACTCATTCTCCATAACATTATCTCCCTGATCACCATGCAAATGCAAGAGGAACACATGCAAATCATCAAGGGCAAGCGCACAAAGCGTCAAAGGCTTCCATCGCCACTTAGGTTAACCATGCCAACATGTTCCACCGCAGGACGAAGCAGCACCGACAATTTCGCAGATTTTGATCCTGTAACAACCTCAAACGAATTAAGGAACCAAGAGGATGAAGACTTGGCCAATTGTTTGATTCTCTTGGCTCAAGGCCACAACACTCCAAAACCCTCACACAACAAGGAATCGGGGCTGTATGTTTACGAGTGCAAGACTTGTAACCGATGCTTCCCTTCGTTTCAAGCCCTTGGGGGCCACAGAGCCAGCCACAAGAGATTTTCCAAGGCCAGTGCAGAAGAAAAGCAAGGACCACTTACTACTTTTGGGGATAATAATAATCATGATGATTATTGTGTCCCCACAAGCACCACCCTCACCTTACAATTATCAACGTTTTTGTATAATAGCAGCAACAGCACTAGGAGTAGTACTATTAATGCTAAACCTAAGGTTCATGAGTGTTCCATATGCGGGTCAGAGTTCTCATCTGGGCAAGCCTTGGGGGGACACATGAGAAGGCACAGAAATTTTGTGAGTGCACCTACAAGTGGGACAATTGCTTATGGTGGTGATGGAAGCCCTGAAATTCCAGAAACCAAGAAACACAAAGATGTTTTGAACTTGGACTTGAATCTTCCGGCCCCTGAGGATGATCATCACAGAGAATCCAACTTGTTTCCTTTTCAGTCCAAAGAAAAAGTCATTGTCTTCTCTGCAACTTCTTTGGTGGATTGCCATTACTGAAAGCTCAAGTCTGTCTTTAACTGTTAACCTTCTTTATTGCTATTCTTTTCTTTTTTACGTTTAGCCATGTAAACATTTGTTCATTCTTTACATTAATTCAATGCTATGTACACTATTAAATTTGAATTTATTCCATCAGTGGGGTGTCAATACTGACAATTTCTTGATTTCTTTTATTTTAATTATCGTTCCATTTTTTTGTTTTTGATAGTTCATATGATGGTCCTTTTTATATATATTGCACGTATTCCACCGTCATGCACGTGAGAAAATTGAGAGAGAGTAGGGGAAAATTAAAGAAAAGGAGAATAAAGGTGCAGGTATGAATGTGGTGGAAAGATGAGATCTGGTAGCAGACAATGAAAGACCCAATGGCAAGCAAAGCCAATGGCTAACTTCCTAACTCATGGAACTTGAGTCATCAAAAGTAATAAATGAAGTTGTTTCAAGACAAAACAATGGTAGGGCTTGGCCAGCCATCAATACTTACTTGCTTGCTTCTAGTTAAGTTCATTAATTAAAATAATGTTTACTCTTTTGTGTTTTTGCAAACAATGCTTCACTGTTTATATTTCAACAAGGTTTTTTTTTTCTTTTTTACATTTGGAATAAAGTGTTTACAAAATTAACTTTGATTCTTGGTTTGAAAGGAAATTATTTGTGTTTAAATATTTTTATTATAAAACAAAATAATAGTGAAAGTTAATATAATATTTTTTTCTAATATGAAAATTATTTAACCATTTTTTAGTTTAAAATCAATTTTAGATGTAAAATTATTTTCTTAAATCAAACAGCATATTTATAAAAATTATCTAAAATCGCATTAATTAATAATAATTTTTAATTAAGGAGATTTTTTAATTTAAAAACACACAAAATTATAACATTCGGACGAGACCAATCCATGTTTGCAATTAAACCAAAGTGCATATGCATTTTGCTTCAAAGTAAGTCTCATTTTCTCATATAGTTGTTTCCCTTCTCAATATCATATGAAGAAAGGGATACAATATAAGAAGATACATAATTTTTTTTTTAAAATAAAATAACATATATACATTATAAACCTGTTAAAAAAATATAGATTTTTTTTTATAAAAATAAAATATTGGTAAAAAAGATGTTTATATTTTTTTTATAAAGTTAAAAGTACATGTTCATACAAAAAAATTATAATATATAAACCTATAACAATATATATAACCATGATTCTTCTAGTAAACTGGTGTACTCAGATCTTTTCTCAATTTTATCCATAAAAAAATAATAATTAATTTAATATATTAGTCTAATAATTTTTTTCTTACAATTTTATTTATCAATTTAATAACTTCTTTTATTAGTTTAATAACTTATTTTCCTTAAAATTACCAATTACAACATTTTTGAATAACCTATCTCAATATCCACTTTCTTTTCTTCCTTTTCTCATTTTCACTCCTTTTTTTATTTTTTTTTCAAATACACATACTTTCATTCTCATTTTTCTTTCTCTTACTATATTTTGCTTTAGTGAAGGTTATTTCAAACGACAATCCATTTTACAAAAATTTTAAAATTTATGATATTTAAGAGAGGTTTTTGAACCATAGTATTTAACAGGACTTTTTCCAAAAGTTTAAAAAAACTCCGAAAAACATGTTCCCAAAAATGATTTAGCGAAGGAAACTATAACCTTAAATAAATGACTTAATAAAAATTTAAACCATAAATAATGTAAAAAAAAAACTTCTGTTAAAATCATTTTTTCTTGTAATAACACTTCAATAAAAGTTTTTATTTATTGAATTTCTTAACTTAACCTTAATTCCTTAAAATTGAAAAGAGTAAGTTATAGAAGAAACTCTTTATGAGATTTATATTAAAATATTATTCTTATTGATAAGTAATTTATTAAGTATTTTTTATTTGAAATTCATATAATTATTTTTGGTTGGAGGGTGGATTTGACAAGATTTCTAGTTCGCTGTAAATTTGGTTGCAAGATGTTTTTGGTTTAGGTGGGAATATATGAACGCCAGCTTTTAAAAATGTTTGAAATATGGAGATGGAACACCACAAACTTTGCTACTTAAAGTTCTATGTTAGGTTGAGGGGGCATTTCTTGTTAGAAAGTATAAACAATTCCTTATTGGAGAATGAATTGATAACATTAAAATTGGTGTTGCTTCCAACGTGAATGTCAACACAATATTCTTTAGGTGCTAAATAGCTCCATCAAAACATGCATTCACATACTCATGCACATGATTTAATTTACACCTTACCAATTTTGACTTAAATTTATTTAAATCAATCAAATTTAAGCTTTTAAAATAGAAGAAATCATTTGGTTTACTTTCAAAATTTAGTTTGAAGTCTGCTTGACTTGATTCTCTCTCTTAAGTTTATATTTATTACCTTCTCCTTTTACTTTTTTTAGTTAGCATGTTATGGATACATGTATCTAATGAATTCATCTATTAATATATATATATATATATATATATATATATATATTACTTTTACTTAGGAACGTGATCAATCATTTATAAAAAAAGTTTCATAAACTTCAGTACAACTTAGACTAACATATATAATGTTGGTATTTTTTTCCATACTTTTAGATGTTTTAGTTTTATTTTCTTATCTAAAGATTGATGGTGAACTTGTCTAGTTAGTATTTGTTTTGTCCAAACTTATCTTAATTTTAATTTTGATAGAATTTCTAAAATGACTATTATGAATGTGTAATATTTGATTTTTTAAATTGAGTATGAGAATGAAGATGAGTATGCATATATTTGCTTCGTCCATCATCACGTCCTTATACGTGTCTCAATACTTATTTAAGTTCTCCTCTTAAATTACTAAAATATATTTAATTTATTAGATAATCTAAAAATTTATATTAACTTTTTGTGGCCCTTAATTTCAATGCATTTAGTAACTTTTACTCTTTTTTATAATTATTTGACATTTATCTAATTCTTATTTGATACTTTTATATTTGATATTTATACAATTATAATTTTTTTTTAATATTTAATATTGTAGAAAAAAATGTGTATAATTTTTATATTAAATATTTGATAATATCATGTTTTATTCTTTATAAAAAAAATATATAATTAATATTTAGAATAATAAGAGAAATAAGAGAACATGTAGAGATGTGACTGGAAGTATAGTCATTGCATTGGATAAGAAAGAGATGAAGATAAATATTTACCCCAGAGATAAGGATAAATATTTACTTTGGGGATGTTGATGAGATACTCAAACTCACTTCCATCATATCCCACTTGTTTTCATTTCTAAATGAGTTTGTGATATACTGTAATTTATTGCTATTAGTAGAAAATTAAATACAAATTTAATTTATTCGTATTAAAATCTTAAAATTATGAGAAAGGAAGTGTAAAATGAGCAACGTAGCCTTTCCGTAGTACAAATACATCTACATTAGACCTAGAAGCGTGCATAATATAGATACATGAAAATATTGTTTCTTGATGAAAAAATATAGAAATTGTGGATGATTTCAATTCAAGTTCATTTGATGCGATTTTTTTTTCCTTTCTTTTATTTCAATTCAACTCTATACTATTAGTTATGAGGTATTGATCCTAATGCATGCTCAATTTACTATGATCTTGCAATTTCTCCTACATTTGTGAAAGACTTATCCAAGGATCTAATAAATATGATGTGGCTAGACACATGTTAAGGGGAAAAAAGCAGTTTCATTTTGCCTACTCAGACTAATTATGGGTATAGATATTTTGCTGGCAACCAACTTCTGATTGAGTTTATTCAAGTGCAATAAAATATTTGAAAGAAAGGTAGAAGTTGGGACACCGACACTATTGTTTTTGAGGAATTTGGCAGCCACAACTTGTATTTTGTACAACAAAAAGTTGCACTAAATGTTCTGAAACATGTAGTGATAACATAGTAGACTACATGAGCTTAAACGAGAAAAAAAACTGTAAGTGGGGCAGCGTTGTATTCTTTGACTAAGCCATCTGTATAGTTTGTACAAGTTTGTGAGTTCACGATCGCACAACTAATCATTCATATATACTCATGTTCCTACATTACTGTGTCAATCTTCAAAAGTACAGGTTATGTTAAGTAGAGCTTCAAGTATTTTGAGTAAAATAAAATTATAGTTTTAGATTACTTTCGTTAACCAAATTGGTGGATTAATTAGATGTAGTGTGCACAACAGAGAATTTCATGAAACTGCAGTTGAAATATCAGAACTTGGGCTTATGAGCAATCAAATGATAGTCATTGAAGGGCAAACAAATTTACACAAGCTAAAATAGGTGCCACTGTTGCCAATTTCCCCACTCCGGTAATACAAATAATTAAACAACCAAAAGACAATGGCAGTAAGAAAGTAGGGAGGAAGCTTACATATACAAGATTTGTCCAAGATGTGCTAATTAAGACTCAATGTCTCATTTTTAAGAGCAACAACCACTATTTTGGGAAGCTTGGGGCTCTTGTTTCTGTTTTAAAACACTCCTTTTAACTGCTGTTGATCCCTCTTCCAAAAGACTGGGGGCTTCCATTATCTACAAAACGGTGCCACATTTGTCATAGCAGGAAAAACAAAACACACCAAACAACGCTTGAGCATGATTTTGAACAAGATATAAATAGCATTGAAGCAAACTTCTAATACTGTACCTTTAGAGCAAGTTCCTCAAAGCACTGCTCCACATTTTCCCGAGTTTTAGCACTGCATTCAAGAAGCAAACACCCCAATTCTTTGGCAAGGGATAAACCCTCTTCTCTGCTCACAGCCCTTTCAGTATCCTAGAAATTAAGAAAATAAACCGTGACAGAAATTAGTGAACTGAATACATTAAGGGCTCTTCAATAGTTTCAGAGGGTCCACTAAATTGTTAATCACAGGCTTAACTCGGTTGCTTTGACGATATGGCAGGTTCCATAGTGCCACATAAAATGCATGCATGTAATTATACAGATATTCATAATTCACTGAATTGGCATTGAGTTCATAAACAAATGCTACATGGCTATGTAGTGAAAGTGTTATGACATCAAGAACACCATGTATATAAATGGGGCTGTATTGATAATGCATGGGATCCAGTTTTCTGATGGATGTCATCAGATAGATAATCATGAGCTAGTGGCAGAATAGTTTGGAGCAATTGAGTAAGTATCATAGGCATGTCGAACTGAATCTACCATAAGTTGGATTTGGACATGGTCTTAATTTGCTTCAAATGGACAGACAAAACTTGAGTTCTGCTTCACTTTCCTAAGACAGATAAGAATAGAGCATTCATGAAATAGCAAACTCATTCGCTTGTCATATATTCGGGCCCAATATTTGAGCACAGAACTTACTCTATCAACTTTATTTCCAACTAGCATCTTCACGCAATCTTGATTAGTTGAGTAGAGTTCCACTTCCTTAGACCACACTTCTGATAAGTTTGTAAAGGTTTCTCGCCTCGTAACATCATAAACTAGAAGTGAAGAAAATGAAGCACTCTATAAATAGAAATCATTAAAATTTAAGGAATTCTTCTTACTAAAAAAAGGAGCATGAGACAATGGCAAGAATCATGTTACTACTAAAAAGATAAAAACAGGGGATGTCCTTGAGAAAGGCCTTACAAGTGTAAAACCTATCTAATAATTGATAAAAATAAAATCAGAATTTATTTACTATGAAGTATAAACTTTTAATCAAAAACATCGAGCATACCCTGAAACCAAGGTTCCATCTTTACCAGACATCACTCTTAAATAAAGTATGCAGAGTATCTATCAAAGCATAATGTTGAAACAGAGTTCAATACTAGTTCAATTGCTTCATTTTAGTCCATCTTTACCAGACATCACTCTTAAATAAAAAAGTATGCAGAGTATCTATCAAAGCATAATGTTGAAACAGAGTTCAATACTAGTTGCAAAGATAAATTTCTCCATAAAGATATTCTAGAACATTTTCTCATGTGAATGAATCTAATAATCCTACATTCTTGTAGTTATGTGCATTAATAAATTGAGCATACCGAGAATGATTCCTTGTGCTTTTCTATAGTAAGAGCTGGTTAGAGTCCTGAACCTTTCCTGCCCAGCTGCAATAGATATGAGGTTATTTTATGTCAATAGATCACTTAAGTTATTTTGGGCAACAAATAACCAAAACACTCTGAAAGGCATTTCATTCTATCTGTTCTAATCAAAAGCTGCTTGGGTTGAACAAATGGTCTAATTTCAAGAACTGAAAGCACAAGATTTGACTCTATATTACCAGTATCCCAAATCGTTAATTTCAATCTCTTGCCACCTACTACGAGCGTTTTGATCTTAAAATCAACACCTGCATATCATAGGAACGACATTAGATCATATCAAAACTAAAATCAGACAAACAACTCGTGACCGAGGCGAGAAGATAAATTCAATTGCTAGTTAATTCAAGTAGCTAAAAGAACCAAAGGCAGTTAAATCCTACGCAAGTAATAGGCAGAGACAATAACCGAAGACCAACAGATTCAATCACGAAAGCATAGGAAAATACAGTCGGAATTGGATGAGCCAGAAATGCAAAGCAGCTTTTAAACCGAAAAATCATAAATTTAACACTCAAAACTTCAACAGTGTTACTGTGAACAATAGATCGACAAGTACGAGAAACCATTTGGTTGCAAACAATGTATCAGAAGTTTGACACCTAAATCCCAAACATGCAAAGGCTAAAGATAGAAATAACAGAAGTAAAATAAACGAAGAAAAGAAAAGATGAATGAATTACCAATGGTGGGGGAAAGATCTTCAACAGAACTTGAAATGAAGCTGACAAGTAGGCTACTTTTTCCCACCCCAGAATCTCCGATCAACAAGATCTTGAAAGAGAGATCATAGCCACTGCTCTGAGCTGAGGATGAACTCATTCTCTCCTCCTCCGATGAATGTGCTACGTGTGGTTCAAAAAGTACAGTAAAAGGGCAAAACAAAGTGGAAAGAAAGAGAGAGAAAAAGAAAAGAGAAAAGAGAAAAGGCTAAGGAGGTTGGGGTAGGCAAGGCTATGCTGTAAGGAAGAGCAATGGGGCAACACCTTTGATTTATTTGGCGTGTAAAGAGAGAGAGAAGATAAAAGAAAAGGAAAACGGCCACCCTTTGGCTCAGTTCAGGCACAACCACCTATCCTAAGCTCACACACACACCCCACACCAGCGTATTTATTCATTTCTTTTCTGTTTTTGTGTGTTTGTGTGTGATGTAGGAGTTTGTAGAAGTGTATGATATAATATTTTGAGTTCCCAACTTCATGCGGGGGACTTCTTGTCCCAACGCCATGCCCCACGTGCAAGCTACTGATTGGTGTGGTTTAATCTCAAACCGATGCTGCTATTCAAACACCATTCATAATCATTCCTCGGAAGCCATTTTCAACTGAGCCATTTGGGTTTTATTATTGTTTTTCCTTCCTTCCTCCTTTCATCTCAAAACCAACAACGTCATGCTCCTTTTCCATGCCTGAAAATCACTTTTTTCAACCATTATTGATGCCTTTCACTCTTCTTGAAATTCCAATTTTAACGGGACTGTAAAACTATTACATAAATCCATGCACTATCATAATTGATGCCTTATTCTTAAGTAAATTGGTTGTAGATTTCCCCACGCATTCCACAATCTATCATTATCTTGTTTCTTTCTCTTTTTGATGCAGGCGTGCTCGTCCCATCTGTCAAATCTGCACACTCTGTTATTTTATAACTTAGATTCATATCTACTTGTGTTTCTGCACCAACTAATAAATTGCTGTTTTTTTTATGTAATATATGTGGTTTTAGAATTCGTACAAACAAAATTAAACGTGATGAACACAAACATGTTATAACGTTGTACTTCTTTAGTCATTTCCAACGAATGTACAGATCAATTGTTTGGAGTTGCTTTAGCTTAAACAGTGATGGAGTTTAAGCTTAGGTATTCAGCTAAATTAAATACTAAAAAAGTTTAGACATTAATACTAATACTGATCCTACCCAGTTTAAGAAAAAAAAAACGTCTCTGGTAAAGTATACTCTTATCATAGCTTATGGGGTATAAAGAAAACATTTTTAGCAATGCTGCTTCAGCTTTATTACACTAATTTTCTTCAAACCCATCAATTTTAAATATCAGCTCATCCAAACATTGAGACTAATAAAAACTTTTAATTTCAACAAAATAAAAACAAATTTCTATTTTACCTCTACCATGAATTTAAAATACTTGAAAGTATTTCAAATTTTTATTTGATTCAAAAAGAAATTAAAGTCATTAAATAAATTAGGAATTGTGTTAATTTTTACTTTATTTTTTCATGATGATTTATCCAATTTTGATTTGTTTTATTTTTTTTATAAAAGTTTTTATATTAGGCATATGCAATTTGACATTTTAGCTAGGCTGACACCTCAAGTAACAACAATCACTTGCTAACACGTGAAAAAAATATTATTATTAAAAAAAAATATGAGGGGATTAGACCAAAACTCATGTTAACAAAAACGATACATAGGTAGACTATACATATTCATAAAGAATTATAAGAACAAACTAGATGAAAACCTAACAGAGAGAAAGCAGCACCAATAAACTCTCCTATGCTGCCACGAAAAATACATCCACAAGTAGCAAGATCAGGATACCCCTAGCAGCCTCATCAGTGTTAATTTTAACTCAGCCTGGTGAAGGAAACTCTCATCTAACAGGAAGAGGACAAAAAACTTTACTACTACGAGTATTAATACCAAAAAACTTAATCACGTTGAAATCCAACATATCATTCTTCATTTAAGCTTTAGACGAATTTCGCACTAGACAAGTTAAATCTTTAATTACCGAAATAGCCCTAAAAATCTCAATCTTATTATGAAATCTAGCATAATTCCTTATATGTCATATCATCCCAATAGAAAAAATTATCACAGCAAGCTTAATCAATTTAACCAAAATACTATCATCACTCCTAATAAAAGAAATAAGATCATACTTATTAGAAAAATGAGAAGTAAGACAAATTTGTCGAACTCAACTCCAAATATGAAAGCATTAAAACATTCAAAAAAATAAATGCTAAATAAATTCTTCATGCTTTTCACAAAGTGTACACATAGAACATGTATGCAAACCTTTATTCTAAATATGTTGATCTGTACCGCCCACAGAAATTTTTCTAAAGTACTAGAGTTTTGGAAGGTGGAATAGATGAAGACCAAATGAATTTACCCCGACCACATGGAACTCCTGGTTCAAAGAAAAAACTCATAGCTGATTTAAGAGTGAAACGACCAGACTCATCTAGAATCCAATTAGGAATGTCATGTTTCTCCTTAACCATGATATGATTAAAAAATGAGGCATTTGTAGTAAAGATAAGGAAATATTTCAAATTTTATAAAGAAGTAGTAGAACATCATTTATTATTTCAGAAATTAATAAAAGAACTTACTTGTACCAACAGTTTAAGAAGTATAATCAAGTATAGCAGAATAAAACTACTTAATTCTAGGCTAAAAAGATGAGGATATATAAACCATTCTAAACTCGTATTTTGATTTAAGAATCCTGACTTTCAAGAGAAAAGACCAAGGCTAGAGTTCCAAACAAGCTTAAAAATATATACATTATTTTCATAACGAAGATTAATAATCTTCAAACCTCCATTCTTAAGATAAGAACAAATCGTATCATAATTTACGGGGACTATGTCTTTTTCATAATATCACCTATCCGAATAAAATTTTTAATAGTTAATGATAGGAGACCAAATTCTTGAGTTAGTAAAAGTTGTATATTCTTATCTAAATATGCTTAAATGGTTTTATTAATGCATTCATGGAGTTATGTTGTGTAATGATTAAAAGTACAAAATACAATTAGTATACTAAATAAAATAACTGAAATATAATATTAAAAATTTAAACAATTCAATATTAAATAAGTAAAATAAAAAAAAATCCATAAATAATATTCCTATATATTAATTAGAGATACATGAAAAAATATCAAATTGTCAAAATACATTATAAAATCCATTGTTCAATATATGAAATAAAATTAATATTTCTCCATGTTCTTATATAACACTTTATTACTCGTGTTTATTTGAACTTAAATTTTGAAAAGGAAATTATATAAACTAAATACAAATTGACTTATTTGAAAATAGCTTAAATAAACGGTTAAAATTACAATGCCTTAATATGATTTGAAAATATATTATTAAAAAAATTCATATTCATTTGTGTAGTATTTGAATTGATTTATTTAACATATCATTAAAAATTAATTATGCATGTCTTTATATAATCATATTTTTTCTAATATATAGCACATGACTTAACAAAACTTAGTCAATATAGTAAAAAAAGAAATAATTTAATTTTCTAACCTTAAAAATTAAATTCAAAATAATTTTTCATAATATCATTCAACAGAAAAAAAAATACTAATAAAACAAGATGTTATCTAAAAATGTAAAATATAAAAAATGTTCACAAAACAATTTATTCTTAAATTATGTTTCAATACTCTTGAATTCACAAAATGAAACAATAAAATTTTGTTTCATTTCTAAGTTCAAAATCCACTGAAAATTTCTCTTAAATCACCATGCATATGAATTCTTGATATGGATAAAATTATTTATACTACCCTAGCAGCGTAACTAATTATAGTCGAAATGAATTTATACTACCCTAGCAGTTGTTAGACAAAAAAAAATTCCTCAGGGAAAAGAAGATGGCCAAAAAAAATCCTTTTTTCAATTACAGTCGATCAATCTTCCTAACAAATTCATCTTTCAAAACATCAATTTTGGTTGTTAAGCCGGTGTATTGTAATCTTTGGACATCGCTGTAAGTACCAATCAACCACAATTGTTGAAACAAATCTTATAGTCAACAATTGTACTAAATTGACATTTTTTTTAAATATTTTGAACATTACAAGAAAATCATGAAATAAAAATCAATATTTAGAGACAAAAAATAATTAGTTACTATAGTGACTAAATTATAGACCATTTTATAGTCAACAATGGTACTAAATTGACATTTTTTTTAAATATTTTGAACACTACAAGAAAATCATAAAATAAAAACCAATTTTTAGATACAAAAAATAATTAGTTGCTATAGTAATTAAATTATAGACCATTTTAGATACTAAGAAAATTTTGGTTTCTAAATTAGTTTATAGTATTCTTAAATGGTTTATAAATTGGTGTTTAATTAGTAATCAAAGTTTTTGCTATCAATTATTTCGATTCTAAATTTGGTAGAAAAAACCTTGGTGACTAATTAAACACCAATTTATTGGTGACTAATTAAACACCAATTTAGAAACCATTTAACAATAATAGAATTTAATTTAAAAACTAAATTTTTTTAGTCTAAATGGTCTCTAATTTAGTCACTATAGTAACTAATTATTTTTTGTCTCTAAAGATTGGTTTCTATTTCATAATTTTGTTGTAGTGGATTGCAATACACTTTTTCAATGTAACTTGAATCCTTTTTTTTATTCCTTAAATGACTTTCTCTTAATGGAATGTCTTTCTGATAATTGTGGTTACCATAAAAAACAGCAAAGGAAACTGCAACTAAAGGAAAGTGGTGACTTCCATGTATCCTTGATAATTCACCTCATAATTTCTTCTCAACTATGAAAATTATGAGGTGAAAATCTATCATCATATGAAAAGATTGTACAGTAGCATGCATGATTTTCATTAACCATTCTTTTCAAATCTAAACAAAGTTATTCATCTAAGTTATTTTTTCCTTTACCTGTGATCTACAAAATAAAGAATTCCAATGATAGTTGGTGTATATTTTCTTAAATTTAAAATAATTAAAATATAAGAAAAAAATGCTTATCAATAAATAAACTAATACTAAATTATTTAATTAGCTTAAAACTAATTTAACTAACGTTAAAAGGGTAAAAATAACAAAACATAAATTACTAAAAAAATTATCGGAAATTCATGGCTTTCTATCTTAATTACTTTCAATAATACTGTTTTCAGTCATTTCTTAAATCTTCAAACTCATCACAGAAAGCCTCTTGAATGGGCTAATTGCAATCTTTTTTATCTTTCACTGTAAAAGGTTGACTTCCTCCAATGTCGAAACAATCTATTTGAAAAGCATTTATCTGAGTTAATTTTTAAGATTTGTCCTTGTCTCCCTTATTCAAGTCTTTGTTTGTGTAGATATCTGGTAGAAAAATAGCTTCTAAGGAATCTAAATGAGTCCTTACAAATAAATATTTTACCAAATTCATTTATCATATCAACACATTTAAACCCTTAAATAATGTAACATAACTCGCCTATCCATTATATATTTTATGATTTTTTTTCAACTTTAAAAAGTCAATCAATGTCCAACGTATCATTACTTCATACTTTGATAATCCAGTTTTCCTTTTCCCCTTTATAACATATGCATATGCGTATTGATATGCACAAAGCATAAATGAGAACCACATTGATACACGAATACGGACATACAGATACGTGTAATCTCTAAAATGTAGGAGGAACACAGATCTATATATTATATAATTATAAATTATACAAATTGACGATAAAGATTTATGTGCAAAGTATGTTCTAGGTTATTTTTTAGAACAAAGAGATGTTTTTCATGACTGATTCAAATAGATTTGTTTATTATTTTTATAATCATAATAAAAGTTTATACGATAAGTTTCAGTTTTTAGAAAATTAATGTATTTTTTCTTTATAAAATTATGTTAAAATCGTATTAGAATTATCAAAAATCCAACAAATACTTTTTGAATTGGACACTTCACAGATACATGTCGTACAAGTGTCATACTCATACGAGTGTCGGTGTCCGATACGAGTATACAATACTGACATGCCATTTTAGAAAAGTGTTCGAACTTCATAGTTAAGGAGAGTACTGAAAAACAAATAATTTACTAAGTGAGAAAAGTAATGTATTTATACTTGTCTTAAAATAGATTAAAAGTTACCCAATGAGTATGATATGTTGAGAAAAGTGTTGTTCCAAAAATTATTTTGCAAATACAAAAATTTTAAAAAATATTTTTGTAAACAAATTTAAGATAAATTAAGATTGATGAAATTCAGTGTTATGACACCCATAAAAATGGTAATACAAAAGGAGTTGAACCCTGACCATGCAAGAATGGCATACATTGATTGTGGTAAGTAGATTCAGGTGTGCCTTTTTTATGCCTCAGGTGAAGGAAAGAAAGCCATAAGAGATGAGAAGAGGTAGAGTGTCACTATCAAAATGGGGTGGCACCAATACTAAGGGCCCATATCATGTCACCAAGAAACTTCCATTGTTGACAGTGGTTAAGAGGTCTTTTCTCCTCCTTCATTACCTATTTTAAACCAAAAATGTTTCCTTCCAACTCCTGCTTTTAGAATTAGTATTTATGACTCATTTTATTTTGGATGAAGATGTCTTCTCACATTTTTGTTTTCTACTACTATTATATCTTTCGGTTTATTGGATAATGTTAATGCCCCTCTTCATATTATGGTTCTTAACAAATTATCTCACACCGTTATAAACACTGTTAGGTAGATCATTCCCATAAAATATAGGATAATCACTATATTAATATATTAAATTTATATAATCC
The DNA here is from genome assembly GCF_051622355.1 of Phaseolus vulgaris. NCBI lineage: Eukaryota > Viridiplantae > Streptophyta > Magnoliopsida > Fabales > Fabaceae > Phaseolus > Phaseolus vulgaris. The sequence continues at coordinate 47,737,753 of NC_143498.1, forward strand.
TCATTATACTCTAGAAGGGTTAAAAGAACTCAAAAATTTATCGTTTTAAAATTACTACAGACTTTCTTTAAAAGTACAAAATGCTCACGTACAATTATTGAATTACATATAACTCAAGCATAATAATATATACATTGCAAGAAAAAAATACTAAATAGAAATTATTATTTGAGAAAAAAAATAATTAATCACTATATTAACAAAATTATATATTATTTTAAAAATTAAAAGAATTATTAGTATTGAAAGAAGTTTTTATTAATAATAAAATTTATAAATTAATTTTTATATTGATATATAATTATCAAGATTTTCGTTATTATTTAATCACTATACCGAACAAATTATTTTTTTATATTATAATTTTTATTATACTTATTATTATTAATATAAATATTATTAATATTAATATTTATTATTTTTAATTAAATTTTAAATAAGTTACATATGGATTATATCCGTATGTAACAATTTTTTTAATTAAATTTTTAATAAATTACATAGGATTCCGTATGTAACATTTTTAGTTATTTTTTAATTAAATTAAAAATAAGTTACAATACGGATTTTATCTGAATGTTATAGTTTTTTTTAATTTACATTACATACGGTATCTAACCCTTTTTGTTATTTTTTAATTAAATTTAAAATAAATTACATACAAATTTAACAAGTTTATTTTTTAATTAAATTTTTAATATATTACATACAAATTATATCTGTATGTAACATTTTTTATTAATTTTTAATTAAATTTGAAATAAATTACATACAGATTATAATAATCAATATGTAATTTTAGATTTTTTTATAGTGGTGACATATGAAAGATCACTTCATGCTTTAATTAGAATGGTCGAGTATTAGACCTAACAATTATAACACTCAATTTTCATAGTTGGAATATTGGGTATCTAACTTCATACTCTATTTTTCAATATGTGAAATAGAGAAAATGAGTGAGATGAAGTTTGGAAGATAGAAAAAGAAAAATACTAGAGAGTAGGATAGAACAAGTATCTAAAATATAATCAAATTTAAAACTAAAATGATATGATGAAAGAACAATAGTTTCTCAACAAATGTGATTAATAAAAGTGTAAAAAATAAAATTATTAGTCAATTATCTATACCAAGATTTAAAAAAAAGTGATAATGATAAGGATTGAGTGAAAAATATAAACTAGCATTAACATTGTCAAGCTAAGATTTTGATTAAAAAGACCATATTCAATTATTATAGATGATGGAAGGAATAAATTTGAAGAAAAACTATTAAATTATGAACCAATTGGTTAATGCAGGTGTGATTGGTATTATACCTAGCAAATTGCCTCGATTCATTAAGATATATATTCTCATATTAGCATACTTGTAAAAAAATCAAAATCAAACTTATCAAATGATAGACCTTTAGAAATAATGATCTTGTTAACATAAACCATATTTTAGATTTATCTTCGTTAAATTAAACAAAAAAAAGATTATATCCACCTTAGTTTAAGAATTGGTTAAAATTATTGAATACATTAACTATAACAATTGTTTATGCATATTTACTTTGAGATAAATCTATTTACTTCGTTATTCACAAGATTTCTATTACAACCGTCAAATAAGATGCCCAAGTGGCCACAATAGAAATTCTGGAACAATTCACACTCTCTAAACAAATTAAGTGGTTACATATAACCCCAAAATCTCATTTATTAACCTGCCATTGCATTTGGTGGAAACACTTTCTGAATAAACTCCAGGAAACGATGAGAGTAGAATGTAGGGTCTACTGCTGATATAGACAATGAATCAAAATGAAGAGATTTATAAGCATGTTCAATCTTCTTGGTCATGTTATAGTCCTGCAATATATCAATGATACCCAGGTACAGCACCACATCGTACACCGAGTGCAACTTTTGTTGTTCTTGTTTTCCTGAAATCTGCTCTGCCCTTGAAGGCATGTTCACACCAAGCTGGATTTGGAGTCTGCTTAACACATTGCAAAGAAAGTGAAAATATGAATATCAGTATGTACTACATGTGGCGATCATACAATTATAGTGTAAAGGAATTATTATAATCATTAAAATCCTGAATAAAGTGCCTAGAATTATTAGAATAGTCCACATTATAACGGTTATGTGATAATTTGAAGAAAATAAATAACCAATTTAAGATCTCACTTTTATGCTGAACCGTTCGATCACACCGTATTTAATTTCTGTTAAACTTAGATACAGTCTCGTAGTGTTATTGATGCTGTTTTCCTATCAGAATTAAACTTTCACTTTGACCATCTATAGAATCGTTCAATACAAAATTTTATTACATATGTTACTTAGGTGAAACTTGAATTCGGATTGAAAAATAATACCAACACCAAAAGAATTGTATATAGGTTTTGTCCTTTGATCTAACCTGCATATGCTGTGAACAACAGGACTATGAAACAGTCTAGCTAATTAACCTAAAAATTAAAGGACCGAGGCAAAATAATCAAGAAACCACACCTTGCTGTACCAGGTAGAAGTAGATCCACCTCCTCATCACCAGCAGATGAAGCTCGCAACCGACTACCCCTCACATGTGAGCCCACAACAACACTGTTATCATCTGCTCCTCTAGGAACTAGAACAAGGCCTTGTGGATAGGATGCTTCATCCTCCAGAGGATCTATCAAATCATCGTTAGCATATCACAGTTTTTAAGTTGATCAGTTCATTCATTCTTATATATTGCACTAGAAAAAGCAAGAAAATAAGTCTATAAACGACACAATCGATTCACCTTCCTCTGCAAGAATTGCTAATCCATCCACACTTCTTCTTTGATTGTATGATATGAGAGGACGCAGATGCTGTGGAGCTCGATAGTGAACACCTAGAAGAAGGCTGTAATCCATAATGTGTTGTGCTTCTAAAAATTTGCTGTCTATTTCAATCTGCCTGCACAAAAAAGTATGAGGGTAGGAGGAAATATTCTGTATTTGCAGTGCATTTAAAAAAATGTCGCATGATTAAGGTATATTATGACAATCAAAAAAATATTTGTATGCATGCTGGATGCATCATAAAATTTTGGACTGCAAAGATCAAACAAAATCCGACATCAATAGTAATTGTTTTCAACAGCGACATATTTTATTGAAGACATAGTCTACCCACATATATTTACATATTCATAGCTCACAGTATCAAAATATGATCCAAGAGTTTTTGCAGCATACTACACAGTATATCTTCCTCTACGTTGTAATCAAGTTTCTTCTTTTTATCATAATATTTTTTATACTTGGGTATCTTTCGCTAGAAGTCAAGAAGTAATCCTTTGAGATACTGAAAATTGACTCTTTCAATAAATATTTTATTTACCGTGTATAAGAAACCCAGATGCAAAAGAAAATTATTTGTAACTACTACTTACTTTAATAAAGATTCCCGCCATGACGGTTCCAAGTAGAAGCAGTAGTTCAGATCCAAATCTTTTAGTGTTGTATTTTCGTCAATTTCTATCTTGTCTGATGATCGTCCCAAGGACGAACCTTTTAAATCAAATCTCCGATGGATCCTCAGTTCCGTGCAGAACATATTTCCCATTACAACGAAGCGAAACTGCAAAAGGGAAAATTATATCCAAATATTAGACTCATAGTACAGCAAATGCATATGAAAAAAATTACAGATGCCAGTAGTGACAGACTCAAATATTTGACATTGTAAATTCGCTTTATGATATTTTTCATACTTAATATTTCAGATTGAAAGTATTAAGAAGCGTGTCATTCCATCCTTATTGATACAGAAAATGACCCATGATCTGAAAAATGCTGAGAGGCAATGTGCACGTTACCTTCTGGCCACTTGAAGGCTTAATCCTGTGCAAGCCAAAGAATTTTGTGATAAGTGTATTTTCGTATGACTTCACATGATGATGATAGTCTGGCAGCATTCTTAGAAGAACCTGCATGTCAAATATTGAACAAAGGAGTTCTCATTATGCACTGAAAACAAGTAGAAAATAACAGGTGAATACTAAGATATCATTACTAAATAATTGAAGTTGCCTCAGTATGTATTAGCTAAAAGCTTCTTCTTTTACGAGTTGCCTCTGAAAAATGTTAAGCATTATTCTACAACTACAATAAAAGCTCTATTGTAAAATCCAAACTCTGCCACAAAATTATTTGGGACTTTGCTTCCTATCAGGACTCGACGTTTATGTGGAAATCTTTAAACCAAGAGAACTAATTAAGCACTCTCTCGTTCCTTAGTTGCTGTGAAATTCCATACTAATCTATAAATAAATTGTTAGCTTCGATTTGTTGAGTAACTGAATGTACACTATAGAGTCCACACGAAATATGAGAGATTGACCTGAAACATTTGTAAACGTTATTGAAATTCTAAAAACGCAACCTTTGACCTTCTATTGGTTCTAACTGAAACATTTATAAGAACGCACCTTGACTTCAGACATTCGCAGTGTCTTGATCATGAAACGATCATCCTGAGACAGGAAAAAGACACTACCACTTTTCCCTGGAGAAGATAATTCCCTCAGAGTATCGTTTCCACAAATGGACATCATGTAGTCGGCAGCATCAATCTTGAACATCTCTCTCAAATTTCTGCAATAGGTTATATTAAACAAACTCATGGAAGGACTCGTGGGATTTAAGAATGCATATTATGATCAATCAAACACTTATGTACCACATTATGATCTTATATTCTTAAATCCCATATTATCCCGGATTTGGAACACATTTGTTCTTCTGAATATAACGCACAAAATTAAGGATAATAGAAGCACAGGCATGTTCCAAAGGAGACAATTCAATTCAAATTGGAAACATCCACGATATGATGGGAGCTAAATAAGCTAACTCGCCTAAAAAGGGGTTTAAAATCTTGCCTAAAGAGAAAGATTTACTTGCACTCCTAGACGGTATAACAATTATATCAGCACCACATGAAAGACACACATCATCAAAAAATGAGGAGTAACTACTGACCTGAACACCATGGGGCAGTAATCTTTCCATTTAAAATCCTCTGATGCATGGGTAGGTGTTAATTGAGAACCTTCTTTAGGAAAATTCATCCAAAAGCTTGCTTTGGTACCAAAATCTGATATTCTTACTTCTCGCGTAGGTATAGGTGTTATCTTGCCCACGGTATACCTAACCAATTGAAGGATATTAACGAGGAAATCCATGCAAAAGCAACCATATTGAAGAATGATGGGACAGTTATGTAAACAACACAAATTTAGTAACTATTGGGCTGTTATGCGTTTTGTAACCATTATTAAAAAATGTTTATGTTGTATTGAGTGCGATTGAGAGAGGAAGAGTCTCTGTTAGTGCTTAGGCCTATCTATTTATTGTGTATTAAGAGAGGTTGCTCTCAATGAGGGACTCTGTCCTGTATTTTTATTTTGTTGTCTGGGTTTGTTGTAACTTCTTTTCTGGTTTAATCCCGAAAATATATAAATTAAACTACTTGGTTTGTGTGTAGTTCTCTTGAGTCTAACCAAAAACTAGGAAAATCCATGCAAAGGAAAGTGAAGACAGTTTGTTTAGGACAGCATTTTAACTTCAACTTAGATGGAGTTTGTGCCTTCAGTTCACAGTTTTCGGCCTCGTGAAATCCTAATCTTAAAATTGGAGTAATGAAATAAGATGAGCTATCTATGTTCCACAGTAAAAGTGAATCAATGCGAGCGAAAAACTTTGTTGAATGAAAACAGCTTATAGTTGTCATGCGATTCTCTTATCTTTATTGGAGCTGCACACCACAGATCTCTATTCTCAACTCAACTGTTGGTGCATAGGAAGAACAAAAGAGGTTAGGTATGTGACCTTTGGTATTATTGACGAATAGAATCATCAACCATACCTATATTATAATTATGGTTTTATAACTTAGTTATTGCCTTCCAACTTTGGATTCATCTTGAAATGTTAGCATATGTCATGTGCAATAGAATAAATACAAAAGCATGTAGAAGTTGCAGAGAATAATTAGACTGTAACAAATGATAACAACTGAAGAAACTTCAGTGTGCTACAGGTGAACATAGTGTCTTTACCTTATTCCAAGCTGCAAACTGAGCATTAGATCATAACTCCTGTGACCTTTAATGATTATTTCACCAGGTCTTTTAGTCTCTTTGGCAAGCTTTTTTTGAAGTCGCCTTGCCCTTCTCGACATTGATGAAAACATGTTATTTAACACAACCTCACTTATCAATACACCTTGCATGTACTCTCGTTCCAAAATTGGGATCGTTGTATCAACCTCTTTGTCGCTACTTTCTGGCACAGAATCTGCTAATCCTAATGCTGAATCATATCCAATCACTTTCTCAATCGACACCTCAAGACTCCAACGCCTTTCAAGAGACACATTTCTTCTATTAGACTGTTCCAGATTTAACAGGTTTCCTTTTGCAAGCTTATCAGATGAACCATAACTTGACAGCTGATTTTCTGGTACCTCGACATCTCTCACTCGCTTTTGTTTTCTCAAATCTGGCAATAGCCCTCTTTTTCTCAAGGCACTGAGATAAATTTCTTGCACTGATGGAAGCCGGCTACCTCTTGGATAAAAGGTTCCTTTGCCATCTTTTAGACCAAATGCCCAAGTCCCAACATAGCATCCTCCATCACTGCAAGTGTAAACTCCAAATCCATGCATCATGCCATTTAACCAGTTGCCTTCATATGAGTCCCCATTTATCCAGGTGAGTGTTCCTTTTCCTGACATTATCCCACCTTTCATATTCCCTACGTAAACATTTCCATTGGTCCAGGTATACTTGCCAGGGCCCTCTGGTGTTCCTTGCATCCAAGAACCTTCAAAGGTATCTCCATTAGGATAAACTTCATACCCCAGTCCATGTTTAAGATTCAACCGCCATCTACCTTTATAGGTCAATTTATCAGAACGAATATATCTCCCCGTTCCATGGATATATCCACCAGAGAAATCACCTTCATACTCTGCTCCAGAAGGCCATCTTATCTTCCCATACCCATTTCTCGTACCTCTCCTCCATTCACCCTCATATACACAACCATCAAACCAAACGTACGTTCCATGACCCTCATAAACATTGCCATAAAGGGATCCAGAATATGACTCTCCATTAGGAAGTAAGAGTTGCCCAACACTAAAGCCATCACTTTCACCGTTTGTCAATGTAGAAGGTTGGTCTAATTCAGGAAGCACATCAACATATTTCGTTCTGTCTGCACAAGAAAGTGCTCCGTTTGAATAATCTGCAATGGCCACGGGGCCAGACATTCACAATTACCAGAAAAAAATATTTCCTTGTAGAATTTCAAATGCCCGGAATTATCAGCAGCTCCAAAACAAGAAGGTTTGCATATAGGAATTCTGACCCAAAGATCACCCTTGAAACTCTTTGTCCTATGAATACAATATGTTACTACTTAAGGCAAAATATGTAATTATACTCAGCGTCTGGATCGATTGAAAAGGTTGTTACAGATTAACCATGGTTTCAAATTCGAACTCTAGGCATGCAATCTGTATTGCCTATAGTAGTTTTAAGCGACTCGAGTAGACTTGTCTTCTATGAAGGATACCTGTAGTCTCAAACAAGATAAAAATACATATGTTATATATTGTAGCTATTATAAGTGATTGAAAAAAACAAAGATGGACGAGAATTCAAGAATCAAAATCATATTACAGTGTGTGTATGTGTGTTTGTATATGAAGAAACAAGTTTAATTCTAAAAGGCAGTGACCAGACTCACTGTGTTCTTCATTGAATTTTGCAGACCACAAATTACTAAAAAAAGGGCAGACCGAAACATACGATCACAATATTAAATGGAGACCAGAAAAAAATTAAACAATAGTATCAAAAAAAAAATTATAAAAAAGGACAAGAATTAAATGAAAAAGATAACAATATTTTCCGTCATTATGAGAACATTTATCAAGAAAGCAATATGCAAGACAGAGTGGGTATTTGGGGAGAGTCAAAGAAAAAGAGAAGACTAATAACAACAAAATGTGTAGCAAATGAAGCTCCTTGGTCCTTACATCATTACATGGCTAAATAATACTAGGAATTCCATTGTTGAGATTTCATAGGCTTATAAGGATAGGTTCCTTAGCTTTGAATACAGAAAGAACAGCCAAAACATCATACACACGCAAGTGCCAGAAGAAATTGCAAAGTGAAGATAACAAAGATTGTGAGATACGACATTAGTGAATATGAAATTGACATCCACTAACACAAGGAGGAAGTGTGAAGAGTTTACCGGAGAATTATGAGCAGTGATGAAACAGTGTGGTTGCCGGAGAATGCAAGAAGAAGAGATTAACTCTGTTCAAATGGAAGATTATATAGTTCTTCCAAAATTCTTAAAATTGAATTGGTTCATTTTTCAAAACAGCTTTTTAATGACAATTCAGAGTATAAGTTAGGTCAATTGATCCAAATCAAATTATGGGTCAGCTAACTTACAATAGTTGATTAATATGAGCACATCAACTTATTAAAAAAGTGAAAATGATTTGGTTTTCCATTTATTATATTATACGATCGTCCGTATTAGATGTAACGATTGGTCAGGAAAATAATTAGCGTTGATTACTCATATAAATAGTTCATAATGTAAAGTTCGAATAATTTATTACACGATTCATCTAATGAAGTAAGATTGAGAAATTCAATGGCTACATAGTTAGGTTTTCTTTATTCGATTTCAACAGTATTTTTATCCAAAACGTAATGCAACAAAGATAAACACGAAGCTTATAGTGGAAGGGATTTGACACCTAATATGGTACATTAAATAAAAAAAAGAGAAGGAAAGAGATATAGAAAGTGGACAAAAAAAATATTTAATAAGATGAAGAGAAATAAAAGTGAAAATATAATATATTGTATAACTCTTTAATTGTTTTATTTATGTTATTTTATTATATTTATCAAATTTTTCTTTTCCTTATATATTATATTATGTTATTTAATTTTTAATATAATTATTATAATTAGATAGATTTAATAGTTTTTTCACTTTTATAATTATTTTCTCAATTTTATCCCATTATTTTAGAGCTTTTTAGTTGATTCCACTCAATAACTCAATATAATATCTTGTATCAAATTAATAATAAAATGTTACTACAATGACATAAAACTTGAATCATAATACATCATTTATTAAAGAAAATATTACTTACTATGACCAACAAATGTCACGTGTAATTTTAATAATTTCAATTTCATTATAATAAATTTAACAAAAGATATTACATTGACTTATTTTTTAAAAAAATGAACTAAATTAATAAATTTAAAAAAAAAACAATATATGTATATATATTTATTAAGGTTTAGTAATTGACAAAATTTTGATAAATAAAAATTCCCCCAGTTTTTATAATAACAAAACTCATAATGATAAGTTGACTAATTTAAGATTTATTCCTAGAGAATCATTTCATTGGTATAATAGGTTTCCATCTAATCTGTTCTTAGAATTCTTTATTAATAGGTGTATCATTTTTGTTAACATATGAGTTTTTGTCTAATTTCCTATATTTTTGTATTTTCTTTCTTTTATTTTTAATATTTTTTTTTTCTGTGATGACAGATGATTGTTATTACTTGAGGTATCAATCTAGTTAAGATGTCAAATAGCATAATGATGTTTAACATGAAAGTTTTTTATATAAAAAAAAATATGATGACTGTATTATAAAAGAATTCAGAGGAGAAAACAATATTTTGTATGTTCAGATTGAATCAGACTTGGTAAACAGTTTAGAAAGGATCATTATTATGCAATATTAAAGTACCATGTCAATTGTTTGAAAGACATATATAATACATCGTACCGTATAAAAATATACATAGACGTCACTGTAACAATATAAATATCATACGATACATATACATATACACACATATATTTATATATTTTTAGAATATTACTTTCAAGGCACAATAAATAATTTTTTATGTGTTCATTTTAATGAGTCTCTTGAACAGGTCTTTGAGAACGCTTTCTAGCAAAGTAAATGATAATTTAAAAAAATCAAAGACTGATTATTTAAAGTTTAATTTTTATATTCTGTACATTAAATTTGCACACGAATTCTCTATTAAATATATTGCTTTTAGAAATCACTACATAAAATTTAAAATATTTTCCACTATGAGTATACATATACATTACTACATTAGTTTATAAATATAAGTTAATCTAACTTTTGTATCAATATAACTAAATCTAAATGCACTCAGTGTTATAAAAAAAAATGGAAACTGCGATGGCCTACTTGTCCTACATGTTCTCTGATTGCTTTATTTAATTACAGGTTAAAGAAATAATCGTATTTTTATCACAAATTACTTTAGTGATAAATTAAAAATACGGCGAGAATATATTGATAATATTTTCAATGAAAAAAATATTTTTAATTCCATAATTATGATACTTAACTATGTTGTCGTAAAAATCTTATGTTATTATTTTTACTATGTGATATTTGACCTTTTTCTCTCGATCATCTTATTTTAAATATAATTTAGTTAATGATATAATCAAACACACCGAATATGAATATCTCTTTTTTCTTAAAAAATTTAAATCTTAGTTTGTGAATCTTTTCTGACCCGTCAATCCTATTTGTATAGAAAATTAAATTTGTTCCTTCAAAAAAAATTTAAATGGTTATCCAAAAAAAATGTTTCAAGAACACTACACAAACATGTTTTATATATATTCAAATTAGGTGGTTTTTAATTAAAGACCGTGTCTATCAATTAAATATTGTTAGTCTAATTAACTCTTATCAAATGTTTTGTCTTGTATTATAAGCTCCCAATATTAATTTCAATGATTTTTCATAACTCAGTCTACTGTAAAATTGTACAAACACGTTAATAAATGGAAACAATAAATCAACTCATAAAACTAAAGTAAATCTAATCGTGTAAAAGTGAGTAATTAATTAATTAATACACAATAAACTATAGAAATAATTTTGTTTAATATGGCTCGGCTTAAATAAAATTAAATTGATGAGTTTTTACAACAATAAGTAAACGTAATTAATTTAATTGAATTTATATTTTTTTATTCAAAATTATTTGATCAGTTGTATTTACTCTTGACTAATAGAATGAATAAAAAAAGACTTTGCTTATTTGCACAAGGAAAACTAAAAATGGAACCTATTTTCTAAACAAAAACTTATTCCTAGCTAATTAATAATACAAATTCAAGTAGGCTTAGTTGTCAATTATTATTCTCCCTTTCTTTCATTTTCATAGTGTTTTTTCTTTGTTCTTACGTTAAATATGTACTAGTATCTTTTCCTCGAATATTATTATCTTTAAAATTGTTTAAAATGTTTATATAATCAAATTTATTATAATATTATACAAATCCGTATAATGAAATGCTAACAAAGTTTTCATTAAAAATAAATATAGGGAGGAATAATATTAAAAATATTAAGGAAGTGATTTTGCATATTTGAATAAAAAAATGTTAGTACACGTGTGGCAATCCTATTGGGCAGTGAGGGCTGAGTAAGACATATGGAAGTGGGCAAATTAAGCTTTGCAAGTGACTCTTAAATTGGTATATTAATAATTGTTTGTGGCCATAACTTCATGATATCTCAACCTCACTTTTATCATCACATCATTGCCAATTATTAAATCAGACAATAAATGTCGGTAATTATTATTACTTCCACTAATCTGTTACAATTTTTCTTTCTTAAATTTCTTTCAATTTGGTTGACTAACTTCTAATAACCTTTTTTTCTTTCACATTTTTATGGCCACTTGCATTTCAATTTCTGTGGTGGCCGCCGACTCTGTATCTTTCATTTGGTTTTCATATAATAAACTCTCAAATTTAAATAATTGAAGCTACCTCTTTGGTTCCCACATTAGTCTCATATTCTCCATTAAAGTTTTTCTTTATTCAAGATGATATACACTTAATTTATAAAAAAATTAAAAATATAAATTTATTTTATTTATCAATCAAACTTAATTAAAAATGTATTACCAGACCATGAATCCTAGACGGTTAATATCCAATATCAAAGTGAATTCTAACCACATATAACTTGATCTTATATTTCATTGATAACTATTCGAGAATTACTCAGAATATTCATTAAACTTAAGATGTATCTATGGAATTCAATTTTCTCATAAGTTATTGGAAGACATCATGATTTTTTAAAATCCTCTTCTTACTTACTTAATATTTTATACTTATTTATTACTTAGAGATAAATAATCTCTTATTAATTTAAACGTTAAAGAGTCATCTACAAATGAATTTTTATTTAATTTTTTGTGATAAAGTTCAACAACTCTTCAAAGAGAAGATCGAACAGCATCAATAACTCAGATTCATTGCTTCCAAAGGCTCAACATCAAATCTGGTATGAAAAAAAAAGTTTAAATTGATTTATTAAAAATATAAAATAAAAACTTTTTTTGGAAAAAAAATATTTATATACTAAAAAAAGGAAATTAATGTTTTATATAAATACATTCAATATTAACTAGTATAATCTCAAAAAGTAATTAAATTAAGACAGCGTTTGATGTATAGGGAGACTTACACGATGATGTATTGGTGGGTTTGCTCTCAAATTTGAACCACATAATTAGTCAAAAGCATGCACTGAAGGAAATATAAACCACATAGAAAACGTTAAAAAATAAGATATGCATATACTAAGCCTTTACATTCGACAAAATTGTCTCTATCAAAATAATGACCCTTTCATTTACTTAGCAACTAATTTGAAAAAAAATGCAATACTTGTATTTGATATGCAAATTGTATTAGATAATTTGACTCTAACTATTATCTAATTATCTATTGCTCTCTTTTGAACTGCACACACTCATTTCTTATTTAATCGTTATGATCTCTTTCATAACGAAAAACATTTTTTCTTTTCGAGAGAAAAATAATTTTAAAGATTAAATTATACACATAAATTTAAACGTGTGACGTGAATACTGCAGTTCACAGTAAGAAAATCTTGAATATAATATTGATGGCAATGTAAAACGTGCGATTTTACTTGTTAATATATATATATATATAAATAAGAATATTAAGTAACTTATATTTTTTTCCAGATCAAATTCCTACTCGCATTATCTCTATTCACTTTAGATTAGTATGCTGGCTAATGGTTCTATATTAAATTGGCTTTTTGTAATACAATCATTGCCTAACAAAATAAAATCAGTAGTATAAATATTACTAGTCTATATATAGCAATAAAATACATGTTCATATTATCAAATACATCAGCTGGATATTTGGATGTATTCTAAAACTCTTTTAAACTTGTGTCATACGTCATTTATGATTTCAAATAGAATTAATATTTTACTTAGTATTTTCTTTATTGTGGGTCTCACTATTTTGATTAAGTTCAATTTAGTATATTTTTCAATGTAATCAATGTAATTTTTCATATATTTTTTTAAATCATGTTACTTTGATTTTGTTTTTTTAGGGACGAGGCTGTAAGTGAATATTATGAAGGTCTTAATGAATAATCTCGTAGTCTTACTTTTTGTCATGCCGTTTAGTCTTTGCGTGTTTGTGGTGGAGTATGATAATTTTATACTTGTTTTATATCATTTTGCCATTACTAGTAATTACTAATTGCTTACGGATGTGATTAAAATACTTTGTTTATATGATTTTGGTGTTTCAATAATTATTTGTTGAAAGATGTTTTGTTGGTTAATGACTATTGTGCAGTGAATATGAATAATATAAATATTGGAATACATCGCATTTCTCAACTTGATGTAATATAATTTTTTTATAGAATATGGGCGTGTATAGATCATGGATAGTAATAGGCTTATGGGCTTGTGTAGAATGAGGACGAAGAAGGGTATATGGAGGCTAGTGTACCTTGGACTCGTGTTAAAATGTTCTTCACTCAAATTGGCAATGCACCTAAACCTATGATGGGTTATGAAATGATGATGTTAGGTAGTAACAAGTTAACTTTACAAGGGGATTTTAACTGACTTTTATAATGCTTTTAAATATTTTCGTAGGGCAATAAACAAGATGAGATCTAAGTTATATATAATTGAGGAAAAATTTTAGCATTCAAGTTAAACAAAATATATATATATATATATATATATATATATATATATATATATATATATATATATATATATATATATACGTTTTCATAATGAATTGAAGTTGTGAAGTTATTGATCCATTGTTTAGAGACGTTCTTAATGAAATTAACACATATAGCAAATGTAATCTATATAAAAATATTTACAATAGATTGTAGTCATATATATATATTGTTGGGTATCAAGTCATGATGAATTGGGTTATGCTGACTAGACACATGTTACCGAATGAGTTTAATCATTGTGTTTCTTTTATAATATATATTTAAAGAGATATTTGTACTTGTAATTGGTGTGCAACATGATAGAATGAAAATTTAATAGTTGCCAGTGTGAACGACCGAACCACGTTAAATCTTGTGTCGTTTATTTTTTTTGCAGTTGATTTGTGATTTTGTGTTGTTTTCACGTGCATTTTTTCTATTATATATATATATATATATATAGTTTTGTGGTCATTTTCATGTTCAAAGTAAGTTATAAAAGTTAAATTATTGTTGAAATGATTTTTTGAATGACAAAATGTATCAATCTCACAATTAGTAAGAATTAGATAATTATTTTGTTTAGAAGACTTAAGCAGTACATGACAATAATTTTAATGGATAATTGTTGATTTTATGACAAACGCTCAATTATCATTTGTAGTTTTAAAGTCAAGAGTGTTGAATCCATAGAAACTTGAGATAATGTTAAAAATTATACTAATTTTTTACTGGATAAAAAAATAATGATATGTGAGATAAAATAATGGTGGAATAAAAATATATAATATGGAAAATATGGTATATCTCTTACAATTTAGAAATAAATATAGATATAGGAAAAACTTTTAAAGTTGGTTAATTTACTATTTTTTAATTGTCAATAACCACACAAGAAAAATATGTTACATCTCTTACCATTCAGAACAAATATATAGACATCGAGAAAAATTTGAAGTTTTGTATTATTATCAATATTGTGTAACCCGATTCCACTAATCTATAATAACTTTTTGAATTGTTTATTTTTAAACTTGAAAATATATTTTAGATTAAAAACTTAAAAAATATTTTTGCATTATTAATTTGAAATCCTTTTATAGAAATTTTATATGATACAAATGCACAATAAAAAATAATTTTTTTATATTATATTATAGATTGTATAATTCAAAACATACAAAATTAAAAATGTTATATTTTAAATTTTGTAATATGAATATGAGATTACACAATCTAGAATTGAAAAAAAAAATATTCAGGAAGGTATGTTTAGGATTTACAAAAGTATAGGGGTGCGGGAAGAAATTCCTTTGCCTAAAACTAATAGTCTCTCTTAAAGTGGTCCAACTAAAATACCCAGGCCCAATTTATTTCAGGCTCAACAATAAAAAAATTAAAAAAGTAAAAATGCAAGGAGAGAGTCCGTAATCATAAACCTTGCCCTTAAACCCTTCGACTCTGAAAGTATCCGCGGCAAAACCATGGTGAAGGCCTACCTTCGATACGAGCCGGCGGCGTCGTTTGGGGTGATAGCCTCAGTGGATTCCAACATATCATACGACAGCTCTGGCAAGCACCTCCTCTCTCCGGCGTTAGAGAAGATCGGCGTCTGGCACGTGCGGCAGGGCCTCTGCTCAAAAACCCTAACACCTTCCACTGCGTCGCCCGGTCCTTCCCTCGCCGTCACCTCCATTGCTTCCTCCTCTTCTTCATTGGTAATGAACTTCGAATCTCGATTGTGCCTTCTCGAATGTGTGATTCTCTTAAACGGTTTTTTTGGTTGCGTTGTAGATTGCTGGTGGTTACGGGGATGGTAGCATACGGATTTGGGACTCTGACAAAGGAACGTGTGAGACTACGCTAAATGGACACAAGGGAGCTGTCACCGCTCTTCGTTACAACAAGGCTGGTTCCTTGCTGGCCTCTGGTAGCAAGGACAATGATGTTATTTTATGGGACGTGGTTGGCGAGACTGGGCTCTTTCGCCTTCGCGGTCATCGTGACCAGGTTTGGTTTTCTTTACTTTAGATTAGGTCTTGTTTGGCAAGACTTTTCAGCAAACGCTTAATGGAAGAAGGAAAAAGAGACAAAATTAATCAAACTTATGTAATGGAACATGAATTTATGTACATCAGCTTTTAGAGAAGTTACAAGAAAGATCTTATATAGAAGTTGAAGTAGGTAAGTTCATTTTAACTAACTCTTGTGAATACTTATTTATGGGTTTATCCAAACAGGGTCTTAATTAAAAGAGTTGTATAGGGTTTGGATAAGAGAATTAGGGACACTGGAAGGATTTTTGATACACTGTCATATTTTTAATTTAATTCTAAAAATGATTAAATTAGAGAAAAATATTATTTACCTGAAATGGGACTGTTACTTTTCCTTCTCCAAAACCCTCTGTCTCAAACTTACCTTGGCAGTTTCCTTTATGTGGTTCTCATTCATTCTGGCAGGTGACTGATGTCGTTTTTTTGAATTCTGGGAAAAAACTTGTTAGTTCCTCCAAAGACAAGTTCTTGAGAGTGTGGGATCTTGATACCCAGCACTGTATGCAAATTGTGGGTGGACATCATAGTGAAATATGGTCCCTAGATGTTGATCTGGATGAAAGGTATCTGGTCACTGGTTCTGCAGATAATGAACTTCGTTTTTATGTAATCAGACATGAGTCTGTGGATGGGGAGTCTGGAAAGGGTGGTGAAGAATCTTCCATTCAAAGCAAATGGGAAGTGTTGAGGCATTTTGGTGAAATTCAGCGACAAAGTAAGGATAGGGTTGCAACGGTGCAGTTCAACAAGTCAGGAAATCTGCTAGCTTGCCAAGTTGCTGGAAAGACAGTAGAAATATATCGTGTATTGGATGATGCTGAAGCAAAGCGCAAGGCAAAACGAAGGGGTCACCGAAAGAAAGAGAAGAAACACAGTAAAGAGGTTTCGGAGGTAGTAGAAAATGGGGACGGGAATAATGTTAACAAAGGAGATAATTCTTCTGTCACTCATGCGGTCACAGAAACAACTAATCCTTCAGTTACTGTGCCTGATGTTTTTAAGCTGTTGCATACTATTAGAGCTAACAAAAAGATATGCTCCATTTCTTTCTGTCCAACCACTCCAAAAAATTCATTGGCTAGTTTAGCATTGTCTCTGAACAATAATCTTCTTGAGGTTTATTCCATTGAACTTGGTGAATCCAAAAAAACACTTGCTATTGATCTTCAGGGGCATCGTTCTGATGTTAGAAGTGTCACGCTTAGTTCAGACAACACTTTTCTGATGTCAACCAGTCACAATGCAGTAAAAATTTGGAACCCAATTACTGGCTCTTGCCTAAGGACCATTGATTCTGGATATGGACTTTGCAGTTTAATTCTTCCCACTAACAAGTATGGAGTTGTTGGAACTAAAGATGGAACCATAGAAATTATTGATATTGGAAGTGGCACTTGTGTTGAAGTAATGGAAGCTCATGGTGGTTCTGTTCGCTCAATTACTGCCCTACCTCATAAAAATGGTTTTGTCACAGGAAGTGCTGATCATGATGTCAAATTTTGGGAGTACCAATTTAAGCAAAAACCTGGTCAAGTATGTCCATCATTTTCATATAATTTGTGTTTCCTTTTTCTTTTTAAGAAAAAAAAAATAGTTTTAAAAAATACCCAGAAGTTTTAACATTTTATTTTGTTTTATCTTATAGTGCACATAGAACATAGGTAAAAATCTACAAGTTCTCTTGTTTATAACAATGCTGTATTTCACTGAGAAGTTTATCTGTATTTGTCTTTCTGTTTTATATTTAATATCTGGAATCAAATACTTGAACTGTAAACACAAAACTGTTTCCATGCAGATATGTAGGTAGAAGCTACTGAATACTCATAACAATGACAATGAACCCATTAAATCACTACTGGTACAAGAAATTTAAACTAACAATATTCCATATTTCCACTCTCATGCTAAATTTATCACTAATTAGCTTGAACTAACTTTATAAAAATTAAAAGAGAAATTAAATTAAAATTTATCTCATACCTTCTATGTAGATGAACTTAACCTATGTTCTATTTTATAAATTTTTCTCAGGGGTGCTACACAAAAAAAGTGACAGAAGTTTTTATGTTGTTTATACTGGCATTGTTTTGTTTTCTCCCATTATTTTTTAATTTTTCTAATTTTATGTGCATGTGCTCCCTCACTCGCTGTTTTCCAATTTTCACTTACTTTATTATATGTCCTCTAATTAGTTCCAACTTAATACATGCCAAATCATGTACAAATGATTCTCCAATTTGTATATGTTGTAACTTTATTTACTTTGTTTCAGGCTACTAAGCAACTTGTAGTGTCAAATGTCAGTACCATGAAAATGAATGATGACGCTCTTGTGGTTGCAATTAGCCCTGATGCTAAATATATTGCTGTTGCTCTATTGGATAGTACTGTGAAGGTTAGATGCCTTAAATCTTTCCTGTTCTGTTTGTAATATCTGGTATTCAAAAACAAAATTTAACTTCTAATCTTTGTTTATTGTCATTTTTGTTTCACTTGAAAATAAAAATTTGAAGAGTTTAAATTGTTTGTTTACCATTTCTTGGCGATTTGGGAACCTTAGCATTATTTGTGTAGTGGCACAAAAATTGAGGACACTGCAGGCACTCATGCCAAAGAGACTCAAAAGAAATGAAATAGGAGCAATAGAATATTTAGGTGTCAGTTCTAATGTTTGGGTTGGATTTTTTAGTTGGGAACCTAATCAGAGAGGTATTGGTATCAAAGAAATCTTTTACATTGTGACAATTCCGACAGGAGATGTCTGTCCTTCATGGGATTTGATAATTTGATTTACAAGACAATGTGGCGAAGCGAATCATCTTTCTAGTGGCCTTGGAGGCATTTGGAAGAGCTTATGAAAGTTCATTTGAGCTTAAGAAAATAGGTTACAACTCCCATAAAATAGTTTATTTTTTTAACTTATTTCAATAAGTTTCTGAGTGTAGCTTACCCCGCTCAAATTTTTGCCATAAGCCCTGTAGTGATGTTAAGAGCTTATTGAATAAGCACTTTATGAAGCTTTTTATCCAAATGCATCTTTATGCTGAATGCTCTTTTGGGACAATAGTAAGTGATACCGGCTGGAGTGATAAATTAGTTAATTATACTTCTATTTGTGTTGCTTTTCATTGCAAATGCCAAATTCTAGGTGTGTTGGACAACTATGTGGGCCTTATTGAATGTTGAGTATTGTTTACACTATGAGATTGTGGTGACTCTTTTATTTATGCATTAGTCCTATTTTTACCTTTTCAAGTGTGTTTTAAATAATTTCATTCATTATTCAGGTTCACTTTGCAGACACATTCAAATTTTTCCTTTCATTATATGGCCACAAGCTGCCTGTTCTGTGTATGGATATCTCATCAGATGGAGATTTAATTGTGACTGGCTCTGCAGATAAAAATTTAAAGATTTGGGGTTTAGACTTCGGTGACTGTCATAAATCCATTTTTGCTCATTCTGACAGGTGCTAAATAATATATTAATAGTTATAATTATTTGCTGTTCTTATTTATTTTCTTAACTGGTAAGCCTGGATAAATCTGTATTTGAATTATCTAATGCTATTTATGTTGCAGTGTTATGGCAGTACAATTTGTTCCCAGGACACATTATGTGTTCAGTGTTGGAAAAGATCGCCTAGTAAAATACTGGGATGCTGATAAATTTGAGCTGCTGTTGACTCTAGAAGGACATCATGCTGATATTTGGTGTCTTGCAGTCAGTAATCGAGGGGATTTCATCGTCACTGGATCTCATGATCGTTCTATCCGTCGTTGGGATCGCTCTGAAGAGCAGTTTTTCATTGAGGTATACTCAACTTGTATGTGATGGCTTTCACTTGTTAAAAGCAGGACAAAGGGTCAAAGCCTCTAATTACAAATTTATTACCGGAACACTTTTGATTGAATTTTCTTTATTAAATTTATTGCAGGAAGAAAAGGAGAAAAGGTTGGAGGAAATGTTTGAGGCTGATATTGACAATGCATTTGAAAACAAGCATGCATCAAAGGAAGAAATACCAGAGGAGGGAGCTGTGGCTTTAGCTGGGAAACAAACCCAGGAAACCCTTACTGCAACTGACTTGATTATTGAAAGATTAGACATCGCAGAAGCTGAAGACAAGCGTATTGCAGAACATCAGGTTTACATGTGTTCCCTTTTAATTTCCACAAGTAATTATCAAATTATAGATACAGCACAAGTAAACAACTTTGGCCTTGAAAATAAAGCATTTTTTGCATCAAATTATGCCCTTGGGTTCTATCAAAAACTAAAATTTCAATAAATACATTTAGTATGGATGATTGCAGCAAATGTCTTCTAGTCATCTTGTGTGACATGTAACAGAAAATGGTAAGCAAGATTGTCTTTGCAATTATTTGATTTTATATTTCAGGAAAAAAAAAATAATTACACCTTTGGGTTCTATCAAAAACTAAAATTTCAATACTATCATTTAGTATTGATGATTGCAGAAAATATCTTCAGTTCATATTGTGTGGCATTTAACAGAAAGTGCTAAGGAACATTATCTTGTATATTTTGTTTAATAATGCCTAATTTCATTGTTGCAATTATTTAAATTTGTATTTCAGGAGGAGAAAAATAACAAAAATGTTGCTGTTTTCCAATCAAATCCGCTTATGAATGGGCTTTCACCTTCTGATTATGTTTTGAGTGCATTTTCAAATGTTCACTCCAACGATTTGGAGCAAACATTACTGGTATGTTTGAGAATTGCATTTTTGTTACATGATCTCCTGCATGAATACAAGGCATTTCAGACTACTGTATGTAGGAGTCCATTTTTCGTTGTTAATATGTAAACTCATTTAAACCATTGCTTTGGATGTGCACTAGCCTATTGAGTTGGTTGAACTTCCTGATTCATTACTGTTTCTGCATGTCGCATTTATAATATAGTTCTTATTTCGTAGTTCTTATCTCTGTATATTCAATCATTTATGGAGAAAGTTCATTAAACCTTGACCTTTTCTCTGGTACGACTTGGTTAAATTTCCTCACCAGCTCTATTTGGTTTAGTATATATATTTTCCCCGACCATAATAATATTTCTGCATATCATATTTAGTTTATAATTTTTTGAAAGGTAATGGTTCAAGGGTTCTTTTGGGTCAGCAACATAACTAAGGACTTGTTAAGTACTTCAACTTGAGAACGAAAATTTGAGAAAGGATGCGTAAGAGATAATTGTCTCTCATCTTATGCATGCTAGTATACACACACGCACATCGAAGATACAAAGGGGTGATATAAAACAGACCACACCTAGCACTCTAGGTGACAAATAGGTACAACAAAAAATAGCTTGTCAGATTTTCCAGAGTTGGTCAAAAGATAACTTCTAAGGTATTGTAATACTCCCCTAAGTTGGATCATACAGATTGTATGTACCAAGATTGGAATATATAAATTAAATTGAAGGTCTTCTTCAAGATTTAGCAGATTTTTGCAAGATGATTCAAGCCGACAAATTTAGTGCAAATTTCTTGGACAACACCTCGAACAAATGACAATCAATTTTTATGCGTTTGGTTCTCATGAAATACAAGATTGGAAACAGTGTGAGTAGCTGTCTAGTTACTACAATACATTCTCATTTGTAGAATTTCACAAAGTTTCAGCTCTTCAAGGAATTGTTTTTATCCACATAAGTTCACAAGTCAGTGACTGACGTCATTGTCCTATACTCAACTTCAACACTAGATCAAACAACCACATTTTGTTTCTTGCTTTTCCAAGAAATAATATTGCCTCCAATGAAAAAAAAATCTAGTAGTAGAATGCTATCTAAAAAGGGAGATCATGCCCAGTAATCATCACAATACCTAGATATCTGAGTATTTCCCTCATCTTCATATATATAAATCATTGTGCTGGAGCTTTTCTGAGGTATATGAGGATGCAAATGACAACATTCTAGTGAGCAACACAAGGAGCCTGCATAAATCAGCTAACCACTCCTACTGCAAAAGACAAGTCAGGTTTAGTAATATAGTGAGATAAGTTTCCCAACAAGTATTCTATATCTTTCTGGGTCTGAGAAAGGTTCACTTTACTCTGTCATTAATTTTTTATTTGTATCCTTAATAAGACTATGCATAGGTCTATAATCAATCATACTTGTTTCTATATTTAAGGTATTTTTTGAGAAATTACCATACATTCTGTGATTGAACTACTTCAATACCCCGAAAGTATTCAAGACTGAGAGATCTCACATCAACTAGAGATATAACCAAATTATAATATATATAAGTGGGTGCAAATTTTACCTTGCAATCTGGTTTAGAGAGATTGAGTTAAACTTAAAATCAACTTTCAAAGGAAGATATTTGTCTGAAAGGAATTGCATAAATGTTTCTCTAGTCAATAAATTTTAGTAGCCTCATTTCTTGTAATGACTGAATTGACTACTCACATTTCTTAGGAGAGGTTTGACAATAAAGATTGAATGAGCTGTTTCTCTATGGTTTAGCCTAAAAATTTGTACGATGTGGCTAAATCTTCCGAATTAGTCATTTAAGATTGGTTGAGACCATAGAAAAATGGACATAATTTACAAATGTACAAATCTAGTCTAACGTATATCATTACATATGCAGGCTTTACCATTTTCAGATGCTTTGAAGCTTCTCTCGTACTTGAAAGACTGGACTTCATATTCTGATAAGGTTACCCTTGATATATGACAAACTACATTATTAGATATAATGATGATGATGTTTAATTTTAACAATAATAGATGTATAGAAATTTAATTCAGGTCGTGAAGATATTTTCACAAGATGCGAGTATTTATGTTTTTTTTTGCAGGTTGAGCTTGTTTGCAGAATAGGTACGCTGCTGTTGCAGACACATTACAACCAGCTTCTTGCCACACCAGCTGCCCGACCTATCTTGACTGTTTTCAGTGACATTTTTTATGAAAGGGTCAAGGTAAAATTGAAGCTTTGTCATATTTGGTACATTAAAATTTACTGCCAGAAACATTTATTTTTGAATTGATTATTAAATTATGCAAGTTTAACGTGTCTGTGAGTGTGAATCCCTGTGAAGAAATTGATGATACTTTTTGGAATGTATGTTTGGTTATTTGCACATGATTTTTTTGGAATTTATATCTATTTGCGTTACATTTTTGTTGTGAAAGTTTGGTCTGAAAAGTAGATGGGATATGCGTTATGCCCCGTCTTTAAACTCTTGAAAATTGCCTGAAGAAAGTGTAGGATAAATTTGGAACAAATGAAAATAGATCTTTTTGAAGGATGATGAAACACTAACTAAACTTGACAAAAGTTACTCTTCTGATGATTCTTAATTATCTCTTATTCTAATGTTTGAGATGCGTGACATGCTGGAATTGTACACATCTTATGTATAATATGGGCTTCTAACATTGCGATTATTCAGACAGCATACTATCATATCTAACGTGCGCATCTTACAGACATACGGTGTTTCATAAGAATTAAGATATCTGATGGTTATGGGTGATAATCCCAATATAAATAGTATTACTTGTTTGTTATCAATTTGACTTTTTAGGTCGCCCGATAATTCTATAGTTTAATTTATCATTATCTAGCTTTTACTTTAGTACTAGAGAATATTTTCTGCCAAGAAAGGCATTAGTCCTAGGATTTATATTTTCAAAATTAAATATTTATGTTATTTCGTTATTTCTAGTATAGTTAACTGATGAACTTGATTGTATTGTTGACAACTTGCTGTCTTAACCTTGTGCCAGGGATGGAAAGATATCTTTGGTTTTAACCTCGCAGCCATGGATCATATTCAGGTTTGTATAAAAAATTCTGCTGTATACTTATTCGCCTTGCCACTGATAAACACGCTGATTCAGTTTTGAAATGATCTTTCAGCAATTGATGGCATCAAGATCGGATGCTCTTTTTCATGATGCAAAATCAAAACTGCTAGAGATACGAGCTCGACAATCCAAACGTTTAGAAGAAAGGTCACAAACCGGAGAAGTGAAGCGGAAGAAGAAAAAGACATAAAGTATCGTGTATATTGGACATGGTTATGTGCTGGCTTATGTTAATGACAGGGTATTTCAAGCACGGTGGAAAAATTGGCCTCCACGTGAATATGTGATTGATGAAACATTGAAGATTCGGAGCTTAGTTGTCATAATATAGTATACATGTTCAAGAAAAGAAAATGTTGAATAGAAGAGATTGGATCTCCAGAAAGGCGTATGACCTTGTCAACATGATTCCTTTTTCCAGATTGTTGCAGTTTTAATCAGCGGCTTATATTTTGATGTCAAGATGTCATCATCATTTGAAGAGTAAGTTTTTCACAGATTTGGGTACCTTAGAAAAGGTCATTACTTTTCCATGTAATATGTGTAAACATTATAAATTTTGCCTGAATTTAATTCATTATACTTTTTCTGATAATTTATGTACTCTGTTAGTGAGAGAACTTTTCCCGTGTAATACAAGCGCCGTTAAGTTGACAAATAGTGTGTACGTGTGTGTCTATATATAGAGACTTGGAAAATAAAAAAGTTTAATTTTTGTTGAATGTAATATATGAAGTGATGTATTACAGTCAACAAAAATACTAAGTTTTATATTTTCTAATTCTCTCCCAAGATTGTTTTGTTTTCCCTATAATATGTTGAATTATTTTATATTTCAACATATTAGAATGGTATAATGCTGATATTTTCTAATTCTCTCCCAAGATTGTTTTGTTTTCCCTATAATATGTTGAATTATTTTATATTTCAACATATTAGAATGGTATAATGCTGATATTTTCTAATTCTCTCCCAAGATTGTTTTGTTTTCCCTATAATATGTTGAATTATTTTATATTTCAACATATTAGAATGGTATAATGCTGTTAAGTATTTTATTACATGAAAAATAGAAAATTATGGATATGAATTATTGTATCATATTTGGTGGACAAATTTTAAAAAAATACATGCAGCTACTTGAATTGATAATGTGTCTAGCTAATTTTAATCTCATTATTCATGCATAATTGTATGATCTAGATTTCTAGTTCTTATTTCACACAATACTAAAAGCCGAGTTATACAAATTTAACCAATAAAGAAGGGTATTAAATCTATTTTTCATGATTGCAAAGAGGGTACTGTGGAATGAGCAGGGAGGGGACATGCTTATTTTTCATGGCTTTTACTTTTGCACCGCCACAATTTTCAAAATGACCATTTTACCTTTCTTTCTTTTAGATTACTTGTCTTGGAAATTTTCTGAAAATTCATGAAATATATTTTGGAATGGGGTTAGATTTCTATAACAAGATTTTTAAAATAGAATCTTCAAAACGAATTTTCTAAATATAATACCTTTTGAGTAAATTTAAATATATTATTTATTGTATTAAAACAGATTGATTGATTAAACATTTTAAGCACTTACAAATTAAATGTATATAAATTGTGAGCAAATTTTTTTTAAAATTTTGGTTGTGTTTTTTTTACTCTTTCCCATTCGTGTCTTTCATTGTAAATTTTGTATTATAATTTCGAAATATTATTAAAAATAAAACAGGAGACCATTTTTGTACACAAAAAAAAAAAAATCATATTTCATGTCTTTATTTTTCTTTTTTTTTTTGAAAAATACATCAGACATGTCTCGGAATAGCTGTAGGAATAATATCTATCAGAACTGAATTATTCTAAATGGACTACTAACCTAGTCACTTCCTAGATCTAAAGGTGGAAGTTGGAGAGAACAGATCTAATTAAGGGAAGTTTTTGCCTACAAAAGTTTGACCAAATTTCCAATCCTTGGGAGCAATCCTGAGAGAGGTAGTGTACCTTCCATCACTAGCTTTCACTCTGAAAGACAATGTCTCTCCCACTAACATCTCATCACTTTCCCATTTCTGACCCCAATTTCTCTTCAAATTTGTCCAATTCTTGACTTTCTCTTCACCCTTCACCAGCACTTCTGTGATCTCCCCAGAACCTCCAACATTCCACACTGATACTAGATTGAAATAAGGATTCCCAGTGATGGTGAACCGAATCCCTCCTTCCTTCTTGCACGGTACCCTGCATAGATATACAACTCTTACACTTCAGTAAACATCACTGGAAAAGTTTTTGTTAGCAGCATGCAAATATGATATGCATGTATATGTAACCTGCGATATTGGATGGGGACGATGCCAGCCTTATACTCTGCAATTTTGAGATATGCAGGTTTGGCCAAATCAAAGTGTTCGCGTGGTGGGTTGCACCATCCTCCATTATCACTTGGCAGATCATAGTTTGGTGGGCAAAGGTTGGTAGCCGTCACCAAAATAGAGGATTTCCCTGCCTTGCATCCCACACCAGATTTTGTGCATTTGATCTCGTAACATGCGCCACATGTCTGTCCCTCCTTGAACAAAATTGAACTCAATGCCGTCGTGTCTAGGCCATAGCCATCTTTAACCACATCACCATACCCACAAGCTCCACCTGCATGCAATGTAATCAACTCATTCTTCTTCTCCATTAACCCAACATACTAATTCCAACTTAAAAAATATACTTTGACAACTATGAGAGTTTATACAACTTTAACTTTTTATGTGATTAATTTAAATATAAATATATAATAAAAAAAAATTATATTAAAATAATAGTATTGATAGTTATAATGTAGTTGTATAAAAAAAAGATTATAATATAACGTTATCTTCCAACTTTTTGGTATACACATTAAAACTAGATTCACTAAAGACAAATCAAAGATAACTAATTATTATATTAACTAAATTAAATAATGTTTTAAATATTAAAAAGATTATTTATATTTAAAGTAATTTTATTATTAATAAAAATTATAAATTAATTTTTAAACTGATATTTAATTAGCTATCAATCTTCTAACTACGAATTTTAGAATCTAAATTAATTGATAGTTAAAACTTTGGTAGCTAATTAGATAACTAGTCTATAAATTATATTAATAATAAGAGTTACTTTAAACATCAATAATTTTTTTAATCTCTAAAATAATATCTAATTTATTGAATATAATAATTAATTATTTTTTGTCTCTAAAACTAATTTTTTAGTAGTAATATTGGTACCTGCATCATATCATTACTAGAAAATATCAAATTGCAACTAATTTTAAATACCAAAATCATTAGTTACTATTAGATTAAATTAAAGATCATTTTAAAACAAAAAAATTACTAGTATTTAAAGTAATTTCTATTATTAACAAAAAATATTAAATTATTTTTTAAATTAGTTTTTAAGCATTAATTATCAATATTTTAACTACTAATATTTTAGATTCTAAATTAGTTTTTAAAAATTAATTGAGAATAATTTAGAATTCAAATATTAGTAGTTAAAACTTTGATAGCTAATTTATATATCAATTTAGAAACCACTTTAGATACAAGTAATTCTTTAGTCTTTAAATAATATTAATTTAATTAATATAGTGAGTAATTTTTTTTTATATTTAGTTATTATTTAATGATTTTTTTTAAGTGTATGAACGAGTTTTTATATTAACACATGAAATCTTTTATTTTCGACATGTTTTATTATATTCTTTTTTTTTTCTTTTTTTTACATGCTTTGCATGTCTTCTTATAAAATAAAATAACAAATTTGTCATAATGGTTAGGAATTTTAGATTGAAGAGGTTTAGATATAAGTAATGAAGTTAAGTAAGAAATGGTACCAAATGTTTCAGAGCCTCCCTCATAGAAGGTAGCATGAGCTTGCTTCCATACAGTAGGCTTAAAAAGAGGACGATGCTTTCTGATGTCACCTTTCTTATTATATTTGTCAGTACTGTCATCAGCTGCATGAATAATAGGAAATGAGAAAAGTAATGTTGAGGTCAAGAGGGCTCCCCAAGGGAAAGCCATGACAACTTTAGATTTCGTTTCAGTTCTCTGGAATATATCAATGTATCAGATGATTCTTGATATGTTTTTTGATTCTTCAATTATATCACTATGTATAAATAGGAGAATGCTGTCCCATGTGTGAAATACACTGTAGTACCACGACCTATTCTCCTGAACATTATTTCTTAAAAAAATAAAGAAGAATAGTTAATGTTTTATAATTTTAGTTCTACTCCTTCATTTCTATTCTTAAAATAGTTAATTTACTTGGTCAATTATTCCAAAACATACATGATTTCAGAACATAAACACATCTGTGATGCAATTTGTACGGAATATTCACTTTTGATTTTTTTTTTAAATATTTTTTATTTGTAAATTAGATAAATTTAGTAAATATATATTCTCTATTAAGATGCTTTATTTTTAAATCAGAAAAAATTATATTAAATTTTAATTCGTTGAAAGAATATGTATAATATTAAATATATTGTTCTTACACATATATTTATAACAAATACGATTATAAATTTTAATATAAAAAAAATATATAATAAAAAAATATTTATTATTGATTTCTATCTACCATGTCTTGTAAAATATTTGTTATTAATTGTAGTTATGTGATAAATAATAACTCACTTATTATAGTGGATAGTAAGTAAATAAACTTTTAAATCGAATGCTTTGATAGTTGAACAAAAATTAGTTTAAAACATAATTAATTTTTAAAAATAATCTTTTTGTATGAACCGATTTCACAATCTTTATATAAACATTAAATCTATAAGTGTAAATGTATTTTTATAATATTTTGGAAGATTTGATGTTGTCTAATATATTTGGTTGTCTAAGATGGTTTAATGTTAATGATAAATTTGTTAATAACACTCAAATTAAATTTGAAAAAATTTAGAATAAATCTGAAATGATTCTTGGATATGTTTTTTATTCCTCATTTCTATCCCTAAGAATGCTTTTACCAAATACGTAGTTCCACGACCTATTCTTCTGGACATTATTCCTAAAAAAAAATAAAGAAGAATCGTTAATGTTTTATAATTTTAGTCCTTATTTCTTTAATCTATTCTTAAAATAGTTAATTTACTTGGTCAAAGATTCCAAAACATACATGATTTCACAACATAAACACATCACCTGTGATGCAATTTGTACGAAATATTCACTATTGTATGTTTTGATTTTTTTTTCTAAATAATTTTTATTTGTAAATTAGATAAATTTAGTAAATATATTTTCTCTATTCTGATGTTTTATTTTTAAAACAGAAAAAATTATATTAAATTTTAATTTGTGGAAAGAATATGTGTAGTATTAAATATATTGTTCTTACACATATATTTATAACAAATACGATTATAAACTTTAATATAAAATGAAATATAACAAAAAAATATTTATTATTGATTTCAATCTAGCATGTCTTGTAAAATATTTGTTATTAATTGTAGTTATTTGGTAAATAATAACTCACTTATTATAGTGGATAGTAAGTAAATAAACTTTTAAATTAAAGTTGTAAAAAAAATAGTTTAAAACATAATTAATTTTTAAAAATAATCTTTTTGTATCAACTGATTTCACAATCTTTATATAAATATTAAACTTATAAGTGTGAATGTATTTTTATAAATAATTAACATGCTATATATATTAATTTTATATTAACAACATTCCTACTACAAGAATCACTCCGTGTACATGCTTTTTAAATTATTTAAGATATTTAATGGTTACTTATAATATTTTGGAAGATTTGAAGTTGATTAATATATTTGGTTGCCTGAGATGGTTTAATGTTAATGATAAATTTGTTAATAAAAATCAAATTATTAAAAGTCAAATGTTTCAGAGTCTCCCTCATAGAAGGTAGCATGAGCTTATTTTCATACCGTAGGCTTAAAAGAGGACGATGCTTTCTGATGTCACTTTTTTTGTTATATTTGTCAGTAATGTTGTGGTCAAGAGGACTCCCCAGGGGAAAGTCATGACAACTTCAGTCTATAATATATCAATATATCAGATGATTATTCGATATGTTTTTTGATTTCTCAGTTCTACCACTATGTATATATACATACCACGACCTATTCTCCTGGACATTATTCCTTAAAAAAACAAAGAAGAATCATTAATGTAGAATGTTTTATAATTTTGGTTCAATTCCTTCATTTCTTTCATCTATTATTCTTAAAATAGTTAATTTACTTGGTCAATGATTCCAAAACATACATGATTTCACAACATAAATACATTTGTGATGCAATTTGCATGGAATATTCACTATTGTATGTTTTGATTTATTTTTTCTAAATATTTTTTATTTGTAAATTAGATAAATTTAGTAAATATATGTTTTATTTTTAAATCAGAAAAAATTATATTAAATTTTAATTTGTTGAAAGAATATGTATAGTATTAAATATATTATTATTACATATATATATATACATATTATTTGAAATAAGTTAATTTTTACATAACAAATATGATTATAAACTTTAATATAAAATAAAATATAATAAAAAATATTTATTATTGATTTCTATCTATCCTGTCTTGAAAAATATTTATTATTAATTGTAGTTATTTCGTAACAACTCACTTATTATTGTCGATAGTAAGTAAATAAACTTTTGAATCCTTTGATAGTTGTACAAAAATTAGTTTAAAACATAACTAATTTTTAAAAATAATCTTTTTGTATAAACCGATTTCACAATCTTTATATAAATATTAAACTTATGAGTGTGAATGTATAAATAATTAACATGTTATATATATATATACATATATATATATAAATAAGACAATCATGAAATAGAAATCAATTCTAGAAATAAAAAATAATTAGTTGTTATAATAACTAAAGTAGAGACTATTTTAGAAACTAAAAAAAAATTGGTTTCTAAATTAGTTTTTATTATTGTTAAATAATTTCTAAATTGATATCTAATTAGCTACAAATGTTTTAACTACCAATTATTTATATTTTAAATTTGGTAGAAAAATCTTGGTAGCTAATTAGATACCAATTTAAAATCATTTAACAATAATAGAAACTACAAATTTTTTAGTCTATAAAATGGTATTTAATTTAGTCATTTATAGCAATTAATTATTTTTGTCTATAAAATTGATTTCTATTTCATAATTTGTAGTATATATATATATATATATTAATTTTATATTAACAACATTTCTACCAACAATCACTCAATGCCTTTTAAATTATTTAAGGTATTTAATAATTAATTATAATATTTTGAAAGATTTGATGTTGACTAATATATTTGGTTTTGGTTGTCTGATATGGTTTAAAGTTAATGATAAATTTGTTAATAAAACTCAAATTAAATTTGAAAAAATTTAGAATAAAAAGAATCCTATCTCATCAACTTCTGTTTCTGAAAAGCATGTTATTAGTGAAATATTATAAAATAAAAGGAAATATTTCAAGGATATTAAGCCTGTATAAATAAAAAAGAAGTTAAATGTTTTCTAGTCAAAATTTCAGTTCAATCTATCAGTAAGTCAACTCAACCAGACTTCATATGCATGCTTTATATGAGTTGACTTGTACTTAATCAAGACCTCTATGTGAATTTTTATACCTTAACGTGGTTTTTATATTTTTGCTTTTATAAAATCTATGGATCTAAAAGTCCACAGCTCACATTCTCCTCCTTGTCTTCCTTTGTCTTAATTTTTTATATGTATTTTTCATTTTCTTCACCACTCTCTTGTATTGTTGTCACTGCCATCAAAGAGTATTTATTTTTTATAATGAATTTTAATGTGTGAACGAGTTAATCTTTATGTTGATGTGTAGTTTTAGCTTTTTGATTGACAACATAAATTAGGGTTGATGTTTCTAATTTAGTTTGCTTATTTTCTTTGAGATTTTTCTTATCATAGAATTGAGGAACCAACCTTTGAAAGAAAGAACTTAAAGAATCAATAAGTCAACGACATCCATTGTAATTCCTAGCTCTTACATGTGCTATTTCTTTGTTTTCTATCAAACCAGTTAAAGTGAAATAAACCTTACAAATAATTGAACCATTTTTTTTTATTAAAGGCAAGTTCTTTTTTATTTTATTTAGAGCAATCTACCATTTTTAAAGTTATTTCTATTATCAAATATATAAATTAATTATTTAAATTGAAATTTATCACGTTACATACACTTGCTCGCCACCAGAGTGAAAATGTTGCTTGAGTTGAGGTGAGATTCAGTTTCACCTTTTTTTTCTAAAGTTTGAGTACTTAAATAAAGAAAACTAAAGTATAATGAGCAAAATTAATTTTCTGCAAATTCAACCAATTCATACATCAGATTTTTATTTTTAGTTCAACTACATAATTTTTTTATATCTTTACTGTCCTTAGAGTTTACTATTCTAGCTTTGGTCATTTAATTATTATTTTTTTCATTTTTCATATATTCTCGTTTAATATTTTTAAGTAAAAAAATCTAATGATTCTATATGAATCAATTCAATCATAAGTAAATTGGTTAGATTGATGTTGGGGATTCCGATTAAAAAAATATTTTCTAATAAAATAAGTTAAAATTGTATACATATATCATGTGATGTTTAATTTTGTTGTGATTAATTTTGAATATATTTTATGAGGAAAAGTATAAAAACAAATTTGGACATGTTTGTTCCTTGCAGTTGGAAAGAAGGAAGTTATGGATTATGGAACATAAGATGTGGAGTGAGCAGTAACACGGTGTGTTGGAGCAGTATTTTAGTCGGTAGTGGTGGTGGCAACTGGCAAGTGTCAAGTTTAAGGAAAATGTTTTCGTCCTAGAATTCCGATTTCTGTTGGGTTGGGACTTACTAGGATTAAGGAATAATAACGACTTGTGGAATAGGTGGCCCGCATCTTAACTTGCAAATACTAATGCTTCCGTAGTTTCAACGTCGTCAATGCTGCAAGATTTTGTTGCCAACCTCCTCTAGGGTTCCTCTGTTTCTTCCTTCACACCAATGGCCAAGAAGAGAACAACACCTCACAACAACAACAATAATAACCAAAGGAACACCCAATTGACAATTCACATGCCAAAACATTCTCAACAGCCAAGAAGCTCACCTCCCAAGCGTCGCACTGATTTCTCTGTCTTCACACGCACTCCCTCCTCCTTCTCTAACCCTGCTTCTGGTACCTTTTTCTGCCTCTTCTCAATTTCCTTCTTTCATGTTTGCTCTACTCTTTCCTCAATTTCGTTTCGATATGGAATTTCATTATTCTTCACTGTGTGGGCTTATTGTTGCTAATTCATTTTGGTCATTTTTATGTGGGGATCGTTCTTTCGTTTCTCTTTGAATTAATCGTCAACTGTTGACTGCAAAGCTAGTGCCATTCGTGCGATCCCCCGTATTTAGTTCATTTTCTGCTTTTCTGTTCGGTGCTTCTCAAAACAATTGAAATTGTAATGTTTTTGTATAGTAAGACAAGCAATTGGCAATTAGATTATGAAATCCCTTCCTCCTTCTTTGGTCGGAAGCAGTTCGATTTGCTGTTTATTGTGTCACGTCTTCGTAGATGATTATGTTCTTTTAAAAAGTTATTAGGATGGTAGTTTGTTAGCAATGTGGTTGAGCTACGAAATAACCGTGTCTACGTACTTGTTGCTTGGAATGAAATCATTCTTTTGTTACCATGCTAAATGGTCTGTGTGTACTGAAATTTTTTTGTAACTTTTTTATTTCAATCTTTTGTCATGTGTATTTTGTGTTAGAGGAAAAGTTCAGAATATGCTGTTTTTTGCATGGACCTTTACAGTCTTTAAGGTTGAGTCCCTCCATTGATATAATATGTTTTTGATAAGCTTTTGTCAAAATTTTGAAAGAATTAATTTTGTTTCTTAGATCCATATGACTTTTTTCAGGCTAGTTTTATACATTTGGTACTCTAAAACTTTGTTGTTGATGTTGCCAAGCGTTGAGGTTTTGCCGGTAGTTTGCTCTCTTCCTTTTAACATCTTGCTATGTGTAACATGTGATTCAAATTAATTTAACCATTCAGTTAGGATTTAAACCCAGTGTCTATTTTTCATTAGGAAACTTTGGTTGAATTTTGTTAAAATATATGGCTGATCTTTGATCTGACTAATTTTCATGCAGGTTCGTCTTCTGGTGAAGTGAGGTTGAGCAATGTCACTGCAAGAAGTTTGCAGGGAAGGGGAATGACAACGAAACAATTTTCTGAGAATATGATGGTTCGGTGCAGCATTTACCAAGAGGGTAGATCAGTATGTTCATCTGAGTTTTTTGATGCCGCAGTTGTGGAAGTGGATTCAGCTGTTCAAGATGAAAGTCTTGATCTTGGCAGCAATAGGTTTGTTTTGTGCAAGCATGCTAGTGCAAATAAGTGGAGATTAAGACCTTTCGGCTTTTATGTTTTAGTTGACTGAAACTTAAAGTTTCTTGTTTCTATACAGGGATGATTGCAATGAAAAAAATGATATTTCCAAGATGTCAGAATCTACACCTCTTGAATCATCTATAAGTGATAGCAGTTCTCAAGCTGCAACTCCTGGAAGTGTTGTATGGGCGAGGACAGATTGTCAATTGTGGTGGCCTGCTGAGGTATTTACTTTTATATCTGTGTGCTGGTTCATGAGTCAATATGGCATATGATAGACAAAAAAAATCCACAGTTACAAAGTCCATAATCTCTTACTGGCAGCTTTGAAGAGTCTCTTGATTTTACGATTTCACTTACCACCTAAGTTCTTCAGGAAAATTCACTGACATCAGGATATTGTAACATGTCCTTGTCTTCTTTAAAACTGGAGAACTTACTTTCAAATTTTAAAATGACTTTTCATATAATCAATAGAATAATCTGCTGCATAATCAGGAGAATTATTCTGTAATTAAGTGCAGATTTCATTCCCTATTTATTATGACAGATTTGGTAGTGATTTGATTTGTACAACTTTAATTATCCATTATTTCTTTCTTTTATTACCTATTATTTCTTTCCTTAATCACATTTGTAAAACATCTCAGAAATATATTTCATCTATTTCTTTCAACTTAATCTATAATCAGTTTAAGCGTCACGATCTTTTCCTTTTTTAATAATCGATGTATTATCATCTTTATTATCTCGGCAAACTTTGATAAACCCTTTATTTCTTTATTTTACCCATTCCACCATGTTCCTGTCTATTCCTTCGGAAATTTTTGTGACAATGTTCACTCATGGGAACTGTCGAAGTTAAAATCAATGTTTTAAATCAATTATTGTTCACTTGAAATTTGTAATCCTTTAATTATTGAAGATTGAACTTTTTTGCCTATTCATATCTATGGTACTTGATTTGTCAAAACTTTTCTCAAGCTGCTAAACTACAAGAAATATGAGGAAAACCAATTATTTGAACGTTTTTGTAGTTTACAAGATCAAAACTATTGGTGCAAATCTGTCATACTTCCGATGTTTTTGAATCCAACCTTCTAAACATAATAGTTAATAAAATAGATCAGCTTATGACTTTGGCATGGAGTTTATTTCTCTGTCACTGTTTGCTTTTAAATTTCATAGCCCATTTATCTATATTAATTAAGAAAATACACATTTCAGATCATGGAAGAAACATCTGCGTTATCCAAACCTGGTAGTGATGGACATGTTTTAGTGCATTTTTATGGAAATCTTCCCAGGTATTTCTCATATATTTTCCTGATGGAATTTTCTTGGTTTGTCTGACTTGTCTACTTATTGTACTGAATGTTTCTTTGTTCCTTATCAGTGCCTGGATTGATCCAATGACAGATATTTCAACTTTTGAGGAAGTGAGTTAATCCTTTTCATGCAATATGCTTTTGTACATATGATAAGTTCATGATGCTTTTGTACATATGGTATACATTTTATTGATATTTAACATCTAAGTAAAGCCATCCTAGAAGAGGAG
Source organism: Phaseolus vulgaris (assembly GCF_051622355.1). Taxonomy (NCBI): domain Eukaryota; kingdom Viridiplantae; phylum Streptophyta; class Magnoliopsida; order Fabales; family Fabaceae; genus Phaseolus; species Phaseolus vulgaris. The sequence goes on from NC_143498.1 coordinate 47,773,884, forward strand.
GCATGTAGAATGCCTCGTTGTCATCCTCTAAATGAGAAAGCAGAGGGTGAATAAATGCTTATTTCTCAATTTTCTAATATGTTTCCATGCAGCATGTAGCCTAATTTTTGTACTGAGCTAAAAATAATCATATTGTCTCTGCTGTTGCCAATCCTTCTATTCTAATTTTTATTTTAAGTTTTATGAATTTCCCTTTTCCTTTCTGTTGAGAGGTTGGTTGTTATGGAATTAGGGAGATATTTTACACAGTTTTCTGTTAAGCAGGACTTGAATTTCAACAATTGTGAAGAAGGTAGTTCTATGATTGTTTGCTTAATCATTTTCTGTACATGATTTTATTTCAGTCCTTCGAAGCAAGGAGCAATAACCCTTCAGAAGATTTTCAACAGGCTTTAAAGCAAGTATGTTTAATGTAAAGCAAAACTTCACTTTGTTTTGCTCCAATAAATTTTACAATTTCAGCCAACAGAGCCTGTATATTATCTATTTTATAACCCCTCCCCCATTCTCGGTAAGACTTTTTTATTTATATTTTTATTTTATGATACTAGGCATTACAGAAGAAGGCACAACTTAGTTCTTGCCGAAAGTTGACAGCTGATAGTTCTCCTCAATCTGATATGCAAGAACGTCTATTTGGTACTGTCTTGATTTCTACTCTAAATTATTTTGTGTATAGTGAAGTGAGATGTCACAACAAGGGCCACAATGGAGGATGCCATAAAATAGAAAATAAAAGATTTTCAACCTCTATAACCGCATTGTGACAAATAGTCATTCAACTAGACAATTTGCAATTTCACAAAGGCTTCTTGGAAACCATCATTCCGTTCCATTCCATATGGTTGATTTTGTGCAATAGTTTGAAGATTTAGTTCACATCTAACTATCAAATACAATATGAAATGGAAAGATTTAGTTCCTCTCTATCTTATGAATTGTTACCTCAAATGTAACACCATAAATTGAATTGACAAATTTATCTTTGCAATCACTTCTTTATGAGACCCATCAAAAGTTCTACTTACCACTATGCTTGAATTCATGTATCATTCATTAGATGATACATTTTCAAGTGTCTCTTTTGAGGTCACTTTCAATGAGAAACTATTGTCAACTATAACACTTGTCAAAATATGGTTTGTTGTGTATGTCACTATATGTGTTGGGTCTAATTATGCCCAACTCCTTCCATTGAGATCCCATACGTAATTATTGGTAGTGATTCTAATATTGATACCTTCAACTTTTTCCACGAAAATGTTATGAACAACGTCAATCTCATTCAATATTGATAAATGTATTTTACTTTTTACTATATGAGATATATATAATGTTCCTTTGTTGTGCTTTAAACACACAAGGACTCCATCATATGACTTTATATCTTTTATCTCTAAATGGTATATAGAACCTAATTCGAATCTATGCCCTCCTAGTGGACCCATTGTCCATCAGTGTCAATTTTTATTTTTGAAAAACTGTCTCTTTCCAATTTCTAGCATCCTTTCTTTGGTATGCACATTTTTCCATCTATTTTCTACCATTTCTTCACTGTCATTAGCTTTTCGACCAACAACCCCACTATTTGAGTTACCTTGCCTAGGCGACCATTGCATCGTTGGAGTTGCGGTCATTAGACCAGCCATGCATTCTCATGCACACACGGATGATGTTGTGTTTCTCTCTCCTTTAATTATTGGTGACAACGTGTCCGACCATCGTTTTGCTTGTTCTCACTAACACTGGACTTGCCTCAATGTCTCCTCCTTCAATATGGTCCTAGCTATGTGATTGTGAAGATTTGGTTGTTGTTTTCTCTCTCTCTCCATCTGATCATGGTTTTTTCTGCTAGTGGTAGGTTTGAATTTTCTATCTTTACTGACTATGCCAATGCCCCACTCTCCATTGACAAGTTTGGTGATAGTAATCATGACATTCGGACATTTGATATCAAGCTCTGGCTTAAGGGACAACATTATTTGATTGTCTTACCTTGATACATGCTTCCATTGATGAAGGATCACACTCGCTAGTCCAAAGTTGATCTTAAGTTTGTAGTGTTTTTAAGTCAACTAAAAGTACGAAAAGTGGACCAAGCAGAGTTTAACAACTTTGTTTGGTTGTTGAGGAGAAAAGATGACATGAAAGAATACCAGTGCCGGATATCTGCATCGACTATATATATGACCAAATTATAATATATAAGTGGGGTGTAAACGTCACCTTAACAAGGCAGTTTTGTGAAGTTAAATTAGCCTTAAAGTCCACTTTCTAAGATGGTATCAAAGTTTATTAGTGTCTATTCTAACTAGGTTTGTTGGGTCTATCGTATTACCTAATATTGAGATCCCTCTATTCCAATTCTAGATGTCCTCGGTGTGAGGGGAAGTGTTGCAGATCCTAAATCAACTATATATATGACCAAATTATACGATATAAGTGGGGTGCAAATCTTAACTTAGAAATTAGTTTTGTGAGATTGAGTTAGACTTAAAGTTCACTTTTTAAGACATAGGAAGTCATGAAAGTCTGAAAAGAAGGCAAGAGGTATATACAACGATCATTTTCACTAAGAAAAATAAAATAAAATCACCAAATTGATTTTTTAACTTCATTATAAAAGGATTGAACTATGGAAAACAACTTAGAATGATTTTTTATTAAGAGCAACTAAGTATATCAAGAATAATCATCAATGAAAGTTATAAAATATCAAAATTCTAAAGTAAACCTAACACAACTTGGTTCCCAAATATCTGAGTGAACTAAAGCAAAAGGAGATAAGATTCTATTGGAGACACTACTAGGAAAAGTACTACAATTGTGTTTTTCTAATTGACACAACTCACAAGACAAAGTAAACAACTTAGTCAAATGCGTTACAAGGTATTAAAGCTTGGCAAGGGCAGAATTGCCCAATTGAGCATGGATAAAGGAAGGGGAATCCACCATCAGGCCAACCTGAGCATTGGTCCGAAGTTGATAAAGACTGTGATACTCACATCTATTGCCAATCGTTCGTCATGAATTCTGGCCCTATAAGAAAACAAAGTCTTTAGTAAAAGAAATAATATAATCAAGAGAATAGGAGAGACTACTACGAGATAATAAATCAAATGGAGACCCAAGGATATTGTAAATGGAGAGAGACAGGAGAAGATGGACAGTACCAACAATAGAAGATGCAGCTTAGAAAGGGTAAATAACCAGATTGGGAAATGAATGAGAAAAGAGACTTATTACCTAAAATATGCAGAATCAATGACCCCAAGGCCAAGAGAGGTGGAGTTAGTGAGACTAGCAAATGAAGTGCGTGTGTACAAAATGTGCGCATTCATTAGGAAAGATGAATGCCACAAGCAGATAAAACTTTTACTTAGTATATTGATGTCTTTGCTTGGTCATATTATGATAATGTCACACCTTGATACTACAATAGTGGAACACATATTTCCCTTGAAGTCAAAATTTACTTCACTTCCAAAAGTGAAGACAAATGAAACGAAAATCTCTTTAAAAACCAGAGATAAGGACAGGAAACAATTTTATATTGATTTTCTTGCTGTTGGGAAATGCCTATAATGAATTTCCAATATAGTGCTAGTTCCTAAGAAAGATGACAAAGTTGTGTTAATTATCAAAACCTAAATAGAGCCAACCTTGAAGATGTTCTTATTTCTTGTACCGTATATTGATTTGCTAGCACACTATACAAATTAACATTCTTTATTTTCTTTAAAGGATGACTTCTTTGGATACAATCAAGTTAAGATTGTTAAAGAAAAGGAGAAAATAATGATCATCACACCCACTGGCAGATATCAGTAGGAGGCCCAGGGGGCCATGGCACCCCAATATATATGCCCCAATTTTTTTTTAAACATTAATAAATAATATAAAAATTATTTTTTTGAAAATTTGACCACCCCCCAGTAGTATATTTTCAATCTCCGCAACTGCTGGTCACTTTTTGCCACTTAGGGTTATTTCATTTAGGTGAATTTTTTTTGGGGTAACATACCAAAGAACAATGGTGACTTTGATTCATGACCTGATATATACTAAGATTAAAGTTTACAGGCATGATCACAAAGTCATTTAAGTTATTTGCAAAAAGTGTTAAAAGTGTTTGAGGAAGTTGTAAGAGGCTAACCCAACTGAATGCTCTTTTGGCATGAAGTCTGACAAGTTGGGGGTTTGCAGTCAACTAAAATGGAGTTGAAGTGGATCTGATCTGCCAGTATTGAAATGCCACTTTCTCGCCAAAAGAGGAGGTTTCACGGCTTTTAGAGAGATTGGATTATATTTCCCGATTCACATCCTCACCTAACAACAACATGCGGTTCATCTTCAAATTGTTGTGCAAAATCAACCAATGGAGTAAAATGATGTTTACTAAAAGTCGAACAATATTTGTGAAGTCCTCAATAAAATCGTTGCCTGTTGCAACAAGGAGCACAACAAAGGTGGTGACTCCATTGAAAATATTTTAATTTTCAACAACAGGTAGGGCTTTCAGTGATATGATTATGATTAGTCACAGTTCTATTTAGCAAATACTTTTACCAAACAAAGGATTCTGGGACACTTATCTTCATAGAGAGTTCCATGTGCATTGTTTTTATCCATGCATCATTGAATGTCCTTGTATGTCTTGTGTGTTTGTCAGACTCGACAGCTATCTACTGATTGGCAATGGTTTATTCTTTTTGGTTGTTCTTTTTTCCTTTTTAATATGAAGTTATGGTTTAAACAGATAAATGCCCTTCTAGGACCACAAGCAAAACAATTGATGATTGTCAAGAGAGACGAAGGGGGAAAAGGGAACGTAAACCCAAAGTTCACTTTGATGTAAGTTTCCAATTTACAACTTGTGGCATGATCACTATTTGAACTTGTCTGTCACGGGCTTAATGAATAAATTGTTTTCCAGGAGGTTACATATCCAGTGAAATCAGAAAGAAAGCTTCGCCGGTTAAAGATAATGCGGTACCTCGGCCTTGCAGCTCCAATTGGTTCTCCTTTTTGAATTTTGACCACGATTACCAGTAATGCATATTTCAAATGTTTGCAGCCTAATTTCCTTTCTTTAACCATAATAATCATGAAATATGCAAATTCAAAAATCTGTTTCTACTTGCTCTGTAAAATTTTGTAGGACTATGCAGTCTCATATTACATTACTATCTGTAAAAACCATATCAGAATTTAATGGAATATCAGATTAGTTCTCCAATCAAATCTCCATTTTCCATTTGTTTAGTTTAGATTTTCTTTATGGTCATATTTCGTATAATTTACTAAAAATAAGGCAAAAGAACCCAAGAAAGATAAACTCATAATTACAGTTGTTAAGTATTGTTTCTTGATCTATTATTAGGAAATATTTGTCAAACCTTAATGATTATTTTATCAATATACGTTAATCATTAAACCAGTTTGAAATATTTGGTCAAAAAATCAAAAGATATTATAGGGTATAATTGAAATATTCTGATTTGTAAGCATCCGTCTTGAGAGGTTCATTATTGTACCATGCTTGAATTTCCAAATACAGGTTATGTGTCTTTGCTAGAAATTTGTTGATGAGAGAAAAAGTGAATTTGTGAGGGAAACATTATCTATCGATGATGAAACCAGTGACTACCCAACCACTTTAATCTGTATTATTGGTGATTCACAGCAATGGGTGTTGCAAATGGTTTATCAAATATTCAGGCTCGTATGTGCGTCTTATTCAATTTGGCCGAAATTTACAATAAAGTCTATAATACCAACATGATGAAAAAACAAAATGATAAGCTGGAAACGAACAAGCCAAAAGAATGAAATGAACAAGTAAAAGACGAAAGGGAACATGAAATACTGTTTCTGAAGAAAATCTACACGTTCGTTCCACGCAAGAAAAAAAAGGTCACTGCATCACTTTAAATAGAAGAAGCAAATTCAAATGTTTATTATTATACAATGATCTGCTAAACACAAAATTTAATTATTCAATTAGGTGGCCTTCTAATCCTTAAAATTAAAGAGGAGAAGGTATGAAATGTTATATTTTAAATGAAATCACGAAGAATACTTGCATAGATAATATATTACTTCTCTCTCGACATGTCCTTACTTTCTATCAAAATTGGTATTAATAAAAAAGAGTTTGCACGATTTTAACTTATAGTTAAAAAACAATGCATTCACTATATAATGTCATCATATTTTAATGTAACTAATATTTTTAGAGAAGTAAATAGATAATCTCAACGATAAGCCCTCCATTTATTATGAAATGAAGAGACCGATTTTACCTTTAAACCTATGAACTTTATATTTGATTAGACAATAAATTTTCTTAGTTTTATGTATCTCATTTAAAAAGAAGGAAAAGAAAAGAAGAAAAATAAAATAATATATTTTATTAATTAAGTTATTATTGGGTACTATATTTATATAAGACTGATAAAGCAGTTACAACTTACAACTGATAGAACAATTACAACTGATAGAGCAGAGCAGTTACAACTTACAACTGATAGAATAGTTACAAGTTACAACTGATAAAACAGTTACAATTGATAGAACAGTTACAACTTACAACTGACTGATAGAACAGTTACAACTTACAACTGATTGATAGAACAGTTGCAACTTACAACTGATAGAACAGTTACAACTGAAAGAGCAGTTACAACCTAGGTAACAGACACTTATAATATTCAAGATGCAAGGCATGACAAATATATATAATTATGAACTATATAAATTGAATTTATATGCACAAGTATGTCTCTTTTTTTTTGGTAGAAAAATATTTCTTATGGCTAGTTTAAAATAATTTATTTCTTATTTTTATAATCATAATAAAAATTTACACAATAAATTTGAGTGTTTAGAAAATGAATGTATTTGTCATTTTTAAAATTGTGTTAGAACCATGCTAGAATTGTTAGCATCCAATCAATATTTTTTGAATTTAACACTTCACCAATAGACGTGAAACAACAGTTACAACTGATATTACAACTAACAACTGATAGAACTATTATACCTGAAAAAATATGAAAAAGTAAGTATGATCTAAAATATTATATGAGATCATAATTATTATCTAATAAGTCAAGATTATATATATATATATATATTTAATATGTATCAAGTTAAACTCTTAAATAAAAACAAATCAACTTAAAACATGTTTGTATTGTAAAAGTTATTTTTTTAAATTTTTTTATAGAAATTGTTTCCTATTCTCATAAACAATTAAAAAAAAGAAAAATACATCTCCCAGTGTTATAATCCTTCCTATAATTTTAAAATACACATCTATTTCGCTTATATATTTCTAATAACATGATACTTATATAATTTTTATTTTGTAAATAAATATTCACTTTCTTTATGTTTTTAATAAAAAATAATCACCTTCTGTATATTTTTAATAAGGTCGCATTAACTTTCTTTATATTATTTAAAATTTCATATAAATCAAAACTTAAACAAAACTAATAAAAAATTAAAATAAATAATGTATACTAACATTTGATTTTTGACATGTAATTATAAATTGTCACAAATAATAAATTTACTGACTTAAGATGGAGGAAAAAATGCATATTGAGTTTGGTGGATTATTTGAAAAAAAAGCTAGTTATCAAGAGATTTTTTAAGCAAACAAAGTGTTAAAATTCAAAATTTATTATTATCTAAAATAAGTTGTAGTTTTATAATAGTTATTTCAAAATGATATTAACAGTGATTTTGTTCGGTTGTGAGTATAGTTCTTTCATCATAATGATTTTAAAAATGATTTAAAATAAGAAAAAAAATGTTATATGAGTGATTATTAAATTCTAATTAATTGTAAAATATGTTGTTAGTTATAATCCCGCATATCTTAACTAACTAAATATTCGATAATCATGTAAGTTTTTTTATATGCGTGATTATTAAATTCTAATTAATTGTAAAATATGTTGTTAGTTATAATCACACATATCTTAACTAACTAAATATTCGATAATCATGTAAGTTTTTTATATGCGTGATTATTAAATTCTAATTAATTGTAAAATATGTTGGTGGTGCTGTCAAAGAATATTTTATAATTATTTTACCTGCAACAACATTTTGTTTTTGGCGAAAGAGGAGGAGTGCATCTTAAATTGTAACAAAAGGGCTGAAGAAAATGTTTTGGTGTTGATCGTTGATGGAACGGGACCGATAATAATAAGTGTGAAAAATAAGAAAAGAGTAATATATTAAATTTCTGGAAGGCAAGACATAACCAGCGCAGCAGTGTCTGTGTGTCCCGGTGTCTAGAGGCACCTCGCCACGCCATACCACACCTCTCTCTATTTATGTTGCTCTCGCCTTCGCGATTCTCGCACCTTCCAATTCCATGGCTTCCTCAACCTCAGTTCCCGCATCCGGTACGTTCTCCTTCTCCGACCATTCGTTAAATTCTTTCACTCTTCCAATTCATCTTCTTCTAATCTCAATCAATCTCTTTCTTGCAGAGGCCGTGCAGGTTCTCCTCTCCTTGCTCGCCGATGACTCCTCCTCCGTCAGAAAGGCCTCCATGTCCTCTCTCAAGGACATTGCCGCACTGTAATCACTTCTCTTATTTCATTTCGTTCCTTCAATTTCGCTTCTTTCTTTATCCTCACCATTCATTGCGTCTTTTTCAGGAATCCTCTTCTCGTTCTCGATTGCTGCGCTGTCGTTTCGCGCGGTGGGCGTCGGGTGCGTTCTTTCTTTCTTTCTCTCTCTCTCTCTCTCTCTATATATATATATATATCTCGTTTTTCATTCGATGCTTAGGTTTTACTGGATCATGATTTTATTTTATTTCTCTCTCGTGGTGTTTCAGCGGTTTGGGAACATGGCTGGAGTTTTCCAAGTGATGGCGTTCGGAGTTCGGGCTCTTGACAAAAGAGACGTCGATTCTGCTTTCATGGCGAAGCTCGCTAAGATTGCTACCGCTGAGCTAATATCCTCTAAGGTGCTTTCTTTTCTGTTTTCTTGCAGGAGTGAGTAGCTAGTTGCAGTAGTGACAGTAATGCACACAATTCAGTGACGATCACTTTTTTAATTTACGTTGTTGGCTTAGTAGGAGTAAGTTAACTTGTGTGTGATTTTTTGGAGACTCGGTTTTACTTCGCAACTACTCAAACTAATTATAGAATATAGTGGAGCGCGTAGATGGAGATGGCTGCGGGCTTGAATTGATCGCATGGGGCTTTTGCCGTTTTGAACTGATGGAGGATACGTTTAATTTCTTGTTTCCTTTTTATCAACACACGAGGTCTTTCTTTTAAGTTTTAACAATGCTTTTCCACTTTTTGATAGAAATTTTTACCTCTCGGAAGTTAAGAAAGTAAGGAGAAGAAATAGTTTGTTGCATTGAATGAATGAGAAATAAAAATAAAAGAAAAACAGAAGGGAAATTACATCAACAAAGCACTGATTGCCTATCCAGCTGCAATAGCAAAGGCGTAAAAGTCCATAAGCTGGCATCATAAAGATACCAAGAAGGCAGTTTTGTTCCATAAAATTGGCACAGATTAAAAATCCTTGAAAATTGTGGCATGTCTCCGAATAGCAAACACTCTACATGTGCCTTTTGCTAGAAATTATGTGACTGGGATGTAATATGGATGTTGTCTATGATGCTGTATCGGACATGGTCAATTTAAGATCCAGACGGTAGAGTATGAGGGTTAGAAGGTTTGATAATTGGTGTTACCTTCACATTTGATTTATTTAGTTTTATTGTTCTCTTCAGTAGGAGAGTAAGAAAGCTTAAGGTGACCATGATTATTTGTATGTTGATTTGAATTTCAAAAGGTGATTTCCTAAAAAAAATGTCTGATTCTTGGGGGATTGGATGTTAAGCTGTCTTACATAATTTTTTGGGAGATATAAGCACCATTTTTGGGTCTTCATCTATTAGATGGTTGAACATATAGTGATTCAAGGTTTGAAATTTCGCTGCTCCTCCTTTCATTTTCCACATGGACAAATAATTTACTGGAAATTGAATGGATGCAAATTTGCTCGAGAGAAGGTTGTCGAAATTGAAATTCATTTTACTGGAGGACAAGATAAAAAGGCAGGTTACATGTGCTAGCCATGGTCTGATGATTAAAGTATAGTCGGTGCATACATTGGAGTTTGGCCACTATGAACTAGAAAAGTGTTACTGCATATATAGTTGGAACTAAAAAAGTTGAGGACTAGGGGGGCTAATTTTTTCTTGGTCTATGTTTGTAACATTCTTACATTGTTGGTTGGTACAGAAGGTATTAAAGAACATGTTTATAAAAAAAAATGACCTACAGCTAGGCCTATGGTGTCCGAACTTGTGTTTTTGACTCGAGTGAGAAATCAGATGATTACTGTCAGAACTCAGAAGTTAATGAGGAAGGAGATAAAGAGAATTTGTGAGTTGTACGATGCTTTGAGTATGGGATTTTGATTTATCTGGCAAGGTTTGTTAGGAATCTTTTACTGTTTGACACCATTTGGTTTATATGGGTATGCAAACTAATATGCTGGATTGCGCAGCTTGACTTTGTGTACCTAACTCTCATACCACACAACTTACATTAATTTCATCCTCTTCATTTCTTCACAACCAACGTCACCATTAGTCCCACATGATTATGCCACATAGAGATTTCCTTTTTCACATAGTGTCGGAAACCCTAATTAGATGAGTACTCTAGGTTTATTGTTCTACATCACCCTCATATATCTGTCTTTCCTTTATATGAAATGATGGTAAGGGTGTGTTTGGATAAGGTTCACTAGATATAGACACTTATAGTTGAAAAAAAATGAAAAGAAATATGTTTATGGAGAAGTTTATATAAACATATCCTAAGTCTATTGTACTCTTATTGGATCCTCCCTTGTATGTTATTTTCTTGATATCATGGTCATCTTAGAATATTCTAGCTGATGGTTTTACCAGATTTGCTATGTTATGGCTAATGCTTTATTTAATTCACATTGTTTGTTTTCTCCAGGAACTAAATTCTGACTGGCAACGAGCAGCAACAAGCCTACTTGTTGCAATAGGCTCACATTTACCTGATCTCGTGAGATATATTCTTTTTCTTTTTAACTATTGAAATTGGTTTTTGTTTGTATTAAAAATATTAGTTCAATAAAGAATGGAAATATATGTTTACAGAGTCATTTTTGAAACAAGTATGACCAAGAGAAAGAAAGATCAGTTGCATGCAACCCTACTGTACTACAGTTTCTTTTATTACCTGTTAAATTATAAGTTAAGAACTGTTGTCCATACTCCCTAGTGTTACTTTATCCTTGTACTTGGAATTATTAAAATATTTTTCTATCATGCTAAAGTAATATCTCCCATTCATTTTACTTTCATGGGATGTACCACTGTCTTTTATATATATATACTCTTTTTTGCACATCCCCTACTTTTCCCTGGATTCGTGGTCTCATGTCTTTGATCTCCTTTTCCCCTGAATTTGTGTTGCAGATGATGGAAGAAATTTTTCTTCATTTATCTGGGACAAATTCAGCACTACAGGCTATGGTTCAAATCCTTGCAGAATTTGCTTCTACTGATCGTTAGTAATCATTTTTAACTATGTGCATCAGCTGTCAAATTATTCTGTAGGATCACATTCAATTGTAAACTCTGATGAGTTTTTCTTTCATATGAATCTGATACAGCCATGCAGTTCATTCCACGTTGGAAAGGTGTACTTTCACGAATTTTGCCAATTCTTGGAAATGTACGGGAAATGCATCGCCCTATTTTTGCAAATGGTACATCAATTCTTCTGTTTCTTTGTTTATGGATATGTTTCTTCTATCTTTGGTGTATTTTATGAAGCATTTGATACTTTAATTAGCTTCACACATATGTAACCAATATTGATACTCTTGGATACTTCATTGATACCTATTGGTCAATATAATTTTTTTGTGAAAAAATCCAATACAAGTACGTTGGTTATTTATAAGCATGTATAATATGGAGCCATGGAAGCATTGCTCATTGGTGAATAAAAAATGGTGATTGTCCTCTTTATGAGTGATTTCAATTTCAAGAACCAAATGAGATTAATAATACTATTCTTATTTGTAAATAATTGGAAGTGATTTATGATGACAATGATTTATAATTTTTTTTATTTCATTTTAGTAATGTCCATTAAGTATGCTCTTAATTTGGACGGAATTGAAATTATATTTTTATTATGTTTTAGGATTCTTTATTAATATCTAGATATACATACTAGACTTAAGTTGTGTTTGGATTGGGGAGTGAATGTGTGAGGATTTGAGAGGAAAGTGTGAAGAAAGTGAGTGTGTTTGGATTGAGATATGTTAGAGGAGATTTGTAAGGAAAATTTATTATAGTTTGTAAGTAATGTGATGGTTGTGAGAGATTTTTTAATTTGTTTAAAAGGTGTGAAATGTATGTTTACAAATATACCCTTGCATTTACAAATATTTAAATAATGAAATATAAGTTATTTTTTGTGTAGATTTGAGTTAATTATGACCCTTTTCTATAGCTGTACCCTCAACTTATGCTCTCATTTTTTGATGGTAGGCAAATGTGGGAAGAAAATATTTGGCTAACCTTGCTCAAAGGTGTTTATTGTTACTGACAATCTGATCCACTTAACTCATAATTTGTCATTGTTTGCAGCATTTAAGTGTTGGTGTCAAGCTTCTTGGCAATATAGTATAGACTTTCCTTCACATTTTCCTCAAGATGGTGATGTCATGTGAGATCAATATATAGTCTTGTAGTTTATTTTCTGATTCAGCAAATCATGTTCCCTTCCCTTTATTTCTTATCTGAAGGTGAGAAATATCTCTAATTCTCTATGTAGTGCAGGTCATTTCTAAATTCTGCTTTTGAGCTTTTGTTGAGAGTTTGGGCAGCTTCGAGAGACCTTAAGGTCACTATTATTTTGCTCTATTTTTGTTCTTGCATTATACTCCTTATGTTAGTATCTATTATTTTCTGGATCTTTTTTTTTTTTGCTGATACATCTATAAAAGTTGAGTTTCTGAACATGTTTTGTTTGTCTGTAGATTATTAACAGTAGATGAGTATTTTAGTGTATAATTTGTGATTTTTTCACTTGATTGTTGTTGATCTGTCTTATGTAAACTTATTTGGTTTTAGGTTCGTGTGGCATCTGTAGACGCACTGGGGCAGATGGTAGGCCTCATAACACGAGCTCAGTTAAAGACTGCCCTACCAAGGCTTATCCCTACAATATTGGACTTGTAAGATTGGTCTTCAAAGCATTTATATTTTAGTTCTCTATTGTTCGTATTTAATTAGTTTTTTTCTTATTTAACGAGTAATTCTCACTAGATCAGAATATGGAAGATACTTAAAATATCGACTAGTATTATCAGATGGATTCATATTCATCCCTTCTGATGGCAGGTATAAAAAGGATCAAGATATAGCTTTTTTGGCTACATGTAGTCTCCACAATCTGTTAAATGCCTCTTTACTGTCTGAAAGTGGCCCTCCTATGCTTGATTTTGAGGTATGAATGCTATAATGTTCTGGTTTAAAATGGTATGTTGAATTCTTTTTAATCATACTTTTGGTTATGTGGTAATTTTCAATCAAACATTAACAATTTGTTTTCATATCATTTAGATGATGGGAGAGTCACCATGATACTTTAAGGTGTAATATGAACATCTACACATTGGTTTTTCCCAATTCTATATCTGAAAAACTTGATGATTCCAATTATTTTCATTTGTAACAAGTTGAACTTGTCATAAAGTCACATAGACTTCATTGATTTGTTGTAAATCCAATTATGCTTCCGCGCTTTCTTTCCATGATGATTGTGCTTTTGGAACTATAAATCTAGCATATATGAAGAATGGGAAGTGCAAAATCAAATCTTGCTTTCTTTGCTTCAATCAATGCTTTGAAAGTCAATCTTGTCTCATGTTCTTGGAGTTGTTCGTATCATGTTTGGGAACTAATTCATGATCACTTCTTGGCCCAAACCAAGGTGTGTGCTAGACATCTTCACACCAATCTACGTGTCACCTCTCTTTACAACAAGACTATGTGTGAGTTCTTGGGAGAGATTAAGTCCATTGTTGATGAACTTGCTTGAATTGGATGTCCCATCTAACATGATGAATATGTTGACGCTATTCTTGAAATGCATGAATATGCTTCAATTATTTTTGTTATTGAAAGTAAGTTTGAAACACCTCCAATAACGGAAGTTGAAGCTCTTGTCCATGAATCCCGTAATAATCGGTTTTAGAAGAAAACATTCCCTTCTTCGGTAAACTAATCACAATCATATGTAAATCCAAGCTTTTCAAGCTTGTAGGATAGCACCAGTTCTTCTTATTGAAATTTTGGTTGCGTATCTTTTTTTGACCTAGGTGTTTGTGGCTGCGGTGATCTGTTTGCTAACTTCCAATGTCAGATTTGCCTCAAATATGTAATATTTGTTACTATCGTAATTCATCCTATCAACCTAATGAATCTCTTGTTCTATATGATCCGACTACGTGTCAACTGTTGCCGCACTTTACTAATCAGTCTCAGCCCGCTTCTAAATCAAACGCCCGGGTTAATCCCACTATTGCTAGAACTTAACATCGGCTAATTACGTTATCCCAAGTGCCATGATAGCCAATTCATCATCCCAAGACAAGGTAACTTCAACTAGATACCCGATCCAGGAGCCTCCTTCCTTGTGACAAGAGAACTACAAAATATACAATAGTTTAGCTACTTTGAAGGGCTTGAGTAGATTATATTGGTAATGATGAAAGTCTGAAAGTTCATGGTTCTGGTTCTTCATGTTTCAAATCATTACTAATCCTAAATTCTCTCTATACTTTGACAATTGTTACATGTCCCTTCAATTACCAAAAACTTACTAATGTCACAAATTAGATTTTGATCACAAGAATGTGTTTTCTTGGGCATTCTACCTAGACTATCTATGTGTTGGAGATCCCGCATCGAGTGAATGCAAACCTCACCTTATAAGCCGGTTTTATGAGGTTGAGTTAAGCTTAAAAATCTACTTCTCAATATGACATCAGAGCCATTTAAAGTCTATTCTAGTTTGTTGGGCTTATCAGACCACCCGCTATTGGGCCGCTATCAGACCATCCATAAATATATTGTCCCATGCACGAGCTGTCACTCTCGGCATGAGGGGCTGTGTTGGAGATCCAACATCGACTAGAGATTAAGACATTTCATAGTATATAAGTGAGTGCAAACCTCACCTTAAAATCTGGTTTTATGAGGTTGAATTAGGCTTAAAACCCACTTCTGAATGTGTTTTCTTGGGCTATTCTACCTCTCATAAAGGCTATCTATGTTTGTCATAATTGGGTCAAATTTACACATCAAAAGATGTTCTCTTTAATGAGATCGGATTTCCTTATTTTGATCTTTTTGCTCAATCTGTTGCTCTTGTTCCTACCAATTCTCAGTATTTCCGTCTTACACCTAATCTCTTCTCTCCAACTGAACCATTATTTGTTCTATCACAGTCTACCAATACAGAAAATATGTCGGTCACTCAGTCATCACTTGCTTCCACCCCTACAATCATACCTATTGGATCCTAGTTTCTTTGTAGACCTCCTAATACTCATTCTATGCAAACACAATCTAAATCTGGTAATGAAAAACTTAGAATTCATCCTTCACTGTTTTTGTCCAATAGTGAACCATTTCAGAGGTTGCTATTGAACCCTAATTGGCGTGCTGTATGGTTGACTGTGCAACAGCTTTTAGAAACTGGTGGTCAAGATTTATTGTCCCTAAAAACATCTGACACATTTCTTTTTTTTTTCTTCTTCTCCATGCTTTAAGAATCACTATTTCAATGATGTATATATGCAAGTGCAACACTATCTCAATTCTCTCTAAATCATGGACTTATCCAAAGTTTTGCTGTATTTGTACATACTATATAATTTTATACTAGTATAGAGGGGTACTTCAGGTACAATTTGGATACACCATGGAGCTTGTTGCAATTTCTTAAATAAAATAATGTTTTGCTGCAATAATTCCTTCAAACAACAGACATGAAGTGGAAGTGTCCTAGGTAAAGAGGATACATCTTTCATGCTCTAACTATAATTTGATCACCCCCTTGCTCTTGTTTCTTTCCCAAATTTTCCTTCATGATGCTGGAGGTTTTCCATAAATTTGTATGCTGTTCAATACCTCTGCCATGTTCTTCTGCTCTCTAATAATTTCTTAATTTCATATATATTGTAAACTTGTCCTGTATCTTGTGAGGTTGGTACTGTGCAAATTAAGATGCTACGTAAATGTCTCCAGTCTAGATTGTCCCTTTGTGTATACAGTTGTTTTATCTGTATCTTGCTGGAATTTTATCACTTGAGAAATGAAATAAAATCATTGGCTGCAGGATTTGACTCTTGTTTTATCAACACTTCTACCTGTGATTTCTATCAATAATGACAGCAAAGACCAATCAGATTTCTCTTTGGGACTAAAGGTAATACCATCGATTTCATTGGTTGGAATTTTAAGTTATTTGAATATTAAAACTACTGCAGCACCTGTTGCTGCGAAGGTCTAGCTTTATTCCTTTTTTTACCATCTCGACTTTTATGCTTTGAATTTAGTTCTTTTTAGCGTCTATTTGTTATGTTACTTTTGTTTCTTGGAGTTCAGTTCCAATTGGAGGCATAATAATTAGTTAAATTTTTTTTGGGTGCCTTTGCAATGTGGGCTTATAGTGGCTGGGTAGGTCAGTGCAATTTGTCATTATGATGTTGTAAAAATGTTCTTTTTCGGTGGGGTTGGTATATTTTTCTAGAATTCGATGTTAGTGTGTTATCCTGAATAACTTGTCCCTGATTTTAAGACATATTCTTTCACTTCCTTAAGGGTTATAATTAAAGCACCTCCGGGTTAGGGATGGTGTATCTACGCATAAATTTTTTATTGGATTAAGGGCACAATGTGTTTTAGATTAAAACCAAGAGTGAGTGGCTACACCCTTACTTGCTCGTTTTAAGGGAGCCTTATCTAGATTAGATTCTGTGAACTTTTAATGGTCCTCTTTGATGCATGGAATGGAATGGGTTTGGACTCTGGAGAGTCTTTTGAGATTGATAATTCTCCATTTTGATCATGTTTTTTGTGAATGTCATTGGAGGTTTTCCTTTGGCTTTGTGCTAGTACTTTCTCTTTCATTGATTTTCTTTTAGATAAGGGTCTCCTGTAATGTGAAGTTATCACTAAAGTTAATAATGGTTCAGATGTATACTCCTTGAATTTGAAGTGTTTCATAATCTTAACCTACTAAAATTTAAGGGTGGATGCATCTTTGTTTACTCATTGATGATATCAATTTAGAATAGCTTTTCGTTTTCCATTATACAGAGTAAAAGAGTTAAACATTTAATTTATTCAATTATGCATCGCAGATGTATAATGAGGTTCAGCATTGCTTTCTGACAGTCGGCTTGGTGTATCCAGATGATTTGTTTTTGTTCCTTGTAAATGTAAGTTCATAAATATAGATAGATTGCTTGTAATTCTGTGTGGTGTTAATTCTTGACAAAATAATTTTTCTTTTGCCCCCTCTCTTGTTGATTAAAAAAGAAATTTACTAAGGATAAAAGAGGAATATATAATAGCAGAGGATAGATAAAGTCAACAAATAAAACATTAGGTTATAATTATTAAACCTTACCAATTAAAGTTGAGGCCAAAACATACCAAACATCAGTTTAGGGTGTATATAGTTTGTT
This sequence comes from Phaseolus vulgaris, assembly GCF_051622355.1. Taxonomy (NCBI): domain Eukaryota; kingdom Viridiplantae; phylum Streptophyta; class Magnoliopsida; order Fabales; family Fabaceae; genus Phaseolus; species Phaseolus vulgaris. The sequence continues at coordinate 47,791,698 of NC_143498.1, forward strand.
TTTTTTGTCCATAAAAAATATTTCAAAATAGTACCTACATTTTTATAGAAACATGTGTTTAGTGAGTAAAACTAACATTCTAGTCCATACGGCTATCAAAAGTAATGTGGTTTTAGTTGCTCATCAGGGATTAAAAACATTTTTCTATCAAAATATGGGGATTAAAACCTGAGAAAATTCTTACAAGGACTAAAAACCAACATTTTAAAATATGGTGACCAAAAAATATTTTAACCTTTAAATTTTAATTGTTGTTAGCATGTTCAGTCCAAGGGGGCATTTTATTGTCAGTATTTTTTATTCCTTGGTTTCCCTATCTATTTTCTTCCATTTCCAAGTTGAAGAATATACTTTTTTTTGTTAATATTTACAAATTATGCATGTCTATATTGTACCTGCGGTTCCAGAAATGCAGACTGAGGGAAGAACCATTGACTTTTGGTGCTCTTTGCATTTTGAAGCATCTTTTGCCAAGGTTTCTGCCTCCTCTATTCCTGATGATAATTATTCATAATTATTAAGTGTAAGGTAACCTGCAATTCTTATTTTAAGGCTGTCGGAAGCTTGGCATAGTAAAATATCTCTACTAGTCGAAGCTGTAAAGTCCTTGCACGAGGAGCAGAATTTAGCTGTTCGAAAGACACTATCTGAGGTAAGTCCTCTGTTGTTTTTTTAATATTTAAATGAGACAATGCCATCTTTCACTAAAAGTTCAATATATTTTGGCTTCTTAGTCTTCCCTCATTTGTTTATAGTTAATTGTGGTTATGGCTTCTCACTGTTACTTGGTTGGTTCGTCTGGAGAGTTGTTCATTGAATATCTTGTACGCCATTGTGCTATAACTGATCAAAATCGGAGTGATCTTGAGAAGATACCAAATAAGAGAAAAGAGGTACCTCCTCTCCTCCTTCCCTCAAAGCAAAAAAATGCATATCTTTGAATTGCCATGAATTCTTATGAATTTTTAATAAAATAATTGGAGCTTAATACCAAACTATGTGTGTACTTCTTATTTTATTGGATATAGTAGTCCTCTTTGTTCCAGTGTTTTAAGGAAACTTTCCTATGTTGATTTGATATGATTGGAAGCCTCTGTTGTTTTGAGCTTTCTAGTCTCTTGTTCATCTTTCAATTGAATGTTGATTGTTGTAGTTATTTTCCCCTCTCTTCTATGATACATTTATTATTTATCATAGACACCTAAGTTTTCATAATCCTTCTTAGATGAAAATTGGAGCGGTTACTCCCAGTGAGTTAAGAGCAGTTTGTGAAAAAGGTCTGCTTTTGGTAACTATTACGATTCCTGAAATGGAGGTAAATTTTATTTTTGTCCTTATTGATAATTTTTTTTCACTTGCTTTGTGGTTCTTTTAATTCTCTATTTGCTAATTTAACCAAAAAAATATTTTAAATTGATATTGGATTGTACAGCATATTCTTTGGCCTTTTCTGTTGAGGATGATTATTCCACGAACCTACACTGGTGCTGTGGCCACGGTAAAAGTTCTGTAGGGAATTTCAACTTGATTTTCAGATGCATGATTAATTTTATCCATCCATTGTATGATTTTCAAATTGTATGGAAATATAAATGCACTGCAAAATTGAAGTTTTGTCAATGCAGAAAGTTTTCTTTGGCAAATGACATCATTACTACTTTACAGGTGTGCAGGTGTATCTCAGAATTGTGGCGTCATAGGTCCTTTAGCAATGATATGTTGAGTGATTGTAAAACTCGTCCTGATATACCAACTGCTGAGGTATGATAATATTAATACTTTTGATTTTTTTTTTATATTTATAATTACTTGTACCTTCAATTGTTAATAAAGAATCACTGTTTGCTATATCAGCACATATTACCTGGTTGAATGATTTATGCTTGATATAGGAACTTCTTGCCCGCTTGGTGGTGCTTTTGCATAATCCGCTGGCAAGGGAGCAATTGGCCACCCAAATTTTGACAGTGAGATCATGACATCCCTTAATATCTTCATAATATTTCTTTTTGAATTATTCTTTGATGTATTGTCACATAACTGGCCTTCAGCATGATTTTTTGTAATTTTACAATGCTGTATATACTAACATTTACCAATCCATAGACCAAAAAATAAATTCTATTAATTTTGGACTAAAACCTAAAGAAGTTAACATGTTTGTTGAATAGTTTCCTTAATGCTATTAGGTGCTACATTTTTCTCTGATAACGAACTGTATCAATGAAAACATCTTTAGTAGAACTTAAAACAAGAATTGACTCTATATAATAGCCTACACTTTAGAAGCTTCGCTAAATTACTGTCTAATGCTAATGTATCATTCTCATCTCCTCTGTTACCATCATTCAAAAAACACATAGTTTCCAAGTTTGGTTCCTTAACAGTGAACTTTGCCAAATCAAGAAGCCAAACACCATCATCATGTGGATACAAATGTCCCACAACCTTGTCTATCCTTTTTTATACAATAATACCTTCATCTTTTCTAGACAAACATTGATGGTTGGAGAGCACATAAACCAGATCTTAAGTCTTTTTTGGATCCATTTTTTGCATTTTGAAGTAAAGGATTAATAGAAGAAGAGATAGGTTTTGCTTCAAGGATGTTAAGGTGGTCCTTTATGTAATTTGTGTGTCACAATAAGAGTGCCATTGGATTGAAGCCAAGTCTCAACTCTTTGGAATGGTCGCTCAAACTATCTGGAATGTTATTTTAGTATATTTGATGATTTTTTTTTTGTTGGTTGATGGTGTCATTCACTAGCTATTTTTTTTTTCAAATTTAGTTGCACACATTTCATTGAATGACATATAAGTAAACATTTTTTGCAGGTTCTATGTCTTTTGGCACCTCTATTCCCAAAAGATATTAATTTGTTTTGGCAAGAGGAGGTAACATTTTTTGCTAAAATTTATATCTTATCCAATTTAAATCTTCAGTTCTTTGTGAATTTCTTTACCTTTCGTATCTTAATTGTGCATCTTGTTGAAATCATAATCAAATATTTTTCTAATTATTATATATAGTTTATAAGCAAGTATTGTATTTATAGGCAGGCCACGTTCGATTTAGAGGAAACAAAACTTTTCTATTTATGTGTATTTGTTGTAATAAGCCTATATAAGCCTCCTTCTTCAGTGAAGTCATTCAGTTCAGGTATTCTGAGAATCTTGGGTCATAAATTTTTTTGCTATGCTTGGCTTTCTGATCTTGTAAAATTTTTTAGATGAAGAAAACAGTATTGCAGTTCATAATTTTTTATCTAATGTGTCTTTACACTTCTGTTTGTTATTGATAAATAACCAAAAAGCTTCACATACTTTACAATTACAGGATGGTTATTATAGACCAAAGTGTAATATGCTATTTTGAATATTTTGAAATAACCAATATAGTTTATTGTAATATGCTATTTTGAATCAGTTACATTACAACTTACAATTTCAGGATGGTTATTATAGACCAAAGTGTAATTAATTTCTGTATTTGGTAAGCTCTAGATTCCAAAGATGAAGGCATATGTTAGCGATACAGAGGACTTGAAACAGGATCCGTCGTATCAAGACACTTGGGATGACATGATAATCAATGTGAGTGTGAATGACTTGTTTAACATCCTACCCTCCCCTCAACTGTATAATAGTTCTATAATTTGTAAAAAGTACTTGTCATGGAGTCGAACTTTTGGATCAATGCATGAGCTATTTTTTTTCTAAGTTGGTGGAGTATTTAGTTTGTTTGCAACTGAAATATTTTTTCAACTAGGTTCATTGTGAACTGTAAAATGATAGTTCTACTTAAGTGATCAAACATGTTTCAAATTGGTATTGTTGAGAAAAAGCACGAGGATGGATCAGTATATAAATTGTGGTTAATCAAAGTTAATGTATCATCTCTATTTTTTGGTTGCAGTTTCTTGCAGAATCTTTGGATGTGATCCAAGATGCTGATTGGGTTATGTCTTTTGGAAATGTTTTTGCCAGACATTATGAACTTTATGCCTCTGATGATCAACACACTGCGCTTCTGCACCGGTATCAATGCTCTAACATAAAGTGTTTTTTTTTTTGTAAACGGAATAGAAACATATGTTAAATATTGCTTTGCGTTACTTGAGAAGTTGCTTGCTTTACAGTTTATATTATCTATACAAAATAAGGCAAATGAAATTGTATTTGTACTGGTAGTATTTAGGTTCACTACAGAATTTGAAATTAGTAGCTAATGATTCATCATGGTTTGTCTGTTAAATCCAGTGCTTTTTTTTTTTTTAGTTTTCTATTTCAGTAAAAAATCCTGGTTGGTTCTTGTTGCATAATTAGGAGATAATTATTCCGTAATTAAGTGCAAATTTCATTCTCTATTTATCAGGAAAAATTTGATATCTTTTAGTGATTTGATTTGATTTTTATAGCTCTAATTACCTATTATTTCTTGCTTTTATTACCTATTATTTTTTTCCTTAATTAGGTTGTAAACAGTCTATAAATTGAGACTGTAATCACATTTGTAAATACATCTCATAAATATATTTCATCTATTTCTTTCAACTTGGTATCAGAGCCATTTCATACCTATCCTAGCGAGTGTTTGTTGGACTTATCAGGCCACCCGCTATCAGGCCGTTATCGGACTACCCATAATATATTGTCCCACACACGAGCTATCATTCTCGGCGTGAGGGGGTGTGTTGGAGATCCCACATCGACTAGAGATTAGAGCCTTTCTCAGTATATAAGTGGGTGCAAACCTCACTTCATAAGCTGATGTTATGAGGTTGAGTTAGGCTTAACGTCTACTTCTTAATAGTTCTTTATTTATTTTATTTACTTCAGAATCAGTGTTTAAAAACTTGTTACACATGGGAGAACTAGGGAAGTCGGTACTCCATTGTTCATCTGGTTCTATACATCTGTTTCTTTGGCCTTGAGTGGTTGAACTGCTAGTAAACTTTGGTGTTATCCATCATATACTGGTACGGGGTTTGTTTGGGGGTTCAGTCTCTTCGTTGTTCCTATAGAATTAGGTTTTTATGCAGTGGTTGAATTGGTTGCTTATGACTTATCTATCCATGTAAAAGAACCTTTAGTTGGTATTAAAATAAAGGAAAAGAGAAATAGGATAAATCCCTTGTGTATATTGAACACATATGGTTATGTTTATATAGAGAGAAAAACATACAAATAATATGGGCTTATCCCATTACATAGAAATGTCTGACAATATATACAATATCTCATAATATCTAATAATATTTCATAATATCTAATAATATTTCATAATATCTAACAGTTGGTTTATTATATTGCTGCTGTCCCTCATTGTTCTGTCTTTCCCACCTTCTTTTGTAACACTGCATGTTGAAAAGCTTTAGGTTTATGCGCCCAAGGGGATTAGTGTTGCTTTGGAAATGATTATTTTCCCCCTCATATCCGATAAGCACCCAAGTACTCGGGACTCACCCTTAAATGCTAGTTATGAAGGGTGAGGAGTCAAACACAAAAATACTGCACTAAACATCCCATACTACTTGATGTAGGACTTAGACAGCCCATAATACCCTAGTTCCTATAATAGCACTTTCATTCTATGGTAGCTTATGAAATGATATGAGAGCTAATATCTCGGGAACTTTCATTATATGACACTTCACTCGATAATACCTCACTCAGTTTCCTTGTTGGTTAGAACTTTTCAGAAGTAGCCTTTTCTGAGACATGGACAACCAGGTCTCATATCATCTGATAAGCACCCACTCAAAAACTAGCTATACTATCATGATGGAGTTATTCACCCACTTCCCTTGCCTCACCTCACTTCCCCAAGGAAACTCAAGTTAGTTGAGAAGGCACAGGAAACTCGGCCTCACTGAGTTTGGATTGCAAAATTAAAAATCAAGTTGGAATGAGAGAAATGTATTTATTTATGTCTATATGTATGTACTGATCGGAGAAGAAATGTACACCATTTTATGGGATAATTTTTTCCCAATTTATTGTTGAATTGAAAGTTCTCATCAAATAGGTCATATCAACAAAATCTTGGATTAGTTTAAAATTATTTAATACTCCATTAGTGTACATCAAAATTTATGTTACATAGCATAATCCCTTCTCAATATGTGTCAGAATCAATTCCTAGAATGTGTAAATTTTTGTACTTACAACATTTAGTAATTTTATTTAGAATATGAAATTAACTAATTCATTGCTTTAATTATTTGATACTATGTTTTGATCGTCTATATGAACTTTCAATTAATTTGGGCATTCAGTTGTATGATATTCATAAAAAAACATTGACTTATATTTTAAACGTTATATTGTCCATCAAATTATGTTTTTGAGATTGAAATATCAATTAGATTTTTATTTGCTCCACTTTCTAAACTTAATTAATTTAAAAATTATAATTATAGAAATAAGGAGTAGATCCTAAATAATCAGACATATCTAGATTTTATATATGTTATTGTGAACATTTTTATATATTCATGTATTATATCTTTATTATTAGAGGATAATAAATCCCCGTATGTGTTCTATTGATTTTGTTTTCTTAATATAAATAAAAACATTTATGCTATTTCAGAACTTAGTGTCTTTCTTTTTCCTATAGTTTAACATGGTATCAAAGCCTTTCCAAAACCGTTTTGGCTTTGTAGACCCACTTTTTTTGGAGGATTTAATTTTTGGAAAACCTCTCTCTCAAGTTTGCGTGCACTATTCCGACGCCATCTTAGATGAGTTTTTCGGCATCCTTCGTTTGCTTTAGCAAGCACAATATTCAGATTTAACTGTGCGACTACATCTAACCATACAAATGTTTTGAGATAAACCACCACTAATACAAATCACGCACCCACACACCCTCAAGCTTGGCATCTCTCCCCCAACCCTGTAACTCTGATTGGTGTGTGGCAGCACACAGCGGCCAACCAACCTGCACCCAGGTTGTCTCCTTTGCGCACTCTTAACCATGTGGTAACGACTCCATTGGAGTTTTTCTGGTGGTCCAACCTATTTTTCTCTCAAATTATTTTTTTTCCAGGCTGAGTTCAAAAAATGTCTTCTAGCACCACATCAACATGCATAACAAATTCTCTCATCTTTTCTAACTATATTGTTACTCTTAAGAAGATGGATGGGTCAGACTATTCAACTTGAGCTTCCGAAATTAGGTTATGGTTGGTTAAGTGGGTCGGGCTACAAATCCCATTTCATTACAACAATTGAATTTGTTCCTACATTTCAGAATACGTTTTTTATGACCCTGGGTTTATATGGCCTTTTTTTTATGACCTTGGGTCTGTAAGGCTTGCCATAAGGGTGTGTCGCTACCTGTGATAAGATTTTGGAAGCTCTAGTAAACACTGCTAAGAGTTTCGTATCATGTATGGTCGTTCATATTCCTTAGAAAATAAACATGAAGACATTTTGTCTGTTGGGGAAAATACAACCTTTGCATCAGAGAGTAATAATTCTGAGAGTCGTCCATGATATGAACATTGCAACCACATTGGACATGCTACTGATGAGTATTGGAAGTTGCATGAGAAACTTCTTCATTCACCCAATATTGGCCAACTATATATGGTGAGTCACTTGTTCCTACACTGCCAATTGATCTGCATCGTATGACTCCAATAACTTATGAAGACTCTATCAAATTGTGTAAGACATGCCATTTAGTATAAAATAAATACTGCCTTGGTGGAACACTACCTTGGTGGCACACTGCCAAGTCATCTACTAGTCCAAATGCCTTAGGGGAAACCCACTACATTCTCTAAATCACCAAATGTTTAATTAAAAAAAAAACAATTGGAGAACAAGATAAGAACAAATGAGGAATCAATTCCATTTTGCACCATAATATATTACCTTAGTGGTTCCATTCTAATAATAAAAAAATTGTCATGTTGATTTCAGAGTGTTCATATTGGGAAAAAAGATCAAGTCTCACATCGATTAGAGATATGGTCAAAATACAATATAAATGGGGGTAGTCCTCACCCATTAAGCTGATTTTGTTGGGTTGAGTTAAGTATAAACCCACTTTGTAAACCAGAGTCTATTCGAGATCCATTAAAAGGGTCACTTGTTGTATTATCCACGTACCATGCCCAATAATGCTGGATGTGAGGGGGTGTATTGGGAAAAACCCCAAGCCTCATATCGACTAGAGATAGTGCCAAAATTAGTGTATAAGTGGAAGTAACTCTCACCTTATAAATCAATTTTGTAGAGTTGAGTTAGGTCTAAATCCACTTTGTAAGAGTTCTAAAGGTGTGTGATGAGAAGTGACTGAAACAGATGAGCAAATGACCTATAATGTCTCATGTTTTTATTTATTATTCCCAGTCTGAGCTTAAACGCTAATCTACCATAGTATTTGTTTCCATTCACATTATCTAATTGGAAGGAGTGTGAAAAAGATATTGTACTTGAACACAGGTGCCTAGGCATTCTGCTTCAAAAGGTTAACGAAAGAGCTTATGTCCGTGATAAAATAGATTGGATGTACAAGCAGGCAAACATTGCAAATCCAACAAATAGACTTGGATTGGCAAAAGCAATGGGACTGGTAATGTAATCTTTTCTTTCTTTGTTTATTTATTTTGATCTTATTGGATTCATTTTCCTATTCCTATTTCTTCTTAACTTACTTTCTATTTATTAAGGTTGCTGCATCACATTTGGATACAGTGTTGGACAAGCTGAAGGACATTTTAGACAATGTTGGACAAGGCGTATTTCAGAGGTTTATGCCAGATTTGTAGAATTGACTGTATATATTTTTTTTCTGGATTGGTTCATTATCTGATCTGACATCATAAATCATTTTGCATAGGAGTATTAAACATAATTTATTGACAAACTATAGTTGTCTCTTTTTTAAATCTGCTCCGTTTTTTTTTTCAAAATGTTCTTTGATGAAGTTTTGATGTTCACATCTTACTGCGGCACTTGTGAATTGTTTTCATCCTCTTTTCCATCCTTTATGTTTTCTTTTGATGTTTGTAGTTCAATATATTTCACATTGGAATTCAAAACCTTAAGTATGTTTTTCATTTATAGGTTATGAAATTGTTTCTTGTTGTATAATATGTCAGAAAACAGTAACTATGCTTGTATATCACTATAGTATTGCTGGAATATTTCTGTCACTAATATTAATTTAAATGGGCACCAGAAACAGATGAATCAATTTACATAGATCCTGTAGCAGAAAAAGGAAACTATAGAATTCTAATAGGATGTTAGTCTCTTCAATGGGTTTACTTTAGTCCCAAATCTTTTTATTCAATCACTTGATGCACATCTCCCTATCACGTTCCCTCCGTTCATGCTTGTCTCCCGTGTTTTTCCCTTGCTTTCATATACAGCCCAAATCCTGATTCTGTCTGAAGTCTCTTACCTACCCTTCTATCATGATTCATGTCTTCTTAAAATGTTTCTTTTCTTTTCCTTTCTAAGATTCTCTTATATTCAGAATTTGTTGCCTTTTGTTGATATATACTTTGTTTGTTGAACAGTAGGTTTTGAATAAGAACATGATATCAGTTTACAGAGAGATAGATCTTTATCTCCTTTCATTGAACATTAACATTTTAACCATTGCAACAGTTTCTTAACTTCCTCAGAGTGTTTTTTTTTTTCCTTTTTCTTTTCTCAAGATTCATTTAGTTTCAGACTTTGTCTTATCTATTTGTAGTTTTTATTTGTTGCAGGATACTGTCATTATTCTCTGATAGTTTCAGAACAGAAGACTCTGATGACATTCATGCCGCTTTGGCACTAATGTATGGATATGCTGCAAAGTATGCCCCATCAACAGTTATTGAAGCCAGAATAAATGCCCTTGTTGTAGGTCATCTTTTTTCTCTGCATTTGACTTTGTTGTCTTGCTTTATTTGTGACGAGATACCTAATGAATAATCTATGTTTCATTTGGAACCATTCTCTGTTCTGTTTAAATGCAGTTTTAACTAAGTACTGTTGAAAGAGAGAAAAACCATGTTAGAGATGTGGAACCATGTGACTAAACTATTCCAGAGTGCATTTTATATAAGTTGATTACAATAAATACAAATAACTATAGAGATTTTATTCCTATATACATGATATGATAAGCCTATTAATGGGATGCTAACGAAATTTGGTCTAATCAGATACCCCTATAATTACAAAGATCGTAATTATATAAGGAGAACAAATCATAAAATATAAAAGAATAAATTCTAAGAGATAATGTAGGATATTCTAAAATATATTAAAATAGTATTATTATAATTTATAAATATATCCTATTTTTAGCATCCCCAAGTTGAAGCGTACTAAGCTTTCAGTAGTTGGAAAAGCAATCTAGAGATGTTGGTGAGTCCTCATAGAATAGCTAGAATGATGGCTTAGCCAGTAGCTAAAATGACCATTAGTCTCAGTGAAGATTCATAGCAAGCAAACTCAAGGCTCTACATTTGAAAACTACAAATCAATAGAGTTACCAGCATAGTGAATGTTGGTTAAAAAGAAAGTCAACATTAATATGATTCAAGCAGGAAAAGATTCACCACTAAAGTGATTGTTGGTGGCAAAAAGTCACCACCAATGCGATTCATATGTGGAAAAGATGGTCATGACTGGAATGATTATAAATGGGAAAGAAGTACCACTAGCATGCATGTTGCTGGAAAAGTTGTCGGTGTTGAATGACAGCTATTGGAAAATCTATCTACAATGTACAGAGATTGCCAAAATAGTTGTTAACAAAGTCGAAGATTGTCAGAGAAGTAGGTGATTAATGGCAATTGGGGTTGTTGGAGGTAGCGGGGCAATAGATGGAAGGGCAAAAACCTGATAGAGAGCGCGATTTGATAACACTGCCAAACAAAGGTGTGATTAGATGGAGTTCCCGAATTTTTGTTTTAGGAACTTGACAGCTGAATAGTGATGTAACAAGTCATAGAAGATGGTATGGTTATGATACCACGTTGATAGAAAGAATAACAAATAAAAGATATGCTAGAGCTGTGTATATGAACTGCACAATGGAGTCCGTTGTATGTAAGTTGGTTGCAATTGCAACAAATACAAATTATTATAGAAGATTTTATTCCTATATACATGATTGGATACGTTGATAAGTTAGATTCTAACAAAACATGCCTATAATTGCAAAGATTCTAATTAAGGAAACAATTCAAAGTATTGAATAAATTTTAAGAGATCATCTAGGAAACCCTAAAACATTATGATATCATCAACTATTTCTCTTATTTCTTACTCCAAGAGTTCTTTAAGAACAATAAAATTATGTATTTTAGATGATGTCTTTTGGAAGAACTTTCAAAAAAGTAAATAACAGTTTATTTATACGATTACAGTTTTGCTGTTGATGGAAACAAGTTTAACAATAATGGTTTCCATTGAAATCAGTTTGTATAGTATTGGGTTATTGTATGCGAAGTAGGTATGTAATATGTATATGTATAGATTTATCGATGTGTTGGTGTGCCATTAAGATCTAGCGCTCAGTGGACATTAGACCGAAGATAAGTGCTAGAAGGAATTGCACTTTCTGAGTTTGTGCATTTTCTGCCTTTATGAAGCAATTGCTACTTTTAAATAAGCAAGAGGAAGACTTGTCTGAAGTAGTAAGTAAAGTGCACAAGAGAGGCACAAGATAGGGGTTTAAACTGTGGTGGTCCTTGATTGCTTTGGCCTAATCTGCACACCTCTAATTACTTTTGAATTGTTTGCTCAAGAGGCTTCTTGGCTGTTAAAAGATTGTTAGGAGGAAGGAAATTTTGCTTTTTGTTAGACCTGTAAGGAAATTTTGCTATTAAAAGAACCAGTCTGTAGCAGAACCTAGTTTTTAAAAAAAAATATTGTCCTGGTTTAGTCTTCTGTTGCAATTATGCATGAAAGTACAAAATAGTAAGTGTAGTTTGAGTGTAAATGTGTTCTTTTGCTTATTTGCAATGCATATGTTTGTAATGAGGAAAGTTGATTAGATTGTTTCATTTATTTGTGGGCAGGGCACCAATGTGCTTTCACGACTTCTTCATGTGCGTCATCCCAAAGCAAAACAGGCTGTCATCACAGCAATTGATTTACTAGGTTTATTATCTTTTCAGAATTGAATTATCATTTATTCTCATTGTTATCCCTTTGATTTTTTACCTATTGATATTGTTGTCATCAACACTTCTGTGTTTTTCTTGTCACTTGACTGGAAATTTATGCAAAAAAATGGACTGCTACAAAACCTACTTTAGAAAGTGTAAACCTGTGAAATTGTGGTTATTTTGTCCCATATACAGTAGTTGTAGAAATCATGCTATTCATGATTTGTTTTTGTTTAATGAATTATTTTTATGGCAGCCTTAGTTTGATTGATTGTGACTATGACTTATTGCAGGTAATGCTGTCATTAATGCTGCTGAAAATGGCTCACCGTTTCCACTGAAAAGAAGGGACCAACTGCTCGATTATATTTTAACTTTAATGGGTCGGGATGACGAAGATGGTTTTGCTGATTACAATGACCTATTGCGTACTCAGGTATATAAAATTGAGTTATGCCTAAGATGAAGATAGTCTCATTTAAAGCTGAGAATATTTGAGTTTGCTAATGTGTTTTCTTATATCTAGGCCCTTGCTATTAGTGCCTGCACCACGTTGGTCTCTGTAGAACCAAAGCTAACATTTGAAACTAGGAACCATGTAATGAAGGTATGTGGCTTTCATTTGATTTATGTTTAATTCTACTTTTAAGCATCCGAGTTTCCTGATGAATTTGACAGGCCACGTTGGGGTTCTTTGCTATACCAAATGATCCGGTTGATGTTGTCAATCCCCTTATAGACAACTTGATCACCCTTTTATGTGCAATTCTACTCACTGGGTAATTTAAGTTAAAATCTTATTATATATTCTGCTTAAGTTTCTGGTTTGTTATGTTACCTGTTCTTTTGAACATTGTTTAACTTTGTTGATTTCCTTAGAACCGTGCATCCACCATGCATCATTGTAGAACTTTGTTATATTCTTTTAAAGTATAAAAATGTATCTCTTTTGTTAGACCTGTTTTAATTCCATCCTGGGCTATCAGTTGTAATTTGTTGTTGGTGCCGCATCTTGTGCATTATAAACATACATTATAAACATAACATCATCTTTTGTCTTTCATCACTTTCTTTCTGAACACACCTGGCAGTCAATTTATGTCATTAATGTTTTTTTTTCATTCATATTTGATCATCCTGTGTATGTAGAGTTAGTTTGTATTACTTGTACTAATTAGTAAAAACTTAATATTTAGTGGAGAAGATGGAAGAAGTCGGGCAGAGCTACTAATGCTTATCTTGAGGCAAATTGATCAATTTGTCTGTTCACCCATTGAGTATCAGAGGAAAAGAGGTTGCCTTGCTGTACATGAGATGCTTCTAAAGTTTCGGATGATTTGTGTTAGTGGGTATTGTGCACTGGGCTGCCATGGGAGTTGTGCACATAACAAGCAAATTGACCGAACTCTGTTTGGGAATTTTTCAAAGCTACCATGTAAATACTTGTTCCATTAGATACCTTTAAATTGCTCTTCTTTCATATATTATGAAGTATAATTTTTCTTATTAACCACCAGCTGCGTTTGTACTACCAAGTCGAGAATCTTTGTGCTTGGGAGATAGGGTAATCATGTATCTTCCACGTTGTGCAGACCCAAATTCTGAAGTCCGAAAAATATCAGCACAAGTAAGTGGTATCTGAGAAGTTGTGCTCCTATAAGGAAAAAGGCACAATCTCTATTCAGTATTTTGTATAGTTTCAGGAATATAATATGGTCTATATTCTATAAAGTTCATGCTCTCTGGTTCTTACTTCTGTAGAGAGGACATTGCGTACTTGTTCTTAAATAGTCCAACTAATTGTTTTTTGTGCAGATTCTTGATCTACTCTTTAGCATCTCTCTTTCGCTTCCAAGACCTGCAGGGTCATCTATGTCTGCTGAGGTTATAGAATTGTCATACAGCGCATTATCTTCTCTTGAGGATGTTATAGCCATATTGAGGAATGTAAGTTCACTGACCACTTTGTTTTATTACCTAACTTCTTGTTCTTTTTTTTTTCCATCTTTCTTGTATTTTATAGTTGCAGAAAAGAGGAGACCAAAGAACTTGGTTTTCATGTATATTTGTATATATGTGCAGGATACTTCTATTGATCCATCAGAAGTTTTCAACAGGATTGTTTCCTCCCTCTGCATTCTGTTGACAAAAGAGGAGGTAAGTGTCTTTGATTCTCTGTGTGTGTATATATCATGTCTAAGTTATATTTAATAACTCTGTTGGCACTGGTGTACAGATGGTTGCTACACTGCACGGTTGCTCAGTTGCTATATGTGATAAGATTAAGCAATCAGCTGAAGGGGCTATTCAAGCTGTTGTTGAATTTGTTACAAAGAGAGGGGGGGAATTGACTGAAATTGATATCTCAAGGTTTAAAGCATAGTGTACACACCAACGCTATGTTACTTGAACTATCATCTTTGTTGATATCATATTGTCTTTTGAGCTTGTAAATTTGAGCATAGGTTATGGTGACATGACATAATGTTTTTGCCTACAGGACAACCCAATCATTGATCTCTGCTGTTGTGCATGCAACTGACAAGCATTTGCGTGTGGAAACTCTTGGAGCTGTATCCTTTTAATTCTTTTAAATTTGACGTATTTTGTTGAATATCTTGTCATGATTTTAACTTGTTGGAATCAATGTAGTCGTTTATGTTATTGGGAAGGTATTGTTTGTTCTTCTCTATCATATATATAATCAGTATATGTTGCTTTCAAGCTGTTTACTGATGGATCCCCTTTCAAAATAACGAAAGTGTGTAAGGAGAGGGAATATTTAGGAGAGTGAATATTCTAACTAAGTGCCTAGCTGGCACTGGCATAGTGGGTGTGCATGTATTGTATGGGGGAAAAGAGAGCGTATAAGTTGGGGGAGTTTGAGAGGTGAGATGGGAAGGAATTAGCTTTGACCTGGGAGAGAATTGATCACTCTTGAATATGCCCATATTATCAACTTTTTCCTTCTTCTGCATCACTCTTGTATTTCTCATACTTAGTATTGGTATCATCGTGTTAGAAGCTAGGGTTTCACTGAAAATATTTTTTCTCTGATTTTACTTCATTGTTTCTGGTGTTTGTCATTTTACTACTGGAAAATTCATCCTTTACTTGCTAAAAAGATTTCTTCTTTGGCTGAAAACACTAGCCCAAAAACTGTTTTTGATGAAGTCCTGGCTACTGCTGGAAGAGATACAATCACAAAGGATATATCTAGGTTACGTGGAGGATGGCCCATGCAGGATGCATTCTATGTAAGTCTCATTGTTTTCCGTATGAACTTCGTTAATCCACTTTTGTACAGATTGCCCACTGTAGATTTTTATTCAAGAATTGATTTACTTGTAGAAATTATTAGATATGAAGAAAAACAGGGCTCTAAAATTTGTTGCTGTTATGTTACACGGATATGGGGTTAGGTATCAGGTAAATGACAGAAATAAGTACAGTCAGAGGTTAAGACAGTTAGTTGGGTGGTTAAATGGGAGTAAGCTGTACAGTGAGGGATTGAAAAATAAGTTTCTTAGCCAATTTGAGTTTGTAAACTCTATTAGTATAGAAACAGTTGAAAGGAATAGAAAGAAATAGATGAAATGTATTTCTGATGTGTATGTGATTACAGTCTCTATTTATAGACTGTTTTACAACGTAATTAAGGAAATAAATAATAGGTAATAAAAGACAATTATAATGGTTGTTTAAAGCTATACAAATCAAATAAAATCAAATCACTAACAAATCTGTCTTAATAAATACAAAATGGAATCTGCACTTAATTACAGCATAATTCTCCTGATTATGCAACACTCCCCCTCAAGTTGGTGAATGTCTATCTATCATTCCCAGCTTGCAAGTAAGATCTTTGAATTGTTTTGTGGGAAGTCCTTTAGTAAACATATATTCCAATTGTAGTCTTGACGGATGTACTCAGTGGCTATAAGACCATCATCCAACTTCTCCTTAATAAAGTGTCGGTCTCCCAAAGAAAGACTTTGTTTCATGGAAGGTGACATCTTTGGAAATATAAACTTCACGACTTTGAGGATGATAACATTTGTACTCTTTTTTGTTGGGCATAACCAATGAAGACACATTTGATGGCACGAGGATCTAACTTCACTTGATACGGGCTATGAACATGGACAAAAGTTGGACAACGAAAGACACGACTCTGAAGACTAGTTAACATGGGAATAAAACGATAGAATGTGGTCATAAGCTAAATAGACATTTGGAAAGTAAAGCTTTAGTTACCTCAAGGATATGACGATTTTTTCTTTCAGCAACCCCACTTTGTTGAGGAGTGTCCACACAAGTTAATTCATGAACAACTCCATTTTCCTGAAGAAACTTTGAAAGGTTCTGGTTCACATATTCTCTTAATTGGACTTTCAAATTGTGTTTGAACCATTTTGTAAAAATTTACAAACAAGTGAAAAACTTCAGACTTATCTTTCATAAAGAATATCCAGGTAACGTGAATACAATCATCAATAAATGAAACAAACCATTTTGCACCCGAGATATTAGGAATAGATGAAGGTCCCCATACATCAGAATGAATAAGATCAAAAGGTTTTGAACTTCTATTATTATTCGAAGGAAAAGTTGTTCTATGGTGTTTAGCAAACTGACAAACATCACAATGAAAAGACTTCCAAGCTATAATTTTGTAAATAAAACAGGAAATAAGGATTTTAGGTTACTAAAAGGAGGATGTCCAAGACGCCAGTGTTGAAGCCATATCTGAGAAGATGACCAAGATTCAGTGCCTTGCTGAAGACTAGAAGTGTGTGCCTGTAGTTTAGCACATTTTTTAGTTTCTTCCTGTTGTAAGTAATATAACACGCCCTGCTCTTTAGCAAGTCCAATTGTCTTCCCCGTGGCAAGATCCTGAAAAACACAATGGGGAGGAAAAAATGTCACTGCACAATTTAAATATTGGGTAATCTTATGTATAGACAAGAGGTTATTAGATAGGTTGGGAACATGAAGCACATTTTTTAAAGGGAAGGAAGGTTGAAGGTGGATATTACCACGACCAGTAATGCGGGTATTAGAACCATTAGCTACAGTAATATGTTGGTTATAAAATAAGGCATTGTAGGATGAAAATTAAGAGGAATGAGGTGTCATATGATCAGTAGCACCAGAGTCTATAATCCAGATATTCTCAGTACCAGAAGCATTAAATGATAAGAAACTAGAACTCTTATCGCTCATGGTTAAAGAACAAGAGCTAGGCTTACTAAGAGAGTTCATGAGAGCTCTAAACATTCCAACTCTTCTTTGCTGAGTGAGGGCACCTCCCCTGCTATTTGAGGGAATCGTAAGGTCGTACTTTCAGAGTCAGATGATGCTTGATTAGCATGCCTTTGTATGGTACCTTTGAATCCTCCAATACGTTCCAAGACCTTCTCCTTTCCATGAAGTTTGAAGCACCTTTCCTTAGTATGACCTGTCTTTTTACAATAACTGCACCAACGATCTTCACGATTAGCCTTTGTGGGAGGCTTTCCAAATGAAGGAAATGAACCTTTTATAGGGCCTTTGCCAGTCGCCATAGCTGAACTATCACCAGAGTTGTTAGTACTTAGAGCTGAACTATCAACAGAGTTGCCCCTGTCGAATATTACTAACCTCCGAGTTTCTTCCCTCGTACAATGTGAAAAACCTCTGAGAGAGAAGGGAAATTTTCCTTTCCCAAAATCTGAATCCTAATTGGATCAAATTCAGGATTTAATCCAGAAAGAAATTTAAATATGCGTACCCTTTCAAGAAATTGTGTTAGTGCAATAGAGTCATGTGTGCACTTCATCTTCAAATTTTGATATTGATCTAATTCGATCCATAAACCATTCAACATACCATAGTAGTTTGTTACTGAAAGGCTCCCGTGGCTGTGATGAAGCCATATCTGAGAAGATGACCAAGATTTAGTGCCTTGCTGAAGAGTAGAAGTGTGTGCCTGTAGTTTAGTACATTTGTTAATTTCTTCCTGTTGTAAGTAATATAACCAGCCCTGCTCTTTAGCAAGTCCAATTGTCTTCCCCGTGGCAAGATCTTGAAAAACACAATGGGAAGGAAAAAATGTCACTGCACAATTTAAATCTTGGGTAATCTTATGTATAGACAAGAGGTTATTAGATAGGTTGGGAACATGAAGCACATTTTTTAAAGGGAAGGAAGGTTGAAGGTGGATATTACCATGACCAGTAATGCGGTTATTGGAACCATTAGCTACAGTAATATGTTGGTTATAAGATAAGGCATTGTCGGATGAAAAGTAAGAGGAATGAGGTGTCATATGATCAGTAGCACCAGAGTCTATAATCCAGATATTCTCAGTACTAGAAGCATTAAAGGACAAGAAACTAGAACTTTTATCGCTCATGGTTAAAGAATAAGAGCTAGGCTTACTAAGAGAGTTCATGAGAGCTCTAAACGTTCCAACTCTTCTTTGCTGAGTGAGGGCACTTCCTCTGCTATTTGAGTGAAAGGTAAGGTCGTACTTTCAGAGTCAGATGATGCTTGATTTGCATGCCTTTGTGTGGTACCTTTGAATCCTCCAATACGTTCCAAGACCTTCTCCTTTCCATGAAGTTTGAAGCACCTTTCCTTAGTATGACTTGTCTTTTTACAATAACTGCACCAACGATCTTCACGATTAACCTTTGTGGGAGGCTTTCCAAATGAAGGAAATGAATCTTTTATAGGGCCTTTGCTAGTCGCCATAGTTGAACTATCAACAGAGTTGCCCTCGTCCAACATTACTAACCTCCGAGTTTCTTCCCCTCGTACAATGTGAAAAACCTCTGAGAGAGAAGGGAAATTTTGCATTCCCAAAATCTGAATCCTAATTGGATCAAATTCAGGGTTTAATCCATAAAGAAATTTAAATATGCGTACCCTTTCAAGAAATTGTGTTAGTGCAATAGAGTCATGTGTGCACTTCATCTTCAAATTTTGATATTGATCTAATTCGATCCATAAACCATTCAACATACCATAGTTAGTTTGTTACTGAAAGGCTCCCTTGGCTGTGTTGAAGCCATATCTGAGAAGATGACCAAGATTCAGTTTCTTGCTGAAGACTAGAAGTGTGTGCCTGTAGTTTAGCACATTTGTTAGTTTCTTCCTGTTGTAAGTAATATAACCCGCCCTGCTCTTTAGCAAGTTCAATTGTCTTCCCCGTGGACACAATGGGAAGGAAAAAATGTCACTGCACAATTTAAATCTTGGATAATCTTATGTATAGACAAGAGGTTATTAGATAGGTTGGGAAAGTAAGCACATTTTTTAAAGGGAAGGAAGGTTGAAGGTGGATATTACCACGATCAATAATGGTTGTATAAAGTTGTACAAATCAAAGAAAATCAAATCACTTACAAATTTGTCCTAATAAATATAAAATGGAAATTTGCACTTAATTACTGCATAATTCTCCTGACTATGCAATAAAAATTATTAAGAAGTGGACTTTAAGCCTAACTCAACTTTATAAAACCGGCTTATAAGGTGAGGTTTCCACCCACTTATATAATATGAAATATCCTTATCTTTAGTCGATATGGAATCTCCAACATCCCTCTCACACCAAGACCCTCCAACTCGTCTATTGGACTATATATTATGGGTAGTCCGACAGCGGTCCGATAACGGGTGACCTGATAAGCCCAACAAACACTCGCAATGATAAACTATAATTGACTCTGATACTATATTAAGAAGTAAAGTTTAAGCTTAATTTATCCTTATAAAATCAGCTGATAAGGTGAGGTTTGCACCCACTTATATATTATGAAATGTCCTTATCCCTAATCAATGTGGGATCTCCAATAGTAACCTTTGTAAACAAGTAGTCTCCTGAATCCTGATTTATTCTCCCTCCAATAACAGATAAACTGTTATTTCAGTTTTGCATTTTTATTTCATTGCACTTTGCTATCTATCTCTTAAGCTATACAAACCCTAATAGAAGGGGTGTTGGATACAACACTTGTTCAACACTGGGATGTCATTCTGTAAAAAATATTAAAATTTAGATACAAGAATTCAGAGTTTCTTAATCTGTTACAAATTTACCTAGCAAAGCAACACACAAGAATCAAGGAATTGGTTGAAATGTGATTCTGAATTAGTTGTCTGAGCTTTTAAAAATGCTAACAGTGGAAAGAAAGAGATGAAATATATTTCTTAGAAATCTTACAAATGTGATTACAGTCTCTATTTATAGACTGTTTTACAACCTAATTCAGAAAATAAATAATAGGTAATGAAAGCCAGAAATAATGGGTGTTTAAAGCTGTACAAATCAAATCACTAACAAATCTGTCCTAAGAAATATAAAATGGAATACATGATAGGATAGTATACCTTTTCTAAATTCTGATTTTTTGGGAGATAGATTTCAACTTCCTCGTTTTAGGTTTTCTTAGTGGCTTGTGGTCTACCCCCACTTTTTCTTTTCTCATTTATTTTATGGATTAGGGCATTGCATATGATTTTTAATTGTGGTGGTGGCAGCACAACTATGATGATAATTAACATTGTGATGCTTAGCACTACCTTTTTATTGAAAAAAAGGTACAGCTTCAGTTAGAAGCTTTGGGTGCTCTTAATTTAAATTTAACCTTCTATAAGAAAAATGGTTGCAACATCATTTAACTCTAGAACACTTGGTCATATAGGCTTTAATTAACACTTTGTTATGAACAAACTATCCTGAAAGCTTAAGTTATTAGGTGATGACACAAATGATTTAATTTTTTACACAGATCGGGTAACATTTACGTTCAAATATTATTAGAAGATGAGTTTCATGTTGTCATCTTTACTCCAATTTGAAGAATTTTTTATGTAAATTAATTGATTTTTCGAGTACAACTTTTTCCAGGCATTTTCTCAGCACATGGAACTGTCAGTTTTGTTTCTAGAACATGTGATAACTGTCCTTAGCCAGATTCCAATCCTAAAAGGTGATGTCGACAGAGTTGAGGATAGCCCTGTTGACAGTCATACAGAAGATGGCAAACTGCAAGCTGCAATTTTTGCTCTTACTGCTTTCTTCAGGTCTGTGTTATCAGCAATGCTTTTTCCTTTTAAGATACATTAATAATCCAACCAATTTACAAACCATTGTTTGATACAGAGGTGGGGGGAAAGTTGGAAAAAGGGCTGTTGAACAAAACTATGCTTCTGTTCTTTCTGAGCTTACACTGCAACTTGGAAGCTGTCATGGTTTAACCTATTCTGGTCAGCATGAACCATTAAGGTGACCGCATTTTGAAACTGTGCTTCTGTTTTTGCCTATTTCTGTTCTTACTGAGCTTACACTGCAATTTCACTTGCATGTTAGCATCCACATTTGTATTGCCTGTCAATTATGTCTGTATCTTATTTTGTTTTACATATAAATATGTTAAAAGATAATCTTAAAGGGTGTGTTTTGAAATCTAAAGTTGATATTATTTTTGGATGGTTTTCAACGGGAATAAGGGAGATGCATTAAATCAAACCCTAAAAGTGAGTTTTTATGTCTCACCTACCATTCTTTTTCTCTGGGCATGATATTCTAGTCATATGGTTTAGTTGGCGTCTGAAAAGGAACTGAACAAATTACAATAGTATAATAAAATTTGTGAAAAATTACTCAGAAAAAGCAGTTATGGGGCACAATTGCACTTGTGAATTCTATGTTTAATTCCACTTATGTTCTTGTGCAGGAATCTTCTTACTGCATTTCAGGCGTTCTGTGAATGTGTTGGTGACCTTGAGATGGGCAAGGTAAACAAATTTAAAATTGCTCCATGTTAGGGTGTAAGATATGGTCTTGCAAGCAAATTAATATAAAAAAGTGTTCCTTTATCTAGATTTTAGCTAGAGATGGAGAACTATTAGAAAATGAGAGGTGGATTAGTCTCATTGGAGACATTGCAGGCTGCATATCTATAAAGCGACCAAAAGAGGTAATGTGATTTCAGATATACTTAACTAGTTATATGCATTACCTTACATATCCAGAATTCCAGATGAGTTCATGATTGTATGAGCAAAAGAAAAACACTAATAGGATATTTGGAGTAGCCTCAGTATATATTGATGAAATTGTAGGGGTTTCCTTTATTTGTTGTTGGTGTTGGAGATATAAATCAAACCTTGAGTCACCTTTTCAAGTAAACCCATTTCTGGAAATTCTTTGATAGGTCAAGGCCTTGATAGGTAAACACCTTTTACCCATAATCTCTTTGATAAACTGTTAGGAGATCAATCCTCTTGCTACCTTTATTGGATCAGTGGGTATGCATGTTGAAGATACGAATCTGAAACATTGGTTATTCTCTTAACAACATAAGCTTGAATGTTTTAAGCTTTGATTTTTATTGAAAGTTATGATAATTATATCAATTGATTGTGTTAGCATATGTATGCTAATATTTTTGGTGTTTTTATATTAGACTTGGCTCAATAATTTAATATTATTTAGTTTAGTTACAAGGAATGTGTGGAATAGGCTATTTGATGCTGTTGAGTAGTAGCCTGCCCACTAGTCAGAAGAATGGACCAGGTCTTTGTACGTGGAAAATTTGCAGTTAAATGGAGCATTTTGCTAATGGAATGAAATCAATAGTTTTCAAAATCAGGTTTTGCATACATTTTGGATAGGTTATGATGCTATCACTGAAATACAATGATTATTTAGCATATTGTTTTGTTTAAAATACTATTGTCATCAATAAAGTGGTCTGTTAATTAGATTTTAATTTCAGTTTCACTTCTCTTTTTCCATAGGAGGTGTCTCATCTTTTTATTTATAGGTTGCTTATTCTAGCTCCACCCTGTCACCTCCCTGCTCTTTTTGTACACAATAATGAATTGACTAATATTTGAACTATGGAATAGACTACATGAATGAATGAACCTGATTTTTTTTTTCACTTTTAAGAATACGTAATGTATTTGACCTGCTTTTCAGTTTCTAGAAATAATACGATAGAAAAGGTGTACTGTTGGGGATCATTTGCTTTCCTTGAGAGCTATTTCATAAAAATGTATGCGCTGTGAAGTGTGAACCTGATTGACAAATTTTCTTTCCTTGTTGGGAATATAGGTACAAAATATTTGTCTATTTTTGAAAAACTCATTGTATCGACCCCAGAAATATCAGAGGGAAGCTGCAGCTGCTGCACTATCAGAATTCATTCGGTATAGGTGAGTGAGTATATAATGAAACTTTAAATAATTGCCACCCATTGATGCTGCAATGTTATTTAATGGCTCATTGCCTTAATCTCTTTGAAGAAAAGTGTGTTTTTATTTTTATTTTTTATTTTTACATAGGCATATTTTTGACAAAACAACGATCTATTATAATGCTTTTTTTAGAAACAGTTATTTGCTCATACTTCTAATGTTTAGAAAATGGAATCAATACAATAAAAAGAGGAGATTTGATATCCTCTAATGATAAAGATATGATGGGAATAAATATCCTCTAATGATAAATATATAATACGGGAAGAAATAAAAGTGTTCATAATAATACATAAGTAATGTAGATATTATTTATTGCATAGGATATGCTCCTTATTCTTATAATTATAGCAACTTGACAAAAACTCGTGTCAAGACTGAGGATTGGACCCTGTATCCTTGCTTAGGAACAACCATCACTCCCTGTATATTACACCACTACATTCTTTTTTATAGTTTATATATACTTCATGTATAAAAATATGGAATAAATACAATAAAAAAGAAGATTTGATATCCTCGAATAATAAAGATATGATTTGAGAATAATAAAAATCTTCTAACAATACATAATATAATCTAAATATTCTTGATTATATAGAATTGGCTCCTTTTTAATAATTATAACACCGTGCCAAAAACATGTGTCATGACAACAACTCTTAGAAAAAGTCGGGACTAAGATTTGACCCTCAATCCTTGTTTGGAACAACCATCACTTCCTGGAAATTACACCACTACATTTTTTCGTAGTTTATATATTTCTGTCCCACTAAAATGAAGAATGAAGCTTGCTAGAATATTTTAAAGACAACACCTTAAGTTTCTGCAAAAACATCCAATACTTACCGTCCTTTGGTTTAAGTTTTCATTTAGGAGAAAAGCTTTACAGGAAACTTGTGTTGTCTCACATACACATAGTTTCAACTAAATGTCTCTCCTGCCCAAGAAGGATTTATTTTTTTGCTAACTTTCTCTCAGGTTTGTGTGCATTGTTCTAACGCACCATTGACCAGGTGAGTTTTCCAGCAGTGTGTTTCTTGTGACACCGCTTTCTCTGGCAAACATAGGGTTGGGATCGTGCTGCACCAATCTAACCAATCGTCCAAATGCCAACGTGAACCACCTACCCACACCCTCTCCCATTCTAGCTACAACTCTGATTGGTGTGTGCGGTGGTGTTTCATTGTCGACCAACATGAGCCACAATTGCCTCCTTTGCGCATTCTTATCCCTATGGTTCTAGCTCCATCAAAGTTAGTTTGGTTGTCCGATCTACTTTTCTTTCTCCATAGATTATTTTACTATTTTTTTTCTAGATTTATCAAAAAAAAATGTCTTCCACAACACCACGTCAACATCCAAAACAAATTCTCCCATCTTTTCTAACCGTATTGTTGGATATCCCACATCGACTAGAAATAAGGTCAGTTCATTGTATATAAGTGGGTGGAACCTCACCTTACAAGCCGATTTTGTAAGGTTGAGTTAGGCTTAAAGTCCACTTCTTAAGATGATATCAAAGCCATTTAGAGTCCGTGGAAAGAAATAGATGAAATATATTTCTAACATATCTTACAAATGTGATTACAGTCTCTATTTATAAACTGTTTTACAACCTAATTAAGGAAAGAAATAATAGGTAATGAAAGCCAGAAATAATGGGTGTTTAAAGCTGTACAAATCAAATCAAATCAAATCACTAACAAATATGTCCTAATAAATATAAAATGGAATATGCACTTAATTATAACATAATTCTCGTGATTATGCAACACTCCCCCTCAAGTTGGTGAATGTATATCTATCATTCCCAACTTGCAAGTAAGATCTTCGAATTGTTTTGTGGGAAGTCCCTTAGTAAACATATCTGCCAATTGGAGTCTTGAAGGGATGTACTCAGTGGCTATAAGACCATCATCCAACTTCTCTTTAATAAAGTGTCGGTCTATCTCTACGTGCTTTGTTTGATCATGTTGAACCGGATTGTGTGCAATACTGATAGCAAACTTATTCTCACACGCCAAACCCATAGGAGCTTCATATTTTATTTTTAGGTCATCAAGTATGATCTTCATCCATAAGAGTTCACACACCCCTTGAGCCATGGCTCTAAATTCTGCCTCTGCACTTGATCTTGCAACTACATTTTGCTTCTTGCTCCTCCATGTCACCAGATTTCCACCCCAGAACATGCAGTCGCCTGTGGTGGATCTCCTATCAACAATCGATCCTGCATAGTCAGCATCAGTATATACTTTCAGAGATAAGTTTTCCCCCTTTTTGAATAACAATCCTTTTCCTACAGAGGCTTTTAAGTACTGAATAATTTTATCTACTGCCTGCAAGTGTCTTTCTCTTGGATCATGCATAAATTGGCTAACCACACTAACTGCATAGGCTATGTCTGGCCTAGTGTGTGATAGATAAATGAGTTTTCCCACAAGTCTTTGATATTGTGTCTTCTCCACTTTTGGGTTTTCCTCATCATTCCCAATCCTATGATTTTGCTCTATTGGCACTCCAGTGGGCTTACAACCCAACTTACCAATCTCTTTGAGAAGATCAAGGATGTATTTCCTTTGAGAAATAAAGATGCCCGGTCTCGAGTAAGCAACCTCTATCCCAAGGAAGTACTTCAGCTTCCCAAGATCCTTCATTTCAAATTGAGCAGCTAGTCTCTCCCTCAAATTTTGTTTTTCAATCACATCATCACCTGTAATAATCATATCATCTACATAGACCAAAAGTAGAGTGAGTTTACCATTCTGAGAATGTTTTATTTACAGAGTATGGTCACCTTGGCTTTGTCGGTACCCCAAAGATACGATAGCTTGAGTAAACCTTCCAAATCAAGCACGAGGTGATTGTTTAAGACCATATAGGGCCTTCTTAAGTCTGCACGCCTTATTCCCTTCATTAACAACACCATAACCAGGTGGAATCTCCATGTATACTTCTTCCTCCAAGCTTCCATGCAAGGCATTTTTAACATCAAATTGATGCATTGCCCAACCAAAGTTTGCTGCCAGGGAGAGAATAATCCTGACTGTATTCATTTTTGCGACTGGAGCAAAAGTCTCCTCATAATCGATCCCAAAGGTTTGAGTGTACCCTTTTGCAACCAACCTTGCTTTATACCGATCCAGTGTGCCATCAGACTTATACTTAACTGTGTATATCCACCTATAGCCCACTGCTTTCTTATCTTTTGGTCTCTCTACAATCTCCCAAGTCTCATTCCTTTCTAACGCGCTCATTTCTTCATTCATGGCTTGAATCCAGTTCTCATCTTTTAAGACTTCTTGTACCGATGTAGGGATTTTGATAGAATCAATAGCTGAAAGAAAACTCTGGTGCTGCATAGAAAGTTTTTCTGTAGACACAAATTGGGATATAGGATATTTGGCACAAGATGTGTTTTCTTTTCTCAAGGCAATAGGTAAATCATTTAGGTTAGGTTTAAAAGCAGTATTTAAGGTGTCCTCAAGAGTCTCACTAGTATGAGTTCTTACCTCCGGTTCAGACAATTGAAGTTGTTGTTCGACCAGGACGGGTTCTTGTTGCCTTCGTTGATATTGTTTTCCAAAATATTTGTCTTCATTATTCTTCTCTAGTAATGATGTTGGTGCAGGGTCTTTGTCATCCTCCCTAAGAATGAAATCCTGCAACAAAGGAAAAGGTGGCAACTCAAGATTCTCAACTTCTTGAATACTCTCCCCCTGAAGTTGAGAACTAGGAAAGAAAGTCTCTGTTTCATGAAAGGTAACATCCTTGGAAACATAAACTTTACGACTTTGAGGGTGATAACATTTGTACCCCTTTTTGTTGGGGGCATAACCAATGAAGACACATTTGATGGCGCGAGGATCTAACTTACCCCGATAAGGACTATGAACATGGACAAAAGCAGGACAACCAAAGACACGATTCTGAAGACTAGTCTACATGGGAATAGAAGGATAGAATGTGGTCATAACCTGAATAGGAGTAACACCCTCTAGAACCCGAAAGGGTAATCTATTTATCAAATAATTAGCGGTCAGGACTGCTTCCCCCCAATAAGATCTTGGAACAGATGTTTGGAAAAGTAAAGCTCAAGTAACCTCAAGGAGATGACGATTTTTCCTTTCAGCAACCCCATTTTGTTGAGGAGTGTCCACACATGTTAATTCATGAACAACTCCATTTTCCTGAAGGAACTGGGAAAAGTTTTGGTTCACATATTCTCTTCCATTATCAGAATGCAATCTCTTCATTGGACTTTCAAATTGTGTTTGAATCATTCTGTAAAACTTTACAAACAGGTGAAAAACTTCAGACTTATCTTTCATGAGAAATATCCAGGTAACCCGAGTACAATCATCAATAAATGAAACAAACCATTTTGCACCTGAGATATTAGGAATAGGTGAAGGTCCCCACACATCCGAATGAATAAGATCAAAAGGTTTAGAACTTTTATTACCATTGGGAGGAAAAGTTGTCCGATGGTGTTTAGCAAACTGACAAACATCACAATGAAATGACTCAGCAGAAACTTTTGTAAATAAAACAGGAAATAAGGACTTTAGGGTACTAAAGAGAGGATGACCAAGACGTTTGTGTTGAAGCCATATCTGAGAGGATGACCAAGATTCACGACCTTGCTGGAGATTAGAAGTGTGTGCCTGTAGTCTAGCACACTTTTTATATTCTTCATGCTGTAAATAATATAACCCGCCCTGCTCTTTAGCAATTCCAATAGTCTTCCCCGTGGCAAGATCCTGGAAAACACAATGGGAAGGGAAAAATACCACAGTACAATTGAAATCTTGGGTAACTTTTTGAATAGACAAGAGGTTATTGGATAATTTGGGAACATGAAGCACATTTTTTAAAGGAAATGAAGGTTGAAGGTGAATGTTACCACAACCATTAACGGGGGTAGTGGAACCATTAGCAACAGTAATATATGGGTTACCAGATAAAGCAGTGTAGGATGAAAAATAAGAGTAATGAGGTGTCATATGATCAGTAACACCAGAGTCTATAATCCAGATATTTTTAGTATTAGAAGCATTAAAGGATTAAAAACTAGAACTCTTACCACTCATAGTGAATGAACAATAGCTAGATGGCTTACTAAGGGAGTCCATGAGAGCTCAAAACCAACTGAGTTTTTCAGATGGGCAAAATTGATCCAGTTTAAAAAAAAAATTCGGTGGCGGTTACCAGCGGCCGGCGGCAGTTTCCGGCGATCGGAGGCAGTTTCCGGCGATCGGAGGCAGTTTCCGGTGATCGGTGGAAGTTTCCGGTGATCGGCGGTGGTCGGTGGTGGTTGGCGGCAGCGGTCAATGGCGGTGGCAGTAACAGTCAATGGTGCAAGGTGGTGGTGGTGGTTAATGGAGAAAAGATAAGTATAATAAAAAAGTTGCAGCAATGAAGGCTGCCAATGATTACAGCAATGAAGGCTGCTAAAAAAGAATATTGCAGAAGAGTCTCCCACCGAATATATTTCTAACATATCTTACAAATGTGATTACAGTTTCTATTTATAGACTGTTTTACAACCTAATTAAGGAAAGAAATAATAGGTAATGAAAGCCAGAAATAATGGGTGTTTAAAGTTGTACAAATCAAATAAAATCAAATCACTAACAAATCTGTTCTAATAAATATAAAATGGAATATGCGCTTAATTATAACATAATTCTCCTGATTATGCAACAGAGTCTATCCTACATAGAGTTTGTTGGGCCTATTGTGCCATCTCGCTATCGGGTCACTATCGAATCACCCATAAATATATAGTCTCACGCATAAGTTGGTTGGTCTCGATGTGACGAGGGTGTGTTGGAAATCCCACATCGACTAGAGATAAGGTCAATTCATAATATATAAGTGGGTGCAAACCTCACTTTACAAACTGGTTTTGTAAGACTGAGTTAGACTTAAAGTCCATTTCTTAGCTCCATCAAAGTTCATTATGTGGTCCTATCTACTTTTTTTTTTACGTGGATTATTTTTATTTTATTCTGGTTTTAACAAAAAAAAGTGTCTTCCACATCATCAAATCAACATCCAAAACAAATTCTCCCATCTTTTCTAACCATGTTATCATTATTGATAAGATGGATGAGTTAACTATTCAATTTTGGTTTCCAAAATTAGGTTATGGTTAAGTGGGAGTACAACGTACTCTTGGGAAGAGAATGGATACACAGGAAGATGTGTGTACCATCGAGCCTCAACCAGTGCATCATGCTATGGCATAACAATTACGTTAAAGTTTGCGGACCCAAGGCAGCGGAAGTCTACGCTGATGCTTATGACTATTCAAAGGGCGATCTTCAAATCAGGTTTTTCGGTCTGATCGACCGATTGCCGCTATTGAAGCCCCGTCGAAGACACCAGTCGATCGGGCCTCGACGACACAAACAAGTCAGTGATGTTAGGCTACAAATCCCATTTCACTAAAACTACTAAGTCCATTCATACAAAACATTGTGAAAATGGATAAATATTGATGTTCAATTATGTAGCATTATTAATTCCACTTTTCATACCTCACTAAAACTATTTTCCATCCCCATGAGATACTTGCATTAGTTTGGAGTGAGGGTTGGGCCCTTTATATCAATGACATAACATCTATACAGTGTGTGCCAAGATCCCTTGATACTTCTTGCTCCACGACAATTTGAGGCCCTATGTTTTCTTATCTTGGGTTCATTTTGCCTTACATGATTTCAATGAGCTCCTTGCCCCATTTACAAATATAAAGGAACTTGAGAACCACATTACGCTCTTTATGACCTGGGGCTTGTTTGGCTTTCCATAAGAGTATGTTGTTACCTATAATCAGATCTTGGGATCAATAGTAAATCCTTCTTTGTATTCCTCGGAAAATAAACATGAAAACACATACTTCATCTATAAGGGAAAATACTACCTTTGCATATAAAGTAATAGCTTTGAACACCTTCCTAGAACTAAATCTAAAAATCTCTTGAAATGCAAACATTGCCTCTGCAGTCGACATACCAATGATAGCTGCCAAAAGTTGCATGGCAAATCCCCTTGTTCACCCAATATTTCCTACACATCTACCGTTTGAGTCTCTCATTTTGCTCCTACACTGCCAATTGATCTACCTTGCTTGACTCTAGCAACTTATGAAGACTTTATCAAAAGTTGCAAGACACTCTAATCTACTAGTAACGTTTCCTTGGTGGAACACACCGGTAATCATTTGCATGTTTCTCAAAATTTCCTTCTTAGTCCTTGAGTTATTGACTGGTTCAAACGGTCATATATCTGGTAATATACTCATGCACTAGAATTAAAATAGACAAAGGATTATGCTCATCAAAGAAGTAAAATAAGCAATTAACAATACTTCAAGCTTCATGATACAAACCACCGACATGACGCGACATAGTTGTTGGAATAGGAAAGAAGGGGAAGCATAATAAATTCAAGTTTTGAGTTGAGAGCAAAGAATCTGATTTGTTTATCAACAAAGTTTGCATTTATAATTATTGAAATAACAAAAATAGATTGGTGAATTAGGAGATATAATTATCAACAAATAATAGACTTGCTTTGCTCCTTAAGTAAAAGTAGTGATTGAATGACTTGCTCCTCAAGTAAAAATGTCAGCCTATAATGTATTTGCTCATCAAACTGAAAGAGAAATATAAAGTCATGTGCAATACAGTAAGCAAATATTTTTAACACTTCTCTTTGCTTTAAGGATTGCAAACTTAAAGCTTCTGTCTTAAGAGTATGAACTTGGTTTTCTATTTTACAGCTAACAAGAGTACCAACTCTATTTTTTCACTTAAGAAAAATAACTCAATGTTGAAATCCTTAGTTTTTTTCATGAAAAATGGGATAATAGGATATGGCTATTAAGCTTGCTTGTCAACAAGCATCTATGGTTCTTTCCTTCTACTTCATGTTAAGGTCAATTAAAATCATCCTCAACCACAAAACTTGGTCGAAAGCAGTGGTAGCAACAATAAATTCAGCTTCTGTCAAATATTGAGCAACATCTCTTTGTTTTTTTTAGCACCATGAGAAAAAAATCAATCCAAAGCGAAACAATACCTTGAAGTACTTCTCATATCATCAAATTGGTCAACCACAATCAATGTCAACAAATTCTATCTGAACATCCTTTTTGCAACCAGAACATCAGCTTTTCACTTGTGCAATGTATAAACCAAGACAATATTTTCAAAATTTAGGATGTTGAGATGAGTGACTATAAGATTCATCATGCAACCAATTATTCTTCTAAAATGTCTGGTTTATCTTCTTTGTTCCATCTTCCTTACAATGTTTTTCCTTCTGCATCATAGTAATGATCATTTCTTTACATTCTTCAAGTTTAAATTTTTTCAAAATCCCCTTGGCATACTTATTTTGACTAAAGAAGGCTTCGTGATCTTTTTTAAACTCCATTCCGGAAAGAAGGTCATTAAACCAAGATTTTTCATCTCAAAAACCATCATAATCTCTTCTAACATGAGACTCAAGTCACATACCTTGTAATTGAATCCTAACACTCTTGTTTAAATTTTCAAAAGTAAAAATTTGTTTTTAAAAGTTGTAGATATTGGTCTTCTTAGTCAATCTCTAATCCCCACCCTTGAGTCTCGAATTAAGGTATCCCCTAAAAAGGTTGCAACTAAGGTGGGTCAGAGGTGATCACAATTATAGCGACTTTTCATCAACAAAAAAAATCTTTAAAACCAATTAAACAAATGATCATTTCTTTAAAGTTGATTAAACAGCGTTTTAAAAAATGATTTAATTTATAAAATAGTTTTCTGGATAAATAAGAGAATATTTTGAAATTGTGAGTGTAAAACTCCTTTACCGAACATCCACTATAGGACAATAAACTCTAGTTAGTATAATTGTTTGTACGCAATGTATATTTTCATGATTCAATGGAATTTTTAAAATAATTTATGGATGAAGTCATTCATTGATAATGTTTATCTTTTTAACTTCCAATATTTGGTGGAATATTGCAGTTTATTGTCTTGGCACCATATTAATTAATCACCAGTTTTCCTTTTTGTCTTTTTTCACATATTCTGACTCTTCATTTCAAGTTCATATTGATTCCGTCTTTAATATTATTTAGTGATGGACTTGGTTCGCTTTTGGAGCAAATGGTTGAGGTTTTATGTCGGCATGTATCGGATGAGTCTTCAACTGTTCGTCGATTATGTTTGCGAGGATTAGTACAGGTCTTGTGTTTCACCTATGATACTTTGTTATGATTCATGTCACCATAGTTTCTTTCTTTTCAATTGTATTTATTTTAACATGAATGTATCCAATTTAAATGCTTGATTTCTTGCCAATTATCTTCTCTTTCTTGCAAATAGTTAATTTTCCTATATGAGAAATGTGCTTCAGTGCTTGCCAATATCTGCTCACTAACTTGGTGTTCATTACCTTTAAGACGATGATTAACTTTTTATAGTATTTGTTGAAAGGGAAAAAAATATATGCAATAAAACCTATGTGTATGAGTTGAAAGAAATAGATGGAAATATATTTCTGAGATATTTTACAAATGTGATTACAGTCTCTATTTATCGATTGTATTAAAGGAAAAGAAAGAATAGGGTAAATCCCTTGTGTGTATTAAACACATATGGTTATGTTTATATAGGAAAAGAAACATATGGGCTAAGTCCATTACATAAATATGAGATATCTAACAATATCTATAATATCTCATAATATCAAATAATATCTAATTATATCTAATAATATCTAACACTCCCCCTCAAGCTGGTGCATATAGATCATATGTACCCAACTTGTTACAAATGTAATCAATCCTAGGCCCTCGTAAGGGTTTAGTAAAAATATCTGCTAATTGATTATTTGAATTAACAAACTCAGTCTTGATATCTCCCGATATAATCTTTTCTCGAATGAAATGACAATCAATCTCAATATGTTTTGTCCTTTCATGAAAAACTGGATTGAGCTAATATGAAGAGCAGCCTGATCATCACATATAAGTGTCATTTGAGTAACCTCTCCAAATTGCAATTCTTTAAGTAACTGTTTAAGCCAAATAAGCTCACAAGTAGCCGAGGCCATAGCTCTATATTCTGCTTCTGCACTAGATCTTGCTACAACACTTTGTTTCTTGCTCTTCCAAGAGATCAAGTTATCACCAATGGAAACACAATAACCAGAAGTTGATCTTCTATCAGATGGAGATCCTGCCCAATCAGCATCTGAATAATAAACGACTTTAGTATGGTTATTATGACCATATAACAAACCTTTTCCAGGAGAGCCTATAATGTACTTCACTATACGAATGACTGCATTCCAATGATCTTCACATGGAGAATTAAGAAATTGACTCACCCAAAGGAAATATCAGGACGAGTAACAGTGAGATAGTTCAATTTTCCAACTAATCTCCTGTACTTCTCAGGATCTGAAAAAGGCTCTCCCTGATTGGGTAGAAGCTTGACATTGGGATCCATGGGAGTATCAACAGATTTCGAATTCATCAACCCAATTTCCTCCAAAATATCTAATGCGTATTTTCTTTGAGAGATAACAATACCAGTATTGCATTGTGCTACCTCAATCCCCAAGAAATATCTGAGTTTGCCAAGATCTTTGGTCTGAAAGTGTTGACAAAGGTGTTGTTTTACTTGTGAGATGCCATGGTGATCACTGCCTGTAAGAACAATGTCATCAACATATACTAGATACACCCAGCACTCAAGTGACGATAAAAAACTGAATGATCTCCTTCACTGCGAGTCATACCAAATTGTTGAACAACATTGCTAAATTTTCCAAACCAAGCCCTAGGAGACTGCTTGAGGCCATATAAGGATTTGCGAAGACGACATACCAATCCAGAAGACTCCCCCTGAGCAACAAAACCGGGAGGTTGCTCCATGTAAATTTCTTTCTGCAAATCCCCATTAAGAAAAGCATTTTTAACATCCAGTTGATAAAGAGGCCATTGTGGAACAAGCTTCTGCATCTTGGCAAGACTAGGATGACCCAACCGAGCATGAATGAGTGATGGAGAATCCATAATTGCGCCAACATGTGCAGAGATCTGTAGTTGATAAAGTCCATGAGCCTCACATCCAGTGCCTATCATTCGTCCCGAACTCCGGTCCTGTAAAGTAACAGAATCTTTGGTAAAAGAAATAACACAATCAAGGGAACGAGTGAGACGACTAATGGATAATAAGTTATATAGAGACCCATGGACATAAAGAACATTATCAATAGATAAAGATGAAAAAAGATTAATAGTACCAACACCATGTGATGGTACCCTATATCCATTGGCCATGGTAACTGAAGGTATATAACCCGTAGTAGATAAGGAAGAGAAAAAAGATTTATTACCATTAATGTGATTAGTGGCACCTGAATCTATAACCCAAGGGCCATGGGAAGTGGAGTGAGTGAGGCCAACAAAAGATGTACCTGAATGTGCAACAGAAGCTGTGGAACTAGGGTTCTGAAGATCCTCATATCATTTAAGAAATTCATTGAAAATAGCAGGCTAGCCTGGGGTATCAATTGAAGTATGGTCCATGGTAGAAGGTAGCCCAGGGGCAATTTGAGCAACCGCAACAGATCTAGGAGGACGACTATGTAAGGCATAACATTTGTCAATTTTGTGGCCAAGTTTGCCACAATGGTCACACTTGTGACGCCCTTTGCCCGGCTTGTGAGGGCGAGTACGATCATTATACTGAGAGACTAAAGCAGAAGAGTCATCAACATGAGACGTTATATCAGCGGTGTGTTTACCTGGCACGCGCAAAAGGGTAGAACAAGTGGAAGTAAAATTGGGCACAATAGGAGATCCCAAAATTTGATCACGAACGTGAGAATAATCATCAGGAAGGCCGTGTAAACCCAATAACATGAAGAACTTGGATCTTTGTTCTAGTTCTTGAGAAGGAGTAGAGGCAGGAGGTAATAACTCGTTAAAATCATGAAGAAGAGCATGAAGTTTACCTAGATATTCTGCCATTGTACCATCAAGATGTTTGGGAGCAACAATTGTGAGAAGATTTTGACACACACCATAAAGACGTTGAGTATCATTGGTGTATAATAATTTTGCTTGTTCCCAAATTTCTGAACATGTCTCATAGGTACGAAAAATTTGTTTTAAAGATGAGTGAATGGTCGATTTGATAACAATGCATAATTGAGCATCAATTTTCAACCAACGGAAAACCTCATTTTCAACAAGAGTAGGATAAGTAAGATGATCAACATAACCTTGACTCTTAAGCCATAATTTAATATCTGATGCCCAAGTGACATAATTGGTTCCATCCAATTTGTCAATGGAAAGATGAACATTGACGTAATTAGTATAAATAGATGAATCCGGCATAATGACTGCGGAAGAAACCACAGTGCTAGCGCCAACGGAAGAAGCCATAGTGGCAGCGGAAGCGGAAGAAGCCATAGAAGATAAGGACAAATCCAGTCACCGGTTAATTGGCGGGAGCAACAAAGATGAAGGCTCCGACAACGATTCCGGCAACGTCTCCAGCGGAGGCTCCGACGACGGCTCAGGCGAAATTCCGGCGTGTTTCCGGTGACGGTGTGAGATTCCGGCGACGGGTCCGGCGGATACTCTGAGGAGGTAGTGGTAGCTCCGGCGAGACAGTGGGACGGTGGCTGGAAAATTCCAGTGAATGGTGGGTTCACCAATAAAAATTGAACCCTAAACCCTAACCTTATGCTCTAGATACATATTAAAGGAAAAGAAAGAATAGGGTAAATCCCTTGTGTGTATTGAACACATATGGGCTAAGCCCATTACATAAATATGAGATATCTAACAATATCTATAATATCTCATAATATTGTTTTACAACCTAATTAAGGAAAGAAATAATAGGTAATGAAAGCCAGAAATAATGGGTGTTTAAAGTTGTACGAATCAAATAAAATCAAATCATTAACAAATTTGTCCTAATAAATATAGAATGAAACCTGCACTTAATTATAACATAATTCTCCTGATTATGCAACACTCCCCCTCAAATTGGTGAATGTATATCTATCATTCCCAACTTGTAAGTAAGATCTTCGAATTGTTGTGTGGGATGTCCCTTAGTAAACATATCTGCCAATTGGAGTCTTGAAGGGATGTACTCAGTGGCTATAAGACCATCATCATACTTCTCTTTAATAAAGTGTCGGTCTATCCCTACGTGCTTTGTTCGATCATGTTGAACCGGATTGTGTGCAATATTGATATAGAGGACTTATTATCACACACCAAGCCCATAGGAGCTTCAGGTCCTCAAGTATGATCTTCATCCATAAGAGTTCACACAACCCTTGAGCCATGGCTCTAAATTCTGCCTCTGCACTTGATCTTGCAACTACATTTTGCTTCTTGCTCCTCCATGTCACCAGATTTCCACCCCAGAACATGCAGTCGCCTGTGGTGGATCTCCTATCAACAATCGATCCTGCATAGTCAGCATCAGTATATACTTTCAGAGATAAGTTTTCCCCCTTTTTGACTAACAATCCTTTTCCTGGAGAGGCTTTTAAGTACTGAATAATTTTATTTTGGATCATGCATAAATTGGCTAACCACACTAATTGCATAGGCTATGTCTGGCCTAGTGTGTGATAGATAAATGAGTTTTTCCACAAGTCTTTGATATTGTGTCTTCTCCACTTTTTGGGTTTTCCTCATCATTCTCAATCCTATGATTTTGCTCTATTGACACTCTAGTGGCCTTACAACCCAACTTACCAGTCTCTTTGAGAAGATCAAGTATGTATTTCCTTTGAGAAATAAAGATGCCCTGTCTCGAGTAAGCAACCTCTATCCCAAGGAAGTACTTCAACTTCCCAAGATCCTTCATTTCAAATTGAGCAGCTAGTCTCTCCCTCAAATTTTGTTTTTCAATCTCATCATCACCTATAATAATCATATAATCTACATAGACCAAAGTAGAGTGAGTTTACCATTCTGAGAATGTTTTATTTACAGAGTATGGTCACCTTGGCTTTGTCGGTACCCCAAAGATACCGTAGCTTGAGTAAACCTTCCAAACCAAGCACGAGGTGATTGTTTAAGACCATATAGGGCCTTCTTAAGTCTGCACGCCTTATTCCCTTCATTAACAACACCATAACCAGGTGGAATCTCTATGTATACTTCTTCCTCCAAGTTTCCATGCTAGAAGGCATTTTTAACATCAAATATGCATTGCCCAACCAAAGTGTGCTGCTAGGGAGACAATAATCCTGATTGTATTCATTTTTGCCACTGGAGCAAAAGTCTTCTCATAATCGACCATGTTGGAAATCCCACATCGACTAGAGATTAGAACCTTTCATTGTATATAAGTGGGTGCAAACCTCAACCCTATGAGCCGGTTTTATGGGGTTGAGTTAGGCTTAAAGTCCACTTCGTAATATGGTATCAGAGCCATTTTCAAGCCTATCCTAGCGAATGTTTGTGTTGGGCCTATCGTGCCACCCGCTATCGGGCCGCTATCGGACCACCCATAATATATAGTCCCATGTACAAGTTGGTAGTCTCGGCGTGAGGGGGGGTGTGTTGGAGATCCCACATCGACTAGAGATTAGAGCCTTTCATAGTATATAAGTGGGTGCAAACCTCACCTCATTGAACCGGTTTTATGGGGTTGAGTTAGGCTTAAAGTCCACTTCGTAATATGGTATCAGAAGTTTGAGTGTACCCTTTTGCAACCAACCTTGCTTTATACCGATCCAGTGTGTATATCCACCTACAACTCACTGCTTTCTTATCTTTTGGTCTCTCTACAATCTCCCAAGTCTCATTCCTTTCTAATGCGCTCATTTCTTCATTCATGGCTCGAATCCAGTTCTCATCTTTTAAGGCTTCTTGTACCGATGTAGGGATTATGATAGAATCAATAGCTGAAAGAAAACTCTGGTGCTGCATAGAATGTTTTTCTCTAGACACAAATTGGGATATAGGATATTTGACACAAGATCTTTTTTCTTTTCTCAAGGCAATAGGTAAATCATTTAGGTTAGGTTCAAAAGCCAATTATCTTCTCTTTCTTGCAAATAGTTAATTTTCCTATATGAGAAATGTGCTTCATTGCTTGCCAATATCTGCTCACTAACTTTTTATACCTTGACTCTTCCTTTTGAAAAATTTCATTAATTTTCTCTTTAACCTTGTCCAATGCTTCAGAAATGTATGACATGGCTGGTTTTGAATCACTACTACAAGCCTTAGAACTTTTGCAAGTGGAATCACACACTTTAAGCAATATTGATTGATTTCCAAATTCTGCAATCAGTCAACAACACTAGGTTGATCACTTGTATGACCTACTTTTGTAGGCATGTG
Organism: Phaseolus vulgaris; assembly: GCF_051622355.1. Lineage (NCBI taxonomy): Eukaryota > Viridiplantae > Streptophyta > Magnoliopsida > Fabales > Fabaceae > Phaseolus > Phaseolus vulgaris. The sequence goes on from NC_143498.1 coordinate 47,830,491, forward strand.
GTCTAGTGACCCGTTCCTCCAACACATAGATAGATCTAAGAGCATTATTTTTTTGCTTAATGCAATTTAATGTACGATAGTGAACCTTGTCACAAGAGGACATGTCTAGTAGTGCTTTTCTTTGCATTGGCAAGGAATGCTAAACACTCTACAATGTCCTCAAGGACTAGATCAAGAGTTAAACAAGGGGACCAAAACAATTTGGTTCTCTTTTCCATTAACATTTACTCAGCTTCCGCAAGTTTAATATTAAAGTTTAAAACTAACTCATACTCACAAAACCGACTTAAAAAAACGGGCTTATAAGGTGAGGATTTTCCCACTTATATATTTTAAATTGGTTATATCTCCAGTCGATGTGGGATCTCTAGCACACCCTTATCGTGCTAAGGCATGTACATCTCATGCATGAGACTAGATATTCTTAGGTGACACAATAGACCCATCAAACCTCGTTACGAGAGACTTCGATACCATATTAAGAAGTAATTTTAAGCTCAACTCATCCTCACAAAACCGACTTATAATGTGGGATCTCCAACAATTACCAACCCCATTTGTCAAGTCTTGTGCATTTTTGTCCCCAATTTCTTCCACAATGTTGTCAAACAACTCAAACATTTCTTTATCACATCACTAGTTTCAATAAACTTGAAGAAAACAAACCTACTTGGACTATTAACAGGAAACTTAGTTAGTTATCTTCCATTGCCATCTGTCCAACCATATAGACAAACTACACCTCTCAAACCACATAGACAACATAAAGTTGTTTAGAAATTAGAAACAAACTAAACATTACAAAACAGAGGAAAGGATATCTCTAACACTAGTGAAGCCTCTTCCTTCTTGAAGTATATTTTGTTAACTAGGTTGGTGACTTGAGCATGTAGACAACCTGCCGACTACCTAAACTCTGGTAACTATTTTCGAGGACCCATTAACTTGGTATATTTTTCATTTTTTTCTTGTTTTTACTTGTTAGAAGGAGAGGAAGCTGAAGGACATGTCTATTCGAATAATGAGGAAAATGATTATATTGAGTTAGAAGGGAAGGATGAACATTAGTTTTGTACTGGGTCATTGTGTCTTTGTATTTCCTTTTGTTTATGTGTAATGACAATGATGAGATCGAGACTTTGATGAATGTTATGAATTTTTGTTTTATATTGTTTTTGATTTATTTTTTACTTTTACAGTTATATATATATATATATATATATATATATATATATATATATATATATGGTAGCATATATATATTTCATCATAAGCCTCCATGCCATTTGCCATATTTATATGGAAGATTTGGGTCACTACCATTGGCTAGGATATCTGCCAAAGATAACCTGATCTAATATAATCATTGAGTTGTGGCTTATGTTATGAGTTAGAGTTTCAATTCCTTGGAGTAGATCTCTAAATCAACCTCAATTTAATATTGCAGATCCCATTGATTCATATTCTGAAGTATACAACTCAAGTCTTGGGTGTTATATTAGCTCTACTAGATGATTCTGATGAATCTGTGCAATTAACTGGGGTATCATGTTTACTGATGGTGAGGTTCTATGCTTCCTGTTTTTTTATTGTATTTACCTTTTTATCCATTCTAAGTTCACTTATTTACTATGCTTTTTGGATATTTGTAGATTCTCGATTCTTCACCTGATGATGCAGTTGAGCCCATCTTGCTTAATCTTTCAAAAAGGCTTCGAAATCTTCAAGTATGTAAATTTTCTTTTGTATATATCATTTTTATTTTTCTTATTTATTTATTTTGGTTCTAAATTTTTATTAGAAGCTAGTATGTTCCGAGGACTGTCATATTTAATCTTAAAACCAATTGACATCAAAAGTGAAGTTGTCTAAGAGATATGTAAGTGCACTCAAAGAATTTAGATAAGTGAAACTCAATCTCACAAAATTGACATGTGAGATTTGCCTCCATTTATATATTATAATTTGACTATGTTTCTAGTTAACGTGGGATATTCAACAAATCCCCTCATCCTCATGCTGAAGACTAGACATCTCGAACGTGGAACTAGATATTTGTGGGTAGTTCGATAGTAGTTGGGTAGAAGGTGGCAACAATAAGTCCAAAAGACCTTGCTAGGATGAGTTCTATTACCATCTTAGAAAGAAGACTTTACTCCTAACTCATCCATATAAAATCAGTTTTAAGGTGAAGTTTCAACAACTTACTTTAATTGAATCTTCTCTTTTACTAATTAATAGGTATTCATGTTAGTTAGAACAAGCTATATGATGCAAAACCCAAACCCTAGGCAAACTAAACTTTATACAAGGAAGCCTGAAACGAATGATGCACCTAATTAGGGTATGAGGTTTGTCTGAAATTTGTCTTAATTGCGGTCATTTCCAGCCTGCCTTAGTTGGGATATAATGGTTTGGAACATCCCCTGCCCGCCATGTGGCGTGCTGTAGTAGAGCAGTTTAGTGTAGCAACTGTAGCAAACTAAAAGACACATTGCCCTCAAACTGAGTGAAGTTGACAAAGAGCAAATCTTTCAGCCACTCCTAGTTTGTCCTTAAAGATGGAGAACTGAAGAGGTGAGGGAACTTCAGCTAAATGTCTGCCTTCTGGTCAGCAGCATGATAGTGAGTTACTGAGAGACTCTTTTTTTAAGAACCTTCTGTCAAACAAAAAAGATACCTAGTTCCATATCCTTTCCTTGTATATAGAACTGGATTATGAGATAGGGACTGGTCAGGTTGTCCCATAAAAGAATGGGAATTAGGATGGGAATCTGCATTCAGTTAGAAGTGACTGCAGCTAAAGGAGTTCAGCAGCAGTGTTGGTCAGACTGCAATTTTCAGCTTCTGTTGTAGATCAAGCTGTCAATTCCTGCTTTTTCTTGAACCACCGGTAGACTTGATTTCAACCAAAATCTTTTGGTGTCGTTGGCATCACTGAATGCTAAAAGTGAGAAACAAGAGCAAAAGAATCATCAAAAGAGGTGGAATGTGGAAATGCAACTGTTGTTGACTAGCCACCATGTCATAGGAAGGGAAAGGGATGCAAGCTAGTAGGTAGCAACTTGCAACTAAACCAAACAGTAGGCTCAAGAACTACAGCCAGCCCAGGAAAGGGCAACACGTGAAGCCACATGTGGCAAGGCTGGGCCAGAGAGGGTTACTGGAGGGAGCCCTTGCTAGTTCCCATGGACAAAAGCAGGCAGAGGCACAGTGGTTTGTGGGTAATGTTCATGGTGTGCCCAATGTGGAAAACAGCATTGAAAGAAAAAATAAACTAGAGCAACCCTGTAGAAATTATTTACTGAATGTTGTGTGTAATATACCATACACTTGTTCTCTATTTATAATGAAGTACACGAACAATGAAGGGTACACAAAATCAATTAAATCCCTAATTTCTAATACTTGGATATTTCCCTCCTTTTTGTATTTACATATACTAAATGCACACATTTAACAAGAAGTCAGCAATTCATTCTCTGTCAAAAGTGAGAAATTATATATGTATTTGTATATTAAAAGGACTTTCTTTAGATATTTTATTCTCCCTTCATATTACTAATATACTCTGTTTCTGTAAAAGAAAGAATGGAGAACTTTCCATTAACTACTCTTACTTCGGAAATTCTTATCATTGTTTTTATAAAACAGTCAAGCATGAATGCAAAAATGCGAGCCACTTCTTTTGCAGTATTTGGGGCCCTAAGCAAATATGGAATTGGGGCACTAAGTGAGGCACTTGTTGAGCAGGTTTATTGCTAACTCTGATTGTAATAGTAGCTTTTATTCTTTCCACTTTCTCTCTCTATTTTTTTTTAAATTATATACTCTAATGCTATTATGTAATTGGTGGTTGTCAGTAGTGTATATTTTTTTAATAAGGCACAAATAGTCGGTGGTAAATGGGGGCTTACTATTTGCAATTATTTCTTTTAGTATCCATTTTTGTTTTATTACTATTAGGTGATATAACTAGCTTATAGCAATTTTACCACCAACTTTTCATTGTGAATACCATTTTGGTTAACTTAACAATATGATAATCAATAAAGTTTGGTAAAAGCATAGGAAAAAATTGGCCACATTTAAGCTTGTATTATTTCTGCCAACCGACTATTTGTAGACTTATCCATGCTATAGCCCCGAGCTAGTTACATTGCTTAGTTCCCTCCATCTCCTCAACTAATTCCCAAATACAGAATGTCACTCTTATCTAGTGCTACTATAAAGTTATGCACTGATTTGTTTATCTGATAATCTTAAACTCGACATATTCCAATTGAACGGTAGTTTTTTTTACCCAATAACCAAATTTGGAATGTTCAACTTGGCAATTTCAAAACCGAGTAAATACTTCGTTAATTATCAGTGAACACGTGAATCAAAATAAATGAAAAAGGTTAATCTAGATCATAATGTATAGCCTTTTAGTAGGTCATCATACGTGTATCTTGTTATATAACCAGTGTCATCATATGCAAAAGTCATATATTCTTTCAAATATTATCAACCAAGTTGACAAGTTTATTTATCATCAAGTATTCCAAGGTGATATGTCTTCCATTATTTTGGTGAACCTTTTGATTGCATAGTAGACCAACTGAACTGGTGATCGTCATGTATTAGCTTCTCTTAATATTTCAGCAAGCTCATTTCATGTCAATTATTGTTTTTAATAGGTACATGCTGCTGTTCCTCGCCTGGTCTTGCATCTTCATGATGAAGATGTTAGTGTTCGATCAGCCTGTCGGGTAATTGACCATCATCTTAGATTTTCTTGAATCGGAGATTTGTAAAGAAATGTCTAACATGATAAATCTTTCCTTTTTGAAATGTACTGACTGATAGAATACCCTGAAACAAGTTTTCCCATTGATGGAAATTGAACGATTGCTTGCTGTACTAAACACACAGAGTTTCCTTTCTGATCATCGGTATGGTTTGACAGATCGTAAAATTGCCTAGTTTGTTATTATTTTGAATAACTTACAATGATGTATAATTATGCCATATAATTATGACAAATGGCGTCTTTTGTGTATTTAGAAGTGACTATGAGGACTTTCTTCGAGACATTGCAAAGCAATTTACACAGCATCTTCCCAGCAGAGTTGATAGTTATATGGCATCATCAGTGCAGGTTATTGTTAACAATTTTTGTCATAACACAAATTAGTCATGATTTTCTTACTGACTGAAATTAAGATTATGTGTGCTTGGATCAACTTATTTTGTGTTTCATCATGATGATTTTATAGCCAAAGCTTTAATCTTAATAAATGAGAGCATTTGAAATCTTTTTAAACCAATTTTTCTCTTGAAGAGTTTAATATTCATGTACTATCAGAGTAAATTTTTTTATATGAAATCATTCTAGGTATGACTTTTTTTATAGTAGTCATCATAAAATTCTACTAACATACCATACATGTGATTGGATGACCTTGTAAGGTTAGACTGTTTGTGCATTCTAATTAATTTTTTCTCTTGAAATTAATCAAAATTGAACATGCACTTCTTTTGTTACCGCATTCCTAAACAATCTCTTTCTCTCTTTGGATCGAATGAGTTGTAATCTCTTTTTTCTTTTTCCATTTTAGTTGAAAGAATCAAATGTAGATATTATATTATATCTCTTTTATATATGTATGTATAAGTTTCATCTTTTCTTTGAGAATTATCTGTATTGGAATTACAAGCTGGAATTAATTCAGATTCATATTAAGGTTTTACGTGTATAGGTCCATGTACATAGAAAACAACATTCATAAACATGGGAAAAGCATTCTTATACTTATTCATTTTCTTTCTAATCATAAAATGTAATTATTTCAGGGTGTGCAGGCATATATGTCCGTCTTGCTGGGTGTTTTTCCATTCAAGTTAATTAAAAAATAAATATCTCTAAACATCCTGTTCTCAAGTATCTTCAGTTATTCTAAATTTTACAAAATATTCCTCATCTTCTCTTCATTGTTCAAGCATGATCTGTCAACTTTGGTCGAATTTGTAGAATAGTAATATTGGAAAAAGGGCCAATATATATTAGAACATTATTTAAATCATGCATTTTAGCTTAATTTTCTTTGCATGGACTTTCTACTTGATAATCTCTCCATTGCAAGTAAGCTTGTAATAATTCTACAAGAAGGTTGTTAGAAACCTCAACCCAGCACTTTGTGTTGTGAATCAATTTTCCTTCTGTTTAAATTTAGGGGCCTTGAGAATTTAGTTATTTTCTTTCTTGATGAGGCAGGCTTTTGACGCACCATGGCCCATAATTCAGGCAAATGCTATATACTTCTGCAGCAGCATTCTCTCTCTATCGGACAATCAGCATATTTTAGCTGTTTATCATTCACAGGTATTTGCAGAACGCAGTTGCGATTTTCTGGCATTTCAGCTAAAACTTAGTTTTACCAGATTTGTCTGTATCTTCTTTTAGGTCTTTGGTATGCTGGTTGGGAAAATGAGCCGATCACCTGATGCTGTCGTTAGAGCAACATGTTCTGCCGCACTGGGCTTGTTGCTGAAATCCTCCAATTTATGTTCATGGGTGGACTCAACATCACGGAACCATGATGCAGAGTCCATGAAAAACTAGCAACGGCTCTAGATTATATAACTGAAATCATTACGAGCCATGAGCTTTTTTAGGAATGGTTGAGTGGAATAGCGTGCTGCTTTGCATATTTGTCATGTGAAAGCAACCTGGCTGTTGGTGATGTTCTTGCGCAAATCACTTCTTATGTATTCTATTCTGTCCATTTTCCCCCTCATGTATTTTATTTTGTTGTAAAGTTTGAAATGGAACATCGATTTCTTTCTTTTTCCTTTTAAATGTACATTTATGTTAGTTTTATGATCGTGTAAATGGTTGTATATTAATTACACTTGAAACTACACCACGGAGGATATTTGTTTTTAGTATTTTCATTATTTTTTTCGATATTTAAGAATTAATGGTGTACAAGTACAAACAGCTAACCAAGGTATTTGAAGTATTTGGTGCTTTGCTTTTCTCTCTCCCTCCTCTCTCTATGCTTCTATTAACGATGAAAGAGGAAATCAATTTTGGCTTATCACGTGGCCAAAGTTTTAATGAGCAAGAATTGTATGCCAAGAAAAAATAAGGACATTGCCGTCCGAAGATAATGTGCAAATACCAATTCAAATTAAAAACATTCGAAAACTAAAAAATAAGTTATATTTTTTTGAGAGATTTGGAATTATTTAAATATCTATTAATTCTTATCAGTCCTATGGCAAATATTTTTTGAAATCTCCACGAGCGTTTATGTTTAGAGTGTTTAAATTTTGTTGAAGTTTCTGAGTATCATCTTAAATTTTATCAAGCACATCAATGTTATATTGGAGTTGAAGTTGTAGTCTCTTAATATTCTACCTTATCACTGTTTTCATGATTTTCATCCTCAAAATGTTATTAATGATCATGGTGGGTCTCTCATGTTGTGAAAAACAACTAAAATGATTTTTCATTAAATCAATTTGATAATCTTGAGATGATTTGTGTTTCTGCAGCCATGTTGAAACTAAGGTTTTTAAGATGTTCCAAATGCAAGTAATAAGAATATCATATGAAAAAGACATCCTGTTAACATTGAACTTTTTAATATGTTATATCAAATAACATGGTCAAATAATTTGAATGATAATTTTCAGAGTCCAAAGTATAAAAATTATCTTATTGTATCAATTGAGCATAATTATTACCTCAACTACTGAGGAAAAGAACAAAGACATAATGTGAAAGTTTTTCTTCCACAATCAAAGTATATATGTTTTTAACATTGCGGACATGCAGATTTGATCTAATCATAACACTTAAAAGCATATCTTGGTTGTAGTTAAGCTTCTGTAAGATATCGAAAACAAAATGATGTTGACCTTGATATTTAACCTTAGCCATAACTAATCTCGAGGATTGGTAAGTACTATTTTGAGACACCCATGATATGATTGATGAAAGTGCAATCAAAGAATGAAAAGTTCATTACTATCTACTTTCACTCTTCAACACATGGTTTAGATAGAGATGTTGGGACAAGCTAAAAAGTTATCTCATATGTAATGGATTGTCTCTCTAATAGAAAAGTAAACAAAACATTATAGAAATATCCAAAGCAAAAGTTACCACCTCAATATCTTCATCCTACGTGTTTATAAATATAAGAAAAATCAAAATTATATATGGGTTGAAAATATTTTAGATTGCAAAAGCTAAAATTTCAGACTATATAATTAAGAACTTTCAAACATTTATTTTATATTACATGAATTATATAATCAATTCTAGATATGAAAATGTATTTCAAGGTTACACAATTCATAATATATTTCATATCATACAACTACATAATTTATAAATGTATTATAAATTATACAATTTAAAATATATTTTTAAATTGTATAATCTAAAAATACTTCTTAAATTCTATAATTTAGAATATATTTTCAAAGCAGGTCAGAATTCTGTGAAAAATCCACGATGGAAAACTGATTAGAATTTGACTCCAGGACTAAGTTATGAATTAACTTTCTTTAAAAAATAGAATTTGAAGAAAAAAAGTTATATTTTTTAAATTTTAAATAATAATTTTTATATAAACTATTAAATTAAATTAATCAATACTATTTAAATAATTAATAGATATTTTATTGATAATAGTTTACGAACTACAGTTTATTTAAGTATAAATTATTAAATTTAATGATTTAATATAAATTAATATTGAATGTTGAAATAATTTAAACTAAATATTTAAATATAAATTAATTTTTATTTTGAATAAAAAAATATTACTAGTAATGATTTACATAAAAAATGAATATAAAATAAATTTAACTAATGATATTAAATAATTATTATTCATTTAAGATATTAAAGTTTATTTTATTTTATTATATTGTTATTAAGGATGTAATTTTATTATTCAAATTTATCATTATAAATAGAAGTTAATTTTGTAATTGATTACTTATAGAAGAGAATATGAATATATTATTCCGTGAATTATATAAATAATTTAATAAATTAGCTAATTTTATATTAATTTCTTGCCTATTTATTTAATTATTTAAATAATATAATTTTTTTCAAATTCTGTTTTTTTAAAAGGAAAAATTAGGTCTGGAAATCCAATTTTTGCAAAACAAAAGTTAGAATTTGACTTCTCAATAATTAAATTCTATCATATTTGAGTGAATTGTGCTACCTTAGTAAATATTCTGTATAACGTGTTATCTGGGAAATTCTTGGCAATGTGTGTTAACTAACAATAATTATGACCGCAGCCATTAGAATCTGGCTTTTCCTTTTAGAAATTACTAGATAATCTTTAACTACTCATTAATGGTCATACGTAATAACTGACAACTATTTTTTCTTAATACTTCAAAAAAATAAAAAAGAGTTAACGACAAGTGTGTTAAACAATTGATTGATTGATTGATTTTATGCTTAAAAGTGTAAATACAAAATCAGACCTAAAATTGTTTATATTTTTAAGCAGAGAGATAATGATATTTTAATACTTCAATCAATTTTTACAATCACTTTTTATTTTTTTCTTTTATTTTTTTATTAATTATTATAATCTAAATAAGAATTAGGAAGAATGAAAAACTACATAAAGTATGATAAGAGAATATAAAAAAGTTAATAAAAAAATTACTAAAAAAATATTAAATAAAAATTAATTTTAGAAATCAAAATAGTTTATTATTATTTTGACTATTTTATAAACTAAAAAATATTAATATTTAAAATAATTTCTATTATTAATAAAAATTTATAAAATAATTTTTAAATAGATATTTAACAATTAGTTACAAAAATTTTAGCTACTAAATATTTATATTTTAAATTAATAAAGACTAATTTTGAATTTAAAATATTAATAACTAAAACTTGATAACTAATTTAAATATTAATTTAAAAATTATTTTATAATATTTTATTAATAATAAAAATCACATATTAATAATTTTTTAAGTCTATTTTAAATATTATAATTTTAGATTATAATTGTAACACTTTGTAAGAGTATTTATGTGAGTCTTTGACAGCCATTCCAATCCTGCAGTCCCTCTCAGCCTTCACCTCGATCAAAGATCAAAGTAGCAGAAAAGGAAAGTCGATAATGACTAAAGTTTTGGGGAAGGGTGTTTGCTAAACGTTTATGTCAAACATTTTCCATATTTCCATATGGGAATATCAGAGACACGTGAAACTGTTTCTTTATAATTTCTCTTTAAAACAATCAAGATATTATGGCATACGCTCTTACGTCATCTCCGCAAACTATCACTCTGTATAAAACCACATAGCAAGCCACACCAGAAAGAAACACAGTGACAGCAAAATTCATTTGCCTCTTCTTAGTAACCATGCTTTCCCAAACAACCAATCTTCACTTCGTCTTGTTTCCCCTCATGTCTCAAGGCCACATGATCCCCATGATGGATATTGCAAGACTACTGGCGCACCGTGGTGTGGTTGTTACCATATTCACCACCCCAAAAAATGCATCACGTTTCAATTCAGTTCTTTCTCGTGCTCTATCATCTGGTCTCCAAATCCGGTTTCTACAACTTCATTTTCCAGCAAAAGAGGCAGGACTACCTGAAGGGTGTGAGAATTTCGACATGGTAACATCAAGGGATATGATGAACAAAATGTTCCACACCATCAGAATGCTTCAGAAGTCAGCAGAGGAATTGTTTGAAGCACTAACACCAAAACCAAGTTGCATAATCTCCGACTTCTGCATTCCTTGGACCGCTCAGATAGCTGAAAAGTATCATATTCCAAGGATTTCATTCCACGGATTTTCTTGCTTCTGCCTCCATTGTCTGCACCAGCTACACACTTCAGAGGTTTGTGAAAGCATCACTTCAGAGTCCGAGTATTTCACTATTCCCGACATACCTGACCAAATTCAAGTTACCAAAGAGCAGTTACCAGGAGCACTCTCAATTGATTTGAAGGGCTTTGGAGACCAGTTGCGTGACGCTGAGAGAAAGACGTATGGGGTTATCATAAATACTTTTGAAGAGTTGGAGAAGGCGTATGTGAGGGATTACAAGAAGGTGAAAAATGATAAGATGTGGTGCATTGGTCCTGTTTCATTATGCAACAATGATGGTTTGGATAAGGCTGAAAGAGGCAATCGGGCCTCAATTAATGAGCACAATTGCTTGAAGTGGCTAGATTTGCAGCAACCTAAGTCAGTGGTCTATGTTTGTTTTGGAAGCTTATGCAACTTGATTCCTTCACAGCTTGTGGAGTTGGCCTTGGCCTTGGAAGATACTAAAATACCATTTGTATGGGTTATTAGGGAGGGAAGTAGGTTCCAAGAACTGGAAAAGTGGATCTCTGAAGAAGGGTTTGAGGAAAGGACGAAAGGGAGAAGCCTTATAATAAGAGGTTGGGCACCACAAGTAATAATACTATCACACCCTTCCATTGGAGGATTCTTAACACACTGTGGTTGGAATTCAACACTTGAAGGGATAAGTGGTGGAGTGCCACTGGTTACCTGGCCTCTATTTGGTGATCAGTTTTTAAATGAGAAGCTTGTTACTGATGTGTTGAAGATTGGAGTGAGCGTTGGAGTAGAGGTTCCCTTGATGTGGGGAGAAGAAGAGAGGAGAGGTGTGTTGGTGAAGAAGGAGGATATTGGGAGGGCAATATGTAGAGTGATGGATGAAGATGGAGAAGAAAGCAAAGAGAGAAGAGAAAGAGCAAGAGAATTGAGTGAGATGGGAAAGAGAGCGATGGAAAAAGGTGGCACTTCTCATCTTGGCATCACTTTGCTTATTCAAGACATTATACAAAATTCAACTGCTCAGGCTCAAGAATCGCATCTTACATGCTCTGCTTGATTTGTTGCTCATCTTACTCTCATCTTTGTACTATTTATTTGTCCAATTATACCATAACCTGTATCCAGATTTTATTAAGTGCCTCTTTGGATCAGGAGTGCACTATTTCTGCGGACGGAAATGAAAGTACACCCTTGTTTGGATCAGAGGATGAGGGAGTAGGGGAGTGGGTGGCTGGAAGGTGCAGGCTTCTTCTCTCAAGTGCAGAGAAATAAGTGAGAAAAATAAATAAGTGGGAAAAGAGAGAAGCCACCTAAATATTCTGCAATTATGCATGTGCCCCTATTTTTTTTATAAAATCTGCTATGGATTAATCATATATAATTTTGTATATATTTTTTTAACTATCCATGCACATATAATAAAACATAAAAAAAAACTAAAATTGTAAAAAAGTTTATATATAATAAAAGAATTAACTATATTAATAATATAAATATTAAAATAACAATAATATTTAAAATAAATTTTTAAAATAATATAATAAATATTAATTAAAATCATTTCAATTATTTTAATTTTATTTCGAATAAACTGTACACACCCAAAAAAAATATAATTATTTATAATAAAAATAAAAATATTAAATATATTTCTAATAAAATAAAAATGCCTATATATATATTAATAAAAATAGTATAAAAATTTAGTTAAATTAAATTTTACAAAATATTTCATATTTTATTATTTAAATATTTTAAAGATAAGAGTAAATTTGTAAATATATATAATTTAAAGAATCATAAATAATATTAAAATTATCTAAATACATTAATTTACACAAAGGTGAATTTGTAATCTTACAATTTACACAATTTAAAATAATTCAAAATATCATTACAACCATCACATCAGTCACATATTTCAATAAACTTTCCTCACATGTTCATCCTAACATACCATAATCTAAACAACTTCAAAAAAATTCACATTTTTACTCTCCACACCCTCAATTTTCCACTCCCCCATATCCTCTAATCCAAACAAAGCTTGACATGGTGACATTGTGAAGAATGAAAACACAGTTTATATTTTAATAAATTAATTAATATTTCATTCATTTTTATTTTATTTTTTAATTCAAAATATAATTATATTATTATAAGTGTTTATTACATGTATGTTATTTATTGTTGATGGTGTTAAAGGTATTAAAGAAACTTTTCTCTTTTATTACTCATTTCTATAAATTCAACTGAGTAAATGAATTAATTCTTTTTCTCAAATAATATTATTTTTAAAACAAATTACTCAACCAAATCTAGATCCACTTTATCTGTCAAAATAGATCTTTATAGACAGAATTTCATTTCCATAAAACTCATTTCTAACCTTTATTTTTTCATCTTATACTAATAAGTTAAAATTTAGTTTTCCAAGAACTGAATTCTAATATAACTTTTCACTTTTTCTTTGCAAAAAATTAATAAACAACTAATGAAAATAAAAAATAATAACAATATAATTTTTTAAATTACTTAAATATTTAATAATTTTATTTTGTATTATTTCAAAAAATATTTTGTTATTAAATTTATTTTTATTATATGAAACTTAAAAACAAAATAAAAATATAATTTCTTATTATTAATATTTTTTTATTTTATTGAATTAATCTTTTTGATATTTTTTTTTTTAAAAAAAGTGAAAAACTATGTTAGAATTCAGTATTTGAAAACCAAATTTTTATCTGCTTTTCCACACAAGATGCAAAAAGTAAAGGTCAGAATTTGGTTGATGATCAACACTAAAAAATATTTATTTTGATAAATTGTCCACTTGAGTTTTATCGGGTAAATGTTTTTAAAATATTATTATTTAAGAAAAAACTTGGTAAATGAAAATATAAAAGATTTAAATATTCGGCGGCAATAAAAATATAATAATTTTATTTTAGCTGGCAAAGTCAGTATAGGTGCCTCTCATATAGTGTTCTTCTTTGCTACCATGTGTGCTAAGCAAATAATATTTATACATTTAAATATAAAAACACAAAACATTCTTAATAAGTTCAGTATTAATATATAATGTCGTATTTATCCTCGTTTTCTGCCGAAAAACTACTTTGCGGCAACCACCAAAACCCTGACATACTTTTTAATATATTATAATAATTTTAAACATGTATAAATTATATTATACATGTATTTTAATATTTTTACTATTATATTTATATTTTAAAAAAATATAATTAGTATTTTATAAAATTGGTCAGTTTTTTTTTATCAAAAAAAAAATAAATGAATTAAAAGTAACATTTAAGGATGTTTATACAAAGCCTATTTAGAAAAGGGGCAAAGCTAAAACTAGTGTTTCAGCTGGACAAAACCCAGCCTAAGCACCCTACTAATCCCCATGAAGGCATGAACCTGCTGAATCATGCAGATTACAGCAGAACGTGCCAAGGGTCTTATGCTTTCCTTGTCCACTTCACCCATTCAAGATCTACTCAGCTTCATTACCAACAACTTCGACCCTTTGCTTATATCTACATCCAACCAGCTCCAACAGTTCCTTTAGCAGCATAAAACCAGAGAAAAACCAGATGTCACGGACTGCCTCCAGAAAACACACGTCAGAGCCCCTGTCCCAGTAGATTAAACTGCTCCTTCTTGCTAAAGTACTGCACCATTTTAAATATCACAACCAAAACAGCATCTGTTCTGGATCCCACTCATCACCACCATCGACCCCTCCATCCTTTTCCACACAGCTTGACTCCTTCCTAAACCCACTTATATATATAGTTTTTGATGCAGGACATTGAATGGATCTATTACAAAGTGACTTTAAACCTAATTCAACCCCATAAAACCGGCTCAATAATGTGAGGTTTGCACCCATTTATATACTATGAAAGACTCTAATCTTTAGTTGACGACGTGGGATCTTCAACACACCCCTCGAGACTGTCAATTCGTGCGTGGGACTATATATTATGGATGGTCCGATAGCGGGTGGCACGATAGGCCCAACACAAACACTCGCTATAGCTCAAAATGTCTCTGATACCATATTACGAAGTGGACTTTAAGCCTAACTCAACCCCATAAAATCGGTTCAACAATGTGAGATTTGCACCCACTTATATACTATGAAAGACTTTAATCTCTAATCGAAAAAAATAATAATTAAAAGAGTCTGAGTTATGCTTCTTCCATAACCATGATTAATTTACGGATTAAGTTAATTTAGAACGTGGATTAAACGGATAAAATTAATAATTTAATTAAACTTATATCATTTTTTTTCTAGTTAATCGATTTTGCGGGTGGATCCATATATCTTTTTCTAAATAATTTATTTAAAGTGTTAACATATTTAATTTTCTATTGTAAATTATTGGGCTTTGTTTCTTTGTCCAACTTTCCTTTTCTATTTTAGTTAGGTCTTAATATTTCTCTTATATATACACCATGTATTTTACTCTTTAATATACAAGTGAATAAAAGTTTATTTTATATTTAGTTTTCTCTACAAGTAGGGTTTATCAAAACCTTTTTTTTTCATTACGATTACGTACAATTACGTACACTACATTAAAGCATCACATCAGGCAAGGAATATTCATCATCTTCATTTACTGTAATATGGTATCAGAGCCATTTCGAGCCTATCCTAGCGAGTGTTTGTGTTGGGTCTATCGTGCCACCCGCTATCGGGCCGCTATCGGACCACCCATAATATATAGTCCCATGCACGAGTTGGCAGTCTCGGCGTGAGGAGGTATGTTGGAGATCCCACATCGACTAGAGATTAGAGCCTTTCATTGTATATAAGTGGGTGCAAACCTCACCCCATTGAGCCGGTTTTATGGGGTTGAGTTAGGCTTAAAGTCCCTTCTCTCTGATTTTTATTTCCTTCTTTGCTATTCTTGGTTTTTTTTTTTTTTGTTTTTTTTTTCTTTCTTTAAATCCTTGTAGGCGATGGCTAATGCAAATCCCACACCGGCTTCCTCTTCAAATGGAAACCCTACACTGATGCCCCTTTTGGAACAGCCGATGAACAATTTCCTATACTTACACCCAAGCGAGAATCCCGCAGCCTCGTTGGTGTCGCCTGTTCTTGATTCAACAAACTACCATTCGTGGAGTCGGTCCTTCATCACTGCTCTTAGTGCCAAGAACAAAGTGGAGTTCATACTTGGCTCACACCCGTGCCCACAAAGGGATGATCCCACTTTTTCGTCTTGGACACGCTGTAACAACATGGTTGTCTTTTGGTTAGTACACTCGGTTTCAATCCCTATTAGGCAAAGCATTGTTTGGATGGACATAGCCTTTGACATCTGGAATGATTTAAAATTTAGATATTCACAAGGGGATTTATCTCGCATTTCTGATTTGCAATTTGAAGTTATTTCTTTAAACCAGGGGGATATGTCTGTCACAGAGTATTTTACAAAATTGCGTATTATTTGGGACGAATTAGAGAATTTTAGACCTAATCCTGTGTGCACATGCCTAGTAAAATGTTCTTGTTCGGTCATTTCTATTATAAATCAAAGAAAATGTGAGGATCGTGCTATGCAATTTTTAAGAGGATTAAATGATCAGTATAAAAATATCTGTTCTCATGTTTTGCTCATGGATCCCATTCCTGCCATATCCAAAAAAATTTCCTTGGTTCTTCAACAAGAGAGACAATTATCCACTGTTGTTCCTACCCCTAGTCTTCATAGTCTTAACAGTAGTCGCACTACTACATGCAATTTTTGTGGTAAATACGGTCATACTGAAGCTGTTTGTTTTCGAAAAGTGGGTTTTCCTTCTGGTGATGTTAAAACCTCAAAGTTTTCTTCTACTCGAAAAAATTGCACTTTTTGTAATCGTCTTGGCCACACTGTCGACACCTGTTATAAAAAGCATGGGTTTCCTCCTGGCTACAAATCCATCAATAGGACATCCCAAGCCAACAATATGTTTACTACTAACTCTTCTTCTGAGTCTTTTTCTAAAGAACGGGATGTAAAGGGGATTCAACTTACATCACAACAGTGTCAATTCCTGACCAACATTTTGCGTCAGCAAAACCTTGAGGATCCTGCCCCTCACGCTCAAATTAATCAAGTCGGAACCTTCTCGACGGACAAAATCACCAATACCGAGCAATCTTCAACGGGTAAGTTTTTCTTTTCACTATGTGCTATAAAAGAATCTTGGCTTGTTGATTCTGGTGCCACTGATCATGTTTGCCACAATTTGAGCGCTTTTACTACTTGGACTAAAATCAAACCGGTCTTAATTAGTCTCCCAAATGGTCAAACTGTTTATGCCACATATTTTGGTTTAGTACACTTTTCGGCCAAGTTTTATTTGTCTGATGTGTTATATGTGCCTCATTTTCAATTAAACTTAATATTTGTTTCTAAACTCACACACCAACTTAAATGCACTTTAACTTTCACTTTAACTCACTTCATTATACAGGACAATCTCACCCAAGAGAGGATTGGTACAGTTGAAGCCACTGGTGGCTTGTACCCTGTCACTACCTTGCCTGCTTCTAGTCGCTCTAAACCACATAACTTTGCTCCTCTTATTAATTGTAATATCACGGACAAAACACTGTGGCACTATAGACTGGGGCACCCTTCACATGAAAGATTACATGTCTTACGTAAACAATACCCTTTTATTACTATTGATACTCATCATGTATGTGACACTTGTAGTCGTGCAAAACAGAGAAAACTTCCTTTCACTTTAAGTACTACTGCTACCTCTGCTATTTTTGATCTTGTTTGTACACTTTGATATTTGGGGACCCTGTTCCATAACTTCTATGCAAGGTTTTTTCGTTATTTCTTAACTATTGTTGATCATTACTCGTGTTATACTTGGGTTATTTTGTTGCATAATAAATCTGAAGTGCGTTCGCACATCATTAACTTCACTGTTTTTGTTCAAAATCATTTCCAAACTAATATCAAAACGATTCGTACTGACAATGGTGTTGAGTTTGCTATGTCCAGTTTTTATGCTTCAAAGGGAATTATACATCAAACATCTTGTGTTGAAACACCACAACAAAATGGCATTGTGGAACGTAAACATCAACACATACTAAATGTAACCAGGGCCTTACTTTTTCAAGCAAATCTTCCTCCTATTTTTTGGGAATTTGCTGTAAATCATGTTGTTTTCTTAATAAATTCTATTCCTACTCCATTACTTAATAACATCACTCCTCATGAACAATTGTTTGGAAAACCATATGACATTTCTTTTTTAAAAGTGTTTGGTTACCTATGTTATGCTAGTATCATTACTGCACATAGGAAGAAATTATATGATAGATCTATCAAAGGTATTTTTCTTGGTTTCCCGCAAAATACAAAAGGTTATATTGTCTTAAATTTAAAGTTTCATCGCATAGAGATGTCAAGACATGTAATCTTTCATGAAACCCATTTTCCATATAAATTGGATGGTGGCTTGCCTACGGACCCCAACACTTTATCTCTCCCTATTTCTAACGCATATAATTCTGCTCTTGATTTTTTTTCTGATACTGCACCTCCTGCCGAGCCGTGTGCCTCTACTCCTGCATCTCTTGCCGAGCCGTGTGCCTCTACTCCTGCATCTCTTGTCGAGCCGTGTGCCTCTACTCCTGCACCCAATACTGCCCCTCCACCAGCCTTATTATCCTTTGATATTCCAGAAATAATGTCTCTGCTCCTGCATCCAACACTGCACCTCCACCAGCATCATCACCTCCTGCACCTCCAGGAAGCACCTCACCCCAATTTCCAAGAAGATCAACTCATCCTCACCGACAACCTGCCTATCTTGCTGATTTCCACACAACAACCAACACTGTAAGTAGTAGATATCCTATTCATAATTACTTGTCTTACAATTCCTTATCTTCTAATTTTAGAAATATTATTTCCTCTATCAATTCTCATCCTGAACCTCGCACCTATACCGAAGCCTCCAAACATGCTTCTTGGCAATCTGCCATGCAAGTTGAGCTTCAAGCTCTTGCTGCTAACAATACTTGGCAACTTACCCCTCTCCCTCCAGGAAAGAAAACTATTGGTTGTAAATGGGTATATAAAATCAAATATCATTCTGATGGCACTGTTGAGCGCCACAAAGCTAGAGTTGTTGCCAAAGGGTTCACCCAAGTTGAAGGACTTGATTTCTTAGACACTTTTGCACCTGTTGCTAAACTCACTATCGTTCGCCTTCTCCTTGCTGTTGCCAAAAATTGGGTTTTAAAACAACTTGATGTCAATAATGCCTTTCTTCACGGTGATCTCCATGAAGAGGTATACATGACCCCCCCCCACCTGGCCTCTCTCTTCCTTCTCCCCAGCATGTCTGCAAGCTTCAACGGTCTTTGTATGGTCTTCGTCAAGCTGGTCGTCAATGGTACGCAAAACTTTCTACTTTTCTTTTATCAAATAAGTACTCTATCTCTGTTGCTGACCACTCTCTTTTTCTTAAATATAATAATGATAAACTCACTGTTATTCTTGTTTATGTTGATGACTTGGTCTTAACTGGTGATGACACGGAGGAAATCAATACAATTACTGCATCCCTTCACCATCACTTCAAGATAAAAAATTTAGGTAATCTCACTTATTTTTTGGGACTGGAAATTGTTCGCAACAGTACTGGTCTTCATTTAAGTCAACGCAAGTATACTCTTGATCTCCTTCAAGAAACTGACATGCTTGACTCTGCACCTGTGGCCACTCCTATGACTCACACCTCCCGTCTCTCTCTCGACCAAGGCTCACCTCTCGATGCTGATGCCACTTCCCAGTACAGAAGACTCATTGGACATCTAATTTACTTAACCAACACGCAACCAGACATCGCCTTCGCTGTCCACAATTTAAGTCAATTCATATCTGCACCCACAACTCATCATCAGCAAGCTGTCTCCCGTCTTTTGCGTTACCTCAAAGGCACCCCTGGTGAACGACTATATTTTTCTCACACTAGTTCACTTCACCTTTGTGGTTTTAGTGACTCTGACTGGGCAACATGCCCTACCACAAGCAAATCTGTCACTGGATATTCCATCTACTTAGGAGACTTCCTAATATCATGGAAATCAAAAAAGCAGCCAACTATAGAGCACTTGCCACCACCACATGTGAGCTACAATGGTTGTCTTACCTCTTTTAGGATTTACATCTTCCTCTCTCCCAGCCTGCAACCCTGTATTGTGACAACAAATCTGCCCTTCAAATAGCTTCCAATCAAGTTTTTCATGAACGAACCAAGCACATCGAAATTGATTGTCACCTAGTTCGTGAAAAACTTAACTGGTCTCCTCAAAGTGCTGCCCATTACCTTTGCAATGCAAGTTGCTGACATATTCACCAAACCCCTTGCTTCCGCACAGTTCTCTACTCTCAAATCCAAGCTGGGTTTGACAAATATCTACTCCCCAGCTTGAGGGGATGTTAACATTTAATTTTCTATTGTAAATTATTGGGCTTTGTTTCTTTGGCCCAACTTTCCTTTTCTATTTTAATTAGGTCTTAATCTTTCTCTTATATATACACCATGTATTTTACTCTTTAATATACAAGTGAATAAAAGTTTATTTTATATTTAGTTTTCTCTACAAGTAGAGTTTATCAAAACCTTTTTTTTTTCATTACGATTACGTACAATTACGTACACTACATTAAAGCATCACATCAGGCAAGGAATATTCATCATCTTCATTTACTATAATATAAAGTTTGTAAAACAAAAATGATTAAATTAAATTTGTTTCAGAATTATTTTTTCTAATGTCATATTTTTATGAAGTTTTGATGAATCCCTGCATATATGCAAGCTTATCTTTCCAGGTGAAGAGGTGGTAGGGAGAGATAGAAGCCATGCTAAGAAGAGTGTGACAGCACAGCTTTTTCTTATCAACTTCTTTGTCTGCATTTCTATTGGTAGAGAATTTTGTGAAGCTAAAACTCTGTTACATCGTCCACCTTCCATATCCATCCACTGCAACCACAATAATTATTAAATCCTTCAAAATCATTATTTATCTCTAAATTTATGAACCACAAATATCATTGTAAACTAACATAATTATATAAGGCTGTAAAAAATAAGTATATTTTTATTAATAAATGTACTTTACTTCATCCTCTCTTATATTTTCATATATATATTGTAGTGATAGACACGTTTTTTACCTATCTTAATCAAGTTTTTGCTCAGATTTGGGAGATCAAATTTGAGAAATTGTATAATTATAGATAGATTTCTGACTTACCTTAAACAAAGTTTTTGTTACGAATTGAGGGATTATATAGTAATAGATAATTTTTCCATCAAACTTCTAAGTTTTCAGCTGAGACCGTAGTAATAAGTAGGTTTTCAATCTATCCAATCATTAAAGATTAATTAAGAAAAAAATAAGATATTCTTCTGAAGTAAATATAAAGGAATTTATCACAGTCAAACCAGAATAAACATGTAATCTGAAATAAATTTATCAAATAAATCTAATAAATCTTAATACAAGCAAAATAAACACATAATCTGAAATAAATCTGCTGATATAATAATTTCTAAGACAACTAAATAGTGTAAAAATAATAGTTAATTAAAAATAAAAGATAAAATGAGACCAAAAAAAACTAGGAGTATGGACATTAATTTAGTTATAAATAGAATTGGAATGATTTATAACTTAGAAAAGAAAATACTGAATATTCTATAGCGTCATCTCTCTTAACTATAATATATATATATATATATATATATATATATATATATATATATATATATATATATATATATATGTATGTATGGTCATTGTCTAACTGTATTTTTAGTCTCAAATATGTGAAGTGTCGTGTATTATGTTAGTAAAGCAAATTTAGATATAAAATATTTAGAGTTATACACAGTCTTAGTTAAAATAAAATATTTCTCTTCTTTTATTTTCCAATTCTGCAAAAACAATTTATTCTTTAATAGTCATTTAGTGCTTTCATATATATTCAGTAGATTTTGGCCACCAGTCATCTGATTCTGGTTCTCTCAGATAATCCGAAAGACATTGCATATGCTCTTACATCATCCCACAAATTTATGGCACTTTATAAAAACTGGGACAATTAAGCATATGTGAAGAGCAACACCAAAGGCTCACCACAAACACTTTCATTTGCCTCTTCCAACCATGGTGTTCCTAACAGAAAATCTTCACTTCGTCTTGTTTCCCCTCATGGCTCAAGGCCACATGATCCCCATGATAGATATTGCAAGACTATTGGCACAACGTGGTGTGGTTGTTACCATATTCACCACCCCAAAAAATGCATCACGTTTCAATTCAGTTCTTTCTCGTGCTGTTTCATCTGGTCTGCAAATCCGACTTGCACAATTCCATTTTCCAGCAAAAGAGGCAGGGCTACCTGAAGGGTGTGAGAATTTCGACATGATAATAAGACCAGAAGATATGATGAACAAAATGTTCCATGCCATCAGCATGCTTCATAAGTCAGCAGAGGAATTGTTTGAAGCACTAACACCAAAACCAAGTTGCATAATCTCTGACTTCACCCTTCCTTGGACCGCTCAAGTAGCCGAAAAGTATCATATTCCAAGGATTTCGTTCCACGGATTTTCTTGCTTCTGCCTCCATTGTCTGCACCAGGTACACATTTCAGAGGTTTGTGAAAGCATCACTTCAGAATCCGAGTATTTCAAGATTCCTGGCATACCTGACCAAATTCAAGTTACCAAAGAGCAGATACCTCTGATGGTCCCGACATTAAACGAACATAAAATATTTATGGAGCAGATACGCGATGCTGAAATGAAGTCATATGGGGTAATCATAAATACTTTTGAAGAGTTGGAGAAAGCATATGTGAGGGATTACAAGAAGGTGAGAAACGATAAACTTTGGTGCGTTGGTCCAGTTTCATTATGTAACAAAGATAGTTTGGATAAGATTCAAAGAGGCAACCAGGCCTCAATTAACGAGCACCATTGCTTGAAGTGGCTAGATTTGCAGCAACCTAAGTCAGTGGTCTATGTTTGTTTTGGAAGCTTATGCAACTTGATTTCTTCACAACTTGTGGAGTTGGCCTTGGCCTTGGAAGATACAAAAAGGCCATTTGTATGGGTTATTAGGGAGGGAAGTCAGTTCCAAGAACTAGAAAAGTGGATCTCTGAAGAAGGGTTCGAGGAAAGAACCAAAGGGAGAGGCCTTATAATTCGAGGTTGGGCACCACAAGTGATAATATTATCACACCCTTCCATTGGAGGATTCTTAACACACTGTGGTTGGAATTCAACACTTGAAGGGATAAGTGTTGGAGTGCCACTGGTTACCTGGCCTCTATTTGCAGATCAATTTTTAAATGAGAAGCTTGTTACTGATGTGTTGAAGATTGGAGTGAGCGTTGGGGTAGAGGTTCTACTGAAGTGGGGAGAGGAAGAGAAGATAGGTGTGTATGTGAAGAAGGATGATATTAAGAGGGCAATATGCATGGTGATGGATGAAGATGGAGAAGAAGGCAAAGAGAGAAGAGAAAGGGTAAGGAAACTGAGTGAGATGGGAAAGAGAGCCGTTGAAGAAGGAGGCTCTTCTCATCTTGATATCACATTGCTTATCCAGGACATCATGCAACAATCAACAACCAAAGATGATACATATTTGACGCACGCTTGAAGAGTTGCAATTTACATTGTTTTTAACTATAATGGTATATTGCATGTCTACTTTCTAATTTTATGAACCCAAATCTGCATGTCCTCGGTCTGTTTTTTTCTCTTATGTCTAAGTTTGCTTTCAAAATTGGAATCATAATATTTTGGAATTATTTTATTTGAAATACATATTATTTTACGAAGTGATTTACAGAAATGTCAAATAAACCAATAAAAAAATATACAATAGCAAATTCGTAAATTGTACAATTTTTTTATGGTAAGTGATAAATAAGAAACATTTTGTTTAAGTTGGTTTTTCTCAAAACTGACTTAGAATAGCATACATATAGTTTTTGCTTACTTTTCTCGTCTTTTTCACTGTTTTTTTACAATTTCTTTCACTGTTGTTAACGTTCATGTGTGTTTGCCTGCCTGCTGTCGCTACCCCTCTCTTCCACTATTGCAACTAGTCACGTGTCTTTACAGTGTGTTTGGTTAAACTCATGTACGTACGGTTGTCCACTCGCAAAAGTGAGATCGAAACACGTTTAGATCCCTCGATTTAGAAAATATGAACGAATAATTACATCAGATGCAACTCTTCATATCCTCGATGAGTTACGAATAAAGGCTTGTTTGGATTAGAGCAGGATTTTGGAGGATTTCAACGAGTGGATAGATGAGAATTGAGAGAAAAGTGTGAAGAAAGTGACTAAATTATGGTAGAAAAGTTTATTTGCATAAAGTATGAAATATATAAAGTTTATTTGTATGAAATATTATAATATGATGAAAAAATAATAAAAATAAAATGTATTATTATATATTATTGTATAAATTACAAAGTAAAAAAGAAGACAAAAAAAAAAAACACAATCATCCTAGGTTACTTTTCTCTCAAATCTTTACATATGAAAAGAATGAGAGAAATTACTATTCATGCAAATTCACTATTCTTCTTCATTGCATATCCCTTGATCCAAATAATGGATATCTTTTCACATCATTCCTCCTCAACACTACAAAGCTTTAATCAAATCATAATCCAAAATAAAAAAATATATAAAATTATTAAAAAATAAATTATTAAAAAATTTAACATAATATAATAATAATAATAACAAATTTTATTGATATTAATAATATAAATATATTATAAATAATATTTGAATATAATTTATAAAATATAATAAAATTAGAAATAATAATGTTAATTAAAATAATAATAAGTACAAATTAAAAAATTAATAATAACTAAATAAATTTATTAAATAATAGTACTAATAATAATATTTTTTAATTTTAATTTTTAACAAATATTTAATAATAATATCAATAAAAATACAATTACAAGATAAAAACAAATATATTTATTTATGTAACAAAATAATAATAATAATAATCTTAATTATAAAAATATTATTATTATTATTTAATATAAAAAAATTAATATTTTTTATGTTGCAACAATTTTATATGATTCAATTTTTTTTTCAAAGTAACTCTAACACAGTATCGAAATCAATGAATGATAAGTAACTCCTATTATTTCTGAAAAATAATTATTCAATAATAAAAAAATAATTTTCTAATTAACTCAAATCTACACAAAATACTTCATAATTTATTATTAAAATATTTTTAAAGGTAATAATAAATTTATAAGTTATATTTTAAATCTCTTAAAAAAAATTAAAAATTATTTCACAATCATCAAATTACTTACAAAGAATTAATAAAATTTATTTAAAATTAACTTTACATACTTAATTCAAATAACTTCATTTTCTTTTTCCTATCCCTCTTCACTTTCTTTTTCCTAACCCTCGAATCCCTCTTCACTTTCTTTTTCCTAACCCTCGAATCTTTACATATCCCCTCTCATTACGTTAAGTCAGGATGTAGGCTTTCTGTTAAGCTAATGCAAGTCGTGATTTTAGCCCACATCGTTACCACTGTGGAACTTTTACACCACAATTTTGCATCAAATTTATGCACCAAATATTAAAATGAATTTGAAAAAAAAAATTATGTATATGGGTAAGTATGTTGAATAACATAACTTCATTTTTAAGTCATCCGAATACGACTTTAATTTAATGTAATTTTTTTTAAAAATAATAATTAAGAGCACAACATAATTTTAGTTCAATGAAGAAGACTCAGAAGTTATATTAACTGAACACAAATTTTTCTAATATTATTTACTGCTTAAGTTTTTTTTCGTAAAAGTTGAAGTTGTCAGAAGTATGATAACTAACCTCTCAGTTCAATTTGAATAAAATTTCGCACCAACGAACATATACAGTGATAATTAAAATAAATAATAACATAATTAAATATTTAAATTTGTATTCAAAATATAATATAATTTTAATATTTTTTAAACAAGGTAAATGTTTGAATAAACAAGTGAATTTAATTCTATACTAATTTTATTAATATTAATACGATTTACATATAATCATTCTATAATAAAACATTTCTGAATTAATATATTAATATGTGATATTGAAGAAAATTATTAATGTCAATATTATTAATTTAAAACTAATATAATAATAATAAATATTAAATTAAAATATTTATTAAATGTTAGATAATAATAAAAAATTAAACGTGTTAATTTAAAATGGGAATATTTTGAAATTATGGAAAACTTATTCTTCCGTAAAATATTATTTAAATACCTATTAAAAAATTAGAAATAGTTAAGAAACTTCCTAAAAATTTAACTCTTTTAATAAAATCATGGATTTTTTTTCCAAAATAAATTCATTTAATTTTTTACCTAAATAAACTTATTCTCACTTTCTTTTTTAGATTAAACTTTGTTTATTATTGATGTTGAGGATTCGGTACCCTGAGCTCAATTTTTAACATGAAATGGACTTCCTCTTTCTTCCATTTAAAAAAATTGAAAAATATATTTTGGAATTTGGCTATTCAAGAATGGAATTCTGGTTTATTTTTCGGTGAGGGTATGTTGAGTATGATGTTTTTCATTTTTTTTAAAATGAGGACAAAAGAGAGGAAAAGAAACACGGGTAGTTTTACTGTTAAAAATTCGGCC
Source organism: Phaseolus vulgaris (assembly GCF_051622355.1). NCBI lineage: Eukaryota > Viridiplantae > Streptophyta > Magnoliopsida > Fabales > Fabaceae > Phaseolus > Phaseolus vulgaris. The sequence goes on from NC_143498.1 coordinate 47,857,119, forward strand.
ATCTGAACTCAATTCTCATAGTATGAATAATAAATAAGTTTAACTTAGGAATTAAAGTGGGATTAATTTATTTGGACAATATTTTTTAAATCGGTTTATTTGAAAAAAGTAATTATAATAATGTGATTTGAAATTTAATTAGCATATAAAAAGGCAGAATAGAGGAATCAGAAGTGGCACAATATCCAACGTAAGTGCTTACGTAATCGCTAATACATCAATTCCTATATAACTTACATATTGAACTCATTGTTTGTAATCTGTACCTTTAATTTCACTGCAAAACTATGCCTTCCCAAGAACAAAAGCCACATTTTGTCCTGTTTCCATTGATGGCCCAAGGCCACATGATCCCTATGATGGACATCGCAAAAATATTGGTGCATCGCAATGTTATTGTGACAGTAGTCACAACGCCAAATAATGCTACTCGTTTCACCTCAATCTTTGATCGCTATATTCACTCTGAGGTTCCTATTAGATTAGTTCAAGTTCAATTCCCATGTGAAGAGGCAGGAGTACCAGACGGGTGTGAGAATCTCGATATGATGCCTTCACTAGGCACAGGCACCACTTTCTTCAAAGCAGCAAACCTTCTACAAGAACCGGTGGAAAAACTATTTGAGGAGTTAACACCAGCACCAAGCTGCATCATTTCTGATATGTGTTTACCATACACATCCCATATCGCCAAAAAATTCAATATTCCAAGGATTTCTTTTGTCGGAGTAAGTTGCTTTTGTCTTCTGTGTAACCATAATATAAGAATCTATAATGCTGTGGAGAGTGTATCGTCTGAGTCCGATTACTTTGTTGTGCCTGGTATCGCTGACAAAATTGAAATTACCAAAGCACAGGCACAACCCATGAATGAAAGCTGGAAACAGTTTGGTAGCGAAATCATGGTTGCTGAAATGAGTACTTATGGGATAATCATGAATTCTTTTGAAGAGTTGGAGCCAGCATATGCAAGGGATTACAAGAAGGTGAGAAATGATAAAGTGTGGTGTATAGGACCTGTATCACTTATTAACAAGGATGACTTGGATAAAGCTGAAAGAGGTAGGGGCTCAATGGATGTGTCCCAATATCTAAAATGGCTTGATTGTGAGAAGGCAGGGAGTGTAATCTATGCATGCCTTGGAAGCCTATGCAATTTGACAGCACCCCAGTTGATAGAGCTTGGTTTGGCCTTGGAAGCATCACAAAGACCCTTCATTTGGGTTATCAGGGAAGGACGTTATTCAGAAGCATTGGAAAAGTGGATCGAGGAAAATGGATTTGAGGAAAGGACAAGTTCTAGAAGCCTTCTCATTCGGGGCTGGGCTCCTCAATTGTTAATATTATCACACCCTGCAATTGGAGGCTTCATAACACACTGTGGTTGGAACTCTACCTTAGAGGCAATATGTGCTGGTGTTCCAATGATTACATGGCCAATGTTTGGTGATCAGTTCTTGAATGAAAGTGTAGTGGTGCACGTTTTGAAAGTTGGAGTAAAGGTTGGGGTGCAAACTCCGATGAGATGGGGCAAGGAAGAGGAAATTGGTGTGGAAGTGAAAAAGGAAGACGTTGAAAGGGCAATAATAGAGATAATGGATGTGACAAGTGAAGGTGAAGAAAGAAGAAAAAGAATAAGAGAATTGAGCGAGATGGCTGAAAGAGCCGTGGAGAAAGGGGGATCCTCTCACTCTAACGTGAACTTGCTTATCCAGGATATCACGCAAAAAATCCAGAGAGACGTGTGATATTCTCATATACCTTACACCAATTTGATGTAAAAGGTCACAGCTTTTAGTTTTTTACTCAATTCTCTTTCTTTTAAATGTTGTTCATCATATTTCTCAAATTTACTAATTATCTATTAGATTTTTTTAAAATATATGGTGAGTTAGATTGTTTTTATTTTATTTATAGAAAATTTGAAAGTTTGAAAGTTTACACTAGTTAAACTGATAACTAGTTACACAATAAAAATAAACATCATTTTCATTTTTGAGGTTATCGAGCATGGCGTATCGGTTTTAGAGTCAAACTAAAGCATTACTTGTCATTTTGCTTTTTGAATTCATGCTTAGTGCTTGTTATTAACTAGGTTTCTTTAAAACAAATCACCACAAGATTGTTTTTAATTCGCAGTAATTTTCTGGCAGTTTTAAAATCATCAGACATTGTTATTCTGTCATTTGTTATTTTCTATTAAGACAATAATACAATTATACGTAATTATATGTAATTATAAACTATTAATTTGATAATAATAGAATCTCATAATTAACTTTAATTTGTAAAAAGAGTTTTCATGCACTTATAATATTTTTTATACATAAAATTATTTTTATGTAAATAAAAAAAATAAAACATTAGCATTTTTTTTCCATCTTCTTATATATTTTCTTATATTTTATGACTTCGATTGTAACAATAGTCATCATTATTTGTTGGTATTTTTATATCATCTCAAAACGCATGTAATAATGTCTTTTGTTGTGTCAACTCACCAGAAACATATTTTCTCGTGGTTAGAAAAAACTTCTAGAAAATGATCACCACTAGTTTAGTCACTTGAGTCATTTGTTCCAAATAATTTTTGGTGAATAATTGATGAATAAGAAAATCACCACTTTCGTCGATCAATATAATTATATGTAATGATTATGTATTGACATTTGATGACACTTAGTCAAGCGCATAATCTTTCTACCGAAATAATAATACTAAAATATAGAGTATAGAGGAGAGGGATCGGGTTTTTTTCAACTAACTTTATTTTATTCTTTACTTTCTATTTTTTTTTCTTTTAATTCAATGTTTTTATAGTGAAAAGTTCATCCTTAATAGTTCAATTAATAAAAACTAGGAACGAAGAATAAGTTATTTTTAAAGTAATTTTGTTTATTCCTCGTATATGAATAATAATTTTCATGTTTAAAAATATTAAATTTTTTAAACGGAAGGAATAAAGGAACATGATATATTCATTAGAGTAAAGAAATAGTAATATTTTTTTTAAAATAATCACTATATTTGTAAATTATATTATTAATAATTAAAAAACTATTGATCCAAAAGTTCTACTTTTTCACCACTTGTAGAATTATTCATTGTGTGTTATTGTTCTAGTTCTTGTTGTCATCAACAAATGGTACTTTAAACAATTAGATTTTAACATTTTTTTACATGGAAATCTCAACGAAGTGGTTTATATGTAGCTATTTCCATGGCATAAAAAGGATCACAATAAGGTTTGGAAATCGAATAAATCTCTACATGTTCTTAAACTAGCTAGTAGGCAATGATACTTCATGTTGTTTGGAAATTTAATAAATCTCTATATGTTATTAAAGTGACGTGTTTATAAACGTTTTAAGTCTATTTGTTCTAATTCTGTTTTTACGAAACTGTGGATTTTGGATAGTGGAGTAACCCATCACATGATATCTGATTCACAATTTTTCACACACATTTCATCATTATTTATTCTATTTATTTTAAATGTTAATCTGCCCACGAACTCAACTGCGATCATCTCATCTACGGGCACTTTTTGCATGGTTACGTTTTGTTGAACTTGGCTACGGAGAGAATAATTGGCTCGGGTAAACCATATGCAAGTTGACCCTGATTTATGGCACAAGCGCCTCGAACATCCTTTCTCTGACGCGTCTACAACTTGTATCTTCATTACTGCGTATAAGTATAAATCTCATTTTCATTCATAATAATTGTAGTATTTGTCCAAAGCTAAACAGATAAGACTACCATTTCCTTTAAGCAAAATAAAATCTCATATTGTCCATTTAATCTATTGCATTGTGACATTTAGGGTCATCATAAAATCCCAACTCATTTTGGAAAATAGGTTTTTTTTTTCTCACTCACTATAGTCTATGACTATTTCTTATGAATCACAAATCTGAAACCAACATCTCTTAACATCATTAATTACATTTGCACAAAACTAATTTCACACATCTATTAAAACCATTTGTGTTGACCACGGATTCAAATTTATTTTAATGCCTAATTTTTTTCTCAAAAAAAACTATTGAATGTCAATGCACTTGTGTTTACACTCTCAACAAAATGGGATAGTAGAACCAACCGTAGATACATTTTAAACACAGCACAAGGATACCTAGAAAATTCTTCCGTAGATAAATGGATTTTTTTTTAATGTAAAGACATCTTACTTTAATAAAATAATGTATATATATATATAGTTAAAATCATTTTTCAAGAGAAAAGAGAACTTACCCAATACTTATAATTATTTTACAATTTACCTAATCGGATAACATTTTCAAGAAATTACACCTTAATGCTAAATTTTCTAAAGGTTTCCTTCGTAATGTAATAGCTCAAAACTATGATTATTTGTTACTAAAACATTCAAAAAGTATGATTATTTTTTACTAAACAATCAAAGCTATATAAGGATAATTATGAAACGTTGAACAATGATGCAGCGTATGAATCTGTGAAACAAAAAAGGCACGTGAACCACACCTTTACAGCACTGATGCCTCGTATCCACCACAACTTCATTAAACCGGTAACTGATAATCCTAATTTTTTATATAATTATATTATAATTTTAATATATTTTAATATTATTTAATTATAAATTTACTTTTTATTATATATTTTCACTTAAAATAATCCAACTAGAGTTACGTATGCTCTTACATCATTTACCAGTAAATAATAATTTTGTAGTAGCCTACATCACTCTTATAATAAAGGATCATGGACACTGCAGAGTGAAAACCCCAAAACCAAACCAAGAGAGAGGAGAGATCTGCACTGCTACCAATTTTTCATCTGCCTCTTTGGAGCCATGGTTCTCCTAACAAACAGCCCTCACTTTGTATTATTCCCCATGATGGCTCAAGGTCACATCATCCCCATGATGGACATTGCAAGAATATTGGCACAGCGTGGTGTGATTATCACCTTATTCACAACCCCAAAAAATGCATCACGTTTCAGTTCTGTTATATCTCGAGCTGTTTCAACAGGCCTCAAAATCCGTGTCCTACAACTTCCTTTTCCATCAAAAGAAGCAGGGCTACCTGAAGGGTGTGAGAATTTGGACATGGTAACTTCAAATGATATTTCCAAAATTTTCCATGTCATCCACATGCTCCAAAAGCCAGCAGAGGAGTTCTTTGAGACACTTACGCCCAAACCAAGTTGCATAATCTCTGACTTCTGCATTCCTTGGACCGCTGAATTAGCCGAAAACTATCACATTCCAAGGATTTCTTTCCACGGATTTTCATGTTTTTGCCTCCAGTGCCGGTACGTGATACATACTTCAAAGTTTTGTAAAAGCATCACTTCAGAATCCAAATACTTCACTATTCCCGGCATACCCGACCAAATTCAAGTTACCAGAGAGCAGTTACCAGGATCACTTGGCAAGGATTTGGATGACTTTAAAGATCAGGTGCGTCATGCTGAAATGAAGTCTTATGGGGTTATCATAAATAGTTTTGAAGAGTTAGAGAAGGCATATGTGAGGGATTACAAGAAGGTAAGAAATAATAAGGCGTGGTGCATTGGTCCTGTTTCATTGTGCAACAAAGATGGTTTGGATAAGTCTCAAAGAGGCAACCAGGCCTCAATTAACGAGCACCATTGCTTGACGTGGCTAAATTTGCAGCAACCCAAGTCAGTGGTCTATGTTTGTTTTGGAAGCATATGCAACTTGATTACTTCGGAACTTGTGGAGTTGGCCTTGGCCTTGGAAGATACAAAAAGGCCATTTGTATGGGTCATTAGGGAGGGAAGTCAGTTCCAAGGACTAGAAAAGTGGATCTCTGAAGAAGGGTTCGAGGAAAGGACCAAAGGGAGAGGCCTTATAATTCGAGGTTGGGCACCACAAGTGATAATATTATCACACCCTTCCATTGGAGGATTCTTAACACACTGCGGTTGGAATTCAACACTTGAAGGGATAAATGGTGGAGTGCCACTGGTTACCTGGCCTCTATTTGGTGATCAGTTTTTGAATGAGAAGCTTGTTACTGATGTGTTGAAGATTGGAGTGAGCGTTGGGGTAGAGGTTCCAGTGAAATGGGGAGAGGAAGAGAAGAGGGGTGTGTTGGTGAAGAAGGATGATATTAAGAGGGCAATATGCATGGTGATGGATGAAGATGGAGAAGAAGGCAAAGAGAGAAGAGAAAGGGTAAGGAAACTGAGTGAGATGGGAAAGAGAGCCGTTGAAGAAGGAGGCTCTTCTCATCTTGATATCACTTTGCTAATCCAAGACATTATGCAACAATCAACTACCCAAGAGGCTTAATTTGTTTTTATCTACAGTGATATATTGCATACCTACATATTATTAACCCAAATCTATAAGAGGATGCAATTTTGACGCCTAAAAGATTCTCGATTCATGTTGACGTATTTCTTTAATTTTTACGTTCATATTAACCCTATTTTATATGGTGGTGATGCTGTGTTTCGATGTGTTGATTTACTATTGAAGTGGATGGAAGAATCTGCCCCACTCATAGAATATAAAAGAACTGATGGTGGGATTGGGAAATTTACCCTTTGTCCAGTTAAGGTCTTAATCATAATTAATTATAGTTTAGTGATTGATGGATTACAGTACTTGCCTTTCCAACTCCAAATAAACTCATTTCTCCCATCACTTTTTTTTTGCAACCAACTTTACCTCTTCTACTTCTATTTATAATTTTTTTAGTGTTGATACCTTGATAATAATGTACTAAATTATTGAAAAAAAATATTTTTTTGTTTGAAATAAAGAAATCTTAAAATTATATTTACCGAATCACTTATGTTTTTCAATTTGTAGTTTTGAAAGGAACATTTTTCATTTTTTTTATTAACACTAACATCCATTATCCATTATACCTAGGTAATATAATACATTCACTTTCAAAATAATATACCTTAAAAAAATGCAGTTTAATTTTTTTTTTATCTATTTAATGAAATATTATATTAATGTTAACTTATAAATATCTTATCTCTTATTTTAAATAAATAAAAAATATTAATCTTAATACATTTAAAACAAAGATATTTTTATAAATCAATAAATTATATTAAATTTAATTTATTTTTCATTCACATCAATCATATTTATTATAAATTTTTTACCTCATTCAACTCATTTTTCTTACATCTAAAAACAACCTTGATTTTCATTTTTTAATAAATTCTTAAAAAAAAGAGAAAAAGTTTGATTTGTGTTTGTGCAATGACAAATTGTACACGTTCTCTTGCGCTTAATTATTTGTCTTATTGTGTGACTTCACTCATCTAGATCTGCACGTGATACATCATTATCACTTTAGCTTTAGTTACACTTTTGTCTTGTGATTTCTTTACTTTTATTTTGTCTAATATCGTTTTAGGGTTAATAAATAGTTTTGTTTTATCTTGTCTTTTAAATCAGTTCAATTCGATTTGTTTTCTTCTATATTAATTTAATTGATTTAAAATGATAAGGTTAATTAACAGTGATATGTTTAAATTGTCAGTAAAAAACTATTACTAATCAATAAATTTTCAGTAACATTGTCATTATTCAAGACTATTACTAATTCAACTTACACAAAGAAAAAAATATCATCTACTCAAAGCCAAGTACCTTGAATAACCAAAGAAGCTTTGATCACTACATCAGATTAGTTCTTTTGTCATATTATGAATTTTATTTTACTTATTATTATTATTATTATTATTATAAATATTCTGTATGTAATATTTTATATACGAATATCATCCGTATATAATTATTCTTGTTTCATGACGCCAAAATTATATACGGATTAAATTTGTATGTAATCACTTTTGGCTTACATACGAAAAAATCCATATGTAACGTCTATTTACATATTGAATTAAATCTTTATGTAAATATTTGTATGTAGTCACTTTTGACTTATATACAGAAAAATTCGTATGTAATCACTTTTGTTTTTATATATGAAAAAAATCGTATGTAATCATTTATGTTCTTACATACGAAAAACATCCGAATGTAATGTCTATTTCATAATAAATAAAATTCGAATGTAAATATTCATATGTAATGCTCATTTTACATACGAATTAAGATCTATATGTAATAATTGGTATGTAAGTAGACAATTTCTTGTAGTGAAAAATACTGATTAAAAAATTATAAATGATTTTTTTTATAAATGTATATTCATTGTAATTTTTAACACTCTAAAGTTTTATATATTTTTAAGGTTAACTTAATTAATAAAACCCGAAATTGTTTGAGAAAGAAATTATTACTTCCGTAAATTGAAAATAATAATTACTTGAATAATGTATTCTATCTTGTAATATTTGAATTAGAATTGTAGTTTATACGACAGCTTAAAATCGTCACAGTAATTAATAAATTCTATAATTAAAAAAATTACAAAATTAAAAATTCAATTACAATAAAACAAATACAAGATTAAGAATTTAATTAGATTATGTACTCAGTACTTATCTATTAACATACATAGTAAATGTTTTGAAAAGATTTTCATCATTGATTGTTGACATAGGACATACATTTAAACTTTAACAAACAAACTTTGATTGGATATTTGTTAATGACCAGTGGTTCATTGTATATCACATTATTTATCTATATATTCGTGATTTAAAAAGGTGCCTAGGCATTATTCTTGTTCAAATTCTGATTGGTGACTCTCATGGACAGCTATGGTTTGATGAAAAAGAGAAATACATAAAAGTAACAAACAAAATCCTAGTTCATGTATTACTAGCCAAGAGATCTGAAATCACGACAAAAAAGGTCAAAATTATTGACTCAGTAGTGTGGCATTATTCAATGTGCTTGCGTAAGCGCTTACATGAACATTCACTAATACATTACAAACTCACAACATCAACCAATCGAAATCGAATTATTTGATGTAATAGATTTAGAAATAAATATATATAATAAATAATAAATTTATAATTAAATAATATAAATAAATATTAAAATAATAGTATTGAAAATTATAATGTAATTATATAAAAGATTGGAGTTGGAAATATATCATTAGGCGTGTTTGTATTATGTGACAGACCCACATTTAAGAACACACCATTTAAAGGCAGCGTAATTCATAGATTGTGCATTGCCATTTTAGTGCAAAACTATGTCTTCCCAAGAACAAAGGCCACACTTTGTCCTGATTCCATTGATGGCCCAAGGCCACTTGATCCCCATGATGGACTGGGCGAAATTATTGGTGCACCACGGTGTTACTGTGACTGTAGTCACCACGCCGCATAACGCAGCTCGTTTCAGACCTATCTTCGATCGTTATGTTGAGAATGAGAATGGACTTGCTATTAAATTAGTTCAAGTTCGATTCCCATGTGAAGAAGCAGGACTGCCCGAAGGATGCGAGAATATCGATATGATACCTTCACTTGGCACGGCCAGGACTTTCTTCGAAGCAACAAACCTTCTACAGCAACCCGTGGAAAAACTCTTTGGAGAGTTATCACCATCACCAAGCTGCATAATCTCCGATATGTGTTTGCCATTTACATACCATATCGCCAAAAAATTCAATATCCCAAGGATTTCTTTTCTTGGTGTAAGTTGCTTTTGTCTTCTGTGTCATCATAATATTCTCATCCATAATGTCAGGGACAACGTAGCATCGGACTCAGAGTACTTTGTTGTGCCTGATTTCCCTGACAAGATTGAGATTACCATAGCACAGAGTGGTGTGTCGATGAATGAAAAGTGGGAACAGTTTCGTGAAGAAATTGCGGTTGCTGAAAAGAGTGCTTATGGTATAATCATGAATTCTTTTGAAGAGTTGGAGCCAGCATATGCAAGGGATTACAAGAAGGTAAAAAATGATAAAATGTGGTGTATAGGACCTGTATCACTTATTAACAAGGATGACTTGGATAAGGCTGAAAGAGGTAGGGGCTCAATGGATGTGTCCCAATATCTAAAATGGCTTGATTGTGAGAAGGCAGGGAGTGTAACCTATGCATGCCTTGGAAGCCTATGCAATTTAACAGCACCCCAGTTGATAGAGCTTGGTTTGGCCTTGGAAGCATCACAAAGACCCTTCATTTGGGTTATCAGGGAAGGACGTTATTCAGAAGCATTGGAAAAGTGGATCGAGGAAAATGGATTTGAGGAAAGGACAAGTTCTAGAAGCCTTCTCATTCGGGGCTGGGCTCCTCAATTGTTGATATTATCACACCCTGCAATTGGAGGCTTCATAACACACTGTGGTTGGAACTCTACCTTAGAAGCAATATGTGCTGGTGTTCCAATGATTACATGGCCAATGTTTGGTGATCAGTTCTTGAATGAAAGTTTAGTGGTTCAAGTTCTAAACGTTGGAGTAAAGGTTGGGGTGGAAACTCCAATGACATGGGGCCAGGAAGAGGAAATGGGTTTGGAAGTGAAAAAGGAAGACGTTGAAAGGGCAATAATAGAGATAATGGATGTGACAAGTGAAGGTGAAGAAAGAAGAAAAAGGATAAGAGAATTGAGCGAGATGGCTAAAAGAGCCGTGGAGAAAGGGGGATCCTCTCACTCTAATGTCAACTTGCTTATCCAGGATATTATGCAAAAAAACAAGGGAGATGTGCTATAGTTTCATTTGCCATAAACCATTTTCACTAAAAATTTATGAATTATCTATGTTTTCTCTTTTCTAAGAAAATATTGTGCATTATCTTCTCACATATTTAAGTTATATTTTCTTAATATATATTAAAAATACTTTAAAATATTACTTGTGCATTGACGTGGTAATGCGACACGTTCATGATTTAGCTACCTCGTAGTGTTGGCTTATCAAAAGCGAGTTACACTTAGTGTTAAGTCATGGGTCTCTCCCGATGGAATATAACAAATTGTTTATCTTTTGACCTTCAAATTCATCATAGCCTCATTGGCCTACGTCTGAGATTGAGGGGCATGTTAGGTTATGGGTTTGGCTTGATAGTTGGTCATTTATGATTGTTTCCCGACCTATTATCTAACATTATGAGGGACTACAAATCAATGAATCTCAATAAATTAACTTTAATAACTCAATTAAGACATAATCATGACTAAAGGTGAAGAGGTTAATTACAATTCGATCTATATATATCATATTAGACTTTACAAAAAAACATCATCTAATAAACAACATAAGGAGTACTCTCTCTCAACTCCTATTTTAAATTATATTATATTTATGTTTTTATTGACTTAAACGTCCGAGTATCACATAGGAGGAGTCCCTTGTTCTAAAAGATTGAATCACTAGAGCTTGAAGGGAGACCACAAAAAACTCTTTCAGATGCCGATCGACCTCAAGTTGACTAGAAAACTTAGGATGAAATAACTTGTGTAAAACTTATATATTAATAGATTTTACATCTCCCTATGAGTGTGACTTTGAGATCATGGACGCCTAAGTTAAAAAAATCTAGACAATATTTTATAATTTTTTAATCTTAAATTTTATTATCTTTATAAAATTAAAAACTCATTATAAATATAATAATTAAAAAAATACTTAAAAAATAATAATTTACTATTTTTATAGATAAATAAGAAAGTATATTATGAAAATATATATTAAAATAAAGCATGAAATAAAATATAAACGTGTACTTGTAAATATATATAATATTAAATAAATAATAAAAAATATTTAATTATATTCATTATATAAATAATATTATATAACAATAAAGTATTAAAAGATTAATGTAAATTGTGAAATAGAATAAATTAATCAATATTTAAATATCTAATCCACTCTGCAGTTTATACATGGGTCCCTCATTATCATCCCAACTTGTGGAGGAAAACAACAGAAGAGAACGAACCAAATATTCAAATTCGTGTTACCGTCATTTTAACTTTTTTTTTTTTTTTTTCATTTTGTTTTCTAATGCATGCCGACTCCATAGACTTCACAAATAATTTGTTTTGTAAGGATGAGAGAGCTTGCATGTTTTTTCTTCCGTTAAGAAAAGTGTTTTCTTATATATAATTTTACTCATTTTAATAAATAATTGTACATTAATTATTATTTTCAACTTTTACATCCCAATTAGATTGGTATTCAAAGGTTTACATGAATTACAAGAATCATTTCACCTCAACCTTTGTTCTTCTAAGTTTTGCAAATGTCGAGTAATAAATATTTCGTATATATGTATAATTTAAGAAGTAAGCATAAGTACAATTCATCTTTCCCAAACTAGTTTGAAAGGTGAGAATTAAATAGTGTAAACTAATTTTATTTCTAGTCTATGCCTAATTTCTAATCAATATATATGTTTTTTTTTTTGTGTTTTCTGCATTTGCATTGTTTTAGACAATTGTAAAAGTCATTTTAGAAGACGATCATACTTCAGGATGAATGTAATATAAGAATCTTAATTATACAGTGGAAATTAATTGAAATATTATTAATTCTGACTACAATTACATGATCAAGATTAATAAGATGAACTCGTGTATCACGAGGGCATGCATCTAAAAGTTTTTAGAATTTCTCCACACATGATTTATGTGGTCCAACATGTACCTCACATTATTCTTATTGCAATCAAAAATGTTTTTTTACATCCATACTCTATCCTATATCCCAATAAATATTGACATTTTAATTATTTATAATTTTTTTAATTTTAAAAATTATTTTAACATTTTATATTTTGCTTATATTTTTATTAAGATTTTTTTTAAATTTTTTATTGTAAATATATTGTGAGTGTAAAATGGAATTAAGCGTCAAAATATCACCGATTGCAATTTCGATACTCATGCAGACTTGCAGTACACAAGGGACATAATTTTTTGTGCTCGATCTACAAAGAAACTTGATGATACATAATAAAACTTTCCAATTTCTTGTATTTGGGTCTAACAGATAATGCTAAACCAAAAAGACAAAAGGCAAGGAAATCTCCAATGCACTGTCACCTAATACAAAGTAAATTGTATAGCAATGCAATTATATTTTTTACTGTTTGTCATTTAGAAAATGTGAAAAAAATTAATTTGATATTAATTTTTAAAATAATTTAATTGATTGATTGATTAAAATTAAAAGTTAACTAGTTGAAATATAAAATATGGTTAAAATAACATAATTATATATGCATGAATTTTAATCTCAAAGTATCCTTATAATGACTTGAATAATAATTTATACTATTAATAAAGAATATATATGTATTTCTTATTAGTAAATTTTTTAGATATTTTATTATTTTAAAAATCACCCACCTCCTAAATAATATGGAAGAAAAAAGTTATAAGAGAATGAGGGTGTGTCTTTGGAAGATTTGGAGATCTAAAATATTATTTGTTTTTTAGCTCATATCACCATGATAATTTTATTTTTAAAAAGTGTCCTCCACCGTTAAAAGTGAAAGATGTATTTAAATTGGTTTTACTTCCGACTTCTTAGCCATTAGAGATTTAACATAATGAAATAATACCCCAATTTGTTATTATAACAAAAAAAAAATCAAACTCTATGATATTTCTAAACTTAAGAGAAATAGTAATTCTTTTACTAATAATAATAAGGAAAACTTTCTTTTAACACTGTTGAACAGTTAAAAACATACCTTTAACAACAGTTTATAATAATACAATAATATTTCTAATTAAAAAATAAATCAAAAGTAAATAAAATATTAATTTATTCTGTTTACGGTGTTAATATATCACCGCTCTAATAATAAACCTATGAACTGGTATTATTAAGGAAAAGATTTTGTTGCTAAAAAAAATAAAAAATACTTCACACTCTAATAATAATATTTTTAATTAAAAATATATTAATTTTTTATACGTGAAATAAATGTTTGGCACTGTGTGTATGGTGTTAACGATCCTATTATTAATAGTTCAAATCTTGGTTAAAACACATGCATGAACTGTATCACTGGTCCAAATGGACATTATTCTCTCTCCAATGAAGCCTCTTATGGCCGGCTTGGTTTCCTCCGACAAAGGGATCCGACATTATGATACAAACATACTATGTATTACGTAGCAACAAAACTTTCCAACTGAATGCATTTGTTTCTGCAGAAGATGCAAATCCAAACAGACAAAACGCAACGCAATTTGCAATGCACTGTCTCATATTCCAAGGTATTCACGTAGTTGCATCGAGAGAGGCTGCATGACGCGTCTATAAATAAATAAACAGGTTGAAGTGAATTCATTGCAGAATACCATTCCACAACAAGAATGGGTCCCCAAGATCAGCAACTCCACTTCGTCTTGTTTCCATTGATGGCTCAAGGCCACATGATCCCCATGGTGGACATTGCAAAAGTATTGGTGCGACGCAATGTTATTGTGACTGTAGTCACTACCCCAAACAATGCAGCTCGTTTCACGTCAATCTTTGATCGTTATGTTGAATCTGGGTTTCAAATCAGATTAGTTCAACTTCAATTCCCATGTAAAGAAGCTGGAGTACCAGATGGATGTGAGAATCTCGATATGATACCTTCACTGGGCATGGCCGCTGGCTTCTTCAATGCAACAAACTTACTTCGACAACCAGCTGAAAAACTGTTTGAAGAGTTAACACCAGCACCAAGCTGCATCATCTCCGATATGTGCTTACCGTATACAAACCACATTGCTAAAAAGTTTAAAATTCCCAGGATTTCTTTTGTGGGAGTAAGTTGCTTCTATCTCTTTTGCATGTCTAATATACGTATCCATAATGTTATGGAGAGCGTAACTACTGAATCGGAGTACTTTGTTGTGCCTGGTATACCTGACAAAATTGAAATGAACGTAGCTAAGTCCGGACTAGCAATTAATGAAGGCATGAAACAGGTTACTGATACATTGTTTGAAGCTGAAATGGAAGCTTATGGGATGATCATGAATTCTTTTGAAGAGCTGGAGCCAGCCTATGCAGGGGGATACAAGAAGATGAGAAACAATAAACTGTGGTGTTTGGGACCACTGTCATATAGCAACAAGGATCACTTGGATAAGGCTCAAAGAGGTAGAATGGCCTCAATTGAGGAGTGCCACCTGAGGTGCTGGCTTGATTGTCAAAAGCTAGGAACTGTAATCTATGCATGCTTTGGAAGCCTGTGTAATTTAACAGCACCACAGTTGATAGAGCTTGGTTTGGCCTTGGAAGCATCACAAAGACCCTTCATTTGGGTTATCAGGGAAGGAAGTTATTCAGAAGCATTGGAAAAGTGGATCGAGGAAAATGGATTTGAGGAAAGGACAAATGGTAGAAGCCTTCTCATTCGGGGCTGGGCTCCTCAATTGTTAATATTATCACACCCTGCAATTGGAGGGTTCTTAACACACTGTGGTTGGAACTCTACCTTAGAAGCAATATGTGCTGGTGTTCCAATGGTTACGTGGCCACTTTTTGGAGACCAGTTTTTGAATGAAAGTCTAATCGTGGATATATTAAAAGTTGGAGTGAAGGTTGGAGTGGAGAGTCCTGTTACATGGGGAGAAGAAGAAAAAATTGGTGTGTTGGTGAAGAAAGAAGATGTTGAAAGGGCAATAGTAAAACTAATGGATGAGACAAGCGAAGATGAAGAAAGGAGAAAAAGGGTTAGAGATCTTGCAGAAATGGCTAAAGGAGCTGTAGAGAAAGGGGGATCCTCTTATTCTAATGTGACCTTGCTTATCGAAGATATAATGCAAAAAATCAAACAAAATGTATGATACTATCATACTCATGTAATAAAAAGACCAACCTTGAAGTTTTGCACTTAATTATCTATAATTTGTATGCATAACCTCTTCCAAATTTATCCTTAACTTTTGCAAATCAGTAGAATTTTTAAGGCAACTATTTTGTTTCAGTAGTACTATGATTAATATACAACAATTGCTCTATAATTTTTAGCATTTTTCCAGCAAATTGATAGAATTTCTTGTGAGACTTGACGTCATCAGCAGCTAGATGAATGCAAATTTGCTGAGGGGGAAATGTCATTTTCATTTTAGGACCCAAGCACATTGGTTTGCACAGTACAAAAATTTCTGTCAAGTGAATCATTAATTTTGTTTTGTGGCGATGATATAAGAATGAGTATTAGAATGGGTGTAATTGTAATGAAAATAGAAAAATATATAATAAAAAAAGACGCGCAATTTTACTTTAATCTATTATTTTTAATCGTAATTCAACTATTTATTCTCATTTAAAGAGTTAAGTGAAAAAATCATAGACCAAACGTCGCTTTTAATTAAAGATGACAATGTGCGTTTGTCTCTACATTGGCTTCTCCAGTATTTGGATAGTCTCTATGCGTGGGTTGATTTTATTGGCTCATTTTACATAAGAGTTGATCTGATTTAGCCCGCGGTATAAAAAAATACTTTTTTAAAAATTAATAAAAAATAAATTTTAAATATTTTTATTTATTTAGATGAATTAGGTAAATGTTCTTGTAATATTATTCTCACTGTACATGTGTAATAAGATATGAATAAAATTTGTGAAATGTGAAATTTAGAGACTTCCAAAATTATAAATTCTGAAAGTTGAAATTTGTGTTTTGAATTGTTCAATATTTTAGATTATACAATACAAAATACAAATTTGCATTATAGATTGTAGAATTTGGAATTGATACTTTTATAAAAATTTAGAATATGATGAATGAAAAAATATGGAAGTGCAGAAAGAAATTTCTAAATTTTTAAGTTATGCATGTCATGCAAGTCATTCCGTTTCATCTCGCACTTGATCTATGCCAATTGTGGATTATTCCAAATAGACCTAAACTCGCTAGTGGGTTGGAATAGATAGCCCATTCCACGTTAGGCAATAATGTAAAGAAAAAGAAGTGAACTTGTGTAAAAAATTTAGCCATAGATCTACATGTGGACTTGTGGAACACTTTCCTTTTACTAACTTTCTCATATTATATTATTTCATTCAAAATGAGAAAATAGATAGATGTTGGAATAAAATAAAAAACAAATCTAGACCTTGTCAAAGGTTTAAGTACTATTGTTGTTGAAAAATTATTCTACTTATGAAGAAGCTTTAATAGCAAGGAGAAAGGAGCAGTTGATAAGAAAAAAATACGAAAAACAAAGAGAACAAACATAAAAATAAAAAATGAAAACGGTGTAATATTTTTTTTTTAAATTGCAAAAAATAAGTTTTACATGATTAGTACATGTTATATAATTGATTCAAATAAATATAAATATTCACAATATAATTATTTTTTTAACTATAATTAGATTTTTTGTAAAGTGCATGATATTATTCATAAAGTGACATCTTCATTTGCTTCCCAATTTAATTGCATATCTAAAAGAAAAAAAAAATCTTACTTGATACGGTAAATATTATGTTATAAGTTGTAATTTGTCCAAAGTATGTTAGGTGGAATTCAAGTTTCAGCTGATCATATACTCAAGAAAAATCTTTATAAAGATTTTGATGCTTCTCATATATTTAGTAAGATTATTTATAAATGTTTTAATAGAAGTTCATGAATTATGGGAAAAAAAGATAAATACCCCATTTTTACCAAACACCCATCAATTATAAATGACATAACATTTTTTATTTTAAAACATAAAATGATTTGGAATGAATTAAGTATGGAAGTAAAAATACTATTATTGTATTAGACTTAACAAGGTGTAAGAAGATTGAAGGTGTACATCTAGCCCTTTTTTTAAATATTGTTATAAGTTAATTTTTTTTCTAGGGATACTTTAATACTAATATTTTTTTTACTTTCATTTAATAATTAAATATATTATTATTTTATTTTAAAAATTTATTTTTTATTAATTAAATATAATATTTTATTATTAAAAGGAGTTATTAAATGAAAGTGAAAGAAAAATAAAAGTGTTAAAGGCTAATTTCTCTTTTTTTCTAATATTTTTTCTCTAATGCTTTATTTTTATGTTATTATTGTTTGTTTGTTTATTTCTTTTTTACTATCTTATAGGAGGATGTTGTCTTTTTGATTGATAGAATGAGGATCCAATATTTTTTTTGTGGGGTTAAAAGATCTTGTGTCCACAAATTAGTTGAGACATTCTTTAAATATCTTATTTTTATTTGTTTTATTCTTTGTTGGGAAAAAAATTGTTCCTATTCTGACTTTCTCATCTAATTTTATTTTATTTTCTAGCCCATAATAGAAATTATCCTTATCGTTTAACATTATTTTAGTAGGACATAGTTTTTCATTTTAACTTGAATACTGTCTCCTCAATGCTGATCAGCAACTAAATGTTTTGTTTGTAACTGAAGAACAACATGAGATAAACATCACTTGACCTGTGAAGAAAAGAGAATCCAAAGATGCTTATGTAGGCGCTTACGTCACCATCAAAAGGACTTTTAAGATGTGTGAAAATGACTCATACTGTGTTAAAACTAGTGTTAATCTTTTAATTCTTCTGTTGTTGAGGTGAATTCACGGTAAAAGAATGGCTTCCCAAGAACAGCAGCTTCACTTCGTATTGTTCCCATTCATGGCACAAGGCCACCTGATCCCTATGATGGACTTTGCAAAAGTGTTGGTGCAACACAACGTTATTGTGACAGTAGTCACAACACCACATAACGCAGCTCGTTTTGCATCAATCGTTGATCGCTATATTGAAGCGGGGTTTCAGATTAGAGTCGCTCAACTTCAATTTCCAACTAAAGAGTTTGGATTACCACATGAGTGTGAGAATCTCGATATGCTGCCTACACTCGGCATGGGGTTTCAATTTTTCGGTGCAGCAAACATCTCACGGGAACCAGTAGAAAAATTATTTGAAGAGTTAACACCAGCACCAAGTTGCATAATTTCTGATATGGGTTTGCCATATACAACCCACATAGCCAAAAAATTCAACAT
Organism: Phaseolus vulgaris; assembly: GCF_051622355.1. NCBI lineage: Eukaryota > Viridiplantae > Streptophyta > Magnoliopsida > Fabales > Fabaceae > Phaseolus > Phaseolus vulgaris. The sequence continues at coordinate 47,876,007 of NC_143498.1, forward strand.
TCCGAGGATTTCTTTTGCTGCTGTAAGTTGCTTCTTTCTACTATGTTTGCGTACTTTACAAACTTATAATATGATGGAGAATAAAGCTACTGAATCGGAGTATTTTGTTTTGCCTGGTTTACCTGACAAAATTGAAATAACCAAAGCCCAAACAGAACACTTAATGGATAAAAGATGGAAAGAGATTATGGATGAATATGGTGCACCTGGTGTTGCTACTTATGGGATAATCGTGAATTCTTTTGAAGAGTTGGAGCCAGCATATGCAAGGGAATACAAGAAGATCAATAATGATAAAGTATGGTGTATTGGACCACTATCACTTAGTAACAAGGATCGCATGGACAAGGCTGAAAGAGGTAACAAGGCTTCAATTGACGAGTGCCACCTGAAGTCCTGGCTTGATCGTCAGCAACCAGGGACTGTGATCTATGCATGCCTTGGAAGCCTATGCAATTTAACACCGCCACAGTTGATAGAGCTTGGCTTAGCCTTGGAAGCATCAAAAAGACCCTTCATTTGGGTTATCAGGGGAGGAAGTTTGTCAGAAGCAATGGAAAAGTGGATAAAGGAAGACGGGTTTGAGGAAAGGACCAATGCTAGAAGCCTTCTAATTCGGGGTTGGGCTCCTCAATTGCTAATACTATCACACCCTGCAATTGGAGGGTTCATAACACACTGTGGTTGGAACTCTACCTCAGAAGCAATATGTTCCGGGGTACCAATGGTTTCATGGCCACTATTTGGGGATCAATTTTTTAATGAAAATTTGATTGTGCAGATACTGAAAGTTGGAGTGAAGGTTGGTGTGAAGAGTACTACTAAATGGGGAAAGGAAGAGGAAATTGGTGTGGAAGTGAAGAAGAAAGATATTGAAAGGGCAATAGAAAGTGTAATGGATGAGAGTAGCGAAAGTGAAGAAAGAAGAAAAAGGGTAAGAGAACTTGCAGAGGTGGCTAAGAGAGCTGTAGAGAAAGGGGGATCCTCTCATTCTGATGTGACCTTGCTCATCCAAGATATCATGCAAAAGATCAAGAGAGATATGTGACAATCTCATTTGCCAAACACCAATCTGAAGTAAAAGGCCACATGTTATACTTTTTTCACATGAGGGTCTATCTTTTAATGGTGTGTCATGAACTCTTTCAAATTTATTCATAAGCTCTGCTAAATTTTGTAGGCAATTATTTTGTTTTGAATATGTAAATATATCTTGCTATCTAAATTTTAGTATTCCTGAAATTTGATTGACTTTCTGGTAAATCTGAATGTCAACAGCAGGAACTAAATTTATTAGCTCAATGGAAATGTCATTTTCGTTAGATGGTATTAAGTCATTGCTTCAATGGTGTATTATTGGCTTGGACAATCAAAGTTTTAGCTTTTTTTTTCTATGAAGTTGGATCATAATCCAACACTTCTTGTTAATGCCAGTTAGATAAGCATGTGACAATTTTTTTCATAGAATAAACGGAATGAGAGATGTTATGTTTGTTTGTAATACAACTTAGTATTTCCCTGTCAGATATAATTAGACATACATTTTAAAGGTTTCTTTTAATCAGAATTAGTTGTAAAGACATACTAAAAAATGTAGGAAAAAGAATAATGTGAATTGAAGGTGCAAGCTTATAATTACAGATGGATAAGGAGAAACAAAATAGCAGGAACAAGAATCATTTCATGAAGTTCAAATCTTATAAATATAGTGGTTACATTCCCACAAACTTCACAAATTGTAGGCAAACATGTCAGAAATCATGTGTAAGTATCACGCTTCTTAGGAACAAAACTAATGTTGGATGGGTAGAATTTGAAACTCTAGCATAAACATAGATGACCTTGTTCTCTGGAATTGACGGTAGATAAAATAATACACAAGAATGGTATTGTCAAGCCTGCAATATTAAGGCACAAAGAGAGTAATACTCCACAACCATGAGGTAGGAGGCATGTTCTTGAGAAATGGTTACATAGACATAGTAACAGAGGAGTCATGTTCTTGGAAAAACGATTGCAGTAGAAAATTCATTAGCACAATTCTAGACAGATAGCATGAGAAGAACTAATGTATACTGTAATCGTCAGATGTGCTCAGGGTCAATCCGAGCACTTAAATGCCCCATCATGATCCATCTAGTTTATAAAAGTTGAATGTTTAACTCGGTCCAAAACGGTAATGGATCCAATGCCGTGTCAAGTGGTCGACCCAAACAGCTGACAAGGTATTTTAATAAGATAATTAAAATAAAAACAATTTAATGAATAACTGAATTAGCTCAGACACAAATATATAATCTAAGATTCGATAAAAATAAACACTTAGAGATAATGTTTTACTTGCACCCTTAAAATAAAAGGATATATTAACAAAATATCTTTATGTCATTAACTCGTAAAGGGAAGATCCGTGAATGCGATAAAAGGGTCACAAGATCCTGAATAGAGTAAGTTCAATCTTGTGATACTACATCTATACATATACATTGTATTCAGATACTCATAGTTACATGTTCTCATTAACTTGATCGTCAGAGTCTTGTTAACAGGTGAAACTCCCCTCTCTCTCACTCTAAATTATTAGCATCTCAAAGCAGCGACAAAAAAAAAGTCAATTAAGAGTACACCACCAAAGTTCGATTCAGATTTGTTAACAAAAGCCTATACTTAAAAAACATAAAACTTTAACTTAAAAAGCAAATAATCGTGAAAAATCTTGAATCACTTAATTTTTAAATTTCTTAAGAAAGAAATGGATGGTGGAATCAATCAATTTTTAGTTTTATTATTTCCAATTAGTTGAAGAAAAACACTTTTTTGTCTTATATATTAGTATTGGTTTTTATAGTTAAATTTGATTATAAATAACTGTTATAATCAACCATGTAGATATCAGATTATGTATTATTATAAATTAAAACAATATATTTCATGAGATTTTTATTATATTGATATAGGTTATGTATTGTTATGAATATAACAAATAAAATTACAATACATAGTAATAGATATATTTTATTTAATATATTTAAACTTAAAATTAGTATAAATATTAAATTTATTTATTAAAATAAAAATACGGTGATTGGTAATAGTTTTTAGAGGGAGTGAAAAGATAAGCGATGTAGAGCAGAAAGAGGTTCAATAATTGTACTCATACCGGAACTGGTCATTGATTCGTCAGGATTTGTTTGGATGCGTTAGTAAATATTTGCAAAAAGGCTCCTTTCTAAAAGTAAGAAAACTGTTGTTCTATTTTAGTACATTGGAAAGTAAAATATTCCCATTCAATCATGCTGTTAACGGTTGATTCAATGAAACACTATTTAACTACGTAAATTGCATCATGAATTCGTTTAAATTAAACTAGTATTTTCTGATATAACAGTTTCTAATAAAAACTGACAAGTGCATGGGTAGTGTAGAATTTAGAAAAATTCGTTATCTAACTTATTAAAAAAATATTAAATTCTTTTATATTAAATTCAATTTAACCAACTCACTTGAACATATTGAGTATGTGAATTGGATCAAGATTTTGAAAAAAGAAATTATCAAATTATAATTTTCAAGTATCAATATGATTAATAGATAACATAATCTTTACAAACATATCATTAAAGACTTCAAATAAATTAATAAGTTATAAGAAGGTTTTTCAAACTAATTCAAGATACAAAAGAAAAATATAAGATAATTTATTCACATAAAAGTAAGTTGAATAATAATAGAATCAATTGAATTGCGTACGCCTAAAAAATGAAACCTTAAATTAAGATAGGATAAATAAATAAAAACACTATATAATTATGATGAATTTTTTCAAACGGGTAAAATTTATATTAAAAGTAGAATAATTAGATTTATATTAGTTGATTAGGTGGTGACCTTTAATAAGATAATTATGATATAAATTTTGAAACACTGCGGCAAAAGGTTTTTGTGATATGAATTTTAAAATAATGCAACAAATTTTTTTCTATAAAATTTGTTTTTTTACTAATACTTTCTAATTAAATTATAGAAAAATGTTATTAAAGTAGCTTAGTTAAGGTACATAAGATAGTTATAATATAGTTTCTAATTCTTATTTAATATCTCTCTATATATAAACAAATACAATCATATTTTACTTTTGATTAAGACCTTTTAAATGATAAATATAATTGAATAATAGAGGAATTATAAGAAGAATTTTGAAAAGATTGATAATAAAAGTAAAAGACTTTGGTAATTAATTAAATATTAATTTAAAAATTATTTATTAATAATAAAAATTAATTTTAAAATCAATAATTTTTTAATATTAAAAATAATATTTAATTTAATTAATTTAACAATTAATTATTTTTTATCTATAAATTTAGTTTTTTTTAAGATTTTCTTAAAAATGTTATGCAATTATGATTTAAACTTTCAAAAAGATAAGAATTAGTGTGAAAAAAATAAATGAGACGAGACGTATTTGGCTTTTATATCAACAAAACTTTTAAAACATATAGAAGTGTATTGTACATTAATGTGAATAAATAATTATCAGAAAGGTTTCTTTGACACGTAAATAACATACCTTTAACAAATGTTTAAAATAATAAATATAATAATATTTTTAAATTAAAAAAATAAAAAATAATTTATTGATATATGAAATGTTTGTTTTTATTCACAGGGTTAACATATGACCACCCAATAATCATATATCAATTTTATATAATCCTGACATTAATTTTTTTCAGTTTTCTACTATATTCCACCATGTTACAGGTAGCAGCACATGGCAGCATATGCTGGCAGTGTAATTTCATTAAATTTTGAAAAGTTTTCTCTTACGTCACATCGAATTTGTTAACAACCCACTTCCTCTTTTATTAATTTAGCTAAAATTGAAATTTGTTTCCAGAATGTATGAAGCAGTAGACATGGCTAATCAAATATGGGAAATTTGTATAGTAGTCTAATAGACATTGTTGGAGAAGGAAAAGCTAAAGAGCATCTTCTCATTGGCATCATCTCCCACAAAACAGAAGCTTGCAATTAATGGATTCAACACCCCTTTCTAATCTCCACTTTGTGTTCATCCCGTTAATGGCCCCGGGTCATCTTCTTCCCATGGTGGACATGGCCAAAATGTTGGCTCGACGCAAAGTGAAAGTCAGCATAGTCACCACACCCCTCAATTCCATCCACTTCCAAGCTAGCATAGACAGAGAGATTCAATCTGGCTCACCCATCCAGATTCTGCATGTTCAGTTTCCATGGGCTGAGGCTGGAATACCAAAGGGGTGTGAGAGCCAAGACACTCTTCCTTCAATGAATCTCCTATACAACTTCAATGTCGCTTTGAACTTGTTGCAGCACCCGATAGAAGAGCTTCTGCAAAACCAAAGCCCCTTTCCAAGCTGCATAGTTTCCGACAAAAATTTCCTGTGCGTGGCTGATGTTGCCGACAAGTTGAATGTCCCTAGAATAATATTCGACGGGACTAGTTGTTTTTCTCTGCTGTGCTGCCACAGTTTAAACAAGAACAAGGTCCATCAAGCTGTGTCTTATGATGAGAAATTTGTTGTGCCCGGATTGCCCCACAAGATCGAATTGCGAAGGTCTCAACTCCCGGGGATATTCTATCCTGGCACGGACTTAAAGTTGCAAGCTTTTCGTGAGGCAATAGGGGAAGCTGCGAAAAAAGCATATGGGATCATGGCTAATAGTTTTGAAGAGTTGGAAGCGGAGTATGTTGAAGAGTATGAAAGGGTTACGGGGCAGAAGGTATGGTGTGTAGGACCTGTTTCGCTGTGCAATAAGGATGACACGGAGAAGGCTCTGAGAAGTAAGAGAAACTCGAATGATGAGAGTAAGTATGTGAAGTGGCTTGATTCATGGCCTGAAAGGTCTGTGATTTACGTGTGCCTTGGTAGCCAAAACCGTGCAACGCCTGAGCAGTTGATAGAAGTGGGGTTAGGATTGGAAGCGACAAAAAGACCATTCATTTGGGTTCTTAGAGGTGCATATAGAAGAGAGGAAATGGAGAAGTGGCTGTTGGAAGAAGGGTTTGAAGAGAGGGTGAAAGGGAGAGGGATTTTGATAAAGGGTTGGGTGGCACAAGTGTTGATATTGTCACATAGAGCAATAGGAGCGTTCTTGACACATTGTGGATGGAATTCGACTCTTGAAGGGATCTGTGGTGGGGTTCCGTTGGTGAGTTATCCTCTTTATGCTGAGCAGTTTCTTAATGAGAAGTTTGTTGTGCAGGTAGTGGAGAGTGGGGTGAGTGCAGGGGCTGAAACTGTTGTGCGCTTGGGAGATGAATTTAAGTCTCGAGTAGAGGTGACGAGGGACAATGTTAGGGATTCAATTGAGAAAGTAATGGGTGAAGGCAAAGAAAAGGATGTGATAAGGGAAAGAGCTAGAAACTATGCAGACATGGCAAGCAAAACAATACAAGAAGGTGGCTCATCTTACAATAACATGTCTCTGCTAATTGAAGACATTGTCCGTTTGAAAATGTCACAACAAAAGGCCACACCAAATGCTTTTTTAGACTAGATTATATTGAGAGATGTCCTATAGTATGTTTAAGTTAAGCTTGACTCAGATTGTAGTTTTAAATTGGGTGTTTTGTTGCTTAAGCTTTGTCTTTGTGAAGCAGGAACAGTGGATCTTTGGATCTGCTAAGGTTGAATATACGAAAGAAAGGAGGGTAGCAAAGATATCCTTATGTTTGTTTGGATTAGGAAGGAATTGGATCTGAGATATATCTTGTTCGATTTTTATAATTGATAAAAATAAAAAATTAGTAAACTGTTCGGGTAAAATTCACTTTATCAAGCTATTATAAATCATACAAAGCAACATAAATAAGGGATAATTTAAAATTTGAAACATTATTACTCATTCCATACGTAATAATTTGATGAAATCAACCCCATGTGGAATTGTTTATGGGTCATGATGGTTTCTTAATCAACGTGGCGCAATAATAATTTCATCTTGGCCTCAGATTAAATCCCAAATTCCGTCACACCCAATGATCAAGCATCACCGTCAGTGACGAATCTGCTTCGTTAACTCAAAACCAGGTCGAAATTTATAGTCCAAATCACGTGAATGAAAAAACACCTTAATCTTCCACGGTTGCATTTTGGAAAGTGACGACTTATGTCTTGTCCGTAGACAACAACTCGTGTCTACATTTAAGTGGTCCAAGTCAAGTCACGTCCATACCTTGGAACTCCTACCATATGCATGTACCTTGGAACTCCTACCATATGCATGTTTACTATCGTTAAAAACAAAATATATAATTACCCATTATATATCCAGCTAACTGTGTCTGGCTATATCGAATCGGTTTAGGTTTATACTGAGTCAAGTCAATTCATATTTATGTCGAGTCAAATCACTTTGGATTCATATCGAATTGAGTTGACCCGAATTTATGTTAATCGAGTCAATTTGACTCATGTTGATTTGAGTTGGTCCAGGTCTAGAGCTGAATTGATATGGATCCATGTCGAATCGAGTCGGTCCATGTCTATATCGGTCCGAGTTTATGTTAAACTAATTCGATGTTGAGCTGAGTTGACTTGTACCCATGTCGAGCCTAGTTGATCCGACCCATTTTTAGTTGATCGATCTGGACTCATGTCGTTCTGAGTGTGCTTGGGCCCATGTCGACCTGAGTGTTCCTGGGCCCATGTCAAGTCAGTTCAGGCCCATATCAAGTCAAGTTGACCCGGGCCCATGTTGAGCTCAGTCAGTCCGGACCCATTTCGAGCTGAATCGATCTGGGCTCATGTCAAGCCGAGTCGATTCGGGTCCATGTCGAGCCAAGTCGATCCCGGTCCATGTCGAGTCAAGTCAATCCAGGCCCATATCGAGTCAAGTCAACTTGGCCTAAGTGAACTTAGGCCATGTCGAGCCAGGTCGACCCGGGCCATTTTTAGCCGAGTCGATTCGGGTCCATGTCGACCTAAGTGTGCCGGGGCCCATGTCGAGTTAGTTTAGGCCCATATTGAGCCAAGTCAACTCGGGCCCATGTTGAGTCAAGTAGACCTGAGCCCATGTCGAACCAAGTCAGCTTGGTCCATGTCAAGCTTATTTGGCCTGGGTCCATGTCGAGTCGGGTGGGTTCATGCCCATGTTGAGCCGAATTTCTCGAGCCCATGTCGAGGTGGCACTGACCCCAGGTCAGGTTGAGGCGGCACCAACCCTAGGTCAAGTGAGTCGGCTTGAGCCATGTTGAGCCAAGTGGGCTCAAGCCCATGTCGAGACGAGTGGGTCGAGGCCCATATCAAGCTGAGTTGGCCTGGTACCAAGTCGAGCTAAGTTGACCGACCCCAGATTGAGCCAACTCTGCTCAGACCTAGGCTGAATTGAGTTGGCCTGGGCCCATATTAGTTGAGTAAACCCGAGCTCATATCGAGCTGAGTTAGGCCTGACCCATATCAAGTTGAGTTGGCTTAAACCCATGTCGAGTTGAACCATTTAGTACCAAGTTGAGTGTAATCGGACCGAGTCCGGATGAAACGTAGTCGGCCCAGGTTTAGGTCACCCAAATCATCCCGAGTTATCTCGAGTCCAGATCGACCAAGTCGGTTTGGATCCAGAGTCAGCCATTGAAGTTGAGGCAATTGAGTCTATGTTGAGATCGAAATGGTAAAGTGGAAATATTTTGTCTTATATGATTTTCTTTTTCAACCATAAAATACTCATTTAATGAGAGAAAAGTAATAAAGACGTGTTGACTTGCAATATTTGAAGAATAATTACGACTTATTTAAATAATATAATAATATATATTTAAACTAATATAATTAAAATAATAATATATTTAAAATCATTACAACTTATTTTAATGATATAATTAAAATATAAAATAATTATAATTAAAATAATAATATATTAAGGTGGGAAGTGGAATAATTTAAAGGCGTGGAAGTAGCGTCACTCTGCCATACTTACTAGTCTTCTACCATTTAGGAAGCAATGGTGGCTTGAGACATGAACTTGCATAGGTAAGCTCTTACGTCACAGATAATAGACATAACATGCTTTAAAAACAAGAGAACAGATTATAAACAAGTGAAGTTCTTCAGTGTGTTTGTGATTCGACCAATTCAAATCCAAATGGCATCCCAAGAATCTCAGCTTCACTTCGTTCTGTTTCCTCTCATGGCCCCAGGCCACATGCTCCCCATGACAGACCTTGCAACAATATTGGCACAGAATAACATGATTGTTACTGTAGTCACCACCGTACATAACGCTTCTCGTTTCTCAGAAACCTTTGCTCGTGCTTCCGACTCGGGTCTCAACCTCCGACTCGTTCAACTCCAATTTCCATCCCACCATGCTGGATTTCCAGAAGGGTGTGAGAATTTTGACATGCTTCCTTCAATGGGCATGGGCTTGAATTTCTTCCTTGCCGCAAACACCATTCTACACGAACCGGCTGAGAAAGTGTTTGAACAGTTGACACCAAAACCAAACTGCATAATCTCTGATGTGAGTTTAGCATACACAGCCCACATCGCTACCAAATTCAACGTCCCCAGAATTTCTTTCTACGGAGTTAGTTGCTTCTGTCTTTGGTGGCAGCAAAAGTTGGCCACTTCTAAGGTGTTTGAGAAGGTAGCCACGGATTCAGAGTACTTTTCCATACCTGACATCCCTGACAAAGTTGAGATCACAAAAGCACAGACGCCAAGACCTATGCATGAAAACTGGAGCGAGTTTGTTGAGAAAATGGCGGCGGCTGAAGCGATTACTTACGGGGTGGTCGTGAATTCTTTTGAGGAGTTGGAACAAGTCTATGCAAGGGATTTCAAGAAGGCCAGAAACGATAAAGTGTGGTTTGTTGGGCCCGTTTCACTTAGAAACAGGAATCACTTGGATAAGGCTCAAAGAGGGAACAACAACAACACATCAAGTGATGCACATAGCTGCATGAAGTGGCTTGACTTGCAAAACCCAAATTCGGTCATTTATGTGTGCCTTGGGAGCTTATGCAATTTATCTCCGTTGCAGTTGATAGAGCTTGGCATGGCCTTAGAAGCATCCCAAATACCGTTCATTTGGGTCATCAGGGAAAGGAGTCAAACAGAAGAATTGATGAAGTGGATTAAAGAATGGGGGTTTGAGGAAAGGACCAAGGGGGTAGGTCTAATGCTTCTGGGTTGGTCTCCTCAGGTACTAATACTATCACACCCTGCAATTGGAGGGTTCATAACACACTGCGGTTGGAACTCAACCCTAGAAGCAATATCCTTTGGCGTGCCAATGCTTACGTGGCCATTGTTTGGGGACCAATTCTTCAATGAGAGGTTTGTTGTGAACGTTATAAGAATCGGAGTAAGCGTTGGGGTGGAAAGTCCGGTGCTCTGGGGCGATGAAGAGAAAACTGGGGTGTTGGTGAAGAAGGAGGATGTAGTGAGGGCTATAGAGAAGTTAATGGATGAGGGAAGTGAAAGTGAAGGGAGAAGAAAAAGGGCCAGAGAGCTTGCAGAGATGGCTAAGACAGCTGTAGAAGGAGGCTCATCTCACTTCAATGTGACCCAGCTAATCAAAGATATCATGCAACAGTCCACCAAAGACTAAAGATTATCTTCGGTTATCAAAACCATATTAGGTATATTATTTCCAGATAATTTCCTAATTCTGCTAAGCAAATCAATAAAATACATTGCTAATTTTGTAATTTTGATCTGTGTTTGCCAAAATTAATTATTCTCGCCCTATATTTTAGCTGATGATTTTAGTCCACTGGCACGGTCAATTATTCAACTAGAATGAGTAATACGATATTAAGCATATTCATTGTATTGTATTGGATGTGTATGTTTGGATTAGGGAGGAGATATGTGAAAATTTGAGAAAGTGAATTTGGGTATTTGAAAGAAAAATATGAAGAATGTTAGATTGTTAAGGTATGTATGGTGTATTTGTGGATAAAAAGGCTAATCATACTACTACTTCTGATTTCAGTGAAAATCAACTCCAATGTCTCCTCTTCTTATCCTTATGTGGTTGCTTACAACAGATAGCCAACCACTTAATAATCAGCAGAAATAGGACACAAGATCGAGATCGGAAACTTTTCTTATAATCTGAAATACTTTCCTTGTAATAGGAGTGTAGGATTATGTTTAATCAGATTTCAGAGCTTATTAGGAGAATACAGATGAATGAGAGGTCTAAAGTCACCAAATCAACATTTTTATGGGAGTCTAGGCACAAACATATAGCAACAATTATTTCCCTTACCCTTAAAAAATGAATAAAAGTGTATATTTATTGATAAAACAATTCATATATTTGTATCATTTAACACAGATTCAATGCAGAACTTGCCTCAGATGCTTAATTTCTGTGTTGAGCTACTTCTGTGGATTTTTTATGCAACTATAAGCTTTTTGCGCTGGAGTGAGTGCATTTACTGCACACACATGGACAACACTCACTGCAACTGGAGCTGAAGATGTAAGGGTCAAGACAAGTAACAGTGTAAATGACCCAGTAAGGCCTACTGAGGTTGCAGTAGTCATTCTCTAATACCTCTGGAATGTATGATATTTTACATAAAGGAATGATAGCAGAGTAAGGTCTTGTGTACTTAATCCTAAACCATAAGGCATAACGATCAACCCCAAAAAAAGTAGCGGTGTAGTAGAAGGCCACTATGCCAAGAGAGCAGATGCACACATAATGGCTGCTCAAAACTCAGAAAAGTACTCAACTTAAGACATATTCAATTAAAATTATTCTTTTAGATTGAGAATATATTGTTCTAACTGGCTACATATTAGACACAATAAGTTTTATAATGTTAAATTAGATTTAAAATACGTTTCTTTTTCTTGTTGTGTCACATAACAGATGAGTTGAAAAAATTTATGATGACATAAACCCCAATAAAACCAGAAACAAGAAAGAAGACATAGGCCGAATCTAATCTAGTTAGCAATTGTCTGAGTTGTCCACATAACACGATTCACAGTGAAAAAACATCTAAGGAAAAAAAATATTTCTATTTTGCTAGTGAAGGGAGTCGCTACCGAGGATTGAGAAGTTGTAGCAGTTTCATAGATTTTGGCCAACGTAAACGCCCTGCCCACAGAATCCGGTTGAAACATTCTCACCATCATTTGAATGTGCTTCTTTAATCCTCCTAAAAAACAATTCAAAGTATCTTCTTCCGACAACTGTAATCGAGTAATAAGAGCATCAAAATCCTCACGGTATTTTTGAACAGTGGATGTTTGTCGCAATTGCATTTAGTCGGCCATTGGATCATCTCATTCTTCACCAAATCGGTCAATCAACAATTTAGTGTATGCAACCCAATCATGCATAGGAAAAGTAGCCGCAGACCTGATGATTGACGCATACCACTGCAAGGCATTTCCTTCAAGATGAGTTATAGCTATCTTGACTTTATTATCGTTAGGAGTATTATGAATAGAAAAGTAACACTCAGCCTGATAGATCCATTGATGTACATTATTACCAAAAAATCTCGGAAAATCTATTGCGGCGGGTCTCATGCGGCAAGAATGCTGTGAATTAGAACCCTTATTCTGATTTCGATACGTGTCCCCAGAAGAACCATGACCATCAGCACCTTCTTGTGAAATCCGGAACCCTTCTTGAATGATGTTTGTTAAAGATGCAACGAGTGCCTTTAGAATGTTCGCCGTAAGTTCTTTCAAACGCGTTTCGAGTCTTGCTGCGATACGATCTTCCATGTCCTTCATTGCCGTCTGTATTCTTGTGTTTTCCGCCATGAAAAAGATGGGATAAAGAGAGACAGACTGATACCAATTGATAGAAGATAGAGCTCTAGGAATTGTAAGAAACTCGCAGAACCAAAAGTACTGAACAAGAAGAGATTTTATTGATCAGAGTTGCAGGGAAAAGTTGTTTACAGCAATTGAAAAACTAAAAAACAGAAAATGGGAAGTTTTCCCTTTTATACAGTCAACCAAACAGAACCACATAACTGTCATAACTAACTATCACATATGAAAAAGTAAGAAAAGAGATAAAGGAAGTGATGAAAAGTGCATAGCTGGGAGTGAGATAAAAAAACACACTAACCGTCATTCACCATTGAAAAACTGAATCAAATGAACTACTGAACATTTCACTTCAAAAATATAATGTGGTATAAAAAAGCTCCCGTAAATTAAATTGTTGTGGGTAAATATTTTCGAATAATTTTTATTTTTTAAATTAAAGTATGAAGTGAATTTGATTGCTTAAATATTTTGCAAGGAAATTTGCGAACACACACACACACTTTTTGTTACTATTTTAAATAAAAGTTAGAATTTATATTTATAGTTTTGTGTAATAAATATTAACATAAATATAATTTTAATTAAAAGTAGTCAAATTGTGTCTTAATTTTAAACTGGTTAAATTGCTTTTGGTTCGTAATAAGTTGATTATATGAATAAATGAAATTTTAGTGAATATATACATTAATGATATGTAATTTCTCCATTTTTATGTAAAAAAGAAAAAAAAAACTGAAAATAAGTATTATTTTACCTTTTCTATGTAATAATAACTATTATTATTATATTTTTATTTATAATGTTAATAATATTAATGATGGACAACATAAAGTTTCAATAAATTAATAATTATAAGGTTAATTTAATAAAATTGTCACACTCTTTTATCTATTTACTACCTTTTTATGTGTAACAAAAAAATATTCTAGAACGTGGATGGAGTGAGTAATTTGCTATGAAACTTCTTCATTTCTTGGCATTGGGACGAAAATTCAAGTGTCCATTTGCTAAGAAAACCTACCTATATTTCTTCTTTTTAGTTGATATATTCAAAACCCACGTATTTAAGCAGTTTACTTGCAAGGACGAAAGAACCTTCTTTTGAAACTATGCTAGAAAAATTCAGTAGCCAATGGGTGGGGTTCTATACTTTTGTCTGGGCATTATACTTTCCAGAGTTGACGTTAATCATCACAAATGCAAAAGTTACTTGATAATATTGAAAATATCTCAATTTTTAGTAATTTATTCAGTAATTTTCTTTTTGTTATTAAAATAGTTTATTTTTCTGACTCTTCATTTTATTATTCGATGAATATTAAGAATAAATTTTTTTAAATAAAAATTTTCATATTAAACATTATTATATAATTTGAAATCTCAAATGTACTGATATATCACATAACAACTATTTATCATCATATAAAAAAATATTATTAAAAAATATAAAAATTAAATTTTAATTTAATCTTATAAACTAAATATTCACTTATATTTATTTTTGTCTTAGTCTAGATTCTCCATTAGACTAATTTAACATAATTTACTTATTAGTGAGTTTAAGAAGAAAAAAAAAACAAATCTGATATGATCCGCCACAATTTAATAAGTTAAATGGGTTTAGTTATTAAATTTTAAGAAAATTAGAGTTTTTAAATTTTTTTTCTTTAATATATGTTTTTAATATTAAAGCTGAAACCAAAATTACTAAAATAATCATGACAAAAAAAAAAATCATCATACTAGTATAGGTGTGATACTAATATACATATATGATGATGAGATATGCTATTATATATAAAATAATATCTGTATATCAAACACAGACACTAAATGATAATTTGAAATGTTGTGTGGGAACTTATGGCAGAAAATAAAAAATCATAGAGAAAAGAGATAGAAAGAGAGTTGAAGAGAATAACGGAACCCTGGGTCACCTCAGTTTTTTTAATTGTGTTAGGTTGTTATTGGACTACGTCAAAGTGTTTTTTATTATTATTATTACAGATTGGTTGTGTAGTAGTGCACTATGGGTTCAACTCAGATGGTTTGGATTCTTAATAGACCGAATTCGATTTTTGACTCCGTATTAAAATTTGCAATTCTTTTTATCTAATTCTAACTTGTGGTGTGCTGGATTGATTTATAAAGCTTAACTTAAACAACTTTACTTTAAAGTAGCAAAAATAATATTTCAATACTATAAATTGTTATACTCATGCATGGAGGTAAATATTCAGATAATAGGTTGATTTTAAAGAATATAAATCCTAATATTTTTTAAGACATCATCAATAAAAAATAAATTAAAAAAATACTATCCAAAATATTATCCAAAATACAATCAAGATTAAAATAATTTTTTACTATACATATATGTGATGGATGGGGTGGGAAATATTCGAATAGAAGAAAGAAAAAAAAGGAGAGAGAGAAGAGAGAAGGAGAAAAAAAAAGAGGGATGTAGAGATATACAAGTAAAATTTAGAATTTTTTTATAAGCATTTGTAGCTACTTCTATTATATCTCTTCAATTAAAGGTAAGAAAGTGAAATTAAGTTCTTTTTTATATTAATTTTAATAAATTTATGTGTTTATTACTTTTTTTATGTATTTTTTAATTATATATTATTATTATTTTTCTCTCTTTTATTTATATATCTATACCCATATATATAAAAGAGATTATCTGTTTTAACGTTTAATTTTTAAAATAGTTAAGTCTAATTTTTTTGCATTGGACGACTCTCTCATTACTAGAGGGTCTTTTACTCTGTATATAATTTAGAACCAAACATCAACTCTCTTAAAAGAATTCTTGTTATATTTATGTATTTTGGAGAAAAATGATATTTTATAGGATTTAAATAAAATCTAATTTGAGAAGAAATATTCCAAAACCTAAAAAAAAAAAATACCAACTTATTCATATAATTGTTTAAGTTCCATGTAAACATATTTAATTGGACAGATTCCTATATTTTCAGCTTTTCATATCTATTTATCCATAATTTCTTGTTGAAAAAATCTTTCACACGGTTGGTTTCAAACATTGCGTATTGCGTTTTTGAGTGATTCAACTTTTGACCTAATCAACGAGGAATCCACTGTTTCTGTAAGTCTTTTTGCGTGGCTATTTGGTTTGATCTCTACTATCCTATGTGTTATTTTTCAAAGCAAACTCGTCAAACTTATAATATTTTCGTCAAAAAAAAATAATGACATGTTGATAATTTTACACTAAATTAAAATTAAAAATAAAAATATATTTTTTAAAATAAAATAATTTTAAAATTACATTACTCAAATTACCATTTTAAAGAGTATCTTTTCAATTTTCAGTTAAAAAAGTAACATTTTAAGAAAACAAATACTTTCGATGTATAATTAAAACTACCATTTCAATATTATAACAATATAAATAGAAGTTATATGTTTCTTAATGCATATTCATCTTTCCCACTTCCAACACACACGGGACAGCGACAGAGTACATTAATGGCAGGTGTCAAACTTTTATATTCAAACCATTTGATGACTATTATTAAAATATAAAATTAATTAATCTAACAATTGAGTTCAATTTTTTTTATAAAACAGATTGAGTATATGAAATGTAATGCATTTCATGAATTAGTCGTACACTTCATCTCATTAACAAATGCTCAAATTACTTAAACTTGGTTATGGATATCAGAGAAATAATAAATAAATAATAAAATGCAAAACCTACTGCCAATTGATCAAACTCATACATCTTTTCTTGATCACTGATAAATTCCTAGTAGCAATTAATTAAGCTTATTTCATAAAAAAATGCACTTAGTCATAATATACAATAATTATGCATATTAAAGTTGAGTAATGTTAAAGGGTAGGAAAAAACTAATTTACAGGAAAATTGACAAATAAATGGATCTGTGAGATTATTTCTTCATTAATTTATTTTGATGTTTTTAAAATTGCTTTAAAGTTAATATTTTCAGACCATTAAAAAATACTCTATAAAGTCTTTTTTTTTATTATATTTTGACATCCCGCTCCAGTTTATACCTATACTAAAATATTAATATTTATAATAAAAATTTTAAAAATAAAAAAATGTATTTAATGAAATATTAAATAAAATGTAAAATGTTAAAATAATTTCTAAAATTAAAAATAATTAAAATATTAATATTTAATAGGGTGTAAAGTGGAGCATGTCCAACCATCATTTTTTTTTTTATTATCATGAGCACTCTAGAAGGTTTGAGATCATCAGCCGTAGTTTAAATAGAAACATTACTGTGACTCATGGGCAACAATAAATATATTGGCCTTCTCAATTTTTTTAAAGCATGTACCAAACCTGTTTCATCATATAATTTTACTTCATTAAGCAATGGCTTTGCCAGTGCAGCAGCCTCATTTTGTATTGGTTCCACTTCTGGCTCAAGGGCACATGATCCCCATGGTTGACATAGCAAGGATTCTGGCAGAGAGAGGGGTTATTATCACATTGATAAGTACCCCTCACAATGCCTCAAGACTGGGGCAAACAATCATTAGAGCAGCAAAATCTGGCCTTCAAATTCAGCTTCTAGAAATTCCATTTCCATGCCAGAAAGTTGGACTTCCATTAGGCTGTGAAAACCTTGATACTTTACCATCAAAAAACCTACTCAGAAACTTTTATATTGGCCTTGACATGATGCAAGAACCTGTGGAGAAGTACCTCCAAAACCACCCTTCTCCTCCAAGTTGCATTATATCAGATAAATGCCTCTCTTGGACTTCTACAACAGCCAAGAAGTTCAATATTCCAAGGCTTGTCTTTCACGGGATGTCTTGTTTTTCATTACTTAGCTCCTATAATATCAAGCTCTACAATTCTCATCTATCATGCTCTTCTGATTCAGAATCTTTTCTCATACCAGGACTGCCTCAGAGGGTTGAGATAACCAAAGCACAACTCCCTGGAGCCTTTTCTTCTCTGCCTGATCTGGATGATTTTAGACACAAAATGTTGGAGGCTGAAATGTCTTCTTTTGGGGTTGTGGTAAATAGCTTTGAACAACTGGAACATGGTTGTGTAAAGGAGTATGAGAAGGCCTTGAACAAGAGAGTTTGGTGCATTGGTCCTGTGTCTTTATCCAACAAGGATAGTTTGGACAAGTTTGAGAGAGGAAACAAGTCTTCAATTGAAGAGAAGCAATGCTTGGAATGGCTAAACTCAAAAGAACCAAGATCAGTTATTTATGTATGCCTTGGAAGCTTGTGTAGGCTTGTTACATCTCAATTGATAGAACTTGCTTTGGGTTTAGAAGCATCAAGTAAACCATTTATATGGGTAGTCAAAACTGCAGGAGAAAACATTTCAGAGCTCAATAACTGGTTAGTGAATGAAAATTTTGATGAAAGGGTAAGAGGTAGAGGACTTCTCATAAAGGGATGGGCTCCACAAACATTGATATTGTCTCACGCTTCTGTTGGTGCATTCTTGACCCACTGTGGCTGGAATTCAACGATAGAAGGCGTGTGCTCTGGGTTGCCAATGATAACATGGCCTTTGTTTGCTGAGCAATTCTTGAATGAAAAATTTATTGTGCAAGTTTTGAAAATTGGAGTTAGAATAGGCGTGGAGGTTCCGGTAAGGTGGGGTGATGAAGAGAAAGTTGGTGCAATGGTGAAGAAAAGTAGAATCAGTGAGGCTATAGAGATGTGCATGGTGGGTGGTGAAGAGGGGGAAAAGAGGAGGAATAGAGCAACAGAGCTTGGAAAGATGGCACGAAATGCCACGGTGGAGGAAGGTTCATCTCACTCCAACGTTTCATGCTTAATTGAAGACATTCTGAGACATTAATATTAATTAATTAATATGTTAAATGTGTGGGTTAAGATCTTTGTTGCGCTGCTTGTGATTAATAAGCCATATCTTTGTTTTTCCTTCTGTCCTTTTCTCTTTATGATTTATAATAAATAAAATAAAATAAACTTTTTTGGTTCTAAGAAAAGTATAAGAGACTACAATGTTTTACATGATTTTACAATATATATATATATATATATATATATATATATTTGCCGCGTTAGACCATTTTACATATAAATTGCATAATTTTGTTATTTCGTTTGATGGTATATGCTTACTGTTATTAATGCAACTTTTGTTGTTTCTCTTTATTCGTCGTACACAATAGCTATTTTATATTTTAAGATTACTAAATAAGAGAAATTTTTACACGGGTTGAACACTTCTTTAATAATTATTTCCCTTTGCAACTTGATTTAATGTTCAAGAATTATAATTCACTAATGAAATAAACAAATTACACTTGAACACAGATAATCAAGACACGTGCAAATGGTTAAGGGAAGAGCATACAACATGGTAAAACCATTACCTAATACTTAAATTCTTTATTTTTTTTATCAACAATAAAAAATAAATAAAATAAAATATTAAAGGTGTTTTAAACCTGGTACAAAATATAGTCCATGTTACAATAAAAATTGTCTTTTTCATTAACCAAAAATAAATGCAAATCAACGAAAATTGACGAAGAAATATCAGGTCTGCATTGGCCAAGAAAACGGCAAGAGAAACATGGAAGGAAAGTCCATATTGCATTGGCTAGCGAGGAAAACACAAATTGCATGGCCCAAGCTGACGTGAGGCAGATGCAAATATCGTCGACCTAGCTAACATAAATAGGGACGAAATATCATCGGTCAGACCGATGCAAATGGATCACAAACATCATCATGCGTCAGCCAAACCGACGCAAAAGAAATAAAAACATTGAAATCAGAATTTGCGTCGACTATATAAAAATAAAAAATAAAATATCTTGCGTGGGCCTGACCCACACAAAAATGAAAGCTAGAAAAAAAATTAAAATTAATAATACACCCACCAACTTTTAATTTCTTTGAAAATTATATATATACCTAATTAATAATATAAACTTAATTTTGCTACCCATTAATGATTCAACAAAATTTTTTGCATTTCCTTTCCCCCGGAAACGATAAAACAAACAATTCAGATAAAGTCATAGACATAAACAGACTATTCAAATAAAATCATAAACATAAACAACAACATAAAAAAAAAAAAAAAAAAACCTCAAATGCAAAGTTTGAAATTTTTAAAATTTACCTTTTGCTAATTAAGATGGAAAAGCAAATGGAAGACGAAATTGGAGTTGCAGTTGGAGCTCGACATGGTAGACCAGCGATGATGGAAGTACAATGTTGGAGTTGAAATGAAGAAAAAAAACCTTAAGAATAAATTTCAAAAAAATAAACAAGGTACAAAGAAAAGGAAGAAGGCACAGAAGATCAACGATTGAGACAATTTCGACGGGGCAACCGTCGGGATCGTAACAACAGAGGCAATGCAGGGGTGGGAATGGCTAGCAGAGGCAGTGGAGGTGGGAGGTGGCGAAGGCGGAGGAAACTCTAGAGTGAAGAGAGAGAAATTAGGATTAGGTTTTTAATTTAGAGGAAAGTGAACGATGGGGAGCAAAAGTTTGTTATATATAAGACTTTGTGTTGGCCAAGATTGACGCAAACATGGAAACACACTTCGCGTCGATTGTGACCGATGCAAAACGATACGAACAAACATTTCGTGTCGGTTATCACCGATGCAAACTGACATACTTAGCATAAGCTTAAGCCTACGAAAGGCGAAGCAACTTTACTCCCATTGGCCAGCCGACAAAATAACTTCATTTCTTTTAGTGTCAACTAGGTCGACACAAATCTGTGATTTTATTATTATTATTATTATTTCACTTTCTCTTAGTGTCTTCCATGCATCGGCTGACCCATGCAACATCTTTTTTGCGTCAACTTTTCCTAGGTTTGATCGACACAATTCACATCCACTCTTGGCCGACGCAAATTTTACGCAGCTAATACCCAATTTTCTTGTAGTGATAGTACAACTGTGTGACCTTCTTCAAATAAGAGAAATAGAAAAGAGTAGGTTGCACATTATATCCACCAAAAAGCCAACAAAGAATATACCCCAATATATAAGTTTGATAAGGGTCTCACAACTACAACATGCATATTTAACTACAAAAGAAAAATATCAAAGACTAAGAGGCAATTAAATTATAATTCTACAAAGTATTTGTAAGTAGTTTCCCAAGCTCAAGATTTCTTTCTTTCCTTTTGTTCTTACGGGGCCTAGAAACAAAAAACTCATTATTCTCCGGATCTGTCGGCTTCACGGTCTTCTAATTTGGGTTTGGGATTTCGGCTACATTATTCACTGTACTACAAGAAAATCATGAAATAGAAATCAATTTTTAGAGACAAAAAATAATTAGTTGCTATAGTGACTAAATTAAAAATCATTTTAGATATTAAAAAAATTTTGATTTCTAAATTAATTTCTATTATTGTTAAATGGTTTCTAAATTGGTGTCTAAGTTTTCACCTAAACCAACATGAAAGTTTTCATAGTCTGGGTTTATGATTATTGAAAATTATATTGTTTCTATGAGTGAAGATATTCCACATTGTAACTTCAAACCCTTGCATGGAGGGTCATGAGTACCCATAAGTCAGAATTTTTTAAAAGAGAGATCAACTAGTACAATTTGCCATCTATGCCAGTAACATGATGATATTGTTCCACATTTATTCTTTACCTATCAGATATCAGAATTTGGAACACAAGTTGTAATTGGGTAGGAATTCAATCTGCCCAACACAATAAGCTTATGAGTCACTTCCGATAATTTCACATTTTTCAAATAAGTCAAAATCAAAACTTGGTGCGGAAGAGACTATGGATTGCAACAATTTAGAGTATATATAAGAATAAAGTAGATGTGGAATAATTACTTCATATGGCTAATAAATTGCCTGCTATCAACTTTTCCTATACATACTGATTTTTATGCCCAACTCAATGCCTTAAAACAATTACGCATTCAGCAGGTAGTTAGGTGGGAAGGAGTTCTTATAGCTTAAGCCCTCTTATATAATGTTGGGAAGGGCTGATGCACATTGGTTCATGCAAGGAACATGATCTAATGGAAAGATAAGAGAGTATAAACATTATGGATACCAGAAACAAGGAAGTGCTTCAGAGATAAACAAAATATAAGGATCCAATATTCAATCCTTAGTGCTTGTTCCAGAGGTCCATACAAAATGAGAGTTGTTGTCTTCTTGATAGTGAAATCAACACACTTTCTTTGGCTAATTCGGACTATTCTAAACCAACTCAAGGACAAAATATGGTCCACTCTATCTTGTTACATAATAGTCAAAGGAAATGTTGGAATTGTGGATAAAGAACTTGAATTTAATCAAGTTGATAGAGAAAGAGAATGGGATGAACAAATTGGTTATGGCAATTTTGTGTCATGCAAGAACAATGGTGTTCTGTATTACTGGTTAGACATACAACTCATCATCAAAATCTCTCAACACAACTCCTCCAATATCGTCACAGAACCTATAAGTTTGGTTCATGTATATGTGAGTTGTTGTTTCACTGGTAGTGAATGCAACAATTTTTTAGGCTAATTTGGATTATTCTGAATTAACTGAGATCAAGACAGGAAACATGTAATTGGAGAAAACAATTTTTTTGTTCTGATAATAGTTTAAAGGACCAACCGCATCCTATTTTTTACATGGGTTGAAATACCCTTTTTGTATTTCTTATTAATTTTATTTTTTTACTAATAAAAAAATTTTATAAATTTTTTTATAAAAAAATAATAATTAAAAGGAGCACTGTGAAACCTAAATTCTAAACCCGTCTTCACAAATATAATCTAAAAAAAACTTTAACAAACACAAAAATCTAAACTACTATGGCTCTTACTTTGTGAAGATACATAAGACTATTATGCAGACCCAAAATCTAGCTTTGCATAAAAAAAATATGCATAAAGTATTCATTAAATCTGCACCATAAATTATGCCGCTAGTATTCAACAGATTTTGCACCACTAAAGCAGTAGTGATGCAGCAATTCTGCATCAACTTTAAGCATAAACCAGAGTGCAAAAACTTTTACAAGTGACTTCAAATTTACCCATCAATTATTAACTACTGGATGAACGAAAGGAAAAAAAAAAACTTGGTTTGTTTCCCCAAATCCTAATCATGCATTCATGAGTTGAGCTTTATTGTTTGGCATTAGATATATGAAGGGTTAACATAGCTTTGAGGATAACTAAGAAGCCAATCATTTCCATCAATGTAGGAAATATCCATGTAGGAGTTTGCTTCGTTATCCCTGAGTTGCTTAGCATAAGAGACTCTAGATTCATAATTTGCTCCAGGTCCATGGCAACGGTACTCCCCAAAGAACACGCTCCTGTGTCAATGAAAAACAGATATAGTGAATGATTGTTGAAAGTTAAGAGATAAAAAGTATAAGAAGGAGAAGAGATACACACTGGTCTCTAGAGGGATCTCTCCAATCATTCCATCCTTCAGGGGCTATGACATCAGACATGTATGTTGTTGAGAAGATGACAGTGGCATAGGGTCCCCAAGCTCTTCCAAGCCACACTCTTCCACTCCCAACAATGCTACAATTCACAAAGGAGAACCCACTTTCTTCATCCATCGATTTCCTCCCTTGAGCGGTGATCGACCCGCTAATCTCATCCTTCTCTTCTTTTGCTACACAGTTTATGGTACAATCCTGCATGTTTACTGTCGCAACTTAATTCCTGTGTTTTTCTAAATTATATTTACTCATTGAGTTTTCCCAATGATACTACCACTCAAGAGTGTGTGTGGGTGTAAAATAAACAAAAATCATATTTAAATTTAATTTAAATAATAATGTATATGCACATGTGTGCCAAAGTTAGGAGCTCACTTAAAGCGAAATATATTAATTATTTAAAATAATGTGTATTTAGGAAAAAAAAGACAAAGTATAATAACTGAATTGAAAATGCATAAAATAAATTTTAAGTTAATATACATTAATTATTATAATCTTAATGATTAATTTCATTTAACAATTATATCTATATATGTTTCTTTATAAATGGTGTACCTCTTATTAGATAGAGCTAAAAAAGTTCCAATATTTACGGGCACATAAATATAAGGTAAATAATCAATAAATAAGATATTGATGAATATATTTTAGTGTTCATGAGACATTTTTCCATTTAATTTTGGTATATTTTTAAAAGCGTAATGTTCTAGGAATAAAACTTTAGACCACTTAAATCATACTTGTTAACGTTATGTCACGACATTATATACATAAAAAAAAATTAAATTAACTATGTGAGGGTATGTATACAAATTTTAGGAGTCAAAACATGAGTTTAAACTTGTGAATCAACACCACTTACTTACTTATGGTTGAGTTGAGTTCATTTGAAAAAATATAACTTTTTCAAAATGTGAGTAATTGATAATGATATTTTATAATTTTTTATTAAAGTTTTTTATTATTTTTAATTATGTAGGTTAACAGTATTTTTCTTAAGACTATAACTATATATGTTGAATAGTGTTTGAAGTTTGAAAGCTTGTTTATCCGATTATAAAGGTTGATACTAGCTTATTATCTTTATAATATCATTTTCAAATTGTGATTAATATTGTTAAAAGATTTCAAATCCACTATATTAGATATAAGGATATTAAGAGTCTATTATAGTAAGAGTTTGTTGGATTTATTAAGTTATCTGATATTGGATCATTATCGGATCATCCATAATATATAGTTCACACACGAGTTGACAGTGTCAACGTGAAGAGATGTATTGGAGTCCACACCAACTAGAAATAAGAACATTTTCTTTATAAGTCAATTTTATAATGTTAAATTAGGTTTAAAATCTATTTCTTAATAAATATTAAATAAAATAGATTAATATTTTGATTGATTATAAAGAAATGAATCAGTCAATACACATAAATATGTAAAATAACTTCAGAGAATTCTTAAGTGAACCGTCTAATAACTAGTCAAGTCTAATTACAAAAAATATATTTAAAAAAATAAAAGTTGAATAAGTTGATTTGTTAGTTGAACCAATGGTGAACCAACTCATATGAACATCCAAATATTAATGATTTTATGTTTTACAATATATGGTTTAGTATATGTTTTTAGTAAGATGAATTTTAGTTTTAACTCTTAATAAACTATTACTTTTATCTTTATAAAATTTAAAAGTTTTGAAAGAAATTTATATTATTATTTAATAATATGTAAAAATACGATGTTACTATAAAGTAGTTGTTAAAGTAATATTTTCAAATGTATCATGTGAAATACAAAATAGTAAACCAAAACGTTAAAAACATTGAAAAAATGGAAATGAAGTTTTTATTTTTATAAAGATTAAAAATATATTTAATTGTATGACATCTTTTTCTCACTAAATTATATAATAAAATATTAACATTACTTAACGGATGTGTTTATGGTGAATAGGAAGAATCCAAAACCTTAAGCAATGTCATGTTTTTGGTATTGAATTGCGATAGACAAGACAAACTTTAAAGTGAAGAAAGTTATTTTTATTACCTCATAAAGGGATCTGGCATTTCCAAATATGAAATCAATGGATCCTTGGATTAAGCATTCTTTAAAGTAATGTCTTCCACCATCATCATTCAATGTATCCTGCGCACCATAAAATCCACATCCATAGAAAGCTGCTTTATCACCGGTAACTCTCAGTGCCACTGCTTGTGCCCCAACCACTCCTGGTGACGGTGGTGGAGCCGTGTTCTTTTCAGAGAATCAGAATGTAAAAATTTCAGAAGTCACATGGCCATGATATCCATAACCATGCAGAAACACAGGAAGTTGAACAAAGAAAGTAACATATTAAACTGCATGCATGCATGCTTGATTACCTTAAAGCTGATGTTGTAAGCAGTGAACATAGAAGCAAAGATGGCAAATGAGTAGCTGTATGAAGTTCCGCCGGTGGAATTGGCGGTGTCGTTCCATTCAACGATTGTATTCAGATACCCTTGACCTTGAATTATTAAGTTTGTTTTGTTGCCTTGCACAACTACCTTCTCCCTGTGATTTGTAAGAACTTATCAAAATTATACTAATTAATTACAAATTATCCTATGTATTTGAATTTTTGAAATACTTACTAAAATATTCAGCATTATCAATACTACTACTACATATATAATAAAGTAAAAATAAATTATATAATGTAAAGTAATTAATTTTTTTATTAACAAGAATAATTAAATAAAAGAGAACACTTGAAGTGTTCTAATTCGTATACAAAATCAGACTTTAATTAAAAGTCAACCAACAAAAACAATAAAAAAAATATGTGATTACTTAAAAACCTCATACAAATCATTTTTTAAGTTTTTCGGTTTACGTACCCAATTTCTCATTATACCACTGAATCATACCAGAAAATTCAAATAAAAAAAATAAACAAAACACAAAAACTACAATATTTATTTGGATTACCACCCAATAGAGCAATTAATTAGCATTTGTATGCTGAATTTGAACTCACTTCAAGGACAAATCAATTCATTTTCATTTAAGAAAACTGCACATGTTTTTTCTCCTTCCAACGATGTTCACAGAGATAGAAACCTCTTGGGTCGCAGGAAAGTGGACGAGAAATTGAGAAATCTCCTTTTAATTTCAAAATAACATTAATTGATTTAAATATTTTTCTAGATAGGCTAAATGCTTGAGGTTTTTGTTTTCAAGGATTTTGGTTATAATGCAAAATATTTTTCTAAAAAAGGGATCGAAGTATAATAACAAAAACGCTATAATTATATATAGCCAGACACGTCTGGTGATGTTCTACAACTTTGACTTTCATTCTTAACATGTTCACTGCATTATCCATAAATAATCTTACACCTATTTTTACTAGTTTTGTTCCTAGAGGCAAGATTTGTATAAATAATCCGTACTTTAATAATTTTTCTTTTTGACAACTTAACAACAATTAATTATTATAATTAATTTTTTTATTCTTTAAGAACCTTTGTATGCTAACTCAACGGATTTTAATGACTGATTCTTGTAAAAGTGGAACCTTATAAAGAAGAATGAATATAGAAGTTGGTGGAGTTACTGTTATAGTGATGTGATAGAGTAATTCAATTTTCTCCACCTAATAATTTAACTTTTTGGGGTAGTAAGTTCATGACATGGAATAAGCACCTTTAGGACCAAGTCATCTAAAATTTGATCCTTTACAGCCTCCATTCTTACCAAAATTATTTTTTTAACACGACAACCTTTGAATGATTTACCCTTCAGTCTCAGAAGA
Source organism: Phaseolus vulgaris (assembly GCF_051622355.1). NCBI lineage: Eukaryota > Viridiplantae > Streptophyta > Magnoliopsida > Fabales > Fabaceae > Phaseolus > Phaseolus vulgaris. Next base: position 47,903,083 of record NC_143498.1, read on the forward strand.
CTCTTGCATGTAAGAGAGTTTCTCAGATGCAATACAAAATCATTCATTTGGTTTTTAGACACACATGATTAACTTGAACTACGTGTTTAGTTTAACAAATGAAAGCAAAAGTAAAATGGAGGTGATGAGGCAGAAAGGATGAATAAAAAGTGAGAGACAACAACCTGTATGTACCAGAATCGATTATGATAAGGGTGGTATCAGAGCTAGATTCAGGAACAGCATCAACAGCTTGTTGAACGCTACTGAAGTTAGCACAGCCCTTCAAATCAACCGTGAAAACAAGACTCACGTTATAGTGTTGAATAAGCCTGGAATCCCACTTGGCCCCGTCACATTTTTCCTTATGTCTTCCCCGGTGATGATGATGATGGTGACGATGTCTCCTCCTAGCTATACTTGTTATCAGAGATACCAAGTCTTGAGCGCCACTAAGCTTTATAATCTTGCTAAATATACCAAGCTGGAAACTGAAACTATCTTGAGGACTAATGGCCGTGTTATTGCTCGGGGAAGGTGAAGTGGAATAAAGAACAAATGAGATATAAAAGAGAAAAATCACAAAGCCAGAAAGCCAGAAGAGGTTTCTGTTGAATCCCATCATTTAGCTTTATGAAATGGTTAGTATATTTGTCTTAATGAGGTAAATAAGGGTTTGGGGTGGAGGGGAGTGAGTGAGAAATGCTTTTATTATGTGCATGTGAAAAGGGTGTGGCAGTGATGGTTGATTGGAGTGGGAGGTAAGAAATATTGGTATGAAGTTGTGTCATGTCTAGTTAGGCGTGTAGAGATTACTATGGAGAAAATAGATGGTATGGCAAAGATACTCAGTAATAGAGATTGGAAGATGGACACGCCAAGTAACTGAACAAAGATTGAAAATGAAAAAATGAAGTTGAGGATCAAAAAATAAATGCAGGTCCATACTTCGAATTGAATCTGTTGCAATCACCCCTCTTGTACTTGTGTCTTGTATTACTTGTTAATTAATACTTGGCTCGGAGAAATTCCGGGTCATTACCATTTTTTTAAATGTAGATCATAGTTTTTATAAAATCTTAAGATTTGGACAATAAAAAATTACTCAAGATGTATCAAATAGATGATGTGTACTGGTTTGATATAAAAAAAGTAAAACTAAAACGAACTAAAAAAATGTCATGATTGATTATTGATAATCCGACAGGGAGGCACCATTTTATGCAGCATATTTGTCCCCTTGAAACTTACTATCTGATTGCAGGTCCTTCTGTAGTTGGTAAGCTGCAACACAAGGATGAAAATTATTCTTTTTTTAAAATGGTGTTGTGATATTAATGCAAATCGTTGAATTATCTGCCACGGTAACCTAGATAAAGCTAACCTTAAAAAATATAAAAAAGAAGAATATACCTGATCTTGTTTGATCTTGCTAAACACAAATTTATCCGTGCATATGGATTCTGCCTCTTCTGCAGCTGGCAGAACAAGGTTCTTCACATTCAAAAAAGCGAGCAGCCTCTCGATGCAGGAGAAGAGTGTTTGGAAGTAGCCCTGCTTGGATCAAACCAATGTAATTATAATTGATGCACTACAATGACAGCCATAAGTGACCGTAATATACACGAATCAGTCGAAATTCTGCAGTGCAACTAGAGGGAGTTCAGCAATATCTGTGCCAAATATTCGAAGCGTGCCAGCAGATACCACAGATGAACTTCAACATATTAAAAACAGCAAGTACTGTTAAGTATTAAATAAATAAAGCTAAATACAGAAAACCACTTCTGACTTGACTATTAGTAATGCACAATACATTCCTCCAAACTCCTGATCACGCACATTCCTCCTGTATGTGAGTGATACATTAATTGAGACAGAAAAAAAGAAAGAAGATAAAGGAAAAATGAGACAAAAAAAATGGTTTAAAAGGAGTTTCTGACCCATATAAAGCATGGCTGGAATAAGGTTACGCCCACTAGATGCATCAACTATTGGATTAAAGCATTCCTGAAACAAGCTGGGGAAATCTCGTCTCAATCCAATTAATTCATGTAGTAAATGACGAAAGTGGTTCCCCAAGGGATAAAACACAAAAGTGACACCAAATAGACTGAAATTGTAACACATTTCACTAAAGTAATACCCTATACAAAGCTCATACAGATAGAGTACAAAAATATGTACAAAACTTGTATACAAGTCAAAATGAAGGAAGTAGGGTTCGAAGATTTTTTTTTTTCAGGTTGTCTCAGTCCCCCTCCCCCCCTATACCCCTAATGGCTTCTTGAGTTGCATGGTGGGAAGCTGGATCATCCGATGACACTACTACATAAGATCATGCAACCCCCCCAATCACACCAGAACAAGCTTTTCAGGCTGATCAAAATTACTTGGAGCATGAAAACTTTGCAATCTCACAAGGAAGATTGCAATTTTTACTGCTGTGGGCATGATAAAACAAGAGGGGAAGACATAACAGAAATCAATAGCGAAAACCTTACCCCACTAGGTCTACGACAAAAATCAGATAAAAAAATTCACAAATCACCAGTGGTGATTGCACAGTGATGACCACTCTGTCAAACAATACATGAGATTCAATGCATCACAGGGACACCATGTGAGACACCATTGTAGTGCAACAGCAATAGAGATGTTAAATCCAATGATGGTATAATTTGTTCAATGCTTTCGTAAAAATGGTTTATATATTGTATAATCAGTTTTAAATCACAGATGACATCACATAATTCAATTACAAACTGCATCAGGTTGTGATTGCAGACCAATCGGTGCACAACTAAAACCTTGCATATATTTTATCCAATTACTGCCAAATCACAAGCTACAACCAGATAACGGTGTAAGGGGAAGCTCAACTGAGAAAAGAAAGGACAACAACAAAACATATGGAAAATGTTCCAGGGGGTAAATATCCAAAGCAGCTTCATCACTTATTAGGGAACAAACAAGGAAAATTACCTATATTAAATCAAGGAGAACAAACGATAATTATCAATAAATTGAGAAGGGTAAGCAGAACTTACATGAAAGATTGAAACAGCCTCCAAAAGCAATGGTCTAGTTTCAGGAGAAGTAATTTTGCCATTAATTTACATCGATATCATTGATGGGTTCTAATCCTTTTTCTCCTTGCTTCTCCTTTATAACACCCAAAAGAGATTCTGGAAGTCTCTCAGCCCCCCTAACCAAGAGGTTCTCCAAAGTACAATGTATTTGTGTGCAATCATTGCAACAAAGCCAATTACCTTCTGGCAATTCCTGAAATTAATTTTACACATTATGCTTAACAGACGAAGGAGAAGTTGCTGACAAAAGTAATATTATATGAAGACAAAAACTGTATACCTTCAAATATGTCATCCTGTGATCCCGCAAACAGCGAACGTGATATTCCTTTTCACACTGCAGCAAAAGCGAGAGGGGAAACAAAAGCTAGCTGAATAAAACTAAGAAATAGATACTTCATACTTGCACCAATGTTTACAAAGTCCTTGTAAATGACACAAAATCAAAATTGGATCAGAATGCATATCTGGTCGCAGAGTAATATTGTTCGTGGACCAAAGCCAGATCTTCAGAAATCAACACCCCTACATGTACAAAATTCTCTTTATATTGCCTAGCTCAGTGCAATCATGAATATACAATATTGCTTTTCATTAACTTGGCTATTGGAGCATATCCACATGGCAACAATTGCCATTTTTTGGTAGAACGTTAGATAACAGCTAAGTCTATAAAAGGGCTTCTAATCTTTACTGTGAATTTGTTGCCTGCATAAAGCACACCCACTAACCTCAGCTTCAATGTCTTCGACTATGCGAATGCATCTATTGGTAATCTGTTTAATAGGATCAGCTCCTTCAACTCTTCCAGCTGCAACGGCATTGACATTGTGCGCCGCGAACTTTTCTCTCTATGTTTTTGCAAAATTGACAGTACCAGTCACCACTCGGAATACTAGACATAGATGCGCATTCTGTGCGTTTTCAAAGATAGGACCATAACACTTGCTTAGAAGATGACTATCTCACAATTTACCCAACAAAGCAAATATTCTTCATGCTGCTTTCATTCAGTAAATATTGAAAAAAAAAATTAAGGCATCTAAAACAAAAGTTTCAGCTATTTCTATATGAAATAAAAATTAATACAATTTGAAAGATATCTAAAAATATAATAGTTCATGTACAACTTTACTAAAACAATCCCATCCATCAAATATATACAAAATAAGTTCAACAGGGAATATTCTGCTAACTCGTAAGCTTTTAGATTACAAATCTAGTATAACAATTGTGAACGAGGCATTTACCCAAGAAGGAAAAGAATATAAATACGGGAAAAAAGAATCTCTAGTTCCTCAACTGTTGTTATATTTGGAAAAAGAGGTATAGAAGGCACGAGCTGGATTACAAAAGGTGTTTTACATTGTAGGTAACCTATGGATGAATTATTATCCGGATCTTCATGGTCACTTAAAGCCTTCTATACTCAAAGAACCTAACGTATTAGCATCTTAGGCAGAGGTTTTGAACTCGGTTTGTCATCGACTCAGTCAAGCTACTGGGTGAACAAGTAATTAAATGACATATCAATAAGCACAAACAAGTGCCTACTAACTTATCACGGAGTATGACTAACATATGGTGGGAAAAAATCCAAAGTTTTGAAATCCAATTCATAATCATCCAAATCCATATTTTTGGATTTTCAGTTCAATCCATTTAATTAGGTTTGGATTATATATAGATTGAATACATTTTTGGATTATTCAAAATGGATTTTTTTGTTAGATTTTGAGTTGGCCCAGGCCCAAGTTGAGTCGAGTCAACTCGAGCCAGGTCGAGCTAAATCAACTCAAGTCCAAGTCTAGCTTAGTCGACCTGGGTCCGGATCGAGCCCATGTCGAGCCGAGTCGGCCTAGACATAGGTCGAGTTGAGTTCGCTCGAACCCAAGTAGAGACAAGTCGGCTCATGCCCAAGTTGAGCCAACCCGGGTGGAGTCGAGTCAACGCGTGCCAAGGTCAAGCCTAGTCGGCCCAGACCCAAGTTAACCCAAGTCAACTCAAGCCAAGTTCAAACTAAGTCAATTTAAGCCCACGAGCCAACATCAAGCCGAGTTAGCAGAGCCCTGGTTGAGTTGTGTTAACTCAGGTTCCGGTCGAATTGATTTGACCCGGGTCTAGGTCGAGCCGAGTTGATCCTGGTCTAGGTCAAGTCATATTAGCCTAGTCCCAGCTCGAGCCACTAGGCTTCGATCAAGGTTGAGCCACGTCCACACGGGCCTAGGTCGAGCCATGTAGGATCTGGTCACGATCGAGCTGATTCAGCACAGGCCCAGGTCAAACCGAGTCGACCTGAACTCAAGTCGAGTTGAGTTCGCCCAAACCTAGGTAGAGACGAGTCGGTCTGTACCCAGGTCAAGTCGAGTTGAGCCGGTCTAGATGGAGTCGAGTCAGTGCATACTGGTATCTAGCCTAATTGGTCGTCAATCCGAGTTAACCTAAGCCTAGGTCAAACTAAGTCGATCTAGATCCATAAGCTGAAGTCTAGTGAGGCCCTAATTCAGATCGAACCACGTCTGCGTAGATCCAACTCGAACCACGTATGCCCGCCCGAGCCAGGGTCGAGCAAAGTTATGATGGTATTGAAAGGTTGTTGATAATTGAACATATGTGAAATGATACTTGTAATGTTATGAAGGCACTGGTTGTCAAAGAGAGAGGAACAAATTATGTAGGTAAAAAAAAATCGTTCAGCTAGGATTACTATTAATTGAAGAATTGTTATTTTATTGATTAAGAGAAAACTTTGATAATTAAACAACATAGTTCACTGAAGATAAATTTTGAGTTATAATTTTTAATCATAGTGGATTATGTACATAGATTAAACTCCATTACCATTTTAAATGAATCACATTATTTTTATGTGATTTTTTCTTAGTTTATTTTATATCATTTTACACTTTGCAATAAGTTTGATTAGAGCTATTTCGTTGAGGAAAATTTGATATGACAAAACTCAAGTGTAATAAGATTCATCTAATGATAAAATTTTGATTTCACCAGGAAATGATTTTTCGTGCGTTGAATTGCCTACATAACCTTATTCTTTTAAATGTTTGCATATTCGCTAGGCATCACCTTAAAGGTACAAAATTTCATTAGATAAGGTAATTTAAAAATATAATTTGAAGTGTAGCACTGCCATGGAGCTAGATAGGAATTGAAACAACTGTGTAAAGAAAGTTTTATAAGTTATGTCATAAAATAAAAATGCGCATATATATCGATTCAGCGAGAGATTAGGTACAAAATTAGCATTAACCGCATCTATCTTGTATTTTTATTAGCATTAACATGCAGAAATCAAAAGTGCCAACATGCAAACAAAATCTGCAGTTTAATCTTGCTGAAGATGAAACTATATATAGAGAGTGGAGTACTGATATTAATCAGTAAGAAGCAATTTTGTTTTATTATATAAGAAGAAAAATAACAAAAACAGAGAAACACACCCACATGAACACAACATGGCAACAGTTCTCTGAACACCATTTATTTGTTGCCCATTGTACTATATAGTAGGCGCATGGTATCATATATATTGATACATATATAATGCAGTTGGAATTGAAGCATAAAGTAGAAGAAAACAAAGAGTACAATAGTAGAGTACATATATATGAATTGCCAAACTTGATTCACACAAAGTGAAGTGAGTTCCAGGAATAGGAAAATGCCAAAGGATGGAAGTTGCCCTTTTCAAGAGAAAATCGCCCTTAAGAAGGACGGTTCATTCCCAGCAATCTTTCAACTTATTATACATTCTTGCTCTACCATGATCGAATCAAAAGGAAACATTGACAAAAATGGAGGATAACCAGTAATTACCCCCCATCTATGCCTCTGCACCACCTCCATGCCACAGAGAAGCAGTGAGGGTTAATAGTGATGGGGTGCAGTTTGGAGAGGATTTGAGAAGGAGTGTTGGATTTGGCGTTATAGGATTGTTTGCGAGATGAGTTCTGTATATAGCTAGTGTAGCTAGTGTGAGGAGTGACTTTTTGTGAAAAGTAACGTTTGAATAAAACAGAAAAAGAGTTTAATGGAGATTCTCATTTTAGCATCTTCCAAAGCATATACCATTGCCACCTCCATTGCTCTCCACATCTGATATTCACTTTTGCATAAATCTCACATCATACGTATTTTCTTTTTGGCAACACACCATCCACCGTTTACAAAATGATTAGTTGGTATCGTAGTATCCCACTATGCCCCAAGCTCTCTCCTAACTAGCTACCTCAGCAGTTGAGCAATCGGTTTCTTGTTACGTAAACTACCTAACCAACTACCCCAGTTCATCACTTCCACTAATACCCACCTATAATGCATTACCTTCATTTGGAAAAACACTCATTAATAACAATTATGATCACGGAAAAGTGGTTACAGATTTCAGATAGAAAAAGAAGTATTGGAGATCGATAAAGATAAACTACAAAATTGACACTTGTGGTTAAGATCCTATGTCAACTAGAGATTATGACATTTTATTATATATAAGTGGGTGCAAACCTCATCCCATGAACCGGTTTTATAGGGTTGAGTTAGGCTTAAAGTTCACTTTGTAATATGGTATCAGGATCATTTCGAACATATCTTAGTGAGTGTTTATTGGGTTTATCAGATCATCCGCTATTAGGTCGGAGTGTGTTGGAGACCCCACATCGACTAGAGATTAGGACATTTCATTATATATAAGTGAGTGCAAACCTCATCCCATGAATCGGTTTTATGGAGTTTAGTTAGGCTTAAAGTTCATTTTGTAATATGGTATCAGGTTCATTTCGAACATATCCTAATGAGTGTTTGTTGAGTTTATCAGGTCACCCGCTATCAGCGGTCGGAGATGTTTCATCGCTTTCCCTTTATATTTTTCAGAGGTTTTCTCTGAAGTCGTATTTAGAAAAAGGAAAAAAAATGAAAAAACAAGAAGTAGAATAGCACCTAGGAAAAACTGCTGTGTCTGTCTAGCATGTGCAGAGAAGGGATGGGCAAAAGACATGAGAGGAATGGCATCAAATATTTTATTGTTCACTAGAGCAGTTGTGTCTCCTTTACAAAGAAAAGAAAATATAAACTTTAAAAAAGTTAAGTTGTGTTAAAATGTAGGTAGCTATATAGGCTTTCACTTTCTTCCTTTTTTTTCCTCTTTCCCCTATAAATCTTGATGACAAGAGCGGCATCATGTCATAGGTCTCTACTATCTCGATTTCATTGATCAATGCCTTTCTTTGCAAGAGGATTTACTCCTTGATGAGTATTTTGAGACAAGTTTTAAGTTAGAGGGTTAAGAAAGACTACCCCGTGATTAGCGAACAAATAAGTGGGTTTAATCACAATCCAATGCCTCATCCAAAACAAAGCATAGTGCTTTAGGCTAACCTATCATATTTGGAGAAGACAATTGTCTTTTTTTCTTCTAATTTTACAACTAACTTTTGAAAGGGAAAAAAAGAGTAAAATGCAATATGTCAGCTTAACATCTTCAATGACGAATAAAAAAAAAAATATACATCACTAAGTTAATATTTGTAGCATAGACCACGAATAACTACATCGATTAAACATCACTCTAACACCACCGTAATAACAAAATTTAAAAAATATTACAAACAATTATTAAAATAATTAATTAGTTACTAGGTTTTAACTATCAATTATTTAGATTATAAATTTGGTAACAAACACTTGGGTAACTAATTAAATTTTAATTTAAAAATTATTTATCAATAGAAACAAATTTAGAAATCAATAATTTTTTTAGTCTTTAAAATTGTCTCTATTTGAGTTATTATAGTAACTAATTATTTTTTATCTTTAAAATTAGTTTATATTTAATGATTTTTCTTGTAGTCATATGTATATTTATATTTAGAGAATTTATTATACATAATTTATATTTTTATTCTATCTTTAATTATATTTTAAATAAAAATAATATTTATTGTATTTGCCAATATCACAAAAATACAATTATCAATACAAATTTGAAAATGAAAATAGCTATGAATACCGTAATCACGGCTAGTAACTCCTAGTAACAGTGATATATAAAAAAAAATTCTTATTCACTTATAAAGGAATAATTGTTGTTAATTTTCATAGTTTTATTTTCAATATCTAATAAATATATGGAATAATTGTTCTTTGAAAAAAATTATTCAAATATTAAGAGTAACGCGTACACTTTGTGTAACCATCTATAATTTTTTTTATAAAACTATTATTATTAATAGTAATTTTCTTAAATATATAGTGGCACAAAGTGCCTCTTTTTAAAAAAATTCATAACTTGGATATTATCATCCATAATATGTACTTCAAAAGCTTTTCCATTATATTATGGATAATATTTTGGAAGTATACTAAGAATTTAAAAATAATATTTTTTGTCTACATAGGGATTGCAGACAGAAATGTATGGAGGGTGTAGGAAGAAAATCCTCGAGGATATTTGTTGGGCAAAAAATTCAAATATTGGGCCTAAATTAGATTAGGATAATTTCTTCCTGCACCATATGACTTTTAACTTGCACCTATCAATTTTTGAAATTTTCAAAATTATCCTTGTTTTGGATTTAAAAATCTGAAATAATACATATAATTCAAAACTAAAAAAAAATACATTCCGATAAAAAAATCTGGAACACAAAATTTGAAAATACATTTCAAATTAGAATTTTCAAAATTAAAAAATATGTTCTGGATAATTAAATTGCAGAATATTTCCGAAAAAAGCTCCATAAGTAAATTTTATCTACACTATCTTTTAATTTAAGATTATTTTTGTTTTTTTTAGAAGATTTTTATCATTTCAAATAGCAGATTGAGTGTATATTATTGATATAGTGCCGAAAGAATTTACCTCAGATTAAACTTTCCAATATGGGTTAGAGGACAATTAGTTCTGCATCCAATAATTTTGAATCTGCATCAAATGAATTTTTAAAATTTAAAAATTGTCCTTTATTCAAGAATTAAAAATCTGAAATTGAAAAATGAGTTTGGAATAAAATTAAAAAACCAAAATTTTATTTGGAAAAGACAAATCCAAAATACAAATAATATATTTTAGAAAAAAATATTATGAAAAAACAAAAATTCGAAAACATATTCTAAAAACTATTCCCTAAAGCATATTCCAGAAAAGTATTTCAAAAAGTGTTCCAGAAAATTAAAAATATATTTTTACCTGTACCGTTAAAAAATTAAAGAAGACATTTTGGTTCTTTCATATTAGCGAAAGTATATGTTCAAATTTATTAGGTGAAGGAAGTAAAAAGTCTGATTAGAGTATTCAAATATAAATTAACGGTTTTTCTTCAATTTGAATGCACTTTTTATTTTTTACACATTTCAATAATTGAATTGTTACTTTCTTAAGAATTCGATTTGTATATCTTAATTATATTTTTCATTCACTTTTTGATAAAAATATGTTGTGATACATGAAAGTGGCAAGTTGTTTTGAGTAAAATTTAACACTACAGGAAAAACTTGATTTAGCTTCCAAATTTTTGCGTGGGCCATTTGCGGACGCTATTCTCGTCGGCCAAAATGAGTAAAAGCCCACGCAAGATTTACATTGGACGCAAAACGGACGCATATATTGATTTAATTTTATTTTTTTTAAAAAAAAATTTTGCGTCGGCCGCGGCCCACGCATAGGCGTCGGTTTTGCGTGGGCCGCGGCCGACGCATATGCGTCCATTTTGCGTTGCCCACAGAACCCACACATATGCGTCTGCCCACGCATGTTTAGAATTTTAAAATTTAAATATTTTTAATGTATAATAAATATTTTAATTTTGAATTCTTTATTATATTTATTTTAGAATTATTTCATAATAAATTATTTAATTTATCAATTTTGAATATAAATTAATTAAATAAGCGTTTGATTTAAAATTAATTGAGTAAAATAAAATATATATTTAAATTATTTAAATGTTATATAAAATATTTGTTTATTTTAAATTTATTTTATTTATATATTGTCATAACTATTTTATATTTGAAATTATGATATAAATTAGTTAAATTAAATTTATTAAATATTAATACTAATAATATGTATAATAATATTTATAATAATATTAATTATAATATTAATAATAATGTTAATTATAATATTAATTAGAATGTTAATTATAATATTAATTATAATTTTAATAATAATATTAATAATAATGTTAATAATAATATTAATAATAATGTTAATAATAATTTAATAATAATGTTAATAATAATTTAATAAGTATAATTTATTTTATTATTATTAATAATAATTATATTAATATGTATAAATTATATTAATAATAAATATAATAAAAATGATAATATGAACAAAGAATTTCTCTGGTCTAGTGGTTAATGCTACCCTAGGTCACTTGAAGGACTCAAGTTCAAATCCTGACTGTTGCAATTTCCTTGAAATATTAATTTAGGGGCTTGGTTTCGAGTCCTATGACTTGGGTTCGATTCCTATCCAATACAAAATGTCTTACTTAGTATATAAATGGGTGGGTGGGTGCAAACATCACCTTATTGAGTGATTTTATAGGATTGAGTTAGACTTAAAGTACACCTAATAATATTATTTCTTTTACTTTTACATGTCATATCAAATATCTCATCATATTTTTTTTTCTCTCCTTTTTTTATTGTACAAAAGAATTGTATAAATATATAATATCTGTTTTAAAAATTATGCGCATAAGTCTTTAAAATAGTTTTAAATAAAGTTTATTTATTTTTTATGGAAACTAATAAAGATAATATATATATAGTTACAGTCTTTTTTACAGAATACTTTAATGGACAGTTGATATCTCAACAATAAAAAGATTGTATTTCTACATGTCACTATTCTATGGTGGTTAAACATAGTATACTAATTAAAGTTTGTCGTGGTCATTTATAAATATTCAAAGCTTAAAAAGACTGCAGACTCTTTTTCTTTATTGAAAAATCTCATCACAAAGTATTTTGAATAAATTATTAAGGACAAACAACAACTAAAAACGAAAAAGTTTTTAGTTTTTTTTCTTTCCATTGTTACTTATAAAAAAAAAATCATACATTTCAGTATTTTATTTGTAGTATAGTGTACATATTTAATAATATCAACTAATATTTCCATAATATTAATTTCATCCAATTAATAAAACTATATTAGAGAAATATATTAAACTTACGCCCTGTGCATTTTGTAAATTTACAAACTGTGCTGTCGTGAATAACATATGTAATCATAGAATAAGTTTATTGATTTTATTTTGCTATAATGGTTTGATAATGTAAAAATGCAGTACACTACAATTTAATCTTAGAATAATTACTTCTTTTATGCATTATAAATTTTAATTTACTTTTTCATGTCTTAATCTTTTTCATAAAAGAGTCAGAGAAAACAAAAGTTTTAAATTCAAAACTAGAGATATTAATTCACTTTTTTTAATTTAAAAAACTAAAATAGACTAAAATAAAATTTGACATAAATTCAAAAGATTAAAACAATATTTTAACCAAAACTTAAAGAATATTAGTTTTACTTGCTATTTTTTAAATTGATTTTATTATTTATGTCAGCAACAAACGTAACTTGTTCAGTGTTGAAAGATAAAAAAATAAATAAAAAATTCTAGAATTCAGAAACTAAGATATACAGTGTATAAACAAAACCCTGTGTCATGATGCATACAGTGTTTACTTTTAAAGTCATACATGAATTAAAAAAAAATGTATAGTTAATTTTATGCAAATTTGTTTTTCTTTTCTTCAACAAAAGGGAGTGACTATTTTAATGGACTGAGAATTTAAAATTTTTAAATTCTGTCAACTGTTAAAAACATGAATGCCGACGTGGCTATTTATAGGTTGGTGAAGTCAATTTGGCAGAAAACTGGTACCAATCCCATGAAGGTCAAGGTCTTCGCACATTGCATGCATCTTCGTTACTGCATGGATTTACCAAAGACCTTCTGCATGGCGGCTTAAAATATCTGTTTCCACTTTCAAACACGACGGAGTTAATCTTCTTGTCTTGTACCAAAAAAACACAACTATTTACACCCTCCCATTCCTTTCATTAATTAAACTTATTTAGCAATTTGTTCTTATAACTTTTTGGTTTCCCCTTCTTTAATTTATACACGTTACTTTGAATTTTTGCAAAATGGACAGATTTCCTTTTAATTCTAGAATTGAATAAATCGTATGCATGTAATACCATTTCATTTTAAAAAAGTCTTTGATTATAAATCACCAATGTCCTGTAAGATTTTATTAAATTTCAAAGATTTCATATTTATCATTATCAATACTTATATATAGAGATACATGCTGCTCAGGTTTTGGTTTGTAGGGTGTTGGAAAATAAGATTGTTACTAAAGTTAACCTGGTTAGGCGTCGGATGGTGATTGACAATATTATTTATTGCTTGTGCGGGGTACAAGAGAATCTACGAATAATTTTTTTTTGCTGTAGAATTGTCTGGTTAGTTTGGAACCAGTGTCTCTCATGGTTAGGTTTGGTGTCGGCTGCTCCCATTGATCACTTTTCAAATTTTATTCAATTCTCTTTATGTAATCTTTATTTGTCAACTCAATCTTGGGAAGCGTGTGGATTGTTGTGGTAAGGGAGATCTGGAATCATAGAAGAAGATCATTTTCAACGGTGGAGTGGTGGATCACCTTAAAATCTTTTCTTTGGCCCAACTGAATGTTTGGTCTTGGGTTACCTCTAAAGTTCCCACTGCTCTTTTTCCTTTTCTGATTGGTGTTTGACTCCTATGTCTTGTCTTAATTTGTTATAAGTTGTTCGATTATTGTTTTCTTTGGTTGGTTTTCTTGTGTGGGTTGGGTGATGGTTGTTTGTGAGTTTGGGTTGGATGTTCTTTAAGAGGCTTTTAGTTTGTTTGTTTGCTGGGTTACCTTGTTATTCCCTTTAGAGGCTATGGTTGTTTCTGGGTTGTTTTATGTTAGATGGTGATTTTTTTCCTCGATTGGGAGTAGTGTTTTGGAGAGGTGTGTTACAATGTCTTGATATATATAAGGGTTGAAACACTCATGAAGTGATTCTATTTATTTATTTATTATTGCTGATAAAAAAAATGATTTCTTAAAATAACTGTTTTTTGGTGTATACAATTTTTTTTCTGATTCGATTATTGTTTAATATATCTCATTTTATTAATACAATGAAGTATTTGTCATTTTATAGAAATTACTTAAAAAATAAAATTATTTTTTAAATTTTTAAATTAATATTAATTGACCGTTTTTATATGCAAACTAATTCCTCACACTTCCCTTAATTCCTTATTTTAAGGCAACAACAGAGAAAGATGATACTCTCACCCTCATTCGGTTCTCATACCAAATCTCACATATCAAATAAAATAAGTTTCATTTCTAATCACTCTCTTCACAAGCAACTCTATTATTTGGTAAAGTCACTATTCTTTTGTATCTACCATCAAGCTAATCATAACCTTAAGTGAACATCATCATATTCTCCAATCTCAAAACTATCAATGCAAGAAAAAAAAACTTGAAGAAGAAGAGAAACTTAAACCAGACTCAATCCAGAGAAGAAGAAAAAAGAGGTTGATTAATCAATTCATCAATTTTCTTTTACATATTATTTTTTTTCTTTTCAATTTCAACTCATCCAAAATTATTTGTGTATATATGTTAAATTTCTATAATAATAAAAATTGAGTAGAAGAGAAAAATGTGGATACACAAGCAACCACACCTGTGTTTCCCCTAGTGTAGATAATATCAAAACATTAAAGAATGTAACTTCTTCCTATATTCTTTAAATATATAAAAACATTTTAATTATAACAAATTATATTTTACAAAATGTATATAGCATGTACAATTTTCAATATTAATCATGATTTCAATATACCATTTATATATAATTTATTTTATAAAATCAGTTTTTTGAAATATAAGATTTCGTAATTAAAATCGTATTTTTCATGTACGGTTTATGAATAAACTCTTTTTTTTCTCATATATAATGAATACGAAATCTTTGAAATTTAGTAAAATCTTTTAAAAAAATTGGTGATTTTTTAAAAATTAAATCGTATTTCATATGATTTATCTAATTTTAGGATTAAAAAAATTTGTCTATTTGCAGAAATTCGAAGTAAATTTACACCCGTTTGAAAATTAACCTCTTTTACTCTTATATTTTATAATGTTTATTGGCGCGAAAACAATAGTAAAATAATTCTTTCAACTAGAGCTTCATTATCCTCTAAAAAGGAGACTCCACAAAAGAAAACTAGTTTGATTATGAACTAAACAAAATAAATTTAGTAGCTAGCTACAATGCCCATCAATGTACAAAATAATAATTGGTATTAAAACTATATTTAGTTTGTTGCAAGGTGGGTTCAAACGAGAAAACAAAAGAATAATAAACAAGAAAAAAAATTACAATAAATTCAATGGTTATTTATATATTTTGTTCACCGAAAACAATGTATATAAAATTTGAGTTTAATTGCTTTCCTTCATTTTTTATTCTTATGTTTTTTTTGTTTAAATATGTGAAGGATTTGCACTTAAGGAAAACAATATATATATAAAAAAAAACTTATACCATTCTTTCATAATTAATATTAAAAAATAAATTTAAATTTAACTTATATTTATAAAAACATAACTTGTAAAGTGAGAATTAGCATACACGCCTAAGATCTGAAGTTATGAGAAACTAGTGTGTGCATCTTGATTAGTCGTGAATTTGCATTGATTATTGGTGATTACCTAAGATAATTTATAAAATTATTGTAGGGTGTTGACAATGTTTTTTTAATACTTACTTCACACTTCACACTTCACACCTCTCTTAAATTAGTGTGAACACTCATTTACATGAAGCCAAATTGACGGCAAGGTACAATAGGGACCATTTTTTTGACATATAATAAGCAAATGATTAGTCAATTAATATAGTATAGTACAAAATGATACTGCACCGGTCCAACTAAATACCTCTAATTCAGACTTTACATCTTCATCATAGGATTAAAACACTGATTTCTAAATTTCTCACCCATTTCCATTCTTCTGCAAATTAAGACCAAGAATATTAAAAGTATCTTAATTAATCCAAATAATATTAAAAATATAAACAAAATTTTATTAAAAAATAGAATTTAAACTTAAGTAAATCTTATAAAATTAATTTAAAATAAAATGTCTTAATTTTTAGTTTCCAACCATTAAATTTTATAAAATAAATTTAAAATTTACAATTATTTATATATTATGAATATTTTAATCTTTAATTTTAACTAATCATATAGTTTTGATATTGCAAAACTTACAGACACACGAATTTCAAGATAATTATAGGGGAAGCTATGCTATTATTTCTGTTATGTGAGGAATCTAGCAATACGATATTTTTTTTTATTGTTTTTGTTTGCATGCATAATATTCCTCTTCATATAATTTTGAATTTCTTCATTGAAATTTCTTAATTATACGCACGAGAAAGTCCTATGGGACCCATACACAAAGCATATTGAGAAAATAATATTTCAGACAGAAAAAGGTATTTATGTAAAATTAAAATTCAGACAGAGAGAGTAGAGGAATTAGTCATGATTTATGCAAAGTAGACAGAGATGTCTTACGATAAAAATATTTTGGTTGACATCAAAGTGGGACAATAATTTAGGTATCTCTTTTTATTCTGAGGCATATTATAAGTGTATAAAAAAAGGATAAAAACAATAATTATTTGTAAATTTTAAAAACGGTGTTAATCTTTTTTATGTCTAAAGAATAGAATTTTTATATATAGTGAACTAAATTTTTGTCAATTATTTGTGAAAAAAAAATCTAAATAGGTATATGAGATATTCTAATGCATTGAGTGGTCTTGTTGAGAAGTAAATGTTATCAAAATGTGCTATATTTGTAGTTTTTCTTATTGGTAAATATGGTAGTATTTGACATTAGAAAATTCACGTACCATATTAATGCGATAGCGTAGAAGACACTTTCAAAATTGTGGTGTGCCATATTCAAAGTCTTGCATCAACTCTCTCTTTATGAATGCACAAAACACACTAATAGGGACAAATAAATAGTAGGTGGTGAAGAATTGTCCTTTTCTTTTCTTTTCTATGAACATGACATGATATCTAGAATTAGGTTACTTTGCTGATAAAACAAATTTAAAACTAGGCCAAAAGACTTTCTCGTTTAAGAAATCGCATACATATGCTTTTAAATAAAACAAAACTCCAAGAATAATTGTTATGATGTTAGGTTACATGTCAATATGCCACATTCATCTAAATCGAGGTGATGACTAAGGTATTATATAGTAAACTCAATAATATATGCATTGAAATCTAGGCCTGTGGGTTAAAGATTTATTGGAGGAAGTTAAGTTATTTCATATACAAAGATATTTTATTATTTTTATAGAATTTTTATTGTTATTTAATGCACATTTTACAGTTGTACCGTCCTAATAGAGACAAATATAAGTGGTTGTATATATAAATAGTTGATCATAAAAGGTATCGTTCCAAGAGTGATATCTAATCATCGATTTTGAGGAGATCAACCTCTCAAGTCTCTTATCGCTTAAAGGATGAACTCTAGGGGAAACCTCTCAAGCTTCCTATTACCCGAATGATGATCTCTAGTCATCAGTTTTGAGAATATTGGTCTCTAGGAGATCGACCCCTCAAATCCCTTAAGCACATTTTTAGAGATCTAATTGAGATCCTGTACGAGAATTATGGAAATCGACCAACTAATTCATAATTTTTTAAAACCGTTTTCCAATACCTCATATATTGTGAGGAGTTTTTTCAACTATAAAGATGAGTGAACTTAATAAAAAGAGAATAAATTTTGTACTTATTTATGACTAATTCAAGCATAGAAAGAGAGAATTTCATCACGTGATAACTCAAAAATACCTTTGCACAATAACAACATTGTATTAGATATTAATGAAAAAATTACTTGTTATATTCTAATGGAAGATTAGTAGTAACTTATTTAGCTTAAAAAAATTTATCAGCAAGAAGAAGAAATGTATATAAATGGTGATTGGTACAAGGGGTGTCAAACTTGTATACCCTAGAGAAGAAGAAACTAAAGTGAAGAGAAAGATAAGAGCAAGTAACCCATTTACATTAAAGAAGAAGAAACAGATAACAAAAAGTAAGACTCGATGGTTATACTGTATTAAGCAGCTATACAAATAAACACCAGATAATCATCACAAAACCAAATTAAACCAAAGAAAAAGTTGCAAACTATGACAATCCACCACAAACATTTAAACGTGTAATTGTTTTGTTGTAGATGCTAGATTCAAAATTCTAAATATATTTTATGAGTTTTACTATTTTTCTGCAACATGAGTCATTGTCAAAAAAATGAGTACCTCCTGAAGGCGTATCCATTATCATAGGCAAATCGAAATTATGCAATGATTTTCTTCAATGCCATTTTATCCCAATCTAGATTTCAAAGATCACTTTTGTCCAATACTTTTTTTTTATCAACCCTTTGAACCCACACAACAAAACCATATCTAAATATCTAAAATATTGTTTCATTTGTTTGGAAACAGGTTGTTTAAGTATTTTTGGCCAAATTACTATTAATACATTTGCATAGTTACCAAATAAATGAAAAGTTGTAGGATACAAACTGCATTCTAAGCTAGAAGAAAGCTTTCGGTGAATATATTATAATAAAATGAGAAAGCTTTTTTAAAAGAATATTGCTCGAATTTAATAAGTTACCATGTTAGTTTAAATTGGTCCTTTTCTTTTCATTTTTTTTAATGCAGAAACCGTTCAAATTTAATACACCCAAATTAACAATTGATTAATACTAATCTACATTGTTGATTAATTAAATAGTTAATATAGCAGAAACTTCTCTAATTAAATTTTATAAAAACTTCACATTTTCCTTTTTGCCTCACTTTTAATAAGCTACATTTTTGTTCATCGATGTATGTTTCTACAGTTTTATATTTCATCTGATTATAATTTTGAGAACTACTGTTAAACTTATTAATTTATTTATATGTCTTAATCAGTTTAATCACGTAAAGAGATGTTCATCTCAAAGTAAAGACCCTCATATCCTATTAATTCCTTAATAATTAAATTAAATAAACAAATACCAATTTCAAAATTAACCCAATCATAATTTTCAAAATTTTATTCTACAACTCTTTTGATCATACACAAAACAAAACATCGATATTATTCCGATCTAAGGTATTGTACACCTCTCGGTGGATGTAGGAGTATTTAAAAGCCGATATTAAGGTATTGTCCACACTTTGGCAGAGATAGGTGTATTTAAAAGTCTGCGAGTTAAAGGAAAAAGTTTACGATCTTCACATATATGGACTCAAAAATTTCAAAGTTCACAATACCTAGAATGTATTAATTAATTATTGAGATGCTAAAGAGTCGAGACCAGTGACAATTTATATACATCTTCCTTTTTTAGAAGGACAAAACTGTCACAGTGCTCAAAAACTCAAAAAAAATACTTTGAATGCGATTATTTAAAATATTAAAAAGTTAACTCTCGACCGGAGCCGATTATTTTGGTTTCTAATTTTGGATACATCAGTGCAATTTTCTTGACTCCAGAAAATCCTTTTTATTTGGCTCATGGGAGGATACGTAGGCAAGAAAGGTAGCAAAATCTGTGTCCATGTAACGCTTGGGATTGGCTTCATCATCAACGAGTTTTGGCGACGGTTTCACTGTGCAGTTAAATGGAAGGCTATGAAGCGAAGCCACAGACACCCTGCTCTTAACTTCATTCACCATTACTCTGTGTAATACGCTCTTGTATTTTCCGTTGCTATATATCTAATCAATTCCAACACAAAAGTTAAATGACCAATGCAAAACCATAAACACAAACATTTATTTATGTTATTGTAGTTTACTGACTCGTTTCTCTTTACAGAGTCCAACAATTTTGTCCGGAAGTAAGAAGAAAGCAGTAAAAATGCATGGTGTGCATGTTCCCAAATTTTGAAAATGAAGGAGTATAGGTACCTCTAAGTGATCACCAACGTTGACAACAAAGGCATTGGGAATGGGTTGAACAGTGACCCATTTGTCTTGGTATTGGACTTGCAACCCTTCTACCTCGTCTTGCAGGAGAAGTGTGAGGAAGCCATAGTCGGAGTGAGGGGGCATACCTAAGGTAAGTTCTGGTTCAGGGCATGGTGGGTAGAAATTGGCCACCATCATTTGGCTCCCCTTTTCAAACTCTTTCATAACATTCTCTTCTTCCTCCTTTTCCATTATTCCCAAGCTCTCTAGAATCGCTTCCATTACCGCCAGAAACAAATGTCTGGTTTCTTCTGCGTAGGTGCCAACCACTTTCCTGGTTTTAAATAAAAACATAAAAGTCAGACGGAAAATGTTAGTTGTTAATGTATCATTTGGCATGTGACACCAGCCACCACTTGCATCACAGCTCTTAATCATAAAAATTGTTATGTGGGCATGTGCAGAAAAGAAAAATCTGTGTAAACACTTTCAAGAGGGTAAAAACATTATTTATATGTTGAGTTTAAGCTTGTTTGTTGTAGTATTCTGCTCACCGAAAGTCCACTGGTGAAACAGGCCAATGGGGGAGGAAATCTGGTAAGGGATGGCACAGGAATTTCAGGAAATCCCTCCAACACAACACTTTGTCTTTGGTTTGACTGAAACTGGTCCCACATCGAACCGGTGCTCCCATATCAGTTGTCATGTACTTAACTCTCTCCTCCAAAGGGAGATCAAAGAACCTCCCACTCACATCTATCATGCTCCTTATAACATCATCCGATATGCAATGATTTACCAGCTGCATCAATACAACACAACAAACTTCAGCATCACAAGCACAAACATCACGTTCTAATACTAATTAATCATTGTTTGATATTCTTCACGAAAATGATTTCCCTAAAGCTTAGTTCTTTGTATATTTAATGTTCGTTGTTTATGCATCATTAGTCCATGCACGAAACACTGATAATTACCTGGAAAAATCCATACTGTTGACAAGCATTGGCTAAGGATTGAAGGACTTGGGGCCTGTTTGGACCAAGCAATTCGGCAAAATCAATGATGGGTAGCTGAAGATTTTGGTTCAAAGCATTCGAATCTTCCACTCTCTTGGTGGGTCTGTCAGCAACAGGAAGTATGTACTTCTTAGGTACCGAACGAATATGACCTTTCTCACACAGATGCTTCACTCCTTTCTCATATCCACTTTTTTCTTCTGCTGTATCATCCTTGCTCCTCTGCTCATTTAGTGCCATTGCAGGCGACATATATATAGGCTCTGCTAAATGTAAACCAGTTAATTACCATGTGGAAGCAGTTATAATCATGTAACAACATGCATGTAATTAACTGGAGACAACAAAATTTGTTAGTTTTATGTAATTGTACGACTAACTAGAAAGATGAGCTTAAATTGAGTTGCTATAAACTACCTTGGTTGAGAAATTGGTAGCGTATAATGAGGCTTAGAAGAAGAGAAACTGAAAAAGAAGCTTTATGGGTGTTAATGATATGAATATATTGATGTATATATAGTGAAGGGAAGAAGGAAAAGTGGGACAGGGAAGAGCAGCAAGTTTTGAAGAAACCAGTTTCAATGTTCTGAATCGGAAGACCGATTCCATTTCTATTCCAAGTCTATTAAGAAAACCGTTGACAAAAGTTCAGTCAGACCAAGGGCAAGACAGACACAAAAGACCCCATCCATGCCAATCGATAGTGTCTCTTTCTTGCCTAGCACCTACTACCTCTCTCCCTGTTCTTTCCTATTATTACTCTCTTTTTGTTTGTTTCTACTATTATAAACTCTTAAAACACCAATTTAGTAAAGTATCTATACATCAATTTGTGTACCCCTATTATGGTCTAGGAAATACTTTTCTTGTACTTCTTGAATGTTTCTAGTTATCGGGCACGAGATCCAGTATATGATGAAGAGGGTGAAGTATATGCAAATTTGATAAATATCATAATTTAGTAATATTTCATATAAATGATAGATACTTATGGACTTCTAATTTAGAAATACTTTTCTTGTCTTTCTGAATGTTTGTAGTTATCAGTGTTGTACAAGATCTGGTCTCTGATGAAGAGGGTGAAGTATATGCAAATTTGATAAATGTCATAATTTAGTAATATTTCATACAAAAAAATAAACACTTATTAACTTTAATTGATAAAATAGTTATAATTCAACTTCTAATTTAGAAATACTTTTCTTGTCCTTATAAATGTTTATAGTTATCAGTGTTACATGAGATTTGGTCTCTGATGAAGATGGTGAAGTATATGCAAACTTGATAAATGTCATAATTTAGTAATATTTCATACAAAATGATAAACACTTATGAACTTTAATTGATAAAATAGTTATAATTCAACTTCTAATTTAGAAGTTGAATTATAAAAACGATTTATTATCAATTTTGTGTTATTTTTAGGAATTTAACGAAAGATGAAGCAAAATGATATATTATGAATAAATATGTTACTTAGCTCAAACCCAATTAAGTTAATAGAAGGTGTGAGGCATAATCCTAGACATCATTGAAATTGGGATGAACCAAAGGAAGGAAACCTAAAGGAGATAGTCGTCAAAGAAAAACACTCTAGATCTTCTTTTCTTGTTGTCCATGCTTGTAATAGCCATCATGAGTGATTAATTCTTTTATTTGAAACTGAGAGAAATCTGTTTAAATTCTTATGTATTGAGGTGATATTTATCTATAATATTGAATTCTTGATTGGTATTATCATTTATTCTCAAAGGTTGAACTATTCATAATTTTGATCCTTAGGTTTGACTGAAAAGTACTTCTAAGCATCTGACTTAAATGTTAGTGATTAACATATTTGAATGCTAGGAATAAATTTGAAATGTTAATTGTTTTATAACATCTGTGTTTGTAATGATAATGAGTTTTTATAAATATGTGAGAAATCAATATGTATAGGAGACTCTCTCTTAATAATTTTGTATGCAGGGGATTGATATGAATGATTTTTATATGTGCGTCAATCAATATCAATCAAGATTGAATATTATAAGTTTTTGAAAAAGTACAGACGAGTGAGAAAGATGAACCACAATCTCAATTTTCTCAATCGACACATACAAATATTTTACTTTGCTTTATTTAATTTCTTGCCAATTCACAATACAAACAACTTTCCAACAAACTTTTACCTATTTTCTTATATTTAGTGAATATTATACTTGAAATTTTAGAATTGTTCCTTGTGAGTTCGATATTTGTCCTTAGAAACAAATTATTACTTCTCACTTGGTACACTTGCCGGAAAATAGTCATCAAAACTCCGATACTGAAATTAGAACTCAGTATGTGATAAGTAAAAGTTCCTTTACGTACCCCAACTGGGTAATGAACCCAGTGGATTGTATGAGGCTGGTTGTTTAACGCTTTCTTGAGTTGCTTTGGTTGTTCCTTATTTAAGTTGGAAGGTGTTCCTTGGTTGGAGGTTGGTAAGGCGCTAGCTATTTATGTATAAGGGTTAGACCACCCCTGAAGTGGTTTCCATTTATTTATTTTTTATTGCTAATAAAAAAAATATGATAAGTAAAAGTAATAAATATTGTTCAATGATGTGTACATTTATCTTTGGATGTAGTGTATATTTATAGGATCATTATGAATATATTAGAATAGGTCGCAAAATTAAACTCGATATTAAAGTAAGATTTCGTACTTTTTATTAGACTAATTAAAGATTAATTGTTGGCTTCCTAAGAATCGATTTCGACCACATGATCCATGAAATATCCGGTACATCTATAGTATGGAAGGAAGTGAAAGATGAAAAAAAAAATAACAAAAGTCATAAATGATATGTATATTTTACTGGATTTTCCTTCTCTTTTTCATCCGGTTTGGTAAGTCAGTGAAGTATAGCAGCCTTCATTATCACGCCTTTTTGTCTTGACAGCATGGTGAGTATTTGAATTCAATGTAATTATTCTTCTAGTAGGTTCATTTTTGATGGCTATGGAGTGGGGTAGTTTACATGTTTGTTTGCCATAATTAATAATTGAAAATCCAAATCTTCACTTCCTACGTAAATTTACTTTCCACGTCATGTTTATGCCTTTTGTGACTCAAAATGTTCATGTTTCGGGGCTGAAGCAGCCTTTTTGCAAGCCACTACCTTATTTCTGATATTAATATTAATGGGTAAGTAGCCTTGTATTCTCTGTCAGCACTTTTACCACTTTTTACATATTTGTTTGAATTGTGATTTTGACTCATAACCTTTCCAAGTTATTTCTTCTAATTAACAATTATCACAATCTTTACCGGGTTAATACTAATTCTTTTGTCTGCTTAGTGCATCTCTCATGTTTTTATTTAAAAGGGTTGCACGTTTTAAATTACCGTCAATTTATAGAGCTCCTAGAATTGGACTGCTTCGAGAAGTTCTTTCAGTTGAGAAAATAATCAATTTATCAGTCATCAAATTCATTTCGAAGTAATTCATCACATTCATAAGTTATAAAAATATAACAAATTATATCAGATCAAATCTATTTATGTAATTTTATATATAGTTATTCATTCTTCTACATTTTCCAAAATGTAATAAATTTTCCTATTAATATGGAGCAGGTCAAAATCAATGAATATTCACAAAGCTATCATTTAATTAATTCATTGAATATACAAAAGTTATTTTCTTGAACTCTTATAATGGGAAATGAGAAAAGAAAAACAATGAATTGTTGTATGTATGCAAAACTTGATGGAAAAAAACACACGCGAAAGCAACACACAATCACAAATCAACTGCAGAAAATAAACAACACATGATTTAAGGTGGTTCGATCGCCAACTGCATCCTACATCCACATGGGCAATTATTAAGTTTTCATTCTATTCTGTTGCACATCAATTACAAGTACAATAGTCTCTTTAAATATAAATTATAAAATAGACACAATGATTAAGTTCACTCACTAAATATGGTGTCAATTCAGCTCAATCCAATTGGTCTTGACTTCATACCCAACTATGTATTGTTGAAATGATGTGGTTAGGATAGGTTCTTCCTAAGTAAAATTTGCACTCTTTCAAGTACAAAGTAAATTTATACTGATTCAACTTAGTGGTATGTTGGGTTAAATTATTTTATGAAAGATTGCTCATACTTAAATTTCATGAAAAATGCCAAAATTAAATATACTAGCTAGAATGTGAGATGATTATTTTGCAAGTTTCAAGAGTGGGTGCTGTGTGGTTGGATAGACTAAGAGTTGACCAGAAGATTGTTGGATGAAAATTATTGTGAGTTTGAAAAAGTGTGGTGAGAGGAGGGTTCCTAGAGGGTACTGGGTTTTCTCTAGGAGGGTTCCTAGAGAGTGTGGTGACTCAGCTCAGTATACCAATAATTATAATTTCATAATAATAAATCTTCTCATAATCCGGTCTTCCTCCAATGCAAATTCTCTCTTATCTGTACCTTGCACCACCCATAGAAACCAGATATCATCTCCACACTTTATAATTAATCAAATTAAAATTTTGATAACTAATTAAATATTAAATTAAATATTAATTATTAATAATAAAAAATATGTTAAATATTAATACTTTTTTTTTATTTTAAATTATTATTTAATTAATATAGTGACTAATTATTTTTTATGGTTAAAATTAATTTTTATCTAAATGATTTTATTTTTTTAAAATATTTTATAATCATAATTAATTTAGTTACTTTCTTTCATTATAATTTTTTTTTTTAAATCTTTGTCATTATAGTAACTCTTCATTGTTACTATTTTTTTCCTTGGTATGAACTGAAGATTAAAAAGTATTGCAGATTGAGAAAAAAATGGAGCACATTTTCTGTCTTCACTGTGCACAACTTACTGAAATTTTTGGCATGATCTAAAGTTAAAGGAACACTTTTTATACCCTTGTTTAAGTGGGAGTGGATAATTTTAAATTCTTTTACAATATCATTTTACTTTTTTTTTTTCCTTTTTTAGGGCAAGTGTTCGATCTTTATATTTTTTATATATAAAATGTAATTGTTTTTAATTGGGAAAAAATCGCTTTTTGTTTAACTGTGATTTGTCCCAATTCAGCTGAAAGCTAAACTGATAAAATGCTTTTCTCTTCTGCTAGTTTCTCACATGTCAATATATACTATATATTGAAGGATATTTTGTAAATGTTGAAACATTCTTACACTGAAATTATGGTTTTATATTATGGGATAGAGGCAATCCTATCATGTCATTTGCATTGTGTCCAATATATTGAGATGTTTCTCTCAATTCTACTTATTCAATTAATGCCCACATATATCATTACCTTTTTTATCAGCTAAGCAAGAATAATATTGTAATTACTTGAAAGTTATTACAAATACCTTGGCGGATTCTTCTTGAATCCTTCATTTTTACTTCACATCTTGAAAAGGGAAAAGCAATCTGCAATGCACTGCAAAAGATAAAAGCGATGGTTATTATTGAAAAAACTTATTTTCTTCTATGGCTTATTTTTTGTTGGCTGATGCGATAGTGGTTTATTTGGGATTATAGTTTTTTTTCCCTGTTTTTAAACGAAAACAACATATACACAATTATCTAGTATTTTAACATAATTGATTAATTCAAATATTAATATATTTTTATTTATTTATAGTTTATATTTGGATAGTTATCATTATTATGCTTTTTATTAGTTTTTAGCTTAAATTTAACCTTTATTATTTTGTATTATAATTTTACATCTTCTTTGTTTATCTTTATTTTCATGAAAGGATAATATTTAAATTCAAAATTGAAACTAAGACTTTAGCTAAGTTGAACTATCTATTCCCTTAGCATGTTGCTATCACTAAGAGTCCATTATAAACTCATTATTTAACATAAAAATATTTATTTACATTAACAACAATATTATTTCTTATTAATCACAAAACTCTATGTTTCTTAATACTTGAGTTAAGATAAGATAACATACCCTTGACAAAAAAAACTTTAAAAAATAATAACTTTTTTATATGGGTTTGGATATGAATTTAGAGCACTCTACATAATATTAATTAATTTATTATTACTGATAAAGAAAAAAAATTAAATAACAAAAAATTTATTTAAAAATATAATTTTTTAAATACTTAATAGAAAAAATAATTAACAAAAACTAAATAGAAAATATACAAATTTATAAATTACTTAATTTTATTTTAAAAGAAAACATCATACTAGTTTAATTTTTTGAATAGTCTACGAGTTATTTTAAAAGTAAATTGTATGGGTCGGGCCAAATGAGTCATGACACTCGACATTATTGATTGACCAACTAGATGATTAATCATATTATGGACTGAATGAGTCACTCACATCACTCGGTATCATTGACTGACCAGGTGATTTCTCAAATTAAAGAATAAATTGTCAAATAAATGATAAGTAAGAAAACATCCTATAAATCAGGGTATCCCACCAAATCTGGGTGATACCCGAAAAATCAGTTAACACTGATTTATTAAAGATTTGCACCAGATACGACTAATGAATCAAATAGTCTACTACAAACACTATAAATAAGCTTCTACAAAGGAGTAACGCACGCTCTTATCAATTACATCATACACTCTTATTACTACAGAGTACTTACTTGATCATTCGAGAACTTTTGTGTGTTAACTCCTGACTGAGCACCAAGGAGGAATGACCGAGTATCAGAGAACGAGTACGAAAAGAGTAAGGAAGAACGACCGAATACTAGAAACGAGTACGAAAAAAGTAAAAAAGAACGAAAAGATATCAATGACCATTATTATTGTCGGCAAGTATTATCTAGGCCCATTTTCGTACTATGTTATAGGGGTGGTCTAACCCCTTGTCTAGTTAAGCAAGGGATCATTGATGTTTTTGCTGCAGGGAACAGAGATGGGAGAAACTAGCAGAAGAGAAATCGAGGAAGAGAGATGTGATAAAGGGACGAGGCTGAGGCAAAGTAGGAGAAGGAAAAGATTATGGTGAGGATACTTTTAAGTGGATGAGTTTTAATAGCATAGAAACAAAAGCTGGAATATTAAGCCAATGCCAAACGCTCTATCTCGGCAACATTACTGCACGGTTTTGGTTCCATTACACTGGGTGAAGATGATTCTTCTGGTTTTGCTATACATTTAAAATGCTGCAATGGTGCTGCTATGAAGGTGATGCAGAACCGTTAAACAGGGGCAGTTTGGTGGAAAACAAGATCAAAAAAATTGTATTTTTTAATGTTTTAAAATGGAATAAGGATGTGTAGAGTGCAATGCAGGACTTAAGTTGGCTGAATTAATTTACATATTATGTATGATCTCTTGTTTTCTGCTCAAAGTTAACTATGATTTTTTTTTTTAATCAGCAATAAAAATTTAATAAATAGAAGTACTCGGTTTCTTCAATCAATGTACAGAAATTTTTTATGCTAGAGAAAAAGGTTGACAGATAAAGTACCTAAACATAGTTATATTCTACACATATAATTTTGATGATCTTACATCTCTTTAAAAACATTAAGATGTTTATACATACATCAGATTATCTATCAAGGAATCCAGCCCTTAATCCTAATCTAGAATATAAGCGTATCAGCTCAAAAGAAGGACTTTATCTCCTTGCTATTCACTGTAATTTTCAAGCATCCATCCATTGTCCATTATGACTATAATTAACTGTAATTGATGGGTTGGGAGGGGAGTTTTATTTTCTTGTATGCCTGCTGTGTTTTGTTGGTTTGATGGTTGGGACAGAGTACAACAAATATAGCAGATCTTCACTGTATTATGGGTTATAGTACTGTATTTTCATAGTAGTATACTGTATTTTAAAAAGGTTTGAGCACTTTGAATCATGAGTGAATCATATTTATTAATTTTTTTATGATAAAAAAAATATAACTCCACATCTTCTATGTTAATTATGGAGATAGCTTAATGTAAAATGTGACATTAACT
Source organism: Phaseolus vulgaris (assembly GCF_051622355.1). Lineage (NCBI taxonomy): Eukaryota > Viridiplantae > Streptophyta > Magnoliopsida > Fabales > Fabaceae > Phaseolus > Phaseolus vulgaris. The sequence goes on from NC_143498.1 coordinate 47,932,244, forward strand.
ATTTATCCAATCAATGTAAAATCTCATTTTTTTATTAATGTTTAAATTTTACATGTATATTATTCAATTAATTATATATCATGATAAAACTATTATATCAAAATATTTATTTGACACAATTATTTTTTATTCATACTGACACACATCACTTGTTGGTTAATTTAATACACTAAATTAACTTAACAAAGTCTACTACTGAAATTGTAATTAATGAAGCTTCTCCATGCATTACAGCTGTTGACTTTAAGTTTTTGAACTTACGCTGTTGTACTTATATATATGAATTAATTAAAGAAACGATATTAAGTGAGTATGCACGTTAATCCATATACTATTAGCCAAAGCACTGAATCACTAATGAATCATATCTCATATATAACATTTCATGAGTTAGGTGATGTTGAATAATTAGCATAAACAACATTAATTTGAGCTAATAAAATAATTGAAACCCTACATGTATAGTAATATAGATAAGGTAGGATAGTTAGAGTAGCATGATATGTATACCATATATGATCACGAGAAGCATAGAACTGTAAAGCCTATAAGATAAAGATGTTAATGAAGACAGAATGTGGTTGAAGGGAAGGTACCTCACCAATAAAATTAACAGAGGAGGCTTCTCAGTTTCTAGTGTGGTCAAGGTCTATTCATCTTTCCTGCAATGACCTTTCAAGTGATGTAAAGAAAAAATAAGCATGCACTTCGTATCTGATGCCTTTTAAGCCAAAGTATTATCGTTTTAGAAAATAACTAAACTAAAAATAATTGTGACTAAACTAAATGTTCTAGTTGAAAACATTAACTTAAATTTAAAATTTACTTATTAAGTTTTAATTTGTTTATTTGCATCTCCTTTTGTTTTCATTCATAAACTAATTGGATTTTTCTTAAGTTCTGAATTCATTGGATATTCATCTGATTTAATTGTCATTTTTAAATAGCCAAATCATTTTATTTAAACATGGGGTGGTATTCATTAACAAGGTTTTAATTAAGAGCCTGCCACTGCATTTATAATGTCAAGGTTTTTATGCTCATATTGTTTATAAACTTTCATTCTATCAAAGATTGTGATAAATCTTTCAGTACAACTACATTTTAAAAGCTTGTTATTTTCTTCCTCACATCAAGAAAGCAATAAAGTATTAGAATGTTCTTCATTTCTTTCACTTCCAATAATAACTGCATTAGCAATGATGACAGTGATAGTTTAGACAAATTTTGATTTGGGGCATAGATGTGTGTCCATTATTGTATCTTTTGTTTTTCATTTTGGTACATATATGAGGTTGGTAATAATGTGTGAAACAATGCAGTGTGTTGGATGCAGAGGAGGGAATTAAGGTTTATATGTATACAGTAATGTATTCACATATATGGAAGGCTAGCGTTGCGGGTATGGAAAGCAGCAGCACGTGCTTAACGGGGATACGTGACACCATTTGCATCCGTTCGTTTGCATTCTTGTGTTTGTTTATTTGACCCTTAAAGCCTTGAACTTATTTACTCTCACTGCATTCAATTTCATAGTTGATATTAATTAGGCGTATGGTATTAGGCTTGGGAGAAGTGTGATATGGTGGTATGCATACATAGATGATAGTGGAGATATAATTGGAGACAAGAGGTTTGCAATAATTGATGGTTGATAGGTAGGGAGTAAGGTGTTGATGGATTGATTTTTCAAAATCCAATTTAGATCGAATAAAATGGGGAATTTATCTTTTGTTAATTAAATTAAATTTACTTTGTTAATTAGATTAAATCATTTAGTTTGAAAAGTTTCGGACCCAATTAGTTCGACATATACTTTGATTCACTTGACTCGACAGGGATTTTGCCCTACTCGACTCGACATGAAAGCTAGTCGACTCGATTATACATCGATCCAGCTCGACTCGACTTGGGTCGACTTGACTCTATATGGGTGTTCAGTGGCGAATCAACCATGGCTCAGGGCGACTCAGCTCGACATCGCCCCAGGCCGACTTCGCTCCACATCGACCCAGGCCAACTCCTCTCCACATCGACCAGGGCCGACTCCGCTCAACATTGATCGGGCTGAGCCCACTATACAGCGACACAAGTCGACTTCGGTCAATATTGGCCCGTGCCGACTTGGCTCAACATCGACCCGGGTTGACTTCACTCGACATTGGGCCAGGTCAACTCCGATCGACATCTGCTCGGGTCGACTCCACTCGACGTCGGCCCAGGCAAACTCCCCTCACCATCGACCCGGGTCGACTCCGCTCGACATCGACATAGGCTAACTCAAAAAACGGTCCGGACAAACCCTGGTCGACTTCGACCCGGGTCATCTCCGGTCCACATCGGCCTGTGCCGACTCTGGTCGGCATCGACCCAAACCGACTCCAAAAATCGACTCGGGCCGTCTTCGTTCAACATCGTCCTTGTCGACTTCGGTTGACATCGACCCTGGCTGACTCCGATTGACATCCACCTAGGTCGATTTCGGTCGACATCGGTCGGCCCAAGCCAACTCAGCTCTACATCGACTCGGGCTGACTCCCCTCGACATCGATCTGAGCCAAGTCCGCTCACCCGGGACGAGTCCGCTCGACATCAACCTGGGCCGACTCCGCTCGACATCGACCTGGGCCGACTCCGCTCGACATCGACCCGGGCCGACTCCGCTCGACATCGACCCAGGCTGACTCCGCTTGGCATCGGCTTGGGCTTACTCCGATCGACATCGACCCATGTCAATTGTGTTCAACATCAGTCAGTCCGGGCCGATTTCGCTCGACATCAGCCCGGACGACCTAGTTCAACATCAGTTTAGGCTGACTCTACTCAATAGCGGTCCGGGTCGACGATGCTCGAAATTGTTCCGGGCCGATGTCGAACCGAGTCAACTCGGGTCGACATGATCCTTGATTGACACGACTCGAAATGGACCCTGGCCAACGCGACTCAGCATCATTCTGGGTCAATTCGGCTCGACATCGACCCGGACCAACTCAACTCGATATCGGTCAGGTCTGACTCGGCTCGACATGGGCCCAGGTCGATTTGGCTCGATGATAAGTGTCTAATTTCAGTAATATTTCATATTAAAATATAGGCACTTATGAGGATTTATTGCTAATTTACATATAAAATAATCCCTAATTTATGAATTTATACCTTTTTACATTTTTTATGATCTTTATTTGAATAAGAGTATTTTATTCTCAAATTTGGTGTTAATTGCAGATTTCTAAGGAAGATTGGAGATTTGAATTAAAGATGAATGATTTGAGCTAAAAAGATAAAGATAGAAGGTCCCAGAATGGAAAAAGATGCAAAGAAAGATTGGGCCTTTTTTATGTTTTATCATTTAGCCCATTAGCGCGACATATGAAACAACCTAACCCTAGAAAACTAGGATAAATAGAGGGCTAGAGGCTCAACCTTAGTGTGCCAGACTGAGAGGAAAACACCATAGAGTGAATTGTAACCCAATTGGGAGAATGGAAGGTGATAGAAGTATGCGTGGCTAATTCTACCCTTTGGGATTGGGAGTAATCTGCTCAAACTCTTATGTATTGAGGTGATATTTTATATATTAATATTCAGTTCTTGATTGATTATTGGTATTGTTGTTTTACTTTTAATTTTCTGTGACAAATTGAGAATCTTAAATCTGACCGGGAGGTATTTTTAGGGTTCGGACCTAAACAACAATACTTAACATATTTGAGTGCTAGGAATAGACTTGAAATGTTAATTGCTATTAACGTCTGAGCTTCGTTCTAAGTTGTTCTTATAATTATGCGAGGGATCGATAGTTCGGGAACATTCTTAAGGATTTTATATGCGAGGAATCGATATAAATGATTTTTATACGGGCATCAATTTCAATTAAAGAACTTAATATTGACATGCTAATCAAAATACATGAGAGGGAGAGAGATGAAACCTAATCCCTATTTTTCCAATTGAAACAATTAATTCTTTGTCTGTTTTCTTATTGATCATCGCCAACACAACCACTTTCAATATACTTTTAATTGTTTTGTTCTATATTTAGCGATTATTGTACTTGATAATTCACTGTTCCTTGTGGGATCGATATCCGTCTTTAGGGACAATTATTACTTCTGACAAACGCGGTGCACTTGCCGTAAAAAGTCATCACTCGACATGGGCCCGGGTCGACTCAACTCAACACTGACCCTGGCCGATTTCGCTCGAAATCAACCTGGGCCGACCTCGTTCGACATCAGTTTAGGCCGACTCCACTCGATAGCGGTTTGGGTCGACGATGCTCAAAATTGTCCCGGGCCGATGTCGAAACGAGTCAACTCGGGTCGACATGGTCCTTGATTGACACGACTCGAAATGGACCCAGGCCAACGCGACCCAGCATCATTCTAGGTCAATTCGGCTCAACATCGACCCAGACCAACTCGGCTCGATATTGATCAAGTCTGACTCGGCTCGACATGGGCCCAGGTCGATTTGGCTCGACATGGGCCCGGGTTGACTCAACTCAACACTGATCCTGGCCGATTCGGCTCGACATTGTCCCTAGCTTACTCAGATCGACATTGGATCGAGCTGACTTAGCCTGACATCGGCCTGGGCCAACGTAGCTCTACATCGGCCTTGCTTGATTCGACTCGGCATCATCCCGGGTGGAGTTGGCTCGACAAGAACTTAGTTCGACTCGGCTCGATATCAGACATGGGACCAGGCCGACTTGACTCGACATGAGTTCAAACCGACTTAGCTCAACATGGGTCCGTATTGACTCTTCTCAACCTGGTCTTGGGCCAAGTCAAAATCCAACCCAAAATCTAATTTGGATAATTCAAAAATGTATTCAATCTATATCTAATTCATATCCAATTAAATGGTTTGAACTTAAAATCCTAAAATATAGATTTGGATTTGAGATAAATCCATTTAAATTAATTAAAAATAATATGAATTTAGATCAATTATGATTGGATTTAACAATTTGGATTTTTTTCTCACCACTATTGTTGCACCTATGTGGTCTAAGCATCTGCACCAAATATCAGTAGAATGGTGCAAGCAAATTTAAAACTCTGTTTTGCTCTTCTCCTCTGCTAAGAAATTTGAACTTGTTCTTCCTTTGGTCCATCCAACTTTTGCGTAGCTTTTTACAACCTTCAAGACCTCATATTTGCTGTTATTCCACTTGCATCAACAAGACACATTCCCTGCAGATTAAACTAGCACTGGCACATGTTGCCTACAACAAAAACAACGCCTATAGGACAAGAAAAAACCAATTTACTCATCTTAAAATATCCCATCTAAAACGAAGTTTTAAGGCAAAATATTGGATTGACATACCAATCCTAGAAAGATAAGGTTACAACTTATGCTTGCTCTTCAACCATGACATTTGACTTGAGTTGAGTCAAATACATCATTTCCTTACTTTTTTTATTATAAAAATAAAAACTAATTTTAAAATAAGAAGTATTTTTTTATTAATAAAAATAGAATAAAATAAAATATTTTAAAGGTGTCTCAAATAGTTCAAAGTACCTACTCTTCATCTTTTACAGCTTAGCAAAGAAACCCAACTAGTAAAAAAAATAGGATTTCAAAATTAAATGTGTAGAAAATAAAAGTTAAAAATATATACATAATTTTCTAACAATACATTATTATTAGAAAAATAATAATTAGTCAAATATATTAACTAAATTAGATAATATTTTATACACTAATAAAATTATTAGTATTTAAAATAATTTTTATTATTAATAAATAATATCTAAATTAATATTTAAATAACTACCAAAAATTTTAATTTAATAATAATTAATTATTATTTTTCTAAAATTAGTATCTAATTAATTATTTTTTTATAATGTTTCTATTGCTTTTTAACAGCAACAACCCTAAACCAATCTAGCTACTCCCTTGCTCATATCTACTCCAAAATAATAATTTTCTTGTAATGTAGTTGGTTTACTTTTTTTTAATACTATCATGTTAATAAATATAATGGTTATAATAAATATTAATTAATATTTTTGTTTTTAAATATATTTATGATATTTTAAATATTTATTATAACATTATTTTACTATTATTAAATTAATTATATAAATAATTAACTTAATATTATGTGTGATTAATGCACTTTTACACTATGTAACTTGATGTGACATAAGTTATATATAGTGCAAAGTAAAATTAAACCTAAATTTTTATTAGCATTTATTTCTTAATTACTTATCTAATTGTAGTTGAGTTTTTTTTTTTTAATTTTGAAAATGAAGTAGTCAATTTAACAGAACCCGTCTTTGGTGGAATAACAATTCAAGGCTTGACAAACCTAAACCAAAACCCTAATACAAAATGCAACTTTTCTTTCTTATTTAACCACAACCTCCACCAATTCAACTACAAACCCTAATGAACTCATATGTCACCCCTCTCATTATCTCCACTGCTGGCATAGTTTGTTCTACAGTAGCGATAGCAGTGTACCACTGCATCCTCTGGAGGTATTTCGTTAGAACTCAGATAGCACAACACAGGGACAACACAACAAACACAAGTTATGTAAAGAGTGAAGGGGTCCATGAAGAAATCCTTAACAAAATCCCAGTTTTCTCAATCTCTACACAAACAAATAGTGCTGTCATTGCCATTCATTTGGACCAAAATATTGAATGCTCTATTTGCCTTGGACAATGGGAAGATGAGGATGTGGTGCGGTTGTTGCCTTCTTGTTATCATGTTTTCCATAAATCCTGCATTGATTCATGGTTCATGGACCATGCCAATTGCCCAGTTTGTCGGTCACCAATCACTTTTGATTGTGAGTTAGCCTTGCCAATCGCTTCACAAAATGATGGTGATGCCTAAAATTTCTTACCATATGTGCATATTAATTCATGTAGGTTTGCATGCAATTTATATTCCTCATTAGGTTTTAGTTCTACCCTTTGTTCTCACCAATTTTGTTACTTGGGTTCTTTTAGGGGGTTTTCACATTATTTTGGATTTCAGGGAGATTTAGATTTATTTGCCCTTTTGATGGTTAAAGATTTTAGAGTTGGAGTGATTTGAAAACAAAAGAAAGAAAATTGAGACTTTGTTAAACTTAATCAAGCAAAGGAGGAACCTTTGATAACTTCATTTGAAAAAAATGGCTTCACATTGAATAAAATAAAATAACAAGAAAATGTAGCTAAGAGATACTTTATTCACTAAAAGAAAATAATATTTTTAATTATTTTTTAATTAAATTTGAAATAAGTTACATACCCATTTTATCCGTATGTTACCGTTTTTATTTATTTACATTACATTTTTTGTTATTTTTTAATTAAATTTGAAATAAGTTACATATAAATTTAATTTATATGTAACAATTTTTTTAATTAAATTTTTAATACATTATAATTCGTATGTAACACTTTTTATTATTTTTTAATTAAATTTAAAATAAATTACATACGAATTATATCCGTATGTAACTTTTTTTTAATTAAATTTTTAAATACCTTACATACGGATTATATCTGTAATTACTTTTGGTTTACATATGAAAAAAACTGTAATGTCTATTTACATACTTATTAGAATTCGTATGTAACGTTCATTCTACATATGAATTTTTATTCGTATGCAATAATCGATATGTAATTTCAAATTTTCTATCGACATATTTAATAAATATTTACATGTTTGGTTTGCTGAAGATTTTATTTTAGGTCCAAAATTAATTTCAAGTTAAAACAAATTTAGATCATGTTTTTTTTGTTGGATCATAAATATATCAAGCTATATATTAATTTGCTTCTATAACAAAAACGTTCCAACATAAATCACGTAATTTCAAAATTAATGTAAATCAAAATCAATGTTAATAAATATTGATTTTTTAAGTTAAAAATAATTAATAATTTATCAAATTATTTAAAAAAACATCACATTAAATGCAAGCTAATTTTAATTTAAGAAAATGTGAACTTAGGCTTTGAACTGTAAGACAATTAAGCATACGGAAATAAGTCTCAGTCAAGGGTTAAGGTGACAAAAGTTCTCCCCCATAATTACATCTAACTATTACAATACAAATCTTACATGTCCTCTAGAACTTCAGTCACCTATCTGCTTGTATACATAGTACATTCATCCCAGTTCCTAACACAACGAGAAAAACAAGGATAAACCAGACAAAAAATAATTATTAGTTGTTATAGTGAATAAAGTAGAAACCATTTTAGAGACTAAAAACAATTTTGATTTCTAAATTAGTTTTTATTATTGTTAAATAATTTCTAAATTGGTATTTAATTAGCAACTAAGATTTTTGCTACCAAATTTAGAATTTAGAATCTAAGGTAGTCATTTCTATATGAATTAGATCATCAGTAAAACTCGAAGATCTATATTACCACATAGGCATCAATACTTAATACACAAACAAACATCAATCTATACATTATTTCAAATGTATTAACTCAATTTCATATCATTTTCATCAATATCATTCAAAAGACAAATCCACAACATTCAAAAACCTATTTAACATAAAAAAATATAACACTTAAATACTAAACCATCAAAATCTAATATTTTTACAAGAAACAATATATATATAAATAAAAACACACAATATATAAACAAACAACATCCCTGCAAGATAAATTGAATATTGGGACCACGTTCCCTCCACATCCAGATCTTTTAGCTTAGGGTAGTATTAAAAATTAAAGTTAGTTTTCTTTATTCTGATAGAAATTCTACCCACTCCAAAATTTAGGAACCTCGAGCAAGTTATACAAACATTACCAAATTTTAGTATGAGCTTAATTAAGTTGAGAGAAACACTTTTCCCAACTAACCCCACTAAGATTGATGATAAAATCATAGAGAAAAATATAGAATAAGAGATATTTAGAGTAAAAATGAACTAGCAAATTACATGGCATCTTTAAGTTCTTCAACAAATATCGTAACCAAACTATCTCCAAACAAGTATTGGTCATCGCGTGGTATTCTGCTTCTGCGCAGCAGATGATCTTGATAAGTTTGTCTGTTTTTTTTAGTTCCATGAGATAATAAAAGAACCAATAAAAATGCATTACCCATATACTGATCTCTGATTTGTCTGACAACCTCCCCAGTCTGAGTCGCAATAAGTTGTCAATGTCAAATTGTTCTCAGATGACAATAGCAATCCTTGTCCTAGTGATCCTTTCGAATTGCGGCATCCCAATAAGGTTTTCGTGGAGTCTCTATATAGGGTCCAAACCAAAAACAATATGACAGGCCAAGTAACCGTAAGGTATATCAGCCGTCCCACAAGTCTCATGTATTTGACTAGATCCTTTAATAACTTTCCATTGTCCGATGTGAGTTTTAGGTATTGCTCCATTGGAAATTTGTCTAGACGACCAAAAGGTGAGAAAGTGAAGGTGGGTGATTATATAACAGTTCAAAAAGTGATTTATTTTTTAGTAAAGGCGGTGGAAAGCGATTAATGATATATATGTGGAGGTTAAAATGCATTCCCCAAAATTCTAATGTAAATGGGACTGAAATAGGAAGGCTCGTATTATGTTTGTGTGTTTTACTAGTCCATTTTGTTACTAGACGCAGATGCATTGACATTCAATACTTTTTTGAAATTCGCATTGAAATAAATTTCAATATGTTGTCACGCGGGATGGTTTTAATATATGTCTGAAATTGATTTTGTGCAAATGTAATTAATGATTCTAAGATATGTTAGGTTTAAGATTTGTGATTTATAAGAAACAGTCAAGTGCATCTAGTATAGTCATCGACTATAATGAGAAAGAAAATATTTTCAAAAATGAGTTGGGATTTTATAAGGATTCCAAATGTCACAATGCAATAGATTAAATGGAGAACGAGATTTTATTGTGCTTAAAGGAAAGGGTAACCTTGTCTGTTTAGCTTTGGGACAAATACTACAATTATTATGAATGGAAATAAGATTTTTACGGTAGTAATGAAGATGCAAGTTGTAGACGCGTCGGAGAAGGATGTCCGAGGCGATTGTGCCATAAATAAGGGTCGGTTGAAATTTGAGATGCGCGGGCTTGGTTTGGAAGAGAGGATATGTAGTATAAGCTCGCCTATTGTTTACCCAAGCCAATCATCTCTCCGTAGCCAAGTCTTGCAAAACTCAACCATGAGGAAAAAGAACGACACAACAATTTAGGGAACTGATTATCTTACTAACAGACATGAGATTTAAATTAAAATAAGAAACGCAAAGAACATTTTTTTTTTAGAGTGATATTATCATTGAATTTAATTGTGCCAGTAGATGAGATGGTCGCAGCTGAGCCTGTGAGCAGATTAACATTTGGAATAAATGATAATGAAGTGTGTCTGAAAAATTGTGAATCAGATGCAATGTTATCAGTTGCTCCGCTATCCAAAATTCATGGTTTCGTAGAAGCAGAATCAATAAACGAGTTATGGACAAACAGACCTGCAACTTTATAAACGCATCACTTTTACCATTATTATTAAGCGAGTAAACCGCCTTTGTCAATTGCTGAATTTGATCGATAGTGAAGCCTTGAATTTGCTCTTATACCATATAAGAAAATGGCATATAAGAAGATGGTAAGTAAAATGGTAATTCCTTTATTTTTTTGTGCGTATTTACATCACTCCATGTATAGGAAATATATACAAATGTACGAAGACTTTCTCTCCAAATTACAAACTAATTATGGAACATTATCAAATTAATTACATATAATTGTCTATAATTACGCATAATTTGATAATCATTATTTCCTTACTATAAAAAAAATATCTTGAAAATCTTGATGATATATTTTCCTTGCTTCAAAATTATCCTATTTTTTTGTTCCAAGTCATTCACACAATAACTCACTAAAAGTTCTTCCAAATTTTATTTTGTTTCACTTTCAAATATATTAAATTAAAATTTATAAAATGTTGCATTGGGTCCTAATGGTGTACCGATTGGGTTCCAACCCACTTAACACACATACACCATATGAAATAAGATTCCTTACAAGTTATAAGAGCATGTGTGAAACAGTTTCCTCAACCAGATTGCTAAATTCACAAAGTATACCCGGTAGCCCAACCCTATTATACGTTTCAAATTAACCTTTGTTGGTACCCTTCCCTTGAGAAATCTCCAAGCCACATGTGTAGTTGCAGAATAGAATGAACTACTTGGTCTCTAAAATTAAAAGTTCTACTTTATTAGCATTTGGATATCAAAATTAGGTAATAACATTAACAAAAAACTAACAAAATTGAATGATAACTAAAACCTATACTAATAATCAAACTCCATCTTAATGGATTGGAACAACTCCGACACGATCCATATTCTTGTTTTGAAGTTATGATAATGTTAAGACCTAAAATTAATTATTGATTAATTTGTATAGATTTAGGACAAAGGTAGGTTGATAGATGTATGAGTTTTGTTTTTAAGTGAGGCTCCAAATTTCCAGCGCTCCTACCTAACTACCTCATCTCTTTGTACAAAAAAAAAAAATTGCATTGTGTCGTTAGTTTAATAATCACAGAAAAGGTGTCTACGCAATGATAACTTTTTGGTGTGGTCAAGTATAAGCATAACTAATGATTCACATTTACAGAGTTAAAAGAATAAGTGAAAGAAGGAAAGAAATTAACAAAGGAATATAGAGAAAAGCAGTGGGCGTATTTTTAGGAGGTTATGTAGGGCAAAAGGAGAGAAAGTGTGGGCAACTCATTGAGCTCTCCAAAATTGGCAATGATAAATGGAAAGTTGATTTGTCCCTGTTACTTTACATGCACATGAATTAATAAATTAAATAAAATACAAAAGATACATAAAAAAAAAAAAAAACTATTATCTTTATGTAAATGACCCATGTGGATGGGGGGCCATTGAAAACTATAAAACGGACTTCCCAAAGACTTGCCTTTTTATTCCTTAATTACGTATACACCCACAATAATTAAACATTAAACAAATCTGCATTATTGAATCTTCAGAAGGGGGAATTCCTTTTTTTGGACCCCAACAGAGGGAACTTTCCTATATACCCTTTCTTTTTTCCCACATCACGGACCTTGCCCAAACCCTCCTACTTCTTTATTCAAAAAAATTATTATCACGAGGTTTCCCACAAAGAGGGTTGTATTATATATTACAAAGGGACTATATGATCTTGAATATTGAACAGGTATCAATTTAACTGATAATAAAAACCATTAAATAAAAATTAATTTTAAAAATTAAAAATAATTAATCACTATATATCCAATTCAGTCAATATAGTGATTAGTTATTTTTTTATTTTTAAAATAAATTTTTATTCAATAATTTTGTTGGAATATAGAAGAATAGGAATAAGCATAATTAGGAGGCGAAGGGAGCTCTATGAGGAATTCCTTTTCTTCTCCTTGCGTTTGAAGGTGTGGCTGGATACATGTCTTGTGTTGAACCTTCACGCAATCCTTCTTCTTGCTGTCTTGATGAGATTGATCCTCTTGAAGTTGAAGTAGTAGTAGTAGTCTCCATTGTCAATTCATCATTATTCCTACCATCCAAACCAAAGCTTGAATCCCCATTTTTCTTTATTCCTTCAAGCTAGTTAAATTCCACAATTAAGGTATATGTATTAGCAGAAACATTGAATTAAATGGCGACATTAATGATATGTCACGTCATGTTCCCAAGGATACTTAGAATTTAAATAATTGTAAAACGGGTGCTTTGTTTAACTATAATTATGATTATGACTATTAAGAAGGAATTAAAATATGAGTGGCATGTTGTTATGCAGAGACATGATGAATATTCAAAAGTAGAGGGAATATAATTATGATGGTGAATGATGGTGATGGGGTTTCAAATGTAGGTGATGATGTATGGGTGGTGGGTGTTATACCCATATGATGAGGATGATTGAGTTGTGAATGATGTGCATGTTGATAATGAAATGAAGAATATGGCAAAAATATAATGATAAGAAGATTAATAGTATTTGTTTCACCTTACATCCCAAAGAACAGAAGCGAAATGGGTCCAAGAGGCTCCTTCCACAAATCTCACAAATGTGAGCTACTCCTTTTCCAGATTTTGGTTGAGGCCTCACATTCAAGAACAAAACTCGAGCACTGTTTATCACATATGTCTGCACTCCACTTATGTCCAACACCCTCTCAATTTCACCCACCCTCACTACATCATGATACGAAGATCTTCTTATCTATCCATCAATAACAGCCTCACAAAATTATTCAATATAACAAAATCAAACATTATTATATATATATGCAAATGAACAACTGTGTGTACTACTCCACCCACCTGAATCACTCCATGATCTTTGTGTCGAGAAGAACGACAATAGAAACAGAAGGCTTCGCCACTGCAATCTAGACAAAACATGTTACATTCACTCCTTGCTGCGTCTGCGTGAATTCGACAAACATTGAAGAAAGGTGTGTGAAGAAGCTGCTCAAGCCAAGGAGGTACCAGAACTGTGTCCTGTTCAAATCCATTGTCGGAGAAAATGGACATTGTAAACCTCGTCAATTGAAAAAACAACCGAAATCTAAGACTGTAAAATAAATATATATACCATGGTGGGTAGATGAGGATATAGTATTAACAATGTGGCTGAATTGAATGGGTGAGTGCAGAATGTTAGAACCGTTTTGATTCAGTTGTTGAAAAAGAAAACGCAGATGCTGAAGATGAAGATGAAAATGGCGAGGGAGAGAAAGAGCAAAGAAAATAATAAACGGCCTTCGACTTAGAATTCAACTACACAACAACGCTAAAGAGTGTATAAGTACAAAGGGTGATTAAAGAAATAGGAGAATGTAGGGATGAGATGGAAAGATAGGAGTCATGGAAGATCACAGCCGTTGGATGCTTGGAGATGTGTTTGGCGTTTACGCTACTTTGGATCTTCTTTGCGTCTCTAAGTTGGCACAATACAAAATTTACCTACCCTAGATGTATTCTAGTACTTATTCACCATCCAACATGCCATACTTATCCACGTGGCGTCACATCTATGGTCACTCACAGATTAGTGGCTCCCACTCTCAAAGAATCTCCTGTTACCTCTTTTTAAAATATTATTAGCCCTAGTATTTAATTATATATTAAAAAAAATTTCAGACTCTTTATAATTGTTTCTTCTCTTTTATATATATTTTTTACACTCTTCTGCAGTTTGTTTATAAAATTACACAATAATAAAGAAAAAAAGGACAGAGATATTACTTTGTAAAGTGGAACTATTAAATAATATTTTAACCAACAATAATAAATTAATAAATTAGAATTTTGTAGGGTGCTCTAACCTATAAACATGATGTACCATATTTATAATATATCTTCTTCAATCCTATAAAATATATCTTAAAAAACATACATGCATGTATATCAAAAGATAAAAAATTATGGAAGAACGTTACATTAATATCACTTGCAATATTTATATTGTATAATCTCTTTATCTCTATTCTTAACTTACAAGAACATTTATCTTTGAATTTTGTTTCTCTTTCAAACTTATGTATTTAGGGTTTACCTTAATGAAAATCACAAATGTTCTCATTTTGAAACATCCTCTTTATAGACTCTTCATAGTTCTACACTCCACCTTCTTTTTTAAGTTTTATTGAAAGTTTTATGAGTACCTTTTTATTTGTTCTTTTATAAACTTATCATGTTCTTCTCTTTTCTGACAAACAAACTGATTGATTAGATTTATATTGTTTAAAGCTGTCTTTTTTATATTTTGTTTTTTTAATAACGTTATTCTAAAACAAAAATAATTATTTCTTATAATTTGAATTTGTTATAAATTTTTGTTTCGTGATTAACTATTTTAATTAAAATTAATAAAATCATACATATATATATATATAACATGCAAAGTAAATATATAGAGAGTTTCTCTCTTCAAATTACAATATAATTAGGTAGGATACTAATCAGGTAGGATACTAATCATGTTGGAGATTTGGAGATCTCACGTCGACTAGGGATTAAAGCCTTTCATAGTATATAAGTGGGTGCAAACCTCACCTCATTGAGCCAGTTTTATGGGATAGTTTTATGAGATTGAGTTAGGCTTAAAGTTCACTACTTAACAGAGATACTAAACAAATTTTTATTTTAATGAAATTAACTTATGTATAAATAGAATAACTTCTCAGATCACCTTAAATGAGAGAGTATTAAATTGAATAAAAATATTACTAAAACTAATAGAAATAGGGATGTTATTTGACATTTTATGATAATAAAAATTTAATATAATTGATTTTTTTGATAAAATTATAATAAAAAAATATACAAATTAAAAAAATTGTAATAAAAAAATATTAGAAAATAATATACTTGTTATTAGTTATTACAATTATAAAATAAAATTACTTTTAATTTTTATCATCACGACCACTTAATATAAATAATATATTATAGATTATAAAAATAAAAAATAATTAACAATGATATAGAGAAAATGAATAAACAAATGTGTATATACGTTTTCTTATTTTATTTTGGGTGATTTTAATTATATGAATGGCATTATGCATAATGTAGACAAAATTTCATGTCATGATGGATTGATCTAACTTTAATTTGCCTCAAATCCAATCAATGTCATGCAAAGCAAATAATCAATAATTTGTTTCTCTCTTCATTGTACTTTCTCTTACTATCATTTTGCTTTTTGTGTTTTACTATCACTTTAGTTACACTTTGTTAATTTGAGATCTAAAAGAAACAAATAGTACATTTGAAATTATTTAACCTTTTTTTGGTAACAAGTTACAGGAAAAGAATAAATGAAAATAATTTGGTGAAAATATATGAGAACAATTTTTAAAAATAGTAGGATCTATTTTCATTTTATTTTTACATATTTTTAATTATTTATTTATATCTTTTATTATTAGTTTTTCTATTTCTCTTTAACGGAATATTAATTTTATTTTTCTTGTCACCTATTTTAATTTTTTTATCTACTTTATTTTATTAGTCTCGATCAATGAAACCTTAATTTCAGAAAATAAAGAAAAAATTGAATTATCTTTGTCTTGTTTATTTGAAGAAAAAAGTGAGAGAGATTTTATAATATAAAAATAATTTGTAAATAAATAACATTTTTTTTTCGAAGGAATTGTCTTTTTTTTTCCTTCGTTTATTAGAATGAGGAAATGAAGGAACTTGAACTTTTAATTATTAACTAATGTTTGCTCTCTGTTTCACCGATCTCAACCCTATCTCTTATATACAGAGGCAATTATCAATCAATTTTTATCTGAAACATAATCATTGATACGAAATGATCGTAATTTTTTTATATTTGGTATTCTAGAATACATAAACATTTTTCCAAATTTTATATTTTTTATAATATATTTTCATTTTTAGTTTCTGGAATTTTTTTAGAATGTATTTTTTTATTCCATAATTATTTTTACCGAATGAGATTTTGATATTTTAATTTTATTTCAGAAATTTATTTTCAGAACACAACCATCAATTCTGGAATTTATTTTTTAATTCTAGATTTTCAATTATGAAATAAAGGCAATTTTAGAATTTTATAAGTTGAGATAAAAAAAATCATACGGCAAGAAGTAATTTCTATATATAAACTATAATAAAAGCCCACAACTATTCTTACTTACTAGATCCATTGTTCATATACTATTTTCACCCCCTTTTTTCTTAACAAACATCACATAATGAAATAAGTTAAAGTTTAAATATAAATTAAATTAAAATTAACACTTTTTAAATTAATTCATACAATTATTTTATCACACAAATTCAAATCTAACTATTCATTAAAATTTATGACTTTCAATATATTTTTTAAAGAAAAATATTAAAAAAAATGTCCTCAAAATTTTAATAATTGACCAGAAAGAAAAATTTTAAAACATCAAGATTAAATTTCTTTCGTTTTTCATAAAAATTAATTCAATAATAAAAATAGAATGAATTCAAATTTCACAAAAATTAAAACTAAAATTACAATTAAAAAACTACCTAACTTTTCAAATAACATGAATTCATACCATTAGTTTTTATAAAACGATATATAAAAGTGTTAGTTAAAAGTAGTTTATAAAATGATTGAATGTTAAATGTTAATAATAATATATTAATAATATTTTTTAAACTATTTCATAAGTATACTCTACTCTTATGAATAAGTATAATTTTTATTTTATTAAATAATTTTAATGTATAAAATAATACGAATCATAATTTTTTCTGTACGAGAAAAAAGTGTAAATTTTAATATAAAAAAAGGATGATATCATTTTTTCATCTCTCAATAGTAAAAAAATGTAATTTACTTTATTTACGACAAACAGAAACATATTCACTACCTGCATTTGTGTCCATTTTTTATGATAATATTTTTTTTTATAAGTAGTAACACAAGAAATATTTTTTAATATTATAGATATTATTTTCAAATATTGTTTAAATAAATGCACGACATTATAAGTTATTATATATTCTTACTTTTAGAAAAAATCTTATTAACTATTTGGCAATATTTCAATAGAAAACCTTCCTTTGATAGTAAATTATTTATTTTGATTTTTATACACGTTCGAAAAAAAATCTGATGAGACACAAACTAACTTCTCTCATTTTTTCTTATTTTACATACTTTTCATTATTTTTCTTAGATTGATGTTGCGATTACACTATTATTTTTATAAGGTTGCTGTTATCATAATAACACTTTTTATATTATTAATTAAACAATATAAATATTTCATCGTCTATTTTAGTGAAACCCTCCTTTAATAGTATACTATTCATTGTATTTTAGTGAAACAATAGGATAATAACTGCAGAAGCTATGATTGAAACATGGATTAATTAAGGGAATGGTGATAATGCTTAATTAAGGGATTGAAAGATAAAAACCAAACTATGTATTTTAATATTAATTTATAATATAGGAGTTTGTTTCAATAAAATTGATTTTGTTAAAATTATTTTAGGTTGTACTTCCTGCACTCCATTATAACTATCTGCACCCCATAATTTTTAAAATCACCCTGTATGAGATACTTTTAGTAGCAAACTTTCTACATTATTCAAGATTGTTTTCAAAAAGAGTTTTATAGAATAATACTTAATAAAATTTTCAGAATTGACAAAATTGTCCCTCCACCTTCATATCCTTCCCTCCATATTAATTATGAAAATTCAGTTTTAATCTTTTTAAAAATTTAAAATAATCTTACATAAAACATAACATCAATACATTTCTTCCATCGCAAGACTTTCATTATTATCTATTATTATTATCTAGTCGTAGTATTTGATAGAGCAATTTAATCATTTGAAAGTACGTGAGAGAATTGACGATAAAATTTGTTGTATTCAACGTTTTCAGTGTGAATTTTTTTTTAACTTTCGTACTCAATTTTTGTACCTTGCTAGTTTTTTTATTTTATTTTGTAATTTCCAAAAAAATGTAAAAAAAAAATAAACGAATGAAAACATCGTCAGCATCAATAAAAACACCACAAAACTTAACTAAACTATCAACATTCAAATTTACCACGGGTAACCACAAGTAAACACCACCACTTGAAAATGAAGAAACATTACACTCTCCACTATACTAAGAATAATATTGTTAAAATTTTAAAAAATATATAAAAAGGAAGGAAGAATGTACGAAGGAGGGATAATTTGTCTAATATATTTTATGAAATACTAAGAAAGCGATAAACCAAAATGAACGGGCCAGGCCATAGAATTTCGAGGGCCCAAAAAGCCCTAAAAGGATTATGTCTAAAACTTACATAAATCAAACTAAATTCAAAGAAGGAACTAGTTTGTTCCCACTTTCCGAAGTTTCCTTCTCTCTGAAATTTCGAGGGTTTCTGGTAATTCTTCGTTCGGCGGATCAGCAAATCGGAACCAGTTAGCCATGTTCAGATTCTGGTAATTCTTCTCGTTAAATTTTGTATACATGCATCTCTCTCGGTTTAGATTAACGGAAATAAATTGAAGCGGAAAGGGATGTGATTGGATGGATTTAATGCCCATTTTTTGGTTGGGAACTCATTCCAATTGATTCCATTGTTTTCAGCCTTTTTCTTACCTTCCAAACCTGAGAGTGTGTGATCAAAATGGATCTTTCTTTCTGTTTTATTGGGAATTTATTTTTTTATCCTTCAATTTTTCAACCCTCCGGCTTTTTGACCAATTAATCGTTATTCACAGTAGTCTTTTTGACCAATTAATCGCTATTGTGCATTTGGTAATATCCAACTTTCAGTAGAACAATGATAAAGATATTAAACTGAATTTGCAGAGGGGTTAATAGCGTATAAGAATTTCTGTCTTTCAATTATGCGCAGGGGATCACAAGACCAACAATCACAGGATGGTTCTTCGCAGTCACAGTCGTGGTATCCCCCATCAGTGGTAAGTTCACCAAGTTCGTCAAGGCCTGTTACACCATCTGGATCTTCTTCTTCATTATCGCATAGGCCTTCTTCTCATGTTCCGCCCTCGGAAGCTGCTGGAGTTATTGCCGTTTTGAAGGACAAGAGGTTTGAGTTTTCATAGTTTATTTGCCATTCATAATTTTGTTGTATCTGATTTTGTAAATGGAAAATAGTTGGAGAGGGTGTTCTTAGTTGCTCTGAAGTTGTGAACTGTTCCAGTTGTTGAATATGCTGATCTTAATTAATTTTTCTTCTCATCAAAATTGCAGCGTTGATGAGTTGCGGAAGCTTTTATCTGACAAAGATGCATATCAGCAGTTTCTACATTCGCTTGATCAGGTCAAGATTCAAACTAATGTAAGTTTCATATCTTTACTCCAATTTCTAGTGGTTTATTACCTTGGAACTGGTATGTTTTCTTGTTGGTATTTCACTTTCTTCTCTCAATGGAGTTGGAAGAGTGCCCCACTCCCCCCATTACAAGATGTAAAGTTATTGATTTCATTGTAGTGCCAATGCCTTAGGGTTGGTAGTAGGGCCTGGTCCTAGCCTTTTTCACTTCCATCCTAGAGAAATTCTTCATTTATTCTATTGATAAGTGGTTTTAAAAGGTTGGGGGCTGTCCCTATTTTCTTTAAAATTTATTTATTTCGTTGTTCTGCTTTTGCAATGATTACTTCAGAATTTTTTCGTTCCTTTGTACTGTACTGAGATTGAGTTCAGTTGCATGCAGCATTTCTCGGTGTCTGAGAGTGTGAATATGTACTGACATGCTTGTTAAACTCTTGAGCTAACTCTTAAACTCTTATAATTTACTATTATAGGTAGAAAAAATGAGTCAACTCCCTATCAAACACTTTTTTGGCTAAACTCGTGTAAACTCTCAAACAGTGTTTTACCTTACTCAAATTATTTGAAGAAATTAACTGATTTAAATAAAAAATCACATCAAGAACTTATGTTTTTGTGAATTTAAAGATAATTTGGTCATGTATGTAGTTTAATGTTATTTAGTACCAGTGTATTATTACACTTGTTGTGATTTTCTATTTTACTTTATTATGAAGTTGAAATGTTGAATTATTGTTGTGTTTAGAGTTTTTCTTTTCTTTTGATGAATAAAGGGATTATGTGTGTTTAGAGTATTTGTTAAGTGTAAGTATATGTCATTAACAGGTTTATTAGTATGTTTTTATTATGTCTCTCACTGAGTTTACGAATCAACTCTGCTAGCCCTGCTAACGAGAGTTTATGGGGCTCCACTACATACACTCTCAAGTTTAACAATCTTGTGTATAGGATTGTTAATACTTTATATAATCTCTTATTTTTTAGAAAGAGTGCATTTATTACTATGTGTTTGTTAACCTACTCCCAAAGTTATAACTTGCTAAATTATTATTTTCATTCTAAAAACTAGAGGGGTGGTGCCAATGTATTCCCACTTGTCTTCTAGGAGTATTGCAAGTTGCAACTTGAATGTTTCAAAATGCACTTTGGTGGAACTTTCGTAAATACTTTTGAAAAATATCTGGCAGTACACTAGCAGCATCTTACATTATCAATCAATTGACGCCAGGTATTGAGTTTTGTAAATTGATACCTTTAATAACATTGTGCAAAAGTAAGTTTTATCTTTTTCAGAAAGCTATTAGAGGCGTGTACTTGAATCTTAAACAAATCGTGAGTTGGAATACCCACCATTTTCTGAATCACGGATCTGTCAATTGTAAGATTCATGATCAGTAATAATTAAATTAAAACGCATATTCGTGATCAATAACTAAAATTGTGTGACTCTAGGAGCATTAGATGCATGAGGTCTATTAAAATATATTAAAATGAAATGATATTAGAATTTAAATTTATAATAAATATTTAGGTATAAAAATTATTACATATTTAATTAAATATTTGTATTTGAAAAACCATAAAAAAAATTTACTGTCTTTTATTACAGATTTTATTTATAAATAAAAGATATTGAACATTAATCAAGTATCATGTCAATAGTTAAAAGTGAAAGATGATGGCCCAAAGTCTAAACATGTTCTGTCTTGCAACTAAAACACAAGTTGATAAAGTAAAACTAGACACTATACTATGTTATTTAGGTTAGTATTTTTCTAATCTTCTAGATGCAACCATACATGAGTGGAACAAAAGTTAGAACTGCAGTTGGGCACAATTTTCATGCTCCAGTCACTGTTCTGACTTTGACCAAAAATCTCCATGCCTAAGTGATGACCCTTGCAGACTGAGGCCTTGGAGAACTTCTCCAGATTGTGATTCTTGCAATTCAAGTCCTATTCATGCACCAAAATTATTTTCTCTTCAATTTGTATTACCAGCTTCTTGAGTCTTATCAAACTATATGTATTGTATCGCAAATTGTGTGATACTGATAAGCATGATTAAAGGTGCTGATTATAAAGCCTAACATCTGATGTCAGTTGATCTTATTCCTATACAATTCAAACTTTTTTTGTCAACTCTTAGAATTTTACTATTTTACACATTAGAAGGGATGGAAGAATCCTGAACTGCAATGATGTTCGGGTTGGTGGATTGCGTCCAATGGCATAAGTATGGTAGGATTTGTGACTTGGTTAACTCAGGAAGTAGACGTAAAGCAGTAGAGGATGGTGAAGCTGTGTAGTCAATAATCATTTAAATGAGAATCAGCCTAAACTCAACCCACCTGAGATTAAACCTGGTCTTATTTGTTTTTTTTTTTCAGCAAAGAATTAACAAATAAAATAAAAGGGACACTTTAGGAGTGTCCCAACCCTTATACAAACCTACCAAAAAATGGTCAAGAACAACATAAACATTACCTGTTATCTTGTAACAGTCCTATTACCACATCTAACAAATATTCTCCCAACCAAAACAAAAACCTTGACAGCGACTTAAAAATTCAACATAAAACTAAACCCCAAACCCTTTCATAAGCAGCATGAAAGCACTACTGGATGTGTGACACTGCAATTGAAATGATTATGTATGATTGTTAGATCGGGAATTTGTGACTCTTGTGATTGTGTGTGATTCCATTGCTTTTGCTACTGGATGCATTTGTAGTTGTTATTGAGTATTTCCTTCATTGCCCCTTCCCCAATCCCTTAATTCCGTTGTTCTGGATTGCCCTCAATCTTGTTAATGCTCTTTCAACTGGGTGTTGCTGTAGATACGAATGAATATAATGTGTTATTTAATTTAATATTTTTTTAACGTATTGCTAAAAACTGTGGGAAGTGACTTCTATCTAATTATGTATTTAATGAAAATGAAAAAATGTTAGCATTTTCTAGCTGACCAATATTTATTTTAATGTAAGGCAGATGTCTTTAAATTCGTAAATTTTCGTTTTAATAGTTTAGATATAAATACACTATTTTTTTTAATCAAGGATCGATTGTTAAGGCAAAGTGCTCCTAATTTTTTTTTTTGAAAAATTAAAATTTTGCATGTTTTGAAGTGTATGTATTTTAAGAGATAAGAAAAAGATACAAAACGAAAAAAATAATAAATGTAATATGCAAGGTAGTATATTGACTTTTTTGGCTTATTGACTTGATCAGCTGAAAGATGAACTTTGCAAGGAGAATTTACAGCTTGCAGGTGTGTTATCTAAAATCTTTTATTTGATATAATGCCATTAAATGGTCGACTTACTGTTAAATTGTAGTAGAGCCTAAACTATTGCCTTCTACAGAAGAAAATCTTCAAAAGGAACCTCGTATCATGGAACTTAGGAATCAAGTAAGAACACAATCCTATGATTAGTTTGATTTTTTCTTTTCGAACTATTGATGATTACTAAAGTTTCTTCTTCCTCCTATGGAAACAGTGTAGAATAATTCGGACAACTGAGTTAGCTGCGGCAAAGGAGAAACTAAATGAGCTTGAGAAGCAGAAAGAAGAAATGTTGAAACTGAATTCGCCAGCATCCCTTATCCAGAGGATTCAAGGTGTGACTTAAAGTTGTAGTTTGAAGCAATAGTTCTGGTTATAGCAATTTTATTAATATTGAGTCAAAGGGTAGGTCTAAATATGATAAACTATATAATACTTGCAGAGTCTGTGAATAAGACTGAAGAGGAATCTGACAATCTACACCAGCATTTCCTTGACAGAGAGATTGATCTTGCGGCTTTCTTGCAAAAGTACAAGAAGCTACGTACAACTAACCACAAAAAGACTCTCATACATCTTGCTGCTAAAACATCAACAGTATGAGCGCGAATTATGAAATATTAAGAAAGTAACTTGTATTGGCAAGTACGTATTTGATTTTTGATTCATTATTGTCAATAGTTGACATTGGTCAAAGATACGTGCCACCTATTACAAATTTGTGGTCATTGGGATTCAGCAATCTACTATTAATGAGATTGTTCATATATGTACAGCTTGAGATTGTTCATTCTAGCTACACTGTCGAGTGGATTCAACGCCACTGAGATGAGGTATGTACTCGTCTGCAGACCTTCAACACTATTTGTATGAACTCTGAAGTACATGCTGAGTTCATCATCGCTGATATAGGATTTTAGTGTTGTGTTGTAAAATATAAAACAAATTCTCCTTTTCTTTTGGAACAAGTACATGTTTCTCAGAACCCATTTTATGTTAAGCCCTTGCGAACATTTTGCCGGATTCTTCGTTTTCGCTATTTTTGTTATAATGATACAACAAAAACCTTTTTTTGGAAAACAAAATGAAAGAACCTTAAATAAGTTGTGATTGGGAAATTTATTTTGGACATGAGAAATGCTCATTTTATATTTGTAGGAAGCACAAATATATATATATTTTCGTTATTGTCATCAAATTTTAGGTTGACATACACATTTCTTGCAAAAGTAAATAAGTGAGAACAAATAATAACCAATTGTATTGAAATTAAGCAGAGGGAGTGTGGCCATTAATTAGTAATAGCCTCCTGGTCCATGTTGATCTTGAGGTTCAGAATCAGAGACCTCAGTGTCTGGTTTATCGCACATAGGAGTGGTGTAATAAAAAGGTTTGAGCGTATATTTTTTCAAACCTCGATACACTGATGTAGGATTGTTGGGCTTGGCACCAGACTTTCCACCACCAAAATCAGTGAGGATGTTGCAAACATTATCTGGAGACGACACCAACCTCACAGAGCATCGTTCTATGTCCAATTCCTTGCCACAGACATAGTTACTCACTCTCAATTCGTATTGCCCTAACTCATCTGTCGTATCACTTGCATAGTACACAACCCTGTTTCTCTTGTCCATGCATGTTATGGAGATCTTAACTCCTGGTAGGGCAAGCAAAATTGGCAACCAACTGCGGTAAATATAAATACGAATTGCGATGTAGGAAAATATTAGAATGACAATGCTACGATACCTTTCAAAGGTTTGTCACCATTAACCCATTCGTTCCAGCCCTGGGTGCAGTCCTGGCACATCACTTTTCCACCCACGTAACTCACTCCCGGTTCATCCAAAGCTGAGGAACAACCCACCAGCATTGAGGTAATAATGATCATCAATGCTCTTGGAAATCCCATCTCTTCCTCTCTTTTGATTCACATGGATATATGGCTGAAACAACTAAATATATATATAGTTGAATTGTTGACAAAAGTGGAAGGCCACTACTATACTATCCTCTTAGGACGTGCACCACACTATTCGACTCCCACGTTAATTTATCATACACCAACCGATTATCATAATGATCAAGGCAAAAAACGTTTTTTTATATTTTTTTTCTTATATTTTTTAGAAGATGGAGTCAAATCTTTTATGACTGGTTTGAAAAGAGTTCAAGCAATTCATTTGTTTTATCTTTTAAGATTTAAGAACCAAGATGAAGCTTATATATGTTCGCCATTTAATTTAATACAATAGGATATAAGTATGAGAATTTTGGTAAAAATAAAATTAGACTAATTTAGATGATCATATCAAAATATTTGTATTAAATTTCTAAAAGATAATTATAATTTATTTTCACCATCAATCACGCCATTCCTTTTAGGAGCAACCTCATGTTACCCACTTATCTTCTACTATTTCTCCTTTCGTCTTCATACATTTAACTGGATGCACTCCTTCGTTATTATTAGACAAATTCTTCCTACACCCAATCTTTTTTAATCTCCACCTTGGTTTAGGATTTAGGATTTAAATTTTCAAAAATATCTTTTGTTTTAAAATAAAAATTCAGAATTGGAAATAATACATTTCAGCAAAACAAATAGGGAATAGATTATTGTGCTCTGGAAATAAAAATTCAAAATATAATTCAAAAATTGAAATTTCATTTTGAAAAAATAATTCCATAACATAAAAATTTATTCTAAAAAAAGAAATCCAAAAACATATTTTGAAAAAGGAAGTTCAAAATGTATTTTTATTTGTACTCACAATTTATTTAAGGACACTTTCATCGTTTTATAGTGAGATTGAGTGTGCACGAAGTAATTGCCTTATTATTAAGTGTGAAGTTCCAACATGAAGTCCTAATTGCCATCCCATAATTACTAAGTTACAATTTAAACAACTGACAAAAAATATAAATAACACACTTTTAAAACATATTTTTAACATCATATTAAAAGTGTGAAAATCATATTTTATATTTTTTTTACTAAGTTTTATGTGGAATAATTACTTATGAAAACCTAACATCTAGATGGTACTGAAAGAGAAGTTAAATATAACACGTGATATGATACAATAAAAACTAAAAAAAGTAATGTGTTAAAGTTATTAATGAATATAAGTATTCATGTAGTGTAGTTTATCGTGCTCACATTGCTCCCTCCTAAATCAGGAGCACTATACTTACTTGAGACTAAGTATGCCACTGCGGGAACAGATGATTTTTATACATACATAACTTATTATATTTTACGTAAATTTCTTTATATTTACATTGAGGTGGGTAGTAATAATTTACATATTCGATTAATTTTTGTAATAATTATTTTATGATCATTTTACAAATACACATTACGTGATAAATACAAATAAATGGAGCAGGTTGCATGGAAGGAATGCATGGATTGATGTAGCTTGCACCCAAAATAAGGAATGGATTGTTTGTATGGTGAAAGAAACAAGTTGATGCCAATATCTCTATTAATTCCATTCCATGCATCCAAAAACAAAACCAAATATACCAACTTAGATATAACAAGATCAAAGACCCTTATCCCTCTGCAATTCCAACCACAACAGCGTAGGTATTCCACCGGAAGAAGAGAGGAGAAGGAGGAAAACACCACCAGCTTTCCTCCTCTCTCTTCCTGTATCATACACACCTATTCGACAATGAAGATCCTCCACAAAGATTTCGCCCTCAACCAAGCCGGAACTGTCAAGCTCACGGCTGAAGAACCCGACGACGTCTGGGTCCTCTACAACCTCATCCTCCCCGGCGACGTCGTTTCCGCCGACACCACGCGCAAGGTCCACCTCGATTCCTCCTCCAAGAAAAACACAGCATCACGTATCAAGCTCACCCTCAACCTCAAAGTCACGTCCCGCGACTTCCACAAAGACTCCTCCACCCTCCGCCTCCACGGCCGAAACCTACACTCCAACCAACACGTCGCCGCCGGCTCCTTCCACACCCTCTCCCTCGAACCCCACAAACAATTCCTCCTCCGAAAAAATCTCTGGGAAAACGACGCCCTCCAAACCCTAAAGGACACCGCCCAAAAAGAACATTCCAAATCAAATTCCACTTCCATTCCCGACCTTGCCGTCGTTCTCTTCCACCCACACCACGCCGAGATCCACCTCATTGCAGAAGGAGCCACCGCGCACTGCACCAAGGTCGAATCCTCTCCCAACTCCAGAAAAAACGGAAAAGTTTCTTCGTCCGTGTTTTTCCGCCGAGTGTTGGCGGCGTTGGTGAGGGTCGTGGATTTCAAGGTTTTGAGGAGCGTGGTGGTAACGAGTGAGGAGTTTCGTAAGTTTGCGGTGTCGGAAGCGAGGAAGTTGAAGATACGGTGGATCGAGGATAACAAGACGCGCGTGGTGGTCGTGGAGGATGGTGATTGTTTGGAGAAAGTTTTGAGTGACCCGACGGTGACAGAGTTGGTGAAAGACAGCAGGATTGGGGCTTTTAGGGATTTGTGGGAGATGGTGTGCAACGATTCTGGCCGCGCGTGTTATGGATCCGAGGAGGTGGAGCGTGCGAAAGAAATGAGAGCGATTGAAACACTTCTGATTACCGATGATCTTTTTAGGAACGAGGAAGTTGGTACGAGGCAGAGATACGCGGGTTTGGTGAAATCGGTGAAAGACGGTGGAGGAAAGGCTTTGGTGTTTTCGCCGATGCATGTGTCGGCGCACCAACTGGCGCAGCTCACCGGCGTTGCGGCCATTCTCCGGTTTCCCTTGCCTGATCTCGAACTCCAAGATGGAAATTGTGTTAAATAATTTGCTGTTTTAACAAACAGGGTTGTGTTGTACAGATTAATTAGTTATAGTTAATTGTTAATTAATCTCCGGCTGAAGTCAGGGGAAGTGGATTGTCGATATTACGTGTAATTATATGGGTTTGTGTTGTGTATGCAATCAGCTGTTCAAATTGTTGTTTACCTTGTCTGACCAGAAACTCGGAATGCATGTTGGAGGCTTCAAAAATATTTTTTTTAGAGGAAAGTTACTTTGACACTTCAAAAAAATCACATACATTTAACCACCAATTATAATATATATAGGAAAAGTTTATTTCACATACATCTTTAAACTTAACTCAATCCCATAAAATCGACTCATGTAATGAGATTTTGACCCACTTATATACAATAAATATTTTTATCTTTAGTCGATGTGAGATTTCCAACACACTTCCTCATATCAGGAGTGATAGCTCGTGCGTGAGACAACATATTATGGGTGGTCCGATAACCGTCTCATAGCGAGTAACCTGATAAGCCCAACAAACACTCACTAGGATATGCTCGAAATAGCTCTGATACCATATTATAAAATAGAACAGAGATGAACAAAAGAGTAAAAGAAAAATAAATGATATGAAAATGAATATTTATGATATTATTATGCTAGATCAAAACAAATAGTCTGAATATATACAAATATTACACTCATTCTACTTTTAGGTAAAGAGAGAAATAATCAATAAAATAAATACTAGAATACAAAATAAAAGTTATTCACCTTAAGAGAAACAATTCTTCTATAACTTTGGTATCCATATCCTTTAATAAGATCCAGAGAGTAAATCACGCACACATTTGACCATCAATTATAACAATATAATAATATTTTAAATTAAAAAATAAAATAAATATAATTAAAATAATAATTTATTAGTGTGTAGAGTGTATGTATTTTACTGGGTGTTAAAATATCACTACCTATTATAATAATATAATACTATTTTAAATTAAAATATAAAATAAATATAATTAAAATAATCATTTATTGAGTTGTTAATGTGTTTTACTTTGTTAAGGGTGTTAAGTATCATTATCTTTTTTTAAGTATGAATATCAAATCTTCTCCAATGGACATTGTACCGTAGGTCTTTCTTTCTACACCCTATCATTCCTCTTCCTGCATCCCATTATTTTTTTTGAAATTCTAAATTTATCTTCTTATTTTATTTCAAAATGCAGTTTTCATGGTGTCGTATTGGTTGTAGGTAGGATCGTGAAGGTTGCCAAAGGAAAGTTTGAGATTGGCGAAAGTACGATTTTAGATAAAAAAAAAAAAAGTTGGTATAAGTGTTTATATATTCAATTTTTGAAAAAAAATCTAAAAATAAAAGACTTTCAAAACATAATTTATAAATGTTTAAAAATATAGTTTATTTCCTACCTCTAAATCTTTTGAATTGTGTAAGACTAAATGATTTTTGTCACTAGGAATAAATATTTTAATTTTTTTAAAACTATAGGTACTATAACATTCTTATAATTTTAAATGCTTCTAGCATATACCTTCCGCACAAATTCATGACTAGGGTACATTTCGTACATGACAGGTATATGAGTCGGAGTTTAAAAAACTCTTTTTGTCATAAAATTGATGAATTAAAAAACTTTAGCTTGTGTCTTGAGTTATCTTTGATTTATGATTTTAAATAGATCTTTTTGAATGGACATTCACTACAAATAAGAGTAAACATATAAATATTCATTTTAAGTATGAGGTTCATTTAATATATGTGTATTGTCTGATGTTTAGTATTTGTTACATATATTCTTATGTGCACCTTATAAGACTTTGAGAAAAAACTACATAATGTTGTATCATATGTTAGATAGAGATTTTGTATCTTACATACTTTGTTGCTTTTATAGAACTATTATCTTACAGACGAAGTGCGATCATGTTTTATAGTCAAGTTGTTTTGAATCACGGTTTAAATTTTTGAAATGTTGAATTTTTGCTTTAAAAATTATAAAAACATTTTCAAAAAATACATGTGTATGATTATTTAACGTTTAATTTAAATCGCATTATATAATGATGTTCTAAATTTTCAATATTATTAACAACTTTGAAATTATTTAATTTAAAATAATCTCTCAAAATTATTGGAATTATCCAAACAAATGCGTTAGAATAATATGCTATCTAATTGCAACTATAAGGTAAAAGTGATATTAGACATACATGGAGTACAATAAAAAAAGACACATACTCTAATAATGTATTGTACATATACGAGCTTACAATATTTAAAGTGGTAAGAAAAACATGGTTCTTCTACTAAGATTTTGTGGTATTTTTAATAATATATAAGTTTAAAACTCTGTTTTTTATAAGAAAAAATGTAAGAAACTTAATATAACTTACATATAATAAGTAATGAGACAAAATTCTTCGACAATCAATTAATTTTTTCATAATAAAAAATATTGATGAAACATTTACAAAATTTAGAACAAAGTAATTTTTTTAAGAAATAAAATAATTACAAATAAAATAAATACTTCTAAGAAAGTAATAAACATAATTCATACTTGACTTTTTTTGATTGATTACAATTTGTATCATTGGTTATGCATTAAGAGAATAACGAAATAATATAACTCATATCATAATCTCTTGTTTATAGTTTGAAGATGCTGTGAAAAACAATTTTATTACATCTTTTACAGTTACATAAGAAGAATTCTTATCCGATGAATCTATTTTGTGAATTTGGTTAGACAGAAATTTGAATGATATGAGTAACAAGTAAATTAATAAATAAGGGAAAAAAGAAAAAAAAAAATAGGAAAAGACGAGATAGTTCAGGTCTGCACGCAGCAGGAGGCAGTGGT
Source organism: Phaseolus vulgaris (assembly GCF_051622355.1). Taxonomy (NCBI): domain Eukaryota; kingdom Viridiplantae; phylum Streptophyta; class Magnoliopsida; order Fabales; family Fabaceae; genus Phaseolus; species Phaseolus vulgaris. The sequence goes on from NC_143498.1 coordinate 47,963,046, forward strand.
GGCAGTAGCACAGTCCTGCCTTGACAGTGCATTACAACGGATATCCTTTCTTGGGTTCTGTCCCCCTTCAAATTTCATCACACACAAAATCTTTAACTCAAACAAACATTACTTTTCACTCTCTCACATCAAAATGTGTGCAACCATAACAACAAAAAAATCACATTCAAGTAGATGTTTATTTTAAAGATTAGATTTTTAAGGAATGGGAAGTAGTTTTATGAAGTTCTTACACTCATTTTAAACGTGTTGCATCGAATAATGATGTAGTATGACACATGTAAAATACGTATTTTAAAGTCTCTAATTCAAGAAATATTTATTAAATTTATAATAATTATAATACGATTTTAATACAATTTAAAAATATATATATTAAATTTTAAAAATTTAAATTTTATTATATAAATTATTATTATATAAATAAATTTTTTGATAATCTAAAATATATTTATAATTTTTATTGTCAATTTATATAATTAATAGTTATATAATATATTCATATCTACGAGATTTTAAATATTTTTATATCAGTTTTTGTGTTAGTGCTACATATTATATATGCCTTAGAAAATAATATTAAAAAAAATAATAAAAATGTTCCTTTAATTTTCTTTAATTTATACTCTTATCATGTAATATTTGAGTTAAGGCTTAACAAGTAAGAGAAAAGAGACCCGGTCTCTTACTTTCTCTCTCTCTATTGTTTCTCAGTGTAGAAGACTCAATGCACCAAGTGAGTCGTCGTGGTCGCGATTGAAGAAGAAGAAGAAGAAGAAGGCAGACCAAAATGCGGGGCTGTGTTTCCCTGTCGCTCGCGTTAGCTACCGTCGTGTTGGCGGCGACGATGGTGCACGGCGGTTTGACGGGGACATTTCTTCATCTGGAACGGGCCATTCCTCTGAACCAACGAGTGGAGTTAGAGGTGCTGAGAGCTCGCGACAGAGAACGCCACGGTCGAATCTTGCAAGGTGGCTTTGGTGGCGTTGTCAACTTCGCCGTCCAAGGAACCTCCGATCCTTACTTCGTTGGGTACGGGTAAATCTTTTTTTCGCTTAGTTTCAAATTTCCTCGTGTATTTCTTCTTATTCTTAATATTCCATTTTCGTTACGCATTTTCTGTTTGCCGTATTTGCAAGAAGAAGAAAGAAAGAGGAATAGCCAGAATATTTATTTGAGATTATTGTATTATATTATGATAATAATATTAACGGCTAAGAAGTTAGAAGTAGCATATAGCACGTACTCTTGAACCATGGGGTTAATCTTGGTTTCCTTTTTCAGGCTGTATTTCACGAAAGTGAAGTTGGGATCTCCTGCGAAAGAGTTTTACGTTCAGATTGATACTGGAAGTGACGTATTGTGGCTGAATTGCATGACTTGCAGTAATTGCCCGCAATCTAGTGGGCTAGGGGTGCGAATTCGATGCTCCTGTTGTCATTTAATTTAACATTTACTTTGTGAATGATAGTGTAATGATTTGATCCTCTTGTTGGTGTTTTTGTATGCACTCTACAGATTGTGCTGGATTTCTTTGACACGGCCAGCTCATCCACTGCTGCGTTTATTTCCTGCGCTGATCCAATATGTTCTTATGCTGTTCAAACTGCGACAAGTGAATGCTCTTCTCAGGCTAATCATTGCAGCTACACTTTTCAGTATGGGGATGGAAGTGGGACAACTGGTTATTATGTTTCTGATACGATGTATTTTGACACAGTCCTGGGACAGGAATTGGTTTCTAACTCTTCATCTACCATCGTTTTTGGGTGAGTCCTTATAATTCTGTGGATAGTCATGTCATGTGTGAGTTTGGGGACGTATAAGGATCAGAGCTGGATAATAGGGTGTCAAAGGAGCGTAGTTTTTGTGTGTGAAGATTATGTTCTGAGCTTAGTAGCAAACATTGTAACAATATAATTCTGTGGATCAGGGTAACACTAACACAATATGGGCTGTTTATTTAGAGGTTGCTCGCTATTTTACCTCCTCTTTTTGCTGTGATAGTTTGCACACTTACTCCTTGTTTGTATAAGATGGATATTGAGTTAAATGAACCTATTGGGATTATTGTTTGGAAACAGGTGTAGCACCTACCAGTCTGGGGATTTGACCAAAACAGACAAAGCAGTTGATGGAATTTTTGGGTTTGGCCCTGGTGCTCTATCTGTTATATCACAATTGTCATCACAGGGTGTGACACCCAAAGTGTTCTCTCATTGCCTAAAAGGAGCAGACAATGGAGGAGGTTTGCTAGTTCTCGGGGAAATTTTGGAGCCAAGTATTGTTTATAGCCCACTTGTCCCATCACAGTATATTCTCTCTTCTGCATTCTTTTTCCAAGTTTACTTTACTCTGTTGATGGGCATATTTTTCCTCAATACTAAACTAAAGGATCTATTCATTTCCAAGAAAATTATGAAACTAGGTATTTGTATTATTGTTAAAGATTAATTAGTGTGTGTCTGGATGCTAGTTAGGAAGTTGAGTTGAGTTGAACTCAACTAAACTATGTCTACAAGTTTGACATTCTCTTAGATCCAGTCAGAAATAAAGTTCATCTTAAATTCTAGTTGACTTAAAACTATAATGATTTGCTTTTGTATCAACTCCAACTGAGTTCAACTCAACTTAATTTTCTAAAGAAAATGTAAACACGCACTACCTTTTAGTTCAGCCGGAGTGTGAGCTGAATTTTGTTTTTGTTTCTATCTAGAGGTGAAAAAAAAGTGCAAAATTTGTTGACACAACATTCTATGGAAGATGAAAGTTGGTTTGGGCCTCCCAACTGGTATCCAAACACACCCTTAATGGTAGACAACTATGAGATAATCATTCTTGAATTTAACATAACAATTTGCTAGTTACATTACAAGTTGTTTAAAATAAAACATGAAATCAGCGGCGCTAGTTGACATCTTAAAAATATTAGCCGGTTGTTTGTACTGATTTTTGTTGTTGTTGCAATTTGTCAATCTGTGAGGACTGCTCATAAAATTGTCATCTTTTATCCTCGCTTGCAATTTTCTGAAGGGTAATTTTCTTCTTGTTCATTGCTTTGCCAAATATGTTGATTTTGGCTAGTATTTTAGTTATAAAGGCAATGGGTTTAGTTTGTATGTTCATATTCATGCCTTTAGTGGAGAAGGAGAAAACTTTTGTGGTTTCTCAATGTGATGTTGTTGTGAATCAGCCCTCTCCTTACCAAGACAGTTTATTTTCATGAAGCGCACAGTTATGTTTCTTGTTAATTGAGCATGACTAAACCTGGAAGTGGTAAACCTCTTTTCAATTTCTGGGGATTTGAAACCTTGCATTATGAACTATTTATTCAGCAAAATTTGTATAAAAAACGACTATAAATGATAGTACACAACAAACTCTGTTAATTTAATGAAAAGAAGTTTTTGAATTGAACATAATAACGAATATTACTTATTCAGTTGACAAATTAGCAGCAGTTCTATCCTGGGATCACCGGACTGACCTCTAGTGTTCTAAGGGGTGCCCTGGGGCATGGGGTAGATGTGATAATCTCAAGATCAGTTCCCACAACGTTGAAATAATGCTTGGCCTGCAGAAGCTATGTACCACGAACACAAATTAGTTTTTGGTTGTTAGATTTGGGATTCTGTGTGGTGGATCTTGTCCATGGACCAAAAAAAGTTCTATATATATATCAGTATATTGCTGTCTTCTATGTCTCACTTTTTATTTGGTTAATTCTTTGGTGAAATTTCAGGCCTCATTACAACTTAAATCTTCAGAGTATTGCTGTGAATGGACAACTTCTCCCAATTGATTCAGGTGTATTTGCAACAACTAATAATCGAGGAACTATAGTTGACACTGGAACAACATTGGCATACCTTGTTCAAGAAGCATACAATCCTTTTGTCGATGCTGTGAGTTTACTTTTACTTGAAATTTGTGGCACTAAAGTCTGTTGTGGCCAATTTCTGTGGTTTTATTCTCCAAATGTACTTCTGATCTGAGTACATAAAATTTGACATGGCCCGCCACCCTAATATAACAAATGGTAATGTAACAGGAAGATCTTTTTATCTAAACCAGAAGATTAGGCTGTTCATTTGAGGTTTTCCTCCGTTTTCAATAGGTCCGTAATTAATTGAATGATCAATCTCCAAGGATGGTTTTAAGAGGCTATTTACATGCCCCTTAAACTGTTTCCTTAATCTCTTTGGAAAAAAATCACATTGACCAATTGCCAACTTCAGAATACCAGAGATATTTTAACATCTGCAAGACCCGGTCTTTTTTGCGAAAGCAGGGGAGTTGCTGCTACTTTTCCCTCAAACTAAATTAATAGATTGAGTATGAAGATGGTAATTTCATAGGAAACTTTTCAAATTTTGTTACTACCATATATTAGTGTAGACCCTATGATGGAGTTATAAAGAGGCTTATAACGTTATGCTGTTGTAGGAAGAGAGGTTGAGTCATGAGTGTTCGTAAAGTGAACTTTGTTATGGAATTTGATTCTCAGAAATGTTTGCTAAACAAATTGTCTATGCAGATTGGATTATGTAGTTTTATTACCTTATTACCTACTAAGACCCAAACACAACACTTTGTCTTACTATGCCCTACTAGCCTAGCTTATGAACCTTATCCACACAGTTGCCTTGTGTCATTCACAGTCATGTCATTTTTTACTGCCGTATGTAGCTGGCAAGTCCACATTAGCTGATGCCTATCAGCATCATATGTTAACTATCCACATCAGCATACAGCCAACGGACTTATATGATGTCCATGTCATTTATTGGTTGCCGCCTCACTTATGATTTCCGTGTCATTTGTTGAGCGGTGACTTTTTCGTTGATAGTAGATTATTGGCTTTGACAAAGTTGACTATTGACTTTGACTACAACCGTTGGCTTTCATAGCAAGAGTTGTTTGGCTTCCAAAATGTATTTTCTCAAACTTTAAAACTTGCCTGATATTTTTATTAATTATGGCTTCTGTATTATAGTTTTTGTCTAGTGGTTTTTGTTAACAAAATCTAGTATCCACCTAAGAAGTCCAAGCGATTACACCCTTGATTCCATGTTTACATGCGCATATTATTAAATGAAAAGACTACTGTTACGGTAGTTGTTTTATCAGATAGAAGATGATCTGTAAATGGTAATGCCCTCCTATTTGGAGATGTTTCAATATGCATTGGACGCTGAAAAATGACAATTTTTTGCCCCAAAGTATTGAAAGAGGCAAACAAATTCTTGAGCATATTTATCAAAATTTAAGAAATTGTATATCATGTACTGATGTTGAATATCTAAACGAATGTGTAGATAACTGCTGCTGTGTCACAGTTCTCCAAACCCATTATTTCAAAAGGAAACCAGTGTTATCTGGTATCAAACAGGTTATTTCAATTTTCATAATTTTTTTTGTCCTATTACAGTTTGAGGATCTCATTTGAATTTATGCTTATTCAGTGTAGGTGATATATTTCCTCAAGTCAGTTTAAACTTCATGGGTGGGGCATCTATGGTTTTAGATCCAGAACATTACCTCATGCATTATGGTTTCCTTGTAAGTATATCTATTTTTAGTTTGGTCACGTTATTGCCTCTTCTATCTTGCCCAAGTAGGAGAAGTAGTCTGATGTACGCTACCTTGATTTCACAGGATGCTGCTGCAATGTGGTGCATTGGCTTCCAAAAAGGGGAGCAGGGATTCACAATTTTAGGAGGTTAGAAGCTGGGAAAATTATTTAAATAGAGTAAAATCTGCATGGAGTTTGAAGAAAAACTAACTTTTTCAAAATTGATTATGAAATGGGCTCTTTAGTAAGTAGCATAGAAAATCTTAATTGATAATGTCTTGTCTTCGATGGTAGTAAATACTATTACGCAGTTATTTCTTCGAGAATTCGTTTTGATAGGCTGAATATGAGATTAGCAAAACTGAAAACACATGGTAAGGTGTGTCACAAAGAACCTTAGCGGTTTATTTTCAGTAAACATTCAAATGGGATTTAAAAATATGATAAAAATGGTTAGATTCTGTGATGTCATGTTCTAATTAATTTTTTTATCGAAGACTTAATTTTTCAATTTCATATTTATTTTGTGTCAATTATGCATTAAATTACTTGGTCAGCAAGTGGATCAACCAAGTTTTTTTTTTTGCTTCTTTTGCAGATCTTGTCCTAAAAGATAAGATATTTGTATATGACTTAGCTAATCAACGAATTGGATGGGCGAATTATGACTGTAAGTTCACCAAAGTAACTGAATCTTTCTGCATGTATGGTATTTTTACTTTGTCATAATCTTGAGTTGGTGGTCAGGCTCATTGGCTGTAAACGTCTCTATGGCTACGAGCAAGAGCAAGGATGCATACATAAACAATTCAGGACACATCAGTGAGGGCTGCTCCCACATAGGCACTTTCTCCAAGTTGCTAGCAGCAGGCATTGCTGCTTTCCTTGTGCACATAGTTTTCATGGAGTTCCCATTTTTGTAAACCGCTACCACGACTCAAAGATCATTCTTTGAAGCTTACATGGGTTGGCTGATGTTTTATTTATTATCAGCATACCTTGGGTTGAAACGGGAGGTGGTTGCTGTTTTCTGCGGCGTATTTAATTTTGTTGGTATCCTTAGCATGCTGAAAATGAGGATCTCATTACAAAGGGTCTCTCTTGTTGGGAAAAGGCATGTTTGTATATTAGTTTATCTCTGGAGTAGATGGAAATTGTACTATTTATAAACTACTCTTACTACATAAAACAGTTTACTTGTGATTTTCAGCAAAGGATATGGGAATTTCATATTCTTGGAATTGTGTTCATATTGTCACCAATGGATGGATGTGTGCACTGTTCAGCAACAAAATTGTCAAACCAATGTAAAGAAAGACGAACAATATATTTTTGAAAAGGTAGTTGGTTATGTTAGTTATTCTATTCCTAAATCAGAGTTGCTTATGGAGATTTCTTAATTATATTTTTGCTTTTCATTCATGCTACTAAATATATTGTTTTTTTACTTATCTACATAATTTTTATGTTTTGGTTCATATCTAAAAGGAAGTTAGTAGTTTTAGTATTTATCTACGGATTGTAGAGAACAAAACAATTGATTTATACATACAAATATATATATATATATACATACAAATATATATATATATATATATATATATATATATATATATATATGTGTGTGTGTGTGTGATCACACGAATTTAAAAATTGAATTATACCATTAGTGAAAATAACTTAATGGTTAGATTTTCCTTATCTTTTTGCCAAGTCAGATTAATTTAAACAGAGATTTTCTCCAACCTTGCTGTCAAAAAATAAAGGAGTAATTACACAGAGAAGAAAACTTTAATAAACATTAAATTATGTTCTATATTTTGAGAGAAATAGAGATATAACGTGTCTATAATAATTTATTTATCGGTACTCTAGAGAGAGATTGAGAGAAAACAATGGAGAACTAAAACTTTATGTCGCTCAAGAGAATACCTAAAAACACATGGTCTTATGTTTAATATTTTACCAAGAATGAGAGTATGATAATTTAAATAAACTGAAAATTTATCATCATATTTACAATAATTATATATTAAAATATTATCCTTTTAAGTTTAATATTTATATTTTCTGTAAATATATGTACTAAAAGATATATTATTTCGATATCCATTATTTATATATAGGAGTTGTTTTAAAACATGTCATTCGATTTGAGTCAGTTTCTTTTTTTTTTATATTAGTGGATAATGAAAAGAGACTACAGAAGGACTAAAACAGAAGCTACAAGGTGCGTGTAAGTGTGTAATTATATGGAAAGAAAAATATACTTTGATAACTATATACAATTCTTCTTGATGTAACAGATTTAAAAATAAATATATATAATAAAAAATAAATTTAAATTTAAATAATATAAAAAATATTAAAAAATAATATTAAGAATTATAATGTTATTTAATAAAAAAACATGTAAAAGTTATATGTTATTGTATAACGTATCATTACCATATGAAAATTATACGGAAGCGTTTCCTTTTGGTGCATGTTTGAAACAGTCCTCTCTTCTCATTCCTCACGCTCATTCCACATTCTTCCTTGCCCTTTCTTTCCCTTTTCTTCTACCACGCGCCATCCTCTCTCTTCTAAGACAATTCCACCAAGTTTCTTTCCCATCGCATTCTAACATTAACCTAAAATCAAAATATTACCCCATTTCTAAACTATAACACACTCATAATTACATATCCACTACTATGAATATTAACAACTACACTTCTTTAAATGCACACCATTATGTCATCTTTTTTATTCTTCTACTAGACCATACTATTAAACACATTAATTAAATAATAGAAACAGATAAATAGCAGAGGTAACATTTCGCCCAGCACCCTCATTTTCTACAAACAATAAAATTATGCAAAGTTTGCAGTAAATAGAAGTGGTAGGAGATAACAGAGACAAACTTATCCAAAGTGATAATATCTGTGTTCTTGGTGTAATGGTGGCATTGACGATTTGTTGATGAGGTGCGAATTTCCCTAAATAATAAAGGACGAAAAATTGCAAAGTGAAGAGGAGTGTGGGTGACACTTGGGCAAGGCGCGTGGGGCTGGAGAGGATGGTTTATAGTATCCAACGGCCATGCATGCGGAATCCTCCTACACTCACTCACTCACACACACCCCAACCTCTCTCTCTCTCTCTCTCTCTCTGTCCATCGCCAATATCAAATCGTATCACACACTTTCCCTCTTCCTTCTTCTCTCACTCACATCACCACCAACGTTTCTTTGTTCCGTTCCAGAGAACGCGATAACAAACTTCAGCGGTTGCGCCTTCTCTTCCCTTCCTTACTCCTTCGCTCATCAGATTCATCCATGGCGGTTCCTCCGTCGGTTGCCGCCTCTCCGGCGTCGCTCTACGTCGGTGACCTCCATCCCGACGTTTCCGACATTCACCTCGTCGACGCATTCTCCGAGTTCAAGAGCCTCACCTCCGTTCGCGTCTGCAAAGACTCCTCCACCGGCAAATCCCTCTGTTATGGCTACGTCAACTTTGTTTCTCATCAGGACGGTGCGTTTCGCCTCCATTCACCTTTCTGCCTTTAGGTTTTACGCAATTGTGCTCCGTTTTATTTTCATGAAACCTTGATCTTCGTTTGTTTCTGGATTAATTATTTTTTCTTAATTATGTTATATATAAACACGTTGCTTGAATGAAAGAGAGCGACGGAGGTCTGTTGATCGAGATCTCTTAGTATGTTTATCGTGTTAATGAAATGATGTTTGCTATAGCGATTCTTGCAATCGAGACTAAGAATCATACGTTGCTGAATGGAAAAATGATGAGGGTGATGTGGTCGCGTCGCGATCCTGATGCGAGGAAGAGCACTATTGGGAACTTGTTTGTCAAGGTATCTGGTAGACAGAGCTTTCGTTTGAAGATTGAAATAGTTAAGACATTGTTTGGTTCTTGGTTGTTTCTGAAGGGATTCTCACTGAGAGTTTCTTGGGTGTTGGCAGTACATTCCTGAATCGATAGATAATGCTGGACTGCAAGATATATTCAAGAAATACGGGAATATTTTGTCTAGCAAAGTTGTCACGTCTGACGATGGAAAGAGCAAAGGATACGGGTTTGTTCAATTTGAATCGGAGGAATCTTCACATGTTGCTATAGAGAAGCTGAATGGCTCTACTGTTGGTGATAAACAGTTGTATGTGAAATTCTGCATTGTATAATCAGTTAATGTCTGTAATTTGCATTCAATTTCTGCACGTCTATTATTTTCTGTTATTAATTATAACCTGGTTATGACGCTTGGCCAGATATGTTGGGAAGTTTGTAAAAAAAAGTGATCGCATTTTGCCTGGCGCGGATGCTAGATATACAAACTTGTACGTGAAGAATTTGGACTTGGATATTACAGAAGCAAAACTGAAGGAGAAGTTTTCCTCTTTTGGGAAAATTGTTAGCTTGGCTATTGCAAAGGACCACTATGGGATGACCAAGGGTTTTGGCTTTGTGAACTATGATAACCCAGATGATGCTAAAAAGGCAATGGAAGAAACGAATGGATCACAATTAGGTAGTTCATGCACTCTTTTACTGCATAGGTTTTCTGCAGGGTAATGTTGGAATTTCTTGATTTATAATTCTGTACTTTAAGTAGTTTCGATTTTTCATAAACAGGTTCTAAGATTCTGTATGTAGCCAGAGCGCAAAAGAAAGCTGAGCGCGTGCAGATCTTGCACCACCAATTTGAGGAGAAACGGAAGGAACAAATATTGAAATACAAGGTGATTTCTATGCCATTCTCACATACTTAACTTGTCATTTATGTTTTAGTTGTCTAAGAGTCTCATCACATCATTTAACTTCAGGGATCAAACGTTTATGTGAAAAACATTGATGACAATGTAAGTGACGAAGAACTAAGCGATCATTTTAGTGCATGTGGCACTATAACTTCTGCAAAAGTTATGCAAGATGAGAAAGGGATAAGTAAAGGATTTGGCTTTGTCTGCTTCTCCACTCCTGAGGAGGCCAATAAAGCTGTGAACACTTTTCATGGTAAGCAAGTTAAGTCGATGATAAGATTGGGTCTGTTCCAGTGTTTAGATAAATATTGTAGCCCGTCATATGTGATATATCTTTTTATTCATTGGGATTAAGTTAAAATATACAGTGATCTAACCTACAAAAATTTAAGGGATGAAAATACCCTATTAGTTATGCATTTTCTTATGCAAGCTCGTTTTAGAGAAGCCCTTTCCAGGCTTGTCTTTGTGACAACCAATCCTACTTGTCAACACAAATAAAGGATACCCTTAAATCTGAAAATATATTTTGTCATCAATCGCTATTTGATATTGGTTTGGAACTCATTTTGTGATCTAAAAGTTTGCCTTTCTGCCTCTTTACATGTTATTTTAGTGAAAATTTTATGTAAATGCATTGCATGTATGATTGAACAAACTTTTCTGTATGCAGTTCTAAAAGAAAAAAATAAGAAAAAACATAATGAGTTTCTCTCTAAATTAAAATATGAGAAAACTACAAATAACTTATATATAAGTTAATTTTAATAGAGAAACTTATTTCATTTTTTTCTTATGACTTTTTCCTAAATTTTTTTATAAGTTTGTCAAAATAAACCCACATTCAATGTAGTTAGAATTGTACTATTCGAATCACCATTTGATTTGAAAATCTTCCTCTTCGATGATTAGAATTGTACTATTCGAATCACGATTTGATTTGAAAACCTTCCTCCGCGGTATATATAGAAGGATGAAGAATGAATCGTTTTATAGCTTGAATCGGAACTGAATCGCATGATTCGCGATTCAGCACCTGCCGCTCATTACTATTCATGATATCTAAGATTGTGTTAAGTAGACGCGGAGTCACGCGTGAAATGCCTCTTCTATTGGGATGACTACTGATGCCTATATATTGAGAAGGGCAAAAAAAGGATGAAAAGAAGAAAGGCCGAAAAGAGAAGGTTATTGTGCTGCTACTGTGTGAAGAAGGCACGCCGACGAAGAAGTGAGAGGCACAGACGCGGAGAAGAATCGTTAGGCACAGTGAGAGAGGCGGAGAAGGGGTGAGAGGTGAGAGGGAGTGATGGTGATTCTTTCTTTGCTTTAATATTATAGAATAGATTATTGTAATATTTTACAATGCCATGCAGATCTTTTTTATTTTCTTAAAATCATTTACTATTTAAATCAATGTATTATTGTTCTAATATTTTGGGATTTTTTTTATTTCTTAGAAAAATTAATTATTATTTGAATTAGTATATGACTATTATTTTTTTATTTTCCTATACAAAATAATTGGTAGTTTAAATATTCTTCTTATTTTCTTTGTTTAGAAAAATATTCAATTGTTTGTTTGAATTAGTATATGATTATTATATTTTTTATTTTATATAAAAGATAATTATTGTTTAAGGATTCTGATTATTTTATCTACTAAGAAAAACTCTAGTTCAACCATTGAGAATGAAATTGAAGAAATGTTTGAACAAGAAGAGGAGGATGATATATAAGAGAATATCATATTCAAAGAAAAGGATGAACTAATTGAGATTGATTTGAAATATGATTAATAAAAATATAAGATTAGAATGTAAATTTAAAAATAGGAAATAGCAATTACATTTTATCATGTCTTGTTCTTATGGGTTAAATACTTCATTTTTGCATATAATATTTTTAATAATTTTTCTCATGTCTCTTAATTTTCATGTATATTTATTATTCATAATATACTGTTCTTAATTAATGTAAAAGGATTAACGATTCCAATCGAGATTCCACGACCATGCCCACATGTAACACTATTTGTCTGCAATGCCTTAATTATAAGTTGATGTTATGTGCCACAGGATTCATGTTTCATGGTAAACCACTGTATGTTGCCCTTGCTCAGCGGAAAGAGGATAGGAAAGCACAATTGCAGCATCAATACACACAGCAAATAGCAGCAGGACTGGCCGGACCTTCGACTACCATTATCACTGGTGGATATCCTCCTTATTATTATCCAGCTACTGGTGTTATTTCACATGTGCCTCCTCGACCTGGGCTGATGTATCAACCTCTTGCATTGAGGCCGGGATGGGGACCTAATGGCTTTGCATCCCCTGCTAGATCATTTCAACAGTCATCTGTTCCCGCAGTGAGTAAAATCTTTGTTTTGGAACCCAAAAAATGCTTGTAATTAATACACTTTTTCATGATTTATAGACTGGATCAAGATCTTTTGGCATGAAGGAACTATATTGCCACATTTGTTTTACTTGGAAAATTAGTCCTGTTTCAGTGAAAGCTGTAATGAGTCGAATATATATGTATTTCTTTCACAGGTTTCTAACAATAATAGGCAGAATAGGCAAAACAGGGGCAGGTTGAATGGGCATTCAGCATCACTGGGTAATACTAACTCTGGTACTTATTTGCAACAAGCCCAGCAGACTTCTCAGTCCATGATCTCTCCAAGAGAGTCAAGTTTTCATCAGGTTTTCCTTTTCTTTTTGTTTGTTTTGAGCTCCCTTTTCTGTTTGCTTTGCTGTAATAAATGTCATTTCAGTGAGTATACTCAAAACATATACAGTGGTGCTAGAGCCACTTGTTTTTAGAAACTGAACTTGAAATCAGGACCAGTGAAATATTGTTTTCTGTTTAGTTCTCAATATAAAACAATTAAGAATAGTTGGATTTTATTTCAAAATACAAGCCAATCCCTTTCTTTACATGTGTTGAAAGTTGTTATTTCTGAAGTTTCTATGTTTTGAAGAGAACTGGACAGCCTAAGTACATATCCAGTGGACGCAAGCGTGACATGGAAAAAGGATCTGGTTCAAATTCTGGTAGAGGGTGCCAGGGGCCAGAAATGCTGCATAGCTTGCTTGCTGGTGCTGCTCCCGAGCAGCAAAAAGAGATATTGGGAGAGCATCTTTATATGCTTGTTCAGAAACTAAAGGTATAACAATCTACTATTCTCTTTTGCTTTTTGTTGTTCAAGGTTAAGTTTTTAAATTCTTAGTGTGTTTACTGTGATATCTTGAGCAGCCTAGCCTAGCGGCAAAAATAACAGGGATGCTTTTGGAGATGGACAATGGAGAATTGTTGGATCTCCTGGAATCGCCGGAGTCTCTTTCTGCAAAGGTGGAAGAAGCTGTGCAAGTGCTTAAGAATTCTGAGACCAAAGTTTCTGGCCAGGACGTACTTCATTCAAATTACCTTTCAGCTGAAGTTGCAGTGAACTGAAGAATTTAACCTGATATTTTAGTTTGAGCATATAGATCACGAAGGGCCTCCAAGAACTCAGAAATTTGAGACATGAACTTTGACATCAATGATTGCCTTAGAGTGTTTCTTCTACAGTATATTTCCTAAGAAAAAGAACTTTTCGTCTTCCGGCCCTAGGTTTGACAAGATTTGGTAGTGACGATTAGAATCATGGACAAATTTGTTTTTGGTTTTGATTACAGGGATTAACTTCGATGGAATCTTGGTTAATATTTTTCGTTTCCTATTCATATGCTATTTAAATACACACGTAGGGTATATTCCTCACATGTAACCAATTTTTAATCAACTATAATATGCAAAAACATTAATTTACCTTTGTAGTTTTGATTATTTGGCCTTCAAATCTTTGTACCCTTGCACTCTACCACTTACCCCAGTGTGTGGATTAGAACTTTCTTCTGGATCGTAAACTTCAATATATCAAACAAATATTACCCCAGTGTCTGCTGAAGTCATATATATAGATAATAATTTCTCTTGTAATAATTAGAAACAGACCATGATCTACTCAATTCCTGAAGTTTGTTTAGGGAGTCGATCTAAAATTTCTCATCACCTATATTAATATCTTAAGTTGTGGGAGTGTTTTTATCTCCATCTGCATAATGTGTAACGAGTCCTAAACCAATCACCTCTTTCTCTTCTCATTTTCTATATATAAGTTAATAGGTAATGATTTTTTGTGCGTGACCAAAGTTAATAGGTAATGACTTTTTGTGCGTGACCAATTGTTGGGAAAATCAGAATTAATTCTCTATTTTTGGTGTAGATACAAAATGGACATTTGTAGAAGCTAAACAAATAATAAAAAATAGAGCAAATTAGAAAATGACACCGAAATTTTTTAATGTGGGAAAGAGAAGTAAAAATCCACGAGATCTAGTCTAGAAAATGTCTCGAAAGTAGGATTATAATATTTCTCTTACTCGATAAGGATAACACTCAATTAGGATTGAATACGACGTCTTTCTAATCTTTTACTAGGATTTCTAATCTCACACTATGATGGATATCAACTCTCTCTTTTACTTTTTATATTGCTCTTCTTACTTGCTTGCCTTTATTTTCTTCACAAGTTTTCTTTATATAGAGAATGAGAGGAAGGCTTCTTCATCAAGAGATAATAGATAATTAATGTTCATCATATTTTTAAGAAAGAGTTATAATTCAAAGACTTTTGGAATGACCATCATTAAATATATCCAATGGATCAGTTATCAAGATTCATTAATCATGGTCCCCATTAAAATAAGGAGGGACTCCCAATACCAACATCGGACAAGAGGTGGTTAATTGGTTGGTTGTGGTGTGGGATGTAAAAGGTTTTAACATGTAACCGAGAGTATAATAGAATGCAATTTGGTATTTAGACTAATTTTATTGTATTAGTAGTAAGTGATTGTGATTCAAGAGTGATAAAGAATGAGTAAATTTACTATGAGGATTTACAAAACTTTTGATGTCTTGGTTTAAATGAAAGAAATTTGAGTATTTTATTACAATATTCATTACTAAATCTTGAGTTTGATAAAACATTGATTGGTTTGTGATTAGATTTTCATTATAAGACTTTACATAAACTTTTGTCAAGTGTCTATGACAATAAATACTATAGCTAGATCTTTATATTCTTAAAGAAAGATAGAAGTAAACACATTACTAAATCTACAAAATAACAAAAAATTTATAGTTTCAGAATAAATATTTTTAAACATAAAATGATAATATAAAGAGAAATTTATTAATATATATCCTGATATTCATAATTATATATATGCTGACATATGTATATGTAAAATTTAAAAATAATAAAAAATGTATTTTAAATTATTAAAATTGTAGACTAAAAGTCTAAAACTATTATTACATTAATTATTAACTAAGTATCCGGATTTTTTATTTTTATATTTATATATAATTATGTTTTATATTAAAATTTAAATAACTATTTCATAAAATATTCTTGTTTTTATTTTTCTCTTTGTATTTTCTCCTCTATATTTTCTTTAATTTCTTGATTAATAACTTTTACACCTTTACATCCAAGAAGTATGAGAACAAAACAAAAAAAAAACATGTAAATAAGTTTAAATTCCTTTTTAAATCATTGCAAATTTAAAATGCAAAAAAAAACATGGTTAAGTTTATAGATGTAGTGTCTTATAAAAAATAGAAAAAAAAATAAGGATAAGAGAAACATTTTTTGATAGAGAGGGAAGTATGAAGTTGTTGATAAAGGGAAGTGTGAAGTATGGGTGACAATACGGGCTAACCCGTCCGTATAGGCTCGCAAAATGCAGGTTGGGTTTGTCTGTCTTGCACAAGGAGTATGACTCATTTCACTAGCCCGTCCCGCATAAGAGGTAATCCGCGAGCCAGTTCTAATAAGAATTTTTTTTTAAAGATTAAAATTTCGTTAATTATAAAAAAACTTATTTCTACTATTGAAAAATTTAAATTTTATCCATGTTTTAATTCATTTAATTAAGATAAAAATATAAATTCAAGTACGAAGGTTGTTAGAAGGCTTGATTAAAAACAATTAAAGTTTTGTTTTGCATTTATTTTTTCCTATATATGTATGTAAATGTATAAGAATATCTTACCAAAATTTTGCTTCTAAATGAAGATGAATAATTTTTTTAACTATCCTATTAAAATCTTTTCTTTATATTATTTCTTTATTAACAGATTTTAAATATAAGATTTTACTTAAAACTAAATTCATTCTCACTCTTAATGCTAACTCCTTTAGATGATTAAAATAAAACATTCATTTTTTTAGTACATTAAATTCATTTTTCTAAAAAATAAAATAAAATAAAGTTCACACTACAATAATAAGTGAATGGAGTATAATTTTTTTTTTACAAAAAAAATATTATTTTTTTATTTATGCGGGCTAGTGGGCCAACCCGCCGCGTCCCACTGTTAACCCACACATGCTGCGGGTTATGCAAGGTGAGCAAAAACGGGTCAACAGACTAGATTAGTGAGTCCGCTCCACACTTTTTGATAGTGGAGTGCGAGCTGGTCTGCATGACACGTTCTGCATTGCCATCCCTAGTATGAAGTTAGTAAGAAAGATAATTTTCTGGATAGGAAGAGAAGTGAGAAGTTATTAAGGAAGATACTTTTTTTAATCATAAAAGTAAAAATAAATACCAAAAGAGTGAGATGACATGAATGTTTAAGATAACAATAAATGACAAAAAAAATCTTATTATATATTTTTAAAAATATAAAATAAAATATTATTATAAGAATAAAATGAAAAAGTAAAAATGTATACCAGAAAAACATTTAAAAAAAATTTCCTTTGTTTAGATAAACTAGCGAAATCTACATTTAGTTTTATTATTATTACTACGGAAACCCAAAGTCGTCAGTTTGAGCGAATTCACTCAACGGAATTTACTACCGAGTTAACTCGGTAAGAGTAGGTAGAAACTTGAATTCGGACGAGTCAACTCTTTGACTCGCGAGTTTGACATCTACGAGACTAACCATTTTAGAGTGGATGTGTTAGGGTAGCAGTAGAATTGAATATTGATATATTATACATCCATAATAATTTGAAGAGCAATGCGAGTATCTTATTTTCTTTAGATAATGGGGAGGAATAGCGGAAGAGACCGAAGACGAAGAAGATCGGATGAGTCCGAATCCGAATCTCCGTCCGAGTCCGAATCCGACTCGGACCGACGCCACCGTAGCGGTAGCCACCGGACGCGGCGTGACTCCGACGGCGATAGGAGGAAGAAGAAGTCCTCGAGGAACATCACAGAAGAGGAAATCGCGCAGTACATGGCCAAAAAGGCCCAAACAAAGGTCTTCATCCAGTTTTTCTATGCATATCTTGTCTCTTCACCGTTAGAATTCGCATATTGAATGATTTTCCATTGTTTCAGGCTATGAAAGTCGCGAAAAAGTTGAAAACCAGTACGGTATCGGGCTATTCCAACGATTCGAATCCATTCGGTGACTCCAATCTCAATGAGAAGTAAGTTGCTGCTTATTTGTCGTTGGTTTTCGTATCTCGTGGTTAAATTAAACTTATTCTAGGTCACAATACATAAATCTTGAGATAAGTTGTGGTCGCTCTTATAGATTGTAAACCTACACAAATGTTATTTGTAGGTTTGTTTGGCGCAAGAAGATTGAACGCGATGTTTCTCAAGGTGTGTCTATTGATACGTTTTCAGTTAAGGCCGAGAAAAAGAGACAGATAGAAAGGATGGTATGCACTTTTATCCATGAATTTTATTTGGGTAAAATATGGTTTAGGTCCTCAATTTCACGTTAAGATTGGTTATAGTTCATGTATACTTCATAATCGATAGATTTTCGCCATTACACATATTTTTGTACTTTACCGACAGTTAAAGGGACCTATAACACAATTTTCCCATCAATTTAGTTACTTCATTGGGGACGAATGTGAATCTGGTTTGCTTAGTTATGTTGAAGTATGGTTTCTGAAATGGTCTATGTATGACCGGGATTTGGGTGCAATATCAAGGTTTTTGGAGTCTGCCTCTTCTTTAAATCTCAGGTAGAGATACCAACGCTCGCCTAAACAAATGATAAAATTACTAATATTAATGACATTAATAATTCATAATTAACAATAAAAACTCATAGGGTTATTAAAATATATAAGTAAATACCAACAACAAAAGTCAAATACAAGTTTCCTAGAGAGGATCATCAATCATCACCTTCAAAATCTAAGCCTTCTTTATTATTTCACTGCCACTACAGCTATAGATGTCATTTTTGGAATTTGAAATCCCAAAACTAGTTCCCCAAAAGAGCCCAATGTATCTATTCAAGGGGTTTCTTAGAATAACACGTAGCACCACTATTAGGAAATCAATTATATCTCAAGATTCTTGGAATAAAATATTATAATTGTTCATATTAGATTAGCTGATTTATAAGGATTGTGTTGTAGAATTATAGGAACATAGTAGCATAGTTATAGATATTCTCTCCTGTATATATCTGTGATTATTTTCATCCAATTGTAATAGAAGGAAGAATTCATTTCATTTCCTTTCTTTACATGGTATCATGCGTCATTGTTCCTTGCTTTCCCAAATTTGTTGGTTTCATTGATGGCCTTAACTGCTAACTTCCTCACTTCATACAATAACAATATTGCAGGCAGAAATTGAAAAAGTGAAAAAGAGAAGAGAGGAAAGGGCACTTGAGAAAGCACGACATGAGGAAGAAATGGTATGTCCTTTCTCATAATTTGTTATTAGTCGGTAGTTATTGTGTAGTGTTAAACTATTATTAGTTTTGGGCTTGTACTAGTTCTATGGTACTTCATTTTATACTTTTCATTAACATAAAATTATATTCAAGAGTATTCGATCAGCCTTTGGTATCTCAACTCATTTATATTGTCTCCTTTCCATCTATTTCCTTGAATTTCAACAGTTTCTATTTATATCATGCCACTGTATTTTTCTATGGTCATATTCTAATATGAAATACTGCTTTTGTATTTTCATTGTTTCTTTATTTGTTCTTGGGGGTGGGGCACAACACAAGGCTGTGTGGCTTTTCACTTTGGCTGAAATATAGAGATATTTGAGTCAAGCCTAGGCTTGATTTATTGTAGGCTGTTGATGGTGTATAAACTATGTTATATTATTGTGATTTAACACATTCTTTTCCCAGGCACTCTTAGCTAGAGAACGTGCTCGAGCTGAGTTTCAGGACTGGGAAAAGAAAGAAGAAGAGGTACTGTGTCTTTAGTTTCTTTTCATTTGATGTTATTTTATATAATATTGTTTGTTTAATGACTTAAGACAATTTAATCTGCAGTTCCATTTTGATCAAAGCAAAGTTAGGTCAGAAATTAGATTGCGTGAAGGGCGTGCCAGACCAATTGATGTTCTAACCAAGCATCTGAACGGATCTGATGATTTGGATATAGAAATAAATGAACCATATATGGTCTTCAAGGTTAATTTAGTGTTTTTCTTTTCATTTTATTTCTCGTCACTGTTCTAATGTTATATAGTATGACTAAGGATATCCAGATATTATTGGACAAGTTACATAATGATTTGATATTTGGAGCAGGGTTTGACTGTAAATGAAATGACTGAGCTACGTGATGACATCAAAATGCATCTGGACCTTGACAGGGCAACACCAACTCATGTAGAATATTGGGAGGTATCACCCTGTTTCCATTGTTTATTTTTGCATTATAGTTCTGCACAGGCTACTTAATTTATGTGTTCTGCCTTATCATATTATGGCAACACCAAATTGAGGAATATTTAAACGAAATTTGAGGTGCTTTGGGACCCAGATGAACTAGTTGACTTTCATGACCTTTTCCTGCCTTAGTAACTTGTATGACTATTATGGTTGGTATCTTGTTTAAAGTTGAAAGCTGATTGTTTAATATCATCTTCATGTAGGCACTCCTTCTGGTGTGTGATTGGGAGCTAGCTGAAGTGCGAAAAAAGGATGCGCTTGATCGAGCTAGGGTGCGTGGAGAAGAACCTCCTTCTGATCTGCTTGCAGAAGAAAGGGGATTGCATTCCAGTGTTGAGCCGGATGTGAAGAGGCTTTTGCTGGGGAAGACACATGCAGAATTGGAGGCTTTACAGGTTCACATTGAATCAGAAATGCGTTCTGGCACAGCAAAGGTGGTTGAGTACTGGGAAGCCATTTTAAAACATCTCCATATTTATAAAGCCAAGGTATTCTAAGTTGCATTAATTTCCAATTCTTTTACATGGCTTTAGGCAATGGTTTGTTCAACTATTATTAAATTGCTCCAAATACAGGCTTGTTTAAAGGAAATTCATGCTAAATTGCTACGTAAGCATTTGCAAACTCTAGAGAGACCATTGGAGGATGAAGATAAATTGGAGGATGCTAATGCTATGATACCGGAGGAGGAGGAGGAAGATACAGAGGATGATGATATTAAAGGTAAAAACTTTTTGTTGTTAAGGACATTTAGTTGTACATGAAACGATTTTTTTTGGCTCCAATCATCTCAATTTTCATACTGAAATTTATTGTTTCTTTTACTTGCTAGTCCGATCTCCAGATGAATCATTTTCACCAGAGTTCATTAGAGAGGAGCAAGAAGCTGAAGATGAGGCTGGATCATTTTCGCCACAACTGTTGCATGGTGATGAAAGTGAGGAGGCTATTGACCCTGAAGAGGATAGAGCCATGCTGGTAATATTTCTAACAATAAATGTTGATCTTATACCTAATTTAGATATTTTATAACTTGACCTTGTCTGTACATTTGTAGGAGCGGAATCGTAAGGCTGTCTTAGAAGAGCAGCAAAGACGAGTTCAGGAAGCAATGGCATCAAAGCCAGCTCCTTCTGAAGATAATTTTGAAATGAAGGCTTTAAAAGCTATGGGGGATATGGAAGATGGAGATGCTGTGTTTGGATCTGGTGCTGAAGTGAACCTGGATTCCCAGGTATAGTGTCTTGGTCTTATATTGTGGAGTGTCACATGACATTATCTTGCTCCTTTGCTAGGATTCTCTGTATTTTTTATCGATAGAAAAATATGTAGTTATTGGATAGGGATACAACATTCTTCAGCTCACTTTTAAAGGATACATCAGTTAGTTTTTATTTTAAAAGCTATGTTCGTCCTTTTTCTCTAAAAAACAAGTTCCTTAATTTTCTTTAGAGCTTTTCTCCTAATATATTTTCCCTAATTTCTATAATTTTTATTAGAAGAAAAGCTAGGAACAGTTAGGTGAAACACCACCTAAAGATTGTATTATCATGTACTTAATACACTCCCCCTGGTAGAGTTTCGTATTTAATGGGAAATAGAAAACTTGTTATTTTTTTCTCCGGGTATTTTAAATTTCCTGACGGTCTGATAAATGTTGGAGCAGGTTTATTGGTGGCATGACAAATACAGGCCTAGGAAGCCGAAGTATTTCAACCGTGTTCACACTGGATACGAGTGGAACAAATATAATCAGACTCACTATGATCATGACAACCCACCTCCAAAGATTGTGCAAGGATACAAATTTAATATTTTCTATCCTGATCTTGTAGACAAGACAAAAGCCCCAACCTACACCATTGAGAAGGATGGCAGCAATGGGGAGACTTGCATTATAAGATTCCATGCTGGGCCACCATACGAAGACATTGTAAGTCTATTATCCTTTGTGTTATGAAGGATATTTGATTTTTAATCAATTTACTTATTTCATTGTGTTTTTCATCACAGGCTTTCCGCATCGTAAACAAAGAATGGGAATATTCTCATAAGAAAGGTTTTAAGTGCACATTTGAACGTGGAATTCTGCATGTATACTTTAATTTCAAGCGCCACCGCTACCGCAGATAATTTCGCACAAGGCAATGGTTCACTTTATGTAAGTTTTCCCTACTAGAAAGGCATAGTGGCTGCTGCCATTTTAATAGTAAATTTTGTGCCATGGTGCTGGCACTAGATATAAATGGCCAGACATTTACAGCTGAGATTGAGACCAAGAAGAAATTCTAAGGTACTACTATTAGAATGATACCCGCACCGGTTAAAGTTTGATCCAAATCTTGTCATGGTATTTTAGACTTGATTTAAGGAAATAGTTATACTCTATTCATCTAGTGATTATATTTTTAATGGATTGAGTATAGTACTCCATTGCATAACTAAATCGAGACCAAGGGTCTATCCAAACGGGGGAGACACTAATTACATGTCTTTTCTTATTTTTGGTGCACACTCTATTAACTCGTTGATTCCTGTCTGATTTAACTAGGTTTTCCTATACATTGGAGAATATTACATTGTCCAACTGTTTCTGTAGAAAAAGTTGATTATTGTACGCCTTGACTTTAGTCATGTAGAACATTTTCTTTTGGCATAGGAGCCTTCTAGGCCTACTGACTCTTGTCTAAAGGGGCATATCGAGATCCCTTAACCCACAAAGCCCTTGACTTTCCTTACCTTGAAGGTGAAAGAAGTTGTGGTAGCAGACATATGATCAGTTATAACAATTTAATTCTCATTATAATCCTTGTGTTTTATCCAATATGCTCCTTGCTTTAGAAGATGCACAGATTCTCAGTTCATATGATTGCTGATTTTGCATTAAAAACTTTACAGTAGGGATCCATTAAATGAGAGCATGTTGAACTGGTAAAACTTTAAGAAATAAGAATTTAGGTTAACCCATTAAATAGTTGTGTTTGATTTAAGTCAAATTCCACTTTCCAAGGAACGTTGAAGGCGAATCTCACGCTCACTGGTTATTGTTGTTCTACGTGATCAAATGGATTCACAATTTTGAGTTTCTATTGTTATTGGTGAGTAGTGTTATTTGATATTCAACTTCTCAGACGTATTGATTTTTCACATCCAATTGATGTATTTAACAAAATAATGGGCGTACATCTTCACAGTCGTGTATGTTTTTTGATGGTGTCTTTTTTGGGAGTATGAAAATTCAGTGTCATGTGTGTGTGTGTGTGTGTGTGTCTCTCTCTCTCTCTCTCTCTCTCTCTATATATATATATATATATATATATATCAGTGTATAATGCTGTAGTGGCTGTGAATAAATTCTTCTCTTTTTTATTTGTTTGTCAGTATAAATTCTGTTTTTTTTATAGGGAATTCTAGTCTAGAATATGTAAGGAACATTATGGATTGTTATTTTAATGAAGGATAAACACTGCTTCTATTTTAAATCTTATAACTGTAAACGTAGTAAAGATAAATATTATTCAACTTAACAGCTCTTAGTTAACGAGATTTCTCTAATCATATTTGATCTTGCTGTTGAATGGTTATTCTCTAATAGTTAATAAGAAATCCTTAAATTTTATAAGTAGAACGGTAAATTATAATAAGAAAAAAGATTTTATATCGATAATATATGACTGAAAAATGAATGGAAGTTAACTGGTGTTTTAAAACTTTAGTAAAAAAGTTGATAAATAATATGTTCATTATAATCCGTATGGACATTTTATTTCTAGTACAATAAAAAAATTAGAGTATTAGTATAATAACTTTAATTTTTTAATATTATTGATTTTGTTTAAATTTCATTAATTCTTAATCTAATTGTGTTTGGTCTTTAGTAATTCTCAAGTATATTAGTTAAAAGAAAAATTAACTTTAATAGGCAGAATTTTAAATTTACAATGTAAACAGTAAAAAGTTTCCTTTTAAAGATTAACTGTGTATTAAAACTAATTATTATAAAAGAGTAAACATGTATTAAGTATCTGAATTATTATTGGAGGTCAAATAAAATTAACGAAATTAATTTTTCTGCACTAAAATTATAATTTTTTTATCATATTAAACGACAATTTATTCTGAAAAATTAAAAAAATATAAAGTGAGTATAAGTTGAGATTTTTTTAATTTAATCTCTAAGATTTTATTATATAGACTTCTATTTTAAGATTAATGATATAGTTTTACTGATACTAGAACAATAGATAGATATTATAGTTGTTAGATTTTATTTTTTATATAGTTATTAACTAATCTATTAGTAGTAATAATAATAATAAATTAATATTATTATGATTAAAATTATATTATTACTACTATAATAATAATCTTAATAATATTATTATTTTCAATATTAATATTATTTTAATTATTATTAATATTAAAATTATTATTATTATTATTAATATATAATAATTACTATTAATATTATTATTCAATTAATATTTTCATTTTAATATATATTAATACAAAATAAGTTTATTAGTATTACTATTATCATAAATTATTATTAAAAATAAGAAAATTATTATCATTATATTTTTTATCATAATTATTTTTAATAATAATAATATTATTATTGTTATTATCTTTATTATTACATATTTTAGTAATTAATATTTTAATTTTATTATATATTCATATAAAATAAAATTATTAGTATTATTATTATAAACAAATATTATTAAGATTAAGATTTATTATTATTATTATTATTATCTTAATTAATATTAATATTATTATTGTAATTATATGAATAATATGCTGATGAATTTTATTGACGAAACATATTAGCGTCAAGAAAGATATTACAGATTTTACTGATGAATCTACACAAATATTATAATTTTTTTATATTCATCAATAATTATCGAATTAATAAAGTCAAATTGTTGAAAAAAAAACTCTACAACAATCAAGTATAAAAATAAATGAGAACTAATATTCACCTACAAATGATGCTCAAAAAAATAGTTGAGATGTTTAATCCATGCCAATATGAACTTATGAAACTCTTATTTTTTTTTATTAATGAAATTTTTTGAACATTTTAGAGATATTAACCCTTATAAAAAATATTAAAATCTGATTGGATTAATTGCTGGCCTAAAAAAATGTTTGCACTGTCATTTTATGATTCCTTTTTTTTTTCATTGGAAAGTGCTAAGTGCTTGCGCTCCCAAAATTTCCCTTATACCTTCCCCCATTGCATTTCTTGCAAAGTATATATGTCTCCACTGCTTTGAAACCAGTGTCCTGCAAACCAAAAGGCATAGATAAAGAGAAACATAAGGAATAGGCATAAATATGATCTGATTTCCCACTACATACAAGAAACCCATATACATTTACAATCACAACACCTTCCCTAAATCTACAAATCAAAAGATACATATTATTGTCCAATGCAAAACCATGGTAAAACATCCAATAGTACTAGAAGCCTTTGCAAGACTATTACTGTTCTAATTAACAGGTAAACCAATTACATAAAACCTCCAATCAAGATTTATGATATTTGCAAATGATCCCTGCCAGCATCTAACCCCACCATCCAAATACTACACACTTAATTTCAAAAGTATAGAAGAATTAAGAATCCAATCATAAAACCCAACATGAAAATCAGTTATATTTCAACTCAAGTTTTTATTTGAGCCATTTGAAAAACTTACTCACCACCAACCTTCCCTTAGATGTGTGATCTCCCCCCTCACGCCGAGACTGCCAACTCGTGCGTGGGACTATATATTATGGGTGGTCCGATAGCGGCCCGATAGGGGGTGGCATAATAGGCCCAACAAATACTCGCTAGGATAAGCTCGAAAATGGCTTTGATACCATGTTACGAAGTGAACTTTAAGCTTAACTCAACCCCATAAAACCGGCTCATAGGGTTGAGGTTTGCACCTACTTATATACAATGAAAGGCTCTAATCTCTAGTCGATGTGGGATCTTCAACAGTTCCTCTTTTTCCAATACTCAACTAACAACAACCCAAAGACCTTTCCAAATGAGGTTTTTGGTTTGGACTACCATTAAACAGATAAAATTGTTCAAGAACTCCTAATTTCATTATGTTGGACATTTAAACATATCTATAACAATCATCCCATGCAGAATTTGCTAACTTACATTAAGAAGATGTTGTATTGATTCCTGAATTGACTGACAAAGAAGACATGTATTAGTACTAAGGCTTGTTTAGGAAAAGCCTAGGAAACTACTGCTTAAGGCTTGTTGTCCTAACCATGTATTCTCCCACAGTCCATGAAAATGTTTAAGCCTATGAAACTCTTACTTTTAAGTGCTAAAATTATAAATATTGGTTGATTTTGTTATGATTGATATTATAACACGAGATAATCCATTTATTTAAGTTATATATCTTTTACTTATTTTCAACTAATTTTTTAATATTAAATAATTTATACAACATTTTTGAGTTATATATCAAGAAACTAGAATATTCATAATACTTATTACGTCAGTATACAAGCAAACCCTTCCCAAATTAACCTTCATTTTAGCCATGCGTAAGCTGAAGCAGCTGCACCTTGGTTAAATATAGTGGTGACCAACCTGTTATTAGAAATTCTTTTGGCACAAACTGTATATTTTATGTAACGGACAAAACTAAAACCTGCATAAAATACAGAGGATTGTATTGAGAGGTGTAATGCCTTACTTTGAAGGAAGGGATATTAATGGGAATTGCTTCTATGTGTTAAAGCATCTCACAAAATGTTTTTATCAAGTCAAAAATTAAATAAAAATAACATTTTTTAGAAATTTCTTCTATTAAAAAAGGTAGGTTATGAATCTCCATCCAAAAGCTTCACAAATTAATATTAAGAAGTGAACTTTAAGTTTAATTCAACTTTATCAAAATCAGCTTATAAAATTAGATTTACATTCTATGAAATGTCAGCATCTCTATTTGACGTGAGATATCCTGTACACCCACCTCATATCGATACTGTCAACTTGTGTCTCTGAGACTATTTATAAATGATTTGATAAAACCAATAATAATAATGAATTTCTCATTAAATAATTTTCAAAATTTCTCTAAAAAATAATTTCCTCTCACTCTAAAATTAATATTAACTTCATTCTAAAATTCTTATACTCATATCTTATCCCAAAATCCCAAAGTATCTAACCTTAAACGTCCAAAGTATAGTACCTAACCTGACGCTAGCTCACCACACTCCTTCGAACATGTTTTTTAGGTCAACGTAATAAAATAGGAAGAGGGAGATGAAAGCAAGGGTGATGTTGAATAAGGATGATAGACAGCAACCTTTAATAATGATTAAAGTTGTTGAAGAATCATTGACCACAACCTTTAATAGTTGTTGAAGAATAAGAATGAAACAGCCTTAAGTGCAGGGAATATAAGCAAAGCATGCAAAAAGTCGAATGTTATCTTACCACCACAATCTCTCCATCTACACTTTGTTGCTTTGCATTACAAACACTTGAGTTCCCCTCGAAGACTCCACTTAACAAAACAAGTTTCTTTAACACATGAAAAGTAAATAAAATACCTTTAACGAACACTTATAATAATATAATAATATTTTTAATTAAAAAATAAATAAATTAATTTATTAAAATATGAACGGTATATTTTCACTGTTCACAGTGTTAACATATTACCACCCTCCACATAAATAGTACTTCCTTTTATCTTGCAGTATTAAAACATTACTTTTTAAAGTTTGAAACCTAAATTCCCTCATGAGAAAAGAAACATGTGATATAGAAACATAAGTACGAGGATTAATAAAGTATTTGCATGTTTTGCTAAGGATTATCTTTAAAATATTCAGACATTTTTATGTTAGGGCTTATATAATTGCCGTTTTGGATGAAATATAATAATTATTTTGCTAAAGACTTTTAAATAGTGTTTTATGGAGTAAATGGTCTTTTAGAACATGAAAATACAAGGTGGTCTAAGATTGATCTCTAGAACTAATAAAATTAATTAAGTATATGAACTATTAAACAAGTTTTTAAACTAATATTTTATTTTGATCTTAATTACATGTTAAGATTATTATTTAATTACATTTTTTAATTTTTTATTAATGTAATTATTGATGCACACTCTCAAGAAAAAAAAAATTGGTTTTATGGACTAATTAACAATTTTTTTTTTTTACATTTTAAGGAATAAAAAACTCTTTTATCATAAATTTATTTTATATTATTTTCCACAAACTAAAACAAAAATGAAAGAGAACAACGATGCCTTGAATATAATTTATGTTTTGGTTAACTGAAAGAAATGAAATGGATTAAATAAAATAGCCTTGCTTATTATTATTTGAATTATTTAAATAAAATGGAAATAAAAAGACATCTCATAATATGTTATCTACTATATGATTTTCTATTATTTAATTCGAGATGAACATAAACAACATTAATCTATTTTCTTATTAATTCACCTTGAAATACAATCAGAAAACCATTGTTAGTACGGTAGTTTCATTTTATTTCATTCAATCCATCAATATTATATATATATATATATATATATATATGTGTATGTATGAACATACCCGTTACTCATGTTTAAATTCATAAAAAATGCCATAAATCTTATTATTTAAATTGTTTAAAAAT
Source organism: Phaseolus vulgaris (assembly GCF_051622355.1). Lineage (NCBI taxonomy): Eukaryota > Viridiplantae > Streptophyta > Magnoliopsida > Fabales > Fabaceae > Phaseolus > Phaseolus vulgaris. The sequence continues at coordinate 47,991,817 of NC_143498.1, forward strand.
TAGATAACTTCATCCATATCTCCTCACATAATTTACGTTTTGTTTTGATTAAATAATGGAAAGTGAAATTATATATGTAAAAAAGAAGAAGAATAACAATAAGTAAAAATAAAACTTGTTTTGATTAAAAAATGATAAGAAATATTTGTATTATAATATTAGTTTATTTATTTTTTATATTTATATATTATTATTATTTTATAAATATTTGAAAATTAAAAAAACTACATAATTAATTATGTTTATATTATCTATATTAACTCGCAAATTTAATAGTTTATATTGATTTTTTTTGTGTTTTTCTTTTTTTATGTCTCAGTTTGTTTAATTTTTGCGGTTTCCGTGTTGGTGGCTGAAACAAACGACATCCAGTGAAATGGGGGAATCAAACTGAGACTTAGGCACCCCACACCTACTAATGAAAATTCTTTATTTTTATCATAAACTATATAAATATTTTACTGCTGCTTAACTCCTCATTTATTTATTTTTTATGCAAATTTTATTTTTTTAACTTCATTTAATCTATTTTAATATTTTAAAATAAGTCTTTAGGCAACATTAGTTAAAATTTGGGTAGAGAAGATATAAAGAAACTGTGTTAATCATTAGATGTACTAGACAGAAACAGAAAATATTAGTGTGAAAGTGTTAACAAAAGAAGATGCATGCATGCTTCCTTAATTTGTCTGCACGTGTCCTTCTATACTAGACATCAGTTTATGGTCATGCTTGAGTAATAATTCAACCTACAATTTTCGTTTTCTTTTCAACTTTCCAAGATAAAAGTTTTTTTCTCTCTTAAAGTTCGGTAGTAAATAATTCTAATGATTTGGGTTAAAGTTAGTGGAATGCAATTGGAGGACCCAAATTAAGAAATTCCCCTTTAAAAGATTATTCATCTCTCAAAAAAATTTCTTATCTTGGTAAAAGGTTACTCAAGTAGTTTTTGAGCACCAGAAGATTTATCTAATGAGAGATAGGAGTGGTGAAGGGGAATCAATAAAAAAAGTTGAATGCTTAAGTATCTGGTTTGGTTGCTGATGAATATATATAGAAGAATACCATGGTGGTGGCTGCGCGTGGACTAGAATATGGAATTTGCATAATTACGAATCTAGTGTTGCCATTAGCGAGACTAGCCAATTTTTTGGTGATGATTACTTTCCCATATTGCTAGGAAGAAGAAGTGTGCAAAAGCAAGCATTATAGGGACTAATGACATTGCTTTTGACTTATCCCACTTAAAAGTGGTCTTTAATTTCCTCCAAGTTTTTCCCCACCATCTTGCATAAGTTGTTTCCCAAGATTATACCCTCATATCTCATCCTAACAAAATTGGTCCTACAGAATATGCTTATATTTATTGAAAGAAAAACAAACTAAAATGCCTCTTAATTTTCATGTATTTCAGTGAAGAGATAGGCATACTCCAAGTCATGAGCTGCAATTTTTATTTATATCTTCTTGGATGTGACTAAAATCTCCATTAAGATTATTTATTCTATTAAAATCACAAGTTGCAATGTAATTTGCTCTATTAGTTTGCTCTATTGAAATGTTTAATTAAGATAGTTACCAAACTATAACAACTATTAACTCAATAAAGTCAAATGTACTAATATTAAGAAAATCTGTATAGTTGTTTCTATTATCTCGTTATAAGAAAATTATTAAATAAAAATTATTTTTTAATTCTTTTTATTTTAGCCGCAAAAAGTTTTCATGTTTCGAATGATCATATTTTTTTTCGATAGAATATGAATGAATATTCACTTCTTAATAAAAAAAATAGGTAGACTAAATGTTCATATCATATAAAGTAAGAAGTATCTACACTAAAAAAATCAAGTGTAATTTTTGCTAACCTCAAGAGAAAATCAAGATTTATTATATTAACTATCTGTAGTTAGATATCCTAATTAACTAAATGTTTCATAACCCTTGTTAACTAACATGGGTTAAAGTCCTTCATGGCAGAAGTTTAATAACCTTTATTAATTAGCAAAGGTTTCATAAATGTCTTAAGTACCATGATTTTACTTGAGGTTTTAAGACCCCAATAATCTCCTAGAGGTTATAACTTATTTCCAAATGTTTCAAACCTTCTTATTAACACTATTCTTTTTGGCTCTTGCCTTGTTTTTAAATCACTGTTTTTTTATAAAGTATTGTATTTATTTTATTATATATATAAATATTTAATTGGCAATACAGTGATATGTTTGAAGAAATCTTTCATTTTAAATGATTAAAATTTATGGGCATTTTGAACACTTTAAAACTAATTGACATTTATTCATAAGTAAAAAAAAGAAAGTTCTACAATACTTTAATATGTAAGGTCATTCAACTTCAAAATTGTGTAAACATAATATAATAATGTAGACATATAAAAGAAACATAAATTTCAATGTACAAATGAACCTTCACAATGTAATTATCTTTTGTACCAACCTTCCTTGGCTTAATCGACCTAATCTAACAATAAATAAACAAACAAAAAAACCCAAAATGAACAACAACAATCAAATTGCTCAATCTCAGACTTGAGAGCTTATTGTACACAATAAAACTGAACAAAATAACTCAAAAATAAAAGGTTACCTTGATTGAGACCTTCAAAGTTGTTTACAGAGGGTTTTCAAAAGTCAATGTTGACAGGTGTTTCAGAATGATTGACAGTTTTAGAACTTTGGACCTTCCATAAAAGTTTGTTGGCATCAAGAACTTGAAAGCATCAATGATAACGACTAAGATTATGAGAAAATGGAGATTTGAAGAAGAACATCAATGAGCACGATGTTATCAGAAGCACACATAGAACACACGACTGGAAGAATATGAGTTGGACACACTCTTAGGGTTATGAGAAAACAAAGATATGAAGATAAAAAGAATTAAAAAGAAAATACCTTATGCCAAAAAAGAAACCTGATAAAGAAAAATAAAATAACGATATCACTTTTTTAGAAAATAAGAAATTCAAAACAAATAAAAGAGAAAATAAAAAGGAAATGCAACGTTTTAGAAAAGTAATAAAATTTAATTATGATTTCTACTTAAACCGTCATCTTCATTTATGGTCCATCTTATTTAAAAGTGTTGATATGTTGAGAACAATGTATTATATTTCAAGTAATTTTGTTATTAAAATAAAGTAATTTTAAAATTATATTGACTAATTTCTAATTATAAGTTACTCTCTAAGTAATGTCTTCTACTCTCCCGTTCCCAAAATAACATTTTTCATTATTTAATCCGTGTTTATAAAACTTTTGTTATGTATATCTATTACTGAAGGTTATTATTAAAATTCTTGGTGCTAGCTAGTGCTAGTAGTATGCGTTTATTGTTATTGTTAGAATATATACAAATAATGTTATGCGGAAGATTAGTGCATTTGCTGAATCATAACCTTTTGCTGATGCTTTCATACTACAAAAAGTTAAACTTCCATTTCAAACTCTTTTTTCTCAAATTGTAAAAGGAAGATTACTTTGGATGAGAAAGAAATCCAAAATTCTCAAAGATTCTAACACCGCGTATACTTTGAATAGTTCATACCTTCCACATATATAATGAATTGAAAGCATCTGATTCCAACCAAATAAAATCCAGTTTTGGAATCACTTCACCTCCTTTCTCAGTGGGCTAATCACTATCTATCAGGGACCCCATTGCCACTACCTTGTTTTTGCATCAACACAGATATTAAGTTTTTCACCATAATAATTAAATACTTAAAAAAAGATTACTACTACACAGTTCATTTATAATCAAACACAAACCACACGTGTACGTACTATTTCACTCTTGTTCTACAATCCTAATTATGCAGACTAGGCGTTGAACAATATCCTTCATACTAGGCCTTTCACCTTTCTTCTCTCTCAGACATTCAAGTGCAAGCTCCAAGAAGAGTGTTATGCTTGTGAAGATTTTATCCTCCAAGGTCTCCACGGAAAGAAGCCTTTGATCCACCAATTCCATGATATTACCATTGCTCGCACGTTGATTCACATGAATTGCTAGGTTGACATCATCTTCATCACGATTGAAGTCAATGGCTTTCTGTGAAGTCAAAAGCTCTAGCAACACAACCCCATAACTATAAACATCACTTTTATCTGTTAACTGGTAGTTGCGGTAGTATTCAGGATCCAAGTACCCCAACGTTCCCTGAGCACATGTTGACACGTGACTGAGTCCCGGGCTAGCCAATCTGGAGAGTCCAAAATCTGAGACCTTGGCATTGAAATCATCATCCAATAGTATGTTTGTTGACTTAACATCTCTATGGTAGATGGGAGTGTGTGCAGCAGAATGCAGGTAGGCCAATGCTTCTGCAGTTTGAAAAGCAACCTTGAGCCTTGTTTTCCAGTTTAGAAAGTTGGAACAATACCTACCGTGAAGATGGTCATAGAGGGTCCCATTTGAGATATACTCGTAGATCATAAATGGTAGCTCAGATTCCACACAGCACCCCAAGAGCCTCACCAAGTTCTTGTGATTGACTTGAGAAAGTATTGCAACCTCATTAAGCACTTGTTGGGTGCTTTTCAGGTTTCCCACTCTAGCTTTCTTCACTGCCACTAATGTTCCATCTTGTAGCTCACCTTTGTAAACTTCCCCAAAGCCACCACTCCCCAAGAACCTCTGTTGGGAAAAACCATTTGTTGCTTTCTTCACCTCTTTCAGTTGAAACATCCTACAAGGCTTCTCCCCAGCACTTGATTTCAGCTTGTCTTCTCTTTCCTTCGCTTTGTTATCTCTATAGGTTGAGATTTTGCGGGACTTTGTGATGATGCTCAGAATCACAACAAGAGAGAAAAAAGTAACAACAACCCCTATCGAGACCACCGAGCTGGTTTTCCATTTGGGTTTTCTCTGATACCTCACACACGTTGTGAAAAAAGGGTCCCAACGGTGTCCCGCATTACAAAGGCAGCGAAATAAGCCATTTGTACCAGAAGGGGAACACGTAGAGTCTCCAGAGCAATCCGTTTGTGTCCTGCACACTGGTTCAGGTGGAGGAGCCCATTGAATTTCAAGCCCTTCCTCCCACTGATTAGGAGGCTTGTCTTGGTTCAAATGAAGAATGCTTCTGAATGCTTTACAGCCAGAATCATGAAGCCTGATCCTGTAAGCTGAAGGTATCCCACCAGCTAGAAAAGTGCAACAAGGGTGAAGACCACTTGCACACTCAAGTGCTCGCTTTGTGTCAACGTGACCTGAACTCCCCAAGTAACGATGGCAAACACTAGAAGAAGTGCAGTTAAGAGGAGAAACCAAGAGGCGTGGGGAGCAATTAAGGAGGAACACTGTATTGGATGAAGTTATATTGAAAGGAAGTGACTGGTTCAACCATATACCATTGCTTCTTTGCATGTCTTGTGTAACACACGAACCTGGTAACCAAGGTGATGGCTCTACCACCATGCGCTGGATTGAAGGCATGATCCTCAGAAGGAGATAGGAACTTCCATTGAGGGTGTCGAAGTAAAGCCTTTGAGAGTGGGAATCACAACGAAGCTTGTAGTATGGATCACCACAACTTGGATGTGTACTCAAAGGGTATGGAACTTGCATAGAGCCACAGTTTGGACAAGTCTTCTGTGAAGTAGTGTGATGGGCAAGGAGAAGGAAAAGAAGAAGAAAGGTGTAGGAATAGCAAAAATGGAAGCAGGGTCTCATGTTTGATTCAGCTATCATTTGCATGGAGAATTAAGGGAAGAAACATGTTATGAACTGAAAGATACACGATGAATAAATATAAAGAGTGCAGCTAGTTACTGCAGAAAAAAGTGGGGAAATGCAAGTTAAAGTGCCTGCAAGAATCTACCACATCGAATACTATTCTAGCCCAACCTTCCTAGGTCCAGCTTGGTTAAGTAATTCTTAAACATGTTTAAGGAGAGTTAATTATTATGAATAAAAATATTATTTTAATACAATTTTTATAAACATAACTTATTTAAAATTAAATAAAATTATATAACTGACTTTTTTTTTAATTTTAAACAACTCAATATTAAAATAATATTTTAAATAATTTGTATAATAATTTTTGTTAAATTTCTAAGACGTTTAAAACCGTATCAAAACTCAATCCATGTTTTAGTTCATTTAATTATGCCTTATCTAAAATTTACTATGAATTATAATAGTGTTATTGAACTCAAATGTAAACTTTTGCATCCTTCAATCCACATAATGCTAATGCTTTATTAATAACTCAAATGATTTTAAGAAATTAACTTTTTCTTATAAATATTTTCACTTTACAATTTTATAAATTTATTGATCACAGTTAAGTAGTTTAACCTTATTTTAGCACAAATGTACAGTAATATCGTATTGTAGTTTTCTACTTTGTTTTATAGTAAAGTTAAAATGCTGAATTATGTATATTTGAAATTATTATGACATACATATACATTATTAATAGTTTTTTTTACGGTAATAATTTCTTAGAGGTTTAATTATGAATTAAGATGAAAGGTAACGGTAATGCGAGTTAGTCTGTCTCGTATTGGCTCACATAATGCAGGTTAGGTTGACTCGTCCGTATAAGAAATGTATGTATATTGATTTCAATGATTCGTCGTACATAAGAATTAACCCACATGTTTGCTAGTAACCCGCAAAAGAAGTATTTTTTTAAAAAAATAATAAAAAATAAAATTTTAAATATAAATTTATTTTTTATTTATTAAATTAATTATTATTATTTATTTAAATTAATTAGATAAATTATCTCGGAATATTATTCTTACGATACAGGGATAATAAGATATGGGTAAAAAAATTATTATGATTTTATTTTTAATGAAATTTGGATTTTAATTGTACTAATAAAATATTTTATTAAATATATATACACTTTTTTTTAAGCTAAAACATGTAGACATTTATTTATTTATTTTTATCGCAAAATAAAAAAAAAATAAAAAATAAAATAAAATATATATATATATATATAATAATAATATGTGTATATATAATACTATATTTTAATTTTATTATAAAAATGACTTAGATCCGACTAATACATTAGAAGAGTCTTCAAACCTAAACAATCTATGCATTTCAAAAAGATAAAAACACACTATTAAATAAGAGAAAATCATCAAGCCTTACTAAATTTTGTGAATGTGTTATGAATTAGTGATTGAGAAAAGTATCTTCTTACATCCCATACTTCAAAAAAATACTTAAATTATCCTTTGACATTTTTCATTGAATGTTTTTTTCTTTAATTTTAAAATGTGAAATTCAAAGACTTTCCTTCGAAAACTTCCTAGGTTATAGAATCCAGAAGTTAAAATTCGTGTTTCATATTGTACCATTCAAAATAAATTTTATATTTCAAATTGTAAAATTTGGAATACAAATTTGTATTTCGAGTTGTAGAATCTGAGATAAATAATTTTAGAATTTTAAAAGTATGAAGGTGCAGGAAAAAATAATGAAAGTAAAAAACAAATTTTCATAATTTTAATATGGGTGATGATACTTTGACACTCTGCTCCACCTTACACCCACAACAAAATATTAATATTTGTAATAAAAAAAATTAAAAAAAAATCTCCTTAATAAAAATATAAGAAAAATGCAAAATATTAAAATAATTTTCAAAATTAAAAATAATTAAAATATTAATATTTATTGGAATATAGAGTAGAGTATGAGTGTAAAAAACCATTTTTCTTTTAATATATGAGGTTATGAAGGCGCTCCACCCCCACTTGATCGCATATAATGCAATGCGTGACGAATTTAAAAAACTAATAGGCTAAAGAGCAATGATATGTTGACATCTTATTTGAAATTTTAAACAAAGAAAGAGGATTGTATAGTGAAGCAAGATTGTCAATGTATCATTTTTCTAGGTTAAAATAGATAACACATTCCGCCTTTGATGTTTTTACATTGAACCACGAACCAGATTGCATAGCTCATCCCACATTGACATCTCTATGCTTTAACAAATCCCTCAATCTCCCGAAAGGATAATTTCCTATAAAGATAAATATAGTTATTATGCTTTGTAGTGAAATCAAGTAAGTCTTACAAATATGACCTTATAGCCTTAACATTAGTCTTCCATGACTTAACTTGACCTTATAGCTGGATGACATCTCCATCATCCAGCTTGAACACCCATCTCTGATAGACGCAAGCATGGATTTTTTTACACGCAATCCTGTATTTTGAATAAGAAAGGAACAAATGTCATAAAAATGGTGGTGATCAATGGGACCAGTTTTGATACCACATGTATGGTATCAAACTTTTTTAGCTATGTATACCCCCTTTATAAGGTGCAAAGAGAAAAGGTTTTGGCATGTACTCAATTTTGCAGTGTTTTTCTTTCTATATACGTATGATCATAGTGGAGAAATTATAGTAATTTAAATATATCAAATTGCAAGACCATTATTCTTATTGCAGTATCAGTAATTATATTCTGCCATGTATTATTCTGACACATGGATCATGCATGCGCAACCACATTATTAAGCCATAATATCGCTATGTGAATTGAAGTTCAAGGTTCAACTAACAACTATACTATTTTTTTTATCAGAAAAAAAATTGAATAAAGACATTATATGTGCTCCAATCCATGTCAAAAAAGAAAAAAAAGTTAAAGGAGTATGAAATAGTCAGGCTAATGCACAACCAACATCACAGAATCAACCCCCATCCATGAATTCAACATTGCTTCTAGCCATAACCGTGCGCTCAGTGGTGATCAAATGCAGTCCCCTTGGCAAGAAGAGCTGTGGATAACTTTTTTGCTGACTACTTCGTTTGCTGCATTGAACCATGCCATCAGAGGTAGAAGGAGCAATACAGGGAGCATAACAGTATGGCTTCATGTCGGCTGCAGAGGGAAGGTGGTGTGCAACCCTTCTACCATGCGACCCTGCACTGCAGAACAACACCACAAAACAACAAGGCAAAGAGCAGAATGTACAGTAGGAAAAATGTTGCATTACTAAGCAGCACTGCCTTTTAAGATAGACCAGATCAGCACCAGTTTTCCTACTATGGGCCAGATTCTCTAAGATACGAAACTACACCAGAAAACACCACACATAGCACTGAGCTAACCATCCCAACACAGAAATATGTTATAGACCTTAGGACACAGAAGAGTTTCTAACCCGCTACAGATTTAATACACAGATGTGGACAGAGGCACCAATCCTAAAAGAACATCTGTGTTTTTGGAATTTTATTTATGATCCAAATCCTCATGGCCTACATTAAAAACCTCCTCAAGGTCCAATGGTATAGATCTAAAAAAAATTCTATTCTTGAGTCCAGATTGACCAGCCAGTAGTTACCACAGTCTTCCAAATATTGTTCCCTACCTTAGTCAGACCTAGTATATAGTGTTATCCTTATTGAGTCTAGACGCTAGTCAGTATGTTTGGTCAGATGGCGGTTGTTCTGTCTTGGGTAGACGGTTGCTTTCTGTTTGTTGTAGACGCTTGACATGTGTGCTACGTGTTTGCTCTTCTCACGTGTCTTCGCTCATGCAGGCTTGGCTTTATATTACCTTTTTACTGCATCTGGGAAATATAATCTGAGTTTCATTTTCTCTCTTTCTTAGTTCTCTGTTATCTTGATCTTCTTGTACCTAGCTTTCATGGTATCATGGGCTAGTTTTTTTCATGTCTTCCGCTTCTTTGTCAGCCATGACTGATACAGCTTCAACCGTGCCTGCACCTTCGTTCGTTCCCCATAACTTATCCACTCCCATTACTTTAAAGCTCACCGAAGACAACTTTCTATTGTGGAAGTGACAAGTTATTGCTACGATCCATGAACTGTTACTCCTCGTTTTCTTTCATCTTCCGATGCTTTTGCTACAGTTGTCAATTCGACGTACAAGCTTTACTTTCAACAAAATCATCTCATTGCTTGGATGTTTGTTTCTATGTCCACACCGATTTTAACAAAAATGGTTGGTCTCCACTCTCTTCAGATTTGGAATACTCTCAAACAATTATTTTGGCTCTCATACTAGGGCACAGATAAAAAAAACTCAAGGTTCAACTCAAGACTCCAAAGAACAATCGCGACATTGATACATATCTTATTGAACTCAAGAAGACCGTTGATTTTGTTGCGGCTATAGGAGCGCCGATCTCTGCAGAAGAACATATTGAAATGATGCTAGACGGTCTCTTGGAGGACTATAATTCCTTTGTCACTGCAGTTATGAACAGATTGGATCTCTACACTTGAACGACATAGAAGCGCTGCTTCTTGCTGAAGAAGAACGACTTGAGAAACAAACCAAAATAGATCAAATTCTTCTACAAGCCAACACTGCATCTAGGCCATGGGTTTCCTCGAATTCCTTCTCTGTTCGCCCAAGATTTAAAAACCAGTCTACTCGTGGTGCAAGAATGTTCTCCAGACCTCCTATTGGAGGACCAAGATTTTAGCGTTCGTTCCAACCTCATCCACATTCTCACGATTCTTGGAATTCTGCATCTTCTTCTTCTTCTCAGTCTATCAAACCCATCTGTCAAATATGTGCTAAACCTGGACACACGACCTTACAGTGTTGGAAAAGGTTTGATCAACATTACTCACCTTCTTTTCAAGCTAACATTTCTCAGTTTTCTCCCACAGCAAACGACACCTCTAATTCCACCATGATGGACGTTTCTTCAACTGTGGACGATCCCTTGTGGTACCCAAACAGTGGTGATACTCAGCACATCACTAATGACCCCTCTCTTTTCTCTGTGAAAGTGAGACGGTTAAAATTGGTAATGGCTCAGGTATTCCTATTAGTTTATCATCTAATCAATCCACTTTTGTTCTGAATTATCTTTTACATGTACCATAACAAAATATCTGTTAAGCGTATCTCGTTTTGCTAAAGATAATGGTGTATATTTTGAGTTTCATGCTAACTCTTCTTCACGGAATTCTTAAAGACGGATTATATGTGTTTCCTTCTTTTAATTATATTAATAATTGTGTTGTAATAACACTTGGTTTTTTCTGTTAAACCTACTGCTCAAACCTGGCATGCACGATTCGGTCACTATAACTATCAAGTTCTTAAACATATTTTTTGTATATACAATATATCATGTGCAAACAATATTCAGTTTTGTGAAGCGTGTGTTCGTGGTAAATCCCATCAATTGCCTTTTCAACCAATTCATACTGTTTTGCCATTAACTGAGTCATGTTGAAATGTGGAGTATGAAATAGCAGCAATGGTATATGCTTATTAGCTAGTACGTCTTTCATATCGTGTATATTTGTTGAACTGTAGTTCGCAAACTAAAGTTTGCATTTTTTGTTGGTGGCAAATTTTGATCTCCCGATAAGGTTTTATATAAGATTAATGATAATGGTTGAAGTAGTAAGGAGTATTTTAAACTCAAAACTTTAATCAAAATCCAAATTAATTTCTGAATTTCAATGGTATCAAGCCAAAATGACACTTTCATGGAAGGGCAAATGAATCAGTGTTTAGAAACATCTAAAACAAACACGTGCTTATGTAATCATCTTAAACCATAAATACTCTCCTTTTAAATTTGAAACTGTCACATTCAAATCAAATGATGTCACAACTTACAACTCTAATAGCTCCCAATTAGTTGATGTTTATTATACTTCAACTGAATATATATGTAGCTGGTGCTTACACTATGCTTAATACCTATTTACAATATCAATAAATATGTATGTGGGGATAAACACCTTCAAATTTGATGAGATATGCTAATGGTAGATCAAATCATGGTGGATCTCTCTCTATATATATGTATGTATATGTATATGCTCTGTAAATTGTGATCTCATGAAGGAGGAAGTAGCTAGCTAGTGTTGCAATGTGGTGTCAAAGTCACTGCTTCTGTGCCAAGCTCAGAAGTTTCTTGGTAACAACTTACTATAACATAATACTAACTTGGCTCAAGCACTAGAGCATGATTTCCTTCTAGGAACTAGATGTTCATCTGTCCCTTTGGAAACAGAATGCCTAACTCTAGCCTTTTCACCACCTTCCACCCATCTCTTTAGCCTTTCAAGCAACTTTGTCCTTTTTGAACAAGCACTGTCACTGTGATCATGGCTACTGGGATGCTCATCAAGGGAAGGATCACTATGATGCTCCAAAAGGGAGTTGTGTAGTTCATGCTCCGAGTCATAATGAATAACTACATCATTTCTCCCAAATTCCAATTCTAAATGGGTTTTATCTTGATTCTGTTGTTGATCGTGAGGCCTCATTAGATCATGCCTTAAACAAGCATTGGTCCACCGCAAGTAAATAAGTTCTTTAGCTTCATCTGCTCGTTCCTTCTTGATCTTCTCCAATTCATCCACAAGCTGTTTGTAGTCTTCCCTACTTACATCTCCAGCTTCAATCTGCAAATGGAAAACCTTATATTATAATGATTTGAATCCTAATAAACACTCCCTTCAAAGAAAGAATTCAATTGGAACACACTAACAATAAAAAAATTTATTTCTCTTCCATTGTTCAATCATTGATTATAGTTAAAAAAATATTAATTTGTTATAATTATTTTTAAAGTCATATCTAGACTGATCTCTAACTGATTGAGATCACAATTTGTATCAAATTAAACTCCCATCCCTTTTATGCTAATATATGATTTGAGTAACAGCATAAACCTGACACTACAAGTAGATCAAAATTAAATTATATATACCGAACACTACTATTATTTTGTTTATTGATCTGAGAAACCTTTTAGATTTGAACCAGTAAATGATTGGTTTTATACATTGCTTACCTTTAAAGCATGTGATTTTTCTGCTGTATCAAGCTTCTTCATAAGCTCATTCTTTTCATCCTGCAATTGATCCAAAGCCCTCTGCAGCTCTTCCATTTTATCCTCTAGTTTACTTATGACATCAACTTTTGTTTCCAAGGCATCACGGCTTCTCAATATTTCTTCTTCTTCCATTTTGATCTTCAAAGCCTGCTCCTTGGCCACTTGGGTTTGTGCCTTTGATTTCCTGATTAGCTTCTGAAACTTCCTCCGAAGCATTCTATTCTCAGATTTCCAACGCTCTATCTGTTCTACAACTCTGAGATATTGAGCAACAAAACTCTCCAACCTTCTATTCTGTGTCTCCATCGATGAAATCTCCCTATCCAAGAAGTCAGCACGAGCAGTCTCAAGTGACAACATGTTTCTGATCTCCCCAACCACAGCTTCTTGCTCTTTCAAACCACAATAACGATCAAACTGCAAACGCAAGGCCAACTCTTTCATTTGCATACCCTCAATCCTGCTTCTTAAGCCATTAATCTCTTCTTCTAAACATGGGATGTCATGGATCAGAGAACTTTCAGCAAAAACACTTTCATCCATAGTTGTCATATTTCCTTCATCTTCCATACAAGAGAGGCTATGACTATGACAACTTTCTTCATATGAAGGATCGTGGTGGGAATTGGTTTCATCCGAACTTGCTTCATTTGGTGATAAAGAAGAGGTTTTAGAGAGGCTTTTCTTTGCCACGAAACAAGCATAAACTAAACCAGCAAAAGACACAGCCAAAGGAACACCAGCTTTGAGGATCACTGGCTTTAGGACCTCATGCTTTGATGCTGAGCTTTCCATCCTGAAGAACAGAAACAAGTATAATTTCAGCGATTTGGTCAGACTTTTATTTTGATCAAAACCCAATGGAAGACACCAAATATCTTAATTTGATCCTTGCTGTGTGTTGGGTTAGCAAAGGTTTGAAAGAAGGTTTGCTTTTAGAGGAAGAAACACAATGATATAGCTTTTTGACTTCCCCCAGAGGCCTTCTACGCCACCAAATGCTGTCAACTAGCCTTGTTCGTGCTCTTTGGAATCTAATTCTTTTCTGGATTAACAAATTTTTTGGCTTCTTTCCTTTTACGGTAAACCATTGAGTGATGTTATTTAGTTTTCACATGTTCAAAGCTTGAACATGTTACAGGGATATCCATTGGGCATTACCAAAATGGAGAACTTGACTTCACAATATTCATCCAAGTTGCCTGGGAAAAATTATTCGCTGAATGATATAATTTTATATAATAAGGATTGAATCAACACTTTGTATAAATTATTTAGATTTCATTATTGGGTCAACTGTGGTAATTATGATGATTTTGGATTTAGGGTTTATGTGTGATGATGCTAACTAAGTAACTATAAAACTTAAATATATTTTTAAGTATCTCTATTTACTATAATTAATTTTTAGTCTTTTAAAAAAGTTTACGAAAATTAGTTCTCTTAAAAAATAGGATTATTTTTCAGTCTTCCGAAATCAATTGGTAAAATAAAAATTAGCCCTACTAAAAATTTGTATTCTTGCTTATCAAACTAATTTCTTTCTTTAAAAGAAATAAAATTCATTACTTTTTTGCACTCTCACATGTCCAACCAATTTTATTGACATGTACAAAGTTTTATGTTAATGTAAATTTATTGTTGATAGGTGATAATAGGTTATGTATCTCCATTGACCACTTAAATGAATGTAACACCTTTAATTTAATATCTTAGTAATTATTATCTCTATAAATATAAAAGAATTTAAGAAATGACAAAATTTTGATTCATATTATTATGATCAAAATCTTGGTATCAAATTGGTTATAAATTTAAAAAATTATAAAATTTACCACATTATTTTTAATAAAAATTAAAAGTATCAAATTCTGACCTTTTCTAAACGCGAAATATCTGGCACAATAAAAAAGCATCAAATGTTTAATAGTTTATTTATTGTGATGTTCAATACTCCTAAACATAGCCTCACTTTTAGGCTTTGTTTGGACGAGGAGTGAATGTGAGATGATTTGAAGGAAAAGTGTAAAGAAAGTTGAGGTGTTTGGATTAAGGTAAATAGAGTGGAAAGTGTGAAAAAAGTTTGTGAGTGATGTGATGGGTGTGATTGAAATTATATATTTTTTAATTGATAAGAATATAAGTTTACAAATTTATCTTTATATCTAAAAGTTGTTAAAAAATTAATTTTATTTATTTATTTATAAATTATAATTAATTTTATTAAAATATTATTTAAATATTTATAATTATAAATATTTAATAAAAACTTATTTTTATATAAAATAATAATATTATTTTTATCTTTACTTTTTTGTAATTAATATAATTATTATATAAATTTATTTCTATATTATTAAAAAATATATTTATTTTATTATTATTTATATTTATAATTTATTATATATAACATGATTAATTATGTTATTTTATAATAATAATTTTTTATAATTTTAATTATATTTTATATTTAAATTATAATTTTATATTTAAATTATAATTTTATTTTAAATAAAAATAATAATAATTTAAATATAAAATAAAAAGGTTAAGAAAGTAAATTGCAATTAATTAAATAAATATATATATATTATTTAGTAGTCCAGCGAAGAAAGTTTTGATGAAATTATTTTTTTTGATTTCCGTGTGATTTTGCCCGTATGTACATTGATATTTAAGCATTCTTCGCAAATAGTGAATCTTTCGTTTTCTTCGCTCTGAACCAAAGGGAGCCTTAGAGGACAACATTAAATCTTTAGAATTATAGTCAGTAGAAAAAATCTTAGCCCCAAATTAGAAGCTTCATAATTTAGGATAAACCCACTTAACTTTAAAGAAGCATATTTTATCCTTATATAAAGAAGGGAATTTTTTTTATGCTTTAAAGTATTCTTTAGTTTTTCTAAAACAATTATGTTATTTTGTTAATGTGTATTTTACTGGTTATTTTAATTTTTACATCCCTATCACTTACTTCATACATCTTGAGTGTAAAAGATTAATTATGTGACTTATAAGAGCACAACACTCTCTATATTCTTGTAACAGTTTAATTTGATGAAGCACTCGAAATTTCTTAGTCTTTATTCTTAATTTTTCGTAAAAAAATTAACCTGAAAGAAAAATGATTGTCCATGTGTTACTTAATACTAAATGTATAACTATATGTTTTGACAGATATTTCTTTTTCTTTTTATACTCATACTTCTCTTTTTTTAATCACGTTTAGTTTTTAAATACGGTTTTTTTTTATAACTTCAATGAGGGATTTAGTTGTAGAATTTAGGATAAAGTGAATGTTTTATTGGTTGTTTTTTTTAGACTTTAGGGTTTAAGGGAAATGTTGAAAGAGTTTGATGAATGTAATGGTTTATCTTTAGGATTTTTTAAGTATATTATTTGTGAATTTAGTTATTTTTTAATTATATTGTGATTTGTATTGTTATAATCGGGGAAAAAAAGTATGATTAAATAGATTGAGATAAGAATGAAGTAATAACGTAAAATAAATTTTATTAAAAAAATTATTGTTTTGAATAAAAAAAGGAAAAGAGACTATCTATGAGACGATGTGTCACATGATGGTCTCCTTCTTTGTCTTTGAGGCCGTTGTGGAGACCCAGGTTCGGTTGGTTCTGGATCATCTTCTGTGAGTTGAAGTTGGTTCAGGTGAGGTGGAGTATCAAACCTGTATGAAGACAGTGGTGGTCGATAACAATGTGATGGCAAAAGTGGACAAAATGTTGATAGAAGTGTCATGGTGGAAATACCAAAGATGTTTGAAGTCGTAGAAAACATAATTTTCTGTGATGCAAAAGTGGTGAAACTTGACGGAAATTGTTGGTATGGAGGGTGGGAAAACATAGTATGATAGTTTATGACGTTCATAACCAAATTAAATGAATGGTGGTGTGATTGTGGCGAATTTCAAGTTCTTCATCTTTCTTATATTCATGTCATTATTGTTTGCTCCTATTTCATCTGCAACTAACGACATTTGTTCATCCAATTTTCTGTCTCTGAAGTATTTATAGACTTATGAGATACAATTTCATCTAATGTCGAATGAGGATTACTGGTCTACTTACACTAGACTGAATTTCATTCCAAACCCTCACATGAAACGAAAATAATCTGAAAGACTAATAACTAGACACACCCATAATAAATGGATGATTCAGATCGAAACAAACCAAAAAAAATGCTCTTACTTTGCATAAATGAAGGGTACAATAGGAGCACAATATAAAAAATAACATGTTGTCATTTATAAAAAAAAAACTATTGTATTATGATAAATATATTTTGTTCTCTTATATTTCTTATTTAACATATTTACATGTAATTAAACTCATTCTTGTCATGACCAAATGTAGATAATACAGAAAACTTCAAATACTTATAATTAATGCACTATTAATATTTTAAAAAAAATCATTCTTTATATATATATATATATATATATAATTTTTGTGCACTATAATTATAAACCCTAAACCCTTAACCTCCACTCTAACCCCTCAACTCTAACCTTAAAGGCTCATTTATCATGTACCTTAACATTAATCTTAGCCACAAAATCTCAATCCCCATAATCAATTAACCCTAAAAACCTTGCGACTAAAGTCCAAATATTTTAAACTTTATCACTTCCTCAAATTCTCAACTTTTATTTTAAAACTTACGAGAGAGAAAACGTGCATAAGTGACACAACTATTTTTACACTCAAATCATATCACCATGACATGACTTCAATTAAATATTAATTTAAAAATCAATCACAGTTATCATTGGTTCTTACTTTAGTTCTATTACTTTTACACTAAAATTGTGTCATGATGAAATTGTGTGTTCTTAACAAGACATTTCCATAATAAAATTATGTCAACAAAACATGACTTATCCCAAATTTTACATTTTAGTATTATAAATAATAAACTTTTTCTATCATTAAGACTAATCGTAATATACTAGGTCTCTAAATGTAAATATGAAACACTTATTCTAATAAGATTCAATTCAAAAGCACTAAAAAAACATCTTAAAAAAATCTTAAAAGAGTTTTTTAAACCAATTTTTATTATTCCTACAATATTTTTTATAGTCCCGCATTATTACATTTTTTTAAAAATCTAATATATAATTTTCAAGAAACTCAAAAAAAAAAAACTAAAACTTTTATTTAATTGTGTTTGAAATAAATTTTACTCAAGAATTGGTCTTATTCTATTTAAGAATTCCTATTTTTACTTTAAAGAAATTATTTCTTATGCAAAAAAAAAAAAAATCCTAAGTTAAAAGAAACTGAATATATCTCAAAACATCTCTTCAATGCATATTTCTTCGTTAAGAAACTAATTAAAAAATCATGGATTCTCTAAAAAATACATTAATTGAGACTTAAATAGGTTAATTCAGTCATAAAAAAACTTATAACTATATACTTTGATTGCATGATTATCATTATTCTCAAACATCTGAATCAAATAACCAATCTAATAACAGCGTTTCCAAGATGAACATACAAGAACCTCCTTGCATGGGGATAATGGAAGATTGGAGTAACATCGGCACCAACTGAAACTGGCTGTGTTGCCCGCTATCATTATTAAATCTCTGGAAGCAACCAATATCTTCCCAGACCAAACCAGGATGCCTTTTTCTTTAACAAAAACTGAAACAGCATCTTTGTTAATTGATATATACTAGCCTCTTTGAGATGTGATCACCAGTTCACGAACAATGGCAAGTCGCATGAACAAATATTCAATTGACAGCTCTCAAATTTCTTAAATATGAATTAAACTGCAAAACATTGCATGGGATTAACAAGACCATCTAAGGCATTTGAGTATTAATAAATTAAATCTCCCCAATGTGTATATGATTTTCAGAGTCACACAACTCAAACTGGTAATCCGAAATCAAATGACGTTATTCTAGAAAACAATCATCTCTCATTTGGCTTGTTTCTAAATTGGCCTTTAAAATGAATGTCAGTTCCTTAAGAAACTTGTTTGACACCAATATTACCTCCTCACTTCCAATGGCTTTTTCATTGAATGAAATAAAGACATAAGAACTTTGTTTCATATCCTTAATACAAAAAAAGGACACAACCATAAAGACTAATAAATAAAGGGCAGGTGAACAGAAACCCAGAAACATGCCCTGATCTTGCCACCACTAATCAAAGTAAGTGCAACAGAAATTGGTCATGTCTTTGTTATATACAACATAAAAATACTGAGCACCTGAAGCAGATCAAGAAAGTTCAAATCCCGCATTTGAACTGATAGCATAGAGAAGCTTTGCCCTCAAGGTGCCTGGACGTTTGTATGTTGGAAGCTGTAATCATTGAGAAGTGGAAAATAAAAAGCATAAATAATTCAGATGTATGACAAATTGACAAGAGATTGCCTGAAAATGCCAACAATTTTGTCTCAAGTGACTCCATCGCTAAATGGGCTTGGTTAGTTAGTGGACATCCAAATGTCCATACTTTTAATAAGAAACCTATTTATATTATATTTTGAAATGAGATTATGAAAAATTCAAGATTGTGATGTCATACTCATAAACAGCATAAAGATTTTGACTTTCATGTACCTCATGCCAAATTCCAAATACATTATTCATAAAACTTACAAACCCCCTGTGTTGGAGGCTCCTCACTTCGCAAATGCATCGAGGGAGGGTGATTATATGTAGCCTTCCCCCATTGCACAAGCAAAGAAGCTGTTTTTGGAATCCTCAAGTAACCAAGGCAAAACTTTACTTTTGTGTCAAGGTTCTTCCCCCTTATGCATAGATTTAAAATAAAATAAAAAAAACCTTGGGAATGTAGGATTCTATCATGCTAAATGTCTCCTAAGCGCAAAGTTAGGAATGTGTTTCGCCGTTACTATATTATATTAGTAGTACCTTGAGAGTATTGTAGCAGGTTGAAGCTGATGGAAGCCGATCTACATCTTGTCCTCCAATTGTTGCCCAAAGAGGAACATCACAAGCAACCTGTGTAAACAAATAGACATGAGTGCTAGCTAATCAATAAAATCAAGACGTTTTATCATTAAAAAATGCATATTTTTTTATGGATTCTTCTAATAACTGGACCTTGATGTTGCATATGAGAGAACGAGAAAAACAGAAATCCTAGAAAACAAAGGCGAGTGGTACAAGATGCAGGCTTGAGTATCTCATAGCAAGCACTTAAAACAATAAATATCTGATGGAAAGCTACCTCATTCGTAACATCTAGGGCAACAAATTATTTTAGATTGCTGATTAGAATAGTTCAAGATGTTTTGCTTCCTAACTCAATTGTTGTGCTTAATATACTTTGCGTGAGCAACAGAAAAAATTCAAACATACCTTAATCATTAAAGAACACAGCAGAATGGGAACAGAGAGGAGTTAGTATACATGATTTTGAATGCCCATAAAACATAAAAGATTGAGAACATACCTTGTGGATGGTTAGTGGTGGCTGCAAGTATTTGAACCCAAGTAATGGAGCACGAGAACAACTAGTGACAAATTTAAGAAGCATACAACGCTCTTCAGGTTCAAAGCCTTTAATTACCTGTACACAATTGGCAGAAAGCAGAAAATGAATAAAGATAACTTAAAATTTGCCTACGCACAAATAGTATGAATAGACTCCTTAATAATTCATGAGGCTGAGAAAAATGGTCAAATGTCACATTTCGTAATCAACACGTAAAAAATCCAGAAAGTAGCAAATTTGTCCATGTGTCAAAGGGAAAGAGAGAGGATCTGTAGTTCAACCAAAAAAATGGAACCTAGAGCCCTTTCTAGGAGAGGGAAAGAGGAATGGAAGACACCTGAAACTTTAACTTTGTAGGATTTACCTTATCTATAACCTACCGATCTTAAACATCAGAAAATTTAAAGAAATAACTTTGACTCTTGTCAAACATCAACATAGTAACACAGCGATTGTATCATTGAGTGTATCTGACCTGTTTAAATTAATAGAAGAACAATTTGATTGTTTGCTTTGAAATAGAAAATAAAATTATCTTTTCCTGTGAAGTTTTCAGTAGCTCTACTCTACCCTCTTCTCGAAGAAAAACTAATGCACTAAAGTCCCTTAATTATTTTTGACAGTGCCATCAGTGGAATGGAATTATTAACACGTCAAGTCCAATTTACCCAAATTTATTGAAAAAAATAATATAATTAAGGAAACAATTTTTTTAGATCAAATCATTAATTCTTCCTTACAAGCAAAATCAGCAGAAAAAAAAAATCTACAAAATTTTCCAGGTATTAGTTATATGATCACAATGCAAAAAATTGGGTTTGATAATAGTAAATAAAGCAGAAGCAGTATCATCAACTTAAATAATTTGCTATGCGCGGACAGTTTTAATACAAAACAACTGGAAAAATATTCATGAGAACTGAATATATTTGAGTTAGGATCCATGTACCCATGGTGTAAAACTTAGTCAAATTACACTTTTAATAACTCTCTATAGAATACAAATTTAATCAATCCAACCGTTGAATTTTATTATATTATCTCAATGATCACATCTATAAAAAGAAGCTTATTGAGATGACAATACCTCCCAAAAAATCTTGATTGTCCGGCTTCCCTCGTTGTAACCACCAGTGTAACGAGTGTTATTTTTTAAATCATCAACATCAATATCATAATTTCCACCTGAAAGCAACTGCATTCCTGTATATCTAAGAAATCTTTCTGGTAAAATGAACTGACTAAAATAGATTTTTCACTATAAAAATATTTTTCACATTTGCTTTGCTGTAGTTGGCGAGAAATGCCTCTTGATTTGGGGACTCTAATATATTTGCCTTATTATATTCATTTGAACAAATTAAATAGCTACTTCAATACTGATACAGCAGACAATAAGACAATGCAAAATTTTGTCATAAAAATGTCCTGCGGTAAACTTTAAGAAAACCATTTCAACACATTGAGAAAAAGAAGATACCTGATTAAATTCACTAGCATTGAATAACTTCAACCAGGATGGAGATATAAGATCAGTTAACCCTCTATAAAATGCATTTGAAAAAGGCAACATCTGCAATTTCAACAAATATATACCCATGATATAACAGACAATACAGAAGTGAATAACCTGCATTAAACTACATGAAATGATGGTAAAACCTGTTGGTTGAGTTTGTAGTCTGCCATTGCATGCATGTACTGCATCTTGTTCTCATTCGTCACAGAAATATCTTTGCCACCAGACTTCAGTTCAACCACATACCTTTTGCCCAATGATTCTTCAGTAACTGTGAAATCAAGACAGAGCTCCATGACATCACCATCATAATTCTGCATGAATGAGAATGTGAACCTTCCAGTAGAATGGTAAAATGCCAGAACACGTATACACAGTATCCACCAAAGTCAAACAAACTCAATCTAAATTTTAAAAACAATGATACAATAAAATGCAGAATGAAGAACATTACTGAAATTTTAAGGATGTCATGAATAATACTTTTATTGTAGAGCTATATAACATCCAGTTACTACACCTAGCCAGCAAAAGACGTGGACTATTTGAGCAATATTCATATACAATATTATTTATGCTTTTAGTAGGATTGCAAATGGACCTGGTTTGTCTACTGAAGAAGAAAAACTGTAGGGGTTAAGCCATCACTAAACCAAGTTCAAATTTAAAAAACATGGATCCTAATATAAACCAATGAATCGTTTTGAATGTCCTGAATTCTGATTAGTTTTGACAAAATATTATAAGAACGAGAGCAAAACAACATGGATTTTTCTCATGGTTTACCTTGACATACATAAGATTTCTGTATAACTCTGGATCAAGTGTTGATAATTCAACAAGAAAACTATATCGTCCCAAAAGCTTTTGTACAAAAACATGGGAGAAAGAGTAATCAAGTAATATCCCTTCATATAGAGCTTTACCGACTACTCTTCCAAGGAATTCAATCATCTGAAGACCATTCTCCAAATATCTGGCAGATGCAGTTGGAATTAGAAGCCTGTCTGAAGTTGAGGTTTGGGAAAAGAGACCATATCTAAGACAAAAGGAAGAGGAGTCAGTTTTTGTTAAAGTCAATCCTTAAAGAGGCAATAACCAAGAAATAAAATCAAGAAAGTCTGGAATAGTTTGTCAAACTTACTCAGGAGCAAATGCTGCTTTTGACAAGTCAGTTAGAAACTCTTTAGATAATCCACCATAGTCCAGGCCAGCCTCAAGAAGACCGCATTCACTAACAAATGATACATGGATGGATGACTTCAACCTTGACCCAAGGGAATTTAATTGCCGAAATCCATCTTCAACAATATGCCCCCGGCGTACTACAATCTCAATGGCTCGTGAACCAGGTTCAGAAATTTCACCAGCCATTTTTCGAGATGCTTTATCCATCTTGATGAATTCACGAAACATCTCAACTCTATTGCAGTGATAAAATAGATGAGTTCTTTCTATAATCTATAGTAGACCATATAATGTCTTACACTCAACAAATGACATGATTTTGATGACAAGTTGCAATCAAATATCCCATCTGAACTCAGTTACTCTACTTTTCCAATTTATTTTCTTTAGTTATGTCTTTCTAATGCGTATCATATAGTGTATAATTGATAAATAAATACAACCACTTATGTAATAAAATATCCACTATTTCATAATATAAATGAGTAATATTATTTCAAAATGATTTTCATAGCATATCAAATTTAAGATAGTTTGAAAGATAAAGAGATATTATCAATAATCTTCTACGGTGTACTCAGTTTAAAGATTTTTCATTTGATCAGCCAAGAGTAGAGGGAACAAAATATAATATATGAATGTACCTTGAACAGTTAAGTTAGTTTACATAGGCCAGGTGACTAGACAACCAAATTAAGATTATCTTTTTATGTAACTTGTAATTTCGGCTCACATGATAAAATTTAAGAAATCAATTCATTTTGGCTACAACACAGATCATCTAGCTCTTTACTTATACCTTATCCTTCAAAGGAATCAATTGAATGCAACAACTGAAATGTCATAAGATATAAAGAACAGAATAGCATAACTAGAGAAAACATTTATCAGTCTTCTTAATGGTCATGGAATTAGTTACCTCTCCTCAAAAGGGAAAACGTGAGGAACAATAGTGACAACAGAACCAGCACTCAGCGAAGCGGATGAATCATCATATCTCAGGTTGGCTGCTAAAGCTTCATGAGTTCTGGCAGCAACAGCAATTGGTGGCCGGCTTTTTCTAGCAGGAGAAAGCCACAAAGCAGGAGGACAAAATGGGTGTCTGCAATCCCTTTCATACAGTAAATGTAAGCATCTGACAGCACAGTCCATTAGGGGCTTATTATGATGACCACCAACATGGGACAAGCCATTATAAACCAAGGTATTGAGCATAGACGCTATTCTTCTTTGCTGCTCTATTTGGAATGGAACCTAGAAACATTATATTGCTAAAAGTTAGTTTGAAAATGTGAATTAACTCATACAAGAAGGAAGGGGACAAGGAGCAACAGATCAGTTACCTGTTTCTCATAGAACTCTATGTCATCAAGAACTAAAAGCAGGTGAGAATAGGTCGCACAGAAAAGATGAAGCATAGAAAACATATTCTTTGGAATGCCTTGCGGCCCATTCCTCATAGGTTCTATGTCCCATACGTCTGATGAATCCTCATTCACTCTGCTAGACTCAGTGTGATTGTCAATAAAATTAGTACAATCTGTTGCTGCTTGTGTCTTACCCGTAAATCTATGAAGTACATTGACCCACTTATTAGGTCCATCTTTACTGACTTGTTTTTGCATCTTCTCAAAGACTTTATGTTTGCTGTTTTCACTTGTGTAATTATCAGAATTATGTTTGTCTCCAGAAAAAAAGGAACCCTCCAGTACACTCCACAATCTCACAAGAAATCCAGGAGTGAATGATAGCATGTTGAGAACTGATAATGAGCCACGAATTGGACTCAAGACTGAAAATATTCTAAGTAAGTTAGAATAAAAAAGTGCAATATCACACAATTCAAGGTTTCCCAGACATTCCAGGCTACTTGAGAGCACAGTCGCAGCCTTGTTATTGGAATCTCTATCAATTGATGCCAAAAGAATTTTGAGATGCCACTGCTGACAAACAGGCCTAAATTGATCCATGTATGACAATATTAAGGATTCATCGGTTGCTTCACCCTCGTGCTGAACTGCATCAATTGGCTGTGTTGAATTTTCAACATCAGTTTGAAGGGCTTTCTTTTTCTTTCTGACCCATCCAATATTATCAAGACAAGCCAGCAGAGCCTCTGATAGAGTAATAACAACATGGACATACAATCCATGGTCTAAACCTTGATTGAAGGATTCATTCTCATTCACTGTTGCTAAGCAGATGATGTTAGCGAGGGCCCAACCAACTGGTGGAATAGCCTTGAAAGAGACAGGAATCTCTGATTTGATGAACCCTGACATCTCCATCAAAACTTTCTCTTTCAAAATCTGTCATTGCCTGTCAGAGTTTAATCAGTTCTGATATGTTTAAATCCTAAATCATAGACTATGAAGTCATATGATCTTATTGACTTGAGTTGAAAGCTAAAGGAAGGCATATTCAAGAATAAAGTTCAAAATCTAATAAATTAAGGCTCGTTATTTTTAATTCCAGCTGTCACAGGAAAGCAGCATCTAAATATATACAAGGGAAATTTTTTCTTCACCGTCAATAATATAAAATATGCATTTAGGTACAAAAAAATATAATTTATTTGATAATTAAGGGTGAAAAATTCACCTTTCAATGATTACCTTTTCACTTTTATAGAAAAATATATAGTGTTTTCAGTTAGAAATATTATATCTATATATTACTGCATATAAATAGTGAAAAATAATTAGATGGAAGAAAATTTAGCTTTAAAGCAAGAAAGATCCATCTTTGATTTTGCAGGCATACAACTACAACATCAAACAATATGTATGCATAGAGAAGCCCAATGTGCCCGCACAATCATCAACTCAGTAGGTTGAAAGTTGGCACTAGTTTAATTAAATTATACATGTGTTACATTTACATGATCTGTTACTGTCTTGAAGAAGAAGAAGAAGAAGAAGAAGAAAGTAAATATTCAAACAGAATAAAGAACAATTAAAGAGACCAAGTTGTCACTGAAATAAAAAAGCAGACCAATAATTTAGCAGGTGAAATTGTTCTACTTTAAGATGCTTACCAATAGAGTCTGGAAGCATGGAAACAAAATAGATTTGTGCTTTAAGGCTGGTAGAAGAACAAGGGGGAGACGTTGCACTAGCCAAGGTATAGTCAGCAGAGAAACAATATACTGCTCAGCAGCATTGTTGAAATCCAGCATATGAGGCGCTTCTGCATCATAGTTTGTCAGATAAAAAGGCCGTACAGCTAAAGTTATTGCACTTGCAGTAACGAAAAAAATTTCATCTGCCTGGGTGATGGTCTTTGACTGAGAAGAATGATTTTCTAATGCACTAATATATCTGCCAATAGACACATAACAACCACTTTTATCACTGCCCATGAACTGAATTAAATCTTTCACTGCTAAATCTGCATCAAAGTGGTTGTTATTTGTAATTCCTTTCCATCCTTTCAGATCAGTTAACATTACAAGAACACGCATAGATAGAGATGTAACAATAGTAATATCTTGGGCCCCCGAAGGACATTCACTGAACTCTGAAAGAATAAGAAAACTAAGAGAAGTCAGCTTGCGTGCCTGGTATCTCCACATTCTTCTTTCTTCAGTTGTACCAATTGCCAGAAAGCAAAAGTTCAGCTTTGAATCTAACCAAAGAGAAATATAGACCCATTAGTAATGTATTAAGTATGTTAAACAAAAAGAAAAAGGGGGAGTGATGAGGGTGGGGCGGGGACAGCTCTTTTGAACTCTCAAAACTAAGAAAAACAGCGCAACAAAAAGTATCTTGGCATTCATTATTTCATATAATCTCTTGTCATGTAATTAAAATAAACTGACTTGTATAATCGGAAAGTGAACATCAAATCCAATAAAATAACATCCAAATAAGAGGATATACCAGAAGATTTCAGGCTTTCCAGTACAATTGTAAAGCACAGTTTCATAGAATCTATTCTCTTGCAGTGGACCTTTTCATGTTGAGTGGAGATACGGGTAATGAAGAACAGAAATGGTCTCAACAAATTGTTTGAAATCCAATTTGCTGTCATCAGACCAGTATAATGATTCACTGCCATCTCCCACTCTTGCTGAAGTTGCAGAGAAACTGTCTTTGTGACCTTGAAGCGCCTCCATACTCTCTATTAACATCCAAAAAATAGCCATTATTTCTCCATTTTGATACAAACAGAAGCCACAGATGAAAACTATAATGTACTAACAAATTGCAGTTCCAACTTTCTAGTGTTCTGTTTATAACAAAGTACACCTCAAGTACACATTTTTTTGTTTTCAATGATTCTAAGTTTATCAGCTTCATGTGTTGAACAAAACAATACCAAGCATTGTTAAGAGCATCAAGTAAAATATCCTAAGAAAACTTGGACACTAAATATTGCGTTTCACTTTGTAACCCAATGCTTCTATAAGCAGTCAAGAAATGACACTGATGAATAACTGCTCACAAACAAAAAAATTGGCATCAAAAGGAAGTAGCAAGGCAACACTGACTCCATTTTGATGTCTATGGAAAGTAAGATGTTGTGATCATATAGGGTGATCCAGAACCAGAACTCATGGCCAAGAGATCACATCAAGCTAAAAAATTTCCACTGGGCCGAGGCTCATTAAGAAACAATGGAAACTTCTAAATGGTAGGCATGTTGTAATAGAGTATATCAATAAGATTCTATCACTCCTCCCTATACTTGCCTAATAGTTTTCCGTTGTGAAAGACAGTTGTTACATACAGTTGCTATACAGCTAATTATTTTTACTCCTTTACCAGATCTCTAACTCACAGTTGAGGCTCGCTCATCTACAAATATGAGAAACCACAGCTATGTCAAAAAGAGAAGAATAATAGTTTTACAGATTTTTATTTTTTTTTCTCAACCTTAGAGTTTTCTTTTCTCTCTCAATTTTCTCTTCTCGTAAACTTGTAATCATAATGTGTCAAACCAGTATCAGTGTCAGACATTGCATTAACACTTTAATTACTTCTAGTTGTCTTTTTTATAATTTCACATCGCTATAAAATTGAGTACAATAACAACTAGATAAATTTTAGCATTTTATTATGTCTACAATGATCCATACTCGTTTAAAACACGAATTCTCTCTCTTTTGTATAAGATTTTATTTATACTAATTTAACATTATTTTTGTACAAGTCATATGTATCCTCTGCATAAGACAATTTTGTTTGAATGAGATAAAGACCATTTTAAACTTCTCCCTCCGAATATTTAATATCATTGGTTACCTAGGTTTCGAATTTAAAACCACTAAATTAATTTTATGCATGCTGTAAGTTTGCAATGCCACAATTTACCGTATTCCCGCGCCCAAGTGGTGTGGTAATTTTAAAAATGAGAGAAAATGGAAAAAACCTGAATGAAGAGAGCAGCAGCAGCAGCTCGTTTTGCATAATTGCGAAGTTCTCTTTCCTGAGAGACCTTCTGAAGAAGGGCGTCTCGCGTTATCTCCTTCGCACTTGCTCCTCTCAACGACACCTTAACGGCGAAAATTAACAAAACCTCCATAATCAGAACACCGAGTAATGATCAAATCGAATTACTTGAATAACTGACCGCGGAGGAAAATCGAGCGCAGTATTCATGCGAAATTAAAGAACGAGATTGATTAATTGATTGATTGCAGGTAAGAAGAGTGAGTGAGTACCTACCTGCTGCTTACGAGGTGCGTCCATGGAAATCACTAATAGAGCTCAGCCTCGATTCTCAATTCCCTATCTTTCCCTTTTCCATCGCCCTCTTTTTCTTTGCTTGACTTAATTTCGGTGTCAAAAAAACAATTCCGAACAAGAAGTTTGTTTTAAGTTTCCTCGTCACGAAGTCGACAGCTGATTTTCTTTTTATTTTGTGATTTGTGAAAAAATGTGTACTATCCGGGTTATAATGGCTGTTAAGGTAAATGTGGGAATGGTTGTTACATTCTTGTAAGATATGAGAGATTTTTTATTTTTTAGTTACATGAAAAAAACGTAAGATATTAGTGGTTTTTTTTATTTTTTAGTTATATGGAGATAAAAAAAAAAAAAAAATATTAATTGATAAAAAAATATTTATGTGATTTTTATTCTTTATAAATTATATTATTATTATTTTTAAACTTGTTATGATATTATTAAGAACATAAAAAATAATATGCTTGTTATTATTTAATTTTTTTTGTGATATTATTTTTATAAAAAATTCTATAAATAAAAGATGACAAAAAAACAAAATAAATATTTATTTTATACTCTAATTCACTTGATTGTAAAATAAAAGATGTATATTTTTTTATATTTTATATATATATAAAAAAAATGAGTAGATCCTAGAAGTGATGGTGTTGGTTGCTGGTGAGAGAAATCGTAAATATATGACAGGGTGTGTGTTTACGCGCGAAGGATGGAGAGTGGAAATTGCAGTTGCAACACAAGATATGGTATTGCTACCGGTGGGGATAGGTGGCACCCAAGCCTCCATTGCAAATCCTTCAAGTCTTCTTCCCTTTCCCTCAAACCACCATCCTCCAAACCTTTTTCCCTCTCTTTCCGCCGCAACCTCCGCCATGTCACACACTACCTACCGCCGGACTCCGACTCCCTCGTCCACGCACTCCACGTCTCCTCCCGCGCTGCCGACACCCAACTCGTCAAGACCGTTCACGCCACGCTGCTTAAACTCCACGAACACGACACACGCCTTTTCAACGCCCTCATCTCCGCTTACCTCAAACTCCGCCTCTTCCCTCACGCGCTACGTCTCTTCCTCTCCCTCCCTTCACCCAACGCCGTCTCATACACCACCCTCATCTCCGCCCTATCCAAGCGGCCCCACCACGAGCGCCATGCGCTCAAGCTCTTCCTCCGAATGACGCGCTCCCACCTCATCCCCAACTCGTACACATACGTCGCCGTTTTAACTGCCTGCACAAGAATCCTCCACTTCCAGTTGGGCCTCCAGGTCCACGCTGCCGCTCTCAAAACGGCTCATTTCGATTCCACCTTCGTCGCAAACGCCCTCGTCTCTCTCTACGCCAAACACGCCCCTTTCCACGTTGCGCTTAAACTCTTCAACCAAACACGCCAGAGGGACCTTGCTTCGTGGAACACTATTATCTCTGCTGCGGTGCAGGAATCCATGTACGACACTGCGTTTCAGTTATTCCATGACATGCAGACGACGGATGCGTTTCAAGTCGATGATTTCACCTTGTCGATACTTCTGTCTGCGTGTGCGTCTTTTGTGGAAGGTCAGCAAGTTCACGCGCACGCTGTTAAATTAGGGTTGGAAACTAGTTTGAACGTTGGGAATGGACTCACTGGGTTTTATACTAACTTTGGAACCCTTGAGGATGTGGAGTGGTTGTTTGAGGAGATGAAAGTGAGGGATGTTATAACTTGGACTCAGATGGTGACCGTGTATATGGAGTTTGGGTTGGTGGATTTGGCTCTGAAGGTGTTTGATGAAATGCCCGAGAAGAATTCTGTGTCTTATAACACCGTTTTGTCTGGATTTTGTCAAAACGAGGAAGGCTTAGAGGCGCTGAAGTTGTTCGTCAAAATGGTGGAGGAGGGTTTGGAGTTGACGGATTTTAGTTTGACTAGTGGAGTAAATGCTAGTGGACTGCTTGGTGATCCCAGGGTCAGCAAGCAGGTTCATGGGTTTACCGTGAAGTTTGGGTTTGGATCAAATGCCTGTATTGAAGCGGCATTGCTTGACATGTACACGAGGTGTGGGAGCATGGTGGATGCGGAGAAGATGTTTCTGAGATGGGAGGTGGAGCAGTTTAGCTCTGTGTCTTGGACAGCCATGATATGTGGCTATGCTCGAAACGGGCGGCCAGAGGAGGCCATTTCTCTTT
Organism: Phaseolus vulgaris; assembly: GCF_051622355.1. Classification (NCBI taxonomy): domain Eukaryota; kingdom Viridiplantae; phylum Streptophyta; class Magnoliopsida; order Fabales; family Fabaceae; genus Phaseolus; species Phaseolus vulgaris. Next base: position 48,022,747 of record NC_143498.1, read on the forward strand.
TCCACGTTGGTCGATCGAATGAAAAGGTGATTATGGATGAAGTTGTGGTGACTTCGATGCTTGGTATTTGTGGAACTGTTGGCCATCATGATATGGGTAAACAAATTCACGGTCATGTTGTTAAATGTGGCTTGGGATCTAATTTGCAAGTCGGAAATGCACTTCTTAGCATGTATTTTAAGTGTGGGAACGTGGATGATGCGATGAAGTTGTTTCATGATATGGCTTATACAGATATAGTTACATGGAATACTTTAATCTCGGGAAATCTTATACACAGACAGGGGAACAGAGCATTGGAAGTATGGGTGGAAATGCAAGAGAAGAACATAAAGCCTGACCAAGTTACATTTGTTTTGATAATTTCAGCTTACAGGCAAACTAACTCAAATTTCGTTGATGATTGTCGTAGTTTGTTTAACTCGATGAGAACTGTTTATCAAGTTGAGCCCACATCCTTGCATTATGCTTCCTTCATCAGTGTTTTGGGTCACTGGGGTTTTCTGCAAGAAGCATTAGAAACTATCAATAAAATGCCTTTCCAGCCTTCTGCTCTTGTTTGGCGCGCTTTGCTGGACGCTTGCAAACAGCATCAGAATAATATCATTGGAAGATGGGCTGCTCAGAATATTCTTTCCTTCGAACCTAAAGATCCTTCAACGTTTATACTTGTTTCAAATCTGTATTCTGCTTCTGGGAGATGGGACCGCTCCGAAATGGTCAGGGACGAGATGAGACAAAAGGGGATTCGCAAACACCCAGCTCAAAGTTGGATCATTTCTGAGAAGAAAATACATACATTTTATCCGAGAGATAGATCACATCCTCGGGAGAAAGACATATACAGTGGTTTGGAAATTCTGATCTTGGAGTGCCTAAAAGTTGGATATGAACCTGACACAAGCTTTGTTCTCCATGAAGTAGAGGAGCATCACAAGGAAATTTTTCTATTCCATCACAGTGCTAAACTGGCAGCAACTTACGGGATACTGATGACCAAGCCTGGAAAGCCCGTTCGAATTGTAAAGAACATCCTTCTTTGTGGGGACTGCCATACATTTTTAAAATATGCATCAATTGTCACGAAAAAAGATATATTTCTGAGAGATTCTTCTGGATTTCATTGTTTCTCCGGTGGCCAGTGCTCGTGTAAAGACTGCTGGTGAAACGCTGGTTCTTGTAGCCGGTCGTGATTTATATCAGTGGTCTTTGCTAATTTTGTTAGTTATAGGATAGCAATGTTAGGTAAGAGTTGTATGAGAGATTTTTCTGTAGATGTTACTACGAATTTGGTGGAACCAATCATCTAAGGAGAAAATGAGTAAAACAGCAAGAGGAAGTGGAAGAAAGATTCTCCTTTTAGAAATGTTTCTGTAAAAAATTTAGGGGTTAGAACTGCACAGTTTCATCTGAACAAAGATGTATTTTGTGAGTTTATTGATAACCTTCGCTGTCTGGGATCTAACACGGTCAAGTATTTACCAACTCAGCTTGGTATTTTGTCGGAGTTTTGACTATTGAAATATTTACTCCAACTACATAAATTTTTAATGTTAGATGACTTTTTTATTGTATGAGAACAGCATCTCCTTTTTTCCTCGAAGGTTACACTTGATGCAATATAATAGTTTGATTTGGCATTATTTAAAATTTTTTGGGAGATAAACACCTTTTATCTCAACCAACAACATTTTCAATCACTTCGTCTCTTGTACCAATTTAATAGATAAAGGCAATTTTTTTTATAACTCAAATAATATTATTCGTTATTTTATAATAATTTCACTATATCTAAATAAAGGTTAATTTTTTCACATGACTTTCGTAAAATTAATCAATCCTTTTTTCAACAAAAATACTTATTGTTCCTGCTAAGGAGATGGGACCTAGAGAACTATTGAAGTCTTCTTCTTCCTCCTTCGGTCGGGCAAGTGAATGGGTGATGAACTGGGATTTTTCTCGTCCTCCTGCTTATCCTTCGGCACGCAGGACTCGGTCGTCGGGTGAACACCGGATGGTGGGGGTACCTGCGAAGGCACTCCGACGCTCAAGTCAATAAAGCGGGTGGTTAGCTCTCAGGTAGGTGAACAGTAATAATGACATACCTTACTCCTTGGAATGCGTGCTATTTATATTATTCTAATGGGCCTACCTTGTTGGGCCCGTTTATCGAGGTGGATACTGCTTAGGGTTGCATTACCTAATTCTTGATGATGGATTAGCTTCACTGATCCCGGTTTGAGCGTTAATTGTAATGGGGCTCGGCCATCGGCCAAATTGTCATGGTGAGGGTCAGCCGTCGGCCAAATACCTGTGGTCTTCGACCGTCTCAGTTAAGTCTTCTAAGGTCTCGGTCTCTTGGCCAAGTCTCCAAAGGTCTTGGCCTCTCGGTCTCTCGGCCAAGTCTTCAAAGGTCTCGGCCTCTAGGCCACATGGCCAAGTCTTCTAAGGTGTCGGCCACTCGGCCAAGTCTTCTAAGGTGTCGGCCACTCGGCCAAGTCTTCTAAGGTGTCGGCCTCTCGGCCATACCGGTACACTTATGTTTTAACATATTTATTTTCATCATTAATCCCAACAAACATCAATGTTAGATGTCTACCCAGTTCATCAAGGTGCTTATATAAAAAACGAAGTTCATCGGGATACTACTCGAGCCCAAATGATGGATATAGTGAGAAAAATTACCCTAATTTGGTTTTGGACTTGATGGTTTTGGACTTGATGTCTGTGAAAGAGAGTTGGAAGTATAGAATTCTAAGGTCATTGCTTTCTGCATCCAATTGCACCCTGCAAATTTAAAATTCTAAGTTTGTTCTTGTGGTATTAAATGACAGCAGAGGGGATTGTTTGTTTTGCTCATGTGTTGTTGTGACTTCTTTGAGTATTTCACACTTGGTGGTGTTTGGTGGTGATGTTTAAAGTGTAGTGTGGATATTCATTTTCTGAATTTGTGATGAAGTGAAGATGGTGAAGGGAGGGAAACTAACTTTGTTGTTTCGTCCAACATGGGTCAACCATCTAGTGCATGACTCCAACAGTGGATATATGTTATTCAATGACATATTGTCCTACCCACGAATAGACCTTTTATAAATGAGATTCAAATTCCTCCAGTACATTTTGAAAAAGTGTTCTTATGTACATGTTTGTTACAATTTAAAAACATTATTTTCATAATGATATGAAAACAAATGTAATTTTTACAAATTAATAATGTATTTATTTATAAAAGTGTGACATAACCACTTCAATATTTCGTTTGGACAAAGTTGACGTCTTCTAGTTAGTTATACATGTGCATCAATGCGGAAGTCTTCATGAATATCCATCACCATCCACAAATTATTTAAGAGTCTCAAGTACAACACATTGATTGGTATCACACTTTTATTAGCAAAAATTGTGTTTTCCAATAAGATACAACGAAAAAATCCTTATAGCACAATCTATCTCTAGTGAACACAACACTCCTCGTACCTCTCGAAGCCAAGTCAACCTCACGTATGCACCCCGACAATGCCTTATCTTTGTCATGGCATTACCCATGTCCACACCTAACAACTCAACCAACATTGTTGTAGTCGCAGTTGAATCCAACGTGGTGTGTGTGCAAAACTATCCCACACCAGGGATATAAAGCAATGTCAACGCTTTGTTCAAAGTGATCATCATCTCACTAATAAGAAGGTGAAAATTATTGGTGTCTTAGTGTCATCTCTCCACAAAGTCAAATATCAACCACTTATCAGTGGTCTTATAATTGTTATTGCACAATGACAATAACTTAGAGTTAAGCATCGCAACCTCGATATGCCAATAAAGGGTCCCAAGTTTATTTAACTTTCAAGACCAACTTCATTTTCCCTCAATCCTAACAGAAAAAAATATGGGTGTTTGTAAGTACAAACAATTCCACAAATCCAAATATCACAATTAAGTGCAGTCTTTGTTTCTTACCTCACCCTCCCACTAACAAATGTATCAACATGTCTTCCAAAAAATCCATCCTAGTATCAAGTCTTCTTATAGGTGCAACTATTACATTATCATCACTAGCTAGCATCAACAACTTGTACACAATCTTTCCTGCAAATCAACTCTATCTATCAACACCTCGAGAGACAATACCTCTTATCCTAGTCATATATGTGCATATTAAATAAATCATATATTATTCAAATTTATTATTTCATAAATTAAATTAGAAGGAAATTTTAATACATATATTTTTCAAAATAAAAATTCATTTTGGATTGCTCAAATTCATAATGTATTTTTCTAAAATTGAATACATTCTGGATTGTGCAATCTGAAATGCATTTCTAGATCCAAAATGTCTTTCAGATTGTGTAATCCATAATTTATTCTTTTCCATAATGTATTCAAGTTTTGAAAAAATACATTCTTAATCAATCCAAAATACATTTATGGATATGAAAATGTCTTATGAATTGTGAAATAAACAATTTATTAAATATTTGAAAAGTACATTTTGGATTGTGTAATTAGAGACTTTCCTAAAGAACCAATCCAAAATGAAATTAAACAACAGTAAATGTTTTTTTTTTCAAAAACAAACTTCTGCAACGATAACATTAGCGTGATGGGATAACATATGGCAAAGGTGGTTCTTAACAACAAACAATGGGTCCCAGCGATGGGTTTGGAACACTTGAAGCAAAGGAAGCAGCAAAAGGTGCACAATGACAAGTGGATAATAAGTGAAAATGAAGAAAAAAATAGGATAAAAATATATATTTGATTAAGAATATTTTGGTCTTTTAACCACCCGTGGGAGTGCACATGAAAACTATGTAATTATGTTGTGCAGAAATAAATAACTTTAAATAAATGTTTGTCAATCAATAGGAACAAGTGTACCAACATTTTTCCCACTTCTTTTTCCTACACCACATGATTTCTTTATTTATGCACCTCCATTACTGTGAAAAATCTAAATTTTCCATGTAATTTATTTTCAAATTATTAGTTTGAAATATATTTTGAGATTGTGTAATTTTAAAATGCATTTTATGTAATTTGAAAATTCATTCTATATCACACACTCCAAAAATATATTATGAATTACATAATCAAAATTTCAGAATTATATTTATAGATTCTCCAGTGTGAAAATAGTTTACAAATTCTTTGGAAGTCAAAATTATAATTATAGATTACACAATGCATAGTCTTTCTAGTGGGATGATGTTCTTGTGCAATTTGGAGGACAATTTATTATAAGTACAAATTAGACTATTTGCGTCAAAATCGTATGATTCTTAAACTCACTTTAACGTAAGTTATTGTTCCCAATTGCGACTTCTTGTTTGCATAATCCAAATATAACTTGAAAATAATGTCACCTCCACAACTGATCAAATCCTTTGAAAAAAAACGAAAAATTACCCAAAAAGATTTAACTAATTTCAAATACCTACAAAACTTTCACTTCCAGATATATTCTTTACTGAATTCAATATCGAAAGCAATAGTTCGCAAATAAGGACACACATTAAGGACAATGATAAATATTTTGGAGTTTGAATGAATTATAAAACAAAAAAGGGGAAAATAGGCATTTTAAAAAAATAGGGGTGAAGGAAAATACGGAATTTTGGATTTTTTGTTTTTGACAAAAATATCTTTCCTGAAAAATAGTTTTCAGAATATATTTTAGAAAAAAAATGGTTTTAGATTTTGCAAGTTTACTGAAATTTTAATGTTCATAAATCATAATACATTTCTATTGTCAAAAAATAAAATTAAAATGTGGTTCTATATTTTGCAGGTTTCCTAATATTTTAATTTTCATAATACACTTCTATTGTAAAAAAAAAGTAAAAATATGGTTTTAAATTTTGCACGTTCTTAATATTCTAATATTCGATCACTACAAACTCAACCACTTCCACCAATCACTTTTTGTAATCATGGTCAGAGTTGATTTAATGATATTTTGTTTTATTTACGGGTTTTCTTTTGTTCTATCTTTAAGCTAATATTTCTTATCCTTTTTTGCTAGAGTTTTGTATTTGGAATTTTTTTTCTCCTTCGTTAAGAAAATAAAAATATACATTTTAGAAAGTCTTAATTACTTTCTAATTATTTCATTAATTTGAGTATTTTGAATTATTGTTGTTAAAAAAATTGTTCTATACTGTTTATCCCACTCAACTGAGTCATAATAGCGTTGAATTGAATAATCAAAGTAAGCAATTGATATTCTTTGTGACTAATCCTTATTTTCTTACATTACCACAGTGTTATTTGTAAACTATATGACTATGAATTAAAATAAAATCCAAATCATATAGTAAAATAAAAGTTATGACGAATGGTGTTACGTTTAATTTTCCCTCAACCTGTGAATTGAACACGAGAAATGGGCATGCCTCACCCTCATCCACCTCTCCTTATCCTCTTCACAAGAAACATTACGCATGTTTAGTGTTCACCACATCACACCATTAAAGAACAATCTTAGCCAAACAATGCTTGTTAACGTTAACATGTGAGAAATATTAGGTTATCTGGCTGTTGCTTCGTGTTGCTGTTCAGTTTTGGGACCTATATTTTCTTTTTCTTCAATTTGTTGGTTTCAGATCTACTTTTGTTTTGTATATTTAATAATACAAGGGTCAACAATAAGATTCGTAGCATTTGTTTAAGAAATGGTGAGAATAGAAAATAGTTTTTGTTTTTTTAAGAGATTTCGGTGCCCTTGCGTTAAGGATTGGAATATAAATGAACTGAGTGAACAACACGCTATTTTTGTCTTTTAAATTTATTTTATGCGTTTTTTAGAAAGATTGTGGTGCTTTTTGGTTCGTAAGTTACAGCAGGTTACATAACTTTTAGGTAGATTGATTTAATTGGACAAATTTTAATACTTAAATTATTTAAAAACCATATCTCAAAAAGGAAAATTTAATTTAAATTTAAAAATATTTTTAAAAAATATTTAGCGTAATCCCAAAAACTACAATTCAACGAGTATAAAAGTGTATGAAATAAAGAAATTTCTTTATTTTTTAATATATGTTTAAGGAAAAAAAATAGTATTAAGTAAAATTTAAGTCTATTTTAATTTTATAAAATCGATTAATAGAATGAGATCAAAATTTATTAACTCAAAACTATATATTTATAAATAATCCAATAGTGAGAATGATCCAATAAAATTAACATATTTTTTATAAAATAGATTCTAAAAATAATTTTAATATCAAATTAAAAATGAAATTTAAATTTAAATCATCTTATAAAGTTTCACACCAACTTATTTATTATAAAATATCTTATTTTTATTGAACATGTGATATTAAAAAAAAACACATATAATATGATTGAGAGATATAAATTTATAATAATTATAAATAAAAAGGTTGAATAATTATAATAATTTAATTTAGTTATATAATATATAAATAAATAATTAAAGTGTGTATTAAAAAATAAACAGTATTATCTATTAAAACAATTGCATTAAGTGTATGATTATTCGATAAAAATACTAGATTAGTACATGTAGAGAATGTAATAAAAGGTTTGGGAGTGGTAGTGCCTTAAGTAGAAGTTCTTTATGACCACTCAAATTACATGATTTGGAAATCGACATCGTCGTGGTGCGGCCTATTAAAATAGGGTTCATTGATGTTTTATTATAGTATGATGTAAAAGATAAATGCACGTTTACATTTAGCAATGTATTTTAAAACTTTTTCTTAAAAGGTCATTACCTCATGTTTCTGTTCTCTTTTAAACTCTGAAGAGAGATTGTAATTTGCACAACACCAAATTTAGAAAAAATCCAAAGCATATTTATAGCAAACCTCATCCATTAACACCTATGTTGTAACAAAATAATGTCATTTTACAGCCTCTAAAACAAGACAAGCTACTGTGTCTGATTGTGCTTGGACTCTTTGGAAAAGACACTGTTACCATCTTGGTACATTTTTTCCCTTTTTTAACACAAATTAGACTAAGGTTTCTACTCACCAAAATAAAGATGGTGAATTTCTCAACTATGATATTAAAGTTAAAAAAATTGTAAAATTGTAAAAGTGTGTCATCATGGCTTGACCTCTAACCCCCGTTGATGAAATAAATGGGAGGTGGCATGCATCAGAGTTATGACTTATGAACTTCTAATAAATTACCTTTTTCTCCTATTTTTCTTCTTAGTCTTCTGTTTTTTTACTCTCAATTATTACTATTCATATTATATTTATTTTTTTGGACTTTTGTTCTTGCCAATCATTACTTCCAGTTAGGAGCTGTTTAATTTACAAAACATTACATTTTGAAAAACTGCTATAAAATATTAAAAAATAAACTTTACATAAAAGTAATAAAATCTATATGCAAACATTATTTTAAAAGAAAACAAATCCTCCATTTTCCTAAAGATATCACATATTTATGATAAAATATTATTTTCATATTTTAATGAAATGAAAACATACCTTTAAGAAAATAGGAAAACAATAAAAATAACTCAACACGTGCATATAATTTAAACGAGTCATGAAATTGAAATTAAATAGTATTGTGAATAACCTAACAATAATAATTTTAATAATGGTGTAAAAGCGTGATTCAACTAAAGAAGTTTTTCTGACGGAGTTTATTCAACTAAAAACACTGTTTTTTTCTTTCTATAATACTTTATTTTGTTATTTGTGTATTAATTTTTGACATACGAACATATACTATCCTATATATATGAAGATGAAATTAATAAACAACTGTTATACACTGTTTTTAGTCTGCTACACGGTTTATTCACTGTTTTTAGTGTGCTACACTGTTTTTAGTGTGCTACACTGTTTTTAGTGTGCTCCACTGTTTATTAATCACAAATTATGCGTTTTATAATATTGATTAAATTATAATTTTGATATTTTCACTTTTATTCATACTTTTAGCCTATTTTTTATTTTGGACTCTCTAATTAAAACGAACAACTTTAATTTACTCCTTAATTATTTTTATTTGTATTAAATTAAAATAAGGGAAGAATAATAATATATTGTATTAAATTAGAAATAAGATATCAGGTCCGTATAGTCTAATATTATACTCATATATTTCTGATCCAAACGACACGTTTGAAGCGAATCGAAGTAACAAAACGACACGTGTGGATTAAAACACCTGGGTTGGAGAATGGGAAGAAAATAAAGAGGTGATTAATAAGTGGATCGGTGAGTTGTTGGTAAGAGGCATAAAAAGAGGGGTAAAAGCGGAAATGCAAAATGTTGCATGCAAAAACTCAGATTTTGAGGGCAAAGTGTGAGGACGCTTGGCCTGAGATCGCACCCATTTATTACCAACACTTCAATGTCATATTCTTCACTCTCAGTCTCTGCCACCAAAACCAAAACTCTTCTAATCTCAACCCTCTCTTTCTCTCTTTCTTTCTTTCTTTCTTCACAAACAAAACACAATCATGTGTTCTGCAACCACCGTCTAGGTAGACAACAGAAACCACCGGCTTTCTGAATTCTGTAGCAAAAGGTTAAAAAACAGCTCCAATGGGTACTGCTACATGGGGTCCAGGGGCATCTTCATCCATCAAGCTCTTTCTGTTCATGGCGCCTCTTGTGCTTGTTGCAGGGCTTGTTTCTGTTTTCGGTCCTAACCCCTCTAGTTGGCTTTTCACTGCAAAGCCATCTGCGTTATTATTCAGCTCTGTTACTTCCTCAACTGGTAGTACAGGTGCTGTGACCACCCCTTCTGAGGTGAAGCAGAGAGAAGGGTTGGTGGTGGTTGCCGTGGATAATCGCGCAGGAGAGAATGTTATCTCTGATGACACTCACTTCAACCTCTCCTCTACCCCTCCATTTTCTGTTCAGGCCATACAAACACCTCAACAACATGTGAGAGCTTTTTCTTCTTTAATTATTATAATTCAACTCTTAAGTTTGTCATTTCTTTTTCTTTATATAAAAGCCATTACAACAGGGGTAGGATTGGACCCAATTTGGTTACAACTCTACTTTCCTCATAAAGAATCCAATTTTCACAGCGATAATCCAAATAATAAAGCTAAGGATAGACACTCTGCTATGAGAATCAGAGCCACAACACCGAACTGTGCAATAAATGTTTTGAATAAAAAGATTATACGAATTAATTAAGGTCAAACTTGAATCTGATGCTGTGTTTAAGTTTTCTTCCTCGAGTTATTAGTACTTTATATCTGGGTATTTAACTTTTCTTTCCCAAGTTACTTGTAATCTATCCAAGTTTTGTTCGGTAGAAAAATAGGTAGTACTCTGGAGTAAGGAAGCTTCAAAGATGAAATTTTCGTGAAAATGCCAGATGATTTTTATATTTAAGAAGGAAAGAATGTACAGATAGAAAGAAAAGAATGTAACCAAAACCATTGAGAATGTTACAGACCAGATACCTTAACTTTTTCTTAAACTTTTTGCAGAAAAGATATAGGAGTTTGAAAAAATTTGTTGAGGCATAATACCCAAATGAAGGGGGAGAGAGAGATTTTATCTTATTATTATATAATTTGACTGTGTAGTTATTTTAATTCTATTATTTTTATAGTAAAATTTACAGAGTAAGGAGATGCAATAGCTCAGTTTAAGTTATAGCAGAGGAAAACATCGAGCTCACATAGCACTTGGTTGTTGTTTAAAATTTTCCAGATTGAAATTGTAGAATGAATATAATTTTGGAACGTTCCTCGTCATGAGGAATTAAAAATTGACATTTAACTGAACCTTACGTCTACGCACTGCTATTATAATATAATAATATATTTGCTTCATCACAAAAAAAGAGAAATATTTTTGCTTTGTTTTCATCTTTTCATCTTTTCGAGACAGGTTTTCTCGGTGAAACGGAACGGAAGGAATTGAAATAATGCAAATTGATGTATCAACTTGGATGTTACATAGTAATTGTTGCGATCCAATGAGTTATTTACGTGTTTGAGGATTTCAGACCTATAATTTATGACTATCCTTTCCCCTTGTTGAATATAGTGACTTCGTAAATACGAAAAGAAATACGTATCTCCATGATCCATCCTTTGGGTTTTTACTTTTCAGATACTTTAGTTGGTTTACAGTGTGCAATTTGTTTCTAGAAGTTACGAAACTAAATTGGAGTGACAAATATTTGACTGTGTTTATCTTCTAAATTAGTTTTTGGATCATATCCATTCTAGATGGAAATTAGTTCAATTTCTTATACATTCAACCCCTGCACTGCACATGTAGTAATGATTACAAAAAGGTTTTGGCTTTAAGAAACTAGTTGTGAAATTCCTTTTCAAGACAGGGGAATAGACAAGAGACAACTTGTTAGGTAGAGCATTGTAGTATGGTTGAAATTAAAATGTTGTCCATTCGTGAGTTTTAAATAAAGGTGGTGACGACCCGTCATTTTATTTACCAGAACAGGGATGAAGAAACCGTTCCCCAAAATTTGGGCAACCTGAGTTCCGTGAATGAGTCTTATGTAGCAGCAGAGAGGCCAAAACTGCAAAGAAAATTCAGCATCTTAGATAGAACTGAAGCAGGTCTAGTAAAAGCTCGAGCTGCAATTAGAGAAGCAAGAAACGGAAATCAAACGCAAGATGCAGACTACGTTCCTATTGGACCAATGTACATGAATGCCAAAGCATTTCACAGGTAAAAGAAGCAAATAACATAAGGGCTTTGTTGGTTTAAGATAAGTAAGTAATTTGATTTTTGTATGTGACAGGAGTTTCTTGGAAATGGAGAAACAGTTGAAAGTGTATGTGTACGAGGAAGGGGAGGCTCCAGTTTTTCATAACGGACCCTGCAAGAGCATATACTCGATGGAGGGGAATTTCATCCATGGTATTGAGATGAATGAGAAGTTCAGAACAAGAGATCCTGAGAAAGCACATGTGTTTTTCTTACCTTTTAGTGTGGCAATGTTGGTCCAATTCGTGTATGTACGTGACTCTCATGACTTTGGCCCCATAAAAAAAACTGTCACGGATTACGTCAATGTCATCGCAGGAAGATACCCCTATTGGAACAGAAGCCTTGGAGCTGATCATTTCTATATTGCTTGCCACGATTGGGTAATTAAACATTATTATTATTATTATTGTTATATTTTAATAATTGTCAGAAAATAATTAATAATTGTAAATTGGTTTTCAGGGGCCAGAGACTTCACGTTCTGTTCCTAATTTGCAAGATAATTCGATACGTGTGTTGTGCAATGCCAACACTTCTGAGGGGTTCAAGCCTTCCAAGGATGTTTCTTTGCCGGAAATCAATCTCCAAAGTGGTTCCATAAACGGTTTGATTGGTGGGCCGTCTGCTTCTAAACGTCCACTCTTGGCCTTCTTTGCTGGTGGGCTTCACGGCCCAATTAGGCCCATTCTTCTTGAACACTGGGAAAACAAGCAGGAGGACATGCAGGTTCACAGGTACCTCCCCAAGGGTGTCTCATACTATGAGATGCTGAGGAAGAGCAGGTTCTGCCTTTGTCCTAGTGGGTACGAGGTAGCAAGTCCCAGAGTAGTGGAGGCAATCTACACAGGGTGTGTCCCAGTTCTCATTTCAGATCACTATGTCCCTCCCTTCAGTGATGTTTTGAATTGGAAGTCCTTTTCCGTTGAGGTTTCGGTTGAGGACATTCCCAAATTGAAGGATATTTTGTTGAGTATTTCTCCAACACAGTATATAAGAATGCAGAGGAGAGTGGTGCAAGTTAGGAGGCACTTTGAGGTGCACTCTCCTCCCAAGAGATTCGATGTCTTTCACATGATCCTTCATTCTGTGTGGCTTAGAAGATTGAACTTTAAAGTCCACCACCATCATCAATCACAACTCTCTTAATACCACGATCAACATTTTATTTTCTCATTCATATCCTATGTAATAGACTGTCATTCTTTTCCATTGTCAGAAGCAAAAATAATATCTTTATTTGCATAAAGTACAAATTTCTGTATCAAAACCAACCTACTAAGGTACCAATATGTTTGATAGATGAATATAAAGCAAACAATCGTTGCGAACTTACTAAATTGGTAGAACAGATTCAATCATGTTATCCCGGCTATTTTTGCTTCATCGGAATGCTTTCTTATCTGAAAGCACCTTCTTGCTTTTAAGGCGATTCTGCTGTCCTGTAGCAGCCCTTTAAAATTGCAACTTTAATTAACAACTGTGAGTTATGTGTCCTTCACCATGAGGTGATTCTGGCAGTTTTCAGAACAGGAAAAGATGAGAATATATAGACTCAATCTGTGTTGTTTAAGAGAGCAAGATTTGATACCTTAAGTCTAACATCCAAATAAAGCACATCATATCGAAGATGACCCTAACCAGGAGGGATCCACCATAATAAAATATTTTGTACACGTTGCAATAAAACTAAGACATATTCCCCTTCCCATTCCATGTTCCCCCATTAGTCCTTATTCTGGTTTCAAACAATCATAACATGGGTATGGATTAATGTTATACATGGTTCTCACCCCACTACACATGTACACTTTTGAAGCTAAAACATTTTTTTGTATGTATGTTTTACAGAGGGTTTTGGTGTTTCCTCTCTCTAGTCTCATTTTGTTGATCCTAATCGGTAATGTTGCAAGATCTTCAGTTTTTTGTCATAAAGATTGTATATCTCCGAAATGCCTAAGTTAGACCTTTGTATAAGACAGTTGAAAGTTGTGTACTTTGCCTTGATTGGTAGACACATTTATAACACCGTGGTGGGCCTTTGATACTCTACCTAAATTAGGGTAGGTTATCAAATTAACCTTGAAAAATACTTTGATTATTTTAAGATGATTTTTTTCTGCACTATATCAATTTGAACTTACACCTGATTTATTAGTGAAATAATGGAAATGTTCTTACAAAATGATAAAAATGACCTTAAATGGAAGGATGTGGATAAAAGAATACTTCCAGAATTCCTTTTTCATAATAGATTTTCAGATTTGGATTTTCTGAAAATTCTTTTCCATAATACATTTTCAGATATTGTGTTTTGAATTTCTTTTCCAACATGTTGAATTTCGAATTTACTTTTTTTGAAATTAAATTTTAAGTATTTTTTAATTTTGGATTTTCAAATCCATATAACAAATAGTAATTTTAGAAATTTTGAAAGGTGATAAGGTGCAGGTTCAAACTGGTATGATACATGAAAAAATTGTCTTACCTTAATCATGCTATGTTAAATGATATTTGTTGTATCTATTAAAACTATGTTGACCAAGTCTAATGGATATTCGATCAATCATCTTGATATATATATATAACAAATTTAAATGATAATAATAATAAAATTATTTTTAAATTAAAAAATGTTTGAATAATAATATTAACTTAACAAAATCTATATAATAATTTTAAATTTTAAGAAAAAGTATTTTATAATTAAAATTTAATTTCGAAAAAATTATTAAACCGAAACTCATTTAAAAAAAACAATTACTATATTAAATAAATTATATACTATTTTACTGATTACAAAAATATTAATATTTATTTTTTTATTATTAATAAATAAATTTTAAATTGTTATCTAATTAAATATTAAAATTAAAAATAATATAAAATTAAAATTATTTATTAATAATGAAAACTAATTTTAATATAAATACATTTTTTATTTTATATTTACTTTAGTCATTATAATACTTAATTACTTTTATATTTAAAATAATTTTTTAAATAATTTTTTTCTTATTTAAACAGAAATTAGTAATTAGGCTCCCATAGCCTTGGGACTTAACCTGAAATAGCCTTAGTTAATTATTATTGTTATACTTTGATATCATTAATTTTATATGTGTACTTTATTATTTTAAAATGAATTAATGAAAACCAAGTGGGCACAAGAGAGTAGGAAATGGCATGGATGGTCAAGAGAGTCTCCATGATGAACATGAATGAAGACAAGCTCTGCAGACGCCACGTTGTTGGACACGTGTAAGATTATGCTTGTGATAGATATGGAGGTAGGAGACGGTTTGAAACATGTCAGCACCGAGTAAAATCACAGGCTACGTGTCACACTTCCATGCCTCTTTTCTCTCCACGTGTCGCTCTCCCCCCTTATCGTTTTGCGCTTCCAAACCATATATATATCATCACGCAGTGATTGTCCATTCATCACCAGCTTCCACAAGAAGTTCTTTCAAACTCAAGTTACAACCAGGTTTAAAACTCCAAACAACATCGTGCAATCAACCCATAAGATCGATGGCTTCGGGACAGGAATTCAAGGGAGACAGAGCGGAGGCAGCAGCCAAACTCGCTGCCAAAGACATCGGCGACATCAACAGACAAAACGAGCGAGACGAGAACTTCGACTTGCACTCCGAGACCAACTTTAGGCAAGCACGAGCCGAAGCAGCCGCGAAGCTCGCCGCAAAGGATTTGGAGGATGTTAACAGAATGAGGGACCACACCCACTCTACCACCACATTCAAAGAGCAACGCTACGACGAGAATAGACCCGGTGTGATAGGGTCGATGTTCAGAGCCGCTAAGGAAGCCGTGGTTGGGAAGCCTCATACAGTTGAGGCCTCGCTAAGTGGTAATGATTCCAACAGAGAGAGGGTAACGAAGGAGCAAGGTAATGATTCCAACAGAGAGAGGGTAACGAAGGAGCAAGGTGGGTCGAAGATGGGGGAATATGCAGATTATTCGACTCAGAAGGCGAAGGAAAGGAAGGATGAAAGGATGCAGAAGGCTGGGGAGTACACGGACTTTGCGAGCCAGAAAGCAAAAGAAAGCAAGGACTATGCGGAGAGGATAAAGGAGGCTAAAGATGCTACATTGCAGAAAGCTGCAGAGTACAAGGATTATACTGCTGAGAAGGCAAAGGAAGAGAAGGACAGTGCAACTGGGAAGCTTGGGGAGCTGAAGGACTCTGCTGCTGATGCTGCTAAAAGAGCTATGGGCTTCTTCACGGGCACGAGAGACGAAACAAAGGTTAACATCAACTTCCAATACTTGTTCTATGTATTTGTTGACTATTTATTTATTGCTGCTTCCTTGAAAAGGTGAGTGGAACGGCGGAGGATAATAAGCGGAGAATTGAAGAGGTGAGGGTGCAGGATAAGGACTATGGAACGGGGCACGGAGGAGAGAAGTTGGTGATAAAAATGGAAGAGTCGCGCCCGGGAGCGGTGGCGGATGCGATGAAAGCGGCGGAGAGGGCCTTAGGCGGCGTGATGGAGGAAGAAGGGACCCTTCGTGTGGAGCGTCATAGAGAGAAGATGTGAACGTGTGTGATGGATCAAGTATAATAATAATAGCGTGTTTTGTTTTGTTTTTGTATAATAAATAAATAAATATATTTTATGTTGTTCGGGTGTTTCAATAATTACTCTTCTACACTTCTGTATAGAATATACACTCTTTGGTACGTAAATTCTTATAAATAAGAGGCACAGAAACTTCTCTTAAACTAAGAGAGCCCCATATAGATACTGAAATATGCTTATAAGATAACTAACAGTTAAGAAACATAGTTTAACATGGAAGATATAGGCACAGAAATTTTTATATATGTGAAGCACTCATTCTACTCCCATGCTTTCGCAAACCAGATCAAATCACATACTTCTTCTCATTCTTCAGTAATATTATTTATCAGTTGCCTTAATTAACCAATGATAAATTACTTCAAGTAGAAGTTCAATATATAGATCTATCTTGTAAGTATACCAGATAAAATATATTTTTCTGGTAAATTCCAGTTCAGATAATAGGAAATCACGTTCCAAAGTTGTAAAAAGGATTTAATTAATGATAATGTCAATGGAACTTTATATCTTAGGCTTGTAAGAAGTGAAGCTCAGCTCTATCAACATCAAATGATGTTATTAACTGTGGTGTTAACTTCTGTGCTAAAATATTAGTAAGGATTCTTTTAGTTTTCAATAAAGATATAATTATTTTGTACTAAGTGTAATAAATTAATGAATCACAGTCAATATTTTAAGACTAAACATATATCTTCTTTTATAAGAATATGACCAATAAACACCATAGTCAACTAAGTTAAACATTAAAGATTAAACACGATTTTAAATAGAGAATAGTTGATAAAACATCGTTAAATATTATTGCTTATGGAATAAAAACAGAGAATAGTTGATAAAACATCGTTAAATATTATTGCTTATGGAATAAAAACATAATTTATATTAATAAAATTATTTTAATATGAAAATTTTATATGTTTAAAGGAATATAGATTTTAAAATTTTATATAAGATAAACCTTTATCATGTATGTAATCCACGTCCTTTCATGTAGAATAGAAAATTTTGATATTATACAGAAAATTTTAATAATTATATACTATTATTCAAGTTGGAACAAACAAAACTTTGATATTATATGTACGGGGTATTAATAGGAATGGTTAATTGTTGGAATATCATGCTATATAAATATGAAAAAAAATCAATTAAAAATATTATTATAATCCATGCATAATAATTAGTAATACAAAAGTTAATTTAATATTTGAACTTATTATTATTTAATTTAATTGATTTAGATTGTGTTAAATTGAATCAGGTTAATATTCATAATATCTAAATCGAAAAACATCTCTGTAAATTAGAATTTTAAACTTATTTTAATTAAGTTAATCAAGGTTTTTTTAAGGTAGAAGTCATTTTTGATTATCTTATTTCTAATCACCAATAATATGTATAAATCAAGTTTTTTAACTCATCAAAATGATACATGAAAATCATGTGCTTCTGCACAGCATTAGTTATGAAGCTAAACCTTTTAGAACAATATCATTAAAAAAATATTAATTGAAGGACCTATATTCAACATATACAGTATTTCTACAATTAATAACAATTTATAATTAATAAACATAAAAACATTTAAAAATAATTTATATTTATGTTATTTAAATCTTATATATTATTTTTTTTACTTTTAATTAATATATAAATTTTATTTTAATTAGTATTCACCACATATTTCATTTTTCTTTATAATTTTTTTATATTATTTATAATTAAATATGATTATATAATATTTATTATTATAATTTATGACATATATTTATATATAACTCATTATTTTCATAATTTTTTAATTTAAATATATTTTTTTCTTAATTTTTATTTTAAAATTATAATTTATACATTATTTTTTATTAAACTTAATAATAAATTTATTCATTTATTTTTTATTATTACATATATTATCATCCATCCATAAGTAACTTAATTTTTTTATTTTTATATTTTTAAACTATTTAGTTACTATTTCTTTTATAAAATATTTAAACAATTTTATTTAATTTTTACTATTACTTATTTTAATATATTTTTAAGAAACAAAAAATACCAACATTATAATTTATTATAATTTTTTTATTCAAATTTTATTATAAAAATATATTTAGAAAATATTATAATTTATACTTCACAATTCAAATTTACTATAAAAATAAAAACAAAATAATGTTAATAAAATATTTTATTTCATTGATATTTCTTCATAAATTTGTATATATTTAATTTTTAAATTTTCTTCTATTTTAATTTTATAAATATTTTAATTTATTAAAAATGATTGTAAATGTTATACTTGATTCTTAAAATGAGAAGAAAAAAAGTACAAGAACGCAGTGCACTCACTGCACTTTGTTTGCTCTATGCACAATAGCAGAGAAGGAAAAAAAATTAAAAAGTTATAGGTATAATTTTGTAATTGCACATGAAGTTAGGGGTGCAGGAAGACAAATGTAATGGTGCTGGAAGAAACACTAAATACTAAAATACAGGTTCTTATGGACTAGACTATTTACTTTGGGCCAATATACTTCACATTGGGCCCAGCAGTTCATTTATATGGTTTTATACTCGGGGTATAGAGAGAATCAGGAAGAATTAGGTTTTAGGGTTTACACTGAGCGGCCACACCTCAAGCAGCAGCCATGGTGCTCAAGTGCGTTTTCATTCTTCTTTTTCTTCCATCAACTTCTTTTCTAGGATTTCATAGCAATTACTTTCTTCTAACAGTCCTGTGTTCTGATGCATGCACTTATCTGTATTCTAAAATCGTTGTTTGTTCCAGTTAATCTCGTTTTTTTTTTCTTAATTTTTTTGTGAACTCGGTTTACTTCTCATTTTGTTTCCGTGGTTTGTAATTTGTTTTTAATTTCTGTCTTTTAAATTAGTATTACTGTGTGGTTGTTGAGCATACTGTGGAACAATTTGCGATGTGCCGAAAATTAAATCCACAAGACGTACATCATTATGCTTTGCTGCTTAATGACTTGATTTCAATTCCTCAACGCAGTCTCTGAAATATTTTTTGCATCTGCTTCTTTAATCTTAAATGTTGGAGAATGTGTTCTTTCATAGAAGCAGCTTTTGAAATATGTCAGACGCATAACTGTTGTAGATTGTTGAAAATAGTTTAAGCTAAACTATTCAGTGTCTTAGCGTTTTGTTTGATCCATGGATAATCATTTTTCTTTGGGTACCTTTTGTTAATATTTTATATTATTTTTTCAGAACTGAACTATGCAGATTCAGTGGTGCCAAGATTTACCCAGGAAAAGGCATCAGATTTGTTCGTGGTGATTCTCAGGTGACTTAAAATGTCTCATTTAATTTGGATCGTTGTATCACATTATTTGAGTCTGGTTCTGTTTGCTATGATTAAATGGCAAAAAGTTGTGACGGTTTTTGGTTGTTGAATCTACAGGTTTTCCTATTTGCCAATTCCAAATGCAAGAGGTATTTCCACAACCGTTTGAAGCCATCAAAGCTTACCTGGACTGCAATGTACAGGAAGCAACACAAGAAGGTATTTATTAAATTTAAATGTCTGAAAGATGTTACATTTAATCAATATCGACGACCTGACCTTGTTAAATTAGAATTTCTATTGGCATTGATGAACCCGTTTAGGAAATGAAAATGTTGCTTTCATACTTGAGTTGAATTTGATAATCTGATTTTGCTTTGTCCATAGATGTTATAATTTCACATAGAAACATGTTGTTGTGCTAAGCATTCCTGCATTTATTCATTTACTTGTGTGAATGGGATGTGTAGGACATTGCACAAGAAGCTGTGAAGAAGAGAAGACGCGCTGCCAAGAAGCCTTACTCTAGGTCCATTGTCGGTGCCACTCTGGAAGTTATCCAGAAGAAGAGGACTGAGAAGCCAGAAGTTAGAGACGCAGCCAGGGAAGCTGCCCTTCGGTGTGTATTTTGTTAATTCCTGTCTAACATTGGATTTGCGCTCTTATTTATTGTAGATGTGTGCATATTCAGTCACATTCTCAGTTATTTATTTTCTGATCAATTACTATAATTACTCTTTACTCAATGTCTCACTTTAGAGGAGCTAAAATCTTTTTATTTTAATCAATTGAAACCGTAAATTTTCAGAGACTAACTTTCAACATCTCTTTTGCTTTCCAATATGAATTACACATTTATCTGAATCTTGGATGTTGTGGTACAGTGAAATTAAGGAGAGAATCAAGAAAACAAAGGATGAGAAGAAGGCTAAGAAAGCCGAAGTTGCAGCTAAGTCACAAAAAGGAGGGAAAGGCAATGTTTCCAAGGGTGCTATGCCTAAAGGTCCTAAACTCGGCGGTGGAGGCGGGAAACGCTGAGCTTAAGTTTTGTTCCTATTTTTGCTACAATTTAAGTAGTGTTGTTTTGAAACTTATGTACTGATATTTTATTTGCATGATTAATCTTTTATTTTACTGTTTAATTAAACTTGTGTTTGATACTTCAGAAAGTACCTATTTTTGCCTTCCGCCTTAGTCACGTTAGTCGTTCTTTTATAAACTGTTTTTATTGGTTCGTGTTTGGATTTTGAACTTGACTGACCCTAGAGAGATGGGAACGATCAATGCTCTTGCTACTCATGTTTTGTATTTGTGTTCTTTATTTGAAACTTTCAATTGATTTTGTTACCAAGCCCCGTATTGATCTTAAGCATCTATTTAATTTATTTAACCAGCCACAGTCCTAGATATCTTTGTTCTTCAACGGTGACCCCGTATTGACCTTTTGTATTCTCCCACTCATGATTATTTCTCCGACGATGAACAATTCCTCTGCTACGGCTGATGGCTTAGCTTGGCCAAATGAAACTCCTATTCACATTATCTCGTTTTGGTGAAGATAATGTAGAATGTGGTTAAAAGGTTGTTGAAAACACCTAATATTATACATCAGTATCCAATTCTGTTATGGTCACTGAAAATTCTTGTTTCAACATTAGTTCGTATAATGTCGTTTACTTTTATTTTATTTTGTAATACTCTATTTCAATTTCAAACTCTTTTGTTTATAATTAATGTATTTAAAACTTTTCAATCAACGTATTGACTTAGAAGTTGAATAACATTCTACGTAATGTGACGGACTATAAATTTTCAGATTGTCTTTTTATTATGCATTCGATATAGATAGAAAGAGTTCGTCTCTTTGATTGGTGTTAACCGGAGTGTTTAACCATGACAACATGGATTTGACGGGTTTGTCTCTGCATTATCTTTCTCACAATAGTAATGAAGTGTTCGTGGTTGAATTTGAGAGGCGAAGATAAAAAAATGATTAAACTTAATTACTTTGTCTTCAGGTTTTGTAAGGTTTGAAAAACCCTAGAGTCCGATATAGATGTTGCACACATTTAATTTCCTAATGTCATTTTAGATAAAAATATATATTAAATACTTTTAAATAAGTTATGTATCAAGTTTCAATTCAAAATTATAAAAGAATATTAAAGATCATAAAATACTGAATCAAGAATTTAATGTTTACAATTAAATATATAATTAAAAAATTATATAATTATTATTACAGTTTAAATTATTTAACTATTAAATTAAATTTTATATTTGCAATAATTATAAATGAAAGTATAAAAAATAAACTCAAAATTTTAACAATAATAACAAACACGAAAACAAAATAGTATTTTCAACAAGTAGATCAATATAATAAAGATTAAACTGTAATTAAATTAAAATATGAATATTTGAAACTATTACGACATTTTTTAATATTATCACCATAATTTTATTTTCTTTATTATTATTTTTATTAATATTTTTGTCACTGCTGCAAGTAACAACAATAACAATATAATAACAACGAAAATAAATAAAAAAACATAATGAAAATAATTGACATTACAAATCATGATAACAGTGATGTAAAAAATCGAGTGTTAAATAGAGTTTTTATTTTATTTTATTTGAAAACCAGAAAATTTGTAAACCAAAGCTTCAATGTATAATTTCATGCCAACAAAACTTACCTCCCTTGTTGCCTATTTTAAATATACATTCAGATTTATTGTATATAAACCTCTCAATGTGGAAATCCACACGGATACAACACGGACACAAACACGGATACAACACGAACACACACACGGAGATATGTATAATTTTTAAAAGGAGATATGTATAATTTTTAAAATATAGGATATGAAGATACAAATTTATATAGTATATAATTATGAATTATATAAATTGATAATAAAGATTTATATGTATTAAGTATGTTTCAATTTTTTTTTGAAGCACAAACATGTTTTTTATTGCTTGTTCAAAATGATTTGTTTCTTATTTTTATAATCATAATAAAAATTTATATAATAAGTTTGAGTTTTTAGAAAATTAATGTATTTTTTATTTTTAAAATTGTATTAGACCCGTGTTAGAATTGTCAGAAATTCAACAAATATTTTTTGAATTGGACACTTCATCGATACGTGTCCTACGAGTGTCGGTGTCCAATACGCGTGTCCTACACGGACACGCCATTTAAGAGGAGTGTCCGAGTTAGATATGTGGAAACTAAACAACATGGACTATATGCCTTAATATTTATAGTACAACAATCCTTAGATATTGTAAAAGGTAAAAAAATAAAAAAGAATCATGGATCACATGCATCCAAACTAGTATAATAAGATATATGAATCATTCCTAGATTGTGAAATTTAACACACAATGTAGTTTATGTAACAAGTTATATGAGCCCAAACACTTTTACTGGCGGTTAATTAATCACATTACACCTCATAATTCTTGTTATCATTGTGTTGACTAACTAGACCATACACATGTATGATTTTCATGAGTGCTCAAGAGATTCTTTCAATACCTCATACAAGTGATTTCACTTGACATTTACATAGGTGATTTCATTAAGTGTATATGCTGCAAATTATGCATCACTAGTGTGGAATATGAAAATCATTTAAAACTTTGTTCAAAGTTAAAATTCCTATACCACATGAATTTTAACTAAAAATTGTATTATCTCATTAAGTCCATTCCTTGATGTTTATAAAATGGCAATTTCTTCCTGCACCCCTACGTTTTTCTTCCTGCAGCCCACAATTTAAAAAATCCAAAACTAGCCTTAACCTTTTATTTGAAAAAGGGCACCTTGGTGGAGTTGGTTTGACATTGTTCTTCTTCTTCTTCATTCATCTCAAGCTCTGACGAGGGTCATTTTAGTTGTGCGACGCAAGGTGGAGGAGTGAGTTGCTTTGCCGAAATGTTGTTTGATTTTTAGAGATAAGAATTAATATTTTTTAAGAGCATTGGTGGTTATGTAGTTTTTGTGGTTACCAAAAATTGGGATCCGAGAGTGTGCTACGGATTGATCAATCTGGAAGAGAAAATGTGATTTTCGAATGCGCCAGACCGTAAGTAAATCATTTTGTTTTCCGGATGAGAAGGTGTTCCAGGAGCAAATTTTTTATATATTGTGATTTTCGGATTGCTGAATCCAGAAGCCTAATTTGGGTTACGGATTGATGGATCCGAAATTTATTTTGAGTTATGGATTTCTGAATTCGGAGTACATATTTTGAATTATGGATTGGTGGATTCAGAATATTTGTTTGAATTATGGATTGTTGGATCTGGAAGATGTACTAATTCCCTAATCCAGAATTTTTATGGATTCAATAATTCGGAATGTGGAAAAAAAATGTGGATTCTCTATTCCATAAAACTATCGGATTGCATTGTCTGGAATGCTACATACGAATCTTGGAAAAAAAAAAAAAACGAAGCTATAAATTTGAACCAAAAAAATTACTTACCTTTTTTTCCGAACAGGGAACCATCAAGAGAAACCACCCAACTACCACCAAGTTCCCGTGACACCACCGACCACCACCAACAAAAAGTCTTCTTGTGCCAAGAGATGGAGCATCGTCGTTGTTGTTCATAAATGGAGTCCATGGAGTCTGTCTGTGCAATCTGTGGGCAAAGGAAGAAGTAAGAATAGTGTGGTCTTATGTGCATTTTAGGATTTTTAAAAAATAATAGGGATAGTTTTGTCTTTGCATAATATTATAGGGGTGCATAAAGAAAAATATAGGGGTGTAGGAAGAAACTGCCTTATAAAATTGTGTTTCTTGATAACGGGTGACTTGATAAGCGCAACAAACTCTCGCTATAATAAATTCTAAATGAAATTGATATCATCTTAAAAAGGGGACTTTAAGCCTAACTCAACCTTATAAGATTGACTCATAAGGTGAGGTTGCACTCACTTATATACTATGAGTTGTCCTTATCAGGTCACCCGTTATCAAGCTGCTATTGGATTACCCATAAATATGTAGTTCCATACACGAGTTGACAGGTCTCGACGTGAGAAGGGTGTAATGGAGATCTCACATTGATTAGAGATAAAGTCATTCCGTACTATATAAGTGATTGAAAATCTCACTTTTGTTAGTCTTTGGTTGGTTGTTCTGTGTGAATTGAGTGTTGGTTGTTTGTGAATTTGGATTGGGTGTTTTTTTCAGACGGTTTCTAGTTTGTTTGTCTAGTGTGTTGTTTTGTTATATTTTTTTGAGGCTGTGTTTTGGTTTTTTGTTAGGTGGTGACTTATTTTCCTCTATTTTGGGTGGTGTTTTCGAGATGTGTGCTATAGTTTTATGAGCTGTATAAGAGTTTGATTACATCTGAAAAGTGATTCTATTTTTTTTTTTGATAAAAAAATAATATAAAATTATCTCCTTTTCTACTTGGTAATAAAAATGAAAAAGAAGACCTTACTGATAAATAAATAGAGATTTAGAAGCTTGGGTTGACTTGAATGAATTTAAGAGTCATGATAGGATTGGCGTAGAGCTTTCTGTCTGTTAAAAGTGTGAAAAGAAAAATACAGTTTGGTTGAAACTTCTCAAATTTAGAAATAAAACTAATAAGTATCTGTGTTGCTCCTGAACATTATTTTAACCTATAACCTTGAAGCCCCAAGACTTGCAGTCATTGTTAGTCAATCAATTATTGGGGGAATCAGAATTTGCCGCACAACTTAACCAATTTATCTTTCTTAAACTAACCCAAAATCAAACCCAACATTTACGTGCTATCCCAATAAAACTAACTCAACCCATTTTTTTTAAAAAAAATTGTCTTCCGTCTCGATTTCTGAAGGATATACTGAGTGTATTGGGGGTCAGTGTTTCGGCTTTATCCTTAAAAAAAACATTTTGGTGGATTGAAAAATGAAGAAATATATAAATTATTATTGTCTTTAACTCTTAAATGATTATTAGACATATTAAAATAATAATGAAGTAAAAACTCACTTTTATTTTGGTTGATTTTGTAAGAATAATTATAAGTTTATAAGATATATACTATTTAAGTTTTGTTATCATATACATGCTATTTGACTATTCTTGATCACCTACAATTTCCTAATTTTTATTTTTTTTTAATAATTTATTCTAAAGAAAAAATATTAGGTGAGTACGTAAACTTTCATGAAAATAAAAAGAAAAATATTTTTTATACATTAAAATTAATTTACGAATGAGTTAAAAAATTTATTCTAAAAACGTTTCTATTAATTAATTTATGTATAAAATAATGTTAGATAACAAAAATGTTTTATTTTCTCTTTCAAACACTATTAAAAATATCCTTAATATTTATCATTTATGATTGAAGTAAAATGTTAATCACAAGTATACTAAAAACAAATATCAGTTTATAAATGTGTGACACAATACAATTTTAAAATTGTATATAATCTAATGTAAATAGTCTATAATTTAGTCATTACATAAACTAATTATATTTTAACTCTAAAATTGGTTTCTAATTGATAAAATAAGAAACATGTGATGAGTTGCCCACTCAGTACCCTTCATCCTTCCGTTTTTAAAAAGTCTCTTCTCTTACCATTTCTTTTACATTAATTCTTCTAATTTCAAAATCATTAAAGAAAAACAAAACAAAATAATTAATTATTATAATAATTAAATTAAATATTATAAACTATTTTATTTTATTAATATTTAAAGTAATAATAATAATTATTAATAAAATATATAAACTAAATTTAAAATTGCATAGGTTAATTAAAAACTAATCTAAAAATTAGTGTATAAATTTTACTAACAATAAAAATTACTTTAAATACCAATAATTTATTTAATCTCCGAAATAATATCTAATTTAGTCAATATAATAATTAATTATTATTTTTTAAAATTAACTTTTATTTAATGTTTTTTTAGTGTTTTATGATAAACATGTTGTAAGATTTTTTTAATATAAAAAATAAATCAAAACTAAAATGGAGTGTTTCAAGATTTTTCAATCCGTATATAAAAAATAATAAGAAATAATAAGGAACTATTTAGCATGGACTCTCTTACAATTACTATATATCCATTATCACACCTTGAAACCAATTTTTCTATACTTTCTGACATGAAGTGTGGTCAAATAAATTATGTTATGAGTTAAAATGATATTATGAAAATTTATTATAAAAGCAATTCATGATTCAAAATTATACATTTGTGTATTCTATTAAGAGTAGATTGTGCCTCTTACAATTTATAGTTAGTTTATTCCTTAATTTATAGTTATACATTAAAATGAAAACTCTTATGTCTCAACAA
The DNA here is from genome assembly GCF_051622355.1 of Phaseolus vulgaris. Classification (NCBI taxonomy): domain Eukaryota; kingdom Viridiplantae; phylum Streptophyta; class Magnoliopsida; order Fabales; family Fabaceae; genus Phaseolus; species Phaseolus vulgaris. The sequence goes on from NC_143498.1 coordinate 48,049,703, forward strand.
ATTTTCTTCGTATATCATTTTGGTTTCTTTGTTTATACCAAATTAAGGAGATTTCAATCCAATAACTCACAAGCTAAAAGTTATTTGGATAAGATCTAATGTCATCTTCAACACAAAACTTAAAATATTAAGTTTTGAGTTTTTTTTCCTTAGCTATTGTTTATCTTGTTCATCTTCATTCAATATATGAGATTTTTATATTTAAATTTCTCTCTCAATCTTCTCTCCAAGTGTGAGTCATTCATGGATTGCAAAATTCTTTTTTGAAATCCAAGCCATACACATACAAGACTAATCATTAGACTAACAATATCAAGAAAAATACAAATATTTCCTGATAAAAAAATACAAAAATAAAATAAAATAAAAACTTTTATTCATTGGAAGGTTATACTTTTGAAGATAACTTCAACTAACAACAATCATCAATAACTTTAATAATATTCTTATTATTAATATAATATTTTATAAACAGGTTGGTCAATTGTATACAGAGATCTCAGCATTGCATAAATAAGCAAACCTAAAGTTAGTAATATTTAAACTGTAGTTTTATAACGATTTCATTATAAGTCTTTTACTAATTCTGCAACACCTTGATTAGCAATTAGGTGATTGATTCAATATATTAAGGAGTGATGAAATTAGGTGATAAGTTTGACAAAAATACGCATTGGAGCAAACCAGCAATACTGTCTTAAAAAATTAATTATAATTAAAATAAAACAAAATATGGCATGAATATGATATGAGTGGGTGAATTGATGCAGTGAATAATGCAGAAAGAGATTTAACAGAGGGAAACAAGTGAAATGAGTTCCAAAATTGCAACACCGAGGAAGACAGAGAAGCTGCAATAACCCTGCTGCACCATTAAAAGGCAAGTGAAGGACGGTAAATAAACCAACTTGGGCTCATCTTATGTTCATTCAACACCATTTCCCTTTCACCTTAATTGTGTTTCATGCACTGTTGAAGACAGCACAACTTCACTCCTTCTTCTGTCGGTATCTTCCTTTCTAAATTTTTTTATGCAGTTTATGTGTTTGAGTTACAGGACTGTGCGTGTTTGGACTTTTGGAGTACTTGGTAGACACAAAAGTGATTAAGGGTTCCAAACGACAAGGGAAGTCCTTTCCTTTGGGCCCAAAATATGGTGAAAGTGACAATAGTGATGGAAAGCACAGCGTGTGACAAAGGTCATTGTAGAATAGATTAATATTCCAACTTGTCTTGAACTGAGTTAATTTATTGATTCATGCACCATGACAACAACACTACATACTTTTCAATACCGATCAGTTCTGACGTACCAAAATTAATACTTGTGCACCAAAATCTTTATTGTCAATTTATATAATTCATAATTATATAATATATAGATTTGTGTCCCTGTCTCCCCGTGTCCCCGTGTTAGTGTCTATGTTACATAATTAGTAGTACACAAATTAATTATAAATAAAAAGGAATGAATAAATTTTTATCATAACAAATACATTACAATAGAAAAAAATAATTTGAACAAATTTACATTATATAAATAATTATCTAATATTATATTCACATAAGTTATTTACGAAGAAAATGAAGTACTGTTCACCAAATTCATGCTATGTTAATATGGAAAAATCTCTCAGAATAATTATTGCAATTAAAAAATTAATTCATTATATTATTCCAATTACATTTATAGTAAAAGTAATAAAAAATGTGTGTTTCTTCCAGAAACATATTGTAGGCGAAAATCATATTAAAATATGAAGTCACATTTTGTCATATTAATTAATACTTTTGTACATAAATCTTTATTGTCAATTTATATAATTCATAATTATATAATATATAGATTTGTGTCCCCGTGTCCCCGTGTCAGTGTCTATGCTACATAAATTAGTAGTACACAAATTAATTATAAATAAAAAGGAATGAATAAATTTTTTTCATAACAAATACATTACAATAGAAAAAAATAATTTGAACAAATTTACATTATATACATAATTATCTAATATTATGTTCACATAAGATATTTACGAATAAAATGAAGTACTGTTCACCAACTTCATGCTATGTTAATATGGAAATCTATCAGAATAATTATTGCAATTAAAAATTTTAATTAATTATATTATATTAAGTACAGTTATAGTAAAAGTAATAAAAGATGTGTATTTTTTCCAGAAATATATTGTTGGCGAAAATCATATTAAATCATTAAGTCACATTTTGTCATATAAATTAATACTTGTGCACATAAATCTTTATTGTCAATTTATATAATTCATAATTATATAATATATAGATCCGTGTTCCTGTGTCCCCGTGTTCCTGTTTCCCCGTGTCCCGTGTCCCCGTGTTAGTGTCTATGCTACATAGATTAGTAGTTCACAAATTAGTTATAAATAAAAAGGAATGAATAAATTTTTCTCATAACAAATACATTACAATAGAAAAAAATAATTTGAACAAATTTACAATATATAAATAATTATCTAATATTATGTTCTCATAAGATATATTACGAAGAAAATGAAGTATTGTTCACCAACTTCATGCTAAGTTAATATGCAAAAATCTCTTAGAATAATTATTGCAATTTAAAAATTAATTCATTATATTATACCAAGTACAATTATAGTAAAAGTAATAAAAAAATTTGTATTTCTTCCAGAAACATATCGTAGGCGAAAATCATATTAAATGATGATGTTACATTTTGTCATATAAATTAATACTTGTGCAAATAAATCTTTATTGTCAATTTATATAATTCATAATTATATAATATATAGATCTGTATTTATGTATGAGATAAAAATAACTTATGATTTGTATTTATTTAGGATTTTGGATATTTTAGAAATTTTATTTAATTCAAATTTTTATTTAAGTAGGGCATTAAAAAAATTATAATTATTATTTATTAATATTTTGAATAATGTAGGATGTAGTTTTATTTAGAATTTTGATTAATTTAGAAATTTTATTCATTTTTTATTTTTATCTAAGAACGACTTTGCAATTTTTTGGAATTTTATTTATTTAGGATTTTTGAAAACTTTAAAATTTTATTCATTTTGTATTTTTATTTAAGTGGGAAATAAAATAATTTCTGATTTTAAAATTTTCATTTAAGTAGGCATTAAATAAGTTAGAATTATTATTTATTAATATTTTTAATAATCTTATAACTTTATTTATTTCATATATATATATATATATATATAAATGTAAATGTAAATGACAAAATATATATATATATATATAAATATATAAAAAATAATCATTAGCATATGTGAATAAAAATAAATAAACATACAATATATTAACATAAATAAATAATTTAAGTATAACAAACTGACAATTTTTTTGAAAAAGTAAGTAACAATACAGAGTTATGTAAAAAATTACTCATCTTTACAGTCGAATAACCCGAATTTCATTTATTTAGTATGTCAACCTTTGGCTCGAAAACCATACTATTGTCTTCTTCAAAGTCATTTAACATAAAATTATTTCATCCCGCTCTAAGTTTTGTTGATTTATTTGACGCATTTTCTTTCACTTTTATGTAAAAAATATAATTTATATAATTATATATATATATATATATATATAAATGAGAAAAAAAATTATAATGCAAATATATATATATATATATATATATTTTGTCCCCCCATATTTTTGTATTTTCTTTCTTTTTTCTTTTTTTAATAATATTTTTTCATGTGATGGCAGATGATTGTTGTTACTTGAGGTGTCAGCTTAGCTGAGATGTCAAGTTGCATAGTGATGCCTAACACGAAAACTTTATAAAAAATAAAAAAAAAAATAAAAAAAAAATATATATATATATATATATATAATAAACATGAACATATACGAATAAGTAATTTTAGAAATTTTATTTATTTGAGATTATTATTTAAGTAAGGAATAAAATAATTTAGGATTTGTATTTATTTAAGTTTTAAGAAAACATAGAAATTTATTAATTTTTATTTAATAATGACATAAAATAGTGTACGATATGGATTTATTTAGAATTTTGATGAATTTAAAATTGTATTAATTTTCAATTTTTATCTAAGAATGGCATTACAATCTTTAGGATTTTTGAAAACTTTTAAATTTTATTTATTTTATATTTTATTTAAATATAAAATAAAATAATTTATGATTTTGTATTTATTTAGGATTTTTAAAAACTTTTGAAATTTTATATATGTATGACATAAAATAACTTATGATTTGTATTTATTTAGATTTTGGATATTTTATAAATTTTATTTATTTAAATTTTTTATTTAAGTAGGGTATTAAATAATTTAGAAATATTATTTATTAATATTTTGAATAATTTTAGAATTTTATTTATTTAAAATTTTAAATAATTTAGCAATTTTATATGTTGTAAATTTTTATTTAAGTATCACATTCACTTATTTAGTATTTGTATTTTATATATATATATATATATATATATATAAATGTAAATGACAAAATAAAAAAATTAAAAATATATAAGAAATAATCATTAGCATATGCGAATAAATAAAAAAATAAACAGACTAAAATAATATATACAATACATGAACATAAATAATACACAGAGATAAATAATTAAAGTATAACAAACTGATAAAATTTGTTAAGAAAGTTAGTAACAATAAAGAGTTATATGTAGAAAAAGACTCTTCCTAAAATACAATGAAAATATTAATATATAAGAAATAAACATAAGTATATCCAAATTAGTAATTTTAGAAAATTTATTTCTTTGATATTATTATTTAGGAGATAAAATAATTTAGGTTTTATATTTCTTTAGGATTTTAGAAAACGTAAAAATTTATTAATTTTAGATTTCTATCTAATAATGAAATTAAATAATTTAGGATATGAATTTATTTAGAATTTTGATTAATTTATAAAGTTTAATTATTTTTTGATTTTATCTAAGAATGATATTACAAATCTTTAGATATTTATTTATTTAAGATTTTGAACAATTTAAATTTTTATTGAAGTAGGAAATAAAATAATTTATGATTTTGTACTTATTTAGGATTTTTAAAAACTTTTGAAGTTTTATTTATGTATGACATAAAATAAGTTATGATTTGTGTTTATTTAGGATTTTGGATATTTTAGAAATTTTATTTATTTCAAATTTTCATTTAAATAGGAATTAAATCATTTATAATTATTATTATTATTTTGATATTTAGAATAATTTAAAAAAGTTATTTATTTATGCAGGACATTAAATAATTTAGGATTTTTATGTTAAAATTCTTAAATTATTTAAAAATATTATTATTATAAATTTTTATCCAAGTATGACATTCAATAATTTAGGATTTGTATTTAATTATATTTTTAAATAATTTAAGAATTTTATTTATTATAAATTTTTATTTAAGTATGACATTCAATAATTATAATTTGTATTTATTTTTAATTTTCAATAATTTATGTATTTTATTTATTGTAAATTTTTATTTAAGTACTACATTTATTAATTTAATATTTGTATTTGTTTATAATAGAAAATAAATAATAGGACCAGAAATAGTAAGAAAGGATAATGAAAGTATTGTTAGAAAGGTAATTAATGTTGTTGAAATTTTAAAATTTGAAAATCTAAAAAATTAAATATTTGAAGATTAATAATAATAATAATCTTGGAATTGGAAATAAGTGTGGAGCAAAAAAAGTCATAAAAAGAAGATATGAATCAGAAAAGTAATTAATGATCTTGGAATTGTAAAATTTGAAAAAATAAATATTTTAAAATTAATAATAATAATAATAATCTTGGAATTGGAAATAATGTGCAGTAGAAGAAGTCAGAAAAAGAAGATATGAATCAGAAAGGTAATTAATGATCTTGGAATTGTAAAATTTGAAAATATGAAAAATTAAATATTTTAAAATTAATAATAATAATAATCTTGGAATTGGAAATAAGTGTGCAGCAAAAGAAGTCAGAAAAAGAAGATATGAATCAGAAAGGTAATTAATGATCTTGGAATTGTAAAATTTGAAAATATTTTAAGATTAATAATAATAATAATTATAATCTTGAAATTGGAAATAAGTGTGCAGCAGAATAAGTCAGAAAAAAGAAGATATGAGTCAGAAAAGTAATTAATGATCTTGGAATTGTAAATTTTGAATATTAAATACATTAAAGTTTTGAATTTTGAACAAATTTGAATTTTGAATTTGAATTTGAATTTTAAATTTTGAATTTGAATTTTGAATAATATTATAATGCGAATAATCTTAACGTTAAAGTTTTTCGAAAGAATACATTAATGTGAATAATAAAATTAAATACATTAAATATAATTAAATACATTAAATTGAAGAATAACTTTTTATGAAGTTTAACTTATTTATGCCAACACATTATTATAAAGAAATAACACACATTTCATGTCTCTTTTCAAAGTAAGCTATAAAGTAACATATTGAAATAAAAAATACAAAATAACATTCCATAATAATATTTAGTATGAAATTACAAAATTTGACCATGTATCTAAACAAAACTTGATAACTAAAATAAAATAAACAAATAATTTTCTCCGGTGGACATTAAATTCAGAAGAATACAATATTGAATTTTCATAGCACTAACAACACCATAATATGAATTGAGGTTATTCCACTTGTCAAAGATCAATCTGTGGTCTTCACAAAGTGCATGGATCTGACAAAATTTCCTCCATCCCAACAAAATTTTGCTGCACATCTGTGAGAGGAAGTCCAAATCCTAAGTAGCCCAAAAATAACTTAATTAATGATTTTATTAGCAAAAAAATGAACAATGAAAACAATTCTGAGAAAAGAGGAAGGAAAAAATTTCACCTTGATGCTTGAATGTACTATTGATATGAACGAAAATTCATTCCACTTCCACTACAGGTTGCTACACAAACTGAAATATAGATGAAAAAATGTGTAAAAAAGGAGATCTCTTTGAGTGGAAGTCCAAATCCTAAATAAAAAAAACTCCATTAACGATTTTATCAGCAAAGAAACAAAGAAGCGGCGGTAAAAGAGATGAACAGAATCAAAACATGAAAAGAATGAAACTTTGATAAGAAAAACAAAAAAAAAATATAATTTTTATGCTATGAGACGTAACAAAAAAAAACAGAATCAACATGTCAAGAACAAAACAATGTCAAGAACGAAGCAAAGAAACGGTAAAAGAATCAACGGAGACATGAAAAAAAAGAAACTTTGATAAGCAAAATCCAACAAAATATGTCTTTGAGTAGAAGTCCAAACCATGAGGACAGACAAACTTAACCTGGAAAAGATTTCACCTTGGTGCTTGAACATACAATGGATATGAATGAAAATCCATTCAACTTCCACTACTGGTTGCGGAAGAAACTGAAATGAAATGTAGATGAAAAAAACAGCAGAAACATGAAAAGAACAAAACTTTGATAAGAAAAACCCAAAAAGAATAAATAATAACCTGGAGAAATAGGAGAGAACCGCAGGGAACCCAGCGTGCAAGAAACCCAGGGAAGAAAAAAAATCATCAGAAACATGAAAAGAACGAAACTTTGATAAGAAAAACCCAAAAAGAAGAAATAATAACCTGGAGAAATAGGAGAGAACCGCAGGAAACCCAGAGAAGACCCAGAGAAGAACCGAAACCCAAAGAAGAAAAAAATCATCAGAAACATGAAAAGAACTAAACTTTGATAAGAAAAACCAAAAAAGAAGAAATAATAACCTGGAGAAATAGGAGAGAACTGCAGGAAAAATCCAGAGAATAAAAAAATCATCAGAAACATGAAAAGAACTAAACTTTGATAAGAAAAACCCAAATAGAAGAAATAATAACCTGGAGAAATAGGAGAGAACCGCAAGAAACCCAGAGAAGAAAAAAATCATCAGAAACATGAAAAGAACTAAACTTTGATAAGAAAAACTCAAAAAGAGTAAATAATAACCTGGAGAAATAGGAGAGAACCACAGGAAATCCAGAGAAGAACAACGCAGGAAAACCAGAGAAGATCGGTGCAAGAAACCAGAGAAGAGAAACAGGGGAAGTTGAAAAATAGGAGAGAGAAGGAAACAAAGAGAAGAACGGTGCAGGAACCAGATAAGAGAGATCGGGGAAGTTGAGTAATAGGAGAGAGAAACGCTGAAAGTGTATATAAAAAAAGGGAGTATTTAAAGAAATGGGATTTTGCACACGTTTGGCAGAGTTTTTAGAGTGCCACTTGTCACTCCCAGAATGAGTTTCAGCTTGCTATTTTTAGTTAAAATTTGAATTTTTTTCTTTTTGAATTTTTTTAAAAACTTACCCCAGAAGTGCCTTCTATTTGTTATATTTATAGATAAGAGGCCGTTGCCCCTCAACAGAAAAAGTTTTAAAACTTTCCTCCCAAACAAAAAACCTAATTCTAACCATCCACATTGCAATGTTAGCTACACCCCTTGACTTACAAGACAAAGAAAACTAAAGAATTTTCTGCATAATTTGACAGCTGCAACCAACACAGAGGCCATTATACAGCAAAAAATCTGCATTGGTTCTGCTCCCTCTCGGAACAACCCATCAAACCTGAAAACCTGAAATTGCCTCAGCTGCTACAGATTAGCTATGCACTTATCGTCCTTGGCTAAATAAAAAACAGAACATGCTTAACCCAGCACAAAACCTGCTGCCCACCTGTTATCCATGCTTCTGTCGGACCAATTAGAGAACTTACTAAAGCCAAAACCTGCATAACTTTGCCTAAACCTGCATAACTTATGATTCATGCACCATGACAACAACACTACATACTTTTCAATATCGATCAGTTCTGATTCTGACGTACGGATACGGTACGGCATAAAATAATTATACACTGGCGTAATCGCAATCCCCAAGCTTCGAATGCTATTTATGCTCCATCAACCGCTGCTGCAAAATCTTCTTCAGCATTTTTTTTTTTGCATGTTAACTTTTTATATTTTATTATTATTATTTTACTGTGCACCTCAAACTTAATCTTATAAAATTTAAATTGGATTATAGAATGATGGGTATAGATGCAAGTCGATTAGAGATTAAGACATTTCATATATATATAAATTGATACAAATCTTACGTATAAATCGATTTTATGATATTGAGTTAGATTTAAATTCTACTTTTTTATATGGTATCAATTATTTAGAGTCCATCAAAATGAGAGTATCATATCATCCATTATCAAATTGTTAACGGATCATATTATCGAGTCATCTATAATATATAGTGTTACGCACAAGTTGAAAGTTGAAGAGTCTCAAGCATAAAAGGTTTATAGGGTGAAGATGCAAACCTCAAGTTTATTTCTTAATACTTGCAACAACGTTTTCATTTCTTTGTATTTCTTCTTTATCAAATTGTTGGACTCCTCTCTCGCGTTATGTGCTATAGTAACTTAGAGAAAAAGATTGATTTTGTTGCATGATGACATCTACACATGAAAGGAGGAATGCAAGTGGCGAAAGAATTGGTTATTTCAACTTAACCCGATCACCAAACTTTTTGAGCTTATTAAAATCCTTGGTGATTTATATTCCTACCATTTCCATGTGAAAAGATATTAGAGAAAAAGCATTTTCCTAACTATATAAAGATGGATATAATAAATGTTATTTGTATTTTAAATGTAATGGTTATTTCTAACAAAAATATATTTATAAGCTTTGTTTGACACCTCGTCTTAGCCGACTTCTAGCTATTTTTTTAATGAAAAACTTGTATGACCCTATTTAACCAAATATTTTTTATTCTTAATATTTTATAAAGAAATAAGGACAATGATAAAAAAAACTATATTTTTTTTATTGCAATACTTTTAAATTATATAATTTATTTAACTATTATATCCATACCATATATAAAGAGATTATCACTACAAGAAAATCATTGATTAGAAACTAATTTTAGAAAAAAAAATAATTAGTTGTTATATTAACTAAATTTGAAATATTTTAGAGACTAAAAAAATTTTGATTTTTAAATTAGTTTCTATTATTTTTAAATGATTCATAAATTGATATCTAACTAGATACCAAGGTTTTTCTACCAAATTTAAATTTATAATTATTTTCCATAACATTATCCTCTATTAAATTAAATAATTTTATTATTTAATAAAATACATTCTTCTATTCAAATTAACTACATCCTTAACTAAAAATCAAAATAATTTATATCTCTCTAACTCTTATTATACAAAATTAGTTATCTTTTTTATATTTCCTTAAAATTATATTATTTTAATATAATAAGAATGCGGAGGGAGACAACCCAGAATGATTTGTTTGACTTTTTATTTTACTATTTTGACATTATAATTTTGATATATTGTCGACTTGTTTTATTATTTTTAAATATTTTTATGTTGCAATACGTATTTTATCTATTTCGTACTATTTTAAATATTTTATATCTATTTAAAATCCGTTGATTTTATTTCATTTTAAATTTGAATAAAAATATTCTAAGATTTAGTATAGCATTAATAATAAATACACAGTATATATAACTAACGAAAGTAAGATACATATAATTAAAATAAGAAGATAAATATATAACTATAAATAGAAGATTATATGAGTTTAAAATTATTAAAAATTAAGGGTAAAATTAAAAAACTCTCAAAATATATTTTAAAAATAAAATAATTAAAAAAATAAATATCGAAATGTTTCTTGGATTCATGCATGAGGTGTCGAAACAAGCTAAATTTGTGCTCTTTCGTTACTTCTACTTTGTAGTGTTGTTTGATCCTCCTTGTGTGTGAAGAGGGTTTTGTTTCTCAAACAAAATCTTATGCAAGAAAAAAAGTGTTTAAAAGACTGTATAGGTAAAGGAAAATCCTTATATTTCTAAACAAAATATATAATATTTAGCTCATCAATATCATATAAAAATAAAACATAATCATGTGTAGAAACTCACATTTATCTTCAGGTCTAGAAACTCAACATCAATGCTGTAGCAATCAACAAAAGTAGTGTCCTCACACAGACCAGATAAAGTCATCATAGCCGTTCTTGAACTGCAGCATTGCATTATAAAATGTTAAATTTAAAATCGCTACATCTAATTACAATTTCAGACTTCATATTTCCAATTTGAGTTGCAAAATGCAAATCACAATATGAAATTATCTCCTTTTCTACTTGGTAATAAAAATGAAAAAGAAGACCTTACTGATAAATAAACAGAGATTTAGAAACTTGGGTTGACTTGAATTTAAGAGGCATGATAGGATTGACATAGAATTTTCTGTCTGTTAAAAGTGTGAAAACAAAAACACAATTTGGTTGAAACTTCTCAAATTTAGAAATAAAACTAATAAGTATCTTTGTTGCTCCTGAACATTATTATAACTATAACCTTGAAGCCCCAAGACTTGTAGTCATTTTGTTAGTCAATCAATTAATGGGAGAATCACAATTTGCCGAACAGTTTAACCAATTTATCTTTATTAAACTAACCCAACATTTACGTGCTATCCAAAATAAAACTAACTCAACCCATTTTCTGCTTGTTAGAAATTTGTCATGAAGTAAATATAAGATCAATCACCATTTTACAAGTCAAAACACATTTCCTTACTAGAAGAAAAAATATTTTAATCTCTTCAAAAACAACTCACACAAAAACTAATAAGGGAAATTAAACTCACTCTAATTATCATTTAATGTCTTTTATTCTTTGTGTTAACCTTAATATTCTTTTAGTAAATTAAACATAATACTGGAGTGAGTTTTGTTAGGTTTATCATATATATGTTATTTGACTGTTGTTGTTGAATCACCTACAATTTTCTAATTTTTTTGATTTTTTTAATAATTTATTCTAAAGAAAAAAGGATTAGGTGAGTATGTAAACACTTTCATGAAAATAAAAAATAAAATAAATTTTTTATATATTAAAATTAATTTACGAATGAGTTAAAAATTTTCTTCAAGAGAAAACTAATATAAAAACGTTTCTATTAATTAATTTATGTATAAAATAGTGTTAGATAAAAAAAAATGTTTTATTTTTTCTTTCTTAAAATTATTATTTCAAAAATTATTAAAAGTATCCTTATTATTTAATTGCCTAATTGCGTGTTAACTCACAAAGACATCCATCATTTATGATTGAAGTAAAATGTTACTACTATACAGAAAAAAAAAATCATGAAGTCCCAAAGACAGTTCATGAAAGCTGAAATACAAAGAGAGGGATGCTTTCACAATGGATCTTAGTATGCTGCGGCAGGTTCTTGTAGTGTTGGAGGATTGAAAGTTCTACAAGGATGGGGTTCTCGGGAGGTATAGCTTCCATGAAGTGAAGGTAGTTGTGGTGGTACTGCAGGTATAGTAGGTGAGGGAGTTGCAGGAGTTTTGCCAATTAGTCAACTAGATGGACAACATAGAAGAAGTGAAGAGTAATGGTTTTTGGGAGGCTGAGCAGGTTTGGAAGGGATGGCAGGGGTGCTGTCTATGCAGTTTAAGTTGACTAGGCTAAATAACCAATAATGGTGATGTTAGCTCAGCTCTGCCAGCACAGGAAACCTTCTATGAGTGTACAGGAAAGGTAAGCAAATAGGTAGGAGTTCGATGGGAGTGTATACTGCTATGAGTGGTGTGCTGTCTTGGATTTCAGTCACTGCATACTCACAGGTGCTCTGTTGTGAACAACATTGGTCAACCTGGTCAAGCTTCGGTGTGCTGGAGCTGGATTGATGGTCAGGGATCAGTAGGAGCTAAAGGCATAAGGCCACTAATAGGCTTACAGATGCAGAATCTGAAATACGTTTCCTGCTGGATTTGGTTGTTCGGGTTTTTAGTTTTTGGCCCAAGAATAGAATGTTTATGTTGCTGCCTTGAGTTTGTTCAAGACAATTTTGGTCACTCAAGACAATTTTGGTCGTTCTCATTGAAGGTATGACTTAGGCTTTTGGTTGTGTAAGTGTTGGGAGACCAGGACACTTAGCACACTCCTCTTAATTTATTTATTCATTGCTAATAATTGCTAATAATAAAAGAAAAACAGAAAAAAAAAATCAGTTTATAATGATGTGACACAATAAAATTTTAAAATTGTTCCATCTTTTAGTGTTTAGTGTAGAGTTCTCAATATACATTAATATTTACGATTAAACAATAGTTAATCACTTATATTCAAAGCAATGCTATCTATTTTATGTTACATAATGATAAAGTGGTAGCCATAGAAGTAAGTAGGCATAGTAGGTGATAATAAGACTTTATGCAAGTGAATTAATTAATTGAAACTAGGAGTTATATTAAAGTACGCTTGCCCGGATTAGCTGTTTCAGAGTCATAAAACATGTCTGCACAGATCCTAATGTCATTAAGAAAAGGTTATCATCGTCTAGCTAACAAACTGATATTAATTAATTAAGCTCAGTGATATAGTTCAAACTTGTGGAACATGAATTAGGTATAATAGCTAATAAGGCACAATAGGCCAGTGGCAGAGAGGCAGTGAAACAGTGTTATAATCCTCCACACTCAAAGAACAAAGGCCCTCATCTGCAACCTGCTCAATGTTACTCTTTCCCCATGCCTTGTTATTAGAACCCCTTAGACCCTCTGACGTGCTTTCTACCGTTTCTTCTCCAGATATTTCTGGATAACCGCCCAATCTTTGCATCCCAAAACCTTGCTCTTTGCCTAGCATTGCCTTCAACTTCATAACCTGCTCACAACACATATAAACACACACACAACAAAATAAACAAGACACACTTCTTTTGCCTAAAAAACATTGCATAACTTCAAATATACTGATGCAATCGATATATAACTAATTTTGATATGAAAAACTATATACAGTTTCATATTTCTTTCACCCTGGTGTCTTTCATTACCCAACCCTAATCTTAGAGATGAAAATCATATCATTATATTTTTGGCAGGAGAAAGACAGGAGATAGATGACCACTATACTTAACCTTGAAAAGAAAAGATGTGTATAATATATGGTTTAGTGGTAGATGGAGAGACACAAGGATATGTGTGAAAGCAAGCAACTAAACATTTGGAATGCGTGTGTGAAATGAAGTGCGAAGGTACCTCTTCTTGAAGCTTCTGCTTTTCGTTGGAGATGACATCATATTGGTGTTTGAGAACATCGTACAAGTGCTCAAGCTGTTTGGTTTTCCACCTTGTACGTCTATTTTGGAACCAAACAGCGATTTGGCGTGGCTGGAGGCATAGTTCCCTCGAAAGCTTCATCTTCCTTTCAGGGTCTAACTTTATTTCCTCCTGGAAGCTCCTCTCCAATAACTCTATCTGCTTGCTTGTTAACCGCTTCTTCTTCTCTTTGCTTCCGTTGTCCATTGCCGGATTCGACCTTTCTCCTGTCTCCAACAATGTCGCTTGTTTCACTTCCACTCCTGAACATATGTAACACAAGGGTTAGGTTGGAAAAGCAGCAAGGTGTTTGAAGATCTGGTGATAACTATTTACAGTTCTTAGTATTAGAAAGTTCAGTCTCTACTACATGAATGGAAGCATTTTAGCTAGGGTTTAATACCTATTTTACGATCAGTATAACATAAATATTCTATCTTTGAATATACTCCTTCAAAAATAACAAGAACATTTAGGCTGTCAGATTGATTTTTAGAGATTTTCCTAGCTGAATATACAACAACTTAACTAGTGCAGCTTTCAATGCCTTGTAACGGTTCCTTTGCTGAGTGTATTCAGAAAAAGCAAGAAAATGCGACAATTACTTGGGATTCAAGTTACAATTCATGTGCGAAACTCAGAAATATTCAAATATAGTGGTTGCAAAATATAGGCTGACTCTTGGAAGCTATACATTGATTCACACACGTATATAAGGTAACTGCATTTGAAAATCGAAAACCAAGGGCAGTAAAAAAGAAATGCAAGTTGAGATTTTGGAGAATAAAGATAAATCCTTTGAAGGATGTTGTTTTACCTGGATATGGGTTGTTGTTATAGTTGTAGAAGAAGCTTAAGGTCTCTGGCTGAGGAACAAATGGTTTTGTGGTGCAATGCCAATCCATACCTTTCTCCACCTTTGTTTGATAATCTCTTCCATTGAAATCCATCTGCAAATTTGATCTCTTATATGGCTTGATGGGTTGAGTGGATGAGAATGGAGTTGGACCACATAGGCAGTGAGGTGTTGCACGATCGTTCTGACTTGTTATTATGAGAGGTAAAAGCCTGTGTATATATTATATATTCCTTTCTCTTTTTGGGTGTAGCTAATTAGAGATCTGGAATTTTTGAATGCTTCTATCTAATAAATTTCTTTATGAAATAACATTCAGAGCATTTATTTCATTAGCTAGTAGTTATAAATCAAAGTTAAATTAAAGAAAGTTGGAAAGATAATATAGAGTTGTAGCTATCTGGGGCTATAGCGCAGAGAAGGAAGGTTAGAGTGAGATATGGAAATTGTAAGTGTGAGGTTCTTCTTCCTTCCTTTTGGGAGCAACAATGTCCATCGTTAAGGTAGAAACTGTGGAAAGGGAACATGCTTGTCAGGTCAAGATGTGAAAAGGGGAAACATGTGTTGAGTTCGCCACTCAGAACCCTTCATGCTTTGCCGTTTTAAACAAATGTCCCTCTCCTATATACCACTTCTTTTACCTTAATTCTTGTAATTTTACTATAAAAAATCATTAAAATTTATTTATTAAAAAATTATATACTATTTAAAATATATATATAATATTTAAAATAGTTATTCTATTAATAAAATTTATAAACTAATTTCTAATAGTAACTAATTAAATATCAAATTATATACTAGTTTATAAATTCTATTAATAATAGAAATTATTTAAATATTAATAATAAAAATTATTTTAAATATTAATAATCTTTTATTTTTAAAATAATATCTAATTTAATCAATATAATAATTAATTATTTTTATTCCTTAAAATTAGTTTTTATTTAATAGTCTTTTTTATCGTGTTTTTATGTTTTTATGGTAAAAATGTGTTAAGATTTTTTATAATTTTATGGTAAAAATGCGGCATTGTTGGGAAAGTGGATTTGGCGTCGGGAGACTGGGAAGGATGCTTAGTCTAATGTTTTTATGGTAAAAATGCGGTACTGTTGGGAAAGTGGATTTGGCGTCTGGAGACTGAGAAGGATGGTCTATGGAAAGAAATTCTTGAATGTAAATACGGAGGCTGGAGAAATTTGAAATTTGCAAGAACAAAGGAGTAATGCTAAGGATTCCAGTTGGTGGAGAGACCTGAAGGGGGTTTGGGGATGGAGGATTGGGGTAAATCTTTTCAGAATTGTTGCGAGTGGAGAGTGGGAGACGGGAAGGATTTTCTGTTTTGGAAAGATGTTTGGGTGGGCAATGAAGATCTGAAAAATAAATTCCCAGATTGTTCTCTTTGTGTAAGTCCAGCTGTTACAAGAAGTGCATGGAAAGACCCCTATCATTAATTCTGTAGATAGGCGGGTTTGGAAGGCTGGCAAGGATAATGGTTTCTCGGTAAAATCTGCCTATGCTCTTTTAAGAGGCCCTGTGGAGGGAAAAAGTGTGTTTGTCTTCTTCTGGAAGACTACTGCTTTACCCTCAGCACAGATTATCGCTTGGAGGGTGTTGATTAATTCGATTGCCACAAAAGCTAACTTGGAAAGGCGTGGGATTTTGGTGGATACCAATTTATGTAGTTTTTGCAGGATGGCGGTAGAGTCGACAAAACACATGTTTTTTTATTGCAGAATTGCCTGGTTAGTCTGGAATCAGTGCTATACATGGTTAGGGATTGCGTCGGTTGACCATGTTGTCCCAACAACTCACTTCTTGCATTTTAATTTGCTAAATGCTCCTGTCCAGGTTAATGTAGTCTGGAATTGTGTTTGGATTGCTGTAGTTAGTGAATTATGGAAGCATAGGAATAAACATTTATTCCAAAGAGGGGTGATCGATCCTTTGGAAGTGTTCACTTTGGCACAAGTCCTGGGTAACTTCTAAAACTGTTTCTGCTAGTTTTACTTACTCTGACTGGTGCATTGATCCTAGAGCTTGTATATTTTCAATAAAGTGAGTTTATATAAGAGTTACTCCTTCGGTTGGTTGTTTGTTGTTATAAGTTTCTGTTGTTCTTTTTGCCCCTTGTTGTGGGTGCAAAGAGATTGTATTGGGTTTGATTTTGAGTCTGTTTGGGTTTGTACGGGTTATATTTGATTTTGTACGGGTTAGTTCTGATTTTGTATGGGTTAGTTTTTGAAATTATACGGGTTGTACGGGTTTTTAGTGGTAAATTTGTTTTTCTCTTTATTTGTTGGTTTGGGAGACCAGAAAAATTGTTTCATTGAACCACCCTTAATGGTTCCTGTGGTTCTTGTTATTCAATCTTTATTACTGATAAAAAAAAGATTTTGTTATAAATAAAAAAAATAAATTAAAATTAAAGTGGAGCTATGAGGATATTTCAATCTGTATGTAAAAAATAATAGGACTGTGCCTCTTACAATTTATATAATTAGTTTATTCTTTAGTTTGATTGTACATTAAGATGAAAATTCTTATGTCTCAACGAATTCTCTTAATATATTGGGTTTAATATATTGGGTTGTTTGTTCCTACCTAATCTCATCTTCAACTTAAAACTTTAAAACATATAGTTAAATACTTCTCAATCTCCTCTATAAGTGTGAGTCATTCATGTATTGCAAATTCTCCCTTGAAATCCAAGCTATACACATACAACCCTAATCATTAGACTCAAGTCAACAATATCAAGAAAAATATACAAGAATAAATTTTTTTAAAAATACTTTTATTCATTAGAAGGTTCTATACAAATATTATTCACAAGATACTTATGTAATAAAGTTCTTTATATATAAGACACCTAGACTTAAACATTATTTAATACATGTTAAACTATATGTAAAACACTGTCATAGTAAATGGTTTTTTCTACTTTTCATTATGATTTGAATACTAGTATAAATTATTCAGTCTCTTTGTTAAAATAACTTTAATAATATTCTTATTATTAATATAATATTTTATAATAACAGGTTGGTCAGTTGTATACAGAGATCTCACTCAGTACTGCATAAATAAGCCAACCTACTAATAAAGTTGGTAATATTTAAAGTATAGTTTTATAACGAATTCATTATAAGGTGATTAATTGAATATATTAAGGAGTGATGATAAGTTTAATTATAATTAAAGTAAACAAAATATGGCATGAATATGATATGAGTGGGTGAATTGATGCAGTGAATAATGCAGAAAGAGATTTAACAGAGGGAAACAAGTGAAATGAGTTCCAAAATTGCAACACCGAGGAAGACAGAGAAGCTGCAATAACCCTGCTGCACCATTAAAAGGCAAGTGAAGGACGGTAAATAAACCAACTTGGGCTCATCTTATGTTCATTCAACACCATTTCCCTTTCACCTTAATTGTGTTTCATGCACTGTTGAAGACAGCACAACTTCACTCCTTCTTCTGTCGGTATCTTCCTTTCTAAATTTTTTTATGCAGTTTATGTGTTTGAGTTACAGGACTGTGCGTGTTTGGACTTTTGGAGTACTTGGTAGACACAAAAGTGATTAAGGGTTCCAAACGACAAGGGAAGTCCTTTCCTTTGGGCCCAAAATATGGTGAAAGTGACAATAGTGATGGAAAGCACAGCGTGTGACAAAGGTCATTGTAGAATAGATTAATATTCCAACTTGTCTTGAACTGAGTTAATTTATTGATTCATGCACCATGACAACAACACTACATACTTTTCAATACCGATCAGTTCTGACGTACCAATACGATACGGCATAAAATAATTATACACTGGCGTAATCGCAATCCCCAAGCTTCCAATGCTATTTATTGCTCCATCAACCGCTGCAAAATCTTCTTCACCATTTTTATTTTGCATATTAACTCTTCATATTTCATTTTATTTATTTTATTATTATTATTTTATTTTTTATTAAAAGTAAAATTTAAGTTTAACTTAATTTATAAAATAATTATTTAAGATTTCATATTGACTAAAGATAGGACACTTTATATATTTTATATATACAAGTAAATGTAAATTTCACAATATAAATCAGTTATTTAGACTACTGGTTATTAGATAGTTATCAAATCATGTTATTGGATCATTTATAATATATAGACGCATATACGAATTAAAGAGTTTCAGCATGAGAAAATTTATAGAGTAAAAGTGTAAATCTCATCTTATAAAGATTGAGATATATTTAAAATTTAGTTGTTAATACTTTGTAATATTTTCACTTCTTTATATTTTTTTTTATTAGATTGTTGGACTTGTATGGTGTTATGAGCTAGTAAATTAGAGAAAAAAGATTTTGTTGCATGAATGACATCTACACAGGAAGGAGGAATGCAAGTGGCGAAAGAATTGGTGATTTCAACTTAACCCAATCACCAAACTTCTTGAGCTTATTAAAATCCTTGGTGATTTTTATATTCCTACCATTTCCATGTGAAAAGATATTAGAGAAACCATTTTCCTAACTATATAAAGATTGTTATAATAAAATGCTCTTTATATTTTAAATGTAATGGTTATTTCTAATAAAATTATATTTGTAAGCTTTGTTTGACACCTCATCTTAGCCGATTTCTAGCTTCTTCTTTTTTATGAAAAACTTGTACGACCCTATTTGACCAAATATTTTTATTTTTAATATTTTATAGAAAAATAATGACAATGATAAAAAAAAATATTTATTATTATTGCAATACTTTTATATTATATAATTTATTTAACTATTATATCCATACCATATATAAAGAGATATATTTTTTATAATTATTTTCCATAATATTATCCTCTATTAAATTAAACAATTTTATTATTTAATAAAATACATCATTCTATTCAAAATTAACCACATCCTTAACTAAAAATAAAAATCATTTATATCTCTCTAACTCTATCATACAAAATGAGTTATCTTTTTTTATATTTCCTTAAAATTGTATTATTTTAATATAATAAGAATGCGGAGACAACCCAGAATGATTTGTTTGATTTTTTATTTATAATATTTATTTTACTATTTTGACATTATAATTTTGATATATTGTCGACTTGATTTATTATTTTTAAATATTTTTATGTTGCAATACTTCGTACTATTTTAAACATTTTATTTCTATTTAAAAGCCATTGATTTTATTTCATTTTAAAATTGAATAAAAATATTCTAAGATTTAGTATAGCATTAATAATAAATACACAATATATATAACTAACGAAAGTATATAACCTGCATTATTTGGTGTAGATTTGTTTGAAAAGTTACTATAGTTCCTTAACCAGTAAATAATAATTTTTAGCAGAGGGAAGATAGGTTTAAACAATTAAAGCTGAAGGTAAAGAAACTGCAAACCATAAAAACCTAGGTATAGCTAGAAGATGTATAGGTAGAGACTAGAGAAGAGAGAGCTTGGTGGAGATGTTGAGGGTGGTCCTGTGTATGCCTGATGAAGAAGTCGATGAACTACACACATTTGAAGCTAGCTACTTATGCAGAACAGATTTCAAAATATTAATTAGAATGTGTGCGTGGTCCTCAACAGGCGTTGGATGATACTGTAAATGCATGTCAACTTTGTTCATCAGTGAAATGTTTCGGTGAGGGAGAGAAATTTCTAAAACTATACGTCACTATATAACCCTAGCTACCACATCAGTGATATAAAGAACTCACTACCTGCCTAAGAAATAGTTCTGAAAGACTGAAACAGAAGCAAAAGGTGTGTCACTCTACGTAAACGGCGCCGAACATAAGGGCATGGACCATTTATTTGTTAACTTCGCCTCATACCACAACGCGTAGAGATCCTATAGCCACAGAATAGGTTCCTCTGATATATAGTATACACATAGATGATTCTATACGAAGTTCTAATAATTTAAATCTAATGTTATAAAACAGTGACAAAAATCTATAGCAGAAGAACCTAAAAACACGACAACCGACATTGCTCAAAGAAAGTTGAAGTTACAGAGTATGAGATGAGAAAAGAGAACCCTAATTATGGTATAAAAAATTCTTCTCCACCGTCCCACGATGTAGATCTGTTTGTTTTTCTGGCATGACCCAAACACAGCTTCAATTTCTCTCTGTCCATGCAAACCTTTTTCTTACTTCAACACTTCTGCTTGCTATATATCTAATTCAAATATCATACTACACGGTAATCAATAATTTGTTTTTATAAATACTTTAAAAATTAATTAAGTAAGTAAGTAAAATGATTTTATAAACTAAAATTAACTTATTTATATAAATTAAAAAAATTAAAGAAATTATAAAATAACTTCTATAATTAAAATGAAACATAAATTAATTTTAGTTGTTAGTTTTTTCTACCTTAAAAGGTATTTATAAACAAATTTATTGACAAAAAAAGTTAAACATTACACTGTTTAATAAACATAGACTCAAACATAATATTATGCTCTCAGAAACAAAAAAGGCCTAAAAAATATTATAAGTAAGTATTATTTATTATAGCTGATATTTTTATAACATTAAATTTAATATTTAAAACTAACATGAGTTTTATTGGAAGAACGGATCTTTGAAGTAATCTCATTTTTTAATCTCCTATAATATATACTTCCTCCGTTCTCTTTTTTTTTTTCTTTTTTTATCGGCAAAACAAAACCCGTTCTCTTCTCTAAAGGTTGTTAAAAAAATTCAAAAAAAATAATCAATATAATTTTTTTTAATCTATTAAAATATTGATAAGATTTTTATTTTACTTTTTTCATTTTTACATAATAATTAACACATGTATGTAAATGAATTAGAGATTAAAGGAAAAATAAGAATAGAAATGATAAAAGAATAATTAATGCTTTTTGGAAATTTAAAATCAATATTAAATTAAAATAATATATTTTGTAAATATCATACTTTAAAAAATCGTTTTTTAAAATTATGTTTTTTTAAAGATATCATATGAAAAACAAACAATTTTTTTTATAGAACTCGGTCACAAGTCAAGTCAGTATATATATATATATATATATATATAATATTAAAGGTATAATTAAATTTACTAATTCAGAACAAAGTGTAAACTTTTAAGTCAAATCAAATTTTTGAAAAAGTTCTAGGCCTTTTATAAAGCCTATTATGTTTGGTCAATCATTAAATTTAGCGACTGCATGAAGTTTATTTAAGGTGAAGCTTGTTTAAAACATTCACTTCAATCTAAAAATTAAAAAGGAAAAGGGTGGGATTAGGTTAGACGGTTTGAACTTCATGGTATAATATCTACCTATTTTACTCTTAAATGGACATAAAATTTCACAAATTTCAAGAGTTTTAAATACATTAATATTGAATAACTTTTATTTTAAATATTGTATTTAAACAAAACAATCTAAATTTATTCCATTTTATTTTTTATTTAAATAGAGTATTTCAATTTCTATGAATAAAAATTATTTCATATTAAACAATATTTAATAATTTAATCAAAACATTAATAATATTTTCATCCAAATAGTTTTGGAGCTGATCAGATTGCAATCATTTCAACTCACGTCTATCAAAATAAAAATTCAACGTTATTGGTGAAAGCCAACTTTTTGATCGGTCAACTATCGAATAACTCGTCAAATTTCGTAAAACACATTTTTCAACCTATATATTCACATGTCCAAACATTTATTATATGCTTTAACTTTTTTATATATATAAGTAGTTCTAATTTAACAAGTTTGTCGTCTTAAATCAGTAAAAAAATAATCAAAATCGTGCCAATAAATTGAAATCGATTTCAAAAGGACACTAGTATGAATATTTTAAAAAGACAAGGGACCAAAACAAAATTAGTGAAAATATGAAGGACCGAAAATATATGTTTACCAAAATAATTTAACACACATAGGAAAACCATTGCATAGAAAGATCTATTTAGAAATACATGAGACTAAGACATTTTCTTTTAGCATTCTATCAGAATTTATATATTTGTAGTGACGTAAAAGAAATCAGCACTATGCAACTCAAGAGAATGAGTATTGTATTTAGTTGGGAATTGTTATAAAGGTAAGTGGCAATTTAAATAGTCAAACATCAGCTCTGGTTCTTAACATAGCACTCAATAAGGTGCACCTACATTTTCCAAGTGTATTAAAATTTGTGTTAATACCTGATGGAAGGCACAATAATACGAGGAGAGGAAAATCTACTACAGCATCACAATTAAGTTCCAGACGGAACAGACCAGCCAAGGCAAGTGTTAGCGAAGTTTGTTTTCCTGTTTCTGTATTCATCTCATCTGACAAAGGTAGAAAACAGAGAATGGACGGACACAGAAACGGTGATTACATAAAAACTCAAGAATGGGTAAAATATGTTTTTATCCCGCTAAAATTTCTAAAATTCAGTTTTAGTTTGTCTAAATTTTTTGTCGGTTTTTTTTCTCTCTAATTTTGAAATACACCTTTCTTTCCTCCAAATGCTATCCAAACCAACTTTTTGTCATCAATAAAGTGTTCTTTAAATAATTTGGAGAGGCAAAAATGTGCATTTTAAAACCAGAGAAACTAAAAACTCACAAAAGAATTAAGAACTAAAATTAAACTTCAAAAATTTTAGAGACCGAACGTATATTTTACCCCTTCATACCATGCATACCAACTATCAAAAAAATTTAAAAATAAATTCCTATTCTGTGTGGTTATTTCAGAATGCCGCTTCTGGTGCGCTCTCTCAAATCACTAGGTATAATAAATACAGAATCTACACAAAGCCCACCTTTAGAGTGTGTACAGTCAATCTGTTTCATGGAGAATCTTACTTTGGTTGTAGGTTCTGATCCCCTGACAGTAAACTCACCCACCTTGTAATCTACCCAATGTCCGCACTTTTGATTGCCGTGTGCATCATCAGGTTCAGCTTCATCCAGGCAGCACTCGAATGATGCTTGCTGACCGTCCATTGTTGACAACTCAAATTTCACTGGTTTTAAATCCCAACCATGGGTATGTTCATAATTGCGCACCCGTCGCCCAAGCCTCTTTGAAAATCGTCCAAGGTGAAGCCTAAAGGAGAGAGTATAAATATCAGCAGGAAATGGGAAGCTGATCTCCCCATCCACTTCAAACCACCATATTTGCTGCAAATATGCTACATTTTTGAACCTGAAATAAACAAAAAACAAAAGTGTAATGCAATCCTCAGAAAAAGGAGCTGACTGATTAAACCGGCATCAGGATCAAGAGTGCAACAATTTGCAGAAAGCACAAATAAGCAGCAAAGTTGACATAATTAAACCGGAAGTACATTGACAATTACACGTCCAACTATTCATGTCTAATACCAGGCACTGCAGACCAACCAAAACCACCTCTTCATGTTTTATTCCTAAGTCGGGTCAGTTTGATTGAATTAGGTTGTCTTTTGCATGGATTAGTCAAGGCTACAAAATAAGATCAACCAAGCTAAGCTAAACCAAATTGCAACCATAATTGAAAGTTAAAAAATGATTCCTAAATAATTAAAATTGAATCACACTCCTCTCCTTAAAAAAAATAAGCAGGCATTTAAAGAACAGTTTTCCCCCTGTCTATGACTCTTGGCATAATTGACAGGCAGTTTTTTAATATACTATATTAACTTGGCACCTTATGTGTTTTTTGGGTAAAATCATAAAAAAATAGTTAGATCATTTAATACTTCATTTCAATATCTACCATGTAAAATTGATAACGGTGTTGAAATTAACTGTTGGTATATATATTGAACCAAGATATTTTGTTCTTCAGAGGAGGAAATTTAGTTGAGGATGCCTTTGCCTGGACAGGACAATATGATAGTAGGGCTACCAAGTAGTCCATACTCTGTACCATAGTTAATATTTGGGCCATACAAAAGTACAAAACAATTAACTCATTAAGTTCACGGGGTTATTTGATGTGTGTGGGCAGGTATCCCCACCCCCCCTCCTTTTTTTTGAGAGAGGGAGCTAGTCTCAGATTGATCATTTGATCTAATTAGTAGTTTAATAAAATACTTGAAATTTTGTACATATTTAAATTCAAAATTGAACAAGCAGCACCCAATGATTAAACACTCGCGTTACTAATAAGGTTTGCAACTTCTAGAAGATGTACTGGACAGAAAGACCACATAACATATGAAATGTTAAACCAAAATCAATACAATATAAATAAGCTTATCTTTGAATCTAATGCACATGACAACACAGAATATTCTCCTATTTCTCAAGTGCAGAATCATCATTCACAAACTAGAAAAATTATCATGCAGGATGAAGACAATGGAAAACAAAATGTTTACACTCTCTCAAAAGGACAAGCGTGAGTCATGAAGCAATTAAAGCATATCAGAAAGAACAACAGACTACAATGAAACCGTAACAGATTGATCATGTACATAAATTAAAACTTAATGTCAGACTAACAAAATTTGGATAGTTGGATCCTAGATTGAAAATTCATGGTTGATAACAAATGGGTAGTTTGGAAATTAAAATATCAATCTCATTGAGTACAACATACAGACAAACGGTTTTCAAGACTTCATCCAAGAAAGCTCCAGGAGAATAAGTAAGATGTATAAGATAGAACTCCTAAGCATCAGCAAGCAAGATGCTTATGGGCCTAATATACTGAAAGGCCCAGAATATGGCAGATCCACACTGGGAGAAAGAGAGTGAGGCCCAATAGTGGAGAGAATGGAAAAAGAGTGGGACCCGGTAGTGGAGAGAATGATACAGAGAATAAGGCCCAGTAGTGGAGGGAATGAGAGTCAGTTACTGAATGGATGAGGTGGCATGAGGGACGTGCAGTGAGCAGTCAGTATTTTGGGAGAGGAGAGTGGGGAAGAGGCAGGCTGGATTATTGTTCAGAAATATGTTAGAAGAGTATTCTTCTCTCTGGGAGTCTTGGACTTCGGGTGTTCTTCCTTGCTTGTAGAGTCACTGAGCTCACTGATATTCTGGAATTAATAATATTATAGCCTCTTATATTCTATCCTCTATCAGTATCACTTCAACATATGAGCAGGCTTGTGAAATTCATCTAAGACACGGTTCTGTCAATATATAATATAGAACTGTGAGTACAATAAATAGATTTTGAGGCTCTAGACTATATAAGAAATTGCATAAGCATACATAGTTGATCTAAGGGTCGCATAAAAAGGTAAACATGTCTAACACCCTCTATCACCAAATTACCCCATTCACCGAATAATGTTGGAAAAGCAAAATAATAATCTTATCATTGCTTTCTAAGATTTTGATAACAAAACACATTTTGACTTACAACTTGAGTTCAGCATTCTCAATAAGGCCACCTGTAACATACATTTCATGGTTCATAGTGGCATGTAAAAATATTACAACAACAAAGCAAACACAATACTTTTCTATCACAGCAATGAATTTGCATTACTGGAAGCAAAAACAATGAATCAAAAAGCATTCTGCAGAGATGTGCAGCACTCGGCACCTTTGATTCCCTCAACCTATCCACTTGGCAAAACTCCCCACCACTACATTATGTTGGTAGTTTGGTAGAAATTGGTTATTAAAGGGGTTAGAGATATGATTTGATTACATTAAATAAGGAAATGAGATATGATTTGAAGGGAAATATCTTACCAAACCCATTATTAGATATTGATTTGGTTCCCTGCTACTCTATCTCTTCTTCATTATAAATAAGAATACTCATGTGGTACACAACATACAGAATATTCCTTCTCAGTTTCTCTCTTCTAAATATGGTACCAGAGTGGTACCATCCTTCGTGACCTATTTTATTACTAATCCATCCAACATGGTATCAAAGTCTAACGAGAAGGAAACTCAAATTCATGCTTCCTATGTGGCCCACTACTGTAAACAAAAATTAGAAACTGTGATACGCTTTCCAGTTTCTTTATTTTTGCCGTATATCATTGTTCACCACTGGTAACCTTCCCACAAAGTTTTTTCCAGGCTGCACCGCCACCATTGGCATTACCTTGTCATGCAATGATCAACTCCAGCAACCACCATGTCTTCTGAGCATTTTCTTTTTCTCTCCAACAGTCGTTGTGTCCTCTGCATTTTTACTCTCCGGCACCCATCGTGCCCCCTAACCATTTTTAACAAGCTTAACTCGTATGATAATATGTTCCAGCTTGAGGGAGTGTCAAAGATATGATTTGAAAGGACAAAGCACGCTTAAGATTGATTGTCACTTTGATAGAGATATAGTCTTGGCAGAGAAATATCTACTGGCTTTGTTATTATTTATTTTGTTAGCTTTGGCAACCCACTAACTGACATGTTTACTAAGCCTCTCAAGGAGGAATTTGTTGATGACATTTGTAGCAAGCTTGTCTTGTATTGTATGTATGATATATATGCTCTAGCTTGAGAGAGGGTGTTAGAGATATGATTTGATTGTATTAATAGGGAGATACGATATGAATTGATAGGGAAATATCTTACCAAATATTGCTCATTATTAGACACTGATTTTGTTCTTTATTACTGTATCACTTCTTTATAAATAGGAATGTTCATGTGTGTATACAACACACGGAATTCATTATATTCTTTCTCAGTTTCTCTCTTCTCAACATGGTACCAGAGTGGTCATCCTCCGTGACCTGTTTGTCACTAACAGGTTAGTTAGTTAATTAAGTCAGTTAGAAGTTGCCTATAAGTAAGAGGAATTGAGATGGAGAAGAGATCTCTTTGGGTTGGGGGAAGTCGGGAGAGAACCAGGTTTCTCGAATACCTAGAGTGTAACATTGTTTTCCATCAATAAAGAACATGTCCTTCTACAGTCTGATCCAGTTTCTATCACTTTTCAATCCTCTTGTTTTTGTCAGAACCCAGTCCAGCAACCATGCACAAACTAAAACATGTTCTCTTCTGGTACATGTCCCATTAAGGCCTCACAGAAGTATACAAACAACATTAAGCACTCCATCTTGCTGCGTGCTCAGTAGAAGCATGCATAGCATGGGTTTTAAAACTCCAACCTCAAATATCAGCAGAAGCATGATTTCTCTAAAGTTGCCCAAAGTCCTCACATCATTTTAAGAACAAAAATAAACACAGTCATAAAACAAGGTCACACACAACAAACCTAACCGTAAATCACCACAACTCAACAAAAACATAACTTAAGAAAAAAATGCAGGTTCGGAGAACCTAACCTAGATTCCTCAGTAGGAACCCAAGTCCAGTATCTGCGGTCATCAATTCCAGTAATAGACATCGCCTTCGCCGAAATTGACATGCAAACCCTTCCCGTGACCCTGTCCAGCCACACTTCCTGCAAAACCATAACCCGTCAACTAATCTCCAAAAAATCAATCACGCAACTCAGAGACACAAAAGAAAACCGCGCAGCACCTTGTTGCCGTCGTCGAACGGCACTGGCCGAGAGAGCAGCGCGAATATGTCCTTCTTGGAGAGATTCCGGTACCTCTCGGGAGGCATCAAATCGAGCAGATCTTGGTAGTTGCTAGGAAGCTTCGTTTGCCAGACGGTGTCGGCGGAGGCAGCGCCGCGAAAAGAGCGATTGAGGCGCGCGAGGTTGCATATCTCCGGCGGAGTAAGGTGGAGGAAAACGCGGGCGACGCAACTCTCCGGGATGTCGCCGAGGCCCAGAGCGGCGGCCGAACCGTTGGTTCCTAGGTTCGACAGCGAGGCCCCCATTCCCTCCCGATTCAGCCGTTCTTTCCTTTCATTGAAACCTCGGCAGAGGAACGAAACGAAGGAAGGAGGGAAGAGGAAATCGAAGAGTGAGTGCGTAATTATAGAATTGAATTGAATTGAAGTGAGAGGTGAGTTCTAGAATTGCCTTGGAAATAGGAACGATGGGATTTCTATTTTTGTTTGGGTCCTGAGGAGATTCGATAGAGTAGAATGTTTACTTCTCCTCCACCAATCACCTTCACTCCTTTTAACTATTTCTTTTTCCTGTTCCTTCCTTAATTCTCCATTTTTCTTCAATACCCCCCTTCTTTATTTTCCATACCAAATTATCCTTATTTTGCATACACATAAAACAAACATTTCATTCATAGATAGAAAAATTATGTGATAGTTAGTCTTGTTAATCAGATCCAGTGATAAAAGGATCTATTATAATCATATAAACGGACAAAGCAAATGTAAGAGAGAATAAAAAAATGTAATAAAAAAAATAAAGGAATTAATTGTTTAGCCCCTTGCATAAGTTAAACACTTTAAACTTGATTTGTTCTTTCGAAACATTTAAATTTAAAGTTTTCTATTATTTCACTGTTTTTACGAGATAGTGGTAGAAATATCTTTAATTTTATTTTCATCAATAAATATATTGTTTAATTGGTGAAACTAAAGTTGGTATGAACTTTTAAATATTTAGTAACTAATATGATTGAGAGATAAAATAAAAAATTATATAGTAAAAGAAAAAATAGTATTTCAAAATGAATTTAGTAATTTAAAATGGGTAAGTATGAAAATGATGAAATGGTATGAAAATCATAATAAGGATTACATATATTATTATTTTATTTTTTTTGTTACCAGATCCAGTTTAAAGAATTAGATATTTATCAATACTTGAACTCAATAAATATAGGAGTTTTCTATGTTAAAACTATAATTTATTTGGATAATACCTATAAAAACAAAATTATTTGTCATAGCTACACTATATCTTAAATTTTCCTTCATAAATTTACCAAAATAAAATGAGTTTAATGTTTAGAAAAATTTATAAATATTATAAAAATCACATGAAAAATCAGTGCCACAAATAACCATAAAAGAACTACAACATTTGATTTTTTTTTAATTATTTATCAAACTCAGTTTTCACGATATAAATAGATGGAAAAAAAATGGTGTAGTAGCATCTTTGTAGATTACTCTAACACCTTGGGAGGTTGTCAAATGAGGCGTAGTCAAATATTGTAAAGTTAAGTTTGGATTGAGAATTGAAAGTATGAGAAATTGAAAAAGTGAATACGTAAGCATTTGAGAGAAAAAGTAAGGAAAAATTAATTGTGTTTGAATTTTTCTATATTATACTAAATTTTTTTATATTATAGTAAATTTGTGAGAAAAAATTATTGAAATTTGTGAGTAATGAGATAGTTGTCATGATATTTTTTATTTTTGTAAAGGTGTAAAATGTAAGATTACATATTTATCTTTATCTTTCAAAAATATAATATTCAAATATTAAGTATTTTTGTCTAAATTTGGATTAATTAAAATTATGTATAATTACCTTTTTGGTCCCTACATTTAGTAAATGATATAATGTTGTTATGTTTCCTACATTTATGGTCGATATTCAATTTAATACCATGGTTTTTTTAAAAAAAATCAATTTAGTCCCAAAGTTTTTTAAAAAGTTTACAATTTGGTCCCTTCTGTTACTTTTCCACCAACGACGTTAATTGGTGATAATGTGACACACAATATGTCAAATTTATGTAGAGTTGCACTCTACGTGTAATCCCCTTCTCTTCACTTCCCCAGTTTCTCTAGCATTTAATCATTTTTCGCACCAAACAATTTGCAGATGCGGATGAATTATATGAATTCAGCTAACGAGTATGGTAGGTCATCATCAATGCCAGAGACATATTATTAGAACTCTAGTAGTTGTTCAGGCCCTCTCAATCCAATCTCAAGCATTGGGTTAAAATAATTCCATGTTATCTAACAATTTATCTTCTACTCATGTTTCTCTTTGCATCAGGTCTTAGGTGTGAATTCACCTGCATTTCGCCATCAGGTCGACGACGCGTCGGGCGAAGCACTGGTACACCAACCACCACAATTGTTCCCACGACTATAAGGTCACCGAGAGAAAGGTCATCGCGAGGGATAATCCACTGTGAAGGCTGTGAATATCGTGAAGGCCAAAAAACCCTAAAATCGAAGAAGGGGAAAACACTTTGATCGATCATTAAGACAAACCCCTAAAATAGGTGAAGGGGAAAACACTTTTGATCCCTAATTTATGGTTGAGGTTTATAAGTTATTGTGATTATTATGTGAATCAGTTAATTTTTTTTTCTTTGAAGGTATTTCTTATGCTAGGAATGTTCCTCCAACTAGTACCATTGCTCATAGCCAACAAGTTAGGGGTTTGACTCTTAATCAACCTACTAGATCACCACTATTTTTGGTCCAAAATCAAAGCGGTGAGGGTGAAGGGTGGAGTGGAGGTCATGACGCGGGAGAATGGAGAATGGATGGAGGGAAGAAGAAAAATCCTAAAAGTTGGTGCCTACGTGTACCCTTCACGGTTGCATATTAATGACATTGTATGTGCCAAATCATCATTTGTTAATGTCGTTTGTGAAAATTTAACAAAAAAGATCAGATTACATATTTTATTGAAAACCTTGGGACTAAATTGATTTTTTTTAAAACCACAGTAGTAAATTGAATATTGACTTTAAATGTAGGGACAAAAAAGGTAATTATACCTTAAAATTATTAGTAGTATAATTTGATATAGTTGAATAATTAATGTCGAAAAAAATACGAGTTACTTGACGAAAAATAATTTACATTAAAATTTTAAATATATATAAAAATTGTAAATTTGTATAAAGAATTAAATAATTTAAATATTCATAAATTTAAAATTCTAATTAAAAAGTTCTTTTTGTATTAAATGAAAATAATAATATTATATTTATAATAATAATAATTATATAATTTTTTATTATAATTTTTTTTATTATAAGTAACTATATATTTTTATATTAAAATTTTATTGTATTATTAATTTTTATTATTTCATTTTATTAAAATATTTGTGTTGGTTAAATTTATTTAATAACTAATATTTATAATGAAGTCTACTTTTTATTAATGAAAAATATAAAAAAAGTAAAATCCTAAAATAAAAAAGATAAATTTGAAAAAATCTCAAATTCTAAACTGATTTTCTCTTTTATTCTTTTTATTTCAAGGGAAGGAAATATTTACTTTTGAGAGTTATATTCTCTCATTCTCTTCTTCACGAAACCAACACTATGAATTCAAAAAGGAATATACACTCACGTCACATTTACTTGTATTAAAATTATTTATTCTGAATATTTTAATTTAGAATTCAAATTTTGTATTTCAAATTTTATTAACTAAAATACAATTTTTTACATTGTAAATTATAAAATTAAAAATACAAAATATTCATTTTTGAGTTATTACAATCTAAAATATAAATTTATATTTTAAATTGTAAAGTTTATAAGATATCTTTTATTTTGAATTGTAAAGTTCATAATATATTTTCAAATCAAAAAAATATTTCGAACTCTACCATTCGGAAAGAATAAATTAAAATTTCACAAAAAGAAAGATGTGGAAGAAGAAAACACTTGGGATTTTTTTTTCCAATTTTCTTCTTTTGTCAAAGATAGTATACTAATACAAGTTTCTCCTCTTAAATATATAAAAGACAAATCAAGTTGTGTTTAAAAAGGAAAACAATATTCAAATAAAAATAAACAAATATTTCTTTTACCACTACTCAAAATTTATTAAAT
Organism: Phaseolus vulgaris; assembly: GCF_051622355.1. Classification (NCBI taxonomy): domain Eukaryota; kingdom Viridiplantae; phylum Streptophyta; class Magnoliopsida; order Fabales; family Fabaceae; genus Phaseolus; species Phaseolus vulgaris. Next base: position 48,082,319 of record NC_143498.1, read on the forward strand.
AAAAACTAATTATTAAGAAGAAAAATTAATAGATTAACTAAATTGGATATTACCTTATATACTAAAACATAATTGATATCTGAACTATTTTTTATTAATAATAAAAAAAATTAATATATAATTAACTAAAATTTTAGCTACAATTTTAGAATTAAAGTAATTAATAGTTAAAATATTGAAAGTTATGTAATTAGATAATAATTTATAAATTTTTATTTAAAAAATAATATACAATTTAATTAATATAATAACTAATTATTTTTTTCTAAAATTAATTTTTATTTAATGAATTTTTTTAATGTATTCCATAAATAATTGTAGTTCTAATATCAATCTTATATTTACTAGTATTGTTATTTCTCTCTTCTTTTCACTTTTTATGACTGCATGCATGCACTTCAAAGATTTTTTCCCCAAATCCTAGTAAATAAAAATCGTGAATTGGTATAATATAAAATAACTTACCAATTGGAATTAATAAAGAAGAAAAGACAGCATTTGGATAAACTAAGAAAGAACTACAAAACCAGCGGCACCGTGTCGTGGTGCGCAACGGTGGTGTTATTCGACCGCGAATCTTCAAAAGAATTAGTAAAAAAAGTTTAAAACTGAAGCGAAGAGAGAGATATACATTTTTTATTGCTTGAGGAAATAAAATATCTATATACATTTTCTAAGCTTTTTGCCTATAGTAAAGTTGTAACATACATTTACTTTAATATATATTTTATGAAATGATATTAAAACATATACATAAATAGTAAACTCTTGAGTTAATTTGAAAAATTGTATAACCAAGACATGAAAATTCGAAATTCTATGTTAACTTCTAATTCCATAAAAGATTGTGGACTTAATATCACATTTAGATTTTTTAACTGTTATAATGGTATAATTTTGGCCTTTTAGATATTAATTAAACAATTTTGTAATCTTTCACTTATGGTAAGATTGTTCAGTTTTGATTCTTTGATAAAATTTATTAAATATTGACAACAATTTTTTGTCACCATTTAAATGACACGAGGATTGATGTCTTGTTTGACATAGTTTAATTATATTTTTGGTCATTTATAACTATAATTGAAAAGAACAAAAATATAATTAAATTATATTGCCATCATGAAATAGTCATGTTAACAAGTTTGTTAATAAAAACCTTTTCCAATTACTACATTTTTGGAATTTTCAGTTGACAATTATAGAACAAAGTGACCATAATTGAATAATTAGTAAAAGTATGCGAATTTATTATTTATGGTAATTTATTATTAAATGAAACTACAAAATATATATATATATAACCCTAAACTACAATATATATATATATATATATATATATATATATATATTAGTTCAAAACACATATCAAATGAGATGAAAAAAGAATTAGTAAATATTTTTTTCTGAAGAATACTCTTGCTTTAAATTGTAAATACAATACATTATATTTTTTTTGTGAGAAAATATATAATACATTATAAAATTGATGAGAAAACAAGTTAAAAAGGAAAAATATTTAGATTAAAAAAAATCATTCAAGATGTTATTCATGGTGATGTTTGGAGACTATTTCAGAATTCAGTTTTGAAAACTTAATTAAAGAAAAATGTATTTATAAACTAAATTTGAGAATAAAAAATGTTTATAAATTATGTTATAGATGTGGAATTTTTGAGGTTAGAAGAATGAAATTTCTTTAGTAATAAATGAAAGGTTTATTATATATTTACAACTCCAATTTTTTATTTACAATTTTTAATACTATTATTTTAATATTTTTTATATCATTTAATTATAAATTTACCTTGTTCTATACAACTTCAAAAATTATCAAATTATATTTTCCTAAAGAGAATGAGAATCTAGTGTAGTGTGTGGTTGAAAGAAGAGTTTAAGAGGACGTGGAGCAACCCATTTGGCACAAAACCTGTGGGTTATGTTTTTCAAAGCACAAACAAAACCATGGGCAGTTTTCTGTCAGTGCTGTAGCATAACCAGCTGCTTCACCCTTTGTATTTTATTTCTATTATATTATTACCATATGCTATATATCCTCCTTCTCTTTCTTCCTTCTACCACCAATCCACCATGCTTCTGCATCATCATCTTTCCTACAATACCAGCTCAGCCCTTTTACTTTTTCCTCTCCACCATTGACTTCTGCATAGTCTTTCAAAGGCTGAGGAATAATTCCATGCACGAGATCTTCGTGGAAGCACATACCATGTCATTTTCCACAGGCCAAGCGAGTTATTGGTAAGGTGAACGTGTGTTATGATGTTAATTACACTACGTGGATCTAACTATTTCTCAAAACCTGAGTCCTTTAGTCAAATTGCTTTTCACCCCTTTTGAATTTTGAAGTGTTCTAACTCCAATTTGGTTCTAAATTTCCACAAGAATTTAGTGGAATTGGTGATTTTTATAGACTGAAATATTGGTGAAGTGGTCTTCAGGAGTTGATGGAACCCAATGCATTAGGTGGTGGAATATTTCCTAACATAAGTAGTGGTTTGCTAGGAGTAGAAAACCTTCAAAAGCTTCAAAACCAGCAAAACCCTCCTCACCCTTTGCACCACCCCCAAATGGTTTCCTATGCCTCTCACCATGACACTGACACACATCAACAACATCCACCACAATCAATCAAACATGGCTACAACTATTCTGCCGCGAAAACCAACAAGTTACAAATCACACTCAGTGATGAAGATGAGGCCGGGTTCACAGCAGAAGACTCTGGTGACCCCAAGAGAAAAATGTCTCCATGGCATAGAATGAAGTGGACTGACACCATGGTAAGGCTTTTAATAATGGCTGTTTATTACATTGGAGATGAGGCTGGTTCAGAAGGCAGTGATCCCACTAAGAAGAAAGCCACGGGGTTGCTGCAGAAGAAAGGGAAATGGAAATCAGTGTCAAGGGGCATGATGGAAAAGGGCTACTATGTATCTCCGCAACAATGCGAAGACAAATTCAATGACTTGAACAAGAGGTACAAGAGGGTCAACGACATTCTGGGCAAGGGCACAGCTTGTCGGGTGGTGGAGAACCAAACCTTGTTGGACACAATGGATCTGTCCCCAAAGATGAAGGAGGAAGTTCGAAAACTGCTCAACTCCAAGCACTTGTTCTTCAGGGAAATGTGTACCTACCACAACAGTTGTGGCCACAACAACAATTGTGGCACATCCAACGCGCAACAATCAAGTGAGGCTCAACCACAACATCAACATCAACATCAACATCAACAGCAGCGGTGTTTGCATTCATCGGAGAACGGGGTGGGGGGTCTGAGAATGTTGAAAGAGGATGAGGATGAGGATATTGAGGAGGAGGATTCGGAGGATTTTTCTGATGAGGAGGAAGATGAATCGGGAGAAGGAGGATCAAGGGGTATGGAGGAGGATGAGAATGATGTGATGAGGAAGAGAGCGAGGAAAGGAGGGTTTGGTGTGTTGTCATCCTCATCATCCGTATCATGTCAGGTGATGATGCAGCAATTGAATGGCGAAGTGAGCGGTGTGTTGCAAGATGTTGCGAAAAGTGCATGGGAGAAAAAGCATTGGATGAAGAAGAGGGTGGTGCAGTTGGAGGAGCAGCAGGTGAATTATCATATGCAGGCCTTTGAATTGGAAAAGCAACGGTTGAAGTGGGAGAGGTTTAGCAGCAAGAAGGAGAGGGAAATGGAGAAAGATAAGCTTCAGAATGAACGGAGGAGGCTGGAAATCGAAAGAATGCTCTTGCTAATTCGCCAGAAGGAGCTTGAACTGGTTACTGTTCATCAACAGCAGCAGCATCAGCAGCAGCATTCTTCTACCTAGAATTGAAGAAATTACTGTGTAAATTTTATGTATGGTAGTTTAAATTATTATAAGAGCATATGTAGACTTGGAGATTGTTCATTTTCTGGGGTGATCATTCCAAGTAATTTCGAAACATGTCGTATTGTTGCTTGTTTGTAGAAAATTTTTGTTCGTTCTTGTTTTTCTGTTTTAAATAAAATATACATCAAATTTTTCCACTCACGTCTGATTTTGCGGGAGCAAATTAAACTTAATAAACACGAGTTGTTTATTGGGGACCAAAAATAGAAATGTGGAAAAGGAGAAAGCAATTGAGGACTGTCTGATCTACAGAGTGAAAATTTTGTTTATGAAGTTTTAGTAAAAGAATTGAGGTGATTAATCAAAGCAAGTAATAAAAATTAATGTTAAAACAAAAAAAATATTCAAATTCACGCCCGGTGGGACTCGAACCCACAATCGCCTGATTAGAAGTCAGGCGCCTTATCCATTAGGCCACAGGCGCTTATTGATTATAATATTTAATTGTTATTATTTATCGCATTATATTTAAAAATAGCCTTATTTTGACCTTGCATGATTCACGTTCTAATATCTTAAACCAATGCTCCAAATAACAATTTGTTATATCTTCCCTTGTGAAAAGTGATAATTTGGTACATAATTGAATATTGCATAATGTATTCAATTATTAAGATGAAAACCAACATAAACTCTATGTAAATGAAATTTTAAACTAATACAAAAGATATACCAAATGTCTTGTAAGATTAAAAAAATACATAATAAAGGTACTTTCGGAATAACTGTGAAATTAATTTTTTTGGATAATTAATTATGATTATAATTTGTTTTTGTTTGGACAAGTTTATTGAAAATTATTTTAAGATTATTAATTTCGTTTGATGCAATAAATAATTTTTTGTATAAGAGAATGAGTATGAACTTTCTTTTGTAGATTTCAGCTTTGTCCCAAACTCTGAATTACAAACAGCTTTTTAATCCAAAATACGGCTAAATTTATAAAATTCTATATTTTTCAAACGTGCTCTATGAGGCTAAACGATAATCATAATCATGTCCTTTAAATAACCATACGTTATAATTAGTGCTTCATAGTCCTGAGGGACAATCGATAAAAAATATGAAAAAGGATGTTGAATCATCTCACGTGCTTAATCTTGGTAACTTCGTATTCAACCTTCATTCCGCTCAAGAAGGATTTGTGGTTTCATTGTCGATTTTTTTTAAAAAAAGACTTCAAGACCATACTTCGGAGGTAAAATATGAAAAATTGAGATTCAACAGTACGATAAAGAGATTTGAGTTGTTTAGGGTTTTGAGTTAGAGAGCTTTGAGTTGTTTAAGGTTTAAGGTTTTAAGTTGTGGTTCGATTCTCAAGGAGCTTAAAGAGGTAACACATGCATTGGTTAGTGGCAGAACCTGATTAATTTATGCTTCAGAATCACAACCATTGCTTTTTGGTGCAAAGTGAATGCAGAGAGTTGAACTAGTATAAATCCAATATGGATTATATCTTGTTTTGATAAACCTTGAGATAAGCGCGGCTTTGCGTGTCAACAAGTTATTACTTCGTCTTATATATAGACAAGTTCAGTAACTCAGATCAATATAAAAGGTAAAATAGGGTCAATCACGAATTGTTTGGTCCGTATGACACATAGCATATCACACTCTTGTTCATGATTAGACTTACACTGCTGATACAGTATAAGCACTACTCTGAAAAAATTGGCATCAGGGCATATTTCCTCTGATTTTTAACTGACAGCCTATAATATAACTATTCTAACATTCAGTTTCAATCACAAAATATAAACTAGTCACCAAACCCGGTGGAGATAACCTCAAAAAGTGGTAGCTGAATGATCTGCTACTGCCAAAAACTTGTAGACCAAAAAACAAAAGCCTAAACTGTAGTTAGATTAATGCATCACTTAATCTTCAAGCTCGATAATCTTAACCACAGATGAATCACCAACTTTCTGGCAAACAACTACACGATCGTGCGACTTTATAACTCCTGCTGCTTTTCCATGATCAAGGGCAACCTTTAGAATAGATTCGTTTGAGGCACTAGTTGAATCGGCCTGCAGGCAGAGTATTAGATCAAGTCTGGTAAGTCTCCGATCATTAAGTGATGGAATCATTGTAAAGCAGCATGTATACTAGTCAAGCAAACTGTAGCTTACGTTTCACACTGTAGCCATGACGGTGATTACTACAGAAAAATATAAAACTCATTTCTAGATCTCCCTAAAGGAAATACAAGGACTCAAGGAGCTCAGGAGTCACGATGAATTGAAGCGGAACAGATAAACAGTACCCAACCCCGATAGTCTAGCTACTTTTAAGCTTGATCAAAATTCAGTAGTCATTTCCTTCCCCCAAAAGAACAATGCATAACAATAATGCGGATAAAGATTGACTTACTGGATGTCGAGGATCGGCAAGTATGGGAAAGAGACCTCTTACAACAAGCGATTGCCTAGCCTGTGCCAACAAATTGAATTATAAGTTGGTAAACAAGATATTTCAACATGACACTATAAATCCTGGTAAATGCATGCTTCTAATCATTATACGGAACAACTGTGACCAAATGCAGGCCGATACAGCATCATCTTCCAAAGTAAGTCAGTACGTACTGTTTATGGCGTATTTCCATTACAGAGGATACGGTACAATTAATTACGGCTGAGAAAACTGGAGTAAGATTAGATAGTTTACTAAATGATATGTAAACAATGTCTAGTACATAAAAAGTCGAGAATATTTGACATAAAAACAAGATTGCAAAAATAATAAATATATATATAAGGAGAAGTATATTAATTACATTAATTGTAAATAGGCTTTCCCACAAATGAGTTGGCAGTTGATCCTGGAAAGGGCCGGGAATAAAATGAGCAAAGCATAAAAGAAATGATTTATTTAAAAGCTACAAAGTTAATTAGAAGTATTCATATATTAATCTGGGGGGTCAACTAATGCCTGGTGATCTCTTTATTCGATAACCTATCGCCGCCACTCAATAGTTTCTTACAGAAAATGATTTGGATCAACAACACATTAATTAAAAAATAACTAATTTTATGCAATTCATGCACGAATAAATTCAGAAAAGTTAAACAAAAAAAAGTTTTGCAATGTAATGGATGTTTTTCGTTTTCTTAACAATTTTAATACATTTCAATAGAGCAAAAAATGATTTTGGATAAATGTAAGATTATATGGACACGATATTTAACAAAAATGTTATTCATTAATCATTAGCGTTATGGTGTTTTTTACTTCAAAAGATATGTCCTAATTCAAATTATCTTAGCAAATAATATCCTTAAAAAAAGTAATATAGTTTAGAAAAGCTATACCGAAAATTAGGGTGGTCATGCATCCAATCTATATTCAATCTAAATCCAAATAAATGGATTGGATTTAAAATCTTTATTTTTTAACTAGATCAAATTTAAATGAATTTTTTTTAAATCCATTTAAAGTGGATTAAATCTAGATTCAATTTATTTTGTTAATTAGATTAAATCCATTTTGTTAATTACATTAAATCCATTTTGATATGGACAAAGACTAATTTGACTCGAATCGGGCCTAAACCGACTCAACCTTAACACGGACCAACTCGGTTCAACAAGCCCGGACACGGACGACTCGACATCAGCCCAGACCCAGACAACTCGACAATGGCCAGGGCCTGGATAATTTGACATCAGCCCGAGCCCGTTCAACTCGACATCAGCCTGGGCCAGCTCGGCTCAACATTAGCCAGGGCCCAATCGACTCAACTTTGACTCAAGCCCGGACAACTCGACATTAGCCTGGACCTGATTGACTCGACATCAACTCGAGCCTGCTCCACTCGACATTGGCTCAAGCCTGGACGACTCGACACCGACAAGGGCCCACTTGGTCAGGGCCAATCGACTCAACATCGACCTAAGCCCGAAAGATTCAACACCGGTCCGGACGACTCGACAATGACCCGGGCCCAATCGACTCGACATCAGCCTGAGCCCGAATGATTCAACATCGGCCCGGACGACTCGACAATAGCCCGGGCCTGGATGATTCGACATCGGCCCGAGCCCACTCGACTCGACATCGATCCGGGCCCGTCCACTCGACAAAGGCTCGAGCCTGGACGTATCGACAATGGCCTGGGTCCGAACGACTCGACATCGTCTCTGGCATCCTCGACTTGACATCGGCCCGAACCCGTTGGACTCGACATTGGCCAACTCCAATCAACTTGACATAGACCCGGGCCTGCTCGACTTGACATCAGCCCAGGCCAGCTCGGCTCGACATTAGCTAGGGCCCAATTGACTCGGCATCGACCCAGGCTGCTCCACTCGACATTGGCTCAAGCCCGGACGACACGACATCGGCCCAAGCCCGCTTGGCTCGACATTGGCCAGGGCCAATCGACTCGACATAGACCCATGCCCGCTCCACTCAACATCGGCTCGGGCCTGTTCAGCTCGACATTGACCCAGGTTCAGACGACTCGACATTGGCTCGAGCTCGGACGACTTGGCAATGGTCTGGGCCCGGACGACTCGACATCGACCCGAGCTCAAAAGATTCAACATGAGCTCGGGCCCGGACGACTCGACAATGGCCCGGGGCTGGATGATTCGACATTGACCCGAGCCCGTTCGACTCTACATTGGCCCGACATTAGCCAAGGCTTAATCGACTCGACATTGACCCGTGCCCGTCCACTCGACATCGGCCCAAATCCGAACAACTCGACATCGGTCCGGGCCCGGACGACTCGACAATGGCGAGGCCCGCTTGGCTCGACATCAACTCGGGCCCGTTCGGCTCGACATCAGCCCGAGCCCGGGAGACTCGACATTTGCTCGAGCCAACTCGGCTTGACATTGGTTTGAGTCTAATCGACTCGATATTGGGTCGTTCGGCTCGACATTGGCTAGGGCCTAATCGACTCGGGCCCACTCCACTCAACATCGACCCGGTCCCATTCAGCTTGACATCAACTCAGACCCGATCAGCTCAACATTGGCCCGGGCCCAATCGACTCGACATCGGCCCGGCCAGTGCAATTTAAGAGAGGGGAAACGGTACCGTTTAAGCGGTTTTCGTGGAGGTCGAGGAAGCGGAGGTAGAGAAGTGGGGAAAGGGAATCAATTGGGCCACGGAGGTTAAGGGAAGGGGGGGAGAGGCCCACCACTCTGCCATATGGGGAGCACTCCACTCCGAGCCACGCGGCGGAAGAGGCGTCCGCTCCAGTCCAGTTGGAGAGAAGGTTGCCGTGGGTGTCGGTTTGGAGGCGGAATTGGGTTAGGGCGAGTGTATCATTTTGCCATGCAGCATCTGCAACATAGAGGAAGGCCAATGCCAGTGACAGGTTTATGGAAGAAGGGTGTTTCATGTTATGGTGTGGGAAGGGGACAAGAATGCTTATGCTGCTGTTTTTAATTTGAAAAGAAGGGTGGAATTCAGATTTCAGATTTGGGATTTGGGATTGAGAAGGAAAACGTGGCATGATTGGAGAGAGTGAGGGATTGAGGAAAAGTGTTGCGGTGTTATTATAAGTCCCTGAAAGGTAATTAGGACTAATGCGATGATTAAAGTTTGTGGTAGCGTTCATGATTACTATTGTCGCTTCCTCCTAAGATATGGAAAGATAATAATATATTAAATTAAGTTATTTAATCAAAATATAAATTAAAAATAAAATGGGTTGTAGAATAAAGTGAAATTTGTTTAGAGCGTAAAAAAATTAGGATAGTTTCAAGACATTGATGAATCGACTAAAATCATGTGCGACAACAAATTTAAATTAGAAATGATAAGGTTTCAAAACCAACTCTGGTTCATAAAGGTCAGTTTTTGAGTTACTATGGAAGGGTAAAGGGGGTTCACTGTTGCCAATCATCTAGTCTAGAACAACTCATCCTAAATAATTCTGAGTCATCCATCTAACTCGACATAGACTCGGGTCCGCTCGACTTGACATCGTCTAAATTGTCTTTGCTTAACTTGGATATGGCCAAGTCAAAATCCATCCCAAAATACAATTTGGATAATCTAAAAAGGTATCCAATCTATATCTAATCCATATCCATGGATTGGATTTAAAATCCAAAAATATGAATTTGAATTTGAAATAAATTCATTTAAATAGATTAAAACTAATATAAATATAGATAATTATGGATTGGATTTTGTGTCCACCCTTACCGAAAATCATATCAATAATATAATCCAGACTGTAAAAAAAAGACAGGGGTGTCCGTGCAATCCACGTACACCTAACAGAGGATAAGATGCAAACAACATAAAAGATCTAACCTCAAAAGCTCCGCTAAAGCTCCATTTCAGCTGATTTGTCTTGAGTCGGGGGATCACAACAGAGAGAACTGGCATGGTTGGCCTATATTTTGCTATCAATCTAAAAAGTGCAAGAAACCCTATTAGAAAAGCCTCAAAGACACAAGTACACAGGGAAGAAAAATTGTATCGGACATTACTTGAATATTGAATCCAATTTAGAAGTTGGGTAGTTTATCTCTCCTAGATATTATATGAACATTCACAACAAATTATTCATTGAGACAGTACCTTGCGGCTCTTCCAGATGAAGTGAAGCAAATAATAACAGAAGCCTTCACCTTAATAGCTGCTCGTACCTAAAAAGTATAATTTGCATATAAGTTTAAAAGATGAAATGGAACCAACCACTAAGACAAGAAAGCAAGATTCGTAGACAAACTATATGTTTTCAATGTAGACAGGCAATCACTAGCAAGAAGAAACTAAAACTGGCCCACAGCACAAGGCTACCTCTCACCATTCCATGCACTAGGAGCCACATAAAATAAATAAGAGGAAAGATTGAAATGAAAGTACCGCAGAGGAGGCAATAGATTCCAAGTGGGACATGGGTTCTCCAACATATTTGACAGTTCTCTTAAAATAACGGTCTTGATTAAAAACTTTCTCAGCCTGAAATAGAAGGTGGAAATCTCAGCCAGCATTTTGAGTGACATTTCAAACAGGAGACTATTTAATGAGTCAAATCAACTCTCTCAACAAAGGATTGACATTCAAAAAACTAATGCCACAGTATTATACAAAGATATTCTTTAAAACCACTATAAGATAGAAAGAAAAAAGGCTAGGAGAAATTGGAATTCAGAAAAAGAAAATTTGTGAGAACAACGTAGTTTCCATCATTTCTTAGCAAGTTTTATCTAAATGAAGTCAATAGTATCTTCATCTATTTAGATGAAACTTCGGAGATAAAATAGTACATAAAATTAGAGAGAAAATGATATTCAGATAAAGAAAAGTGATGAGAATAACGTAATTGCCAGACTTTCATACTCGTAGCAATTTTTATCACAAATAAATCATACAATAAAAGAAATGAAAAAATTAAAACATTTCTTGCAGTCAATGTTCTTATCAAGCCACTCTCAGGTTTTAGTTTCACTTAGCTTGTTTTTCATGAGAAATGGATGAACATGGAAAGATAAAAAGAAATTAGATATCTGGCTTATCTCAGGTCATTCAGAATATAGTATCTTCATCTGGTTACACTAACTCCAGAAGATAAAAATTTACTTTTATTTAATATTATCTTCAGCCATAAAGTATGCACACATGTAAAAAATGGTAATAAAAGCAATAAATACTAGATCGAGCAAGAGAGAATTATCCTATTACAGAGTAACTACTATACAACCAAAAGATTAAAAGCAATTTTTAGTTAAACAACTGAGATATTTGGTTATATCAATGATAATAAGTCTAATACAGAAGTTCCCTAAGCCTGTCTGAATGTCTTGAGCAAAAACTAGATGCAGCATAGGAACCCCCCAACCATACAATTGCAAAATCAGAAATGCTTGAAATAGTGAAGTTGTCAAACCACAACACTAATATTCCAATTCCAAATTATTTAGGCAACAGGCTTCTCAATACACAGAAGAATTTCATCAGAAATGTTCCATAAAATACAATACTAACATACTAAAACAAATTTGAAGTATCAAATGAAATTAAAGAGCAATCAAGTGCACTTACTTCTGCACAAATTTTGCCAACTGTAGAAATAGTTTCAACAGGGTATAACCCACGTAAAGTCTCGGCACCTAGAAGTATTGCATCACTCCCTGTATACATGTTAATAACAGTTCAACAAATATCCAATAAATGATTCTGAGAAAAACATGCAGAGCAAACAACAAAAAAACTCAATGTGAAAGGTCAAAATGAGGGGGAAAAAATCAAGGGATAGAGATTTTGAAGTTGGGTAACACAAACAAATATCAAAAGCACAGCAAGATGCACAGCTATATATAGTCACCAATGAAAGAATGACTAAATTATTGAAGCAGGCCTAAATCTGAAAATGAAGATAGCAATACATCAAGTCGATAGTCATTTACAGAAGGTTTCAAGTTACCATGCAAATCAATGTTGATGACTCCGTAGACAACTTCAAGGCTCAAGCACATAGATAGGAACTAATGGGGAGATAAATGACATCAGTGAAATGTGGGGAAAAAGAATCCAGTATCATTGTGTACAATAATAAAATAGTGCCATAACTTCCTCTCTCCATATGAACACTCTCCTCTCCTGGTAGCCCATCAGGGTTATCAATGGTGGATGGTGGAACACCAAAATTTCATCATATAAACATGCCATTGTGGCCTAAGGAGCTCCCATTACGAACCTCCATTCACCAACCAAAAACACCATGTTATGGTGTAATGGCAGCAAATGGTTATTTAACAACATTGAGCCCCCATCACACTTTGTTTTCTGCTTATCACAGAAGATATGGCCATTTCAACTTCTTAACTCGCTTACCTTCCCTTCTCACACAAGCACAACAGTTTACTGGACCATTTCTCATATTTACAAGTCCTGTCGTTGGTTGAATTTCACTATTTTACAATACCTAGAAAATTCAATGTAAATCACCTTAATTACCAAATTCTTAAATCTACAATATTCTAGACCATTGCACCTCAAATGTCTACTAAAAATCAGAACTTTTGGGGATTAAATATATTTCATCATGATATAAATATAAACTTAACAAGATAAAAATTCCAGGACATCCTAGTAGTCACCACCACCCTGACTAGTGGGATCATGTGACAGGTAACTTACCATCTAAAACTCGCTTACCTTCCCTTCTCACACAAGCACAACAGTTTACTGGACCATTTCTCATATTTACAAGTCCTGTCGTTGGTTGAATTTCACTATTTTACAATACCTAGAAAATTCAATGTAAATCACCTTAATTACCAAATTCTTAAATCTACAATATTCTAGACCATTGCACCTCAAATGTCTACTAAAAATCAGAACTTTTGGGGATTAAATATATTTCATCATGATATAAATATAAACTTAACAAGATAAAAATTCCAGGACATCCTAGTAGTCACCACCACCCTGACTAGTGGGATCATGTGACAGGTAACTTACCATCTAAAACAGCATTGGCAACATCAGTGGCTTCTGCACGAGTTGGTCTTAAGTTGTCAGTCATGCTATCCACAACGCGTGTAAGCACAGCAGGTTTCCCAGCCATATTACACTTGTAAAGGGCAGATTTTTGAAAGAAAAATACCTACAGAAGCAAATAGTAGTTGATTAACACCTCTGCAATGGTCAGTCTATAAATGATTAGGTTTCACTTTATGGAGACAATTATGATTGACAATACGGACATTGAAATTAAGTATCAATTCAATACAACTGACTCAGGTCAAACATCCAATTCCACTCTAGATGATATATTCCCTCGCTCAGCAAAAGTCTCATTTATTTCTTTGCTCGAAATTTGTGGTTTTAACAGCAAACCATACTCACTCAATGACTATTGGTACATTTATTTACACTTATAAACAGATGAAGACTCACAACACCAGTCATGTATAGTGGTTCAAAAACGGACATTTGGAACATTTGCACAAGCTTGGTAAACTATGTTGTTTTGAAAAAAAAAAACTAGTCAAGTTATTAGTAAAAAGGTACTCGGGGAAATTCATAATTTCACAATCAAATATAATATAAAAGACTCCATACTTAGGATATCAACCTACTAGCTAAAACTTATTTGAACCACCAAGTGCCAACCCCATCCATTAAAAAAAAAGTGGACCAGATGATCTAGGCAAGAAAAAATTGATTCAAGCATTTAAATAAAAAAATCATTTCAAAAGAGAGCAAGAACATAAAGTAAAATAGGAACTATTTTGTCCAGTATCAGCTCTTACTAAAACCTATTGAAGCATATACTTATTTCAATTCATTATGAAAACAAATCTATAATATTTGAAGTAATAAATACTTTCTTGACATACACAAGTAGAGCCCTCCAGTCTACAAATAAGATTCGTTTATCAAAGAATCTAACCTTCTCCGGGGGAAGATCAATGCCCAAATTCCCACGGGAAAGAATAATACCATCTGCTTCTTGTAGAATTTCATCAAAATGGGTCAATCCCTAAAAAACAATACAGGTGTGCATATGCTGTTGAATCAGAACACTGACAGGAATTTAATTTACATAAAAACTAAATTGTCCAGTGAATTATGAAAAAATGCAGTTCACCTCAATATTTTCAATCTTTGCAAATATATGAGTCTGGCTTAGATCTCCTAACTTAGAAAGGAATTCACGGGCCTGCATTTCAAGCACACAACAGTTTTTTAATAGAAAACCTGAAATAGCTCTAGAAAAATAAATTAAATGGCCAATTATGAACTCCAAAAAACTAAACAAAGTAAAGAATGTGGAAGACTAGACAAGTTACCTGGCGAACATCTTCAGCATGCCTAGTATATGACAATGACAGAAAATCAATTTTGTTTTTTACTCCCCAGGTGCTTATAACCTACAAGGAAAAAATAATAGCCCAAAATTTTTAAAAAACCCTATATTTAGGCACATACAAACTATACATATTTGATGATAAGTGACTCATTTAAACATGCAAGTAAAAGTAGAAATTACCTCCTTGTCTTTATCAGTGAGGGTAGGCAAATCAATATGAACCTGAGAGGCATGCAAAGTGAACAATGACCCTGCTAATGTTGCTGAATTCTTTATAGTACAAACAACGTCCTGACCTGTAACTTCGGACACCTGCATAATTTCAGCATAACTACTCAACATGCATGTAGGACTTCAACTATTCCTACTTATGTCAGCCTATGCCATTGCCATAGATTTTGATAACATCAACAAAGTTTTAACGTCAACTATATGAAAAAAAAATCACAATATAGACTGAGACAAATGACAAAAAGGAGCTTATTAGAATACATTTTGTCTTATGTACCCAACTCATACCTCTAGCCAAACAGAAGTAGTTTCACTTCCCGTGAACAAGTATTGACCAACAAAAATTGTGTCTCCCTTCTTCATTGACTGTGAACAATCCAAATAAGATTAGGGTTTAAACCAATTCAAGCATTGCATTGGGAAAAAAATGAAATGAGTCTTAATTATGTATTGAAGAGAGTAACAAATTACAATTTCAGCAAGGGCCCTCCAAGGAAAAATCATGCAAATGGAATTTACCACTAATAAGTTCTAACACCATAAGCAAGAGCAAAATTGCTAAGCAGTGCCATGAAGGTGCAATAGACTCCAAACCAAGTACAATCACATGCATGAAGAGTATAAATGACTAGACTAAACCGCTCAGGTTAATTCGGAGAAAATATGTACATGAAAAGTAAGTATTAAAATCCTAATTCAATCTCACAAACAACTTGCAAGATGATAGTTGTTTTCCACTTATATTATATTATTTTGATCTTATCACTAGCCATGTAGAACTAAACCACCAGCCTTGAGACTGCAATTAGGAAATCCCCAAAGAGGCCAACATTAAGGGGGCTAGGGGTGATCAGAACCAAGACACTTTCCAATAGTAAGTCAATCAAAGAATATCACGACAAGGATGAAAAGTTTAATGAACCTTTGCCAGTCCATCATAATTGATAGGCAGTATCTGTGAAGATGCTTCTTGTCCCCGGTCAGGAGTCAGAACTACCTGAGCCTCAGCCTGCAGCGAGATAGATTTCTCACTTTTGTTAACAACCTGCATCTCTGCTCCCACCGTGTCCAGCATTACCTGTTAACAGAGTAACCACAACACTCAGCACCTTTTCCATTACATTAACAAATTCAACAAGAAACCTAAACAATAACAATGCATGCATGAATAAATTTGAGGGTCAAAAAAAGATATTCCTCACGCACTCAGAAAAACCTTAATCCCAACGAAACGGACAACAAAGATGTGAAACACAAGGGTTTCATGGGTAGCTTCTAACCTAAGCAATCAATTCTTTTTGAGAATGTTTGAACCAAAAAACGATATTAAGTAAAAAATAATGAAAAAGAAAAACTCACAGCACAGAGTTTCTTAGTAGATTTGATAGAAGTTTTCAAATTCTCCAAAGTCTCTTGGTGATATTCAGGATCGCACCAAGAGAAGTCGAAACGAGCCACTACAGCAGAAAAGGAGAAAAATCATCCAACATCAAATAAGCGTTTCACAAACGGTGGAGAATCAGAAAAATGAGAGAAATATCAGAACAACAATGAAGCAAAAGGAAGAGAAATATATACCTGACATTCCAGCTTTAAGGCAAGAAGAAATAACCTCGACCGATCGAGATTTGGGACCGAGCGTACCAACGATCTTCGTCATTGCGGGAAAGAAACTCTGAAAATGCAAAATAAATATAAAAAACAAACAAAAGAAAAGAGCGTTGAGGAACAAGAATAATAATAAGAAGAACAAGAACAAGATGAAGAAGAAGAAGAAGTTACTGACGGCCTTGGATGGTTTGAGGATGGAAACCATACGAATGGGTTCCTCGAGAAGTAAGTGACCGGAATGCATCCTCGCTTCTTTTCCACGCACACAGAGTCAGAGAGAAGAAGAAGAGTTGATGAAGAAGTATATGAGCACAAGGAGTTTGCGATTATGCTTGCACTCTTATAATGCTCTTTTTAAAACACTTTTTGTTTTTAGCTCTTTCTGTGCGGAGAAATTGTTTGTACTTAGTCCAAGGAAGAAAAAGATGATGATGACCTATTGTAAAACCAAATTCCGTGTAAGATAACTCCACTGTTACAGCAAACATTTTTCTCCTTTATTATTATAATTTAAAAAATCTACATGTCTATTATAAATTTAGTTATTTTCAATTAAAAAAATAAAATTTATTTAAATTTATTGTTTTGCCATCTGAATTAAATATTTATTTGATCATCCCTATAGAGTGAAGAATGGGAAGAATCAGCACACAGTATTCAAGTTAGGTGTGCACTAAAGCTACAATTTTTATTTATTAAATAAGATAGTATAAAATTAAATTCAAACAAAGCATTAATTATTTTTTCTAACAAATGCAGAGTGCTTAATTTTTTGTTAAAAAAATAACACTTCTGACATTTTTTACCTAGAAAATCTTAATGAACATTTCACTTTATTTAAGTAGCTTTGATTGGATAAAAAAATTTAAGACCCAGCTTTTTACAGTGGCACCCTGAATTGCAGGGCCCATCTAATTTCTTAGTCAAATGTCAAATTCTGTGGGTGGTGTTTACCACTCATGACTTAATTTACTTTTATCTTGGGACTTTGATTTATTGTTAGAAACTTAATTTTGTAAAGAGTCAAACCTAAAATTAATCTGATAAAAATTTCATTTGTTACTTATTTATTGTTTCGATCTGTCCATTCTATTAAAAAAAATCTCATAAAAACTATGACAATGTTTTCTCAGAATGTATATTTTGAAAACATTGCTCAGCTATCTCAATATTACACTATTTTTTTCATATCTAGTTAACTTTTCTAGAATCACCATATTTTTTAAGTTAGATATATACTCCATTTATAAAGAGCTTGCTGAGACTCCTGATTTTGTAATTATAATGAAATTTATAAAGAAAATTATTGGAAATGTATTGTTAATTTAGTCTCTTAAATGTTTTTTCATTATCACTTTAATTTTTGTTAAGTATGTATGATTTTGGTAGACTTTTGATATTTTAATGAATAAAGCATTATTAATATTAATAATATAAACTAAAATATACAAATATATGTTAGTTTAAATTTAATTCAAGTGATTAGTAAATTGATTTTTATTGGTAATATGCGGAATCTGTTCTGTATTTCACATTAGTTAAAGGATTGTTTATTTGGTCAGTTATATATACTTTCTAGACTATTTATATAGATTTTTAGCAAGTAAAAGAAAATCACGTAGAACTTTTCTAAAGCCTTTCATCGTTATTTACTATACTATTAAATTACATTATCTGAATTTTTTATTTTTTTCATAATTTCTTTTATATTATATAATTTGAAATTCATTTTAAAACTTCAAATGGTATAATCTAGAAGTCAAAAAATGAATTATTTTACCGTCTAAAACCAAAATGATTTCAAAATTGATTAATCTGAAAGTCAAAATAACAAAGCTTCCATAATTATTATGCTTGTTAAAAATTCTAAGATAACTGATTAAGTCACGACCATAATCGATTATCAACTGTTTTTAACTACATAATCGATTATGTAGTGAGTTATTTTGCAATGATAATCGATTATGCATGAAAAAAACGTAACTTCAAAACAAACATGAACTACCAAACTCACTCTCCTACTCCTATACTTACTAAAGACCCTCTCCAAGCACCATATATCAATGCAACTCTCTGTGTGAAGGCTAGACAAATGTGGTGTTTGCTTAGCTTTGAAGGCCCATTATATAATTGTGCATCACAATTATGATGCACCTACTCTCTCACCAACACACTCCTGCATTCATTTTCATTCAAAATGGTCAAAGAGATTCCTGAATCAAAGTCAGGAATCTCATGCATACTGACTGGACTGACATGTGGTGCGGTGCTTGCAGCAGCTGGTTCCATGCAAAGTGAAAGGTTAATGTTGTGTAATGTGAATAAGGGCACCATGGTTTTTCAACCAATCATACGTGGCTTTCCATGCTTTCCACTCTCCTCTCTCTTCATATTTCATATGACCCTTAAACCACTTTCCTTTTCATTCACTCTCACCCTCCCCCTCTCATAGAACCAAATGAGGGTGACCACCCTATAATTCGTCCACGCTACAAGACCATCCCCTGATCCAAACATTGCGTTAAATTTTTCACAGAAGTTATAAAATTAATTTTTAGATTGTGCCAGAAACGATGTAGTCTTCTCTTCTCCAACTCCTCCTCATTCTCTCCACCATCCTCTAATTGAAAAAGGAACTAGTGTAATTAAGGTATTGTTTAGTGCTCATGATCCTTTCACCGGAAGTCACCACGATTAGGGAGACAACAACATCATTATTGAGAAATTCAATTTTGGTGGTGGTTTTCTTATTAGGAATGAGTAATGTTAAAGAAGACAATTAAGATGATAGAAGTCATCTAGATTTACAATTTAAAAATAAAATATGACTTTTGAATTGTATATTCCAAATATTTTTTTAAAAATAATTTGTAGACCATGTAGTTTAAAAATACTTTTAATTTTCAAATTACACAATAAAAAATGAAAAAGTTGAGAATTTTTATATTTATAGGATTGAAAAGAAAAAGTATAATATAAGGGTGCAAAAGAAGAAATAGACTTGTAGAATACTTGGCAAGGCCTCGCCCGAATGGGCTTCTGGATTGATTTCGTGTTTTAAAGAACGTAGTTCCTGTGGAGTTGCAAAACTTTCGATAAATATCTTAAAACAAGTTTTGGATTAAAAGTTGAATATTGATTCATTAGTTGTTTTTTTAGGATTTTGTATCTACATATACACTTCAATATTATATTATTTGTCTTTGTTTTTTTTAAAATTATGTTATGTATTTTTTACTTTATATTAACATATCACATTATCAATAATAATAAAAATAAATATTAATTTATGTTTATATATTTAACTTTTATGTGGTTGTAGAGTTTGATTTTTTATTATTTTTTATTTTAAAAAAAATTAAAACTAAACATTTTAACTTATTATTTTTTATTTTGTAAAAACTCATTTCTTTCTTCAATAATTATATTTCTAACTATTTTAAACATTAAAAATATTTTTTTACAATCAATATATTTATTTTTTTAATACATCCAAAATTAAAATTATGATTTTTTTTAATTTATTAATTCTTTTTCCTTTTGAAACAATGCTAGATATGGAAATAGAACAAAAATGTTAAATAGAAAAATAAAAATAAAATGGTGCTAGATGGGGAAATACAAGTGAAAATAATGGTATATGAGAAAAATAACCATTTAAAAAGTCTTACACTCAAGGTATATTTGGCCAAGTCTTTTTAAGAAAAAAAATTATTTTTTATAAGTATAAATTAATTCATGTATAAATAAAAAGTATATAAGATAATTTCTACAAATCAATTCAAGATATACATAAATTTTAATTTATAAATAAACTAATTTCAAAATGTTTGGAAAAAAATTATGGAAATACTTATTTTTTTATATAATTATTTTTTTTAATTTATATAGTAAATAATTTTAGTTTGTGATTTTTTTCTCACCTAAATGTATGTATGAAAAACGTGTCTAACATACATAAAATTACATTTTGAAATAATAATGATCTTTTATATGTTTTTATTATCTCACTATAATCACAATTCTCTATTTTCTTAAAAAAAAACATTTCTCACTTTATTATTCACATTTTACCAATGGGATCTATATATACCCAAGTAGCCAGTGCCAATTCCTCTCACTTATACAAAGTTAAAAAATGAAGAAAACAAACAGATATAAATAGGAAATTTTAGTTTCTTATAAGAAAAGTAGAATATATATCTAGTTGGTTTGAGACAAACCAATAGAATAATGATAAACTTACACAACTTTGATAAGTCGAAGAAAAAGAGAGATAAAGAATAAA
Organism: Phaseolus vulgaris; assembly: GCF_051622355.1. Taxonomy (NCBI): domain Eukaryota; kingdom Viridiplantae; phylum Streptophyta; class Magnoliopsida; order Fabales; family Fabaceae; genus Phaseolus; species Phaseolus vulgaris. Next base: position 48,103,131 of record NC_143498.1, read on the forward strand.
AAAAAAGAGAAAATAGTGAAAGTGTTGTGATGAAAAAAAATGGTAGTAATGAAAAAAATATATATATATATAAAAACATGCAAAAGACAATAAAATAAAAATATCTATAACAATTATAGTAAAAGGTGTAATTAAAAATTACTATAAGAATAGTTTATCTTATAAAGGCAAATCTCTCATGGTAGAGCATTGGTTGTGTCTTATACGAAGAACAATTTAGCAGACAAACAAAATTAAAAAAAGAAAAAGGTATTTTTTTTGGTCAATTCATATTTTAAAGAAAAATAATAGTTTCGTAATTCAAGCTCATTGATATGACTAATTTAATAATGAATATATATAATTAAAGATAATTTTGTAATTAAATTTGGGAGTTGTAATGTGGTTTAGGGTTTTAACCATTTTGATTTGTTTGGAAAAAATTAAAAAAAAATTCTAAATCTAAAAAGTAAAAAAAATTAAGAGAAAACCCAAAACGACATTATACACAAACGGGTTGCCATTGATTAATTTAAGAGAATTAAGAACAGCAATTAACAGCACTTCACAAAGAAAATAAGATTTAAGCAGAAGAGGAAGACTGTGAAACTAAAAATGAGGAGGAGCAGCATGACACAGTAATAAGTTAGTGCAGCAACCATAACAAAGAACGCCGTTACGATTAAGCAAGGCCATCTTCGGTGGTGGGAAGCGACGGCGAAAGCGAATTGCGTGACCGTGCCTCATCATAATCCTCCCCCAGAGGAGACTGTTCCACCCTCAGATCCTCAACCATCTTCACAACCTCCAACATACTCGGCCTCTTCTCCGGTTGCGCCGCCACACACGCCACTCCCACGTGCAACATCGCTACCAACTCCTCCTCGATGTTCTTGTACCGCAACAGCTCCTCGTCGAACACCTCAGCGGTCCACTCCTCCTTCACCACAGACCCAACCCACTTCGGAAGATCCACCTCACTCTCATCCTCCACGCGCGGACGAGCTGCGGAACCAGGGTACGGTGTCGACGGTGACCTCCCTGTCAACACCTCCAACACCAACACCCCGAAAGCGTACACGTCAGCCTCCTGCGACAGCTTCTTCACTTCAACCTGTTCCGGCGCTCTGTACCCTCCCAACCGTGCAATCGCGTGAACAGGGTTCAACAGCAGCGATAACCCGAAGTCGGAGATCAAAGCGACTCCGTTTTTGTCGAGAAGCACGTTGGAGGATTTGACGTTCCCGTGAGGTATCTTGGACGCGTTGTACTCTGCATGAATCCTGGCCAACCCTCTAGCCGCACCTAACACCAAGCTTATTCTCGTTGTCCAATCCAATGGAATCCTTCCAGGTCCACGGTTACCTATCATTAACATCAAAACGTTAAAATTCAAATAACCCTAATAAAGTATAGTATATCAGAGGAATAAACTAACCATGAAGAAGAGCATGCAAGCTTCCATTGGGGAGGTAGTCATACACAAGAAGCTTTTCTTCCTTGGCATAGTAATAAGCTCGGAGTTTAACAATGTTGGGGTGTTTCAGCTTCCCTACAACGTCCATGTACTGTTCAAACTCGTTTCTCTCGCAGGGGTTTGCGTCTTTGAGTCTCTTCACTGCCACGGTGCACCCATCGTCGAGCACCGCTCTGTAAACCGTCCCCAAGCATCCTTTTCCCAGCATCTCCGCCGATGCTCTAAGCAGATCCTCCAACTCAAACTGGTTCCTCCTATCGAAAAACACCAGCTTGCTTCGTTCCGTCTCGGTGTTCGTCCCATCGCTATCTCTATCGAAGTTGCCACCATTTCCATACACCTTCTTCTCGCTCCCAGAACTACTCCCACTCTTCCTCTTCCCACTCTCGCTCCCCACCGCCGACCCATAGCCTTCCCCTCCCCTCGCGCAGCAGTGCGCCACCACGAATGACATCGCCACCAGCACCGTCACCAGCACCGCCACCACAATCGCCACTATGACACCCGCCCTCAGTCCTTTCTTCTTCGGAGTGTCAGAGAGAGTGACACTACTTGTTTGAGGGAACGAGCTCGGTTTTGAAGGAACGGTTATTGTGGTCTCCGTATCTGGTTCGGTTTCGGAACATTTGGGCAACGGGGTGGATCCACATAGAGCGTGATTTCCGGAGAAGCTGGCGTTGCCGAATTTTGCGAGCATGGAATCGGGAACGTGGCCACGAAGTTCATTGTTGGTTACGTTGAGTTGGGTGAGGTTGAGGAGGGAAGCGGAGAGGTCGGGGACGTGGCCGGAGAGGGCGTTGTTCTGTAACCGAAGAGTAAGGAGGTGGGTTAGTTTGGCGACTTGGTTGGGGATTGGACCGCGGATGTTGTTGTCGGAGATGTCAAGGCGGAGGAGGAGGCGGAGGGAAGATATCTGCGGCGGAATATCGCCGGAGAAGTCATTGTGGGAGAGGTAGAGAAGTTCGAGGGCAGTGCAGTTTAAGAGAGGGGAAACGGTACCGTTTAAGCGGTTTTCGTGGAGGTCGAGGAAGCGGAGGTAGAGAAGTGGGGAAAGTGAATCAATTGGGCCACGGAGGTTAAGGGAAGGGAGGGAGAGGCCCACCACTCTGCCATTTGGGGAGCACTCCACTCCGAGCCACGCGGCGGAACAGGCGTCCGCTCCGGTCCAGTTGGAGAGAAGGTTGCCGTGGGTGTCGGTTTGGAGGCGGAATTGGGATAATGCGAGTGTATCATTTTGCCATGCAGCATCTGCAACATAGAGGATGGTGAAGGCCAATGCCAGTGACAGGTTTATGGAAGAAGAGTGTTTCATGTTATGGTGTGGGAAGGGGACAAGAATGCTTATGCTGCTGTTTTTAATTTGAAAAGAAGGGTGGAGTTCAGATTTCAGATTTGGGATTGAGAAGGAAAACGTGGCATGATTGGAGAGAGTGAGTGATTGAGGAAAAGTGTTGCAGTGTTATTATACGTCCCTGAAAGGTAATTAGGACTAATGTGATGATTAAAGTTTTTGGTAGCGTTTATGATTACTATTGTCGCTTCCTCGTAAGATATGGAAAGATAATAATATATTAAATTAAGTTATTTAATAAAAAATATAAATTAAAAATAAAATGAGTTGTAGAATAAAGTGAAATTTGTTTAGAGCGTAAAAAAATTAGGATAGTTTCAAGAAATTGATGAATCGACTAAAATCATGTGCGACGACAAATTTAAATTAGAAATGATAAGGTTTCAAAACCAACTCTGGCTATAAGGTCAGTTTTTGAGTTACTATGGAAGGGTAAAGGGGGTTCACTGTTGCCAATCATCTAGTCTAGAATAACTCATCCTAAATAATTGTGAGTCATTCATCTGCTCCTTTTCCTTTATATCATCCACAGGTTAATTCAGTGGAAGAAAGTGCTCATTATTTGGTTTGCTCACTGCTCCTCTTTTACCTATGTTGTGGAAGAAAAAAAGGGGACCTCTGCTTTAAGTCATAAACAAGCAAACTTTTTCTCACATCACACCCTCAAGTCAGGCATGGAATTCAATGATGGAAAATGTATCGGTAGGTCATGTACAATGACTCACTCTCCGGTATAAGTAGACCGACACTACAAAAATCAGATTAATAAAATTAATTAACGATTAAACACTAGATAATGTATTTAAGCATGATTCAGCTCCTCCAGTTAAAAAATGTTTATAATAATCTTATAAATAGCACAACTTTCAATAATCAAATATTCAAATATTAAATTCTGATTTAAACGTTTAAGTGTTGTCTTTTGTAAATATATCATAACATGTAGAACAACAGAGAAGAACAAAAGAGTCAATGAGTCTACTTTGAAAGGAGAGAAAGAATAGTTAACCTATTCATAAGAACAGAAAAATATATTTTCACAATACTGCTCATATAAAATAATAATGAATGATTATATATTGACAAACCATCATATTACAACTGAAAACAAAAATTGCTGAAATCTTAAAAAGATTGAATAATTTTAAAATTTTGACGCAGTGACGAAGTAACATTTTTCAATAATAATATAGTTGAAGAGGGAAGGAAGTTGGATGATAAAGACTTAAATTCTAGGGACATGACTGGAATTAAAGGTTTAGTTTCACGACAAAAGTTGACCTAGCAAGTCAAAACACACAGAGTATAGTACAGAACTTGTTCCAATCAATTTGATATTTGAAATTGTCGGTTTTCAGAACAGTACAACCCAGCCCAACCAATTAGTTCTTTTTCTTATAATCTCTTTACTTTTCATTTGAGAGCTTTATTCTTCTTATTATAGCTGAAAATTGCACACACAAGTTTATCAACACACCATCTTTCTTTAGGATTGAGATCTTTCCAATCTCTAAATATGTAATCAGATTCTTACCATGCACACTTCCTCCTTTATCATCATTAAAATGTTTGAGAGTTTTTAACTTCGTGACGGTTTTAAAAGTCTTTGTGAACTGAGGTATAAGTAAACTATTATTAGCTTCTGTATCTAAACGATATGAAACATTTTTAATAATCTTTTTATGTTACAATATAAAAAAATTATTGATTATAATTATGAAAATATTAATTTTATTTATAATTTAATGATTAATGATAGAAGATGATGGGGTGATGGGTAAATGGCACATGGGTGGGGGCATTGGATGGTACAGTGGTATCGCTTCTGATCTCCATTGGAAACCTTCCGTAGAGTTTCCACCACTATGCTAATGTGTGTTGTCCCAAAAAGTGAGGGAATTCTTTCAGCTTTTCTCTCTTTCATTCTTCATTACACTCTAAAGCAAAACCCTTCAAAAAGCAGAGCCTTTCAAGCCGAGATTGCCGCTCCAAATTTTAAAACTACCACCACTTTCTTTATCAACTCACCTTTTTCTATTAGTTTGCTAGAAACATTCAAAGAATGTGTAAATAAATTTGTTAGAAAGTGTCACAACAGTTTCTAATTTTAAGCAAGTGGACGATCTAGCAACAATATTAAAGAAAATAGGAATATGATTATTTATAACAGTTTCTATTATCTAAATTAAAAAAATTTATTGTCACTTGCTGATGAAGCAGGACAAACCACAGCAGAAACCAGCAAGGTTCATGTTCAATTTATGTTTGGAAAATGGCGCAAAGAACAGAATCTGAATTTGAAGAACTTTCTGCCTAGATAAAAGCCAAAGCTGAAATTGTTGTCTTCAAGGTGTCTCTTTTAGCATTTCAAGGTGTCTATTTTGCCATTTTGTCAACATTACAAAAAAAATAAAATAAAAATAAATAAATAAATATATATATATATAAATAAGTGGGTGCAAATCTCATTTCATGATCCAGTTTTATGAGGTTGACTTAGGTTTAAAATACATTTTGTAATATGATATCAGAGTCATTTAAAGTTTATCTTAACGAGTGTTTGTTGGAACTATCGTGTCACCCGCTATCGGACCGTTGTTGCATCCATAATATATTATCTCACGTACGAGTTGTCTGGATGCAACCTCACTCCATGATCCGATTTTATGAGTTTCATATTTTATATATATAGAAGGTAAGTTGCATGGAGTTTAGTATAGCAGTTAAAACATGGAGTTGTTGTTAGTTTCAGAACTGTATTCTTTATTCAGAGGACAATTCAAAATTGCAAGAGTTATTGTTGAATATTTCCTTTGGCTCTTTTATGGGACTGAATATCTGATTGTCCAATGGAGTGTTGGATTGAACCTTGCTCAAGAAGTCTTTTAACCTTTTTATTTCATAATCTTGTTTCTTCTTTATTACTCCCTGGATGATTCATGTTTTGGTTAAGTATCTAACTTTTTTTATACATTAATAATCCTATACCTAATATGTTTGTTCTTAATTTATATAAGTTAATTAAACGGTTATATTAAGAACTCCGATTTACACTAGCAGGAAAATTTAACCAAATTAAAAGAATAATAATTTTCCCGATATCCTGTGTTAAATATTTACTCAAATAGTATATTATGCTAAATAATTTTTTAAACAATATGGTTTAGCATAACAATTCGAAATTTGATTTGATTTTAAATATTTTTTTTATATTTTTTTGGTCATTTTAGGTTTTTAAAAATAATTATTTAATAAATTGGTTTAGAAAATAATTTCTTTAAAAAATATTTAGAACAAAAATTATATAAAATATAATTTTTTTAAAATAATTATTTATAAAACATATATTTTAAGCAATAATTATTTTAAAAAAATTTGTTAACAAAACTAACATTTATAAATTTTGAAATAATTTATTTCTAAAATTTTGGTTTGAAAAATTCATAGTAAAAAAAAGGAAAGAATGTTTTTAAAAAAATAGTGGAAAATGTTTTATATAATTTAAATTATTGATTTGTGAATAATAAATATAGTAATTAAAATATTTATAAATGTAATATTAAATATTGACTTTGAATATTTTTAATATAGGATTTGTTTTTACATTTTTTACATTTTACTTAATTAGTACTTTATTAATAAATAAATAAATATTAATATCACATTTTTTAATTCAGTAAAACGCTAAATAATCACTTCTCTAAATATTTAATTTTCTAACAAATTAAATTTTCACATTTTTAATTTTCTAATTAATTAGTTTTTAAAATTTTATAAATGATTATTTTTTAAAATTATAATATTTTTAAATGATTATTTATTAATATAATTATTTTACTAAATTATTATTTTTTAATATGTTTATTTTTATAAAATATTATTTCTCTATATAATTACCTTTTTAAACTTAACTTTTAAATATATATATTTTTCTACAATTTCATTCAAAATGTTTTTTTTTTAATATTTTTCAAAATAAAAAAAATTATTTTAAACTTTTAAAATTTTATTTTCTTTATTTTAAAATAAATAAAAACAAATTTTTAATAGAACTGAACTGTTAAAATAAACTGTGCTATTTGCTTAATTATTTGATGTTGGAGAAAATAAATGATCCACCAAAATATATTGTTTTTGTCAAATTTTTCAATAGCAACAATTTATCAGTTATGTTTTCATTTAAAAATAAAAGGACACCCTCCATTATAGACGTGATTAAGTTTGTTTGTAGTTGGGTTGGTTCTATTTCGGTTGAATCAAATATATAAAAAATATGTTTTTGAAAAAGAAAATCCTAACTAAATAATAATTAAAAAATATGTATCTTATTCCATATAATAATACCAATTGGGCAAGACTCTAAACCTTTGGGGATATTGCACTTCAAGGCCACGCCATGATAAGTGATAACACTTTTTTTCCTATCAATAACATGCCATTCCGATTCCAACACCTATCTATTCAAATACATTTAAAACTAAAAAATCTGCAATTTGGGGTTATATCAGAGTACTGCACCACAAAAGTGAAATTAAAGGCATTATAAGAGATGATAGAAGACACTAAAAGGTCACGCCTATCTAAAATATGATTACATTTTCTTTTTTGCCATTAATGCAATTTGGGTCTTTTTTCACTTTACATGTACAATTTTCTAAAAGAATACTATTTCATCTTCATTTTGTAGTGTTCATTGACAGATACAAAAATACTTGCTTCACTTCATTCAGCAGATTAAGTTTGGAACAATTTGTTCATGACAACCATCGTCTTGCTTCTTAACAATCTGTAAAAGTTTCCGCATAACGCAATTTTCATTATAAATCAGCAGATGCATATTCATACTTATGATATTTTTTGGGATCCATGATTATTTTCGTAAGAGGCCCAACAAAATCGTGGATTCTAGACTCTTTCTTCCTACACCTCCATACCTTCTTCTGCCACCCCCATACTAAATGTAAAAATACCGTTTTCTCCTTTTTTATGCCACCTCCATACATAATCCGGAAGCTGTTTTTGAATCCGGAAGTGTTCTTGAGATTTATAAAATCCGGAACTCTTTTTTGCATTTGAAATAAGCCTATGGATTATGTAATCTGGATATATTATGGATTGCATAATCTGAAAATCAATCTCATATTTAGAAAAGACTTTCGGATTATGTAATCCGGAAGCTAATCACTCATCTGGAAAAAAAGCTTCCAGATTACATAATCCGGAAGCTAATTTTATGTATAGAAAAGACTTACAGATTATGTAATCCGGAAGCTAATCACAAAAGACTTCTGGATTACATAATCCAAAAGCTAATTCTGGATCTGGAAAAAGACTTCCGGATTATGTAATCCGGAATATTAATAAAGGGTATTTTTGAAATATAAAAAATATATGGGGGTGGCACAAGAAGGTATGGAGGTGCAGGAAGAAGCAGCCTGGATTCTATGAGCTTAGCAGAGATTGACCATTGTTATTGGGCTCAAATGTGCAAACCCACAACTTTAGGAGTATTTCTTCCTGTATCCCGTTAAATTTTTTCCTGGAGTGAAATGATGAAAATGTTCTATCTCATTTATTTCAGAAATTATCAGAAACATTGCACAAAAATTAATCCAAAAGTTATTTTTAGAAAGGGTGAAAAAATATTTTCCAAAATTTATAGGTGAAGAGATAAATTTATTGGGGTGCGGGAAGAAACACCTCAACTTTAGTTTGCTAGCTGTACGGGGCAAGAGAATCACAATTTATCAAACAAGCCATGTTTTTCTGACTTACGAGGCTTTATTTTGTTGTTAATGAAATGATATTATCATTATTTTTATTTTCTTTCAATTTTTCTCAAATTGAACAATCAACTTACTCTTAAATAAAATAAAAAAGAAATAAATAAATTGATTCATGAGTTTGAGAAAATGAAGACAAAATAATTTACTTGATCGATAAATTGAAAACAGAAATAAGAAAATAATATTTATGTTATACCGTTGGCAAATAAAATCAAGTAATAAATTATTTAAATAAAATTAAAACATATTTTAAATAATTAATGACTTTATTTTAATCAAAATTCATTCCAAAAATGCAAATTTACAAATATTTAAACATAACACATATACAAAGAAGAAAATGTGTATCTTTAAGACAGCAAAGCAAATCACAAGATCATTATTAGTCTTAATGGAAGAAGCCATGCAAGCATGTTCTTTAGCAAACTATGCATTGAAATCGCGTTTTCCTCCCTCCTTCATTCACGTATCTGTTACTTTACGAAAGGAAAAGTGATAACAACACTCGAAATAGTCACAATAGAGATGAATATTAAATTTGTGCAAAAAGACAATAAAATTAAGACGAATATATTGTTGTGAACTAAAATAATTATTTAAAAGTGGAATCACACTCTCTTGGGTTTTGAAATACTTCCCATAACTAACATTTAATGAAGATATAAACTTATTTCTTTATTTTCTGATGAGTTTTTGTTTGGGAAAAAACATGATTATGGTGAATCTAATTCTAGTATCTGATTGATACGTTTAAGATTTCTTGAATATAAAGAAGACGCATGAAAAGATAAAGCCCCATTAAAAGAAAAAAAAAGACAATTATATGAACCTTACATTTTACAGTTAACAGTTGAGAAAGTTTAGAAAGTTTAGCTACATGAACTCATTAATGTAGAAATGGCCAAGGCAATCAATTTGTTTCAGGAAAAAACATATGCAATTGGCTAATCCATTATCAAATGTCACCTAACCCATCATCAAGCTAAAGACCAAAGGTGCTAGAATTAGAGGCATTAATTGATTCTTTGAATGTAAAGATGTAATGTGGCTATAGATATGTTATTTTATCCATGGTTAAAGAATGAAGAAATAAATTAAAAGCTTATAGTATGAGCAATATAATATTACTGATGCATTAGGGTGATTACAATAAGGATTTTATCATACATTTAAAATAATAGGATAATGTAGGAGTAGAAAAATAGAATTGGTGGGTGAAATATGATGAAACCTCATATCAAAGTAATTTACCTTATATTTTTTTAAGGATAATAAACAAAATAATATTTGTTATTAAAAATTACCATACGAATAGTTTAATTATATATATATATATATATATATATATATATATATATATATATTGTTTTTATCATAAATGAATTTGGGAAGTGTAACTCAAGTATAATTCAGGAATGAACTTTCAGTTAATCTTTAACAAAAAGTAAAAAAAAGTAAAAGATTCTCTGATGCATAAGTCAGTAATAAGAGTAATTAGATGATAAGTATTTAACCGTATCAGATTTAAAAGTATAAAATAAAGTTTAGTATATCTTAAATATTATATTAAATGAGTGATTATTGATCTAAATATATTTGATTGTAATTGAATATATATATATATATATATATATATAATATTAGAATTTTTAATGATAAACGTTTTCATGAAGTAAGAAGATGTATTAATTTTTATAAAGGAAAAAATATGTTAAAATTAATTATTTACATATTCTTTATTGATTAGTGTACTTGTTTCAACTCAAACAAACAAAAATAAATAAAATGATAAGGAGAATGAAAGAATACTCAATTCCAATCTAAAACTCTATATCTCATTTTAATGATAACATTCTAAAAAAAAAGGAAAGAAAAGCCTAGTCAAAACTTCTAAAATCTCACCATTACCCATTCCTTCACCAGCTTCTATGTGTTTCTTTTGTCTTATTGTAAATTCTCCATCAATTTGACTTTTTAATTAATTATGATGCAGGACCAATTTTAATATTCCTTATAAATGATACCAAAATTTAAAGTTCCAAGAGCATCCAATGATGCAGGACCAATTTTAATATTTCTCATAAATGATACGAAAATTTAAGGTTTTAAGAGCATAAAAAATTTTGTCAGTAAGAAATTTTATAAACTCTAGTTAGTTATTCAGTTATTTCTAAATTTTAATTAATATCATCTAATTTTAAAGTTTATATCTTTTTCATCCAATTTCAGTCCGATAAACATGTTTTTTTTAATATACTACTAAAAAATTATTAAATAAAAATTAATTTTAAAAATAAAAATAATTAATTGTTATATTAACTAAATTAAATATTATTTTTAAAACTAAAAAAATTATTAATATCTAATTTAGTTTTTATTATTGATGAATAATATTTAAACTATAAATATTTAATTATCAATTTTTTACTTTATAAAGTTGGTAGTTAAATTATTTATTAATAATATCAAATACTTATTAATAATATAAACATACCAATTTATAAATTATTTATTAATAAAATAAATTAATTTAATTTTTTTTTAGTTTTTAATATAATAATTAAATATTTTTTATTTTTAAAATTAATTATTAATAGGTCTTATAAGTGACTCATTAAATAAATCACATTTAATTTTAATATAACATCAGACTAACTATCTAGACAAAAATAAGAAAAGATAATCATATAACACAACACAAGAAAATAAACTAAAATAATATGTATAATAAAAGTATATGTTTAACAATAGCAACGGGAACAAGAGTGAAACAACAAATGAGAGTGGAATGAGGACAAACGGATTGAAATTGACTAGTATTTTTTTTTTTTTTGTATAAATCTACAAAAAGAAAAAAAAATATTTTTCAACTTTCATTTATAGAAAAATTTAAGTTGTTTTCAAAATGTTACATTTCAACTATGAAGTATGATTGTGTTTAACATTACATTTATTTTTCTTATTAGTTATCTAGCATAAATACTCACACAGACACTACAGACACTATTATACGGACACGGATATAGAGATATGTATATTTTTAAAATGTAAGACACGAAAACACAAATTTATATATTATATAATTATGAATTTTATAAATTGACAATAAATATTTATTTGCATAAGTATTTATGGATATTTTTTTAGTAGAAAAATGTTTTTCATGACTGATTCAAAATATGTGTTTTTTATTTTTATAATTATAATAAAAATTTATATAATAAATTTAAATTAATAGAAAATTAATATATTTTTTAAAATTATATTAAAACAGTGATAGAATAAATTCAATAAATATAAATTTTAATTGGACACTTCATATGGTGGAGAGCTTATTAGTAATAGTAAAGAAATGTTTTAAGAGAAATGATTTTTTTCACACCCACTTTTTCTTTCCTCAACATTACACCTTCTTTTATGTGTTAGATTATCATTGGTGTGAAATAATCAGTACTCAATGTTTAATAACCCTCCATCTGAAAGGATTTATTGTAAGCGGTGACAGAATCTTTATTAGGTGATTATATATATAAACATACACACACAGAGGTAGAGATGAGAGACAGCACGGAACTTCCAACAACCCATCCCAGAAATCATGACGTTGACTCTCGAATACTCTTCCCTCTTTCTTCTACTACTTGTGTCTCTTCTGTTTCTCTTCCTCTTCCGCCGCAAAACCGTCGCTAGAAACCGCCGTCTTCCGCCGGGACCACCGGGATGGCCCATTTTTGGAAACTTGTTCCAACTCGGAGACATGCCTCACCGCACCCTCGCCGACTTAAGGGCCAAGCACGGCCCCGTCGTGTGGCTCCAAATCGGCGCCATGAAAACCATGGTTATCCTCTCAGCCGACGCCGCCAGCGTGTTCTTCAAGCATCACGACCACGCCTTCGCAGACCGCACCATAACCGAAACCATGCGCGCCCACAACTACAACAAATCCTCCTTGGCCTTGGCCCCTTACGGCCCCTACTGGCGCCTCATGCGGCGCCTCGTCACCGTGGACATGCTGGTGGCGAAACGCATAAACGAAACCGCTTCGGTGCGGCGGAAGTGCGTAAACGACATGATAACATGGTTGAGCAAAGAGGCTGGGAAGTTGGAAGAGGGTGACGGGGTCTACGTGGCGCGGTTCGTGTTCCTGATGTCGTTCAACCTGTTCGGGAACCTGATGCTGTCGCGGGACCTGTTCGACCCTGAATCAGAGACCGGGTCGGAGTTTTTCGCTGCGATGGCGGGTTTGTTGGAGTGGACAGGGCACGCTAACGTCGCCGACATGTTCCCGTGGCTGAAGTGGCTGGACCCGCAAGGTTTGAGGAAGAAGATGGATAGGGACATGGGCAAAGCTCTGGAAATCGCGTCGAAGTTCGTGAAACAGCGTTTGGAAGAGCAGCGACGCGATAAGGAGACAAGGGACTTCTTGGATGTGTTGATTGACTTTCAAAGCAGCAACACTGAAGAAGCACTCACAATATCAGACAAAGACCTCAACATTTTTATATTGGTACAAACTATCCAGTGTCAAAAATTTGATTCCAGTAGCTTCTGTTTTGATAAAAAAAGCTTAATAAAATCAGTATTTTATACTTGTGTACAGGAAATCTTCATGGCTGGGTCAGAAACAACAAGCAGCATAATTGAATGGGCGATGACGGAGCTTCTGCGCAACCGGGAGTGTCTGGAGAAGGTGAAAAGCGAGCTTGATGGAGTGGTTGGGAATGGAAGAGAAATTGAAGAGAGTGACATAGACAATCTTCCCTACCTACAAGCCGTGGTTAAGGAAACACTTCGCTTGCACCCTCCGATTCCGTTGCTTGTTCCTCGGAAGGCCATCAAGGACACACAGTTCATGGGATACGACATTCCCAAAGACACCCAGGTTTTGGTGAATGCTTGGGCCATCGGAAGAGACCCCAGTTTCTGGGACCAACCCCTTGACTTCAAGCCCCAGCGCTTTGTCGATTGTAACAACATCGATTACAAGGGACATCATTTTGGGTTTATTCCTTTTGGAGCTGGACGAAGAATGTGTGCGGGTGTGCCCTTAGCGCACAGAATTCTTCATCTTGTGTTGGGATCGTTGCTTCACCGATTCCACTGGGAACTTCAGACTCATGTCACGCCCTCCACCGTTGATATGAAGGAAAAGCTCGGTATCACCATGCGAAAACTTCAACCCTTGCTTCTTGTTCCTAAATTCATTCCATCTTCCTCCTCCATCGTTAATACAGAATAAGGATCTATTATTTGTATTTTTAAATAAAACACATCACACGTTTCCAGTACTAAATATTTCTTCCCCAACACCCAGGTTGATGGGGTAGTTCAAAAGTTTGGGATCACAACATCTGTCACTGCACTTCTACTGTAAGAATAAATAAATACAATTTCTAATTTATTTTTTCTAGGTTTTTTTATGCCCCAAAGTCATTTCTTAGAGTTTTATAATGAAAATATTATAAAATTTAGCCATCCATAGATAATATAGCTAACGTGTTCAACATGTCCCGCAGCTTAGTTGATGTTAAATATGATTTAATTAAAAAATACTACAAAACGTGTATGCATTTAGAAAAGATGATATATATATATATATATATATATATATTTACTTAAAAATGCATTTTTAGTTATCACCAAAATTAGTTCTTAAATTTCAAAATTTGGTCGATAAATTAATTTGGGACAAAAATAGCGGCAAACCACAATGATATATAAAAAATTTTAATCGTAAATCATTAAGCGATTATTTTTTCATTAATCACAAAACTGTGATCGATAAATTATGTTACTATTCCAATTACAAAGGATTTGATCATTCCTAGAAGACTAGTTAAACAACTAAAAATTGAGGAAAAAATATCACTAAATCAATTACTAATAGAGTTAAAATTATAATTAAAATAAAATAATTTATAATGACTAATTTAAAATTATTATTATTGTTAATAATATTATTATTATAATTAATATTAACAATATGTAAAAGGAATCGAACACAAGTCCTATAAATAAATATATAACTTATAACTATTACTAAAAAAATTGTTATGATATTATAAGTATATTATTAAAATATATATAATATATATTTGGATTGGTTATCTTAGTTAAGATAAAATTTGAAATTAATATATTGGATTGATTATCTAATTTGTTAATATATATACCTATTATCCTAGTTAAGATAAAAATTATATTTTTTTCCAATGATATAATTTTATTATAAGAAGGAAGAGTCTTCTTACCTTTGATAAAGGTAAGAAAAATAAAATATAATTTTTGTTTTAAAGTATTTTGAAATTTAGTTGTAATAGTTATGGAATTTTAAATATTGTCAAAAATAATATTTCTAAAAGACAAATGCTCCTTTTTAAAATATAATTAATTTACTACGAAATGGCTTGGAAATATCATTGCAAAACAATTATTAGAGTTCGTACAATTATTAGGGGTGACAATGTGGGTTGACTCGCTCTGTACAAGGATTGGTCCGTGAACTTGTGGGACAGCATGTATAAGAAATATTTATTAAAAAAAATAATTTTTTAAATAAAATTTTTGATTTTTTTTTATTTAGATGCATTAGGTAGATAGTCTTATAATATTATTTTCATAAAACATGCATACTAAGATGCTATTAAAAATTTTGAGATGTAAAATAAAAGACTACATGAAAAAAATATGGAGTGTAAAAAAAATTATACATTTTAAAGTTATGCGGGCCAACCCGCCCCGTCCTGCACTTGACTCGCGCGGGTTGTGAATTATGCGGGACGAACCTAAACAGACTAACGGATTGAAATAAGCAACCCACCCTACATTTTTTTCAGCGAGCCACGGGCCGGCCTGCACAACTCATCCCATTTTGCAACCCCTAACCACTTTGCCACCCCTAATTTAATTGGAGTATGTTCTTAAAAGTATATGTCAACCATAAAAATATCCTTGAAAAACTAAAATCAATCATATAAAATATTTCAATTAAAAATATCCTTATAAAAATTAATATCGACCATAAATATCATCACGAAATTCTAGTTCAATTGAAATCTGAGCTTAAAACTAAGAACAACCATAAAATATCATACTTAAAACATATCGTGTAAAATCCTGATTGAACCTAAATAAGATTAGTATACTATTTATAAACTACTGTCATTAGAAAGTTAAAAGGGACAAGAGCATCCGCAATGGTTTGCTAAACATCTACATGCAAAACTCAAGCTTCAAATTACATTAACAGAATTAAAAGACATTTTTGTGGAAAGTATTATTATATGAGTAGATGAATTGTGGGTAGAACATTTTCAAGATTGGTAGTTATAATTTTTCAATTAAAAAGATAATTATAATATTTTTTTCTTCCCTAAAAAATTATTATTGTATATTCTTACTATTAAAAAATTATTTTTCACCTTAGTCCAACTGATAAAATATAATTTTCTTGAAAAGTGATGTGTTAAAATGATGATACTATCATATGGGGCAATCAAAGAATAGGGTCTACTCTTCCAGACACCCTCACTTCCATCGCTTATTTCTCAATTTAATAAGAGTGGTGAATATGTTAACATCACAAAATATTATTTATTTTCTTTGGTGAAGAAAGGGAATATGCTTAAAAACCCCTATCACATTTTGTTTCTGGGGGCAGGAGCAAGATGCCATTTTCTGGAACTATTATATCAGTTGCCTCGAGATGTAGTTTAATTGAATTTAAAATTTACTGCAACTACCATAAATAAACACAGAAATATTTAACTTATCTTAACCCCACAAAATGTTAAAACATGTTGGATGACGAATAAAATTTAAATATAATATATGTCATATAAAAAAAATTAAAGGTATAATATTTTAAGGGAAAATCTTTTAATAATGAAAAACATCAATAGTACATTAATCTATATATTTTCTCATAATCTAATCAATGCCACATATTAGTATGCGCTTATATTACATTTATTTGGGACAAAATTCACATTAGAGTGCATTAACTAGTTTACTATTTTCATATTTAAATTATCTTAGAATTTATTTTATTCCAAATTTTATTACAATTTTTTTTCTAATATTTCAAGTTAAACTAAAAATGCGCCAAAAAATATAGTGTAGTTGGTATTTGAAGGACCCAACTTAAGACTGGTTTATATTAACATTAAAGATTCAAACATTGGGTAAAGACAACCCACGTTGGGTTGGAAAGGGAATCTCCTTGAAAACATTGGACTAGGTTCCTTGTATCCCTTTCAGATTATGTGTTGAGAGATTTTCTTTTATTGGTGTTTGATTCATCTATATTTCATGAAAGTGTGTATTGATACTTAATATATATAAGTTATAAGTGGACTAGAGATATTTTCATGTATATTTCACTTATTTTGATTGGGCTAGGAATAAGTTTCTATTTGAAAAAAAAAATGATTTTATTTTTTATTCAAAATTTACCATGTTTTTATTATTATTATTATTATCGACTATTACAATTTTTTAATGTTTCCTGTCCATTTAAGAGTTTTGTTTTTCAAAATTTATGATATAGATTTATTAAATTTTAAATCAAAAAATATTTATCATAAAAGGATTTAAATTCTTATGATAAAATCCAGGCTAGCTACAAAAATCTTATATGTTCATATATGATTATTTAAAATTTCATAGAAAAACTATATGTCAAAATAGTCTTTAAAGTATCAATTTTGCTGTGATATATTTTAAAACAAAATTTTAATAGTTTTTAGTGGATATCAATATTTAGTTTATTTCCCCTGACATGTTATACATGAATTAATGGAATTGAAGACGTTACCAATATTAAAAATGGATCAATGGAATTGAAGATGTCGTCTAAAATGTTATTTATTTATGAATGATAAAATAAATAAATAAAGTAAAATTTAGACTAATATAAATTTTAGTTAAAACTAAAAATGAATTTGGCAAAAATTAAGATACCATCCATATTGCACTATAAGAAAATAACAATTTAATCACTGAATTCAGCGAACGAAAATAAGTGATCGCAACTTGCGATCGAAATAGTTACCAAATACCTTCATAAATGTGATCGGTTGAGTGTCTGATCATGTTGTTCGGATACCTAATCGATAAAGGCCAACTCATTTCGATAAAGTTCCAATTAACTTATAACTTATTTCATTATGATTATGTCTATTTTATAAGGATATTATTTGTTTAATATTATTTGTCTAAAATGTTGGAAATAAGATATTTTTTAGTCACCATCTTGATAAGTGTTGTGTTGGATTTAAATTCCAGTTAAAGATTTTGTTATTATTCCTTGAAAAAGAGGTGATTAGAGGATATTACAAAAAGAGTAAAGACCCTCAAACAAAAAAAAACATTATTTTATGTCATATATGTTACACAGTTTTTTTTATGTTCTCACGAACTTCATCCCTTCATCCTCATTCTCATTCTGGACATTCAAAAGCTTCGATTACAGATAAATCATCTCAAAGATCACTTCAGTTTGACAAGAACAAATATATATTGAAAATTGTAAATTAGAAAAATTAAGATAGTGAAACCTATTAATTATATATATATATATATATATGACGAAAATCAAATTCCTATTATTTATCACTTTTATTTTTTATTTATTCAACACTCTGTTAAGATTTTCATATTAAGCAATAATCTTTTTTAATGAAAAAATTGTTCCTTTAAGTGAAATGTAGTACAAAGAATGCATTACATTCTTAAAAAATATATAATAAGAATTAAAGTTTTTCATGTTGACAAACAGAATAAAATTTTGGGTTTGAGAAATTTTGTAGAGTGTCAACCATAAATGTATTTATTAGTATAAAAGAGTTTCTTTTACTTCGGTTATTTAGGATTAATTAGGTTAGACAAGAGTCTAATGTAAATTTACATCAGATATTAAATTTGATGTTAATTTAAGTCAAATTAAGCACTGAGCAAGGTGAATGGATATGAAAGAAGGAAAAAAAATTGCTCGCAGTCAAACTCATACTATTGTTTTTTTCACCCCTACACGAAGCTTTCTCTAGTAGGTTTTTTTAGTGATGCTGGTTGGGGTTGTGATTTAGAAGATAGGAAATCAATCATGGGATATTGCACCTGCCTTGGTTCCATTCTTGTTTCTTAGTCATCACATAAATACAAGGTTGTCTCAAGGAGTAGAATGAAATATAGGAGTATTGTTCGAGTTCTAACTCAAATCAAATGAATTGTTTCTCTTCTACGTGAACTTCCAATATTCGCGTCAACACCCTGATAATCTTGGTGTCATCTTCCTTAGTCAATCCTGTCATACAAACTAAGTTCAAACATTTTGAGCTTGATTTCCATTTTGTGCGTAACAACGAAGCTTCTGGAGTTGATTTATTTGTCCACTCGTTTTCAAGTTGCTGAAACTAGACATCTTCCTTAGTCAATCCTGTCATACAAACTAAGTTCAAACATTTTGAGCTTGATTTCCATTTTGTGCGTAACAACGAAGCTTCTGGAGTTGATTTATTTGCCCACTCATTTTCAAGTTGCTGAAACTAGACAAAACATTTATCCAACTCTTCCTTTCACACATTCAAGCATAAACATGGTTGTATTTAAGGAGAAATGTTACGCATGATTTCTAATATAGGGTTCTCTTATAAGCCTTTGCATGTTTTTTTTTTAATCAGCATAAGCCTTTGCATGTATTTTGTTCTAAATAAGAATATTGGGAATCTCAAACCTAAAGCATGAAGTTGAGGTTGGTTACAATCTGAGGGGACTCCACCTACAAAAGATACTCCGACGCTCAAGTCAGTAAGAGCATAAATATAATGAGTACAATAAAATATGAGTTGAGGGTACTCTCGGTGTTGTTATGTATATTGTGAATTTTTTTTCTTTCCCTTATATAGGGTAGTGTTCTCCTCTTTCTCCTTGTAACTGGTCTTATTATTGACTTAATTTAGTAATAAATGTTGTCTCCTCCTATTTAAGATTGATTATCCAACATTCATCGATTTCCGCTGATATGACATTAATGTCCTTAAATATGAATATCGGTAGACAATCTGTTTATACGCAATATCGGACTCGACCTATGATGCTACATCCCCCTAACGTCAGACATAAGTTAATGACACTAAAAGCCAAGTTTATCCTGACAATTTCCAATCAATCTACACATCTCTTAACATCAAATTTCTTAACATAGGATTTGACCCATAACGCTACATATTTATATATATTGTGCGCTCTTTCCATGTCTAATATAATATACTTGATTCTCAAAACTCAATCTCTTTTCATTTTCCTATCATCTTTTATATTCTCTTTATATTTCTAAGTCTTTTTTTACATTTCTCATATTTGCCTTTCTACTTTTTCTGCATTAAATTTTACGTTATGATTTTAATTTCTACATTGATTGAAATTGTTTCAACCGTCGACGTTGGTTGGTAACGGACTTGTCTTGCAAAGAGATAAACATGAAGAAGTAGGAAGACAAATTGAGCACATTTACCAAGAAAAAGGAAAGGGGGTAGTGTATGTTTCGTCTTCGGAAGTGGACCATGCCCGTTTTCACATCGATCAAAAAAGTGTATGTGCCCTTAAACCAAGAAAATTGAAAAAAAAAAGTCATATACTTTTTTATATATCATAAATTTGCTAATGAATAAAGTTTATTATTTATTTTGAAAAAATTAACTGATAGAATACCTTGTAAACTAAATTGATTCGATCAAATGTAACTTTCCTAAGAATATAATTAACATACTATTCGCCAAAGCTTCCCATTTGAAAATAATAGCTATACAGAGTTAATGACATTAGCCTTAAGATGTTGTTGATGTCATAGTCTATAAAATTTCATTGTACATTCCATTCTTTCTCAAACGAACACCATTAAAAGTTCTTGTGCTAGCACAATCCAGTGTATCTCTTGTGCCACCTTTTGTATCAATCCTGCACACATAGTTGAGACCCACAAGAAGATCAACTATAGCAGCCTCAGTTTTTGCTTGGTTTGCAAAGTAAAGAGTTTGAACAAGTAAAACATTTGCGTTAAAAGTTGAGCACTCCTTCTCAAAATTTCTCACAGAATGCCAGCTTATCATGTTATGTGCCAGTGGAGCCAACCATTCCAATATCTGTGCAAGTACCAGACTCCATTCAGCAGCAAGGTTTGCATCATGATGATTGGAGGAAGATTTACCTTTTGCATGGCTCTTAAGCTTAGCCCTTAGAGCAGTTCTTACAGTAGTTGGAAGCATGCTGTACAGATCATCTCTTGTGGCAAGATCAACCAGCTGAGGTGATGTTACCATCCTCTCAATCAATACAATCATGTTTGCATAATGTAGGGCAAGAGCTGCATCACCAAGGGATTTGGAAGCAGCCTTTAACTGGTTATTGATGGATAATTTAGAGTATATTCTAACTCTGTTGGAGTGAGATAACTCATTCACTATTTTCATTTTATCAATAGATTTCAAATGACAATCAGTCAACCTCATGGAGCCACCATTTGTCTGCATACAGTTTTGTATGACAGGAGAACTGTTTGCAGCAGACATACAACCTTTGAAGCCCACAATATGTCCTAACTGTTTGCTTTCTGAATATGTGTTTTTTCTGAATAAAACAGGTTCATGAAGAGCTTGCTGCTGTTTCTTCTTTCTTTTGCCCTTGCCTACTAAAAAGATCGAGTTTGATACTGGCCTCCCTCCAACAGGACCTGAATTGAATCCTTTGAGAGTATTCTCTGAAGGATAAACAGATGAATGCATAACAGAAAATGAATGACTTCGCAGAAGATTGTTAGCGTTCATATGCGGAGAATAATTATGTGGTTGTACAGTTTGTGTGTGAGTATTTGCAAAGACAAGTACGATCCTCTCCAGGATAGTAAATAGTGATCTCGCCAACAACCGGACAACATAATCACAACTTCTATTCCATGGAGACATGTCTCTGAGATTTCTCACTTCCTGCCGCTGCAACATGACCTTCTTCTGAAACTCAAGCAATTTCACCCGATGCAAGTCCGGATTTGCCTGCATTCTTCGGAAAGTCTGTTCAACCTCTGCTAGCACCTCAACCTCTTCGCAAAACTGGGTCATAGCAGCAATAAATTTTTCCATTTTCTTCACTTTCCTCTCCATCTTTTTCCACCTATACTCCCACCCAGACCATTGAAAATAATTTTGAGCTGGGTTATGAACAAAATGTTCAAAACGATGATAAACTGGATCAACGCATTTCTTACCCAACCTAGCCACAGAGCGTGCAAGAGATTGAAAGTTATCAAGTATTTCATTCAACGCAAGTTCCATCAAGTAATCATCATTGTCAGACACCAGCATTTTGACTCCAACTGAATTCACCATCCCTTCCCTTAGACTCAATACCTCCCCATCACTCAAAGACAGCCATAAATTAACCACCTTCAACATCAACCCTGTAACTTCTGATGCCAAAATTCCCACCACTGCCTTGTTATCCGATGATGCACTCTTGCGAGAGACTGGCCAAAAAGAACTGAACCATGACCCGTTCACCGTTTCACCCCCCATCGAAACTCAATTCCCCAATCCAATGAATTCACCTGATCAACAATCCTAATGCACACTCAATCAGTATCCTGTACACCATCAAATCCACTAATTCAAATTAGAAAGCTAAAATTCACTGGGTCATGAACAAACCAGATATACCAAAGTCCAAGGCATGGATTAAGACAGTTATAATTGCCTAACTAAGAAGAACAAAAACAAAAAGTAAAAAAAAAAAAACCTAACCCCCAATTGTCGTCTTGGTCATGAATAAGCCAAAACCATGAGGTCGGTCAATATAGACTCATTAAAACTCACTTGAGGGAATACATGAGCTTTCAAGGGCCCAAAACCCACTATTCAAAATTCAAAATATTTGTCTCTTTTGCTGTCATTAACAGCCACCTAGTAAGACGTGAAAGAAAACACCATAGGGAGAGAAAAAATAACATCAACATACCGTGGAGTGACATTGAGTTGAAGGAGAAGAAATTGAAAAGTGTAGAAAGAGGAGAGATGAACAGAGGCATCCAAAACTTGACAAAGGTGAATGGTAACGGAAAAGCGAGTAATGTTGGAACAGTATAAAGAGGAGAAAGAAAAAGAGAAAGAGAAAGAGAATTCGGTCAAAACGAGGTGTGTGGGGTTTGGGTAGAACGTGGAAATTACGTTGACAGTTGAGGGAGTTGATTGGGTTTGGTAATTGCTCCTTCGTTTGAGTGTGTCTCACGCTGGATGCAGATAAGCCACTCACTGTTGCTGTTTTCTTTTGCCCTTTTATCTTACTTTGTCAACCTTCAGGTTTATAATTAGTTTAGTAACAAATGTATTAGGTTTCAACAAATTCATGTTCAAAAAAGTAATTTATGTTTAGTAATGTGCGTTGACATAAAAGACATATATCTTAAATTTTTGATACAGTAAGCGTCGAACTAAATGATAACTGGAGTAAATTAAGAATTATATGTAGCTTCAAGAAAAGGTATTGCCAAAAACATCCTCCAAAACTTTCTCGTTCAAGCTTCAATTTAAGGTAACAGTTAAGTTCATTCATTCTTTAAATATATTTTAACTGTTGGAGGGAGAAATCTTTATCTACATGTTCAGGCTAAATGTAGCTTTTGAGGGTTTAAGAGTGAATCAAGATAGTGTTAGTATGTTATTAGTGTTTAATATAAAAGTATTACAGTTCCTTTTCCATTTTAACACTATTATTCACAAAATAAAAGTTCTTTTTTTGTGTGTGTTTCTTTTGTTCATCTAACTTAGAATAATAACTTGTAAATTTGGTCAAAAACATTGTTCAAAGTTTTACAAAACAGTTGCCATAAAAGTTACTCTTTTAATAAAATTAATAGCATTTTTAACGTAAAATTTTAAAATAAAATCATCCATTTTTTTTATTTTTTTATGCTACATAAATCATAAGATTTAATTTATTTTTTAATATTTAATTTTATTTTGAGATCTAAATTTTATAACCACGTAATTTGATTTTAGGATGTGAAAGTATAAAAAAATATTTTTAGAATTTCTTTTATAAGAAATCATATTTTAACTTCAGTACAAGTTTCATAAAAATCATATTTTGTGTTTAGGATGGAAGATGAAATTCTTACATCAAAGAGGCTTTAAGAAATCTCGATATGGGTGTCTAAGATTAAATATAACTTTTATCATAAAATAATTTTAATTAAATTGTTCATAATAAATTTAAATAATAGCATATGTAATTAAAATACTTATTTATTATAAGTTTTATGTATTTATTTATTTTAGACAATTCATAATTATTTATAACAATATAGAATAGGATTTTTTTTCATATGTACACGTTTTATAATTATCTGTTATTATAACTATATTTTAAAATTACTGTATTTTGAACTCTTTAATTATCCCTATAATGCAACAATAAAAAAAGTGAGCATAAATTAAATGCAAACTATTAGTTTTTTTTCTACTGGTTCACGACCTAATGCTTTTTTTTCTCTTTCACACAGATGTGTAATTTATATTACTTCTCAGCATTATTTTTATTCAAATTACAGATTACACATATCAAATAAAGAAATAATAATAATAATATATTATTTAAATAAATATAAAAATGAAAATTTATTACATTAAAATAAATAATTAAAATACGGAAAAACTACCTCTTAATAATAATAATAGTTCTTTAACTTCTCCGTCGTCTCACCCTGTCAGTCACAGTTGGAGTTGGAGAATTTACAGGAGTATATATGTTGCTGTAACTTACAATTGTAATGCCTTTGTTTTTTTTCTTTTGCAACTTTCCAAGGAATTCGATTCAAATAATCTTTGGTCAACATGTTGTAAAAGGGTACAATGCTTTGGAACTACTCTCCCCTATTACTTACTCCGAATATTAACTAACAATATTTGTATGAACCAGGTACAGTGAAACAACTATGTTTATTGAGAAATACTAGGAAACAAGAGCACCATCACCTTTTCACAATAACATTTGGAACACATACTGCCAAAAATTACAAGAAATTGATACTTTCGAAGATAGTTCCAGTTCTACAGCCAAACCAAACAAGTTTATTGGTTAAGGAAATTGTATTGGGGAAATCAGTTCAAATATTAATCAAGTAAGTGATAAGGAATGTGTACTTTTTCTCTTAAAAAAATCCTTATTGTTAAGATCAAAAAGTGGACAAATTAAAAATTTATTTAAAAATTGTACTCAGACATGAAATTTTTTAGCTTTTATCTTGAACCAGCCATAAATAATCTTTAAAAATTAAATTTCTTCTTATTTTTAGTGATGTTGCTTTTATGAAAGAATTTTGGTAGTAAAGAATATAATTAAGATAAAATAATATCATTTGGACCAATGTTTTAGATATTGTACAAGTTTTAGAATAGAATAACGAGCTTTTGATCGCCTTAATTTTATAACATGATATTATCTTTTCATCTCGATCTTTATTGGATGAGGTGAATAAATTAAGTTTTAAGTTTAGGATTTAGGTCACATAAATTTCTTTTGTGTATCCATAAGGTCATTGATCTCTCTAAATTATGAATAGATTTTAAAAAACACAAAAGTAAAAAGTCATGAATTTTACTGTATAAAAAAATCATATAATTAGAAACACCCTTTTTAAAAAAGTGATTATCATCCTATTTTATAATGAATTAAAAAGAGTTTTATCAAATTTATTATAAGAAAATATTTTAAAATATTTGAGACTTTGTTGTAGATGTAAATAAACAAAGAGTATTGAACCACCTAATAGTTTCAATTAATGTTTTTCATTTCCTTTGTGATATTGTTTTGTTTGTACATAATACTACTTTGATGTTTTTAAGCAACATACCATTTTCCTTTTGATTGTAATATAAATAAAAGAATTAGTTTTAACTACATTAATAGTGTTTAGCTTTCAACTTGAAGACGCTAGTTAAATTAAAATCTGAAGCTTCAAAATTCTTGGAAGAAATTATAATTAATAAGTAACTTAGTATACAATTTTAATCACAAGTCAATGTTGAGATTTGTCTTCAATAGCGCTTAGCAATGAAATTGGCGCTTAAGCACTTAAATCACTAATTCAAAATTTAAAAGTGCTTTAGCGTGAAATGGAATTTATTTTGCCACTTTAGCTGTTGGCAAAACATGGAAAAGAAAAAGTTGAATATAAATGAGTCGTGGCAGTTAAAATGTGCAGAGACAACAATATTGACACGTGTTAACCCGGAGGTGAAGCACGTGGCAGAGAATTCTAGCACAACCGCGAGTGCTCCATAGCTCGAACATATCCTCCTCAACTTCCAGCACTTTCCAGTGACCAAATGTTCCCAACACCGAAGCTCTTATTTAAAAAGAACTTCAGATATTGCATCATAGCATGGAACAACATCACTGAAGAAGCAGAAGAGAGTGAAAAAAAAAATCAAAATCAAGAATGAAGCCAATTGACGATAAACAAGAGAAGGTGACGATCAGAGCGGTGAGCCGCGACGAGGAAGGAAGAAAGAGGGTGGAGAAGATAGAGGTCGGCACTCACAACGTCGAAACCCTAAAGTACGTCGAGAAGAAGCTCATCAACAAGGGTATCCAGCGCCAGGACCGCCACCCCGCCGGTGGCATCGGCATCGGACGACAGCCTCCAAAGTCCGGCCACGGCGGCAAGTTCACTTGGGAGGGCCCCGCTGACATGGCGGAGAACGAGCTCATGGCGGCGCCCGCGGCCATTGACGAGGGGGACCCCAACTATGAGGATGGCGAAGAGAAGGGAGAGGAAGTGGAGGAGTTAGTTGTTGGGGAGGTTGAAGTGGGCAAGGTTGGTGAGGAACACGTTGGGGTTGCAAGGATTGACATTGATCCTCGTCTGAATACGAACTAATTAACCATGATGTTATTTGGTTTGCTAATGTACATTGGTTTTGATGTTTTCCTTTTACTTACTTAATCTAGATTTCTAATAAATCCCATATTAGTTTCTTTTTTAGCTCCATTCTCGTATTAAGAGATAAATTATCTTTCTTGGATTTTATTAAACGTTTTATACACAGAATTGTCTTGGTGTAAATGTTTAATAACCCTTTTAGTCCTATTAAAGTTCAAGAGTCTAACTATATCCCAATTCTTTATGATTCATGATTTTTCTATTATTAAACACAGATTTATTTTTCAATTTTGCCATTTATTTTATCATTTATTCTATGCACATTGAACTACATCATATTGAATAATAAAAAATTAGAATCACTATATTGAATTACGTTTGTAAAATGTAATATAAATATTTTTTTCTAAAATATTGGAATTACGTTAAACTAGGGATTACCTTAAATTAAATATATACTAATATTCGAAAACATTTTTATAAGAGAGCATATAAGATAAGATTTTATTTTCAAACAACTATTTTAAAATTAAAATTTGGGGTTATTTCTAAGAGCTATTAATATAAAGAATATTTAAGCATGAAAACTAAACTTTTTTTCATTTTTATTATTCTTAGAGCTTGCTTGAATCTAAAAGAAAAAAAAAATCAAACTTGTTAGTTTTGGTAGTTTATTCATGCACCTTTACATTTTTTTTTCCTGCAACCCCACATTGTCCCTATAGGTTGGACACAGTAGATAAAATTGTCCCTATAGGTTGGACACAGTAGATAAAATTGTCCCTATAGGTTGGACACAGTCAAAATTTACATGGACAATGATATGAATGACAATATTAATTCAAAATAAAATAAAAAAATCAACATCCATAATTAAAAAAAATTATTCGGATCCATCAATTTATAATAAAATTTATGTAAACTTTGCTGTTGGAACATCCCTTATTTGAAAAATAGAAAAAAAATTAATGAATCCGTAACAATGAATCCGTAACATATTAAAAATTGATGAATCCGTAACACACTCTAAAAAAAAAAAAAAAAAAAAAAATTGATAAATCTGTAACACACTGTCAGTTTCGAGATTTAAAAAAAGAAAAATGTAAAGGTGAGATTTAAAAAAAGAAAAATGTAAAGGTGCAGGAGGAAACTGCCGTTAGTTTTGGTGGAACTATGAGAATACGGGCCTTCTCTAAGCCCATATCATGTTTATCGTTTATAAGTAAAGGGCCTTCTCTAAGCCCATATCATGTTTATCGTTTATAAGTAAAGGGCCTTCTATCACTATGCGCAATTCATTAATTAGATTGGTTTGAGTTTCAGAGGTTGAATAACTCTTCATTAGCCCCTCATTTTAAATTAAACTCTCTTTTTTCATTTAAGCACCAATATTGTTATATCGTGTTTGGACCTTTATTTGCTATGAAAAAAAAAATTGTTCATTAAAAACATGTACTTTTTGGTTTTAATCATAATTTTTTTAAATAACATTGTTTTTCTAATTTCTTGGTTACACTCGAAGTTCATGTTTCACCTGACTAAAATTACGTTTCTAAGCAATGATCTGAAAAAAAGTTCATCGCTGATTATAAGAACACTTGAAGAGAAGCATTGCTTAAACTTTGTCTTTTTTATAAGGAGTCCAACCTCAGTTACCATAGCTCTTCATATGCATCTATATCATAAACTTAATCATGTAAGTAACGTCATGGACTGTGTATAAACTTATGCTTAATAGTGTTTCTGATATTACAACACAAAATACAACATTTAATAAGTTTATTAATTTTTTTTAAAATATCTCGAGAGTTATACTTATCACTATGCTTACCAGTAAATGTTATAAATATTTTTATATGCGTAGAGCATAGAAATTAAATTCAAGCAATGTTTATATTTGCTTAAATATAATTATTTAAATCTCATTTTATTCTTCTAAACTTTCGAGTTAAGAAAAATTATTTGCCTCAATTTTAATTATGTTTTAGCATTTCTCAATAGATATTATCATTAATTTAAAAAAAAATGGGTTGACATGTAAGTATATATGAATTGTTTTCTGGTACTAATTATCCGTATAATGTATACTTTTTTTGTTTCATGACCTTATGTAGGATAAGAAGCTCTTTTGGAAAAATACAGAACCCCTTCTTTAGTTCTCTGTTGCGACTATTCTTGGAGCACAAATTTGACTTTTGTATAGGATGCGCATAATGAAGGATTTTTGTAATTGATTTTGAGGGACTAGTAAACTATTCTCCTGGTTCATAGTTTTGTGTTGGATGGTACCGTTTAGGCAACTAGAGGGGAAGTCTATTTGTAGGTTTTTTATTGGGCAAATTCTTTCTTCACCTCCGCACCTTCTCCCTCTTGTAAAGTAGGTTTTAACTTTTTTAAAAGTTTTAAATAATTTTAAAGGAAGTATAACTTAATATTTTAAAATAACCATCTATGCACTTTATACATTCTTTCTATAGTAATACTTTCATTTTTTAATCGCTGAAAGAACAATTTCATTATTTAAGTGTGCGTGAGATGTTTAATAAAAATATTTCTTCTATTAAATTTTTCCCATTGCAAAGATGATTTATTGTGTTTTGTATTTTTTTTTTTTTGCACCTTTTTTTTTTTTTTAAAGTTTTGTGGCTTCCAAAAAAATGAAATAAAAGGAAACAAAAACATAACCATAGCTATCACTAGTAAAAACACCACAAAACTTACCTCAACCACTAATATTCACCACAAGCAACTACCATCACTTGAAAATGAAGAAAAAAATACCTTGTTTCCAACATAATCATAAAAATATTATTGAATTAAACAAAAAATATTTTTTCTTTTTATTATCTCCCCTTAGTGTCACATTTTTTGTTTTTCTTTTTTTGATATGGATTGGCACAACTATCTTTACCACACTTCAATTTATTTTTTATTATTAATAATAAAAAAATTAGTTAGTTTATGTCAAATAATATTTTATTAATATTTGTAATTGAAAAATCAATAAATTCATTTTTAACAAATTGATAAGTGTGGCCAAATTTAAATTCTCAAAGTACAATTTTCAAGTTTTGGTAAAAGAACTTGATCGAGAGAGGAGTCTCCCTTAAAAAAAGTTAATTAAATTTTAGGATTTTTTTTTTAATTTCACACTTCATTTTAGATTTGGATAAATTGTATTAATCTTTTTGTTGTGTTCTAGTCTGTTCTAGTCTGATCTGTTTGTTCAGGTTGGTTCAGTCTAGTCAGGTTTGGTTTGGTCTGATATGGATTGATTTGGTCTTGTTTAGTTAAGTCTAGTCTATCTCGGTTCAGTTTGGTCCAATTCGGTCTAGTCTATTTTGGTTTAGTTCGTTTCAGTTCGGTTCAGTTCGGTTTGATCAGGTTTGGTTCGATTTGGTCCAATTCGGTTTGGTTTGGTTCAAAAATAAAGTGTAAAAGACGAATAAGGGTGACAAAGTGGGTCTGTCTTAGGTTCAATCCAATTCGGTTTGCTCCATTCCGATATGGGTTGGTCTAGTTTGGTTCGGTTAGGTATGGTATGGTTCACTTTAGTTCCGTCTGGTCCGATATGGTTTGGTTTGATATGGTCTAGTCCGATTTTGTTTGGTCTAGTACAGTTGGGGTTGGTTTGGTTTGGTCCAGTTCGATCCAATCTGGTTTGGTCTGGTCTGGTTTAGTTCAATCTGGTTCAATTCGGTTTGGGTCGGCCCAGTTCCTTTTCGTTTGGTTCGGTCCGATTCGGCTTGGTCTGGTTCGGTTTGTTCCATTTTTGGTCCAATCCAATCTGATTTGATTCAATTGGGTGGGTTTGGTCTGATTCGGTTCGGTCTTGTCTGGTTCGGTTCAGTGTGGTTTAGATTGGTCCGGTGCGGTTTTGTTTGATCTAGTCCGGTTCGGTCAAATTCGGCCGAGTCCAGTCTGGTTCGATTCACTCTGGTCTGGTTCGGTTCGCTCAGGTCTGGTTTAGTTTCATTTGGTCTGGTCTAGTTCGATCCGATTTGGTTTGGTCTGCTCTGGTCCTGTCTGATCTATTTTGGTTTGGTCTTGTCCGATTCGGTCTAGTCTATTTCAGTCTGGTCTTATCCGGTCTGATCCTACCTATTATGGTCCTGTTCGATCTAGTTTGGTCCAGTTTAATCCGGTCTGATCTGGTTCAGTTCGGTCTATTATGGTTCAATCTGGTTTGGTTCGGTTCGGTTCAATCCGGTTTGGTCTGGTTCGATCCGGTATGGTTTGGTTCCTTTTAGTTTTGTTTGGCCAAATTATTTTAGTTGCATCCGGTCTGGATACCGGTTTGGTCTGGTTTGGTTTGGCCGGTCGTGTTTGGTCTGTTTTGTTCTGATCTTGTTTGCTGTATGGTTTGGTCTAGTTCGATTTAGACTGGTTTGAACCGCTCAATCCAATTTATTTCGGTTGGATCCGGTCCGATCTGATCAGTTTGGTTTAATCTGATTTGGTCAAGTTTAGTCTCATCTAGTCACAAAATGATATTAAAAAAATGATTACTTGAGTTTAAAGAAAAAAAAAACTCAAAATACGTATTCTTGTAATACTCTAATGTCATCACTCAAACTCATCTATAGATTGATAAAAAAAAATACACAATTTTCCAGTAGAAACGAGTATATTGAATGTATATATAAAAAAGAGTTATTGAATTCATGTATATTTTTAATTTTTTATAATATATAAAGCATAGCCTTTGTAGTTTTTTTAAGTTTTCTTCAATTAGGTTTAGGTTTGTAGAGTTTGAGAGCAACGAAATGAAATTGAATAGCATAAGCATCAATGTTGAAGGCGGTTAAATAGATCGAGGATCTGTTGAAGTTTTAAGGATTTAAATAATGAGTTGGAGGTGAGCTTTCTATTACATTAATCAAGTTGTTGTTGGGAACATGAACTGAACTAAAAGCTTCGGATTGAAGAAGTTTGAAGTTTGAACGGTCGAAGAGTTGAAGTATGAAAAAGGACGTGTTGAGGGTTACGGTCTTTGCTTCGAGATGTTACGGAATTTTCAATGTGGTTCCACTGTCATCTTCTGCTTCCCACCAATGTTCACACCATTTCACACTCATTGGATTGCAGAACTTCCAAATGTTAATGATTGCAAGTGCAGCTATTTTTAACCACGGAAACCAATTCGCCGCTGTTTTTATTGGTTTGCTTCTGACACAATCACATTCCATTTCTCTTTGCTGCTAAATTGAAATTGAAATAAAGTGTTTAAGCAGATACATGTCTTCCAATTACTCAGCTTTCAAGAAAAGGAATCGTGGTCTTAACGAAGCTGGTAAAGTGTTACCTGCACATCAATTGCTTCCATGCATCATCATCATCTTCTTCTTATGCCTAAGGGGTTAAAGTGAGTGCGTGTGTCAAAAGGGTCGCATCTTCAGATTATAAGATACATTTTTCAGATGTCAAAATGAATACAGTTTTATTTAATTTCTCTACAAATAATGACTTTATTTTATTTTTTATATTATACTACAAATCGATTAAAAGTTATATTAAAAACTTATTAATTTTTAATTATAGAACCTTTTAGGACTGGATGACCATTTTTATATGTAGTGTATTTTATTTAAGCCACAAAAATGGATGAAATTGATTCAGCATATTTGTTTAATTGTTCCTTTGTGTCTTTAGGTACATGAGACTATCGAGTAAACTATATATTGCAATCATTAATATTATGTTGACAACTAAGCATAATCCGAGGTTGATTAGTGATATTGTTGTGACTATTTTAGCTAATCAATGGTACTGATCTACTGTTAACCTAATTTCGAATATTATTTACTGAATGTTTTTGTATTAATAAGAACTTGACTAGTAAATATTATATATATATATGAAAGAAATTAAAATATTTATAACTATTTATAAAAAGTTAAAGGTTGTATTCAAATTATTCAGTACGGGGTTTCTGTTTTGAAAATGTTCAATTTTTTTTTAATTTTCAAGATCTACCAACAAAATCGAATGGAAGGATAGTAACAAACATTTTTTAAAATAAAGTACAAAATGTACCATTTTAAAATAAAGTACAAAATGTAACATTTGAAAACGAATATAAATTAAATAATAATTTATATCTCTACATATAATATTTAGACAAATGCTTTAATTTATCCAAAAAATATTTTAAATGAAGATAATAAGATTTATTGTTTACAGATGCAGTTTTCTTTCATCAAGATTGTAATAGTTCAATTTTTACGAATTAAAACTTACAGAGTACATTTAAAATCTTTAGATATATAAATATGTATTGAATCTATAGGTATATTATTAATTAAACACACAGTCAATTGGAAGATTATACATATCATTCACATGAAATATACAATGATAGATTGAAAAATCAATACTAGATTAAAACTTAAAAGATATAACATGTTATAATATCTAATTTGTGAGCTCATCACTTTGATATACATCACATCTAGAAACTTTTAATAATAGAGTAGGTTTTACACATATGATTAAATATTAGTAACTTTTCACTTCAATTTAATTTAAAAACAAACATATGTCAACTCTTCATTATATAATATATTTATTTATCTATGTGCATCATTAGATTTTGGACATTTTATTTAATTTTTTAATTTAATATTTATATCACATTAAATATATAACTTAATAGTATATATTCTATCACTAGTTATGCATACATATTCATCAAAATAATATTATTATGTTATTACTCCCAACCCAACATCATCCATATAATATATTGAATCCATCTATTATACAATGATTCACAATGTATTTTTATCATAATAGTATCGCTTTAATTATTACTTACAAAAAAAAATATTCTAAAACAAATTATAGTTCAATACAATTAATATATCCAAATCCATGTACTAGTAAAAGAAAATTATTAAATAAAATAAAATAAAAAACTTCAAAAAGTTAAAAAGAAAATAATAATAATAATGAATTTTGTAAATAAACAAATAATAGTTTAAACTTGATTATATATATTTAAATGCAACTTTTTTATTTTAACCTTTATTCTTTTTAAAGTCATTGGTATTAAATAGGAAAATCTAATCTTGCATTCACTGATTTTTAGATAAGATGGGTTTTTTAAGTCAATGAACAATTAGAAGACCAATTTTCAACTAAGTTGATTGAACTTCTACTAATATAGAATGATTAAAATAGAAAAAAAAAACTTAATTACTTTGACTTAAACAAATTGAGTATTTAAAGGAATGGTAAAAGAAACCATCACAAAAGGAATAATAAGTGTGTCATCTAATAAAATAATAACTCAGTTAAATAAAATTATAATAAATAAATGTTATATTAAATTCACTACTATAAAATATATATTTTACAATGAGTGATTTAAAATATTTGAAGCTAAAAATAATGATATTTTGTAAATAGATACAAAATGATATATTAATTATAGATTTGACTGATATAAAAATACTTTTTTGTATCTATTAAAAGTTAGAGTCCAAGTTAAAAGCATTTATTACATCAATTAAACTTTTAATCAATGTAAACATCTCTTGCAAAATAATGGTCAAGGATTTTGATATTACTTGTTGGACAATTTGAAGGAAGGAAAAAACATGGAGATATTCACCAATACATCAAGAATCAACAACAAAATAAAACTTGACAAAAAAATTAAAATAATAAATTTATGACTTTTTTTTTTACAAATTAATTGTTTATCATTTTCATTTCTACCAAATGAAAAACTTTCAACTCAACCTTAAATCATTAACGTAAACGACAATAACGTATAACATACTCACTCTTTTTTAAAAAAGAACCAACATACCCACGATAAGGACACACAACCACCAAGATATATCAATTTATCATATTTTTGTTAAATGTTATAGAAATTAAAATTTTACCATAAAATAAAATTTAAATATACTATTTTAAATTGTAATTGCAGTGTTTTGTGTGTGAAGCATGGAACGATAAATGTGAATATTTTTTTCAAAAAAATAATATTTTGAAATCTATTAAAAATATTAAATTTAGCCTCACTAACAATTTAAATATGTGTATCTATATTTGAATATGTGTTTTTTTAAGAGATGTTAAAATTGATATGGTTCAATAGGTTAACTCGTATGATTTATGAATCAAGTGATGTTAGATTTAAAAACTATTTATTTAAGATTTAAATAAGATTTTTCTTTTAATTTGACTTGTTTAGTCTGTGCGTACATGGAGAAAGGTTGAGTTTGACACCTTTATTTTAAGGTATATCAAGATTGCTAAGTATATTATTAAATGATATTTCGTATAGCTAAAATATATTATTAAATGATATTTCATTTAGCTATATGAATAAGAGAAAGTTAAGAGATAGATAAAGTGTTGATGATTTCTAATTTAAAACTAATTAGTAGAAACATCTCAACTAATAGTATATATAATATCTATATATTTTAATTTATATTGTTAATTTCATAGTCACATTAACTTTTGCCTATTTTATACATCTTTGACACGTTATGTTATGTTATCAAAATTATTTGAAATGATATTTTATACTAAGATACATTATGTTGCTTTATAATGAATCTTGGTATTGAATATTAAACTTTAAATTGTTGAGCATGGTTTTACTAATTTTAATTTTATGTAATTTTTTAATTTTAAATTAAGACAAAGATAATTTTTTACTAATTCAAATTTTATTATTATTAATTCTAATTTTATTATCTTAAACTAAATTATTTTACCGTTATTATTATATGGTCAGATTACATGGATGTTATTATTCCTATCTTATAACTTTCTGTAATTGTAATTTGATTATATATATTATTGAAATAAATCAAAATAAATGAAATCAATTCAACAGCTTTGAAATCTGATGTAATTACCTCCTTACTACAACTTTTTGTCTCCTCTTATTTCCTTCAATTATCTTAGATTAGTAAAAAAATTATAATTCATTTTAAAATATATATCAGACTATATTTTTTTATTTTTTTTAATTTGACACGTAAGGTTAGATGAAAGTGGTTAGGCCACTTGTCCTAACAACTTAGGTATAGAAGTATGTTTATTATATATACGGGTGAGTCTATATAATTATTGATTTAAAATTAGAGGCTATAAATGATTTCCTTGCATATGGAATTTTTTTTTCTATGTATCTATAACATTATTCATTAAACATCAAAATCTATAAGTCATTTAATTCATGTAAGATTTTTTTTGAGTAATTTACATTATTCCTTGTCAGAAAAATATTCTATTAGTTTAAAGTAAAAAACTATAAACTCTTTTCTAATGTATTGAAATTCCCCAAATTATTAATTCTTAATAAAATAAACTACAAACTGCTTTTTATATATTAAAATTCCAATTAGGATATCTCGGCTGAAAGTCAAGGTCTATTTAAACTATTTTCTTCTTATATTTAAATTTTAAATACATTTATGTATGTATTATTATCTTTAATATATATTGATTTTTTCAAGATTGGTATTTATTAGTATACTTTTTAAAATTAGAGTTTATATATATTCTATGATTATTGTTATGATATGTTTTTTTATATTTAAAATATACTAAAAGAACCAATAACGTTTCGCATCTATGAAAGATGCGAATATTACGTTACGTTGTCTTACCCGTTATGTTCAAATTTACACTCTTCTCCCCTAACAAATTAAATTATTTTTTATCCCATTTAGTTTCAAAGAATCATTTGACTAAAAAAAACTATGTTAAAGACCGATTTTAAGTTAATCCTACTTCTCAATCTTCCATCATCAGGGAGTTTGTTTCTGTATATTCAAAACTTTCATATCATTAAAAGCCGAGGGGAAATGATAGTTTATAATGATTTTTTTCCTTAACCTCTCTCTAGACATTTTAAAAGAAAAATTATAAAAAAATTAAATTCAGATGCCAACCTCATAATTTTATACTAGTTGAACTCGCATAACAACTTTTAATAGATAAAATATATTACAAATTGTTATTTTTTTTCTATGATAATATAATAATTTAATATACAACTTTTTTACTGAAAAACTAATTGTTAATATTCGAGATAAAAAAATATAAGGACGTTAAGACGAGGTTGTATCTATTTATATGTTATATAATATGATCTGATAATTTTAATAAATTTTTATTGTGGTAAATTTAATATCATATTAAAAGTAAATTTTAAATTTAATTTAATTTTATAAAATTAGTTTGAAAGATGAATGTACATCAATTTATATGTTATAAAATATTCTTGTCATATTTTTAACAAATTAAAATTTATAACCCTTTTCATATTCTTTTAATATATAAAAATTTGGTTAGACATGAACATCGAGTCTACAAACTATGATTAAAAAATTTAGAATACTGTAGTGTCAAGTCAATGGATTAAACTATTTTGTTTGAGTAATGAAAAATAAGGTAATAGTTACATTAATTTAAACAAGAATATAAGTTAATTTAAAAGTATTAAATTAAATAGATTAGTTTATATTTTTTTTAATATATAAATTTTGATTTAATTTTAATATTTTTTAATAATATTTTTTTATATAATGATTGTTGTTGCTTTAAAGAATGTTTAAGTCTTATTTAGTCATTTTATACTTAAATCTGCCGCAGAATATTCCTGTTACATCTAATGACGATATCATGTTGGTATCCAAATAATTATATGAAAAATTTGTTATAGCACATGGAAATTTGTAAGAAATGGCTTGATTTTACTAAAATAAATAATAATTTGGCCACGTTAAATAATATTAAAAGCTTTACTGAGCTGACAAATAAATAAAAACAAACACTAACCTAAATGCAACAATAATATTTTAATACCTAGCATACATGCGCTCACAATTATTTTATTATATTAGAGGGGAAATAAATAATATAAAAATATGGATAATAAAGTGTTTTATTTAATTAAAAAATAAAAAGTAGTTTCTAGAAAAAATTATTTATTTTATTTCATTTTTAAAAAATTTAAAAATATATTATTTCATTTTTTTAACAGTTTTAAATGTATAACAGAAATATATAACAGAGGGATAACATTATTTTTAAAAATCAAAATTAAATATATTTTTTTCTCTCATCATTTTCTCTCATTATTTTCTCTCATCAAACGATCTTTTCGTTTTCATATTCAAATTCATATTCAAAATATGAGAAGTCATTCTTACGTTCCACGACCACGAACCCAGGAACTCAACCAGTAAATGTTGTCTTTCAATTATAAAATAGAAGATGAAATTGCAATGTATGAATTTACTTTTATTTTTTATTTATTGATAATAATATTATTCTTATTGTGCTAATACATAAAACATTGAAAGGGAAAGAACGTACCGCTGCAATTGTCAGGTTGAGTATTCCGACTCAACGTCGAGTGTGGAACGGATGACCGTAGTAACGAAGTCGGCGATTTTGATTGACTCACCGCAGACATAGGCAAGAAAGGATCAAGTATAACTAAAGTTGGATTTCAAGAAAAATTGAATAAATATATGAAATTATTTAAATTACACAATTTCTTAAAAATAAAATGTGTTAGTTGGTGTAATAAGTGATAAATTGACGGGAGAGGAGTTGAGTAATTACTCTAAATCAAACATCAAATAAAATGTATAATTCACTTAAAGAATAAGGAATATGAATAATAAAATATATTATTATCTCTACGCGTCAAGGATGAAAACGATTTTCCTTAATTTTTAATTAGACATGATTCCTCATAGTTGGAAAAAGAAGCTATCAGATTGGTTGAAGGAAACTACATATTCATTTGATCCAAAGCAGATAAACAAGTTTAAGTTTGAAGTTTTAACAAATAAGCACTATAC
This sequence comes from Phaseolus vulgaris, assembly GCF_051622355.1. Classification (NCBI taxonomy): domain Eukaryota; kingdom Viridiplantae; phylum Streptophyta; class Magnoliopsida; order Fabales; family Fabaceae; genus Phaseolus; species Phaseolus vulgaris. The sequence goes on from NC_143498.1 coordinate 48,141,499, forward strand.
ATAGTCAATGAATCTTTCATCACAGTGCAGACACATTGTAGCTATCTCTCTCTATTTGGAGTATTCTCTGTCATCGATCATGGGTAGTAGTAACAACAATCATCACAGGACCAATAATCACCAAGGAAAAATATGTGAATCTGGAAAAGTTATGCTAATAAAGTAACCAAAAATTTGATCTTATGGCTTAGCTGTTTGCATGACCTTTCACTGTTTCTTCTGCTAGCTTGTAGCACACCACATATGTCCATGCCACATGCCCTCGTCTTGTCAATTTATCCAATTCGAATCACTTCTTTTTTATGCTTCTTTCTATCATCTTTTACTAACAAAATAAAGCAGCTCATAGTTTACAACAATGAAACACAGACACATGGAACAAATCATCATTACAAAATTAAGTACAATGCAGCATAAACAGGAAATTAAAATATTTGGCATGTGGTAAAGCATTTTGCTTTGTCAACTGAAAGATTAATATAAATATCCAACACTGATTCAAACATGGTAGCAATAAGTTTAATTAATATATAACCCTTTTAAGCTTTGAGCAAGCATGCATCCAGTTGCATTGTTTTAGTATAATGACAACAACTAGACTTGACTTTTTTTGTTCACAAATTTCCTCATTGATCCTCATTGCTCAAAACGTGGTTACATATTGTCTTCAATTATTGAAATTCGGCAGTTTTTCGGGGATTACTTTGGTTGTTGTTATGGTTGATATGATTCCAAACACCAACTGGAAAATGAGACCTAATGTATTTTGGATTTTTAGTATGGATAGTGTTTATGTTTGTTGATCTGGTGATTACTGGTAGATGTGAACTTTGTATGTATAAGGATTGATTCACTCCTGAAGTGGTTCGTATTTATATATTTTTGTTATTGCTAATAAAAGAAATGGTTGATAAAATTAAGAAAGTAGTTTTGTTTTCTAGGTCATACTCTTACTAAAAAAAGAATTTATCATATTAAGTTAAAAATGAAAATGGTTATATTTTGAATTATTGAGAAGTAAAGTAATTGGTAGCAGATGATAGTGAATGGTGTGAAGATGAAGACGTGTGGAAAAGCTTGGGATTGAAGTCTAAGAAGGATATGGAGCAGAATGGGGAGAAGGGTCAAGAAAAAGGTGCAATGTCTAGTCTAAGAAAGGCACACACCCACTCCATTCACATGCATATTTGTAAGGAATGTGAAAGTTCTGCAACCAATTGTTACCCAACCCAAATGGGGCCTCTCTATACTCAACCATAATGCTACATGAAACGTTTACGAGACAAAATAGAAGGAGCATCAATCACCCCCACGTATGGTGTATTATGGCATCATCCACATAACATTAGTAGGACCCCCAAACCACTCAATTTCCTCCCAAGTTAATGCATTCTACATGGTTGCCCTTGCACTTCCTCATTGTGTTTTTTATTTTTTTCTACAGACAAAGAAAACTGAATTATGCAGAAAAATGGACCCCCATAGAAATATTTGGTAAAACAGAGGCACTCGCTCATTTTGTTAGACACATGCATTGGTTATTAATGTTTTCGCCTTTAGTTGATTTAGATCTCTAATTAGGGATAACAAAACAGTTCAATCTAGTTCATTTTGTTCTAATCCGTCATTGACTCATCAAGTTTGTGCTGACTGAAAATAGTAACACGCTCCATCATAGGATGTGTTGAAAAGTTGACCCATCACTTTTTCATTTTTTTTTGTTTTGTTTTATATCTATTTACTTAATTATAATCATTTATATCACTTTTTGGACAATAAAAATACAAGAAAAAGCAATAAATTAAATTAAATTATAATATTTTAATGAAAGAAGGTTTAATACTTAACAAAATAAAGTAAATATCAATAATATTTCAATGAATCAAATGATTATAAAGAAATTAATATAAATAAAGTCTTGTATAAGACATTGATCACCACCAATTTTTATTCCAAAAGCATGAGATCCCTTTTTAGAGATGTAAAAAATAATCAGCCCGCCCACTTGTGGTCTGCCGAGTTGTTGGGTTCAAAAATTTAACATGTCCCACCTAAATGATGATGAGTCGGACCTGATATGTTTTGTCATCCCTATCTCCAATACACCTCTCTTACGTCGAAACTATCAACTCGTGTATGAGACTATATATTTATGAGTAATTCACTAGCAATTCGATAACGGGTGACCTAATAAGTCTAACAAATCCTTCTTAAGCACTAAACAATTAATATCATATTAAGAAATAAACTTTAAGTCTAACTCAACCTTATAAAATCGACTAATAAGGTAAAGTTTACATCCACTTATATATTATAATCATTTATATATTATAAAATATTCTTAACTCTAATAAATAAAATATTCTTAACTTTAATAAATGTGAGATTTTAAACAATGAATATAAATAATTAGTAAACAATAGATTAAAGAAATTGGGAATCTCTCTTAGTCTGCTTTCGAAAATGATAGTTAAAGACACTAACCTCAACCTACAGTTGTTGTTTTTTCCTTTTTTGGCTTTGTACATAATTTAACAAAGAATTTAAAGCAATTAAAATAAGCATGGATGTTTTTTTATCATATAGTGTGGCCTAATTAACATATGCCGACGCTTCTGTTTAGCTGTTAAAGCTGTTGAAGACGGAGACATGAAACTAAAATTGATTATAATGTGTTAAGGATGATTGATATGATTCACAATTTTAAATTGGGGTTTTGTAAGAATGATTTGTGTTTCCATAGATTGGGAAATATATTTTTAATTTAGTCAACGCATAAGCAGTAGGTGGGAGATTATAAACTTTTGACTATATATATGTTGATTATCTCCTTCTCTAGAAACGCCCAAGCTTATTTTACACAAAAGGTTCATTGTATAGCTTACGATTTCTTCACAACCTTTTAACAACAAAATATACAGAAGATACTACAGTTATAACAACAACGTCATATTAAATCATCAAATCCTTTATTTCTAGACAATGCTTTGTTATCTACATGAGAAAGACTTAAAACTAAAAGATAATGCTATATAGATATTAGTCTAAGATACTTATAGTTAATGATGCGTTAGTAGAGATTATTCAGAATATGACTTCAAGTTAATAAGAAAAATAGTCATTTTTTTAAGGTTAAAAGAAATTATACATTATTTGACCAAGAAAAGTGTATTAGGTGAAGATATAGAGAGATTTGTGACTTCTAGTATTACTGACTCTGGTTTTCCTACCTTTTCCTTACGACAATTTATTTCTTCTAGAAGCTACATTACACAAATTTTTTTATTATGTATTTGTATAAAGCTTACATAGGACTTGTTAGTGGTTTAAATAGTTGTTTCTCGTGTCTTAATTAACTTTTTTACACTAAGTGTACCGAATATGTATAATAATTTCTCTCTAAAAATAATTTCCACAAGAAACAATTATTTAAAATCTTAATAATAATATTCACTAAGTATAAAATATATACAATAATTTGATTTTAGTTGATATTGAAGTTTGCATGAAAATTAAATAAAAGCAAAGTAAATAATTAGTTTATTCAATTGAGAAAATTGAGATTGAAGTTCATCCTCTCAACTTGATGTTTAGGGTTGGTTATGCTTCAGGTCTCATAGTTAACCTAGTTGGGTTTGGGTTAAGTAATTTCTCGTCTGGGTGAGTTGAACGAAAATAGGCCCAACATCACTAGAGTGATCTCGTATGAGTGAGATTGGACGAGATCCTCTAGGGGCTTCTGGATTGGGCGAGTTTCGGTAAGCTTGAGTGAGTGTTGATGCGTTTCAGCTTTTCCTTATTAGTTTTGTATATTCTCCTTTTGTTCTTTCATCTTCATTCTTCCCTATAATCCTGAAATTAACATAAATTTGGGAATAAATCATTCTAATTCAAATTATAATCACAAAATATGTAAAAATGTTTAAATTTATAAATTAGGGGTTGTATTATAGTTATTTTATCAATTAATATCCATGAGATTTGTATTTTATTATAAAATATTACTAAAATTTGACATTTACCATCCCTTGGTTGTTCATCCTTCGTCTTCTCGTATTTGTTCTCTAGTACTCGATTGGGAATAAACATGCAAAAAGTTATCCAACAATCAAATAAATACTCTATATCAAAGTGAATGATATATTGATAAAATGTATATTTTTCTATAACAATATCTATTTATAATGTTAGTAGTGAACTATTTCGATTATGGACCGTATATTTATTAAAACAGTACTAGCTGATGTATCGCGTATTTTTCAAATTTTTAGCATATTATCCAATTTATCGTATTTCTCTTATCAATTTATCTGATTGATGAACTCCTAATACCAAATAATGTGATTGACTCAACTCCTAATACTAATATCGAAAGTATTTTACGATCGCGTGAAGCAATTGATTATTGGCATATTATTGGGATGTTTACGGTATAATATATTCATATTTTCCTTACACGTACATATGACAAATAAATTGGTACTTATAAGTATTTTTGAATTTGTTTTAATATTAATCATAAATACTTATACTGTGTATGCAAAAGATAATTCGATTGATATCAGCTGTTAGTGTATTCATCAAAATTGATAGCTAGCTTTGATGTTCATTATCAACCACTATTTATTTTAATTGGTAAAAGCATATTATTATTGACTTTTTATTTTCTTTTAACATATTACCACACCTTTAACTAAAGCTTATGTATTTATTTTATTTTAGGAGTAAAGCTTGTGTATTTAAAAAAGAAAAATGAACAATGAAGGAGAGAAGGAACATGATGCGCTGACCATAAAGAGATTCATCACTGGAGGAGTTTGGTTGGTGGACATTTAAGGGCACGAAAGAGACACCACCAACCTTCTTCTTATGCCACTGCACCGTCACAACAAAAACAGAGTTTCTCTTAATAAAAGAAAAACAAAAACACTTTATACTTTTAGGAGACTTTGTTTTTTTTTTTCTCAGTCAATTTACGGATTAAAAACAAAAAATAATAGACACGTTTTTTTATATATGTGTGTGTCGGTTGAAATAAAAATGTTAGAAAAAAAATTTATATGAATTCCACTCTTCCTATTTGTAAAATATATTTAAGAGTGTGTTGATACATTATATTATTTGGTAGGAGGAAAAGTACTAATAAGTTATAGTTATGAACAAAAGAAATCTTCAAATGCATATTTTTAAAAACAAAAATATACTCAACTTGAAATCTTCGTTTTTAAAGCTTGCAGAAAAACACATATCAATTAATTATTGATCCGGATTTGGGGTTATTTTTGTTTGTATGGTTACGAACAAATTTTGAATTTATAATCTATTAATGTTTTATTTTGACTATTATCAAAGTATTTATTATTTATTTCCTATTCGACGTGTATATATATATTACATAAAAACATCTTTTAATGGAAAATATAAACTAAAATATTATAAATACTATATTATAAGAAAATACATATTCAGTGTTGGTTAAATTCATTCATCAAAATTTGAGTATAGTAAATAAATATTTTTGCTAATTCACTCATGATGAGATTTGTTAGATTCATTAATAAAAAATTGAATATAATAAGTAAAAATCAATACTAATTGATTTATAGTTGTATCCGTCTCATATGCAATAAACTTAAAGATCACATAAACAAATTTATTAGTATTGATTTTTGAAGGTACACTTTAAGTACGACTAATCTAATGTTATTTTATTACTAACATTTAAATTATTTTTTAATTAAAGTGATTTAGTGTCGACTAAATTGATGCTAATGTATTTTTAATATTAGTTTAATTTGTGTCAACATGATTAACTCTAATAATAGTAATTTTAATAAAAAATTCTTATACAAATAAATGTGAATGAAGGAGATGCATTAAGGAAAGAGATGAGTTTTGATGAAGAAAATGAGTGTAGATGAATGAGATGAACCTGATGAAAGAGAGAAGTAGAGAATATTTGTATAGAAAAAAAAATTGAGTGAAAATTTTGACATGTTTAAATTTAAACATTTAGATTAAAAATAATGTATAAGTCCTAATTGTTTCACTAAAATGCATATATTCATATGATGTTAACTTAATAATATTAAATATATATTATATTAGTATCAGTTTAATCAATGTTAACTTAAATAAATAAATTTAGTAAAAATTAATCAATACTAACTTAAATAAATATAAATATTATAAATAAATAATATTAGTATCAACTAAACCAATTTAAATATTATTTATTTTTAATATTTATTTTAATTAGTGTTGGTTAGATTGACCCTTATATAAAACAAATACAACTATTTTTACTTAATAAAAAAAGTTAAAAAATAATTAATGTTGACTAAACGATTTTATTAATATCTAAATATTAAACATACTCTATTATTATCAACTAAACGGATGCTAATTCAAAAATAACACTAATACTTTTATTTATTGAAAAGTTAGCGTCGAGCTAAAGTTGTTAAACTAACTTATTTTTTTTTAGCAAACAATTGATTTATTTCTTATAGTGATATGTAAGAATTCTCAATTACATCCCATTCTACACTATAACGTTATACCATAATTAATTAATTTTAAATAAATGTTATTACTTTATTTTGTTTTTTTATTGGATTCAAAATATGATAATGATATGTATTTCTAGACCTTAAAAATATTTTGACATTTTTGTGGATGTTAGCATAATAAAAAAAAATACTTATACTACTGAAAGGTTAAAAGTCAACAAATAAAATAAACACAGTGTAAAGATTATCAAAAGTCACTAAATGAAATAACTATAAATAATTTAACAATTAACTTTGTACATGCTAAAAGGGATTAATTTACTAAAATATTCTTGCTATTTTTATTTTTATCACTTTTCCAATTTTAATGTAGTACAAAAAAGTAAATAAATTAGTATACAATTTTTTTATTATACACTTAACTAAAACTAATATGTTACTTTGTTTTAACAATAATCAATTATTCATTTATTTTTTAATACAATTTTTAGTTCATTAAATTTGATATAAGTTTATTTTTTTTTAAATAAATAAAACTGATATTTTTATATACTATAATTTGATTTATCTTGTATATTTTAATCTTTGTTGTTTTAGTATTAAAGATTTTGATTGCATTGATAAAGATTTATAAATTGTTTACATAAGTTGAATTTTATAGGATTGAGTTATACTTAAAGTCCACTTTATAATATTTTCTCCCATTAAATAACATTTGATAAAAGAGAGTAAAATAAAAACCTCTTCTAAATTATATTTGGAGACTAATAAAATCATTTTAAATTTGCAACAACGAAAATAAACTTATTTCATAAGTTCGGTATTTATTTAATTATATTATAAAAACAATTATATTGTAAGTCAAATTAAACCCAGGGCAGTGCTGGAAATGATGGGATCTAGTAATAGTTCTCATATTTTAATAATTTTCTACTCCAATTATTTTTTTTATTTCATATTTTGATTTGCATAATTTTAATTATTATTTTTTTAATAAAAATTTTGATTAGTAATTTGTAAAAGTTTAATTGTTAAAGAAAATGGAAACAGTGTTTCATGACTTAAAACTGCCTAATATCGTCGTAATTTGTCGGGACAGGGTATTATTAGGTCCATGTTTCCAGAGTCCAAAGAAAAATTATGTTTGGTAGAATAATTTATTAAGTATTATTATATATTTTTTATGAAACAAAAAATGTTATTTTTAGTAAAATATTTAATCTTGTTACCCCAATAAATGATTTTATAGGAGTAATGTGATATTTTTCATTTTGACTTTAAAAATTATTTTCTCACTTTTGTATGAGAATATTTTGTGAAAAACTTTATAAAAAAAATAAGAAACACTGTTTCCTTAAGATGTTATTTTTTTGAAAGTAAATAAAAAATGTAAAAAGTGAACTAATGTTGAAAAATAAAATAAAGAAAATGGTGTAACAAACTCTACTTTAGGTGTTTATAATTGAATAAGAGTATAGTTGTGAATAAGATTTGACTCGCGTAAGTCTCATATAAAAAAGGAGTGGGCCAGGATGAGGGGTGTGGAAAGCAAAGGAGAAGAGAATATAAGTTAAAATAGTGACTAAAAAGTAAAGAGAGAAAGTATATAGAATTAATTTGGTATTAGGCAAATGAAATGTCATGTACCGGGAAAATTAAGGCAAATGATTATAACGTTCTTAATGTGATTTTCATAATGTTTGTATTTTGATATTCCCACCCTACCTTGCGAAGGTGTTGCTTATTTTATATAAGCCACACACTCGTGCTTCTGTCTGGACAACTTAGTACTAACACTTACCTCAACATTATAAAAAGCCATTCAAGAGAGAGAATCGAAGCACCACAGAGAGAAGAGAACCTCTAAAAACAAAAATAAAGACATTCTCTCCCATTCTCCTCCCTCACTTCTTGTTTCTTCATTTTCTGTCTTTTTTCTGTTTTTTTGGTTGGTTTTGTTCCTTTTTTTTCACATCTCTTTGCTCTCTCATTCTGCATTTCCTACATGCGGTGTTCTACTTCTCTGCTGGTTTGATTGCTGAAGTAAAACAGGATTTGTCACAACTCTTGTGGTCTCCATTTCAGGAGAATCACTCATTGGTATATAGAGCTTGTAAAAGCGAAAAAAGAAAGAAAAAAAAAGTGTTTTGAGATCTGGCATGTTATCCTTTTCTCTCTAGCTTTCTTTGTGGGGAGTGTTTGTGCTAGAGTGACTGACATTCCAGCTCTGCTTCCTTTGTTTTGCGTGGCCCAGAAGCAAAACAACCATCACGAAAAGGAAAATATTCCATTGAAGTGATTCTTTTAAACTCTTTTGGATCTACCACTCACACCTTGAGCTTGGCCTAGCTTTGCTTCCCATTACTCATCGCACTCTTTTGTTTTTCTGACATCAAACTTCAAAACGGTTCCAATGGATCGTTTTCCTTCCAGTACCATTATCCCTGAATCGTTCCTAGGGGCCAAAGATGACCTCACCACACAGCTTGCATTGGTTTGGAATCAAATCAAAGCGCCATTGATTGTCCCGTTGCTGAGGCTAGCTGTGTTTCTGTGCTTGATCATGTCGGTGATGATGTTCATAGAGAGGGTCTACATGGGCGTTGTCATAACTCTGGTGAAGTTGTTCGTGAGAAAGCCCGAGAAACGTTACAAATGGGAGCCAATGAAGGACGACATAGAGTTGGGAAACTCTTCTTACCCTATGGTCCTCGTTCAAGTCCCCATGTACAACGAAAGAGAGGTACATACTATATAGTACTTAGCTCTTTTTTTCCATCACTTTTAACATTTGTTATCATGTAAAACACTTTTGACTTTTGAGCCTCGATCTTAATGCAGGTTTATCAGCTCTCAATTGGTGCTGCGTGTGGGCTTTCTTGGCCTTCAGATAGGATCATCATACAGGTCCTTGATGACTCCACTGATCCAACAATCAAGGTTAGCATTAAAACTGATCATGGTTAGCTACTGATGTTAGTTCCATGTGAATGTTGTTACTCTTCCGGGAACGTACAAAGTCTGGATTTTGGACAATCATGAATGATGTGATTGTTATCTGGGGGCATTCTGAATCATTTGTGGTGGTGACTTAACAAATGCAGGAGTTGGTGCAGCTTGAATGTCAAAGATGGGCAAGCAAAGGGGTGAACATAAAGTATGAGGTTAGAGACAACAGGAATGGGTACAAAGCAGGGGCTCTCAAAGAAGGCATGAAGCGTAGCTACGTGAAACAATGTGACTGTGTTGCAATCTTTGACGCTGATTTTCAACCAGAGCCCGATTTCTTGTGGCGCACCGTCCCATTCTTAGTGCACAATCCCGAACTAGCTCTCATTCAAGCACGGTGGAAATTTGGTAATCTATTATTTTTGTTTTTATGTGAGTTGAGTCTTTCTTAATTAACTCCTAACATTCAACATCAGCAATCACAGGGACAACAACCCTTGCTTAATTTAGGTTTCGGGTTTTCTTGATAGCGGCTTTAGTTGGATTAATCTAGACTTAGTATCTTAGATTAATAGACAACGAGTCCTAAAATCAGAACTTGTTCTTCAAAACTGTCGGTGGGTTTTTTGTTTTGAACTTGTTTTCAAGAACTAGTTTGTTTGTTTGGTTGGGGAGAGGTAGGTCCCACTTTGTGGTTGAACACCGTGTACACATCGCAGTCTAGCACCTTCAACTTTCCTGGTTGCCTTTGATTTAAGCCACGTATTCCTTTTCTTATCGTTTTTTCACTTCTTTGTGTCTGTGGGGCACACTGTTTCTACTCCCCTCCAAAAACTATAATGCAGACTACAGGGAGCAAATGCTCCTTTTCTTTTTCTTTTTTTTAGTTGCATTTCCGTGGTTTGATTTCTTTTGAGTTTTGTCCCGTGCTGTGGAAAAAAAGTGGGAATGGCAGATTGGTAAACCTCTGAACTTTACATTATTTTTGGGGACAGTCTGTCATGAAAAGTCATCTATGAACTGTTAGATGATTAACCGTGATATAATAATGGTTGTCACGTATGCATTGTCCTGGCTAATGAATTCATTTATAGCTGAATAGCGTTTGGTTGTGTCATTGTGTGGCCGAAAACTCTGATAAAACATTGGACAACTGCTTAATGCTGAAAAGGGTAATTAAAATTTAGAGGTAAAAAGCATCTTTGACTGGATTAGTAAGTGACTAAGAAGGTCAAAATAGAATGTTTAAACAAACACAGAATTTCTTTAATCTGAGTCTCAAAAGTTAGTATTTGACATCTTTTTCGTCATATACTTACTTTTACCAGCCCTACATACATCCGTGTATACTGCAACATGACATATATAATTTTCATGAAACAATAATGATTACAAAAACTCTATTAAAGCATATAAGTTGCGAAAACAACCATGCATATGATCAAACAAAAGTACATTTTTGTTTTTAGAAATAAAATGCATGTGAGCTCATAATAGTGAAAGAAAATAAAACAAAAAGAAGATGATAATGTTTTAGAAAAATGTGTGTTGTATAGGTGAGTTTCAAGGATGCTATAAATTCTAAAATGTGAACTGGTGAAGGGCCACACTCCACTGACATAAAGAGTAGTTTCGGGCATGAGTAGTACCAATTTTATTTTTTTCTGCGGTGATTATTTTGTTTTTAGCTAGTAAATTGAATATTTGAGGGGTCCAAATATTATTATTGCGGATTTCTGCCACCAGATAGGAGGGCAATACTTGAAAGCTGCATTGCATGTATGAATACTTCAAAGGGTATTTCTGTCTTGTGAGGAACAACACCGTTTGTGATATTATTGTGGTTGTTGTTGTCATCATTGTTCTTATTGTGCTACTTCATCTTCCTTTTTTTCCCCTTACTTGTCTTCTGCTCCTTCCGGCAGTTGCATGTGCCAATTTAATGGTGGACCTTATTTCGTAGTCACTGTCTATCTCTACTAACCGACAACTGGATCTATTTTTAACTCCTGCAAAATCAATTTAACTACATAATGCCATTGCAAATTTCATGCCAGCTAAGTCGTTAACGAAGCAATTTTTTTTTAATTTTTTTATTCTGTGATTCCAGTGAATGCCGATGAATGTTTGATGACCAGAATGCAAGAGATGTCACTGGATTACCATTTTACTGTGGAACAAGAAGTGGGGTCTTCCACTTACGCCTTCTTTGGATTCAATGGTAACATGATGCCAAATATTTTTCACCTTTATATCTGTCCATTTGTCTTTTTAAGGAAAAAAAAAACAACAGGGAATTTTGTGCAATAGTGGAAGCTAGCTCTTGTTTTCATGTGGCAGGTTTAGTCATTCTTTTCTGTTTGTACTCTTAAATTACCTTAGGGACTGCGGGAGTATGGAGAATTTCGGCGTTGAATGAGGCTGGTGGATGGAAGGATAGGACCACAGTGGAAGATATGGACTTGGCTGTGCGAGCCAGTCTCAAAGGATGGAAATTCTTATACTTGTCCGACTTGAAGGTTCTGTTACTCCAAACTTACCTACTATAGTTCAAATTTCATGATTTACAAAACTTCATGGTTGTGAGAATTCATGTTTTAGTCATCACTTCTGCTTTAGTTCATGTTTGTGCTGTGTATGTGATATCAATTTTACTCTGACATGAGTTATTCCTTTGGCTACAGGTTAAAAATGAATTGCCAAGCACTCTCAAGGCCTACCGTTACCAGCAGCACCGTTGGTCTTGTGGTCCAGCCAATCTTTTTAGAAAAATGGTCTTGGAGATCATAAACAACAAGGTTAGTTTGTTTTGTTTACTTGAATAATCATGAATATACAGGAGCAGGACAAAATATGTTAACTACTTCAAAATTCATATGTATTTCCATTGCAGAAAGTGTCATTGTGGAAGAAAATACATGTGATATACAGCTTCTTCTTTGTTCGGAAGGTCGTAGCACACATCAACACCTTTGTGTTCTACTGCATTGTATTGCCTGCAACAGTTTTGGTGCCTGAGGTTGTGGTCCCAAAGTGGGGAGCTGTCTACATCCCTTCTGTCATCACAATTCTAAATGCAGTTGGAACTCCAAGGTTTTGGTTTCTCTCAAGATTAGCTCTATTGTCAAATGAACAAAGTTTCAAAGAAAGAAACTTGTTTTTCAAGTAAACATTGTTGATTTTATTCCTTGTGTTTTCTGTGTTCCAGGTCACTCCATTTGCTGGTCTTCTGGATTCTCTTTGAGAATGTCATGTCTCTGCACCGAACAAAGGCAACGATTATTGGCCTACTGGAGGCTAGTCGAGTGAACGAATGGGTTGTGACAGAAAAACTTGGTGATGCTTTGAAGGCTAAAGCAGGAGGTAAAGCACCTAAAAAGCCTCGATTCAAGATTGGAGACAGGTATGAATGAGTATTCTTGCCTCACTTATTTGATACCTTAATTTCGTATATGATATTGAGTTTCTTACCTATATTTGTTGTTTTTGTGTTAAAATATCATCAGGATTCACTTGTTAGAACTTGGTGTCGCATTCTACCTCTTCTTTTGTGGCTGCTATGATGTTATGTTCGGGAAAAACCACTACTTCATATTCCTCTTTATCCAAGCTCTTGCCTTCTTCATTATGGCATTTGGATATGTCGGCACCATTGTTCCCCAGTCCTAGAAGGACATGGCATTTCTTCATTCGGCTACTTCAGCTTCCATGCCTTCATATCAAAGTGTATTATACTGTTTTCAACAAAGTTCTGGCGAATTACAAACTTGTTAGTGTAAAAGAAAGGGTGGTCATTCTTTAAGGTGTCGCATAATCAGAGTCAGTGACTCTAAAGAGATAGTTTTCTTGTGAATATACTGCAAAGATATATAAGGAAATTACGGAAGTTCTTCACATGAAAAGGGAAGCATGCAGAACAAGAACGCACCAATCATGTGGCATTCCTCAGGAGCAAACATCTTTGATTGGATGGATTGTTTATAAGATTTTGTAGTTTTTCTTTTTCTTCTTTTAACCTTTCTTTACACTGTATTTGTTTGAAGAAATAAGCAACTTCAAGAAATGGGATAAATTACAGACTTTCATTTTGTATTTCTACCGACATATTAACCTAGGAAACCTCAAACACTTTTATTTTAAAGAGTGTCTCGATACCAACATATATGAGACTTATACTATACGTATCCAATTCAAAAAGTATTTGTTGGATTTCTGACAATTCTAATACAGTTTTAACACAATTTTAAAAAAGAAAAATATATTAATTTTTTAAAATCTCAAACTTATTGTATAAATTTTTATTATGATTTTTAAAATAAGAAGCAAATTCTTTTGAACCAGTCATGAAAAATATTTTTCTATTCTAAAAAATAATCTGGAACATAGTAAATAAATTTTTATTATCAATTTATATAATATATAGATTTGTGTCTCATGTCCTACATTTTAGATATTATACGTATTTTCGTGTCCGTGTAAGTGACTGAGTTAAATATTAACACTCTTAACATTAAAACTTTTAATATTTTTTATAATGTTATCAAAACTTTTCTAATTTCTTATAAATAAAAAAGGAAAAAGTTTATTTTAACATTATTTTATGTTACTTGCGTACTGACATGTATTACGAAGTGGACTTTAAGCCTAACTCAACCCCATAAAACCCGGCTCATAGGGTTGAGGTTTGCACCCACTTATATACAATGAAATACTCTAATCTCTAGTCGATGTGGGATCTCCAACACACCCCTCACGCCGAGACTGCCAACTTGTGCGTGGACTATATATTATGGGTGGTCCCATAGCGGCCCGATAACGGGTGGCACGATAGGCCTAACACAAACACTCACTAGGATAGGCTCGAAATGGTTCTGATACCATATTACAAAGTGGACTTATTAAGAAGTGTTGGTTTTATGGGGTTGAGTTAGGCTTAAAGTCCACTTCGTAAATTGGCTTTCTATTAAATAATGAAATAATTTACGTCAAATTTGTATTGATTCTGCTTTATATCTCTAGAATATCAAGAAAACAGACATTTTCTACTGGAAGCTTTTAATATATTTTTGAGTAATGATATATTTACAATCATATTTTTTATATAATCATATTATAATTCTTAATTTTATTATTTTTTTATATTATTTAGTTACAAATTTATTTTTTATTATACTCATGATTTTCAAAATATCATTTTTTTTATGTACAATAATAATTCTTGACCGTTACCTTCTTCTCTTATTTCCTTCTAACAACTCATTTTAACAATAAATTATTATATTTAACTAAAAAAATAAATGTAAGAGGAGTTATTTGGGATGTGAAGAATTCCAGAAGCAACGTGAATATTGAGAAGGAGGGTTTTTGCGCGCCATATGATGGTGTTTGGAACTCGTTCTGCTCTTCGCCTTCCTCCCAAATCGCACTTGAACAATTTCAGTTCCTTCTTCTGCTCCCAATCACTCACACTCTGCGAATCCGACCCAAAATACCAGCATCGCCTTAAAAAGGTTCAAAAGCTCGAAGACTTACTCAACCGCGGACGCACAATCACTGCGAGAAGGTTCCTCAAATCCCTGTTTCTCTCCAAAACCACATTCTCCTCTCTCTGCGAACTCCACGCCCACGTCTCTAAACCCCTCTTTTCGGACACCCTCTTATGGCTCTGCTCCGTTTCCAAAATGCTCAACGAAGCCACCGACTTGTACTTTTCAATGCGAAAAGACGGATTTCTCCCCTCCACGCGTTCCGTCAATCGTTTGCTCCGAACCCTGGTGGCTTCCCGACATTTCGAGAAAACCCTTTCCGTCTTCGCTGACGTTGTGGATTCTGATATTCAGCCCGATGTTATTACTTACGGGAAAGCTGTTCAGGCGGCGGTGATGTTGAAGGACCTCGATAAGGGTTTTGATTTGGTGAGTTCCATGGAAAAGGAAGGACTGGGTCCATATGTTTTTGCTTATAACTTGATCTTGGGTGGGTTGTGTAAAGTCAGAAGGATCAAGGATGCTAGGAAACTGTTCGATGAAATGATTCGCAGAAATATTGCTCCGAATACTGTAACTTATAACACGCTCATTGATGGATATTGTAAGGTGGGTGAGTTAGAGGAAGCTTTTAGCTTCAAGGAGAGGATGAAGGAGCTGAATGTGGAGTGTAATCTTGTCACTTATAATTGCTTGTTAAGTGGCCTCTGTGGCTCCGGCAGGGTGGAAGAAGCGAGGAAGGTGTTGTTAGAGATGGAGGGCTGTGGTGTTTTGCCTTGTGGGTTTTTGAGTGTGGTGTTTGATGGTCATTCGAATGTGGCAGGTGATCATAGTTTCTTTGATGGAAAAGAAATAATGATTGATGAGCGAACGTATTGTATTTTGTTGAATGGACTTTGCAGGGTTGGAAGGATTGAAAAGGCTGAAGAGGTTCTGGCCAAACTAGTGCATAATGGAGTTACTCCAAGTAGGATTTCATATAACATACTGGTGAATGCATATTGCGAAGACGGTGACGTGAAGAAAGCTACACTGGCAATTGAAGAAATGGAGGAGCGAGGGCTGCAGCCTAACCGCATAACTTTTAATACCCTTATTAGCAAGTTCTGCGAAACTGGGGAGGTGGACCAGGCAGAGACGTGGGTTAAGAGGATGATAGAGAAGGATGTTTCCCCCACTGTGGAGACTTATAACTCGTTGATTCATGGTTATGGTCAGAGGGGCCGTTTTGTCAGGTCTTTCGAGATTCTCGAGGAAATGGAGAAGGCGGGGATAAAGCCTAATGTCATCAGCTATGGTTCTCTAATAAATTGTCTTTGCAAAGATCGCAAGCTTCTTGATGCTGAGATTGTGCTTGCGGATATGATAGGTCGCGGGGTTTCTCCGAATGCAGAAATATATAATATGCTCATTGAAGCCAGTTTTGCACTAAGTAAATTGAAAGATGCTTTCAGATTTTTTGATGAAATGGTGCAAGGTGGAATAGATGCAACTCTTGTGACATACAATACGATGATAAATGGACTCGGAAGAAATGAAAGGGTGAAGGAAGCTGAGGATTTGGCTCTCCAAATGGTAGGCAAGGGCTGTAATCCAGATGTAGTAACATACAATTCTCTGATCTCAGGATATGCCAAGTCAGTAAACACCCAGAAATGTATTGAATTGTATGATAAGATGAAGATGGTAGGCATAAAGCCTACAATTGGGACTTTTCATCCTTTGATCTATGCATGCAGGAAGGTAGGCTTGGCGGAAGTGGAGAGAATGTTTCAGGAAATGCTACAAATGGATTTGATTCCCGATAGATTTGTATATAATGAAATGATTTACAGTTATGCTGAATATGGAAATGTTCTGAAGGCAGTGTCTTTGCACCAACAGATGCTTGATCAGGGAGTTGATTCGGACAAGGTGACTTACAATTGCTTGATTCTAGCATATCTTAGAGATAGAAGGGTTTCAGAAATAAAGCATATTGTTGATGATATGAAGGCTAAAGGACTGGTTCCAAAAGCTGATACATATAACATTCTGGTTAAGGGACATTGTGACTTAAAAGATTTCAATGGTGCATACTTTTGGTATAGGGAAATGACTGACGGGGATTTGCTTTTAAATGCCCGCATGTGCTCCCTGCTAATTTCCGGTCTAAGAGAGGAGGGAATGCTGCTGGAGGCCCAAATTGTATCCTCAGAATTGAGTAGTAGGACTGAATAACGAGAAGACTGAAAAGGAAAATCCTTGCCCCCGTTGTTCAATGCATATGATTGGAAAAGGACAGGTGCCTAAAATCACAAGAATGTGGTATATGTATGTTCTACATTGGAAAACATACTTTTGCCGATATTACATCTAAAAGGGGGTTTTTAAACCCCTTGGCAAGGAGACGAAGTTAGATGCCCAAGGAAGAGGAAGTTAAACACAAGCTCAAAAGATTGGTTAAGGGTTCTTTTATCTTAGAAAATCATACAATTACCTTTATAAGAGACTTAGCTGGAGCCGCAAAAGATATAAATTGTACTAGGTTTAATTATTTTAGTTGCATAGTTCTATGCAAGTTTCTGAAAGAATTATTAGCTTATTTTAGTAATATTAAACGATAAGTTGATGATTAACTACGATTCATTGTTTAACTTAAAACTAGGATGCGTATACCCTTAAAACTATATAGTAACACAGAAGTGAGAAGATGGGTGTGTCCTTTAACCTCAAAACTATGATCTGCTTACCAAGTTGTACATGTAGCTATAACTTGAAAATAATCAATCATTTGAGGAGCGACATCCATCTGATTTCAACAAAGAAAGTGAAGCACTTTACACTTTGCGAGGTTACTTTACATTTTCAATCCTTCTCGGTATTTTATTTATGTATTTATTTTCGGATGTGTTTTATTTTACAATCCGCACAGTTTGTTGTTTGTCTTTTCTATTTTTTCATGACTGAATCTGAATATGATGAGATAGAGCGTTGGTTTGTTATCAGAAACTTTTCTGATGTGATGAATGGTTGCTATGTTAGGTTGATTTGGCATGCTCCGATGGTACTTTTGCTAGAGCTGCTGTTCCAAGTGGTGCATCCACTGGTATAGTTCACTCATTTCTCTCAACTACGATTTGTCACTGCAAAGTTGCTGGGTTCGTTTTCTCACAGTTCGCCTGATAAAAAGAACGTTTGTGATTTCATTTCATACTGTTTTTGTAGCACGGTACAACGTTCTTTTTGGGGCAACTTCTATTTTTAAATTTTTTTTCAGACAGAATTTTGATAGTTTTTCACCTATGTACGGCCCATGTATTGTGTGTAGCTTGCATGTTCGAATTAATCGGTGAGACCTCATTTTTTATTTTTTGATATGTGGGATAAGGAACAGATCAAGCAGAACAATTTATTCTATTAATTCATGGGAGGATATCAAGGGTCAAAACTACAATTCTTAAGCAGAAGTGAAGGGACTCTAGGTATTGGACTCAGTGGAATAAGTGAATAACAAAGACAATTAGGTTATAATTGTACTTTGAGTTCTTAGGGGAGTGTTTTCAGTTCAGCTATAGAATGTCTTGCACTTTTAATGTTTTTCTCCTCCAAAATAATCTAGACTAAAAAAGAAAAAACATTATAGCCATCATGTTGTTTGGTGTAACATTTTGATAAAACTATTACGGTAAAGTTCAACCTTGGTGACCAGTTTGGTCATGCATAATGGATTTGAATCCAGAATATTTTTTTTGCATATGCTAATGACCCTCTCGCATAACATCACATAGCAAGGAGCCTTATGGCATTGTGGTGCTTAATTTTCTTTATTATTGGTAAAAGAATGATGTTCAATATGTCTATTTCGGGTTGTAATACATTATCACATGTTTACATTTATTTTTCTTGAAATCTTGTGGCTTTAAGTTTAATGATACTTTTTATTTTTGCCTTAATTATATATTTGATTGGATTTGATTTGAAAGAAGATTTAGATTTTTGGTTTCAGGGATCATAGGCTCCCTTTGGCCATTTAGACTGATTAACAAACCTATCTTATGTATTGCCTGAGCAAGGAACCGGATTCAAATCGATCTTCTAATCAATTTCATTCAAATAGATCAGAGATACGGAGGACTATGGATTCTTTAGGTTTTGTTGAAGTTGAAACTCCAGTTTTGCAGGTTTGTTGATTTTAATGTACCTACACTGGTTACACATTTTTATTTACATAAAAGTATATCTTCAATGTTGGGGACTCTACTATTTGTTTGATATATGCTGTTTATATTTATGCAAAAGAGCAAGGATCTTTCAGAAGTTTTGATCTAACAGGCTAGTTTGATAGACATGATTTTTTTTGTTTGGTTATTTTCATATTTATGTAATACTATGAATATGCAGGAGTTTATGGTTCTTCCCGTGGGAGCCTCCTCTTTCTAGGAAGCCATGAAGATGGGCGTAGAAGTATATCACAAATTGAAGGTTAGTTTGCATCTTACATCCATTTACTTTTTCTCACATGTATTTTTAAAATTTTGCCAAATTAGGATATCATTTAATGTAATAGATAACATTTTAAAGTTCTCATTGCTTCATAGGCCTGGTGCTTATCTTTGAATGCTTTCATGCTGTGATGGTTTGTTAACCTGATTGTAGATATGTACAACTGTGTCGTAGTTATTGACGAGGGGCTATTCTCATTTTATTTCAGTCTGTGATTAAGAAGAAATATGGCCAAGAAGCAGTAAATGTTGGTGACGAAGGTGGCTTTGCCCCTAACATTCAGGTCAATGATGATTTTCAACTCGTTTCTTTTTATGCATGGAACTCTGGTACCTGCTTATCCTTTGGCCAGTGACTGATAAGCTCTTTTTGAGTGTTCAGGAAAACAAGGAAGGTTTGGAATCGCTCAAAACTGTCATTGCCAAAGCTGGCACACAGGCAAAGTTAGTATTTTTCTCTCATCAAAATTCTGTTTATTGTGCTTTGGCTTTTCAGGTATCTTCTTTTACACGACTTTGAAAATTACTATTATGCTCTTAGGTTGTCATTGGAATGGATGTTGCTGCTTCCGAATTCTACAAGGAAGACAAAACATACGATTTGAACTTCAAGGAAGATGTGACCTCTTTATTATTTAGCTTATTATTGCAAACTGTTGTTTGATTTGGAAAGTGATAAAAATCAAATATCTAATTACAGGTGAATGTGAATAATTCCCAATTAAGGAAACATGCATAGCAAAGAGTGTTGGAGATTCATTGGAAACAATATTAAATAAAACTGTCTAAACACTAAATTTTAAAAGGAAAATGTAACGATAGAGCAGATTGCAAGAGTCTTCTAACCATGCAGCCCGAAGGGCTTCATAACCTTCTTCCAATTTCTGCCTACTTCCATTCATTTCTTTACAATTATTCCCACTTGCCCCCAGTGGAATTTACTTTGTCACTCATTTGCAACTGATCCTTATCTTGAATAAGTTGATTCTTTCCTCGCTATCCATGTGTGCAGATTTATCCTCTAATCCCCATCCACTTTCCAGTGCGTACACCTTAGTAGCAAAAGAAGTATTTGTTTTGGCAAGAACGAGTGTAAATTATTAAAATATCAGTAAGCTGGTTCATTTTTCGATTTCACTTTCTTATTCAAATTTACAAATACATCATTATAATTGAAAATAATCATGTTGACATCATACGGTACACATAAGCTTGTTATTAAAAGGGCTTGAGAATTTGATTGTAACTTAATTTCCTGTTTGGTAGTATTCATTATACTTATAAAAAGGAATGGATGAGTGTATGTGGAAGTATTATTAAATAATTGAAAATATTGATACCATTCTTACATAATTAGATCTAGATTAACTATTTCTTGGCCTTTTCGGTTTGACCTGCAGAACAGCGATGGCTCACAGAAGATCTCTGGAGATGCTTTGAAAGATCTGTACAAGTCATTTGTGTCAGAGTACCCAATTGTGTCAATTGAGGATCCTTTTGACCAGGATGACTGGGGGCACTAATCTAAGCTGACTGCTGAGGTTGGAACCCACGTACAAATTGTTGGTGATGATCTGTTGGTTACCAACCCCAAGGTTTCTTGTTTGATCAAACAAAACTTCCCCCTCCCTCCTAAAAAAGTGTTCTTATTCTTTTGGAGCCCACAAGGATTTTCCTTTGAACATGACAGATTATATATTTTTGGAAAAAATTAAGCTTTAGAACATCAAATCATAGTTTTTAATTGGTAAGGGCTCTTTTATCTTAGAACTAGGATTCATTATTTAACTTAAAACTATATAGTAACACAGAAGTGAGAAGATGAGTGTGTCCTTTAACCTCAAAACTAGGATTTGCTTACCAAGTTGTACATGTACCTATAACTTGAAAATAATCAATCATTTGAGGAGCGCAAGACATCCATCTGATTTCAACAAAGAAAGTGAAGCACTTTACACTTTGCGAGGTTACTTTACCAGACATGATTTCGACGTTTCTAACCATCAAGAGCCAACATCAAACATGTCAAAGCTTAATGATCATTAAAAGCAAATCCAAACTATCCAATAGAACAGGATCCAGATCAAGTCCATTTATTTTCGCTGGCATGTGTAACAAAAAGGCCAAAACTTAATACATCAACAAGAACGCTTCAATCAAATTCTAATTTACCCATTCTTTAAAAAACGATAAAAAAAAAAGAAGCTCAAAGTCCTGCAAATGCTAAGCCAATCGCCACAAAAGCTGAACACCAGCACAGGGTTTTATTATTACAGGCAGAGATAACACCATTGAGATCTAATTCATCTACGTTATTCAGAAAACCCTAAACCAACTAACAAAAAGAGTAACTCGTGTATCCGGAGAAACAGAAAGAAGAACTACAAGATTCGAATTCAAAGGACATCGAGAATGTCCTGAGCGCCACTGAAAGTGAAGGCACCCCCTTCCTCCAAATTGAAGAGCTTCACAACCCCATCCTCAGCCAAGAGAGCATATCGCCTAGACCTAACGCCCAACCCAACGGGCTTGTCGCTGAGATCGAGCTCGCATCCAATGGCTTTCGTGAACGTTCCGTTTCCATCGGACAACAAGAGCACCTCGTCGTTAACCTTGAGGTCGTCCTTCCAAGCCTTCATCACGAAAGCATCGTTCACCGAAATACATGCAATGGTATCCACCCCCTTCGCCTTCAGCTCCCCCGACTTCTCCACGAATCCCGGCACGTGCTTCTGCGAGCACGTGGGAGTGAACGCACCCGGCACCGCGAACAGCACCGCTTTCTTTCCCTTCGTCAGCTCCGACACCGTCGTCGTCTTGACCTCACCGTCGGAGTCCAGGAAGGAGAAGGTAGCCTCCGGGAGCTTGTCGCCGACGCCGATGGCAGCGGTGATGGTGGAAGAGGAGGAGGAGGAGAATCTGAGGGGTTTGGCATGGCGAGAAGCAGGAAGGCGAATAGAGAATTTGGAAGGGAGGGTTTTGGAAGGGAGGAGAGAGACGGTGGTGGAAGAGAAGAGCCTGGAGAATGTAGTTAGAGATGCAGCCATGGTGAGTTGCAGAGAAGAGTGAGAGTGTGGCAGTTAGTGAAGAAATCTAAGAATGAATGAATGGTGTGTTGGGTAGGAAGGGATAGTATTGTTGTTGGGCTCAAAGCCCACAATCATGGAAAGGGCTCTTGTCTTGGCCCATATCTAACTACATTTAACCTATTTTCACCACCACCATTCAAAAACATATATCTACTCAGTTTCAACAAATAACTTCCACAAATTATTATTTTTAACCTCACACATATTCAAGATTAAAACAAACTCAAAATATATGTATAAAGATTAAAATCTACAGTGTTTTATGCAGGACTAAATCATAAATAACATATCAAAAATAGAAACTAGATGAGATATTAAATAGTGAATTTAAAAAAAGTAAAAGAAGAAATATATGAGCTGGAGAGTAGCTGTTACTTGTGGAGGATCCAAGGGCCAATGGATTGGGCCATCCGTCGCCTTCTGTTTTTTTATCCACTCATACTCAGTTTATAATCCTTATGTTTTTTTAAACTCTATTTAGTTCTTCCTTAAAATATTTTTCTAATTTTTCTGGTACTCCTTCAAACATTCTTACATATTTTCGTGGTTGAAAATATTCTTATCACTTATTTTCATCAATGTATCTATTTCAGAAAGTCAATATGACAACTAGAATGGAATACAAAATATAAAACCAAATCGGAACCCAAACACCATAATTTTTTTTATTAAAGACTAAATGAAAATTATAAACAACACAAAACGTAAATTACGATATAAAAAAGGGTTAGCGAATTAGAGAAGTCAGAAAGAGGCGTGTGTAATGACGGAGAAACGCATGCTGCAATCTATACATTTGTATTATACCAACTCCTTAATTAGTCATAATATAAAATAATACAAGTCATTTCTCCCCCTAACTAAATGATTTAGATTTGAACATTACACAGTAGAAATTGAGAACTAATCATTCAGTTTTTTTTAATTTATTATTTCTTCTTTCTAATCTCATATCTTCTAATTTTTTCATTTCTCTTTCTCTCTCATATCATGATTTTGTATTAAAATGATTTAAATATCTCAACATTATTATTAAAATTCACCAATTAAATAAATTTAATTCACTTACTCTTTCATGTCAACCAATGTTAAAAGATATACATCATACTCATACTCAATCGGTTACATAACTTTCTTACTTTATTTTCGAGTTTTATGTATACCCATAACATAGTTGTTGTAATTACCAAATGAATAAGATTCATTTTGTGTTTGCTTCTTTTTGCTTTTTCTCTCTCTCCTCTTTGTCTTTTTTACATGGTATCATGAACTCGTATTTTTTTTTCAAAATGTTCTCTTCTTCTTCTCCTACCTCTGCCAAACCAAATTTTCTTCAAACCCTTCCACTCAACTCCATACTTTCTCCACCCCTCTTAGTCTAAAACTAAATGATGAAAATTTTCTTGTTTGACGCCGGCAAGTTCTTGCTCAGGTTGAAGGTCTTGGTTTTCTTTGGTTCTTGAAATCCTCTGTTACTCCTCCACATTATCTTTCCACTAATATTGTCAATCCCTCATTTCTTCTGCACGGGTAACAAGATAAATTTTTTGTTGCCTGCCTTTTGTCTTCCATGTCTAATTTTTGCTCACCCAAATGGTTGGCCTGCATTCCGCTTATCTTATATGGGATAAGTTGAATGTTTACTATGCCTCACATACTCGTGCAAAGATTTGCAAACTCATACTTCAACTCAAATCTAAAAAACGTGATTGTTCAATCTCAGCATATCTTATTGACATCAAAAGGGTGGTCAACTCTCTTGTTGCTATTGGTTTTATGGTGTTTTCTAGAAATCATATCTATTTTAGATGGTTTACCAGAGGAGTACGACGACTTTATTACTTCCATCACCTTTCGTCTTGATTCGTATACCATTGAAGACATTGAGACTTTGCTTTTGGCTCAAGAAGATCGTTTCGAAAAACACAAGTTTATTGATCATTCTCTCGCATAGGTTAATTTTACCTCTACCAACTGGGGTCACGTGTCATCTTCAAAACCTTTCTTTCTCGAAAACTGTTTTCGGGGTGGTCGTGGTTCTTCACGAATGTATTCCAACAATAAAAGACAAAATTTCTCTCGCACCTCTAACAACAATTTGTGGTCTAGCTTTGTTTCCTCTCTGTCTCAAAGTTTCGTGTTCAATGTTAATTATGCTTCAAATTTGCGCTACACTGTTGGACAGGGTCTGACCCATGTCATTCCTCTGATATTTTTGCTAATACTTCATTATTTTCATCCACTACCAATGAATCTAAACCATCCATTTTGGGTATACCTTCCATCGGAAAGCTTGTAGAAAAACAAATTGGGTGTTCTATAAAATGTTTGCAAAGTGACAATGCAAAAGAGTTCTTATCTTTAACCAAAGTTTTACATTCATATAGCATTTCTCACATACTCACTTGCCCACACATTCACGAGCATAATGACTCCATTGAATGAAAACATAGGCACATTGTTGACACCAGTTTAGCTTTTCTTGTTGTCTCCTTTTTACCTCTAAAACTTTGGGGTGAAGCTTTTTCTTCTATTGTTCATATTGCCAACATCCTGCCTACTTCAGTTTCAAACCATATAAGTCTTTATGAAAATTTGTTTTCTCTTACATCTGATTATAATTTTCTAAAGGTCTTTGGCTGTGGTTGAAAACTCGTATAATCAACGTAAGTTTGATTGTCGTTCTTCATTATGTTTGTTTCTTGGTTATGATACTAATCGCAGAGGTTATATTTGTTTAACTTCTTTTAGTGAGACTATAATCTCTCGCCATGTTATTTTTATTGAGTTTCTTTTTCCTTACTCTTTGCCTAACAATTATTTTAAGTTTTTTGACAATACAACTGTTGATTCCAGTTTTTCACCTTCACCTCTTCCTGTTGTTTCATTGTCTCATCACTCACCTTCTACAATTCCCTCATATGAGTCCAATCCTTTGTTGTCACCTGCATCACCCACTTCTCCCATCTACTTCTTCAACTACTTAAGAAACTCAAGGCATTAATGTTCATCCCATGATAACCCGCATTAAGATTGGTATTTCTAAACCAAAATTTTACCATATACCGGTTATTGATGATTCTTTTGAACCTTCCACTTACAAACAAGCTATGGATCATCTTCCTTGGCTTCATGTAATGCAAGTTGAGTATGACGCACTACTATATAACAATACTTGGTCTTTAACCTCTGGAGCAAATCTCGTTGGGGGCAAGTGGGCCTTCAAACGAAAATATAATGTTGATGGCTCTCTTCAGAGATACAAGGCACATTTAGTAGCTTAAGGTTTTCGTTGATGGAAAGATGAAGATTTTAAATAAACTTCCAGCCCTGTTATCAAACCAACTACCATCCACATTATGCTCATTGTTGTTTTATCTTCTCGCTAGCCCATACACCAAATAAATACCAACAATGCTTTTCTTCATGATGATCTAGATTCTCCTATATATATGCAACAACCTTTAGGTTTTATTAACTTTAATCCTCCTCTTGTATGTTGTTTAAACAGAGCTATATACGGTCTTAAGCAGACTCCTCACTCATGGTTTCAAAAACTTTCCAACATTTTTTTAACTAGGTTTTTCGTCTTCTAAAAGTGACAACACTTTGTTTACACGGTTCAATACAACTGAAATTCTTTTTATCTTGATTTATGTTGATGATATTTTAGTCGTCGGTAGCTCACAACTCTTAGTGTAGAGTTTTATCAAACACTTTAACACTCTTTTTGCTCGGAAGGATCTCAGGCCTCTACATTATTTTTTAGGAGTTGAGGTCATTTGGCTTGTTGATAATTCCATTCATCTTTTTTAGACCAAATTTGCTCAAGATAGTTTTCGGCATACCAACATGGTCACTTCCAAGCCACAGTTCACTCCCATGATTTATTCTCTACGTCTCACTACTAATGATTCAGTCTCTGTAGATGATCTTACTCATTATTGCTTTATCACTAGGGCTCTACAATGTGTTACCATCACTCGGTTTGAACCTTTCTTCTCTGTCAATAAGGTTTGTCGATATATGCACAAACCACAGTTAACACATTGGAAGGCTTTCAAGAGAATTCTTCATTATTTAGTTGGCATCACAACTCATGGTCTTCATCTTTACTCTTCTCCAAATTACTCTATTGTTGGTTTCAATGACTTCGATTAGGCTACTGACTTGGATGATCGAAAGTCAACCACGCGTTACCGCATCTTTGTTGGACGAAATCTTGTTTCATGGTCTTCTAAGAAATATAAAGTTGTTTCTCGAAGTAGTACGAAGACAAAGTATAAGAGTGTTGTCGCTGCTCTTGCTAACATTATTTGGATCACTTATACGCTACAAGAGCTTCACATTTTCTCTTCTACACCACGAATTCACTCAGACAATATGTGCACCTTTATTCTTCGGGTACGATGCAACATTATTCCTAACGACTTTTATTTACATCGAAAATATATACACGCTTAACTATTTCAATTATTAACCATGTGGTTTTATTTTTAATTGTCTTTCAATATGGACAACCAATTATCTGGACTGACCTCATGACATGTCATTGGGTCCATATCTACCACAGACCAAACTAGATATTTCTCACATTGCCTATCTAACCGAACTACTACCCTTAAGTGTTTGGGTTGAGGATCCGATCATGTTCAACGATTACTAAAATGAATAGTATCCATGCTCATTCAATTAAATAAACTTATGATGTTTTATATATATCCATATCTTGTTGGTTGTAATTACAAATAAATAAGATATTTTTTCCAGACTTTTCTCTCTTTCGTCTGGCTTTCTTACAACCAACTATCTATAAAAAAAAATATTAAAATCAGATTTAAAAAATTAAATTTGAAACACAATTCTACACAATTTCCAAGTTTAAATGAAGACATGTTTTAATCAGGTCAACATTTTCTTCAAAAGACCACAAAGTTCTCTAAATTTGAGTAAAAACTTGTTTTTATAAAATCGTTATTCTGTTTATCAGTGAAATATTAATAAACATTAAATCAATTATAATATTAACTTTGTCAGATTGGACACGCATGCCTTCACGCTCACATGGACGGTGACTATGGTCCATGGAATATTCGATACAATATTCGTATTGGTTTTCGTTTCTGAGAAAATTTGTCTTTCTTCCGAAAGCTACTTTGTTATTATTATTTTTACAGTGAAAAATATAAAAAAACTCCATTATAAGAAAAAAATAGAAATAATAATAAGGATTTTTCGGTTGAACTACTTTGGCCAGCGTAATTTCAGACATCCATCATCAAATCCTGGTTTTATATATAAATAATATATTAATTGAACAATTAAATTAAAATAAATATAGATTAGCTACGTCGAATATTTTGGTAATTTGGCATCCTATTCGTATGATAACTTGTACAAAAAGGGGAAAACTTTGTCGTTTGAAATTGTTTATAAAACTGTTTATATAAGTTTATCTTATGTTATAACAGGTTTATAAGAGTATTTGTAAAACTTAAGAAATATTATATTGTTAATCTATAAGATAATTTTTATTTATTGTGGTAATAGCTTATACAAGTATTAAATTAAATTAAATTTACATACATTTAAGGAGCTTATATTTAGTTTCCCAACATAAAATTCTACAAAATAAACTACATTTTAAAACTTTATAAAACCTCTGTGTTGGTTTTGCCAAATTTTCTACACCAATGTCTTTGTATCATAGTATCAGTTGTCATATAATTAAAATAAAGAGATAAGTTATTAATTTGGAACAAAATAAAAACTTACATTATTATAAACAATTAATATATATATATATATATATATAAAATTTATTTTCTCAAGCGAAATCCAATTACATCTCTCCTTACCAGAGGACATATATTTATAATATTTATCTAAAGTTTATTATTAATAATAAGAATTTAGTTTATGAAGAATTGAATTTTAATTTTAATTTTTGTCAAATTACTAAAAAACAGGTCAAATTTTTATTATCAAGATAACTGCCAAATTTGGATTTATTAATAAAAAATTGGAATTAGGGAAAATATATATTTATTTTTGATAAACTTTATATAAACTATTAAACAATTAACATGTTTTTTATTATTAATAAAATTATAAATTTATTTATATATTTTATCTATATTATTGATTTGTTTATTCTAATTTGATATTATAAATTTTCAATTTTTATTATCAAATAATTTTATCGTAGAATGTTATTAATTTTTAATTACAAAGTTTCTTTACACAATAAAGAGTAATATTTAAAAAATACCATATTACTTAGAAAATAAAAAGTAACTGTAACATTTTATTTTAACCACCGCATTGCTACTTAATTTACTATATCTTTCATATATTACATAATTAATTTAATAAATTTATTATAATATTTAATAAGTTTGCAAATTTAATAATTTTAGTTAATATATTATTTATTTTCCATTTTACAACAGTTATTACAAATAAGATATTGTAATAAATTTAATTTCATATATATGTATTTATTATTTTGTATATTGTATAATTAAATTAATATAAATACCATAAAATCATTAATTTAAATCAATATTTTTTTTTACAAATTATTTAATAATTTTAAAAAAATATTAATATTAACTACATTTAACAATTTATTTAAATTACACAAAATAAGTTATAAAGATAAATGTTAAATATTTTTATTTTTATATTTTAAATTTTTTTAAAATTTGTCATAATTTTTGTTTTCTTTAAATTGAAAAACAATTCAGAGGAAAATCAGATTCAAATAGAATTCTGACCACTACTCTAGGAAATCAAATTCAAATAGAATTCTGACCATAATAGTACTACTTCGGGTAAAAGTTTCCGGCAATGGACCCCATTTGTTTATATAACTTGAATAATAAAAAAACACATTTTAAATACTGTTTTTTTTATTTAACATGTATATTAGTATTTTTTTTATTTTTCATTTGTTCATAGAATTGGCTTACCAGTTTTTTTTTTTTTTAAAGTTTAATTAGTGTAAATTTTGATATTAATTTATCTAGCTTGAGTAGTTTCTAAAATGAAAACCAGTCAAATTAGATGTTCTTAGAGTACCTGTCTGAATACGACATTGCAAATGTGATACATGCATTCACCAAATAATTACTCCTTTACTTTTGTGGAATCTTTTTCATTCTTGAAAATATAAATATTGGAATGCATATTTTTGTTTTGTTAAAATATTTTAAAAATATATTTTTATCTCAGAAAAAGCTATACCTCTTTGTTGCAAATTTGTTTGGAGTGAAAAAGTTATATTTCATATAGAAATTAGTATGCAACCTCTGTAATATTTTTTATTGTTATTATTTTTATTTCAGTTAATTTAAATTTTAGAAAATGTTTCCACTAGTATAAAAAGTAACCAAACTTACTTTTAGACACGTTTAAGAATCATTTTCCTAACGGTTTTTGTGACAGCTAACTCTGTCTTGGGCAACAAGCAAATTGACCAGAAAAAATAGTATCCCATTAGTAAACTAATAAATAAATATACAACACCACTGCATAAAGAATTCGTGTTTGTAAAATTAATGTTACAACGAATAATAAATTAAAAAAAAAGAATTTACACAAAATTAAAATCAATGCAAAACAGGAATAACGTGATTCATTGATTTTTATAATAGTTATTTTAAAGTTTGAAATGCGTAATGTAATTTCTAAGTTTATTCTCCACAAAATTTATAAACTGAATTTTCTAAAATAATAAAGTTTGTTTTTAGACAAATATTTGTTCGAAAGTTTTTATATAAGCATTTATACTTTTAAAGATAATTAACTGTTCAATTTAGACTTAAATATAAAAAAAATATTGATTGAAATTTAATTCTCATTATTCTAATTAATGTTATTATTAAAAAATACCTTGTG
Organism: Phaseolus vulgaris; assembly: GCF_051622355.1. Lineage (NCBI taxonomy): Eukaryota > Viridiplantae > Streptophyta > Magnoliopsida > Fabales > Fabaceae > Phaseolus > Phaseolus vulgaris. The sequence goes on from NC_143498.1 coordinate 48,171,921, forward strand.
TTTAATATACATCATTCTAATAAATATAATTGGAGATAATTTCAAATAAAGAATGTCAAACAGATGTAACAATGATTCTTAAAATAATATGAAATTAATTAATTGATTATACTTATTAGTAAGCATAAAGACAGAATATCATTTCTAAACCCCTGTTTACTTTTGTTAATTTAAGAAAAAGTTGAGAATAAGAATCAAACATAAAGAAAGTACGAAAAAAAGCATTAAATATTTCAGACAAATATAAAATAATTTATTATATTTATTGATTACGTAACTTAAAGATAATCAATTATATAATACTGTATTATTAATAGTTAAATCCTCTGCTTCTATATATTTTAAGAAAAAGAAAAGAAACAAACTTTAATGTAAAAACTAAGAAAAAACATTAATAAATATTACATATTTCACACAAATGAGAGAAAATTATAAAAAATTGATATAATCCATTTTTAACAATTATATATTATAATAAATATTTTATTAATATTTAGTTTTTTGATTATAATAAAATAAAATTTAAAACAATAAAAATAATAAATAAATATATTTCACTTACTATTTATTTCTATTATCTTTCTTCTCATTCAAATAATTTTATTTTTGCTTTTTTTTTTCTTGTTTCTTTGACTCCCTAACTTCAATCCAACAAACAATAAAATTGGATTTGTGCTTGAGTTGAAACTCCTAAGAATGATTTGTTTAGGAGAAAAGATTTTGAAATTTTAGTTAAATGTGAAAAACGGTGTCTGATAAAAAAAAAAACTGTGAAAAACGGTGAAAGATTAACGTCTCTAATTCTACTACAATATACATAGAAATTTGACTAGAAATAATAATAATAATAAATAAGGTGTTCAAAAGTTGTTTTTTTTCCATCACAGGAAGTTGAAGCTTGTTAGACCTAAAAGCGAGTGAGGTTTAGTTGGGATATAAATAAACCCACAGACTACTCAGAACTCCTCAAACTCACTATATCTTCTTCCAAACAACTCCCTCCAGATCTCATCGCTAACCATGGCAACCATCTTGAGCATCAAGGCCCGTCAGATCTTCGACAGTCGTGGCAATCCAACCGTCGAGGTTCGCTTCCTCCTCCTCCTCTTCCGTTTCGATACTTCCAATGTTTCTGTACCATTTTCACTTTTCCGATTAACTTTTCTGTTATTACACTTTCAATCCTTCTAGGGATTTTATTTATGTATTTGTTTTCGAATGTGTTTTAAATTACAATCAGCACAGTTTGTTTGTTTGTCTTTTCTATTTTTTCATGACTGAATTTGAATCTGAATCTGATGAGATAGAGCTTTGTTTTGTTATCAGAAACTTTTCTGATGTGTTGGATTGTTGCTATGTTAGGTTGATTTGTCATGCTCCGATGGTACTTTTGCTAGAGCTGCTGTTCCAAGTGGTGCATCCACTGGTATAGTTCACTCATTTCTCTCAACTACGATTTGTCACTGCAAAGTTGTTGGTTTCGTTTTCCTACACAGTTCGCTCTCTAATAAAAAGAACGTTTGCGATTTCATTTCATAGTGTTTTTGTAGCACGATACAAAGTTCTTTTTGGGACAACTTTTTTTCAGACAGAATTTAGATATTTTTTCACTTATGTACGGCCCATGTATTGTTGGTACCTTGCATGTTCGAATTAATCGGTGGGACCTCATTTTTTTTTTTGAAAAATTAAAGGGATTTACGAGGCACTTGAATTGAGAGATGGCGGATCTGATTACCTCGGAAAGGGTGTCTCAAAGGTAAGTCTTGTGTAAGTATACTAAATAGTGTGAAGGGGTTGTCTAGTTAGATTGATCTATTCGTGTGATTTTTACCTGGTCTTTTCTTGCACATGCAGGCTGTTGACAATGTGAACAGCATCATTGCCCCTGCATTGATTGGCAAGGTTGGTTCAATTTACAATAATGTTGTTGCTAAAGAAACTTTTGCATAAGTTAGGACTTCGCTCATTTTGCGGCTAATTATAGTTCAGTTCATACGAACCTTTAACATGGAAGTTCAGTTCTATTGCTAAAGGTTATTTAGCCAGATTTAATTTTTATTTTGCTATTTTGTGATGATGAGCAGGATCCAACTCAGCAGACAGCTATTGACAACTTAATGGTTCAACAGCTTGATGGAACTGTTAACGAATGGGGTTGGTGCAAGGAAAAGGTGCTTAGCTGAGTATGTTTGGATTTTTTTTGTGATTCATATTATACTAATGCCATTTTTGTTGCTGTTTTAGCTTGGAGCAAATGCCATATTGGCAGTGTCTCTTGCAGTCTGCAAAGCTGGTGCCAGTGTTCTGAAAATTCCTCTTTACAAGGTAAGTATTTGTGAACTGTGGCATTTGATTTTCTTTGATGTAACTGGTTCTTCAGATCCGTTGTGTAACCGAAGCTGTCCTGAAAGTTTGTATAAATATGTGATATGTCATCTAATTTTTATGAAATCCGATCTTCAAGATTAACAAGATAGCTAGGTGTTATTTTACCATCACATTGTGTACAATCATTCTCCTACAAAGACAGAATCTTTATTTGATTGTGGTTCTGCCTTTTCATATATCTGACATGGCATTCCATTTTTTTGGTGCAGCACATTGCAAATCTTGCTGGTAACAAAAAGTTGGTTTTGCCTGTTCCTGCTTTCAATGTCATTAATGGTGGATCACATGCTGGAAACAAACTTGCTATGCAGGTATGATTTCAATCACCTTTTTCTGTCTGTGAGAGATGAAGCAAGACCTGTGTTTCTGATATTTATGTAATACTATGAATATGCAGGAGTTTATGGTTCTTCCCGTGGGAGCTTCCTCTTTCAAGGAAGCCATGAAGATGGGCGTAGAAGTATATCACAATTTGAAGGTTAGTTTGCATGTTACATTCATTTCCTTTTTCCCACATGTATTTTGCCAAATTAGGATATCATTTAATGTAATAGATACTGTGTCGTAGTTATTAACGAAGGGCTATGCTCATTTTATTTCAGTCTGTGATTAAGAAGAAATATGGCCAAGATGCAATAAATGTTGGTGACGAAGGTGGCTTTGCTCCTAACATTCAGGTCAATGATGATTTTCAACTCGTTTATTTTTATGCATGGAACTCTTTGGTTCATGCTCATCCTTTGGCCAGTAACTGATAAGCTCTTTTGAGTGTTCAGGAAAACAAGGAAGGTTTGGAATTGCTCAAATCTGCCATTGCCAAAGCTGGCTACACAGGCAAAGTTAGTATTTTTATCTCATCAAAATTCTGTTTATGGTGCTTTGTCTTTTCAGGTGTCTTCTTTTACACAACTATGAAAATTGCTATTATGTTCTTAGGTTGTCATTGGAATGGATGTTGCTGCTTCCGAATTCTACAAGGAAGACAAAACATACGATTTGAACTTCAAGGAAGATGTGAGCTCTTTATTATTTAGTTTGTTATTGCAAACTGTTGTTCGATTTGGAAAGTAATAAAAACCAGAGATATGTAATTATTAAAATATCAGTAGGCTTGTTCATTTTTTTGATTTCACTTGCATATTCAAATTTACAAATACATCATTATAATTGAAAATAATCATGTTGTCATCATATGGTACACATAAGCTTGTTATCAAAAAGGCTTGAGAATTTGATTGTAACTTAATTTCCTGTGTGGTATTCATTATACGTACAAAAATAAATGGATGAGTGAATGAGGAAATATTATATTAAATAATTAACAATATTGATACCATTCTTACATAATTAGATCTAGATTAATTATTTCTTGGCCTTTTCGGTTTGACCTGCAGAACAACGATGGCTCACAGAAGATCTCTGGAGATGCTTTGAAAGATCTGTACAAGTCATTTGTGTCAGATTACCCAATTGTGTCAATTGAGGATCCTTTTGACCAGGATGACTGGGAGCACTATGCTAAGCTGACTGCTGAGGTTGGAACCAACGTACAAATTGTTGGTGATGATCTATTGGTTACCAACCCCAAGGTTTGTTATTTGATCAAACAAAACTTCCCCCTCCCTCCTAAAAAAATGTTCTTATTCTGTTGGAGAGGCCACAAGGATTTTCCTTTGACTTTTCTTTTTTCATTGTGTACATACAGAGGGTTCAGAAAGCAATCGATACAAAAGCATGCAATGCTCTTCTCCTCAAGGTACTCCTATTCTATTCATAAAATTTCCTGTGAAAAGTTGTTTATGCGGAGTAGATGTATATACGCACCATAACTTGACACAAACCTGAAATGAACAGGTCAATCAAATTGGTTCTGTGACCGAGAGTATTGAAGCTGTCAGGATGTCCAAAAAGGCTGGATGGGGTGTCATGGCCAGTCACAGAAGGTATGGATCTGCTTTTAAATCCTGCAACTGTAAGATCTTCAGTAGGTTTGGCCAATCACAGAACGGTCTTAGATATGTGCCACAAATCCTATCACTGTAAGATCTTTTACAAGCCAACCGCAGAATATAACTTACATTCTTTTATGTTGGTTGCAGTGGAGAAACCGAGGATACCTTCATTGCTGACCTTTCTGTTGGTTTGGCAACGGTATTGTTTTCTTTCATTGAACTTTTGTGTTATTACTGCTCCAATGATGAAGTCCAACATATTAATGTTTCTTTTCCTTTCAACAGGGTCAAATTAAGACTGGAGCTCCATGCAGGTCAGAGCGTCTTGCTAAATATAACCAGGTTAGTGTTGTTCATTCTTTACACTAGTTTCAGTTTCAATTGTTTAAAAGCCTTTTGGTTAACTTTGAGCCCTCTTGGCAGCTCTTGAGAATTGAGGAGGAGCTTGGTGCTGAAGCAGTGTATGCTGGAGCTAACTTCCGTACCCCTGTTGAACCCTACTGAAGATTTGAAGTGCAAAACCTGGAGAGACCCGGAGTTTTGAACAATGAGATTTGGCGGCGCGATTTCTGTTGTTAGTTAGAATAATTGTCGGTATAAAAAGACCTTATCAATAATTTTGAGTTCTGATTCACAGAGCTCACAGTTGTGTTTAAACTTTGAAAGGCGGTGTTATTATATTTAGCTTTAATACTTGAAGCCTACTTTCAGTTTAGTTCCAATTTTATCGGGTATCTAAAAATGCTTCTTATTCTGCCACGTTATATTTTTTTTCCCTTGATCCGTGATATTTCCCAATACTACGATTTCTGGAAAGATGATACTGTCGGATGAATACAGAAGCAATTTCTTTGGATGACGATGTCGTGCATCAATGTCCTTATGCCAAGCCGCGAAGGACGTTGACGATGAGAGTGTCAAATTCTTATAGGTCTTAAATGAAACCGTGGGATGTTATATAGCATCACTTTTTTTTCCAAATCTGTGTTCCATTTATGATGCGCTCCAATTTTAACAGAGGAAAGTTCCCACTGACAAATAAGGCAAAATAAAACTAATGACTTGAAAGTGATGCCAGAGTTTCCAACTTTGACAGGAAAGTTTTCAACCGAAAATTAAGGTAATATAAAACAAATGACTATTGTGAACAAATCCCAATGATTTTAAAAGATGTTGAATTGAACATTAAAGTTTATATGTTTTTGGAAACAAATAAGCTTTATAGTATTTCCAAAAAGTTCTTACGGAATATTTTGGAATATGGAATTCGTAATTAGCTAGTTTTCAGAAAGTCTTTTCTAGTTTATGGATTATGTAATTTAGAAGTTTTTTACAAGTGTCTAGATTATATAATCCGAAAGCTATTATGAAATCCAGACTCCCAGATTATATAATTTGAAATATCATTTTAAATTATATAATTCAAAATATAGAAGTAGCACAAAAAAAATAAAAGAACATTTTTATATTTAAAATAAAAGTAGCACAAAAAGGATAAAAAAGTATTTTCATATTTTATATGGGTGTCTAAAGAATACATGGAAATGTAGTAACAAATAGTTAGCTTTATAACATCAACTTTGACCACTCTTAGGCCCAAGAAAAATTGAACTCCAGTCTCCAGCCAATATAATCCATTATGCTACTACACTTCACTTGTCTCAGACTTGCTTCGTTTCAAGTCATTAGTTTTATATTTGATTTGATGAGATAATTAATAATTTTTTTCTTATATTTATTTAAGAGGTAAATATTTTTTCCCTAAATAGGATTTTAAAGTGGAACATTCTGAATAAAAAAAGGTCTAAAGAGACAATTTTGTCTTCTTAAACGGGTCTACACAAATTCAACTCATATTAGCTTAAATATTAACTTAAATTTAACGTAACTTCAAAATATTCACAATATAACCAAAAAAAGAAAGACGCTCTTCAAGAAATTTTTTTTTTTTCATAAGAAATATAACACTTAAATGTTTTGTTTTTTTTTATCAGCAATAAAAAATAAATAAATGGAAACCACTTCAGAGGTGGTTCAACTCTTATACATAAAGAGCAAAATATCTTACCATACTCCTACCACAAAACATCTATCTGAATATCTAAGGAACAACCAAACTAACTATAGTAAAACCCTAAACCCTTAAATGTTATGAATATATTTCATAATTTAGGATAAAAATATTATACTTGTTATTCTTTTAACTAATGTGCATTTAATTTCATAAAATAAGGAAAAAAAATATAGTATGGAGTGTGTGACAAGGCCCCTCACTGACACATTTGAACCTTCCCTACAGATGACGAGAAACTTAATCAATACCGACTTTCCATGGAGAAAAATATATCTTTTTTCTTGAGAAAAATAGAGGAGATTTTCCTGTTTCAACAATTCCTATAAATGGTTCAAATAGGTCAGACAATTTACATTTTTGGTCAAATGAACATTTGTGTAATAAAAGCTGCCTATAATAATCCTCCTATCAAACAAACAAGTTTGAAGTTTTTTTTTTGAGATTATGTCTACCAATTAAGAAAATTATTCCCTATATTTGTTTAGATTGGATATTTACGTTTAAAATAAAATAATGAAATATTATCAAAATTGAATAACATATTTTTAAAAACCTGATGAAAAATAGTTTAATCGAACTACAAATTTCGAACTAAAACAAAATAATGAATTAATTATAAAAAGGAGAGAGAAGTGTGTTCTCAGTGAGAGTGTATAAAAGGATAGAGATAGCGGAGTGAAGGAGAAAAAAAAAAGAAGCGAAAGCGAAACCCTAACCCTAACGGAGAGATGGCGGAGCACTTGGCATCGATATTCGGGACGGAGAAGGACAGGGTTAACTGTCCGTTCTACTTCAAGATCGGCGCTTGCAGGCACGGCGACCGGTGTTCGCGGCTCCACACGAAGCCCACAATCAGCCCAACGTTGGTTCTGTCGAACATGTACCAGAGGCCAGACATGAACATGAACATCATCACCAACCCTAATCAGCCCCAACCCCAATCCCTCGACCCCGACAAGGTCCAGGATCACTTTGACGACTTCTACGAGGATCTCTTCGAGGAGCTCAGCAAGTACGGCCCCATTCAGAGCTTGAATATCTGCGATAATCTCGCCGATCACATGGTCTCTCTCAAAATCCCTCATTCTACCTCTCTCTCGTTTTCCCTTTTCATTTTTAATTTTTCGACTTGGATCGTTTATATGTTTTTTTCAAATTATCTGTGCAGGTGGGGAATGTGTACGTTCAATTTCGGGAAGAAGATCATGCTGCCAACGCCCTCATGAATCTCACTGGGAGATTTTATTCAGGTCCTTCATTTGCCCTTTCACTTCCCCTCGGCTGGGGTTTTTACCTTTTCTCTTTATGTGTTCTCATTATTTGTGGTTTTTATTCTGTTGTTGTTTGTCTGTGCGTGTCGGCAGTTCTTACGAATGTGAAGTAATCAACGGAAGGTAGGTTGCTGTGTGTAGTATCAATATGAATGCGGTTTTTCAAAGAAATTATCTTTTTTTTTTGTAAGCATTGTTAATATTCTTATTTCCATCGGTGAATTAACCAGCATAGAGTTGTTTTAGATTGATTAATGGTCCCAAATTCAAGTCTGGATATATATTCACAATCTTTAGATATAAAGTTGTGCTAAATGGAGAGTTTAACTACCACTCTTTATTGTCCTTCATGTTACAAATAGGATTACCTCCGTTGAGAATGCATGTGGCCTCTTGATAAAAAATTCTATTGGTTTTTGGATTAATAGACTAGAGATATAGTAGGTTGAGTTTTATAGCTCTTTACCATGCAATCTCTTTTCTTTGTCTGTCCTTTTAGTTTTGTTGGGAGTGTCTAGCTTTATTTGATGAAGATGCATGTTGAGATGGTACCTTGTGCTCGGTCACATTGCCGTTTATTCAAAATTATTAGTATTGACTCTACTTGTTTTTGCATTTAGTCAGGATAAGGATTTGGGTGCAATGGTCCTTTATATTTACGTTTGGTGGCTATGCACACACGGTCGTTGAAAAGGGATTTGTTCAATGACTAGTATTGGAGATCCTATATTGTTTAAAGATATGACTAAATTAAAGTATGCAGTTGGGGTTCAACCCTCACCTTACTAGCATTGTGAGGTTTGAGTTGGATCCAAGCCCAGATAGATGGATGATATCAAAATCTATTTTACTGAGATTTGTTGGGTTTATCGAAGTCACTTGTTATTGAATCACCTAGAACGTTCAATCCTGCAAATTTCATCCTCAGGATGTCTTATCTTGGTGGAGTGTGTTGGAAATCTTTCGTGGTCTTGTGGTATGACCACATTAAGGTATATAAATGGAGGACAACCTTCATCATGTATAAGCCAATTTTGTTAGGTAGTGACGTATTTATAGATTTTTTCCACTTTTTATGTATGACATCAGCCATTATTTACTCTTACTTGCATTGAGTTTTAATTGGCACGAGACAAGAGAAATGTGTTGAATATGTGATTTCACAAATGCTTTTTATGATTGCAACTGGACATAATATTCATATGTAACACTTCTTTTGGGATCATGTAAGAAAATGCTGTACGGATTCTTTTACAACCCTGGTCTCAAAATAACCCTTGACGTTGTGATGAAACTTATAACATACTGATTCATCTAGGTCGCCCAATCATTGTTGATTTTTCTCCTGTTACGGATTTTCGAGAAGCTACTTGTAGGCAGTATGAGGAGAATGTATGCAATCGAGGTGGCTACTGCAACTTCATGCACCTAAAGAAGATTAGCAGGTTGACTATTCATTGTAGTTCCCATGCTTTTCAAGATTTTGCATTTTCTCGTGTTAAAACTCACTTTTAATTTCAGGGATTTGAGAAGGAAATTATTTGGAAGAAATAGGCGGTGGAATGGCCGCAGTGGAAGCCGGAGCAGGAGCCCCCCAAGGAATCGTAACCATGGGGAACATTCACATTCTGTCCGTAATCCTGGTAGAAGAGATTTTGAAAGGCCCCCCCATGGCCACCATGGTAGGAGGCCTAGAAGCCGTAGTCCTCGACACAGAGGAGGAAAACGAAGTAGAAGTCCAGTGGGAGGGAGGGATAGAAGTCCGATCAGAGAAAGTAGTGCAGAAAGGAGAGCTAAGATAGAACAATGGAACAGGGAGAAGGAACAAGATGACTCTGGTAACAAGAACAATACGAAAAGCAATGAGTATCAAGAACGGAGTGGTGCACAAAATGGCAGTGAATCTGGTAACCATCAGATATAGCAGCAAAACGTAGTGATTTGGCCCAAAAATTGGTAGTAAGTGTGGCAGGTAATCTGTTTTGTGTTGTTTGCACCTATTTAGTGGATTTAGTTGCCATTGTTATTCTATTCGGAACTGTCAATTTAGTGATAGAACTTTGTAATATCCATAGCAACAAAAGTTCAATTTTCTGCTTCAATTGTAATGTTCCGCATCATGAAGGGAGGAAGAAAAATGGGAAAAGCGGCGAGTTTAACTTGTTGCAGGATTGAAGCACATTTGATAAAGTTCAACTATGAATGTTTCATATTCTGTTATTGAGCATTGTTGGTTGTTACCTTGGTCGAGGGTCTTTAGATGGAAAATAGATTAATGTTGTATGAATTTCATTGTGAATAACTATAGATTTTAAATAAATGCGTTACCAAGTTTTTTACTTTCCCAAAAATGTGCATACCGTAGGGTGCCTGTATTCACTGAAAACAAAGAGGATTACAGGATAAATATATTTTCTATATACCTAACACTCGTAATCTTGTAGCAGTTCAGTGAACATAATTCTATAGAAATTTTAATAAGACAACTATTCTAGACAATTTTTTATTGCATGGAATTTTATATAAATCGTACAATTGTTTTGGATTGTACTTAAGAAATTCTAGGTTTGGATGTAACTTCTTTAATCTCAAATTAGAAACAAAATTGTTTTTTACTTTGAAAAATTGCACCTTAGATTGAAGTCTGTTTGAAGTTTGTTATTTTAAAAAGTATTAAATTCATCCGCTCAAGCATCTTTTGTCAAACTTAGTATTAAATACGATGTTTAGTTAAAATACTTTAGTTTCGGAATTTTAGTTACTTAGCTAAATCTTTAACTGTAATTTTGTTAATGGAATTCAAACATTGTTATCTCTCAAATTTTGAGCGTGTATTATGAAAGAAAAAATCTCACTGTTCCGTCACTCAAATAACCACAGTTTTTCTTACTTGATGCGTGTATCTTTGATCATAATCATGTATTTGCATGAAGTTACATGGTTGTTATAAAATTTACTACATATAACACTTTATAGTTGAATAACGAGTAAAAGAAATTACCCAGTGCATTCTATTTCTGCCATAATTCATGTTCCTAGATTTTGATATCGCCCGATACCAAAATAGTTTTCTTTGGTTCTTTAACCACAAGAGCTAGCCTACTAAATATGGAATTTACTGCAAGATTGAAGATGGTCTTTTGGCAAGCAACGGAATTTATTGCACGCTAGCAGACTGGTTCCCAAGTTTTAAGCTTAACACATGATGCAAGTCATTGTTTGATTAATGTCCTGCTGCCGCACGTTTTCTTCTCTTTGCTGCCCTTGCTGCCACCAAGTTCCTCAGATTCTATTGTTTTCTTTTCTTTTCTGATGTCCATTATTTTCTGAAACTTAAATCCTAAATTACTTCAAAAAGATATTTTTTGGTTTCATTAAAATTATTTAGACAAAAAGATATTATAAAGTATTTGCCAAGTACTTCTGGTTTCATTTTACTATTTCTTTTTCTAAACTGTTGCGGTTTCTCAGAATAAATTATGAAATAATCCCTCAATTTTGATATGATAACTCCGAACACGTTATTTTATTTCAATTTTTAGTTCCATATATTACGTGCATTTCTTTTATTAATTACTTCGTAGGTTGACTTGTACATCATGTTAGTTAGTATACAAAGAGATATACCGAAATAACTTGTAAATGTGACGTACAATTAAATTGACATATACCTTAAAATTATAAGAAGGAAATTGTGTTTGACGTATCAAATATTATGGATTTTCTTGTACATCATCATCATACAAGGAAAAAGGTCAAGGAAGAAAAACTTAGCCCTAAGCAAGTATTAACATTCAAGTGTTTCACTAAACATATCATGACACTATTTAAGGCATTAAAATATCTCAATAATTTCAAAACTGGCATTTTAAAATTGTTTTAAGATTGGCCATATGCTGATTAATAATTAAAATAGTAAATAATATTTTAGCAACATTTAACTCAATTCACTTTGTTAGTATGTCTTATTTCACGAGTTGAAGTATGCATTTCATCATAAAGACAAATAAAGGAAGGATTCATTTGAAAGGAACTACATACGATCAAGGTTAGCAAGCACAAACCTACAAAATAGAAAACTGGAGATCCGCTCTCAAGTTGATCAATCCAAGTTGGAAACCAACATAACTAAACTGTTTTTTCATGATCATCCAAAACCAGAAACATCAACATACTCATGGCACCGACAAAAAGAAAAACTTTACTTAGCACTGTGCTTGGCCCTATTATGAGAGTTTAAGGCATCTTCTGTCTTAAATGACCTGCAAGCCAATTTAAAAATTATGCATGAATAGATATTACTGATTACTTAGAAAAAGTAAGGAAAAAGAGGCAAATCAATATGAAAATACATCCCCAATCACCTGCTGCAAGGCTTGCAGCTGTAATCTCCCCCTGACTTCGGAGTCTCCCGCTTGTTATTTGCAGTTGATTTACCAGCCTGCTTAGAAGGGTGAGGAGTAGCTATATGGACAACATTCTTGCTATCTGAACAGATAAATTCTCATCAATATCATTTCAGTTTTACTGTGGTGACAACGTACATGCATACACAAGTAAAGAAATCAAACATGTTTAAACTAGAAGTCTCATTTTTGTAAACTGACGAGCTAACCTACCCAATATGCTAAAATCCAACTTTTATTTGGAGAACAAAGGCAATAAGGATCAAATTCTAGACCACTTCTTAAAAGAGACTCTTATACTACGTCATGAAATAACTATTCTATAAGCTTACACTATGGGATGAAAGCACATTAATAATTTATATAACATCTCTTCCCCATGAACATCAAAAGTTCTTCTAGTTGTGATCCTTCAACATTTCCATCACTCTAGTTTCTCATTTTTACAACTCTTCTTTCAAGATAGCTTAGAACTTTTAGTGTTTATGATAGTTTCTACTAACTTGAACCATCATCAGCTTGAAACTTTTTGAATGCACAATAATGAAAGATATTATATTCCTAAGAAAATCTAAAGTTGTACACTAAAACATTTCTAGCCCTTGCTTCTTTATCACAAACGTCATTTACTTTTTGGTTTTCGCTTGATCATTTCCAAATAAATGGTTGCTTCTGGTATTAAGAAGTAAATCCACGCTTAACTTGAATTTCTTCGCAAGAGCACAAATCAATTGATTTTGAAACCTATAATTCCAATTCAAATATTAATAATTTCTTCCACTAAAGGACACATCATTATTAGTCTCCTTATTACCTACATCCAGGAGGAAACCCTGGAGCCATTCTTTCACCACAACTCAATGGAAATTCTAACGATCAATCATGAAGCAATTCTATAAATCAAACCTATAATTCCAATTCAAATATTAATAATTTCTTCCACTAAAGGACACATCATTATTAGTCTCCTTATTACCTACATCCAGGAGGAAACCCTGGAGCCATTCTTTCACCACAACTCAATGGAAATTCTAACGATCAATCATGAAGCAATTCTATAAGAAGAGACTTATTGACAAAGAATAAGTTGAAATTCATCAATGGAGGACTAATGGCACCTATTGACAATGAAGCAAATTTGGAAGCATGGGAGAGATGCAATGGAATTGTAGTCTCATGGATAAAAAAACCCCTAAGCCCTTAAATCAACAGTGTTGTCTATATAGACAATGAAAAACTCTTTGAGAAGACTTGAGAAAAATATTTACCAAGAAGATCACTTTGGGGTTTCAGATCTTGCCTAAGAAATTCATTCTATTAAGCGAGGTAAAAGGTCATTTTTCTATTTTCTACACTGAATAAAAACTGATATAGGATAATTTCGAAGTCCTTGGGCAATTCTGGTTGCTCTTGTACTGTAAGATGTAAAGTTTGTGGTACTGTTGAGGTTATTAAACAACAAAGAGAAATGGAGTATGTGATTTGTGTTTTGAAAGGTCTTGAAGAGATATATAACAGTTGGACTGCAAATATTGCTAATGGTACGTATGACATCTATTCACAAAGTCTTCTCTTTTGTCTTGCAACAAGAAGGATGCAATACATAGCATATTATTAAGATAAAAAATATTCTCAATATTTATAGTAATTAAGAAAAATATCATTAGAATCTTCCTATTCATTTAAGCATATCTTTATTTTCTTTTTAAAGGTTTAAGTTATTACAAAATAGAGATAATGAGAATGTAATTGGTGTGATTGATATCAATAAAATAATTATTTTCTTACATAGTTCAAGTTGGTATCATAGCCCTTGATCTTGGGAGTCATCTTTTTGCTGAAAGTCCTCATCGTCGTTGTTCACCTCGTCAGTGAGATTAGTGGTGGACCAAAATAGTGTGCCTCACTTGTCGCCACCATATACAAGGTTGTCGGGCCCTTTTGAGCACCCAAGGGCTGACGTCTCATTTGACTTTGATTTGGTTTTGTTGCCAAACAAGTCCTTTTTGTTCGGAATCAAAGTAATAAAGATTGAATCTTTATTATCTATTTGTTTTGTGTTTTTCAATGTCTAGTATGAAAGCTTTTAAAGAAAATTTTGATCATTTGAGAACAATGATTGAATCAATGACTAAGTCCTCTAGATTGTATACACTACCCCTGAAAGGTAAGAGTACATTCAATATTATTGACTCTATCTCATGGTTTGGATTCTTGATTTAAGAGCAACCAATCACATGACTCCTTTTCCTAAGCTCTTCAATTCGTATGTCAAGATGACCAGAGAACCACTCATTACAACTGCAAATGGTGATAGTGTTCCCAAATGTGAATCCGTGAATATTACTTTAGAATCATTTATTGCATTAAAAAATGTTTTATGTCCAACAACCAATAGTCTTATCTCTATACAAAAGATTTGAATGGTTTTGAAACTTTTTTCCTCTTCTTATTGTGTATTTCAGGACATTGTCATGAGGAAGACGATTTTAATTGGTAAGCAACAGAATGGGTTGTATCTATTGGAATCCAAGGGCCAAAATAAAACAAAGGTCATAAGCCAACAACCAACATCAGAAACATGAGCAAATATGACTTCATCATAAAAGACTTGGGCATCCTTCCTTCAAACTTATAAAATATTTGTTTCCTCATTTGTTCACTATTGAGTTTGTTGAGTCTTTCAAATGTGATAATTGTCACCTGTCAAAGCATATCGTACATCTTATCGCATAATTGGTAAAAAAGAGTAATTTCCAATTTGACTTGATTCAATCTGATGTTTGGAGATCTATTTTTGGAGTAAAAATGGTTTGTTATTAAGTCTGATAATGGTACCGAATATGTGAATCAAGAATTCTCCAAATTTGTTTCATAATGATATTGTTCATGAACTAACACATGTTTAACACTCCACCTCAAAATAGAGTTGCAAAAAGGAAAAATCGTCATCTTCTAGAGGTAACTAAAACCCTCCTTTTCTAATAGACATTGATGCCATAAAAATTCCTACCTCAGTACTAGAAGTCATGATATTGGACTCAATCCATGAGAGAGGAGATGGATGCTTTAGAAAGTAACTCAACATGGGAGAAAAGAGTAGCTTACAAATAGATATTTATAGTGAAACATAAGGCATATGGGTCAATAGACAATAGATAGTTATAAACCTAGACTGGTTGCAAAGAGGTGTGGAATTGATTGAGACTTTTTCACCTGTAGCAAAGATGAATACATTCATGTTGTTCTTGCTCTAGCAGCTCATTTTGGATGGGAATTACACTAGCTGGATGTGAAGAATGTCTTTCTTCATGGAAATTTAGAAGAAGTGTACATGGAGATTCCTCCCAGATTTGAAACTCATGGTGAAAGGAATAAGGTATACCTCTTAAAGAAGGATTTATATGGTCTTCAACAATCTCCAAGAGCATGGTTTGAGAGATTTACAAAAGCAACGACTTAGGATATAAGCAAAGTCAAGGTGATTATACTTTATTCCTAAACACTCTTACAGGTAAATTCACTATTGTTGGTATATGTGGATGACATTTATTACAGGAGATAATGAAATAGAGAAATTGCCTTTAAAGACAAAATTAGTGGCTCAATTTGAAATTGAAAACCTAAGAAAACTTAAGTATTTCTTTGGAATAGAGGTAGCTTATTTAAAAAAGGGGATTTTTCATCTCTCAAAGAAAATATATACTTGATTTGCTTAAAGAAATAAGTAAGTTGGGATGTAGAACCTGAGGAATTGCTATCGAACAAAATTGGAAAAAACCCAATACTAGAGATTAGTAGGAAAACTTTCTTATGTATCACACAAGGATAGACACTATATATTTCTTAAAAACAAGTCTAGTGACATGGAGAAGCAAAAAAACAAGATAGAGTATCCCACTCTAGCGTAGAAGCTGAATTTTGAGTCCTTGCTCAAGGTGTGTGTGAAGGACTTTGGATGAAGACTACACTTGATGACCTTAAAATAAAGGTTGACAGCCTATGTAACTGTACTGTTAATAACAAGTCAGTCATGAACAGTGCCCATAAAATCCAATGCAACATGATAGGACCACACATATATTGAAATTGATGGATACTTCATAAAAAATTATATTGATAGAGGTCTAGTGGTTACTACTCATGTCTCTAAGATAGCAGACATTCTCATTAAAGGGCTTCCTTTAGGGAAGATTCTAAGATCTTGTAGGCAAGTTGGAAATAATTGATATTCATTTACCAAATTGGGGGGAGGGGGGAGGGGGGGGGGGGGGAGTGTTGTAAATAGCATATTATTAAGATAAAAAATATTCTCAATATCTCTATATTAATTAGGAACAAATATCCTCATCATAACCTTCCTCTTCATTTCAGCATATTTTTTATTTCCTTTTTAAAGGTTTGGGTTATTACAAGTAGAGAATGTAATTGGTATTAATAAAATAACTTTATTTTCTTACATAGTTCAAGTAAGGACAACTTACTAGAAACCTTGAGGAAAATCCAAAGGTCATTTTTAATTCTGCAGACAGACAGAATTTCAAAACAACGAAAGAGGAAGATACCAAGGTTGTGGACTTACCAAACAACACAAATATTGCAACAAAATGTTACACTTTTTTTAAAAAGGGCTTCCTCCTGGATATAAGTCCGGGAATCACATTCATTGATAACAAATCATCAAGCTCACAACAATCTCAGGGGAGTATGTCTTCAACAATTCAGAATAATATCAAGCATGAAGCTAAAAGGGACCAACTCAGTCCAAAACAAGCGAAGCAACTACTTAACTTGCTAGTACAACATCTCAGATCACTAGGTCAGAATTTTAATAGTGTTAACCAAGTCAATCCTACTTCTTCATGTGTTGGCGGGTCATATACTCAACATCAACATGCAACAAGCCAGTTAGTTAATTCCTAGACAAACATGATTTCATGGATCCTTGATTTAGGAGTCAAAGATCATGTCAAACAATAAATCATATTTTGCTAGCTTCCACAGTATTAAAACAAGCAATGTACTTCAGCCAAATAGATCCATAATTTCTACCAAACAACTTGCTTTTGCAGCCATTTTCAACTCTTTAATATCTTGTACATACTAAGTTTACCTTCAATATCATATCTATTCAACAACTTGTTTCACTTTGAATTGTAAATTGTGTTTATCGTATTGAGGATGTACCTAAATTGAAGATGTTTGGGCTTTATGACTAACACAATGGACTCCATCTTCTTAGAGAACCAAAAGTGTCGTGTAAGTCACATTTTTCTATTCTAGTACACCTTCTGTTAACATTGCTCAATTCAAAACTGTTTTAATGTTTGATTTCTGGCCTTACAGACTTCGCAACCTTTCCAATAAGGTGATGGGCCCCATTTGTACAAATTATCCATGTGCCAAATATCTGAACAATAGAGTCTCTCATACCTATCATTTTACAAAACAATTGAAGTTTCCTTTTCCATCTAGCATATGCTTTGCAAAACAACCTTTTGATTTAATCCACAGTGATAATTGGGGGCCACTTTCCATTCTTCCTTGCATGGACACAAGTATTTTCTAACTATAGTCGATGCTTACACATGGTTGTTACTGTGAAAGCCAAAACTAAGACCAGGAAATTATTACATGACTTCACTATTTTTATCCAAACTAAATTTCATGCATGCATCAAGAGTGTAAGATCAGATATGGTAAAGAGTTTCAATGCCCTGATTTTTATGAAAAATTTGGACTGGCATAAAAATATCTGCATTGAAACTCCACATCAAATTTTGTAGTTTGAAAAAAGCATGGACATATATTGAATCTTGCAGCAGGATTGTCTTTTCATTCACATTTATCTTAATGTTTTAGGTCATTTGCTGTTGCACATGTCGTACACATTATAAATATGACTCATTCACCAATTCTTCACAACCTACAAATAAGGCACAAATCCTTTTATAATCAATAATATTTGGATTATATATGTATTATTAAAAACATTTTTATTTATTTATATGTACCTTTATTATTAGAGGATATTAGCTTCTTTGTTTATCATATTGATTTCATTTTCTCAACATAAAGCATTCTTGCTCAAAGTTACAAGACTTGAGAGTCTACACATGGAAACTCCAGAAACTCGTAAGAGTCTACTTCATATGAAAAATAAATATATGTAAATAACATAACCAGTTCCACTTTCAGACATTTAACATTTTCTGCAGAGGCATGAAACTGATAAAAAAAATTAGGTAAAAAGGACAACAACCAGGTACAACTTGCAGGATCAAAAGAACAGAACCAAGTCTATCTCACGTGAAAACAAAAGCAGAAGTGCTTACCTCTTTGCGCAAGAGAATGAGCAACATGCCTGAGCCTTCCCCAACACTATTCTTGTACTGATTCACATCTCCTCCACTAAAAACTACTGACCTATTGCTCGAAAAATATGTTATACTTGCAACCCTTCTCCCCACTAACTAACCTTAGTTATTGTAACCTCTTGTTTTTTCTTAAAATAAAATATTATAGTTATTTATTTGACTTAACTAAAATTATTTTATTGGGATTAACGAATAAAATAAAATATAATTTAGTTTATTGATTATTGTCTATGGAGCTTCTAGTACTTGTGAACTACAATGATTAACATATCTTCTCCGAAATGTTCCTTTTATTCCTCTAGCATTGTTTTATTGTACATCCAGTCAGCAGCTCGTCATATTGTTTCAAATCCAAGTTTCCATATATGCACCAAACACTATAGACAGTTGGCTGACTTTTTTTACCAAACAATTGGAACCTTTTGAGTTTTCAAAGCTTCTTTCCAATTTGGGAGTCCTAAATATTCACTCTCAAGCTTGTATTATGTAATTAGCTGTAAAATTAATTACAACTGTAGTAAACTGTAATTCTCTTGTAGAGGGAGCCACTGCCAGAAGTATAAATTGGCTGGATAACATGCTAATGATTACTAGAAAAAGGCAAGGCTTGGCCAGAAAATATGTAAGGTTGAAGGGGTTTGATGACAAGAGCTAAAGTTCAAAACCAAGGCGGAGGTAAATGATTTTGGTGAAAGGGGTGTGTTTAACCAATATCCAAAGTTCACACCTGAGGGGGAGGCAGATGATTTTAGAAGGATTCCAACCCTAAAAAATTTGAGCATAAGCCATATAAAATCAGAAAAACCTCCTAAACAAATAAATGGGACACGACATAAGAAAAGGGATAAAGTGAGGGGCTTCCCCCTGATTAGAATAGTGAATATTAACTGTGAACGTGTGATAGCAGCTGTGATTTTCAATGATATCCAGGTATCACTACTGCTCCAAGAAATTGTGATGTGATGATGAGCTAAAAGAACCATGGGTGACCAATCAATAACCATGCCGTCTTGTAACAGCACAAAATGCTGCTATTACCTGCCCTAAAACCTCACATCTAAATTACATTATTCACACCTTAATATATCCAATTTAGCATGGGGAGACCAAACAACAGCATACTGCTATTAACTACCCTAAAACCTCACATCTAAATTATATTATTCACATAAATTTATCCAATTTACCGCACCCAAACGAGATCAAAACAAAATAAGGCTTGAGGTGAAAACATAAGGATTATTTACAACAACAAAAAATGGAGGGGGGAGGGGGGACCTAGACCAACTAACCAGTCTTCTGAGGAGTAACAAATTTTGCCTTTTTCTCAGGGACAGGTGTTTTCTTAGAAGATTCAATCTTCCGCTTATTGCCTTCTTCAATCTATATGAGAAAAAAATGAAAGTTATATTCAAAACCAACCACACAAATGGAACACCTCATTAGTCGATCCTTACCTTCTTGGGTGTCTCCTCATCAGATTCATCGTCATCACCATCCTCATCCTCCTCCTCCTCATCATCATCATCACTATCCTCATCACCTTCACTACTTTCTATGTCACCATTTGCTGTGGGCTGAACAATATATTATTCCAGAAAAATAACAATCAACTAAATAAACTTAAATATCAATCATTAAAAAATTCCTTCAATCCAAAGTCAACTAATCAGAATAGCAAGCCCATACCAGATTAAACAACATAGAGAAGAAACACAATGCCCCTGAGAATAATTACCCAGCTAACAAACATGTAGTATAGAAAGCATATTTCAAAAATCTTACTTCAACCAAACAGTTGACAATTCTTATCATGACAAGTTGACTAAATAATGAATGAATGATTATAAGGACAGATTGGACAACCAATAACATAACTCAACTACAATCATCATCAATAAATTTTGTATTCACACACTGATATCTGATGACAACGGATATTCACAATGAACATAAGAAAACCAAAATAGATGAGTAAACATACATGAGAAAACAAAGCAATGTTTTTACTGCCAAACAATCAAGTTTCTCTCATACCTAGTAAGTCATGGTAATGCATTTTTGTTACAAACATCTACACCTTGTTCTGTTGCCCTTTTTCACACCAATCAGTAATATTTAGGATTTGAATTTTTCAAAACATATCAGTTAATTAACAGCAGCATAAAAATTAGATACCATCAAACAAATCATGCTAGAGTAAAGAACATCAGCAGTCTATTATAAAAGTCATTTTCTAGATTATACAGATACCTTATCTTCACTTGAATCATCATCATCATCAGATTCGGATGAATCTTCATCTTCGACATTTGTATCCTTTTCCTTAGCCTTTTCATTCTTCCTTGGATCTGCTATCTTCTTCTGTTTAGCCTCATCAAGTTTGACACCATTCTTCACCTTAAACTCATGTTTCCCTACGTAAATGGTTCACAATATACACTAGATAAACTGTTTTATGACATTATAGCGACAACAGACGGAAATATTTTACCATTGGCAGCACTAACTGGAATATCTTCATCAAAATCTGAAAGAAATACATTAGAATAAGTTCAGTTAGTAATAATAATAACAACAACAACAATACGGATAATATTCTAGAAAAAGTATCTCACCGTCAGAATCTTCATCATTATCAGTAATGATAAAAAAAGAATGAAGTTAAGGACACATATTAGCATTATTAGTAAGGAGATCACAGAATGGATTAGAGACTGTCAAGAGAAAATATGTTTTCATGTCAAAGTAAAATAGTATTAAAAGGATATGACTCCGACTGAGATTGAGCTTTGAATCCGGTAAAGAAGACACTCCCATTTTTCCAGCTATGGGATAGCTCAAATTCCTTCTCAAATATTAAATCATAAGATATTTGAGGAAATTTATCAGAAGAAAGAGTTCCAAGCACAAGCTTCTGGTTACCAAACTTCACGTTCAGGGCTACCAGTTCACCTCCTTTAGCCTTAGTCACATCCCCCAGGCATGCCTGTGAAATGATGATTTAATCATTTAAACAAAACCATTATTAATTCTAAGTAAGCTTGATGACCCAATGTTCATTTGTTAATAAATAAAGATATACATTTGAAAGGTGGATAATCTTGTCATCTCCTGGATCGACCTTGAGAGATTGTCCACTTTTCACTTCAACACCTAAAAAGGATAGAAAATAGAAATATGATGCTAATTTAATAATACTTTTTGTCCCATGAATATAACACTAAATGCGATTTTTTTCTGCAATTTTGGAATCATACGACGCGATTCAATCACAAAAGTATGATTTAACTCCATTCTCCACCGCAACCTAAGATATCTTTCAACAGGATGAATAAACCCAAATAGAGAAACAAATTTAATTACTTTTGCAATTGCAAATAGTTTTACACTCCCAGGACCCACCTTTAAAACCTCAACATTAAATTTTAATGTAAAATTACACAATCAATTTTTCTCCTAATATAAACTTTGGGGTCAAATACTTCAATGACACACTTCAAAATTTGGTAGAAAGATGAAGTTCTTCACAGACTCCATTACTGGCCAAATGAACTATATGAAGTGATTAATAAATTAATAGAAAGTGGCACCGGTGGCCTATAACATGTGTGATGGTTGGTAACAATAATTGTTAAGAGTTGAGTAAAGAGTGGCTAAACTATAGAAACACTGATCACATCCGTACCAGTATTAAACAGAAACCAAACTTCACAAAACCTAAGGACAATTACCATACATAATGAAATGCAGGAATTAGAAAAAAAAAAAAAAAACCGTCTATGCATGAAGATATTGGATTATCTAATAAACATAGTAAAATCACAATTTCAACACATTCTAACAAAACTGAAGGAATGCTTCGCTCCCCGAAAAATGAAAAAGAAATCAACCATGAGTACTGTGCTAGGTTAATAAATTTATACAGTAAACAATTGTAAGAAGAAGACATCAGAATAAAAACACACGAAATAGAAGATAAATGACGAGGGTAACCAAACGAAGAGCGAACTGAAAAAGAAACGCTGTTACCCCAAAACTCCATGGATGCAGACACAATTCAAGGAAGAAGAAATGTTTCCAGAAGAAGCCTAACAGTTTCAGAGTCCTTGATGGAATGGATTTATTTAGGGCATTCCTTTCTTACATATTAGTTTACATTTTGAATTTGAAAAAATTATTACTTTTATAAAACTTTTTTATTTACTGGTCGAAGTTTCTCACACTTTTTTTATAACAACTGACGAAACCATGGGCTCAGATTTTTTATTCTCATAATTTATTATTTTTATGAATAATTATTTAAAAAAGAAAAAATATTAGAATAAAAAATTATATCTATATGTAAAAATATTTATTATTTAAAATAAATAAAATTTATTTAATTATTTAGTTTATTAATAAATAAATTGCAAGTAAAATGTTTTTTTGGTATATTTTGCTTCAAGCAAAGTTTTCTTTTGCATATTTCGCTTAAAGGAGAAAATTCTTGCTCAAACAATAAAATGGTAAAAATTTTTGAGTTTGTTTTTGTTCAAACGTAGACAATCTCATTCAGATGAAATCCATTTTCGTTCAAACGAAAGAAAATCTCGCTTAAACAAAAATAGGATGAATTTTGAGGTATTTTTTAGTTGATTTTTGATTAAGTAAGAGAATTATTTTCAAGCAAAATTATTTTTACTCAAAATAAAAAAACTTAAATTTTAAAAATTTTGTTTTGTGCTCTTTTTTATTGTTTATTTTTAATTAATTTTTATGTGAATTTTAATTATAAAATTAATTGAAAAATCTTTGATTTTTATGTGTTTATGTAATTTTTGGTTTATTTGCTTAGTAAGCTTTGTTACAAGTAAATCATATAAAGCAAGGAGGAAGGTACATTTAATAATTTCAAAGAACTATATAAACCTCCTAAATGTGAAAAGACAAAAGTAATGAATATATTTATCATGAGAAACAAAATGTGAACAAATATTTCTTGCATATGACTTAGATAAAGTACTATATTAATTTAGCTTCTCTTTTAATTTGAGGACTATGCATTGCTTTGGTGGAACTGAATCCAAAAAGACATTAAAAAGGATAAAAATGTATCATTCACGTTATATATGAGGAAATTTTTTATCCTAACCTATTAAGGAAATAATAATTATCAAATTATATGCAATTAATTTAATAATGATAGAATCTCATTATTAGTATCATACTTAATTATATTCTAATTTGGAGGGAGAAACTTCCTTATATATTTCCTATACATGAAGTGATATACACACATAAGAGAATAAGAAACCTTTCTTCTTCTTACCATTTTTTATCATTTTCTTATCTAACCTATTAACCAAAGGATGTGTCTCAAACACCAAATTTTTTATCAAAGAACTAAGAGTATTGACAAAACAACGAAGAGAATGAAGACTACATTAATCAAGGTAAAGATTACAGATTTTTTTGAAGTTCAGGCTGCTATGGTTGTTAAGTTTTATAGAGTTATACATGTTATGAAGGGAGCTCAAAAGATGAGGCTTACTAATGTCTGACTTGAATGTGATTTATGTCTTGGTTTGTGCTACATTTACTGCTAGGACTACTTTCGTGGATGTTTCGTAATCGATTGAATATTTGTCTTAATTACCATATTTTTCGTGAAGGAAATGCATGTGTTGATAAGTTGATTAATTTATGATTTTTTTTCATAGATAACCATTTCTTTAGTACAACAGGCTTCCATCTAATATGTTTTTAAAAAATTTTATGAATCTGTATAGTTTACCTATGTATCTTTTTGTTAGCATATGAGTTTTGGTCTAGTTCCCCCATATTTTTGTATTTTTTGTAATAATATTTTTTTGACAGATGATTGTTGTTACTTGAGGTGTCAGTATAACTGAAATGTCAAGTTGTATAATGATACCTAACATAACATTTTTTATAAATAAAATAAAATGAACCCCACCATGACTAAATTCATTAATGTCCTGGATAGAAATACATAGGTGGTAGAACTCCAATACTACAGCTCCTTAGAGGAAGTAAAGCATCAAGATTATAAAGTGAAAATACACATTCAAAGAAGGAAAACCTGAAAAAAAAAAAAAAGTCACTAAGGTAACTCGTACCACACTCAAAATTTGGAGAGGTAGTCTAAGATTTTATAAACACAAACTTTCACATGTGTTCACAAATCCAAATCCACCTCTTATCCTTTTTCTTTTTCCAACCTCTACCTCCTTCACGATATTATAACAATACAAAGATTGTAAAATGTTATAATAAATGTTTAGGATATGAACACTAACTTAGTCAGTTGTCCTACAAAGAGAACAACGATAATGTTGGATATTGAATATTTTTAAATTTTTTATTAATTTTATTAAAGGCAATTTTCTAACGGTGGACATCACAATGTATTAATATCTCTAAAACGCATAATCGGCTCCCAAATCCAAAATTTGTTTCAAAGATAATTTTTTTTTAAAATATTTTTTTATAGTTCTCTTTAATAAATTATCGTGGCTACCATCTTGTCGTGACTCTGCTTCATTTACATGAATGATCATTGACCATGCAACTCTTTCATTTTGGATTAATACTCACTTCCTTTCCTTTGAATAAATAATTATCAAAATTTATGTTTTCATTTTTTAATTAAGACTTGATTAATTTAAATGAATGATCATTACATTGTTTTCATTTTTGTTGCATCAATACTTTATTAATATACTATATCTCCGTGCGTTTCACGAGAAAAAAAAATCAAGTATTAATTATTTATGAAATATTATTAATACATTAATAAATAAATAAATAACTCTAATTTATCCTTATTTCAGTTGAATTTTTTTTTTTTTTCAATAAACACTCAGAAAGTGTCTTATAGCACCACCGTTTTAGGGTCAGTTGAAGAATTTGAGTCACTTTTGTTCCAATAAACACTCAGTAAGTGACTTATAGCACCACATGTAAAACTTTATGTTTTTAGTAAAATATTATTTTTTCGAAAAAATGATTAGAGTGAGACTTGTTAAAACTGTCTGTTTATAAATCAATATTTTTACACATTTTTATTTTATTTTTAAGCCTGAAATAATATTAATACTTTTATCTTTATTTTTTTTACCAAGAAAGTATCAAAATCATATTATTTAATAAAAACCCAAGTAAAGAGTAATAAACGCAAACACTTAATTTTATTTGAATAATTAAAATATTTTAAAATACGTAAAATAGAGTTAGCTTTAAAAAATACAAAAAAAAGAGAAAAAAATAATTGAAATAAAAATTAAGAAATATATTTTGTCTAAAAAATACATGTTCAGTGTGTAATTTAACACTTTTATTTACTAAAAGGCAAGATAAAAAGAATATCTTAATCCCACAAAAACTATAGCTCGATTCCTTTTTCCTTCGTATGCACCACATACCTACTTAGTTTGGGTGTTTTCTTCTTGCACCTCCACAGTTCCTTTCTGTACCTCTATGTTTTTTAATTTCAAAATTATCACTTGATAAAAAAGTATTTTTTTAATTTTATAATCTGTCCACTTCCAAATTAAACAAATTAAAATATAATTTTATATTTAAAATTGTAGAGTTTGAAATATATTTTTCTAGATTTTCAAATATCTTATTAATTTTACAATTTAGAATACAAATTGTAGAATTTTTAAAATACCTTCAAAAATTTATAATTTAAAATGCAAAGTTATATTTTAAATTTTTAGGATTACTAAGATGTTTTTTAATTCAGAAAACATAGTATGATCTCTATCATTTAGAATACAAAATTATATTTTAAATTGTAGAATTCAAAGTATTTTTTATTTATAATATAATTTTATATTTTAAATCTTATATTTCAAATCGGAGAGTTCAAAAAGTATCATTCCAAAAAAATACCTTCAAAATTTTATAATTTGAAAACATTAAATTAGACTTTTCATATGGAGTTAAAAAAAAAAATGGAGGTGCAGGAAGGAAACACCCTCATTTTACACCCATTCAACTCTTTTTTTCCGCATTCCTAACTCCCACATTTATTTTTTGGCAATTTTTTCTTACACCCAATTTTTTTTTAACCTGCACCCTGCATAGTTTTAAATTTCCGAATATACTTTTCATTCCGAAAATGAAAATCCATAATTAAAAAAAATACAATACATAAAAGTAAATCCAAAAGAGATTATTGTGTTTTAGAAATAAAAATGGAAACAAAAAGAAAAATCCCATTCTGAATAAAAAAGTCTGCAATATAAAAATTTTGTTCTGGAAAAAAAATTCAGAAACATATTCTGGAAAAGTTATCAAAAATGTATTTTTACATGTACCCCCATTTTATTTAAGGAAATTTTCGTTTTTTCATACTAAAATTGGGTGCAGTGATATGGTGCAGGAAGTAATTGTCTCCTTTTTTACACCTGTCGTTGGCCCTTTGCCAAAAAAAAAGGCCCAATGTTTTGTGGAACACTAAAACTAGTTTTTTACTTTAAAAGATGAGTTTTTTTTTTTTCTTTTTAAGAAGTCGTGGCTGCAGAGGTGTTTTTAATATCTTTTTTAGTGAAGTCCTCCTTGCAAACACAATTTTTTTTTTTTTTTTTTAATGTTTTGAACAATGTAATTAATTAATTATTTAAATTTTAAGATAATTAATTCATTATTTCTTAATTACTATTTTGGAGAGTTTATCATTTTAATGCAGACAAAGAGATTTAAAATAATTTATTTAAAACTAATTAAATTTAATTTATTAATGAAATTATATATAATCAAATCTCTATTAAATAAAATAAAATAAAATAAAATAAAATAAAATGAATATTATAAGTAGACACTTGCTTTTTCATTAACCTAATAATAAAGGTATTAGCTCTCTCAAAAATCCTAAATCAAAAACCTTAAATCATAAACTCTAAACCCTAAAATAAATATATAAATTAAAAGTAAAATAAAAATAAAAATTTATTAATAAATAAATGAGGTATTTCAGACACCTCAACCTAAAGTTATCACTACCCCCACCTAGTACCTTTTATAGATTATACAAATTAGCAGCTTTAAATACTAATCAAATAAAAAAAACAGCTCTTTAAAAAAATCAAGACCATACATTCAATTACACTACAATAAGAATTTCGATGTAATCTTTTTTTTTTTTTTAAATCTTATAATTTCTATATCTTCACAATTCATTTTCAATAATTAGTGATAGAAAATACAGGAAGAATAATAATAAAATAAAATAAAATAAACATAAAAATTATAAACTGAGAAGATAAAAAGAAATTTACTTTTGTATAGTCCCAACTGCATCATCACCTATGTGACACTTAAATGTGTAAAAGAGAATTTGTTCATCCAATGTTGACAGTTTTTAGTATACCTAAGGGATATGGATTGGAGAAGCTAGCGGTGGTGGTCGGTTCATTCACGTGGAGGCTTCTTTTTGGGTTCATTGGAGGCTGCATTGTTCTTGTGACACGACCATGGCGCTGTCATCTACAAAGCACTGTCTTCATCGTTTGGGAAAGATAACCAAAGTAATTGTTGCATGCAAATTTTCAGTACCAGTTAGCATTGACACGCATGCACTTCAAAATTATAACGGTAAAATTTATAGTGAGATAAAGAAAAAGTGTTAGTGTCATATTTCAACCAATGGATGAAGTCTTTTTCCACTAAGATATGTGTTGGTTTGAATGTTAGGTAATGGAAATTATAAATATAATTAATGTTGAATTAAAAGCAAGTGATTTTGTTTTTGGTTGGTTAGGTATTTTATTGTTTTGCTGTTGTTGTGAAGGTATGTTGCATTTATTTAAAAATTGAAGGTTTTTTTTTCTAGATGTATAAGAGTTGAATCATTAAGTTGATCACATTTATTTAATTATTTTTCTGATAAAAAAAATAAAAATCAATATAATAATTTTGGGAAAAAATGAAAAAATTAGTTGAGATACTTTGACTATTAAAGATTTTATTTATTTATAATTTTGAATTTTTTTATCATAAAGAAATTCATAATTTTGAAATAACATTATCAATAAAAAAATTGTAGTTTAAAAAAACTAATTTTAATCTTAATTTAGATTGATTTTTCTTTTGGAACATATGATTTTTTTTTATGTAATAATAGTTAAAAAACATCATAATGGTTAAAAGAACTAATGTAGTTTCAAGTTTGATTTTTATTATTTTGTATGAATAATGAATAAAATAATAGTTTTAATTATTACAAAGACATTTAAAATTATAAATATCATTTTGCCAATAAAAAATTATTTTTTCAAATGAATTTAATTTCTGTAATTTTTAAATATTATTATGAGGGATAAAAATCTCCACTGAATTGTTTATGAAAATATTAAACGTGTAAATATTGCTAATGAATATTTTTAACTATCATTATATTAAAATCATAAAAAAATATTATTTTTTAAATATAATGCATTTTTAAAACATCCACTATGTTCAACACCTTTTAAAAATATATATAATATTAAAATGGGATACTGATATCTTATTAATAGTACACTTTGCATTGGACAAATTCTACTTTACTAATAGTACAATTTCTTTTGACATATTTATTAAAAAAATTCACCTAGATAAAGGGATTTTATCTTAAAATCATCAACATCAGATATCAGTTATAACACTTATTAATAAAAAATATATTTTTATAGCACAAATTTCAATACATATAAAACTTACAAGTAAAAGAAAAATATAAGTGAAAGTAATACGAGAATAAAATTAAACATGACTATAAATTTTATTTTTTTTTTAAATATTAAAAAATATTTTTATCTCATCGTTCAACTTTAAAATTCTATACGTCTCTACTTCAGTTAATCTTATTATGGATAATATTTGGATAACATTGGTTAAAAAAATTTGGAAACGTAAGAACAATTATTCATTTAAAGGATGATTGATTTAAAGTTTGATCTTTGATTGTTTCAAAGATACTCTCATCAAGCTTCTCATTCTCTGACTTTTTGTCTAAAATCCTTGGTATGTCTATAATCGATTTAATATCTCTTTAATAATTAATTTTTTATTTTTTTGCAATATAAGAAAAAATATTATTTGTACTTTTTCACTTAAAGGTTAGTTTTAATTACTTTCTTTCTGATAAAAAAAAATGTTTGGTACCAGCTAAGAAACTATAAAGGAACTACATCAGATTTGTATACTCCATAACCAAGAATGCATCAAAACACATACCATGCACCCATCCTTCCTTATCCTTGCACCAGCTCCGTGTTGGTTATTAATTTTGATTTTATTACCCTTAAACTATTTTACTATTATATTCCATTAATGGTCAGTATACAGGCCTGTTATTCCTATTTTATAGCTTCCAGTAATTGTAATTTTATTATATATGAGATTGAGTAAATCAAAATGAACAAGATTAGTTTTGCAATTTTGTGTAATTACGTTTAATCATCAGTTGCTACAACCTTTTGCCTTCTCTTATTTCCTTCTATTAGTTCCTACAACTGGTATCAGAGCTAGTATGTTATCATGAACTCTACCCAATTATCAGTCCCTATCCTTAATGGAAAAAAATTACAATCGGTGGTGTGTGCAAATGAGAGTTTTGTTTGATTATCATGAGTTATGGGATGTAGTTGAGAGTGGAGTGTCTGCATTAGGTGATAATGCGACTGAGGCGCAACGAGTAGCGCATCGTGATCAGAAGAAGGACAATAAGGTTTTGTATCTCATCCATCAAAGGATGAAAGACGAGACGTTTGAGCAGATAGAAGGAGCAACAACTGCCAGTGAGGCTTGGATCATTTTGTCAACCAATTATAAAGGTGATGAAAAAATCAAGAGGGTGCGTCTTCAAACCCTAAGACGCCAATATGAATTGCTGCAGATGGAAACCACAGAGACTATTGATGTCTATATAAATAAAGTTATTCCCAAATTTGAACATGTTGTTGCCGTAATTGAAGAGGCCAAAGACATTTCAAAAATGACAGTAAGGTTATTGTCTGGTTCTCTACGAGTGCATGAGCATCGGATGAATGACAATAAGATTGAAAAACCAATTGAACAGGCTTTACAAGCACAAGTCTCAATTGATAGCTCCTATAATGAACATGGTAGCTATTTCAGCAAAGGTCGTGGTGACCAAAAATCATGGAGGTGCTTGGCGCGGGGAACGTGGTCGCGGAGGACGAGGGTGCATTTATAATAAATTAAATGTTGAGTGTTATAATTGCCATAAACGTGACCATTATGCAAATGAGTGGAGATCAAAAGGTGATAATCATGTTGCCAATTGTGCTCAAGAAGAAAGTAATCACGAACAAGATGAAGAGAATCATGCAGTACTAATGGCAGCCACATCAAATGAAACTCCAAACAATCAGACTTGGTATTTGGATACAGGTTGCACATATCACATGTGTGGTAAGAAGGAGTTGTTTGCAGATTTGGATGACTCATTTCGCACAAAAGTGAAATTCGGTGACGGCAGGTTCGTTCCGGTGACTGGAAAAAGGCGAATTCTTATCACATTGAAGAATGGTGATCACAGGTACATCTATGATGTTTTCTATGTATCTGATATGAAAAGTAATTTGTTGAGTATGGAGCAGCTGGCCGAGAAGGGTTATGTGATGCACATAGTTGAAAATAAATTATCAATTTTTGATAAAAAAAGGTAGTTTGATTTTTAAATCCTTTTTATCAAAAAACCGCATGTTTTATTCATATGGGTGATTTCAAGTGCTTGAATGCAATAGTGAATAATGAATCGTGGTTATGGCATTTACGCTTTGGGCACTTAAATTTCCAGAGTTTGGAAAATCTTTCTAAAAGAAATTTAGTGAATGGTTTACCTCATATTCATCACCCTGATCAATTGTGTGAGACTTGCATTTTTGGAAAGAATCACAGGATACCATTTGTTAAGGAGTTTTGGGAGCTTGTTCATACAGATGTTTGTGCCCCGATGAACATATCATCAGTTGGAGGTAATAAGTATTTTTTTAACCTTTATTGATGATTTGTAAGGAAAACTTGGATTTATGTATTGAAGAGCAAGGATGAGGTATTCCACTGCTTTAAAATATTTAAAGCATTTGTTGAAAGAGAGAGTGGCAGACAAATTCAGATGGTGCGTAGTGATGGAGGAGGTGAGTACAAGTCTAATGAATTCAAGAGGCACTGTGAAGAACTTGGGTTGCAACATAACATAATTTGCCCCTACACACCTCAACACAACACAACGGAATTGTTGAGAGAAAGAATAGAAGAATAATGGACATGGCGATGAGCATGCTTAAAGCGAAATGTATGCCAAATTATTTTTGGGCTGAGGCCGTAACATGTGCGGTATATTGATAAACAGATCACCCACTCGGAGTGTTCCTAACACAACTCCGATTGAGGCATGGAGTGGAATCAAACCCAATGTGCAACACTTGAAAGTATTTGGGTCCATTACTTATTCCCATGTCCCTAAGACAGCAAGATCGAAGTTGGATGATAAGGCACTGAAGACCATTTTCATTGGTTATAAAAATGGAGGATACAAACTGTATAATCCAATGACAAAGAAGGTGATTATTAGTCGTGATGTTACATTTGCCGAAGATGAGGAATGACAATGGAATGCAACAACTGAAATGGAATCGAAAAAACGATATATTTACGTTTTGAACGATGACGTGGAAGATGGAGTCACTCTTGAAGCTTCAACCTGAAGTTGTAGTTCAACCTGAAGTTGTAATTCAACCTGAAGTTGCAACTATGATGGAGCGACCAAGAAGGTAGCAGCGACAACCTGTACACCTTCAAAATTGCAAAGTAAATCTTGATGATGAAGTTGATGACAACGGAGATTTGGTTCACTTTGCTTTTCTTACAGAATCAGAACCTGTGAGACTTGCCATTGTCATTCAACACCCCAAATGGCAAAGGTTATGAATGAAGAATTGATGGCGATTGAGAAAAACAATATCATGACTCAAATTGGAAAGGTGGTTCCAAATCAGAATTAAGGGAGGATGTTGGTTATTAATTTTGATTGTATTACCCTTAAACTATTTTACCGTTATATTGCATTAATGGTCAGTAATTGTAATTTTATTATATATGAGATTGAGTAAATCAAAATAAACAAGATTAATTTTGCAATTTTGTGCAATTACGTTTAATCAGTTGCTATAACCTTTTGTTTTCTCTTATTTCCTTCAATTAGTTCCTACACTCCGAACCCTCACTCATTTCTTGAATATTAGAATGATTTACTAGACGTGCATTACTCTAAAACTTCATCATAATATATATATATATATATATATATATATAATAAATTTAAATTTTTTAATTATTTTTTATCTCTCACAGTGTAACTTATATTAATTTTATCTACCACGACCTTACAATATCTCTCATCATCATTTTAATTTATTTAAAAAAAAAACAAAAACACCAATAAAAAAAGAGAAATAAATTTGCACTTCTATAACTTTTGTAACACATTTGAATAGAAAGAATAGTTATATTTGTATACTTAATTTTCAGTAATGTCTTTCTTTAACATTATTTTCTTATTATATTTTATTCTCAAGATATATCATTTATCACATTGCTATTTTTTTTATCTCTTTTTCATCCATTCATCGAGAAGAAGTGTATGTGTTGATCAAGGTTCCTATAAAAGGAATCAACTAAAATAAATGGAGACAGTCATATATTTAATATTTTAAACTAAGACAGTAAAAAATAGTTTGACCCAAAAGACAAATAAATAAGATGTAGTTTATTTACATAATTAAAATAAAACAAGAACACTACAACGGTAATGACATCGATGAT
Organism: Phaseolus vulgaris; assembly: GCF_051622355.1. Taxonomy (NCBI): domain Eukaryota; kingdom Viridiplantae; phylum Streptophyta; class Magnoliopsida; order Fabales; family Fabaceae; genus Phaseolus; species Phaseolus vulgaris. The sequence goes on from NC_143498.1 coordinate 48,205,236, forward strand.
TATGGTTCAAGATATGTCTGAAATACCCGAACCCTAATGAATAGTAACCATGTCACACCATTGAATGGATCAAAAGAAAACACCAGCAGGTCCAGGTGCATATCCTCCCACTTCCATGTGATTAAACCCATGGTGGCTTACGATGCTCCCATCAGGAAACATGAAGTTCTGAAGCATGGGTGGCTGAATCAGCGGTTGTGGGAACACCTGAGGAGGGTGCGGGTGATGTAGCAGATTGGAAGAGTTGGAAGAGGAAGGAGCCCCAGGAAAAAACTGACAAGTCTGGTTTGTTGCACTCTCAAGCATGGCCCTCTCAGCAAGACGCGCAACCAGTTTCTTCAGCTCCTCCAAGGACGCCTTGTACTGCTCCATCTGGGCTGGGCTCATTTCCTCGATGGGCTGAACCCACCATTGCTTGGACTGTGAGTCCTTCTTCATGCGATTCAGCTCCTCCCCGCGCTGCTTTCCCGCCTCCAATTGGGCGTTGATCTGAGTGAGCTGCGCGTTGAGGTCACACACGTTGGCCAGGCGGTGAGCCTCGATGAACTGCATGGTGCCCATGTCCTGCGGTGGGGGACGTGCGAGGTAGCTGTCAGTCACGGCGTCGACGTTAGGGTGACCGAAGGAGAAGACCTTCTCTCCGGGGGAGAACACAACAAGTGCCACGTCGGCAGCACAGAGAGTGCAAAGCTCACTGGCTTTCTTGAAGAGTCCGGTACGGCGCTTGGAGAAGGTGACTTGGAGGTTGCTCTCGTTGCTCATTTTCTTCATCTCGATCTTCTGACGGCCACGGCTTTTCTTTGTGTCTGAAGACATGGTGGTGAACGGAGAAAAAACAACAGTAATGAACGTAAAGGTTATAGCCAGGCTTAGGGCATCATTGTTTATAATTAATTAAATATTAGTAAATTTTATTTTTATAATAATTATATAATATACACGATTATTATTATTATTATTAAAATATAATATACATATCTAGGACAAATCAAATTACCAAAACAACAGTTTTAACAAATTCATTCCCCATTCTCATATTTCTCTTTTAAATCCAATTCTAATAAAACTTTTAACAGTCAGATTTGAAGAAAATAAGAAATAAAGTTAATATTAAATTTATTAAAATTATTCTTGAAGTGACTAGATCCTTCCTCATATAATTTATGGATTATTAATATATTAATTTGACAATATATTAATTTTATAATAAGAAATCAAATGACTATTCATCATTATACTAAATTTAATATAAATTACACATTAATTAAAAAAATAAAAAAATCATAATTAGCAATTGATTAATAAATATAAATTAATATATCAATTAATAAATTTATAAATTAGTATATCTAATTATAAAAATAAATTAATAAATTTATGATTTATTATAATAATTCATAAAATAAAATTCATATAAAATAAATTAATATTTCTTAGTATAGTAATTAATAAATGTAAATAATACTGTAATTAATAAATACAAAATTAATATATTTATTGATAAGGAGACTGATTAAGAAATATATAATAATATGTTAATAAATTACTATATTAACAAGTTATCTTGATATTCAATAGAAAAATAATAATAATTATTATAATAAATGGATTTATTATAGTAAATTACATAGCTTTTTTCCTGAGATATCTACTCGCTACATTATTTTCTATTATTTTATGAAAATTAAGTGTAAAATACACTTTCTTTGTTTGAGAGATGCGGTATTATTCGTCATTCTCATATTATTGTTAAAAATTTATTCTATTTAACTCAACATACAGTAATTACATTTTATTTTATTTAAATATATGTACTAGATAATTATATGCAGCAAGCTTTGGAACTTATAAGAGAGGTTGTGTTGGTGTACATGGAGCAATGGACTATGAAAAAGGTGATGAATTGTGCAGGGCAGAGGTTGTGAGTTTGAAACTTAGTAAGACCTATATGCAGCTTTTGGAGTTTTAATCGCAGCTTTTTTTGCACCTAATTGCTCATATGAGTGTGCCAAATGCAGCAATGGTAAGGGGGCAGCTGTTTTTGTTTAGAATTATTAGGTGGAATGCTTGGAATGTTATTTCATTCTTGGTGCTCTCACGGCATTATTGACTTTTATGCAGTTTTAGTTATTGTAGCTACTTTGTGATGTTAGTAAGTATTTAAACATAAAATAGTAATAATTGATTACTTATATTAAATTAATATAAGGTATAGATAAATTTGTTTTTTTTTTATGATGTTAGTGATGTATGATTTGGTTTCGAATTCGTTTGTTTAAGTGAGATTAGTATACAAGGAATCTAAGAATTCATAGACATCTTCGTATCAATAATAATTTAATATAAAGTAAATTGAAATATAGGTAAAAATACTTACATCACAAAAAATTGAATTATATGTATATTGAGCTCCTGATCCACAACTGCAAATTCTAATAAATTTGAAACGTATATGTACAGTAGCATGTCAGTGTTTATTTCAAAAAACCTATCATCCCAGAGAATGTCTATTAGGTCTTGACCGATATGTCTAACAACTACAACTAAGGAAGTTATAGGATCATCAATCGGAACCTCATGCTTCTTTTTCGGACTTGGTTTCCAAAGAGGTTCTACAAGATAAAGAATATTTGTAATAAATTAGATATAATATATAAATATAATTAATATAATGAAATAAAATTATTACCAGAGGTTCTAGGATAATTCGAATGAGGTGTTTGGGCCAGACTACGAATGTTTGAAATGCATCGACCACAGTTGTTACCTCATCTGAAGGTAGTGGAACACAAACATCAGCTACTCGTACTCTTTCCACCGTTACCTTCACCATATTAGGGGGAGAGAGGAACGTTATGTAAGGTGGTGACCTTACATATCACTGTTTGGAGGGTGTTATAAAATATGCTAGCCACCAAGAATAATTTGGTGAGGAGAGGTGTAGTGATCGAGAATAATATGTGTGTTTTGTGCGGGATGGAAGAGGATTCTTGCAGCCATGCAGCCATCAAGTGCAGGTTAGCTTGGCTTGTCTAGAGTCAGTGCTATGCTTGGTTAGGTTTGGCAGACCATTTTGATCCGCGTGTTCATTTTCAACAGTTTAGGTTGTGTAACGCACTTGAATCTGTTAATATGGTGTGGAGGACAATTTGGATCGCTATAGCAAGCGGGATTTGGAGTCTCAAGAATAAGATAATCTTTAAAGGAGGGGTGATGGGTGTTTCAGAAGTGTTTGCTCTTATTCATTTAAAAGTTTGGTCGTGGGTCATCTCCAAGGTATCATTAGTTTATTTTTCTTACTCTAACCGGTGTCTTGAACCTCTGGTATGCATGAATATGATTTAGTGTTGTTTTTGTGTGTTGGATTTATCTTAAATGTTTGACTGGATATTGGCTTAGATCTTTCTTTGTCCTCAGGGGATAAGTAAGTTTTGTATAAGGGTTGAACTACCCAACCACATTGTGTAAATCAGAAATGAATACAAGCACAAAAGGGTCCATGCCTGTAGTAATTTATCTGGGACAAATCATGGGAAGTTGGCTTGGATGGGTAGTGTAAAATAAAAAAATTAGTTATGTGAAGTGCACCCTAGGGTGGAAGTCATTTTTGGGCTTAGTCTAGCAAGTTTTTAGCCTGATTGTTACAACAATGGGGTATACTTAGGTTTAATGACATAGCTACATAATGTTCTCTTCGCTGCCATCTAACAATATGTATTTTTGCACAAATGTTGTATCTATGTCGATTGTAATATCTTAGTTGCACATTGAGAGTTTTTTTGTGAGTTACCTTTTTATTAGAGTTAGATTGGTGCATAATGCAATATCTTCCCCTACAATATTGTGTATATGGATTAGGATACCTCATGTATCTTCTTTATTTATATATTTTTTTCTGATTAGAAAAAAATTAAAATTTCTAACAATTATTTTATATTGTGATATTTAAGTAACTTAATATTCTTATTTGCTGATAAAAAAAAACAATTTCTTTATTCTTTAACCTAATAATAGACGTATTAGCGTGGCAATAGGTTCCTTTTAAGAACACAAGCCATATATCACCTGTACAAAACAACCCTTTTATCATAAAACCTCATATTAAAATAACAATAAGTTGAATTTCAGAATTATTTATTTATTTTAACCTAATTATGTTTTATTTACTTAATTTATATTATATAATAGTATAATTATTACTGGACAAAATCATTATTAGACTTAATTAGACTTAATTACAGGAATATAATCACTATTAATGAATCTATAATTAGACTTAATTATAGGAATATAATCACTATTAATGGGTCTATAATTAGTCTTAATTACAGATGTTATGTGAGAAAAAGAATCTGTACGGTTTTGTACGGTTCTAATGCTATGGTTATATATATGTATCATTGCTATAGATGAAAGACAGATTGAATAAAACAGAGAATATTCTTTCATGGTATCAGAGCACAAAACTCTGATACCCGACAAACACAAAGCAAAGGCAACGGTGCACAACCATGGCAGATGCACCAGAAAAGAATAATGCCAACAAAGCAGAGCACGAAGGAGGAGGTGCTAAGAAGACCTACTCGTCATATGATCTCAACGCGAGTGACAATCCCGGAAACATAATCACGCAAGTCCAATTGCGCGGAGAAAATTACGACGAATGGGCAAGAGCAGTAAAGATCTCGCTTCGTGCCCGGAGAAAATGGGGCTTCATTGATGGAACACATATCCAACCAGAGGATGAGACACCCGACCTTGAAGATTGGTGGACCGTGCAGTCCATGATTGTATCTTGGATTCTAAACACCATTGAACCAAGCTTACGATCCACAGTAGCATATGCTGAGACTGCACATAACTTGTGGGAAGACATTAAAGAAAGATTCTTGGTCGTGAATGGACCTAGAATTCAACAACTAAGGTCGGACTTGTCAAGATGCAAGCAGGAGGGAATGGTGGCGGCAACTTACTTTGGAAAATTGAAGGTCCTTTGGGATGAGCTTGCTAACAGTGACAAAATTCCATCTTGTACGTGTGGTGGATGCAAGTGTGGGATTGGTGCTCAGTTGGAAAAACGAAGGGAGGAGGAGAAGGTTCATCAACTCCTTATGGGGTTGGATGACGCAAGCTACTGGACAGTAAGATCAAACATTTATGCCTCAGATCCATTGCCGTCTCTGAACCGCGTATATGCTATGTTGGTACAAGAAGAAAGAGTGAGAATGATGGCCAAATCAACGGAAGAAAGGGGGTTGGTCGTGGGTCTCGCGATGCAGGCCAACTACAAAGAAAAAGGGCGTGGAGATATGGTAGAAAAATTAATGACGTGAAGTCATTGCGGTAAAAATGGTCATGACATGAAGGGATGCTTCCAATTGATCGGATATCCCGAATGGTGGGGTGACAGACCAAAAAGTGAAGGCAAATGGAACGGCAGGGGACGCCAAGGGATGCGAAACAAAGGTAACCCGACACGTGCAAATGTGGCACACGCTAGTGGAAGCAACAGTCAAGCCAACAATGACGACAAGAAACTTGAGATGGCAGGTCTGACCAATGAACAATGGAAGGTACTGGTTGATATGATCAGCAAACAAAAATCAAAGGAATCAGAGAAAATGACTAGTAAGAGCATTTGGGATTTGTGGATTGTTGACAGTGGGGCATCAAACCATATGACCGGGTCACTGGAAAATTTGAGTGAAAAGGAAACTATACAAAGGTGCCCCGTAGGGTTACCCGATGGTGAACGTGTTCTAGCTTGCGAACAGGGAACAATGACTCTTGAAGAAGGACTTGAATTGAAAAATGTCCTTTATGTTCCCAAATTAAAATGCAATTTACTTTCAGTACCTCAATTGACGGATGAAGAAAATTGTGTTGTAACATTCACTGATAAATTGTGTATTATACAGGACCGCACTTCGAGGACGCTGATTGGAGCAGGTGAACGGAAAGATGGGCTTTATTGGTATCGTGGGGTACGGAAGACTCAAGCATGTCATGTCAAGATGGAAAATCAACTAGCACTTTGACACCAAAGATTAGGACATCCGTCATTTCAGATTGTGCAAATGCTTCCTGATATAAGTGGGAAATGTACTCGTGATGAGTTGAATACAGTTTGTGAAGTTTGTGAAAAATCGAAACAAACGAGAGATAAGTTTTTCTTAAGTGCGCATCAAGCTTTGAATATTTTTTATTTAATTCATTGTGACTTATGGGGTCCTTATAAAACTCCTTCATCCTGTGGTGCTTCATATTTTTTGACAATTGTGGATGATTGTTCACGGGCAGTTTGGATCTATTTGTTAAAAGAAAAAACAGAGGTATCAGTGACTTTGAAAAAAAATTTCACACTCGTTGAGAGGCAATACAACAAATGTGTTAAAATGGTTCGCTCTGACAATGGAACCGAATTCATGTGTCTAAAACACTATTTCATTCAACAAGGCATCCTTCACCAAACTTCCTGGGTCGGGACCCCGCAACAAAATGGACGCGTCGAACGCAAGCATCGGCATATTCTGAATGTTGCTCGGTCATTACGGTTTCAAGGCAATCTTCCCATTAAATTTTGGGGGGAATGCGTTTTGACTGCAGGCTACTTAATCAATCTCACACCATCCTCCATTCTAAAAGGAAAAACCCCTTATGAAGTGATCCATGGATGTGTACCCAGCTACGCGCACTTACGAGTATTTGGTTCATTATGTTATGCTCATAATCAAAATAGACAGCGGGATAAATTTGATAGTCGTAGCCGAAAATGTGTGTTTGTCGGGTATCCATATGGCCAAAAAGGATGGAAATTATTTGATTTGGAAACATAAACTTTCTTTGTCTCTCGTTGATGTACATTTTTTCGAAAATAAATTTCCATATTTTGAAGCCAAAAAGATGGACACTGCACCACCATTGCAAAACCCAATTATTGCCAACTCTTTAGAAACTGGAACGGACCCACATTTTCTTCATGAAGTTGTCTCCTCAAACCTAGATGAATGCATCGTCAACCAACCCATTGCATCTCCCATCCCAGCCAAGGAGGATGCTACCCTCACAGATGACTTCGACCACACTATCAACGACTCCGATCCGTGTATAGAAGCCTCGACGCTACCCGCGGATCCACCGCCGCTGACGGCCGCGGTTCCCCTTGGGCGAGGGCATCGCGCGAAGCTGCCTTCCGTACGATTACGCGATTTTGTCGCAGCCACCACGATACCGTCAAGCCCCTCTGTTCCGTCACCTCCTTCAACAGAATCCTCAGGTGTTTCGTATCCTATACATGATTTTGTGAATTGTGATTCCTTTTCTAACCATCATCAAAGTTTTCTTGCCTCTTTACACACCGAGCAGGAACCCCTGTTCTTTTCTCAAGCGGTCCAAGAACCCCGGTGGCGTGATGCTATGGCATAGGAGATTCATGCTCTCGAACTCAATGACACCTGGAAACTCACCGCTCTCCCTCCTGGAAAGAAGGCACTTGGGTGTAAATGGATCTACAAAATCAAATACAACTCGAATGGAACAATTGAAAGATTCAAGGCTCGATTGGTAATTCTTGGCAATCATCAAGTGGAGGGTTTGGATTACAACGAGACGTTTTCTCCTGTCGTAAAGACGGTAACCATTCGCACAACTCTAGCAGTAGCAGCCGCAAAAGATTGGGAGCTTCATCAGATGGACGTTCACAATGCGTTTCTCCATGGTGATCTTGATGATGAGGTTTATATGAAACTCCCTCCTGGCTTCCAAGAATCTCAACCAGGGACAGTGTGCAAGCTTCAAAAGTCTCTATATGGCCTCCGACAGGCCCCCAGGTGTTGGTTTGCTAAACTATCTTCTTCTCTCACTCGTTACGGCTTCCAACAATCCCCGAAGGATCATTCCCTGTTTACTCTCAATAATAATGACATATAGTTGGTTGTGCTAGTCTACGTTGATGATCTTGTGATTGCAGGGAATAATGGTACTGTCATCCAATGTTTTAAAGGCTACTTAAATCAATGCTTTCATATGAAAGATTTAGGCCGCCTCAAGTACTTCCTGGGGGTTGAAGTTGCTCGCTCCCCCAACGGAATCTTCCTTTGTCAGAGGAAATATGCCTTAGATATCATTACTGAAGTCGGATTGTTGGGTGCGAAGCCCGCCACTACACCATGTGAAGAAAATCACAAATTGAGCTCTGCTACTGGTTCTTTTCTTTCTGACCCGGCTACTTATTGTAGACTTGTTGGGAGGTTAATTTATTTGTGTTTCACTCGACCTGACCTTGCCTACAGTGTCCAAGCTTTATCTCAATTTATGCAAAATCCACGCTCCGAGCATTGGCAAGCTGCTCTTCGTGTTGTTCGATATTTAAAGGGGCATCCTGGACAAGGAATACTCCTACCTCGAGATAACAACTTACAACTCTTTGGGTGGTGTGATTCTGATTGGGCAAGTTGTCCACTGACACGGAAATCTCTCACCGGATGGTTTATTCAACTCGGCACTTCCCCAATCTCTTGGAAAACCCAGAAACAACAAACGGTTTCTGCCTCCTCTGCTGAGGCTGAATATCGATCAATGGCTAAGACCACCCGAGAATTAAAGTGGATTAAAGACATTCTCGCTTCTCTACATGTTCCTCATCCTGACCCAATTCGTCTTTATTGTGATAGTCAAGCAGCACTTCACATTGCTAAAAACCCGGTCTTCCACGAACGCACCAAACACATTGAAGTTGACTGCCACTTTGTTCGAGATGAAATCATTCACAAGCGCTTTCTTCCATCCTATGTGCCCACACATACACAACTAGCTGACCTTTTCACCAAAGCTCTCGGTGCTAAAAAGTTTGGAGCCATCTTGGTCAAGTTGGGCATTCAAGACTTACATGCTCCAACTTGAAGAGATATTACCGGACAAAATCATTATTAGACTTAATTAGACTTAATTACAGGAATATAATCACTATTAATGAGCCTATAATTAGACTTAATTATAGGAATATAATCACTATTAATGGGTCTATAATTAGTCTTAATTACAGATGTTATGTGAGAAAAAGAATCTGTACGGTTCTGTACGATTCTAATGCTATGGTTATATATATATATATGAAAGAGAGATTGAATAAAACAGAGAATATTCTTTCAATAATATTTTCTTAAAAATATCTGAATTTATAATTTATTATTATTTTTTGTTTGTACTCTCAACACTTTGATAATAGTTATGATTTACTGTGATCTTTGATATTATGTCATTCATTTTAGTTATTGAACTATATATACTCTTTAAACAAAAAAGCAACAAAGGTTTAAAATTAACTAAAAAACTATTCTTAAAATAATTTTTGATTAGAAAAACAATAAAATTATAAAACATACTTTTTATATATTTATAAACTATTTAAATAATCAATTTTATGAAATATTCATAGTTCAACTAATGTTTATCGGTCAAATAACATACAAATCTGATCAAAAGTAACATTCAAGAAATATTTTGATTTAATGAATCTGACTAATAAATACTAAATACTGTAACACACTTCCCATGAAACATCAATACATTACATCAAGTGTTTAAAGCCAATTAATAAAGTAAACATTAAACAACTTTTATATTTTGATACACATAATGAATACTTTTTATTTTCTCAACTGATGCCCTTAAATACTAATTCACATCTGTCTTTAAGTTTTCTTAACACATACCATTTGAGTTATAATTTATAATTTGGTCTAAAATCAACTGGTTTCTTAAGAAGTAGCAAAAGTCAAATACATAAAAATACTAAACTAACTATTACACTAAAAAAAATGTTTTTAACGGAGATTTAACTTTACATTCCCAAATATTAAAACTTTCTTTAAGTCATTTATACAGTATTGATTTTTTTCTGTTAAATCATTCTCCGAAAATGTCTTTTTTAAAGTTTTTTTAAATTTCAAAAAAACGTTTTTCAATACTCTGATGAGTTTGAAAATTTCCGTAAAATAATAAAAAAATATAATTAGTGATATAAAATGTTTATTAGAGGTGAGAAAGAGAATATTAATATAATTAGTGAGATAAAATGCAGGAAGAACAATGAAATAAACATAAACATAAAAATTGTAAACTGAGAAAATAAAAAAGAAAATTCCTTTTATACTGCCAAATGCATAACCTATGTGATATTTAAACGTGTAAAACATATAGCAATTGATAATTTAATTGACAGTTCATATAATATACATCATTTGTCACTTTGTATTGTATAACATAAAAAAAAATTACTGCATGTATGAAATTAAATTGTTATAATAATATCTGATTGAAATGTTCATCCAATGCATGTTTTGACAGTATTTTAGCATAACTAGGAAAATCGATTGGAGAAGGTATCGGTGGTGGTGGGTGATTCAAGTGATGCCTTCTTTCTTCTTTCTGGGTTGATGGTAAGCTACATTGTTCTTCTGAGACACCAGCATGGCTGCCATTTATAGCAGTCTTTACGTTATAAATGGTCAAGGGAAAGGTGAGTCAGTGAAGTTCTTTCTTCAATGTACTTTTTATATGCTTGTTTTAACCCTAAACCTAATAATAGGTACTAATATAGCAAACGGTTCCTTTGGAAATTCACATGTCATTATATCACCCAGACAAAAACAGCATTTTTGTTAGAAAATAACATTTAAAGTTACATTATCTCTCTGGGAGTTAATCAACAAAAAATAAAAACAATAAACCTTGAAAAAGAATTACAAAAGCTCTTAATTCATGTGTATCACTTAGATTTCAGGGTGTTCCACACAAAAAAAAGTTGAATTATTAAACTGTGTATTTATTATTTTTATTTTTGGTTAATGAACCTGACTAATAAATACCCTAATACACTTGGCATAAAACAATAATACATTACTATGCTCTAATCCTTATACATGCTCTAATTTACTTTAATCGCCTAAACAATTCCACCCACTTACAACACAAGAAAACACTCTAACAAATTCCTCCTGTAGACTAAGTGCATAACGTTAATCACAACCAAACTTCCCAACCACACACATTAATTACATCAATTTGACTAACATTAATACATTACATCAAATGTTTGAAGTTACTTAAGAAAGTAAACATTTAATAAGTTTTATATTTTGATAATACATTTTATTTTCTCAACTGATCCCCTTAAATACTAATTAATATATGTCTTCATTTTTTTAACACAAAATTTGAGTTATAGTTTATAACTTGGTCAAAATCAACTTAAAATCAAGTGTTCTTATAGTTAACAAAGTTGAAATATAAAAATAAATGACTAAACTGACTATTAGTTAACTTCCCATCCACACCTCAATTAGGAAGGACAAAGAGAAAGAAGTTACTTTATACCTTTAAGAAATGTATAAAATTAGAGGTAAGAAAGAAAACTATACAATTAGTGATATAAAATGCAGAAAATTAAATCAAATAAACCTAAAAGTTAAAAACTAATAAAAAGAAGTTTATTTTTTTATTGCTAGAGACTATATGACATTTAAACGTGTAAAACATACAGCAAATTATAACTTAATAGACTGTTCGTATAATATATATCATGTGTCACTGTATTGTATAATATTAACAAAACTGCATGCATGAAAATTAACTTGTTATAAAGACAACTGACTCAAATTTGTTCTTCCAATGCATGTTTCACAGTGTTTTGGTATACCTAGAGGATATGAATTGGAGAAGCAAGCGGTGCTGATCGGTTCATTAATCGTGGCAGCTTCTTTCTGAGTTATTGGAAGCTGCATTTCTCTTGTGACACGCCATGACTGCTATCTACAGCTCACTGTCTTCATCTTCTTGTCTTCATTGTTGGAAGAAGATAACCAAAATAATTGTAACCCATGCATGCACTCCAAATTTCAAACGCTAAGATTGCATACTCAGATAAAGATAACTCTCGTGTCATAAACTTTCTTCTTCAACCAATGCATGAGTCTTTGTTCAGTAATGTGCTGGATTCAATTGTAGATTCTTAACGGTACAATGTAGTGATTTTGAAGGATACAGTATGGTAATATTGAAAGAAATAGGAAAATTCATAGAGACACCTTGGTTTTAAAAGTATGGGTGATGTTTTTGTTTATTTATTTATGATTTTGAAAACAATTTATATATTGTAAATAAATTATTCTAGCTATTTTGGATTTCTTTTTTATAAAAACTAATTTCAATCTTAAACTTCAAAAAAATGTTATTTTTTAATATAATTCTGTTCTAAAACATCATGTTAAACATATTTTTAAACAGATAAAATAAAAGTATATATTAAAAAAATAACTTATATATAATACTAGAAATTATACTTCATCTACATATTTGTTACAGTGAAACCTACTTTGACATATTTATGGAAATGTTTCACAAGATTTTGCACATTGTAAATCAGAATTTTATCTAGATCAATCTAGTAACATTTTCATGAAATTTGGATTTATCTCTAAAGAGATTAACATTAAGTGTAGAATATCTTTACCACACACTTGGACCAGGGACTTGCCTGTAAAAAAAATTATCAACAACAAAAAAAAAATTAATTAAAATGGAACATATTTATATTCCGTTTTAATAAAATGTTTTATGTTTAAACAAAAGTAACAAAGATTTAAAATTAACTAAAAAACTAGTCTTAAAATAAATTTTAATTATGCAAACAATAAAATTATATAAACATACTTTTTTTTATATTTATAAACTAGTTAAATAACTATTCATTATCTGTCAAGTAACATGCAAATCTTATCAAACATAACCTTCAAGAAATATTTTGGTTAATGAATCTGACTAATAAATACGGTAACACACTTGTCATGAAACATCAAATACATAAATAAAGTGTTTAAAGCTAATTAATAGAGTGAATGACTAAACTGATTATTAGTCAACTCCAGCAGCACCTAGGGAGGAGAAAGAGAAATAACAACCTTTAAGAAATGTATAAATTAGAGGTGAGAAAGAAAATATTAATATAATTAGTGATATAAAAGGCAGGAAGAACAATAAAAAAAATAAAATAAACATACAAATTATAAAGTGATGAGAAAATGAAAAAGAAGATTCCTTTTTATACTGCCAACTGCATCACCTATGTGATATTTAAACGTGTAAAACATATAGTAATTGATAACCTAATTGACAGTTCATATAATATTTAAAAAGAATTACTGCATTATGAAATTAAATTAATAACTGATTCAAATGTTCATCCAATGCATGCTTTCACAGTATTTAGTATACCAAGGGATATAGATTGGAGAAGCTAGCGGTGGTGGTGGTGTTAGGGTTATTCACGTGGCGGCTTCTTTCTGGGTAGCTTGATCGTTCTTGTGACACGACCATGGCTGTCATTTACACCACTGTCTTCATCGTTTGGGAAAGATAACCAAAATAATTGTAACCACAACATTGACATGCCAATTTTCAGTGTCAGGTAGCATGGTGCATTCACTTCAACTTTACAACGGTAAAATTTTATGATGAGATTAAGAAAAGTGTTGTCATATAAAATTTATTCTTCGACCAATGGATGAGTCTCTTTCCAGTAAGATATGTGCTGGTTTGAATGGTAGAAAATGGAAACTATATTTATAATGATAAACATGTAGTGATGATTTTGAAGGAAATGGAAAAATTCATTGAGACACTTTGATTCTAAAATTATGAGTTCAAGATTTTATTTATTTTTTATTTATGATTTTGAAATAATGTTATCAATAGCAATAGCAGATAAAAAAATAGTTTTTTAAAAAAAAAACTAATTTCAATCTTAATTTAGATTGATTTTTTTTTTGCAACTAAGATATGATTTTTTTTATGTAATAATAATTAAAAAATTTAATGTAATTTCAAGTTTGATTTGTGTTTTATTATTGTATGCATAATGAATAAAATTATAGTTTTTAATTATTACAAAGACATTTAAAATTATAGATATCATTTTGCAAGAAATGTTAACAATTTGATTTCTAGTTCAATTACATTAAAAAAAAGGATGTTTTTTTGTTCAAAGGATGTTTAATTTCTATAATATTTAAATTTTATTAGATGTGTAAATATTGTTAATGGATATTTTTAACTATCATTAGATTAAAATATCGAAAAATGTAAATCAAATTTCAAGCAAATGTTATTTTTTAGATATAATTCAATTTTAAAATATCAACTGTGTTAAACACACTTTACAAATATATATAATATTAAAAAAATAACTGATATAATACGACAAACTCTACTTTACTAATAGCACACTTTCTCTTTTGACATATTTATTAAAAATTTCACTTATATAAATGGATGTTATCGTTAGTCTTAAAATCATCAACAACATCAGATGTATCCGTTATCACTCTTCTTAATAAAAATATATATTTTATTAGCACAAATTTTAATACATATAAAACCTGCAAAGTCAAACAAAAAAAAATATAAATGAAAGTAACACGAGAATAAAATTAATCATTGTATTTTTTTCATTTATAAAAAAAGAAAAATGAATATAATTGAAGCATCCTTACCCTTGTAAAAAATTGAAAACTATATCTCATAACTCAAGCAATAGGACATTGTGATTATACACCATACCCAACCAACAAAATATTGCAATCTCAAAAATTAAACATTGTATGAACTAGCTTCAAAGGTGTTGATTCTCATATTTTGTAACCAGACTAGATTATTTGGTTTAAGTGTATAAAGAACTGAAGTCTCAATTCTAAACCCTAAATCTACAAACATGCCATAAAAAATTAAGTTTATAATTCTGTTAACAGTTTAACTTGACCTATAAGCTAAGATCATTTTAAAGATTTTAATATCTATTTAACCAGCTGTAAATAGGTAAAAAAAGAAAAGCTTAGACTTTGATTACTAATTTGTTTTGCATTCTAGTTATTAATTTTTATTTGTTTTACTTTGTCGCCATTAAATAATTATAATAATGTTTCGGTTTACAACACTAATTAAGTTCAAACTATTTACTATCACTCTAGGAGTAACGAAATAGATTAATCTGCCCTATTTCTAAGATGTAAAAAATAGGTTGAGATTAACTAACCCATAGTTAAAACAGGTCTTGGATCTAGATGCATTTTTTTCATAAAATACAAATTGATACAGTTCATTAACTTGTTCTTTTATAATAATAAATTATAACATTTGTCACATATACTACTTTACATAAAAGTTCGGATGAAAAATATATATTGAAAACAAATACTGTAAGTGATTTGTTTCTATATATGTATACATAAATGTAGACTTTATAACAAATGTGCTGTCCTAATCAAAAAATTTAATAATTATTTACGCAAATACAAATTCTAAGGAAAATTAATTCAACTTAAATGTAACCAAGTTCTTTTAAATGAGAATTTTCATTTACCATTTATAAAGATATACATCCTTTAAAAATATTGGAACTGTGGATGGTATAACAAAGCATATCATACTTTCCAAAAAGCTTATTAGGTGCTTTGATTACCAGCTAATGATGATAGAAAATCAATTAAAAAAACATATCAACTTTTTTAAGTATTTAATTTAATGTAAATACATAGTCAATACAACTTTCATAAATAAAAAGGATAGTAGGATTATATTTTCAAGAAGATATGTTATGAGAAATAATTATTCTTTCAATTCATTTTTTATTTTTTAAAGACTGATATTTAATATGTACTTGAGTTTTAAGGTTTAAAGTTTAGTCAGAATTAGTGAATATTATTGTTTTCTATTATTTCTTACACAACACTGTTAACTCAAAAAGGTTTATGATAGTTTGAAGTCAATTTCCACCATACATCTCATGAGATTGAACTCAAATTGATTTTTATTTATAAGTGAACACCATTTTAGATAATGTTATTTTAAAAAAAAAATTAGTATCACTGCTATCTCGAATAGTTATTTTTCATTATTTGCTATATTTTCTCAACATGTTGTGTCAAAAATGATCAATGGTGAAGAGAAGGGTGAGTCAGTGAAGTTCTTTTCTCAATGTACTTTATATGCTTGCTTTAGCCTTTAACCTAATAATAGGTATTAGTCTAGCAAACGGTTATTTGTTTGGAAATTCACATGCAACTGTCACTCAAACAAAAAAACAACACTTCTTTTAGAAAACCTAGTATAAATTACAGAAAGAACACTAAATCAAATCAAATAAATGTAAAAATGATAAACTGATAAAAGAAAAAGAAGTTTACTTTTTATTGCCAACTGCATGAAGACCTACGTGTAAAGCATATAGCAATTGATAACTTAATTGACAGTTCATGTAATATATATCATTTGACCCTTTGTGTTGTATAATATTAGAAAAAAAAAACACTGCATGTATGAAATTCAATTGTTATATAACCAGTAACTCAGATTTGTTCATCCAATGCATGTTTCACAGTGTTTTTTAGTATACCTAGGGGATATGGATTGGAGAAGCAAGCGGTGGTGGTCGGTTTGATTGACGTGGCAGCTTCTTTCTGAATGAATTGGAAGCTGCATTTCTCTCGTGACACGCCATGGCTGCCATCTACAACACTGTCTTCATCTTCTTGTCTTCATTGTCTCATAAAGAGAACCGAAATAATTATAACTATGCATGCACTCCAAAAACTTCAAACGGTAAAATTTTACTGATATAAAGATTACTGTTGTGTCATACAAAGTTTCTTCTTCAACCAATGGATGAATATTTGTGCAGTAAAGTATCTGTTGGATGAATTGTAGGGTTTTCAACGGTAAAATGTAGTGATTTTGAATGATACTGAGTAGAGTAATATTGAAAGAAATGGAAAAACTAATTGAGAGAGACTTTGATTTTAAAAGCATCTTTTTTACATAAACTAATTTCAATCTTAAATTTCAATACAGATGTTATTTTTTTAAGATATAATTCTGTTCTAAAACATCAACTATTTTAAACACATTTTTTTAAATAAAATAAAAATATATATTAAAAAGAAATAACTCTTGTGTAATACTAGAAATTCTACTATTCATCTGCATATTTGTTACATGTTACAGTGAAACCTAACCTACTTTGACATATTTATGGAAGTGTTTCACAAGATTTTGCATTTTCATAATCAGAATTTTATCTGGATCAATCTAGTAGCATTTTCATGAAATATGATGTATCTCTAAAGAGATTAATACAAGTATTAAGTGTAGAATATTTTACCACACACTTGGAATAGTTGTCTTTCAAAATATAATTTCTTATAGTTTTAAAAGTTTTAATTTCACTGAAATTCATTTTTAGTTTTAAATTAAAGCCAATTTTTACTGGAATGTGGTACTTTAATATTTTTGTATGATAACTAATTAATAACCAATTTAGAGATAGAAATAAAAGAGTATGGATAAAGAGTCAAGAAAATATGAAAAAATACCTAAAAATATAAAACCTTTTAATTCCTATTTGATGACTAGTATAAGCTAAAAGGATTAGTTTGAAAAAATTAGTTAGTACCGTCTGTGACATGTTTCGGTGAACAAAATTAAATTTATGAAATTTCTTAGATCATCTTAAGGGTGTGATATTTTGTGGGACACTTTCTAAATTATTAAAATTTACTTTTATTTCCTTTTTTCAATATAACTTAAATAAAAATAAATAAAAAATTTAATGTCTCAAATAGGTAAACCTTTTAATAAGTATTAGTTTTATTAGGTTTTTTTAGTATTTTAAGATATTTTTAAATAATCATTTGAAGTTGAAGAACTAATTTTACATTTATTTATATGTAATGTTTATTTCAATACTATAGTTAATATTTCAATGGTATTAATTAAGGAGCATTTAAAAATATCATAAATGTTTTTAATGATTTAATATGTAAGGGGAAAATGTATGTATTTAAGGAATTAATACATGTATAATAAATATTTTAAAGATTTAATCAAAAGTTTAAGACATTTTTGCAAATTTGAATGTATTTCTTTTGTTTTGTTAATGCATTAGTTTAAATGTAATTTCATTAATAAACAAATTTAAGTCATTGATTAGACTTTTAAAATAATTATGGAATAATGATAATGTGATTAAATAATAATGTAAAACTATTTTGTACCATCCTTCCCTAAGTTTCCTCTTGATAAATTTATTTTAATAAATAATTTTCATTAACAATTGTTAATGCCTTCCAGTAAAATTCAAGTATTGTATTCAACATTATTAAATTAATCATGTCAAATATTTAATGTAACATATTAAATATTTTAAAGCATAATAAGTTATTGTATCATTTAATACTGTTTATATTAAGACGGATAAACGAATTGATAAGGATGTCGATATTTTTTGTTACATAAGGATATTCATTTAAAACTGATAATAACTTTATGAATATTAATTATATAAAATAAAAACGATAACTTTGTTTACAATTTTAACATATGAAAAACGATAACTTTGTTTACAATTTTAACATATGAAAACAATTTTTAATTAATTATTTAAAATAATCAATGTCTTTTCAAGAAATATCTATTGCTATTTTTATTTGGAAAATGTTATCATAGAAAGTTATCATAGAAAAGTAGATTGGTAAGTATTATGATTTATTTAATTTTTACAGAAAAATAAAAATTGAATTATAACATAAAATAATAAAGTAACAAAAAATTATAATGAAAGTGGAAGAAGAAAAAACAGAAAGTTGTTTAATAAATCACAGATTTTCAAGGAGAAAAAAAAACTAATATATATTTATTTCTATAATTTTGTTTTGAAAAAGTAGTTTTTAAAACTAAACTAAACTATAATCTCATTCTTAAAATTTACTTAAAAAAAAGAATTATTTTTACATATAGATATAATACATTCATATTTATTAAAATAAATTATAATCCCCACTCTTAATATAAATATATAAATAACAATATTTATTTAAGTTTAAATATTAATTTACCTATTAAATTATTAACTGGTCCTAAATATTATATAAGAACATTTCCACGTTAACAAACTACTATACATTTGATAATTATTTTTCCTACAGTATATTGGTTTAGAAAAAAGTTGATATAAATGTTTTACACAATATACCAAAAGCTTGCTTATAAACTGAATAAAAGTTAAAAAGTAAATAAATTATTTCATTTAATCATATCATATTATACTATAAAGATAATTCATTTTAAATATAATTTTATTGTTTTATATAAAAAAAAGTTGGGAAGAGTACGACAACAATGTTTTCACGTAAGGTTGTTTTATCGACAACTTTACGTGAGATAAAGATGTATACATGCACATGCAAAACTTTTACGTTTAAAATGTGCATGTACCATAGTTTTGTCAGATATACGTGAGTCTGAGTTGGTACTGCGAAGTAAATATTAAATGCAAGGAACATAAGACAAAGTAGAAAAGTAAGGGTTTAATAGAATTAAATAGAATTCTGGAAGGAGAATAGAAGTTATAAAGTAAATTAAATTATCTCAGGGTGGGTGCATAAGCAAGGTCATAGAATTTTGTGTAAGCACTTTTTTTTTTCCACTGCTCTCACATTCGGTGGAAATGATTTATATAAATCCCATAATTTGCCGCATAAGATATATGAAATGAGATCTCCGGCATTGACTCGATAAATCGATAAATCTACCTTAACAACATTCGCACGAGTTTCTCCGATTTTGTACTTCAACTTCGGTTTTGGTCGCATGAGAGTTCCTATTCACCGCGAGAAAAAACCGGAGGTTGCAACTAGAATCAGCGAATATTGTTTACGGTGCAGTCTTCTTTCTAACACTCCATAGACACAAGTTTTGGGATTTTAATTATAATTAAATTCTTTAAATTTCAGTAATTAATATCTTGACTAGAACCAGCTTTGTCAGTCACCGGTTACTTTCAGAAGGTAAATCAGAAACCTCGATTAATGTTTCAAAACTGCGTATGTGTTCTGTGCTTTATTTTTCTTATTTATTGATGTTTGTTTTCCAAAAACCCACTATCATTTTTCGCTGGCAGCTTTGTCCCCGAAAATAGACCTTAAATACGGAACATCTCTCCAGAGCAGCTTCACATATCCTTTTGTTGAGTCCTTAGCAGAAATCCTTTTGCTCAGCCCTTTTGCACAAGGACTTTTCCCAGTTCTAAGTGAGAGAAAAAAACCAAGTAAATGGAGATTCCGGAATCAGACAGAAGGAAGCTTCAACAGCAGCCTCCTGGGTTCCCAATCCCCACCACCCCTTTCAACCCCATCGCTCCGATGCCAGTTCCGATCTGGACTCCTGAGATGGGAAACCACTTGTATTCTCATTTCAATGGGATACCTGCAGGTTTTCACGTCTCACCATATCCAGACATAAACAACTGGCCTTTCCACCGCTCAGAGCCTGCCGTTTTTCCCCATCACAATGCCCAAACCGCCCCACAGATATCTTTTGAGGCCTTTCCCAGTTCAAGTAACGGCATTGCTGAACTTTTCGCTCAGACAGACATCCCATTCGCATATTCTAATGTTACGAATGAAGAGCTTCTGAGCCAGTTTATTCCTCCGTATAATCTACAGTGCAACCCGAGCTATGCATCTTTTGATCATCATCAACTCTCTCTGGAGCAACCGCTTGCCAATACTATCCATAACCAGTATCAAGGTCTTCTGGGTAAGAGCAATAATATTTTTTTAGCGTTTCTATGTGTCATTGCATTAAAGTTTTCATTTGAGCGTGCACTAGCACTTGGCCGGTGTCCATTGCCGGCGGCAATGGAGAATTCATCTTCTGCAGTCATATTTTAACCATGAATTAAATTTGTGTTAATCTAATCGCTTTTATCATCAAATGAAAATTTTAAAAATTCAATAGTTAAATTAGATACTGTAGAGAGTCATGTCTTTTCTCCATACATACAAAATTGAAATGTAACATTATGTACGACGTTTAGGATGGTGTGCCATAAAAATAGATGTTTGACTAAACAGCTGTAGGAAACGAACTTAAGGATCCTCTGCTGCATTTAGCGCCAAAATTCTCCATCTTGCATCACAATTGCCTTAAGTCTCCAGTCGTTGTGCAACGACTGATAACCTTGTCACATTAGATGGAGAAAAATACATCTGAAGAGGATTAAGTTCGCAAGAAAAACTGTAGTGGGAAAAACAGGATAAATTTTTCTAGTCACTGAATGGCATGCATGCAGTTACTACTAGCATCCTAATTTTATCTCTGAGTTGTTACTTGTCCAATTTCTGTAAACATTGCTGTGTTTTTATGCATGATTACACTTCTATTTTTCTATCCATAGCATCCCATGAAGTTGTTCAAACATTTCCCTATCTTGTGATTCATTTTGAACGTGTTTGGACAAGCATAAAAAGTACCTTTTTTCAATAATCGATCATATATATAACCAATTATTATCCGTGGTAAAAATTAGATTTTGTTAGAATATATGATAAAAAAAATAGTTTCTGCGTAAGGAAATGAGTGCGCATGCAACTAGAAAGAAAAAATAGCAGTTAGGAAATAATCATAAAACACAACCTTACAGGAAAAAAAGGACTTACAAATTTAAACTACTGAATCAAAAGCATAGTGTTTTACAAACTTCTAAAATAACAATTAAAATCTTGGAATTCAAGTCCCAAACATGCTTAATCACTTGCAAAGATGGGGCTTGCGAATCATTTGTTCACAGTTCCTTCTAATAATCAGACTCTAATTCACATCTAAACAATGTCATTTGGCAGGTTCATCATACTTTGATTACTGTGGCAAGACGTTTCCTCAAATTGCACCACACAAAGATGATGCCGTTGCAGCAGAACCTAGAATAGATGCAGCGACACCAACAGAGAGGAACCACCAGAGAGAAGATAAAAATGCACGAGCCATATATGACCTGAATAGAGAAACTGCTGCTTCATCTGCACCACGCAAGGAGAATTACAACCATAAAATGGAAGTAAGCCTTGATTTTGATCTGAATAAAACACCTCAACCAAAAGCCAGAAGAAGAAAGCACAGGCCCAAGGTCATAAAAGAAGACAAACCAAAACGTGCTACCAAAAAAGTTCAATCGAAAGAGAACCAAACTGACAAGAAAGCAAAAAGGAAAGGATTGAACACAACTTCTACTCCACAAACAGAAGTGACAGGAAAATGGACAACACCATTGACGCCTGAATCAGTCACAAAGACATGTAGAAGGTCCTTGAATTTCGATACCAGGGAACAAGCAAGAGATGGCAATTCCAGACATAAAGAAACCATGCTCTTCGCCAAAGCAAGCAGCTCAAGGAATTGGATGGCTGATTGTAATGGACTTCAAGAGTGTGCACAAATACTATCAAATAACTCCAATAGCAGAGACTGTTTGAGCACAGGATGTGGATTACAAGCTGTTGGTTCAAAGAGAAAACAACCTGGTATTGAACAGGCAGATAACGGCAACATCAATCTGATAGGAGCACAATATAATGCTATGCAAGCATACTGCCTAGACTACGGTGTTCAATTTCCAAATGTTCAGAAGAAAAGGAGAACTGAAAATGGGAGAATTTCGAAGACACCACGTAAATCTTCTGTGACTGACCTAAAAGATGTACGACTGGCAACTTTCGTATCACATCCTTATGTGTCAAGTCACAACAGCTGGTATTCTGGTTCAGAATATAATGCAGCAGGACTCCCAGAAAGAGCTATTCATGATAAACTTCAACCCCTTGAGTGCACCTTGTCTTTAGGGCAGAAGAGGCCGACCAAAAGAAGATCAAAAACTCATGCCGGTCCAGCACATACTAGAAAGCAAACATGTAGCTCTGACAGACGAACATTTGGAGATCCAGAAGGACCACAGACATGCACCGATGCTTTAATTGCAGATTTGCGAGGATCGGTCACAAAAAAGAAACGAACAAAAACTAGAAGAATTCGTGTCCGTTCATCATCTTCCTGCAAAAATGAAAGACAGCACAACACATTAGGTATTTCAACTTTAATTTCCTATTCTTTTTCTGAATAACATTATGATTGTTATAGAGAAAGCAATTCTACCATGCAATCTGACTTATTACCTGAATTGATTGATTTGATGTTGCATGTGTAGACAAATGGAAAAACATACGGACTGAGGACGATTTAATAGAGCTATTTAGATTCCTGAACATCGATGGAGAGATGCAGAATATGCTTGTTCCTTATAACCAAAATGGCACCATTGTTCCACACGAAGAAGAAGAAGAAGAAGAAGAAGAAGAAAAGAAAAAACGACCTAAAGTTGATCTTGATGGGGAGACTGAGAGAATCTGGAACCTTTTACTTGTCGATATCAACAGTAGTGGGATTGATGGAAGTGATCCCGATACGGTCAAATGGTGGAAAGAAGAACGAGAAGTGTTCCGTGGACGAGCAGACTCATTCATTGCAAGGATGCATCTGGTACAAGGTATGAATTATACATTTTCATGAAAATCTAAGCACTATTCACACAACAGACAAATATCCCCTTTATTTGTGCTTGAGGTGGAAAAAGTGAGAACACCATAGACTAGGAAGATAGCAACACACACACACATATATATGAACACACCAAGCACTATACAGAAAACCAAGTAGGATTCAAAGGAACTCTAAGAAATTCAAATGAGAACAGTAATAATATTAATAAATAATTTGGATTTGTCAAGATTAGCACTACTCACACAACTGACAAATTTCTACAATGAAGAAAAAAAGAGATTAGCTTATGTAGTTAAAAAACCAGATTTTGAAAAGATTAGCCATGAAAAAGCTTCTATAAATTAGTGTGCGTAAAAAGCTTATTTATAATTTCTTCTAAAAATGTTTTAAACTAAGTTTAACCACAAAGAACATTTATAAAAAAAAGGCAAGTCAAAGTAGGACACTCAATGAAGTACTATTTCCTACAACACAGCGGACAATTTTAATCAAGTGCTAAAGCAAAAATACATCACACTAAATAAAGAAATTCTTTCCTCTGAAGTTGCAGTTAATCGGCAAGTTATCAAAAACAAAATATTCACAAGTAAACTCATTCATTCTGCATATTCAGTAACACAGTTCCAGGACTAATATTATAACACAAACAACAGGAGACAGGCGCTTTTCGATGTGGAAGGGATCTGTTGTGGATTCTGTTGTCGGAGTTTTCCTCACTCAAAATGTTTCAGACCATCTTTCCAGGTATAAATCATGCAAGCTTAATTACTGAGAAATATACAATTAAAACAAACAACACGTTTATTTTTCCCCTTGTTGGCAGTTCTGCATTCATGTCCCTCGCTGCTCGATATCCTCTGAAGTCAACCAGTACATTCCAGAAGGAAAGCACATGTTCGATGGTCAATGAACCACAAGTGTGCATTGTGGAGGAGCCAGTAGAAAATGGAAATCGGGATAGGAAAATATTGGATCAATCCATTTGTGAAATGAATTCTAAGACAATGGACATCATCGAAAATTATGAAGAAAGAGAAGGTGTAGACAGCAATGTTTCCTGCAGAACTAATGGCAGCGTAATTTGTGTAGCAGATGAATCAAACAGCAACATGTTGGAATCGGAATCGGCTCAAAGACGTGGCAGTGAACATAGCCCAGTGGAAAGTGGAACAATTAGTGGTATGACTGAGGAAGGGCAAGAAAGTTTATGTCATGTGAGTGTTAGGAAAGAGTTAAATAATGTATTTCCATCCCAATTATCTGGTGCTACATTTCAAACATCAGGAGATTTTTCAATTGATCAAAATACTGAAAAGATAGGATCATTCTCAGATAGCAACTCAGAAATAGAAGACCTGCCAAGCACAGCCCAGTTCAATATTTATCATAGCGGGACTTCATTCAGAGAACTTTTAGAAATGGCAAGTTCAACCATGTTGCATGAAGTTAATAGTCAAAGAGACAAATCAACTGAGAACTTTAGAGACGCATGTGATCAGTCCATAGACTTGAACCATGACAACCAAGTAGGAAACTTGGAAAAATCAGATGTTACTCTTACTCGAGACACTTTTGAAACACCCATCACCAAGGAATATGCTTTGGAAGCAACCCCAAACTCGGGAGTGCTTGAAGTTAACTGCTATGATCCTCTAAAAATAGAAGTCCCATCAAGTGATTCCTCAAAGAATAAAGGTGAGAATGATAAGAGGCATAGTTTTCGAACAGATTCCAACTCCAAAGCTGCATTTGTCAATTCTCATGGTATGATATCTCAACTTCATTCCTTGCAAGAAATTAACCATGAACAGCATAATGTTTTTATCATTTCAGGACAAACTCAGGATCCCATGCAGAAAGCAAGAGATCAAAAATTTGGTGATCACAAGAATGAAAAGAAGAAAAAAAACAGCAAAAAAAATAGTAAGAAGGAACCTGCCCCAAAGAAAGCTGCCCCAAAAAAAGCTGCCCCAAAGAAAGCTGCCCCAAAAAAGGCTGCCCCAAAAAAAGCTGCCCCAAAAAAACTAAAAAGCGAGAAAGAGGAAAATAACTTTGATTGGGATAGTTTAAGAATACAAGCACAGGCTCGGGCAGGGAAGAGAGAAAAGACCGAAAACACCATGGACTCTGCGGACTGGGATGCTGTAAGACGTGCAGATCTCAGTGAAATTTCCAAAATAATCAGAGAAAGGGGCATGAACAACCTGCTGGCTGATCGTATTAAGGTAGAATCCAAGATTGTGAAGTGCATTTGTCAGCATTTATCAGAAAGAGAAAAACTTAAAAACAGATTATGTCAAATGAATTACTATGCAGGGTTTCCTCAATAGAATGTTTGACAAGCACGGGAGCCTTGATCTGGAGTGGCTGAGAGATGTTCCACCTGACCAAGCAAAGTAAGTCTAGATATTATCAAACTACTTTGAAATCATATTTCCGTGTTGGTAGGGTTGGCAAAACCAACATACGAGCCCCTCTATTCACTAGCAACACATGTCATGCACACTCACATGCAAGCACAAAAAATGCATAATGTTAATTCAATTTATACGTCCAGAGAATTCTTGCTCAGCATAAAGGGATTGGGATTGAAAAGTGTGGAGTGCGTTCGACTCTTAACACTACACCATCTTGCTTTCCCGGTAAGTTGAGAACATTAATCCAAAATTAGAGGATTAAGAAATATATTTTGACAGTTTGTTGCCTAAATAGGTGGACACAAATGTTGGACGCATAGCAGTACGTTTGGGATGGGTACCTCTCCGGCCACTGCCAGAGTCACTACAGTTGCATCTTCTAGAACTGTGAGTTCCACAATAATAAATAGCAAGATGCAGTTATTCAGTCAGTAAAAAAAAAGAGCTAACCTGACATCATTGTCCTGTATAGGTACCCAGTGTTGGAGTCTGTACAAAAATATCTCTGGCCTCGACTCTGCAAGCTAGACCAAAGAACATTGTAATGATTATTTTCAATTGGAAGTTATACATTAAATTATATAAGTAGCTTCTAGTTGCTGATTTAATTTTTGAACAATGGCCAACATAAACATGTATTTAGTATCATGAGATCATGCTTAGACGCATCATGTCATACTCACCTAATTATCTTGCATTTCATAATTAGATGATAGCGTTAAAATGTTCTCCATCATAATTAAACTCTCATTGATTTCTTTAATGTTTTGTTGCTCTTTACTGAAGGTATGAGCTGCATTACCAGCTGATTACATTTGGAAAGGTAAACTACATTTTCTCATACATTAGAGAGATGATCCTACTTAAGTGAAACCCTGTTATGACTGGAAAGGAAACTAAAATCAATTCATGCAGGTTTTCTGTACTAAAAAACAACCAAATTGCAATGCATGCCCGATGAGAGGGGAATGCAAACACTTTGCAAGTGCCTTTGCAAGGTATGATAAATTAAGATTTCTTGCAGTTATTCATACAAAAGGGTGGACTATTGTTATGCACCACACCGTCACTCAGACACAGAAAAATTGTGAAGCTAAAAGACAACATTACGTAGTTCATAAATCCAGTATTATCATGCTCAATGCCTCACTGTATAGACCACACTTAGTATATTTTATCTATAAAATGAAGAAAAAAAAATTGTTGTCAGTACCACTTTCAAGATTAAATGCATGCATCGCATGATATGAATTATGATAAACTAACTTACAAGTAAACAATGTTAAATATTGCAGTGCAAGACTTGCCCTGCCAGGACCAGAGGAGAAGAGAATAGTAATCCCGTCCGGAAACAATGCAAACGAGCAGAACCCACCACTAGTTATCAATCAACCGCTCTTGTTTCTCCCTGGGAACACTATTCAAGACGAACTTCAACAAACAAAAGTGATCACACAACCTATTGTAGAAATGCCAGCATCTCCAGAGCCCGAATGCTCCCAACCGTCAGAAATTATGGATATAGAGGACGCCTTCAATGAGGAATCATGTGAAATTCCAACCATAAAACTAGACATAGAAGAGTTCACTTTGAACTTGCAAAACTATATGGAACAAAGCATGGAACTTCAAGAAGGAGAAATGTCAAAGGCCTTGGTTGCTTTACATCCAGATGCTGCACGCATTCCTACACCCAAGCTGAAGTATAAGAGCAACTTGAGAACAGAGCATTACGTGTAAGTGGGAAAACTAATTCATCGCACACTATTTAATTGGAATTCACAATTTTAATACAGGAAAACAGGCTAACTAATGAGATGAGGAGCAAGTAATTTAACAAGCAAAACATGTTGTACAATTTCAATTTATCAAGAAATATGCAGAGATTAATAGTTAACCACAAAGTAACAAGAATCTCCTATTCAATACACTCCAGTGTTTGGCAGAGTTCTGATGAAGCATCGTATCAATCATACTATATTAGTGAAAAATTCTTGTAAATTATTCTGATATTGTGTTCGCTTTCTTGCAGTTATGAACTCCCTGATTCACATCCTCTTCTGAATGGGGTTAGTTATTTCTACATCCACTAAACATAATTGTGTTTCATTATACGTGCCCATTTTGTTAATTAGTTATTAACTACAGTGGGAACAGCGAGAACCAGATGATCCAGGGAAATATCTTCTAGCTATATGGACCCCAGGTGAACAAAAATAACTTGACACCATGTTTTTTTTCTAAATTAGTTTGGACTAGCTGTAGTTTTTGTTACCATTTACAGCAGTACAAATATATGATTATTTTGGTTTGTGGTCCTTTTCATGTTGCCAAACACATTGTGTACAACAGGGGAGACAGCAGATTCCATACAACCACCAGAAAGAAAATGCAGCTCTCAGGACTGTGGACAGCTTTGTAAAGAAAATGAATGTTTTGCATGCAACAGTGTCCGTGAAGCAAATTCACAAATAGTTCGAGGAACACTCCTGGTCTGAATGCTTAACCATTCATTGTTTATTATTCTTAGCACTAATAACATCATGCTGGAGAAACAAATAACTGGGTAGAGAAGCAATTTGCATATGAATGCAAATATTATAATAGGCTAACTATAAATAATTTCTGAATAGATACCATGCCGAACAGCTATGGGAGGGACCTTTCCGCTAAATGGGACCTATTTTCAAGTCAATGAGGTAAAAAAAGTGTTGTGGCTTATTAGAAATTTATTTCGCTAATGTGTTGCTAAATTAAGTACTAAAATATAATTTGATGCAGGTTTTCGCTGATAATGACTCAAGTATAAACCCAATTAGTGTTCCCCGAAGTTGGATCTGGAACCTTCGTAGGAGAACAGTGTATTTTGGAACCTCCGTAACACACATATTTAGAGGTATCTACTTAAAAAATATGTTACTAAAATAGATAGATATCAAACTATTATACTACTGAATGCGTATTCTTTTGTCAACCAGACCTATCAACACAAGAAATTCAACAATGCTTCTGGAGAGGTAAGATTTATCTCACAGAATGTAATCCTACTTATTGGTATTCGATATCCCAGTTCAACTGGTTCTTTCTTTTATAATAAGCTCCATTAGATCACAGTCTTTGTAGAAACACTAAGTGAGCAATATTACGCACTTGTATGACTTTATAAGAAAATATTACTCATTTGTATGACTTTATCTACTCATCATATGATGGATGTCACAATCATGACTCATCCATAGAAGGACAATGGAATATGTAGGAATTTCAGTGTATGTGACATCCAATTTTACAAATCCTACTGAAGTTTGAATTGAAAGCACATTAATTTATT
The DNA here is from genome assembly GCF_051622355.1 of Phaseolus vulgaris. Lineage (NCBI taxonomy): Eukaryota > Viridiplantae > Streptophyta > Magnoliopsida > Fabales > Fabaceae > Phaseolus > Phaseolus vulgaris. Next base: position 48,234,426 of record NC_143498.1, read on the forward strand.
TTTTTTACAAACAAGGCCGGAGACATCATCATTCCAACAAATTAGAAGCATGACTTACTTCACGAGTGATTAGAAATATAGTTTATTTATTATATATAGTATAATAGACGTTTAATGATAAGTCATTTGACAACCTATAACCCAGACAAATGTATGTTGTACACATGTACTTACTAGTAAAGCCACCCATGTAGCTTACTTCCGGCGGCACACCCCTTATCCAGGAGTCATAACAAACTGAAAGTCCGAAGTCATGATTGATAGCAACTCCCTTTGGTAGCAATTCCCTTTTGCCTAAGAACTCTGACCGATGTCTTTTTTTCAATAATCTAGCAAGCAACCATATTTATCACCATCATATATTATAATACACGTTTAATGATAAGTCATTTGACAACCTATGACCCAGACAAATGTATGTGGTACACATGTACTTACTAGTAAATACTTCCGGCGGCACACCCCTTATCCAGGAGTCATAACAAACTGAAAGTATGAAGTCATGGTTGACAGCAACGCCCCTTGGTAACAATTCCCTTTTGCCTAAGAACTCTGACCGATGTCTTCTTTTTTCAATAATCTAGCAAGCAACCATATTTATCACCATCGTATATTATAATAGACGTTTAATGATAAGTCATTTGACAACCTATGACCCAGACAAATGTATGTGGTACGCATGTACTTACTAGTAAAAGCACCCATATAGCTTACTTCCGGCGGCACACCCCTTATCCAGGAGTCATAACAAACTGAAAGTTTGAAGTCATGGTTGACAGCAACTCCCCTTGGTAGCAATTCCCTTTAGCCTGAGAACTCTGACCGATGTCTTTTTTCTCAATAATCTAGCAAGCAAACATGTTTATCACAATCAGTATAGACATTTCTTACAAGTGACACTATATGCTCTTCGCATATTGGAAAATTTAAACACACATTTCAATTCTCGCAATATTATATATATCCAGTGTTTTTTACATACCAAATTATGTATCTGACTGCCTGTGTTTCCTTTCTTCCTTTTTGTATGGAGCAATGTATGATACACACCAAAAAACCTCTAAACTCACTACTCAAATTTGCTAAACGAATTATTATTTCTAGCTTTTATTTTAGCTATAAGTTATTTCTAGAAGACTGATTTAAAAGGCAGATTTTTTCCTAATACGAGGACTGCAAACGTTAACCTACAAGATAGGCAAGTGAGTATATAACCTGACATATTTAAAAGGGCAATTTAAATGTTTTGCAGGATATGTTTGCGTGCGAGGATTTGACAGGGAAAGAAGAGCGCCTCGGCCTCTGTTGGCTAGATTGCACATCCCAATTAGCAAGAAGCCTAAGGATCCTAATGCTCCTAGGAAGCCTAGGAAGCCTAAGGATCCTAATGCTCCTAGGAAGCCTAGGAAGCCTAAGAATTCAAAGAATAAGGACAACACCCAAAAGAAGTCCAAGCCGGCAACACAATCTAAAAAGAAACAAAAACAGCCATAATTGTTTTCCGGCATTCAGGAGGGCGGTGAAGCCTGGAGACCGACAAATGTTATTCAATATTCATCATGTATCCTGTGTATTATAGCAGAGCCATGGTCATGCTAAAATACTTGACAATTCTCAGATTAGGACTAGGACCAAGACAGTATAATGGTTTCAAATTTGCTTTTCAGCTCCGTGAAGATCGAAGATGTGTGTGAGGCAGGTGAAATGAGGCTACTTACGCGAGAACAAAGCACAGTTGCACTCATCAACATTCTTCTACATTTGAATTTGTATGACTTTAAATTAACTAGTTCGTGTTGTAGTATTTATCAGATTTAAAACTTCGAATTTCATTTCTTAGTTGCATAAATGTGTCATGTTTTACAATTCTTCAATTTTCTAGATCTGTTAACAACAAACTAATATCTTCAAGTTCAAAATCAAAAAAAGAATCGTACGATCCCATGAATTGCGACGAAGGCATCATCATGAAACCAAACCGACCCTGCCGTAACATTTATAAAATCGAAGCTTTGGAACGACAATAGAAAAAAGCGAAAGTATATAAAGAGCTTTCAGATGAAGAAGAATACCTCTTAGGTCTTCGTCCTCAGAAGCAGAAACTGGAAGAGTGACATGCTTAGAGAGTGAGAGGAGCAAGGTAAATAGATACTTGCAGGGTGAGAAGATGAAGGGAGGTGAAGAGGTATTTATAGAACCCTTTTTTTGCCGCCTTACCCATTCTTATTTTTATTCCCTCCCTTTTTTACTTCTAACTTTGTTTGCCGCCTAGCAAAGGGTAATCTTGTCTTTTTGGAAATATTAATATTAATGATTCTATTTTACTTAAATTCATAGAAATTAAACTTATCGTTTTAAAATTACATAATATTTTAAGTGAAAAAATGTAACTTTAAAAAAGCAACATCTAAAATTTTAAAATAATATAAGAGTTTAATAGTTATATGTTGCAAATAAATTTGTGAAAATTAGTCGAATGTGCCATGACTCAAACTAATCAAGTTTATAATTTTAAAAAATTAAGTTAATTTGATTCAGTTCAACAAGTTAAATGGACTCAGCTCAATTTTGAATAGGAACTTTTTACCGGGTTAAGTCAAGTCATTTTTTACCTTTAACTTGTAAAATTGTTTTGTATTATCAGTGCATAATTTATTTTTCTTGACAATAACTGACAAACTAGTTTATAATTACGCAAAATATTCAACAATTTATTTATTTATCTTTACAATTTAACATTTAATTCAATAGTTAAAATGTTTTTCATATGATTAATAAACCTAGTACCTGTTCTAGTGAGTTTTGATTTAATCATATGATTAATTTAGTTTGGGTTTAGAAAAAATCATCATCTGATATAAATCAAATGAATCTCACTAAAACAAGTTAGTTTTATTTTAATAGTCAGATTATGATAAACAGTAAGTTATTATAATTTTGAATCTTTTTATTTTTATTTATTGTTTATCTTGTAACATTTTTAATTGTATATTAATATGAGATTGATAATATTCTTAATGGGTAATTTTTTATTTTATTCATTCCTTTTGTACTAATATAATAAATATACATACAATGAACATGACAAAACTAAGATGCTTAATAACGATGTATGGTCGTAAGAATGGTCCAATAATCAAAAGGAGAAAAATAAAAGTAGAAGCAAAATTTAACTAGTAAAAAATCTGAAACCTATCAATTCAAAAAAAAAGTTAGTTGAATAATTGTTGATTGGAGTTTAAAAAATTAAGGAATTGAACTTATGAGAATCAGTTTAATTTATAATGGAAGAAAAAAATAAAAAAATGATTGAATTAATTTTAGTCACTTCGATTATGAGATTTTTTTTATTCTCGCCTTTTTTTCGTTAAATTCACATCCTAACTAATTCTTTTTATGGTTGCTATATTAATTGCTTTGTTATTGTTTACCTATTTAACATTACAATTTTTATTACATCGATTTTATCGTCAATTTTTAAATTGTTAAAATTATTTTAATAAAAATTATTCTTATTGGCGGAATGATTTGTGTGTGACAAGACTTTGCACTTTCCTCTTTCCAACGTTCTTTTATGATTCTTTCCCAACAAACAAAGCTACCAATAAAATTCTTCAGACTGTGGTTTTTATCTTTACGATAGCAAATTTATTGCAATGGCACACTTTATAATGCAAAACTAATATTTCAGCTTTTCGAGAAATTGAGCTTTCATTTTCTATTCTGACAGAACACAGTTATTATCACTAGTGAATAAGAATAGGTTAAAATTTAACCTCCCAAGAATCAACTCTGACATTTGCATGGTAAACAATTGGAAGAATGTGTTTTCTGGTAAATTTTTATTTGCATATTTAATTATTGGAAAAAAATATTTTTTTTGTCTATAATATATATTTTAATCTATGTTATTTTACACATTTATTTTTTAGAAAAAATAAAATGGTATGACACAAAATATTGTTGGTGATAAAAGATTTTGAATAATAAAAGTCATATCTAGATAGACTCACAGGGGTTCAAATGTCGATACGCATTAAATAAAATACAGTGAGGTTGAGTGCATGCAAGCCACGTAAATTGATTTGGCTGAATTTATTAGGGTTTTGACATTTTCTACACATGCAAGGACCACCACCGACCATGCTATCCAACCACCTCGCTCTCCTTCACTATCATCATCACAGGTTTTAAGAAAACTAGGGATTGAAACCTGTGATAGTTAATTGCAGGAACAAGGAACGAGACATTTGAATTCCACTCTATTGTCAGATTTTCTTTTAAGACAGTAATAATTATATCAACCAAAACTTACTTCTGGACATCACATGAATGGGATAAGGATAAACCTTATTTTATAATTTATTTTATAAAATTAAATAAAATTTAAATTCGTATAATAAATAGTATCCTAGGAATATTAATTAAATATTTCAATCAGTTGGTAAATGGTGTCAAATATGATCGTGGTTCTGAGTATAAACTTGTTTAGACAAATTTCTCAAAAAAGCTTATAAAATAAAATTGAATTTTAAATTATATTCAATCTAATAAAAGAATAAATTAAATACGTTTGTTTATTTAAAAATACAAAGGAACACTTATTTTGAAAATATACAAAAGTTACTTTAATTATATAATTATATATGAGATGAAATGATGATATGAGATAAGATGAGACATGATGATAGGTGAGATATGAAATATGATATGATAATAATGAAAAAATGAAAAATAATATATGAGATGACATATGAGATATAAGATATAATATATGAGATGAGATATTGGATGAGATGTAAAATGATGAGATGAGACTGAGATATGAGATACGAGATACGAAACATGATATATGAGATGGTGAGATATGAGATATAAAATATATGAGATATGCGGTGTCATCATATGTGCGATGTGAGATATGAAATATCATATATCAAATATGACATGAGTTATGATATATGAGATGGTGAGATGTGAGATATGAGATGGTGAGACATGATATTAGATGAGAAATTAAATGAGATACGAGAGTTTCTCAAAGTGACATGACAACATTCATCAATCCTTAAGTTTCTTTCTTCATTTATGTTCCTTAATTTAGTTTATATGTTGATTTGTATATTTCTCATGTTCTACATTTTTTTTCTTGTTGTATGTTCTTGTATATCTTTTACTTCTAAAAACAAATTTCACACTTTAAAAATCTTATGCACTAAACTTGTGTTTGACAAACTTCTTAATTATTTTTCTATATTTTTCTTATTATTATATTGTGTTCATGTTTTTATTTTTATCATAAATGTACGTTTTCACATATGTTATGAATTAAATTTGTGTCTAAACAACTGTGAGATTCATGTGTGTTTTAAAAATCGCAAATAAAAACAAATTCAAGTTTCTTATAAATTAAGCTATAGTCTCTTAGTGTTGTGACTCGAGATATTATGAAGAAATGATTTATAATCATTGACATGTATCCTTTTGAAGACTTGAAAATGATTATGTTTTAGATCTTGAAGTTTATAAGTTATCTAATTATGAATTTTGCCCCTCTTAAAATGTAGTCACACCCAACCTCCTAATTTTAAGGTGACTTCTTCCTTTAATTTATTTAGTGACTTTGCATAGTGTGATATATTTGTCTTTATTTGCTTGTGAACTTAATATATATATCACTAATTTGTCTTTCCAACTTCATCATTGTACATCACAACTTCATTAATAAGAAGAAGTACTAAATAAAAATGTTAGAAGATTAAAAGCCATAAACAAATTGACTGAAAGGGTCATTCTATTCATTTTCACAATGCAAACGCTTGGATGGTGTAAAGTTTAGATAAAGAACATAAATCAACTTCGTGATATAGTATATGGATGAAAAACATATCTATTTTAAATTGATATTTAAGTTTGACAAAAAAGAAAACTCATTAATTAAGATTCTCATGTACATTTCTATTAATGGAGCATAATCTATAGAGATGTGAAAAATAATCTTAATTTTACCAAAACGTGTCATGTACACTAACTGAAATACAGTATAATAAAATAATAGAGATTTCTTAAACAAAATATAATCTATTTATTTATTTATTTTATAATTTAGAGTTTATAAATATATTAAATATATTCTTTCAAAACTACCACTTACTTTTTAAAGAAAAATAACATTGAGATTGAAATGTAAATTATTAATTACATATGAAATCTAAGAGATATGATATATGAGAAACGAGATATGAGATATGGGATATAAGATATGAGATATGAGATGAGATAAGAGTTGAAATGAAATATAATATGAGATAAGAGATACGAGATAACATATGAGATGAGTTATGATATATGAGAAAGTGAGATGGTGAGTTGTGAGATAAGAGATATGAGATACGAGATATGAAATGGTGAGATATAAGACATGAGATATGAGATAGTGAAACGGTGAGTTATGAGATAAGAGATATGAGATGATATATGAAATGGTGACATATATGATATGAGATACGAGAGATGAGAGACGAGATATGAGAGATAAAAGATGAGATGGTGAGATATGAGATATGCGATGAGATATGAGATGATATGTGCGATGAGATATGAGATTATATCTTAGATGAGATATGAGATGATATGATATATGAGATGGGATATGATATGAGATATGAGATGAGATATAAGATGAGATGAGATTATATGTGAAATGAGATATGAGATGAGACATGAGATGAAATGATATATGAGATGAGATATGATATGAGATATGAGATGAGATAATATATGAGATGGGATATGAGATGAGATGTGAGATGCGATATGAGATGAGATATGAGATAAGATATGAGATGAGTTATGAGATGAGAAATGAGGTGAGATACGAGATATGGTATGAGTTGATATGTGAGATGGGAAGTGAAATGAGATATGAGATGATATATGAGATGAGATATTAGATGAGATATGAGACGATATATGAGATGATATATGAGATGAGATTATATATGAGATGAAATGATATATGAGATGAGATATGAGGTGAGAAATGAAATGAGATATGAGATGAGATATGAGATGATATGTGCGATGAGATATGAGATGATATGTGCGATGAGATATGAGATTATATCTTAGATGAGATATGAGATGATATGATATATGAGATGGGATATGATATGAGATATGAGATGAGATATAAGATGAGATGAGATTATATGTGAAATGAGATATGAGACGAGACATGAGATGAAATGATATATGAGATGAGATATGATATGAGATATGAGATGAGATAATATATGAGATGGGATATGAGATGAGATGTGAGATGCGATATGAGATGAGATATGAGATAAGATATGAGATGAGTTATGAGATGAGAAATGAGGTGAGATATGAGATATGGTATGAGTTGATATGTGAGATGGGAAGTGAAATGAGATATGAGATGATATATGAGATGAGATATTAGATGAGATATGAGACGATATATGAGATGATATATGAGATGAAATGATATATGAGATGAGATATGAGATGAGATATGAGGTGAGAAATGAAATGAGATATGAGATGAGATATGATATGAGATGAGATATGAGATGAGAAATGAGGTGAGATATGAGATGATATGTGAGATGATATACAAGATTATATGTGAAATGAAATGTGAGATGAAATATGATATGATATGTGAGATGAGAAGTGAGACAGGATATGAGATGATATATGAGATGAGATATGAGATGAGATATGAGATTAGATATGAGATGAGAAATGAGGTGAGATATGAGATGATATAATAGATGAGACACAAGATGATATGTGAGATGAGAAGTGAAATGAGACATGAGATGATACATGAGATAAGATATGATATGAGATGATATATGGGATGAGATATGAGATGATATATGAGATGAGATATTAGATGAGATGTGAGACGATATATGAGATGATATATGAGAGGATATTATATATGAGAGGAGATTATATGTGACATGATATGTGTGATGAGATATGAGATGAGGCATGAGATGATGTGTGTGATGAGAAATGAGGTGAGACATGAGAGGATATGTGAGATGAGATATGAGATGGGAAATGAGGTGAGATATGAGATGATATGTGAGATGAGATATGAGATGAGAAATGAGGTGAGATATGAGATGATATTTGAGATGAGATATGAAATGATATGTGAGATGAGATATGAGATGATATGTGAGATGAGAAGTGAAATGAGACATGACATTAGATATGAGATGAGAAATAAGGTGAGATATGAGATGATATGTGAGATGAGATATGAGATGATATATGAGATGATATGTGAAATAAAAAGTGAGATCAGGCATGAGATGATATATGAGATGCGATGTTAGATGATATTATATATGAGATGAGATGATAGATGAGATGATATATGAGATGATAGATGAGATATGAGATATGAGATTAGATATGAGATGAGAAATGAGGTGAGATATGAGATGATATAATAGACGAGACACAAGATGATATGTGAGATGAGAAGTGAGACGAGACATGAGATAAAATATGAGATGAGATGATATATGAGATGAGATATTAGATGAGATATGAGACGATATATGAGATGAGATTATATATGAGAGGAGATGATATGTGAGATGAGATATGAGATGAGGTATGAGATGAGACATGTGATGAGAAATGAGGTGAGATATGAGGTGAGATATGAGATGATATGTGAGATGAGAAGTAAGATTTGATATGAGATGAGATATGAGATTATATATGAGAGGAGATGATATGTGAGATGAGATATGAGATGAGGTATGAGATGAGACATGTGATGAGAAATGAGGTGAGAAATGAGGTGAGATATGAGATGATATGTGAGATGAGAAGTAAGATTTGATATGAGATGAGATATGAGATTATATATGAGATTATATATGAAATGAGAAAAGAGGTGAGATATGAGATGACATGTGAGATGAGATATGAGATGATATGTGAGATGAGATATGAGACGAGATATGAGATGAGATATAAGATGAGAAATTAGGTGAGATATGAGATGAGATACGAGATGATATATGAGATGATATATGAGATGAGATATGAGAAAAGATTATATATGAGATGAGATATGAGATGAAAGAGTCATGAAGTGCATGACTTTGTTATAATTTAAACCTACACGATAAATAAAATCTCCTCACTTCATCATATTTATAGAAACCACACGTTGCATCTTTATAAAATACCATACTTACGAGAAGTCCATACAATTTTACATTTTTCATTAAATAAATTAATAATAAAACAAATATCAACTAATTCACGGCATAGTATAAAATGAGTCAATTTAGAAAAATTGTCATCTGTCACAGGGATAGAATAATGATCACTTGTTTACTTTTACAAACTAAACACATAATGAATACAAATATTAAACCAATGAACATGTCATATACTAGGAAGACATACAAGTTGCCATACAAAGCTCTAAATTTGGTCTTCTTATATATAGTGATTTTTTTTTTTATAAAACCTTTAAACATCTCTTCATATGTGACAAAATAATGTTTCCTTACAACAATTTTTTTTTTAAGTTTCAAAATGTCCTATTAAATATCCCTCATTAATTTTTTTTATGACAAATAATTATCTTAAAGAATTTTATGAGAACACAAATATTTTATCTCTAAAAAGGAAGTCATATTAAGCTAAAAAGGAAGTCATATTGTAAGAAAAAACCTTTGTATGACTCACATCCTAATCAAACTAACTAGAGTAATAATTGATATCGGTTAAATATGTTTTTGGTCCCTGTATTATAACACGAAATTTGTTTTTATCCCTGATCCAAATTTTAAACCATTTAGGTCCTTGTAGTATGAAAATGATTGGAACGAATTATCCTGTATGTGAAATGATTGTTAGTTCTTTTAAAAGATTTTTAATTTTTTTCAAATGTTGTGTTTGTTTTGATTGTAGATTGATGCCCATTATAACTACTTCTAATGTGTTGATGAAGTATAACCTCAGATTGAATCAATTTCACATACATAATGACACATTCTATTTATTTTTCATACTACATACACCTGAATGATTTAAAGTTTAGATCAAACACATAAACCAACTTCGTATTATAGTATATGAATGATGAGCATATATTTATTCACACACAATAGCCTTAATCATAGATTATTGGACTATAATAATAAATAAATCCATTGTTTTAATTAATATCCATATAATTGGGTTTATTTTGGCCTTAACTATTATTATTGTTAATTTTGTGTTTTTAGAGTAAATTATCTGAAGCATCTACCTTTGTGAATGGGCCAAACATGCAAAAGTCCAAGTTGCTTCTTTGAATCAAAACAAAAAACAAATTCTGAGGAAAAGAAAGAGAAAATAAAAGCTACAAGATTCCAGAAACAGAATTGGAAGCAAATCTTCTGCAAAATAAAAAGAATTATGGAAAGTGAAAACTGTTTACAAAATCTAAACTGCAATATTTTCCCAAGATCCTTGGAGCAGAAAAGCCTATAAAAGGACACAAGCATCAAGGAGAGAAGAGAGGAGCCTCCGCATGGAAGGCTAAACCTTTTTGGTTGATTCTTTTGTAATTCCCCATTGAGTTCTGAGGTTTTGTTCCAATAAAAGTTTCGATTTTTAATTCTCTATAGCAGTTGTTTTTATTGTCTAATCTCCTGGAAAACTTGTTTTTGTGAGAGGTTGTACTTGAACGCATGATTGAGAGTCTTCCTTATCTTAAACTTTGGTTTCTTAGTTAGTTCGCATTGTTCTAATTAATTTCTTGGGCGCATGATTCAAGGGAGAGGAGGTAAGCATTCCCATGGAGTATACGCATGGAACAAAGTGGGTATTGATTAAACTAGTAGACGCATGCTTTACTGGTGAGTTTTAGTTGAATTAGATCGACGCATGTTCAATCTGGTTTAGCTCTATTGGAGGATTGAGAAAAGATTAATCTTTAGAGAACCTATGAAGAATTCAATGGTGGAAGAACTTGGGATCAACCGCTTTTTATTTGCTATTTTAATTTCTTTTATATTTTTTGCACAACTATCTCAAACTCCCTTTTCATCTTTATTGTTATTGCTAACTTTTATTGCTTGCAGATAGATTTTAAACCCTAATCAACTGATTTTACTATTGGATTCGTTGGGAGACGACTTGGGGACATTTGTCCACAATTATACTATCATCTCTCTAGTGTTAGACAAATCTACGCTAGAATCATATTAATTTGACAGCAAAACGACAGCTATCAATGAACTAAAAACATATTTATTATAAATTAATATTTAAAATTGACAAAAAAAAATTCATTAATTACGATTTACACATTTTGGTCAAATTAAGATTATTTTTCATATCTATAAGGATTGTTCTCCTTTAAAAAGAAAAGAAATGTATATTTATACGAGAATCTTATTAAACAAACAAATTTTCATATATATATGTACATTAATAATTACATATAAATTCTAAGAAATAAATTTTATATTTAATTTAAAGTATGAAATATATCATTTAAGTACTAATTATATTTATTATTAAGACAATATTATTTATTCATTCACACGTTGAACAAACATTAGTTCTAACTCAACTATAACTAACAAATTAATTTCACACGAATCAATAATAAAATACTTAGTATTATTAACTAATTATTTTTTTATTAAAATACTCTTTATTACAACTTTCCATAATATACATTATCTTTTGTACGAATATGTACATTGTTTAATATTTTTCACTTATATTAAGAATAATAAAAAATATGATATTTATTTATTTTTTCAATAATTTCTTTAATCACTAGAAAATAACTATCATGCAAGTAAATTAATATTAAAATTTAATATTACTTTATTAAGAATTAAAAAAACAGTAATAAATTAGAAATATTTATAAATCTAATAGTAAGTAACAACTCTTGTAAGTTGTATCTAAGTTCATAGTACCAAGTGTCATACAAATAAGTTTCATAATAATTGAAAAGTATAAAAATAATATATGTAGAATCGGACATACAAATGAAATTATATTAGTTTATCTATTAGACAGAATCGGCTACGGTAATTACTAGTGAAGTGTTCGGTTCATCCGTGTGTGTATATATATATATAATGACTCCTGAGAAAGATTGGAAAGCTCTGTCTACTACTAAAATTTTAAAGTCAAACCTAAAATAAAACGGTCCATACCGGCGAGGAGTGGTGCGGGACCTTCTGATCCAACGTGTGAACCAAAAATCATTGCGCCACACCATACTTCCAAAAGGTTACCAAACCGCTAAAATAAACAAAAAGATCGTTAGGACTATTACGAAGGAGAGAAGGAACCAATTGAAAGGGAACGAATGTACAATGGCGGGTTTTAGGGTTCTGTGAGCCCGCCACACAGTCTCCATGGAAATGTCTGCCAGAAGATCCAGCAACTACTCTCTCCTCAACCAAACGCCAGAGGACAATCCGTTGTTCGAATCTCCTTCCGGAGACGGTAAAAACAACAGAAGCAAGTTGGAGAGAGTATCCGATTGGGACTCCGTCGTCGATCACAGACAGGGGAACAGGATCGGGAATTTGTACTCCTCTTTCGGGATGCAGCGACAGTCGAGTGGGAGCAGTTTCGGTGAAAGCTCACTCTCCGGCGAGTTTTACGCTCCCACTATGTCCACTATGGCCCCCGAGGAGACTGACGAATTCAAATTTGGTGAGGTCAGAGGCAGGATTCCAGACGCTGGGGCGGCGATGAGCGGCGGATCCTATGGCAAGAGCGGCGGGTCCTACAGCAAGAGCTGGGCTCAGCAGACTGAGGAGAGTTATCAGTTACAGCTGGCATTGGCTCTTCGACTTTCCTCTGAGGCTACTTGTGCTGATGATCCCAATTTTCTGGATACAGTGCCCCATGAATCATCCTCTTCAAGGGCAACGTGTTCGGCAGAGACAGTGTCCCATAGGTTTTGGGTATGTTGATTGTTTGTTATGCTAACTGCTATTCCTATTGTGATTGGTTGTCAAGTTTGGATGATAATTGTGAATTTGGAACTTGTGAGCAGGAGAGCTTTAGGTTAATGTCTTATCTGAGCTATATTTAGTCAACGAGTAACCACCAATGAAAAAACACAACAATCCGTCAATGATGGACTTTGTCACAACATGGTTCTGGTTCTCGTGAAGCATGAATTTTTATTCCGAAATTAAGTTATTCCGAAAGCATTCTTATTGGTATAAATTAGAGAGGTATAATAAATTGAATTTCTTAAGTAAATTAAAATAAACTTTTGCTCCTCAATTTTTTTTTGGTGAAGTGGAATAAAAATCAAGTTGATTTTAGCTTATGATAGATTCTTAAACTTGTTTTGTCTTCTCATTTTTTTATTCTTGAAGTGAAGCTGCTGCTGTTCTATGGTTTACATCACAGTATGCATGTGTATAATTGAGTCTGTATGGGATTGTTTGGTTTTCTAGGCTGTATTCATAGGATTATGTTTTTTTTTTAAATGGAAAATTTTGTGGAGAATTTTAAGCTCATGAACTAGTGTTTCTTGGTATTTGACTTGACTGGATAAGATTGGGGAGTGCTTAAGTAAAAAACCCTATTTGAGCTGTGTTCATTAGTTGCAATGGGTGGAGTTGGATCATGAATTGCAATGTGCAAGTCCTGCCAGGATAAACAAGGATATCAGGCCTTTTACTTTGAATGTTTGTTAGAAAAAATATCAACTACTCTCATCTGACAGTAGAAAAACTGCCTCCTTGAATTGTGGCATTTTGCCTTAATTTGCACCAATCCTGTTTTAAATCATGACGCTGGGTCTGGGAACGTGTCCTGAAGGTCCTGTTATTATTTTCATGTATGGTGCTTTTTGAAACTTGTATTACAGAAAGAAACACTTTTCCCATTTTCTGTATTTTTTAACACCCATTTATTGGAATTTTGACTGTTTTAAAAGTTGTAGCAAATCATGAAAATATCTGATGAATGTTTCCCCATTATTGGGGATGACATAGTATGTTTGTTACCGACTATTCCCGTTTTTCCCATTGGCAACAGAAAACTAGCTACTTTAATGGTGACATTTCACCATCAACTTGTATTAATTTTCTGTGGTTTTGCCCGATGGGCGTATTATCCTTTTTGTTTTTCCTGTTCTGAATTCTTATACTTAAATTTACTGTTTTAAGGAGTTGGTTAAATCTTGAATCTTATACTTAAATTTACTGTTTTAAGGAGTTGGTTAAATCTTGAAATGAAGTGTGTAATATTTTGGCGTTATTGTGTGGGTGGGTGACAGAATGTTCTTTGTCCTAATGGAGGGATATAATTATAATTTTTTTAGGGAATAAGTGAAATGTGGTTGTTAAGTTGATGTGTGACTTTAAGTTAACAAGGGAAAAACCTTCATCTCTTTTATTATATTCTTTGCCTTTCCTTTTAAAATTAACTTGCTCTAACTTTACTCAAAATTCACGGAGGAATTGATATGTTGTTTTGTTAATAACATGCACCAGGTGAATGGCTGCCTATTATACTTTGACAAAATTCCTGATGGATTTTATCTAATTCATGGAATGGATCCGTATGTATGGACTTTGTGCACTGATCTGCAGGAAAGTGGCCGAATTCCTTCAATAGAGACACTAAAATCTATAGATCCTTCTTCCAAATCTTCACTTGAAGTAATTTTGGTGGACAGACTTTCTGATCCTATCTTAAAAGAATTGCAGAACAAGGTACATGACATTTTTTGTCGTAGCATATCAACAACATATGTTGTAGAACAGCTTGCAAAGCTTGTATTCGATTGTATGGGGTGAGTCTCCTTGACATTGTTAGCTATGAACTATTTAGCTTACACCAGTCTAACCGTGTTTTATTGTTGTAATAAGGGGTTCAGCTTCTGTATGGGAAGACAATCTTTTTCCCATATGGAGGGAGTGCATTAATAATCTAAGAGATCGCTTAGGATCTGTCGTTGTTCCTATTGGCAGCCTATCTACTGGACTTTGCAGGCATCGTGCTGTATTATTCAAAGTAATACCTTTAATTCTATGTGATGGCCAAGGCTGTGATTATGTATTTTGACTACATTATTATTTTTTATTTTTTTCTTGGTGGGGATGGGGTGGGGGGGTTTCAATGGTTTAATAAACGTGATGGTTTTTGTGTTGCTTTTGCACTAACATGCCTTATGCATGCTAAATCTTCAGGTGCTAGCTGACACCATTGATTTACCGTGTCGAATTGCAAAGGGCTGTAAATATTGTTCAAGAGAAGATGCCTCATCATGTCTTGTTCGATTTGGCCCTGACAGGTATATGTTTTGGTGCTTAGCACATCAGCTATTCTGTTAACAAGTACAACTACAATTTAAATTGATGTTTTCCATGAGCAATGCCATGTGATCGTAGAATGATGAAGTGAAAAATTACTAATGTGTTATAACCTTTCAGTTAACATTTTGGGAACTGACTCCTGTTTAAAACCATATAATTACAGGGAATACATGGTTGATCTAATTGGAAAGCCGGGTTGCTTATGTGAGCCTGATTCCTTACTGAATGGTCCATCCTCCATCTCATTTTGTTCACCCTTGCACTTTCCAAGACTCAAACCAGCTGAACCTACCATTGATTTCAGGTCACTGGCCAAACAATATTTCTCGGATTGTGTGTCTACTGAGCTTGTCTTCGATAGTGGTGTTGCAGGTGATATTCATGTTTCCTATTCAATGTATGATGCTCTAAATATAGTGCTGTATTGCACTACTTTAAATTTAGGGGAAATTACACTTACTTCAGATTATGTTAAATGACATTCATTTCCTCTAGTTTTAAAATAGACTCTCACCTTGCACTACTTTAAATTTAGGGGAAATTACACTTACTTCAGATTATGTTAAATGACATTCACTCCCTCAGTTTTAAAATAGACTCTCACCTTGCACTACTTTAAATTTAGGGGAAATTACACTTACTTCAGATTATGTTAAATGACATTCACTCCCTCTAGTTTTAAAATAGACTCTCACCTTTCTTATGTTTTTAATCAAATGACACTCACATTCCCTCTAGTTTTTAAATAAATATCCACTCCCTTTTATTTTTAATAAGTGACATTCATCTTCCTTATTTTATTTAAAAACATCATATTGGTTAAAATTTAAATATAAAAACTATGAAAATTAAAAATTAAAGTTTTAAAATATGAAAATTAAATAATTTTTAATAAACAATTTTTTTGAATGGTTTAATCGTTATATATTAAAAATATCATAAATTATATTTCCACTAAATTATAAATCATCTTATAAAAGTTTACAAATATAAAAAATTATATTATATTTTTGAGAAAACATTATTTTAATATAAAAATAAATAAATAGATATAAAATATGTGGTTAAATTTATTAACTTATTCTTATGTTTACAAATTATTTTAATACAAACATAAATATAACTAAAATAAGGACTACTACTAGTGCTACTATGTTAATAATATAAGGAAGATGAATATATATTTTTAAATTACAATGTGATGTCGTTTTTTGGTCCTACAATGGGTTTCCTCTAGTCTATTTGGCCAGATACTAATATCGCTTGAGATACTGGGACTATTGCTGACTTGACGAATTCTTCACATAATGTGGATCGAACATGAGTTCCCTACTACATGAATAGTTCCCATAACATGTTAACATCGTTTTAGAAGATTTTAAGAAAGATGAGTGTAATTTTCCTATAATCAAGTCATTCAATTCTTTGTTAATAAAACGTTCTTTAACTTTAATATTTTAGAATTTTAGTTTTTAATTTTTATTTAAAATGTTATTTTTAAATAGATAAGAGAGTTGAGTTTCTCTTTATTAAAAACATAGGAGAGAAGCATACCATTTATTGAAAACACAAGGGAGGTGAGTACCTATTAAGAAACTAAAATAGGTGTGAATGTTATTTTATTAAAAACACGAGGGATATGTGTTTCTATTTTAAAAATTAAAAGGGTTGTGTGTGTCATTTAGCATTATCTCAAGGGAGGTGCCCAATTTCTCCTAAACTTTATGATTGTTAAAGTTTGGGACATAATGACATTGGACTGAATATTGTGTGTCTAAATACACAAGAGAATATGAGTTTATATAGACTCGTTACATTTATTATGCATGGATAAAGGATATTTTATTTCCTCTAAAATTAAGGTTATATGTCTACAATAATAAACAAAATATATTATTCCGATTCTCAACACTCCCTTGAAGCTCGAGCATATAAATTATATGCACCATGCTTGTTACATTTGTAGCCTTTTGGCACACTCACAGATTGGGTCACTAAAGTTGACAAAACATATGGCTTTTCATGAGATGTAAGAGTATGCAGAGGAATTTGGAAGACTCTATCTTGCACCCATCTCCTTTTATACTTTTTTTTTTCTGTTTTCTCCTGATCTATTTCTTCTTTCAATTTTAACTCATCCTCTCTTACCTGCTGAGGTGTAAGAGGACACAAAACGAATTTATTTTCCTTAAGAAATAAAGTTATTTTGTTTGTAAACCCTACCCTGTTACCCAAGGAATATTCTACTAACCCTACCCTGCATGACAAGTTAGGGTTTCATAGAAGAGGCCTCTCTCTCTCTCTCTCTCTCTCTCTCTCTCTCTCTTAAGATTTGGGGTTTATGATCTATCTCCTCTCTTGAAGTTCAAATGAAATCTATTCTACTCAGCTCATGATACAAAGTTGAAAAGAAAACCTACACTATTCTGTACATGTATTTACTACAAGGCTTAAGAGGAAGAAAGTAAAATATTTATAGCTCTGCTTCATCATCTTCATTCCCCTTAGCCTGAGTTGCTGGTGGCTGTTATTGATTTAGATTTTGGATTCTCCTTTCCAGAACAGTATGAAAGGCAGTACAGGGACAGGAACCCTGGGCCAATTCCAAATGATAACAACAGAAGTTCTCTTGTTCCTCCACAACCACAAGCTTATCGTCCAAGTGCACATAATCGAGGCTCCGAAACATTTAAATCAGGTAACCCTCCACAGAATGTTGTAGAGCCGTCATTGCCAAGCAAGGATTCATTGCCTTTAAAGCATAACCGTCCTGGTCATAGAGATGCACAGACCAGATTACTGATTTCTAGCAAACCATCTAGAGACTTTTCCCTAGATATGGAGGATCTGGACATTCCATGGACTGATCTTGTTTTGAAAGGGAGAATAGGATCAGGTATGTATGCTCTTCTATAACTTGCATATTATTTAAAGTCTTGCTCTTTTTTGGTTGATTCATATGGGATGGGGTTGGTGTTTAGAAGAGAAATGTTGAGAGAGGGAGCATAATCAAGGTAAAAAAAAGTAATATAAGGTAGTGGTAAAGTCAATGAAAATAGAAAAGAAGAAAAAACAAAAAGTATGCTTAACAATGCAATAAAGCTCTTCAATCCCTCTGCATATCTGACTGGGAGAGCATCTGTCAAAAGAAGTCACGGTTCAGTGTGTCAACTAAAAGTCATTTGAGTCCTTTCAAGTATCTCAACGCATAACAGCAGTAGGATAATAACGATTGTTCTTTGACTTGTGTATTAGAGGGGGAGGGGACGAGGGAGTGTCCTCACCTTAGCAGTGAAAAGAGGAAAATAAGAAACAGTAAACTAATTAATGCAATAAAACACTCCAATCCCTCTTATCTAAGGCAGGTTCTGTAACAAAGGTCATGGTTCAGAGAACCAAAGAAGTCATTTCAACTATACTTTCACATAATTGCAGGAGGATAACTATGGACCTCTAACATATGTATAAGGGAAGAAAAAGGGAAAATGGACTTAGAGGTGTTGACCATGGAAAATTATAATTGTTCATGAGAGAAGTAGGAATGCTGCTATGAGTAAGGAGGAGACATTGGTAGAACAGTGTAATAAAATGTACATATGACAACAAGGTATTGGAGAGAAGCAAGGATTTTGGATCCTGTTCTGTTCATAAATACCAGGATGTATAGTCCTGCTTGAGAGAATGAGAGAAAAGAAGAAAAACATAATTAATGGGTTATAATCAAGTCATGGTGAACCTTCTCCCGAGTCTTTCTATCAGAACCTTATCTTCTTTCTTGCCCCCTTTTGGTGCATATACTGGGGAAACCACGAAAATTGGATTACCCTCTCCAGCAATAATGGAAATTGTGAAAATTAGAGCACACTGGAATTCTTTAGGCGGCCTACCCTCTTTTCTTAGGTCAGGATGCCCTTCGACCATTTAATGGGATCTGAAAATTGGATAGCACTATTGAGTCACAGAAATAAAATCCATCTCCATGAATTCTCCTCAGATAGACAAGATGATTCAAATCCATTGGGGGAGGGGGATATTAGTGAAGAATGGAAAAATTATAACAGAATTGAGGGAGTGACTGGTGGCATCGTCCAGGGAAAGCTATATTGGCTCAGTTTGTTATCTTTTATTTGCATTTTCTACATATCTGTCCAGTATGTGTTGCTGTTAATTGAGTAGTATTTTTCTCTTATAAAAGATATCTCCTCCTTGAGCACTATCCTATTTTCAGTATTAATACCAGTTACTATCAGATAACAATATATCTAAGAAAATATGAGCATTGTTTCCCAAATCAAAATACACCATAGTGCAGCAGAAATTATCACATCACCTCAAAATTTTCCAGTGATCCTACAAAATGCTCTAAAGTTAACCAATAAAAATTGAGCCTGTGTTAAGTACACAGTATTTAATGAATTACTAGCTTTACATGCTTACTATGGCTTGAATTGCAATTGGTATAAATAGTCACTAACTAAATTTGGTCTGTTATATTTTCAGGTTCTTTTGGAACTGTACATCAAGCTGAGTGGAATGGCTCGGTAAGCCTCTCTCTCTATTTCTTTCATAAATGCTGTATAAAATAAGATTAACTCGGGATTACTGATATTTTCATGGGTTGCTTATATTAGTTGTTTTTCAGCATCTGTCATTGTATCTTGCAATTTCAACTAAATCATGTGTAATTAGTATATTAATATGTAAATATGACCTCTCTCTATATGTGTACTATAGTCAAATTCTAAAAGTGGTCTCTGTTCAATATCTGGGAAAGTTTTTTTTCGTATGATAAAATATTTAGTACAGTTTTTGAAAATATCATGCTTTCTTCTTGCTGGATCAAATGATTGCATCTTGATCTTGTCATAACCAATACTTGTAGTGTTAAAATAAGTCTTCTTATTGTTCAAAGGTTGCTGTGCCTGATCAACTGAACTCATACCTGTTGGTTTTTTGTACTTTGTTGCTGATTGGCCTCGCAATTGCCAATCTCCTTTTGACTAGAACCCAACATTTTTTGCATAGATTTTCATATTGAGCTGTACCTTAAAAATCACCAGGCACAGGCTTATTTTAAACATTGTTTTATTTATGGGTGCAGTTAACTTATCAACACTAAAGGTTTCGTTCATTTACTATTTCATTTTCAGTAAATAGATGAAGCATTACGGAAGATGGCATATTTTATTAATGCTCTTTTCTGCTTTTCAACTGGAAGGCTTCTGTCCTTCACCTTTGAACTCTTTTCAAAAAATAAAATAAAAGTTCTACTTTATTAGTTTTATGATTTACAATGCATTTTTTTTTCAATTTGGGAGGTGTATACATGCTTCATTAAAGTTTGAAGCCAAAGTGAGCTTAATATTTAAATTTGTTTGATATTATTTTCCATCTCTCTACTTGGTTGTTGCATATTATTTTAGTTTGTTGCATGTACATATGTCAAAATGATAAGCACTGCAGGAGGTTGCTGTGAAAATTCTGATGGAACAAGACTTTGCAGGTGAACGCTTCCAGGAATTCTTGAGGGAGGTAGGCCCAGTATTCTTGTCTTGTTTTGTGCTGAAAAACATTAATTGTAAGCTTGCTACTGATTTGAGCTATATTTTCACTCGTTTTGCTAGGTTGCAATAATGAAAAACTTACGGCATCCAAACATTGTTTTGCTTATGGGTGCAGTCACTAAGCCTCCCAATTTATCAATTGTCACAGAATACTTGTCCAGGTTTTGCAATATCTCATCTAACAGTTCCTTTACTCTTCCCAAGAGAGATCTCTTTTCGTGTTTACAACCTATGTTACACTTGAGACCTGAAAGATTTGATTGACCTCAATGCAGGGGTAGCTTGTATAGGCTGTTGCATAAACCTGGTGCCACAGAAATGTTGGATGAGAGACGCAGGATTAGTATGGCTTATGATGTGGTAAACTTTCTGAAGATAAACACTATTGTTTTTGGTTCTATTTATTTTTTGAACTAATATGTAACCCTTGTATCCATTGGTTAAGTATTTTTCGTTTTCCTGTGCAGGCTAAGGGGATGAATTATCTTCATAAACGAAATCCTCCCATTGTTCATAGAGATCTGAAATCTCCAAACCTTCTTGTTGACAAGAAATATACAGTGAAGGCAAGAAGAAAATTTTCTTGTGTCTGAAATTTTTTGGAGAGTTTCGTTTAATTCATTAGTCACCTTTATTAGTATGGTTCCACTTCTCCGGCACTCACAAATTCCCTTCTACAATTTGAAGGCTATATTGAATAACCAAATTTCAAATCACTTTGTGTGTGCAGCATTAAAGCACTAATATAGTCCGTACTTTGTGTATGCTAGCGTTAAAGCACTAATATAGTCCGTGCTTAATGACACTGTTTAGCCACCATCTCTTTTGAACTTTTCGTGAACCAATGAAAGAAGTATTACAGCAAAACTTGGTCTACACATTGTTGATATAAGTTTTCATTCTGCCAATTAGCTGGGCTTCATTTGATTCAAATTTCACATATTGACAAAAATCAATTTAATACATATACTATATATTCAGTGCAAAATTTATTTTCTGGGGGGTGAATGTTGTTGGTCTGTTTGCTTTGGCATTATGTGCATTATTGGAGTAATTTTGAATTTTCACAGTTCCTTATTTACTTGTATCGTCCCTTTAGGTTAGTGATTTTGGGCTTTCCCGACTAAAGGCAAACACATTTCTCTCATCCAAGTCAGCTGCTGGGACAGTAAGTTTTCTTTCAAAACATGTGTATCTGCTTTTTTTATCATATTTTTCTGAGGTCTTTTCTATTATTGCACATTAAGTTGAACACCCTTTTCTCCATTAGCCTGAGTGGATGGCTCCAGAAGTTCTTCGTGACGAGCCATCCAATGAGAAGTCAGATGTTTACAGCTTTGGTGTCATCTTGTGGGAGCTCGCAACATTGCAACAGCCTTGGAGTAATTTGAATCCACCACAGGTTTGTCATTTAACTGATATATTTCACTGTGCTTATGGTTAGATTTTATATTATGATTATGTTGCTTTGATTTTTATGGACGTGTCTTTAAGATCTGTTGACTGTAAGTGTAGAACATAAAAATAATATAATGGTATTGGTAACATAAATCTGAAAATAATTGCAAGAAATATATATTGGTTGAAGCATGTATCACACTGGTCAAACGATAAGTGTGGTTTATGGAGTGTTATTCTGTTTCATGGTTGCCTGTTATCAACATATTATTCTACTGAGACTGAAATTTGCATCAATATTTCTTTCTATCTTTTTTTTTACTTTTGGACTGAGGCTTTTAGTAATGTGTTTGATGGAGAGCCTTTAGTATTACGTAGTCTTCACAAATCTGTGATGTTTTGTAGGTTGTGGCAGCTGTTGGCTTTAAGGCAAAAAGACTTGAAATACCACGAGATTTAAATCCTCAATTAGCATCAATAATTGAGGCTTGCTGGGCCAAGTGAGTTGCAGATACATCTTTCATTTGTAGTCTGCTTCATTATTCTGCTTGAATTTTATTGATATGCTTGGTTTACTGCAGTGAACCCTGGAAACGCCCTTCTTTTTCAAGTATTATGGATTCTTTGAAAGGATTGATCAAACCCCCTATACCTCAACCTGGTCGTCCAAACATGTCATTACCCATTTGAATGGTTGGAACGATAGTTGTTATTCATGCACATACTACAGGATTTTGTTAGTTTGATGTCTATCAGGAATACACTGTTTCAATAGTCCCAGGTGCGTAC
Organism: Phaseolus vulgaris; assembly: GCF_051622355.1. Classification (NCBI taxonomy): domain Eukaryota; kingdom Viridiplantae; phylum Streptophyta; class Magnoliopsida; order Fabales; family Fabaceae; genus Phaseolus; species Phaseolus vulgaris. The sequence continues at coordinate 48,257,548 of NC_143498.1, forward strand.
CAAATTCCTTAAAATTTTGCTTGGACGTAGTATTTTTTCTATATTTTGTGTTTTTGCGGTGAAGCATATATTATTAATTTTCAAGTGTGGAGTGGGGACATTATCTTCCAGATATATTTGTCATGAATCAACTATCTTAAAAGCTAAAATTATTAGGTGGTGTGATACATGAATTATTTGCTACTTCTATAGCGTCGCTGACCCACCTCATGCGAGGTAGTTGGACTATAAGTGTAAAAAATGCGAAGACCCTTTGTTGGAAATTTATGGGGGAGAAAATACTGGGGAGACCATCAGCAATGGGTCACGAGCTAACACAAGAGAAATTGATCCAACTTTAACCCAAATCCTCTTTCATACTTATATGATGTTCAATTTTCTCATTTCTATATAGTGGGACTCCAACTCAGTCGAACACCAACAATCTCTCTCCCCCCAAGTGAGCCTTTTCTTGTAAGTTTCTCCCTTGAACGAAAACCTTATTTATCATAAGTACTTAGTGGTGACTCTATTTGCACTACCATTCATCTTAACGTGACACACTTTTGAACCCTTATCAGGAAGACATACGCTGGATCCATTTGCCTATTGTCAAGTTCATGGTACTTATGTGAGTTCGTCACTAGGACTAACTATATTTGATACAACTTGTTGGGGATCCAAGGGGGAGAAACACCTAAGAGATCTTCGCCAATGGGTCTCAAGCCAACCACACAAGAGAAAATGAAGTCACATTCCAACTAAGAACCTTAACTTTCTCATTTCTACACAATGTGAGACTTTAACTCACTTGAACACGGACAATTTCTTCTTAAAGTGTGAGTCTCTTCTGCATTGGAAGCTTTCTTATGCAATCCATCATCTTCCATAATGCTTTCACAATATGGCCCTTTTTGTCCAATCCTATAGTAACTCATTTATGGCGTGCATGTTGCTATGGACCTCTCTTGACGATAGCACCCGACCATAGTCAGACTCTAAAACTTACCTTGCCCAAAAGAGACCTAGCACTCATTCTGCTTGGATGAGTTCTTTGATACAAGTCTTCTTGAGTTGTATGACTACGTTCAAGAACAACTTCCAATACATAGGGCTACTCTTTGTCTACTTCGACACAGCATGTAAAAAGTTCAGGTGTAGGTTCAAAGGAGGGACATCTCAAATGCCTCCAAGAGTTCGCAACTACATCTAGAGGTCTTTAGGGACACTTCCTTAGATGGGATGTCTAGGGACGTAGCCTAAAATTGATCTAATGGCACACAGGCTGTGGGTAGTTAGGATGATACTCACTCGTAGAACGAGAACGGAGAAAGTGAGGGTCAGGTCTTTTCAATCCAAAATTTTAATGCAATAGTTTTGTGAGTTTTTCTAATATATATGTTCACGTTGTCTATTTGTACACAATATGTGAAACTGCAACAATCAAGTGAGTTCCTTCCACACTGTAAACTTCCCTTGGAGAAAAGTGTTCTTTTCCATGAGTACTCAATAGTGACCCCTCTCACGTAGACTTTCAATATAAAGGTGATCCATGGTGAATTCTATTGTACACATCTGAGCTAGTCATCAACACTAAACATCGACCCTAATACTACTTGTTGGGCAATCCGAGGGGGATAAACATCAGGAAAATCTCTACCAATAATAAGTCAAGAGACAACAACACAAGAGTACTTGACCTCATATAACTCAAAACTTTAAGTGAATTGGTTTGTGTCTTTCTCACTTATTTGTTGCTCCACTTGCACGTTTGTGCACTATGAGGGACTTCAAGTTACACTTGAATTTCAATACCAATTTTAACCTAGTGTTTGAATTTGGCCTTTTTATTAGAAGAATTGAGGTGAGAAGGATTTAACTTTATAGGACATGATCATAGAAGTTTAGTAACATATCATGACTTTTTCTATAACATCATATATTCATAGAATGCAAATTACCGACTCCATTCGAGGATTTTGCGAAAAAAAACATGTCCTTTATAAATTCACTAGAATGACTCCTCATGATCACCCAAACGTGCATGTCTAGCCTTTCATTACTGCTTCTACCTCACCAATGGAAAGCTTGACAAATTAACCTTAAGTGCCCATTCATTGTCTTAATTGTCCAAATATTTTCCATGTCAAACGTGAACAACTTAGCTCATACTTCTTGAATGGAACGTGTTGAAGGCCTTCATATGTTTAGGTTGTTGAAACATTCGAGGAAGGGAAAATAACTCAATGTCTAGGTAAAAGAATGACAAGTGACCCTAACCTTGTGTTTGGATATGGAATTTCGCAATTTTTAAGACTTTTAAACACATTAAACTTATCTCATTTCAAATTGTTTTGTTTAGATAAGATCATTCAAATTTAAATGTCTAGGTAAAAGAATGACAAGTGACCCTAACCTTGTGTTTGGATATGGAATTTCGCAATTTTTAAGACCTTTTAAACACATTAAACTTATCTCATTTCAAATTGTTTTGTTTAGATAAGATCATTCAAATTTATTGAATTTTATTTTTCTTGTTTGGATAAAGTATCAATATCGATAATATTTTTAGTTGATCTCGATTTATATTATATTTTTATCAAAGTTTATCAAGATTTTTTTATTAACATCAATCGAGATTTTTTTAGTTTATCAAAAGTTTATCAAGATAGGCTTGTGAGGAGGGTTGTGGTTAGACGACAGTTTGACGCCAATTTCTCTTCCAACAATTCCTTCTTCAAAGCCAAACCTGGCAATTCCTTTTTCAAAGAGTTAGACGTCACTTAGGTTTCATCCAATTCAAAAAATAATTTACTACGATTCATAGTTAAATAAACCTCTTCATTTGAGAGGGTTTGTTAATGATTTTTTTACTAAGGTTCATATAAAATAATAGATGCAGTTGTTGGATAAAGATATAACTAAACTAAACTTCAACTGTATAAAACCATCACTCCATTGGTGCTGGTGCTTTGGTTTAGTAAGGTGGATGGAGCACACGCTTTAAGTGATTATGAGGATTTTAATGAGTTTAAAAGCACTTGAATTTCTGTTGTTTACTTCTATTTGGACGGTACCCATGACTAGAGCATTTTTCCCAGTCATTTGTTGAAGTGTAGTTGTAATACAATCTAATTTAACTTTTGTCCTTGAATGCCTTCATGGTTGTTGATTGTTTAAGTTATAGCGCATGTTGTAGCTCTGTGATTGATCTAATACTAGTCCGTTTTTGGGTTGCAGAGGCACATTTGTACATTTGTGTTCAAATTCGGATTCAGAATACCTATTTTCGACACAAAGCCATACCCCATCTTTGATGCAGCAAGTATTGTTGGGTTAGGTAATCTTGTAATTTTATGAAGAAAGTGCATACTTTTTTTCATCCATAATTTTTTTTAAAAAAATATTCTCATTGTAACTATAATCACTTAATGATAAGCGACTTTATCGTACCGGTCTTGGGAGTTTGTTTTAACACCCCCTCCCAGTTTCTTGTCTTTTGGGACTAAATCAGTCATATAAAAATATAGGTATGTGTAGATAAAATTATTTCGGAGAACTTCTAGAAAAGATAGTTTTTTTTTTCTAAGTTAATATTAGTTTGTGTAAAAGTTACTTTAATTTTTTCATAGTTTTTATTTTTAAATTTAAAATAATCTAATTTTAATTTATGAGAGTACTTTTTTTTTTCTTTTAGAAGTTCTTATTAAAAAAATCATCCATACTTACTTTTAAATCAACTTTATGGAAGTTACTGAAATTGTTTTGTCTTGAGCAAAAATTCTTTAGATAACCGCTTTTAGGGCATAAATATTTTGAAGTTTTTACTTTCTCTACTTCCCATTCTTGAACCTGTATTCCAACAATTTAAAAAATAACTATTTTTATTTCTTTAAAGTGACTTCTGCATTATTCGAATTGGAAATTATTTTGGAACATATTTTTTTGGAATTCATGAAGTCTTGAAATACATTCTGCAACATTTCAAGACAAGATTTCTAGAACTAAGATTTTCAAAATAAAGATTTCTAGAATGAGATTTTTTCCTCTTCTTTTTAAGTGCAGCGTTTCTCTTCTTTTTGAGTGGTAATGGCGCAAACAACTATGGTTGTGGTGGGGGTATAGGTTAAAAAATGGGGGATGGAAGAAGTAAAAACCATATTTTGAATACAAACAAACCACAAAACAAAGGCTAAATTACCCACTTAGTCTATATTTTAATTTGTTCAATTTGATGTACTTATTGTTACAAGTGTAATTTAAAAAGAAGTTGGGAGTAATCTTTCTAAAAAAATACACCGCAATACTAGAGGGCGAGAGTCTTATTATCACTACCACTTTATTTATTTTTTTCATTTATTTTTGTTATTTGTATTTTAGATTTAACTTTTCTTGAATAAATATTTATTATTTTTTGTAATGAGATCTATAATAAATAAGTATTTGTAAGCATAAATTATTAATTATATTTTACATTTATAATTAATGATTAAAATTGTTACACTATTTTCAATTATAGATAACCTTTTAAAGTTATTGAAAAATTAATTGAGATAGAGGCAAAAGAGAGTAATTTAAAAGAGATAGATGTTTAAAACGGTTAAATATATAAAAAAAAAACGTACTTCAAGGTAATTGAAAAAATAAATATTTAGTTGTATAAAATAGTTAAATGTAAAAGATTTATGCTAGTAAGTTAAAATAGAAAAGAACAAGTAATTGTGGGGTATATAATAAATCTTTTGCCTTGTACCACTAGGAGTAATTTAAATGTGGGGTAGCACTTTTTTCTATTTCTTTATTCTATTTAATGTGGTCCTCTATTATTAAAATTCATTGTAATTGTTTTTTAATTTTTAATTTGATACAATATTTATCTTTCCTATTCATTTGAAGTTAACATTATTGATTTTGTAAATTTCTATCGGTTTAATCTATCATTAAAATCGTGGTTAATTATTGTCATTATAATTAAAATTATAAATATTAATAAATTATTTTGATGATCTGACAAAAAATATAAGTAATAAAAGTTTGTAACTGTTTCTAAGAAAAAATATTGTGAAATACTAATTAAAAATTATACTATATTATAAATATTAAACTTATATTATTAAATATATAATAATTTTGTAAAAAAAGTATATATATATATATATATATATCTTATAATTGCTATTCAAAATAAAATATATTTGCTTTATTTTTCAATTTTACATATAATGAATATAGAATAATTTAATATGAATATCTAGATTAACTATAATAAAAACAATTAATATAAAATTTTATTATTCTTTACATTATAAAAAAATTATTATAAAAGAAATCTCAAATTTAATATAAATCATATTATATATTACATTATAATATTTTATGTTGTTATAAAATATTGTATTACTCAATATATTGAGAAAGTTATTTTAAAAATATTTAATATTTAACTTTATTATGCTATTATTATAGTATATTTAGTAGATAAATAGAAATATGTTTTCATTGTTTAACCACCAAATCTTGTTGAAATATATAATATAACCCAAGTTTAAGTAATTTTGTTATCGTTTAATTTTCTGGAATTTGTTTATGATTCTTAATAAAAAAAGTTATTGTTTTATCCTTATTTTTTTTATTCTTATAATTTATTAACGTTTATTAAGTGATAAATTTTATGTTAAACTAGTGAGAAACACCGACGAGAGAACAAAGATACGTATAATATCTAAAATATATGATAGAATGACACAAATTTATATATTATATAATTGTGAATTATATAAATTGACAATAAAAATTTATGTGTACAAGTATGTTTTAGATATTTTTTTTTGAGAAAAAAAAAAGTTTTTAATTACTGGTTCAAAATGATTTGTTTCTTATTTTTATAATCATAATATAATTTTATACAATAAATTTGAGTTTTAGAAAATTAATGTCTTTTTTTATTTTTAAAATTGTGTTAGAACTATGTTAGAATTGTCAGAAATCCAACAAATGTTTTTTTTAATTGGACACTTCACAAATATGTATTCTACGAGTATCATACAAGTGTCGGTGTCCGATACGACATACCATTTAAAAGGAGTATCCGAACTTCATAGGTCTTCTTATATCTTATATGTACCACTATTGGTTATAATAATAATAAAAACAAATAAAAAAACATCGTAAATTTCAAGGGTTAAACCTGTAAATATTTTTGTTTTTATCTTGATTTCTATATATTTTTTGTCATTAAATATAATCTGACATCAGATCTCTTACATAATCATGATTTAATAAAAAATACAAAGCTAAATCTTAACTCAGAGAAACGGAAATAAAGAAAACTAAATATATTATAGAAATTAAAAATACATCTAATATTTTTTAGAACATTTGTCTTTATATTTCTTACTGTACAATAATTTTTTTTCCTTAAACAACATGCGTATGGAATACAATATTAATTTTATTACATTGATTTGTTTCAGAGTGGCTGAAAATACTTAAAACAATTAATTTAAATATAATTTAAATTATTTTATTCTAAATACTAACCAAACACTCTTAATCAAATGAATAAAATTATAAAAAGATAAAAGTATTAACACTAATTTTATAGGTTAATTTTATTTCCACACTTTTGAAAGAGTTAAATAAGTTTTTTACTTATATTTGGTTAATTTATAATTTATTCATAAAAAATCTTTTCATTGGTATAATAAGTTTCTCTTTAGTATGTTTCTTCCATTTTTTTTAATAATAATATTTTTTAATGATGACAAATGATTGTTGTTACTTGAAGTGTCAATCTATCTCAGATGTCAAGTTGCACAGTGTGATACCTAATATGAAAACTTTTATAAAAAAAAATAAGTTTCATTCATATAGTATAATATGAAATTGATTTTTGTTTTTGATGTAAACTTGATATCAGGTAATTGTAAGAATGAAAATAAAATAATTATTAGTTTTCTGTAAATATTGATAATTTTTTTCAAATATCGATAATTTTTTTTTAAATTTGTTATTGTTTTGATTGGAGACCGATGTCAAGTATAAATATTTGTATTGAGTTGATGGAGTAATTCTGAAATTGAATCAATTCCACTTATAACGAAACTCATTTCAATCATTTCCGTACTACAAATACTTATATAATTTAAAATTTGAAATAGAAATGAAAATTAATTTTGTATTATAATAAAATGATAAAAAATATTTAATTAAAATGTAATAATATTTGAAGTAGGATGCAGTTGAAGTTGGAAGAGTGACGAATGAGTCCCTGGTGGCCTTCTTTCTTTTATTTATATATATATATATATATAACTCATACAATCCCAATCCCAATCCCAGCCTGCTTACATAAAAACACTCACTGCCTCTCATTCTACCCTCTTTCATATCTCTCTCTTTCTCTCTCCTTACTTCTTATTAATTCATGTAAATTAGGATTAGGGTTTATATCAATTTGTGCACTGTACAATTTTATATCAGAACTTCCGTTCTCATGCATTCCTCTCCTCCCCAAATAAAGCCCGCCCCAGAACCAATGAAGGGGATGCTATTTCGTGCGCCAAATCCAGTTCTTTTCGCAAGTGAGAGCTCATTAGGGTTAGGATTAGGGTTTTAGATGCGTTTTGTGTCTGATTCGAATGAATATGGAGAGCACGCGCAGATCGTTGGATAGATCGAGAGAGCCGGGTCCCAAGAAGCCTCGATTGATCGAGGAACTCAGTGCCCGACAGTTACCTCAACGACAGCAAGGGTCTGGGGCAGTTGCTTCGGGGGTGTCTGCGAGGGTTAGGGTAAATGACAGGGACTCCGAAAGCAGCGATTCGGGTCGCGGCGGTGGGTACCACCCGCAGTCTCCCCCTCACGATGAGCTTGTGGCTCAGTATAGGACCGCGCTTGCTGAGCTTACTTTCAATTCGAAGCCGATAATTACGAACTTGACTATTATTGCCGGGGAGAACCAGTCTGCTGCCAAGGCAATTGCCGCCACTGTTTGTGCTAACATTATAGAGGTGAACAAAATGTGCTGCTGTGTGTATTGAATTGAACTGTAATGGATTTTTGGAATAAAGGAAGAGCAATTCGACTTGATTTCTATGATTTGTGATATTTGGTGTTTGTTATTGTTTTTAATGTATGGAATGATGAATTGGATTGTTGTTGTACATAGGGATGCTAGAGGAAAAACGGCATTCATGGTTCATTGAATATCAACTCATTTCATTGGCCCTGTAAGAGTAGATTGGTTCTTAAGTGGTGCTCTATGCAATGCACTTAAAAAAAAAAATAATAGGAAGCATATATAGTTTTCCAATTAGCATTATGAAGAAAAGTTGTCCTTTTTGCAAATGCCAGTAGGTTGGTTAATTTTAATTAGGTGTTTAACTGGTAATCAACACCACTGGGGAGTGGTTCTCCACGATTTGATTGATTGGTGTTTTCTGCATTTTGTATGCAAAGGGGATTAACAATCTTGGCAAACATTGATTTTTCCAGTGACAACTAGGGAAAGAAGTGATCATTAAACAGTTTTCATTCTTAAATACTCGAAGAACTTTATCACCTATATTAGTCCTACTCGATTTGAGTAGAATTGCTTCTCATAGGTGATACCGCTGGACTTAAACCAAAACCAGTTACCAATCTCAATCAGCACTAAAGTCCACTTATGAAATTTTATGCAAACTTCTGATTGGATTATATATTGTTGTTTTTAGCTGTTTTCCCTGTTTGCATCTGTCATGGCAATCTTATTCTTGTTATTGTGTTTTTTATTCTAGGAAAAGGTATAGTGTAATTTAAACAAGTTAATGACTTTCCAGGTTCCAAGTGATCAAAAACTGCCATCCCTTTATCTCTTAGACAGTATTGTTAAGAACATCGGGCGGGATTATATAAAATATTTTGCTGTCAGACTACCTGAGGTCAGATATTTACTATCTTTAACCATTACCTTAATGCCTTCATTTTGATACAGTTTTAATTATATATGTTTAATCCTTTAAACAGTGAAGTTTTGAAATTTTATTCTGAACTGATCTGATAGAAGTTAGTTACATGACTCATGAGATTGTTAAGTTAGTTACATGACTTATGAGATTGTAAAAGTAATCTAATTTTAATGAAATGGAAACAATTTTTCCCTTTGCACTTTTACTGTGATATATGTTTTCTAATTCTATACACCTATTTTTAACTAGGTACTACTACTTTACATTTTAGGTATTCTGTAAGGCTTACAGACAGGTTGATCCTATTGTCCATTCAAGTATGAAACATCTTTTTGGAACTTGGAAAGGAGTCTTTCCTCCTCAGTGCCTTCAGATGATTGAGAAGGAACTTGGCTTTACACCTGCAGTCAATGGTTCAGCTTCGGTATCTGCTACAGTCAGGAGTGATTTGCAGTCACAACGCCCACCTCATAGTATCCATGTGAATCCCAAGTATTTAGAAAGGCAGCGTCTCCAACAGTCCAGTACGGTATGTGAACCACATTGCACCAAAAACTTGTTCTTTAAAGGTTTGGAAAGTTGCATTTTGATAGGAATCAGTCAACCTTGGATACTGTTACAAATTTTTATGTGATGAACTGAAATTTGCAGTGATGTGTTCCTTGGATGTTGAAATGAATGGAAGACATGTAATTTGCATCAAATTTTGATACACTATACACCATTCTTGCAATAAGCATATTTAAATTGGAATTTTTCCATTAAACTAATTTTGAATTTCTCTTAATCATAAATTGCCATGATTTTGTGGTTCTGATTATGGTTTTCAGCTGATATATATGTGCTATTAACTTTTCTAGGCTTTAGTTAAAAGTAATATTTTGAATGCCATCTCCCTATTGTTTTCATATACATATTTTAGATTTCTGTTTTCACTGTTACTGTATCTTAAAGTCTGATTCACAATACAAGTATTTTCATCCACTATCTCTTGTACTTATTTCTTTTGCCATGTCCTTTTTTGATATCATGAAGAGTAAAGGAGTTGTTGATGACATGACTGGAGCTTTGTTAAACTCAAACGAGGAGTCAGAGAGGCCAGAGAGAGTTTTGGGTGCTTCTCGACCATGGCTGGATCCTAGGATTAACATGCTTGTATGTGAATCAGCTTTTATATTATCCTCTTTATGCTATTATTTCTCTCTGTTGTTATATCTTAATGTAGTGGTGTGTGTTGCAGAATAATCAGCACGCACACAGAGATGCATTTAATGATTCTGTTCCTGAGAAGAGCATTGATGGATCATTTGGAGGCAGTCAATATGGTTCTGGCATTTCTAGTAATTTGGTCTCAGGGGCTGGAAGAACTGGAACTAAGCTCATTGATTTAGGGCACGAAAAAACATGGTTCAAAACAGATGGCAGTGAAGCAGAGACCATACCTGGGCAAAAAAATGGTTTCAGTCTCAAGCGTAGTTTTTCAAATCGTGAAGCACCAAAGTCCATTAATTTGGAAGCACATCGTCAGCCAAGACAAAGTATAACTAACATACGGAACAATGTGATGTCAGGTAACTGGAAAAATTCTGAAGAGGAGGAGTTCACGTGGGATGAGATGAACACTGGTTTGACTGATCATGGACCCAATGTGTCCAGCAATTTGAGCACGGATTCATGGATGACAGATGACGAAAATTTGGTAAGCTTGCTAAAAGGGTCAGTTACACTGCCATTTGTTCATTCAATTGCTATTTTTCTCCTAATTTATAAAAAGAAGTACATTCCTCTTTTATGTAACATGATTCTATTTGGTGATCCTCCAACTTTACAAAAACTCGCGCTAATTTTAAAAACACTTGCTCTACTAGTATATTTTTCACAAGCAATCAAGACTGGTTAATGTGGCTAATTTCGATCAGGAAACTCCACTTACTATGTGAGTTTTTCATTTTCAGCAGAAACTAGAACATCATTTGGTCTTACTTTTCCCCTTAAGAAGGCCCTCTTTTGTAAGCTTCTAATTATGAGAGACAATCCCTATCTTGAAATATAAGAGACATTACAGAAAATCATATTATAGGAGGAGACCGATTGCTTGATAGTCAGTGCAATTGAACTAATAGTGTGGTAACATGCAATTACCCCAAATATTTAAACTTTTGTATAACAAGAAAGGTTCTTTTGTAATCAGTCTGGGGCCGAATGCCCATATTCTCTTAAGATAACTTGCCTAAAAAACACTGATATATCAAGGTCGATCAATCCAAAGTCTTAAAGTGCCTAATACAAACTAAGAAATAAAACTATAATTTAATTTGGTATTAAGATATCCTGGTTCCCTACTTTCAACCCTAGTAGTTAAGCCACTTAATTCCTAAATAAATACAAAGCCAAAACTTACAGTTGCATCATAATCATAAATTAATACAATGGTCTGTAACTCATACATGACTGATTTATTTTTTCCATGTGTAGGAAGGTGAAGATCACCTGCATATTCTACGCCCTTATGGGGCAAAGGTTGACAGGGAAATATCCACTGTTAAGAAACAACTGCCTGGGTTTGGTGGCCATCCACCTTCATCATGGCAATTGCAGAAGCACCACACAATTGATAAGTTGAATCTGAAGCCAGGTTACTCAGATGGATTTGTGTCCACTATTAGTGGCTTACCAGCCAACGCAAATTCTTTACCTGTCAAGAAGGGGAACCAATCTTTTACGTCAAAGGCAGTAGTAGGAATGGCAAAAATTGTAGGGCAGCAATTTGATGGGGAGATTGAATCCCCGTCTGGGCAATCACCTTTGCAACGACAGTCTCCATCACTGCCAGGAACAGCATACCACCCTCATTCAATGCAAAATTTGCCCGAGCAAGAAATGCCCCAGAATATTAGAACATCTCAATTTTCGGGAGGTCCAACAAGTCAGCACATTAGAGATCGCTCACCTACCCTTCATCCCATTGTTCAGGTTGGTAACATGCGAAGAACACAGGAAAAGGACATGCAGGGCCCATTATCTTCTGCAACTAAGCTTCAGCAACAGCAGCTCGACTTTTCTCAGACTGAAGTTTCTGCTAAAACTAAGCTGCCCCAGTCTAAAACTTCTTTAACCAAAGAAGTTTCAGAACAGTCAACCAAAAATAATTTGTCATCTGCAGCTGTGAAGAGTGGAATCATCCCCAAGAAATCAATTACCAGTAATCTGGATCCAAGGAAGCATCTATCCAAGTCCGGGGTTCAGCTTCCTCGGTCTGGTAGGTCTTCTCCTACCACAATAATTTCTTCAGGGTCTGCAGTGGCATCACCATCTTTATTAGATCCTCTGCATAAAGATTCGTCTTCAGTGCCAAAAAAACCCCAAGGAAAGGCTGGACAACCACCACAAAAGCTTTCTACTCAACCACCCGCTTCTTCTAATTTGAATGCTGCCAAAAATAATGTAAATCCTATCGCAAACCTTTTAAGCTCATTAGTTGCAAAGGGTTTGATATCTGCAGAAACAGAATCACCGACTATGGTACCAAGCGAACCAAGCGAAGTGCTGAAGGGATCCAAAGATAAAGCTGCAAACATTAGCACCAGTAGCTCAATCCCAGTTACATCAGTTTCTGATTCTGCAGCTGTCCCAGTATCATCTGCCAGAGATGAGGTTGACGCTGCAACAAAATCCTCTCTTCCCTCGGCTCAATCTACTAGCACAAAAATCAGAAATCTCATTGGCTTTGATTTTAAACCTAATGTAATTAGAGAATACCATGAACCGGTTATTAGGGAATTATTGGATGATTTCCCTCATCATTGCAAAATTTGCGGTATTAGGTTTAAACAAGAAGAACAGTATCAGAGACACTTGGAGTGGCATGCCACAAGAGAACATGGTCCAATTAAAGTATCCAGAAGTTGGTATCCTAAGTCAGGTGATTGGATTGCTGGCAAGGTAGAAGAATATTCATCTGAGTTTGAGTTTGCTGACTCGGCTGTTGTAGACAACCAAGAAACAGACAGCAGTCAATTGGATATGATGATTCGAGCAGATGAAAATCAGTGTTTGTGTGTATTGTGTGGCGAGCTATTTGAAGATGTGTACTGTGAAGAAAGGAACGAGTGGATGTTCAAAGGGGCCGTTAATATGAACTACTCGGATATCAATAGTGAGATGGAAAGTAGAAATGCGGGTCCCATCATTCATGCCAAATGCTTATCCGAGAACTCAATTGTCACCAATTTGGTAAGAGACCTATTATCTAATATTCGTAGATGTCTTTCATTTTGTTATATTTTTGGTAGTAATTTGATTGGACCATTGTTTTGCAGGATAATGATTAATGGTTCGATTCTATAGCCTTGCGCTATGGTGTAGTCAGAAGCTTACCAAGGGTACCCACCAAGTTTCACATTGCATACTAAATTTTGATGATCCTTTATACTCATTTTATAGCCTCTAACTGGTACTTAGAGCGGTTAAACAAATTTTGTGCTCTTTTTTTGTTTATTGTACTTGTACCCGGGAAAAAAATTGCGTAGTGTTCAACTATATAAATGAGCTAAACTTAATCGTCGATATGTGCATAACCTTCTTTCGCTATGGAGAGGCGGATTTTGTGCATTGAACATATCTAGCGATAATCACCAGGCAAATAACTACGCTCATGGTAATCCTGTCTACGTCACACAAAAAAAAACCACGATCTTAATTTTCCGTCGTTAAATTTTCCCCCTTTGGTAAGGAAGGATGGGAAGTAACTAATATTCTCTGTTGGATGCTTGCCGTTGGGCAAGGTAAATATGGGCTTTGTCACCCACCCTAAAAATACTCATAATGTCGCCTTCAACTAATTCACAGGTTTCTAGTCAACACCCTTTCTCAACATTTTAATAATTTATCCCTTCGCCTTTGGATAAATATCAAATACTTAAATAGTTTAATGGGTACTTATTGATAAGCAGATTCTTTCGCTGTTCTTTATTAGTTTTTTTCTTAAAAAAACATTATCTCTTCAAGCTGTTGCACAACATCGAACCATTGAATATGTTTCCATTGTGCAAAACTAATTTTAGCTGTTGGATAAATATTTTGGTTTTAAAATATGTAGTTGAGATGTTTTCCTTATTCTTATTTTTTTGTAATTTTCCCTTCAACAATCTTCTCTTATCTTTTTTTTTTTGCAAAGTTTCTCTCTCCACCTTCTTTTCTTTTATCTTTGACAAACTTTCATTTCCAACTCCAACGAATGCTTTTCGATTTCGACTAGTGAGATAGAATATATGATTAACCTTAAATGATGTCTTCACCGCCATTGTCACTGGTGAGGGCATAGCAAGAAGAACAAAAATCCTCTTTGGTGCAATTATTAGTTTTTTCTATCATATCGCCTATAGTTTTTCACATTTCTCCTCTTTTTTCCTCATCTGTAACTCAATCTTCTGTACGAATTCATGGTATAGATACAATTATATTTTTGGTATTTAATATAAGATCATGACATTTTCTCATTAGAATTAATGTGACCATAGTAAAAAATTGAGTGGAGTTACTACTCAGATTGCACTCTCCTGTTCTTATTTCTTCATACTTCAATAGAAATGTGATGGAGTAAAGGGAAAGTACAAATACGCATGTATTGTGCTTGTAGTGGATGCTTCGGGATAAGCACCAAAATTATATTGTAGTGCTATTTATATATTTATTCCATTCAACCTTTTTTCTGCTCCATTTACCAACCCAGCAATACTGGGTGACAAAAAATGTCAATTATAAAAAAATAGACACTATTTACAATAGAATTACTTTTCCTTTTAGATAAGTAGCGGATTATGAGATTATAAAAAAAATAGTTTTTCTTTGTAATTTTAAAAAACTAAAAAAAAGCATACAAAATTTTCTTTAAGTAATTATTTTATAAAAAAAAATACACTTTTACAAGAAAAGCTATGCATAGCTCCTAAATTACTAAAAATAATTGCAAAAGTAAAATATTAAAAATTGGAAACGTATAATTATTAAAAAATATCTCTTATTTACAATATATTTCAAGTAAAGTTAATATAATAGAAATACTATAAAAAATATTAATATAATAATTATTGATCATTATATTTAGATAATTTATTATTGTAATTTAAACCGTTAGTTTAAGTGTCTTGGTTTGTGTTGCGATTACTGTTAGGACTAATGTTTTGTAATCGATGAAATACTTGTCTTAATTACTGTGGAAAAATCAGGTTTTTGGGTTATATTTTTCGTGAAGAGAATACGTGTGCTAATAAGTTGGGTAATTTAAGATTTATTCATAGATAATCATTTCATTGGTATATGTACTGGTAGGCTAAAACCGAGAGGTTAAGCCGAGAGCTAAATACTAAACATAACCGAGAGGTTATACACAAGTGTTGTGCTGATAAGCTTTAGCCGAAAGCTAGATACTACACATAACTGAGAGGTTATACAATAAAAGAATAAAACAAAATATAAATATTATTATAATAAGACCCAAATAAGATAGAAACCTGCATTAGGGGGTGCGTAAATAATAAAATGGTGTGGAAAGAAAGTCCAAAGGTAAAGTGGAAAACCCATTAAAGAAATCCTATAAATAGGAGGTTAACGTAAGAAAAATGGTAAGAGTGATTTTTATCTGAAAAACGTTAAACTATTTCTGACTTTGGCATCGGAGCGACTTGCAGGCACACCCCCCCATCTGTGTGAAGGAGAAGCCGAGAGTACCCGCCGAGAGGAGAAGCCGAGAGTACCCGCCGAGAGCAGTCAACGTGAGGAGAAGCCGAGAGCAGCCAACGTGAGGTGAAGCCGAGAGCATCTACCTTAAGGAAAAGCCCAAAGTATCCGGCCCAAGAGGAAACCGAGAGAGTCCAGCCCAAGATCGGAAGATTTATATAAGAGATAATCTTGTCAACCTGATTCTAGTGTTCTTGGTCCCTGTTGTAAGAACAGTATAATAGACTTCCATCTAGTTTGTTCTTAGAATTCTTTATGAATAAGTATAGTTTACCTTTATATAGTTTTTGTTAGTATATGGATTTTGGTCTAGTCCTCCATATATTGTTTTTTTCAATAATAATAATTTTTTGATGTAATGAAAGATGATTATTGTTACTTGAGGTGTCAACCTAGCTGGGATGTCAAGTTGCATAGTGATGCTTAACATGAAAGTTTTTATAAAAAATAAAAAAAACAGTTAGTTTAAGTAATTAATTAATTTATTATTGTAATTTAAATAAATATTTAATAATATAATAAAATTGAAAACCCAAAAAGTATTGAAAACCGAAAAAAAAGAACAAAAAAAAAAATAGAAACAAAGTAATAGTTGGAAGCACAACTTCTCTTAAAAAGATAAACAAAAATAAGACTTCAGTTAAAAAAAATAGAAGTCGTTATTTTGAGCACTACTTCTAATTTAAATTTTATTTTATCGAAATAGAAGTAGTTCATCTGAGCATTAAAAATTAAAATCGCCCTCACCACCTAAATTTTTGTAATTTTAAATTTTATATTTTTTAAATACAACAAGATTACATCAAATATATAAATTTTCAGGATTTTATTTATAAAAGATAAAAATAAATAAAAACGTGTTAAGCATATATTAACTTTTAATCAAAATCTACTTTTACATAAATATATTTTTCAATGAAAGTTGTTCATGTTAGATACTACAGATGAAGTCGGTCATTTTGAAATTGTTCGTTAGCTTAAAACTGGTACAAAGTTATACTATTTATGTAAATTTCCTTTTTCAGACTCTTATCCTTCCTTCCTTGAATTTGGGAAGTGAATGTACAGATAAAGTTGAAGTGAATCAAAATGTACAGATAAAAACGTGTCTGAAGAAATGAAAATTTAATTTTTCATAACAAACTATTCGTCGTTTATCCTTCCTTGAGCCTGGGACTGTTCTATGGATATGCCATTGTTGTAAGTTGGCGCTGATTATGGAATTTCAACTTTCGTTTGGTCAACCATGAAATATAACGAACATGTAGGAGGTTTGCAATACTAGCATTGCATTGGACCAGCTATACTTATATATAGTCACTAGAGTGGGATTGGAGTTGTTGTCAAGTTTGGAGAGGAGGATCTTGTGAAGAAATTTATCTGAGTTGAGCTACTTTGCCTTGCCAAAATGCTCTCAACTAGGAAAGTGTTATTAGCGGGATGAGAACTTTGTTTTAGCTAATGTGTATGGTTGTCGTATGAGCTTTGAGATCTAGAGAATTATTGAGAGGTTTTTTCTATCTCTTTTTGTTGGTTGGTTGTCTGTCATTTAACTTCCTTCCTTCTTATCTTTGGTTTTTAGTCTTTTCGTAATCCAAACTCGGAGGTATGTGTAGAAGACACTTCAATGCTCAAATCAGCAAAAATGTTCAGTCACTAGTGCAGATAAGTTAAACAAATGCGGCTATTTTAAATTTACAAATGCGGTCATAGAACCGCATTTGATCAACACGCATTTGTAAATCTGGAATTTACAAATGCGGTCCTATGACCGCATTCATAAATCACATTTACAAATGCGGTCATTTTAGATAACCGCATTTGTATATTATTCTGAATTAGGGAGTGGGTTTGGGGTTTAGGATTTATGAATGCGGTCTTGGTAAAAACCGCATTCATAAATCACTATTTACAAATGCGGTCATTTACTAAGACCGCATTTGTAAATGCGAATTCACTATTTACAAATGCGGTCTTGGTAAATGACCGCATTTGTAAATAGTGTTTTTTTTTTTTTTTGGTACATCCTGTTTTGTGCAGAAACCATATATTTAAATAACCTGCATAATGATTAAACCCAGCCAGACAAATACAAAAATGTAGTAACCAATTGAAATCATCAAAATGTACATTTACAAGTGATCAAATTACATATAATAAAACCACTAATGTTGTTTACTTATGCTAGAGTTATAAAAATTAATGAAGTATGTGGACCAAGAATCTCTAACATATGAAATGCCTTCCTCACTCATTGGTGTTTCTTCTGTGAATAACTGCATTGCAAAGTTGACATAAATTAGTTTCTAGATATATATATGTTCAAGAATTATAAAAATGATTTAACATATACCTCCTTCCAACCAGTTTTAACACCTAGTCTTATAATGGTAATCATCCATTGCATAATGTAATAGCCACACTCATAGCTTCCTGGTTGTTTATTACACTATATAATTCAATAAAAAGTAATATGTTAGTATATTGATAAACAATGATAATAGAGAAAGAAAAAAATTACAAACCTTTACTCTTATGTAGTTCAAATTATTTGAACTGGATCGACCTTTTAGGATGTTATATCCACGCCATGAACTGGTTAATACAAAAAACCTCGTTAGTAGATGGTTAATTAGTAACATATACAAAGTTAAGTTTATACTATACTTACGTATCAATGATATCCTTAAATTTTGTGGGCATCTTCTTGTGTAGGGAACAGAACCACACAGCAGTCTTATCAACCATTGATAAGACAAGTAACTGCCAATGATGCCTATATGATCATTGAAAAGAGTTAGTAAATATTTAAAACATGAAATAATAATAATTGATGACATATAATTAAACTTACTCATTAATGTAAGGGCATAAATAAATTTGTTTTCCCTCTTTTTCCAGGATGTTAGTGATGTATGCTTGAGTCTCAGTTGAGTTTGATCCAACGGGATTAGTATATGCAGGATCTACGAATCCATACATATTTTCCTTCCCCTCAGTGATACAGACTCTATGCAAAAACCTACAAGTTTTTAGTTAAAGCATAATCAATAATAATTTAACATAAAGTAAATTGAATAATAGGTAAAGATACTTACATCATAAAAAATTGAATTATACTTATATTGAGCTCCTGGTTCCCAGATATAAATTCTGATAAATCTGTGTTGTAAATCATCAGTGGCAGTTCAGTGTTGATTTGAAAAAATGTATTATCCCACGGAACTGGAAAAGGATCATTGCCAATCTGACTAGCAATGAGACGTAGGGAAGCCATAGGATCGTCAACTGGAACCTCACGCTTCTTTTTCGGAGTTGGTGGCTGAAAAGGTTCCTACAAGATAAACAACATTTGTATTAAATTATATGTAATATATAAATATAAATAAAAAATAATATAATGAAACGAAATTATTACATGAGGTTCGGGCATAGATCGAATGAGCTCTCTGGGCCAGGCAACGAATGTCTGAAATGCATCGGCCACAGTGGTTACCTCATCTGAAGGTAGTGGAACACGAGCATCAGGAAATCGTACTTTTTCAACAGTTACCTTCGCCACATCAGGGGAGAGAGGAACGCTATGTAAGGTGGTGGCGTTTTTATAGACTTTTCCAAGTGCCACCACTCGAGGAAGTTTGCCGCCCACTACCAGTAGCTCACAATCCTCTGTCTGCCCATTGATATCATCCCCTGATGTTGGAGGAGCCGCACAACTCCCCTTTGTGCTCTTGGGAGTGGGACTAACAAGGGGTTCAATCGGCTCAGCACAAACTTGTTGCGATAGAAACTCTTGTCGCATTCGATCATTCTCCTTTTTCATCTCCAGCCACATCAAATCAGTCTCCTTTCTCATCTCCTCCATTATTTCTTCACGTAACTTAGTCTTCATTTGAGTTTCCTTCTTGGAGGAGGAGGATGGCTGTCGTTCTGAAACTCCAAAAAAAAGTTTAATTCCGACCCCTTGTCCAGCGGCACGAACACGACCAGAGTGTTCAGGTCGTCCAATTGCTTCAACCAGGATATCGTGACGACCTTCAGCAACAAATGTACCGTCGGATTCCAAGGAATCCTGCAAGAGTACACAAAAATCATATTTTCAATCATTAATATAATTAATGCTTTAAAAAAATTGAAAATAACAAAAATAACTTACAATTTTTTCGATTATAACCCCGGATTGCTCGGAACTTGGTGCACCGAACTTTTTAATTCGGGCCCTCTTCCATTTTTCATGGCGAAAAGGTGGTGGAGGAGAAGTGACCCCTGTTTCCACATTCTCAGAATACGTCCCCTGTTGAGATTTCTCCTTTTCCACCATCAGTGTTTGCTCAAGTTTTCTATACCCCGAACGAGACATAACGTGCGGGGTAAGATTCTTCAAAGCTATCTCTTGAGCTTTCTTCCGACGATCCTGTCATAATTGAAATAAACAAACTGAAGTAAATAAGATAAACTTATTAATGTTATATAAACAAAAAAGTTACTTCACTTACCATCCAAGCCTCATTTTCACGGCTTTCTCTAAAAAGACGCCATGTCTCTTCATCAATATGTTGGTACTTTAAACATGGATTTTCGTCTTTAAGGTCGCCAAAAATGTATCTCGATGTCAGTCTTGACTTAAAGGTACGAAATTTAAGTGCGATATTGGATAATATCTTTGATCGAAGCGGTTCCACATCAGGAATGTCAAAGTTTGCCTGCAAAATAACATCATGAAATTAAAATTAATTAATCAATATTAAAAAGCATTATATGATAACAATAATAATGTAAAGCTTACCAGAACATCCTCCCATAGCGTGTTCCGATCAACCTCTGAAACCTCATCCCATGAATTAATCAAAATGGAGAGCCTCTCACGAGAAACAACTCCAAGATAGCTCATAAACTCATCTGCCTTAGGACCAAAAGCCACTCTAGTGTTGACGTCAATGTCAACATGTGTCTTCTCACCAGCAGCACGTCTCACTGCAAGACGCTTCAATCTAGTAGGTCCTCTACTACCTCGCCCAGATCGAGGTCTGACTGGAGTCTGGTCGTCATCCATGTCTCTGTTAAAAAAATTAGGTAACAAACATTAGTTAATGTGCATCGAATTAAAATCATATAAAAATAATACATAAAATTATAAATGTTTATTTACATGTTGCATGTGGGTTGAATGTTTATATGTAAATTCCTTCACTGTGGTCTTTACGGGTTGCATGTACATCATCAAGTACATCGTCATCTTTATTAGTTATCATTGGTGTGAATGAACGAGTTTCGCCATATTCAATATCATCTATGGCTTCCCCTTGTTTTTTCCCGTGTAAAACGACATACCAATGTTCTGACGTAGGATCTTTCACATAGAAAACCTGAGATGCTTGTTGAACCATTATAAATGGCTCATCTCGATACCCTATCTTTCGAAAGTCCACTAGTGTGAATCCTGATTCATCAATTTTAACCCCACTTTTATTATCAACCCATTTACACTTGAAAACTGGAACGGAAAACTTAGTGTAGTCAATCTCCCATATCTCTTCTATAAACCCATAGTATGCCATTGATCCAAGTACTGGATTTGTATCTTTCGAAGTCGAAAACTGCATTGACTCGGCTTCAAGAGTAACACCAGAATTTTGAACTGTACTCTTTTCATCCAGGGACTTCGTGTAAAATATACAATTATTCACTTCGTACGCTGTACATGAAATGACATCAAACTTCAATCCAGCAGCCAACCAAGTCAAGGTCTCTGATGCCGTTGAATCCTTGAACACCTCATCTTTAAACCAAGGCATGAAAGTTCTATTATGTTCCATCAAGACCCATTTCTCTGCTTGTCTTGGGTTATTTGCCTTCACAATGGCTTTATGAGCTTCTATGTAAGGTACAACTTCATCTGTGTTATTCAATATGTACAAATGTGCTTGCAAGACTTCTGATCGAGATTTGCTTACAATATTCACACCACGTAAACATTTACTTGTAGAACGCCTGTGGTGCCATGAATTAGCTGGAACACCTATTGGATTTGCTTTTGTCATGTACTCTGAACAAAATTCAATACTTTCTTCAGCTATGTACCTTTCAATCATTGAAGCCTCTGGACGATAATGATTTTTCACATAACCTTTCAAAATTTTCATATACCGCTCAACAGGATACATCCATCTTAAGTACACTGGTCCACACAATCTAACCTCTCTTACCAGATGCACCACTAGATGAACCATGATGTCAAAAAAAGACGGAGGAAAAAACATTTCCAATTCACACAAGATAACAACAATTTCATTTTGAAGTTCATCTAGTTTTGAGGGATCAATGACTTTACAACAGATGGAAGAGAAGAATGAGCACAAACGGGTTATGGTGTGTCTAACATTTTTTGGTAAGATCCCACGGATAGCTACCGGCAACAATTGTTGTATCAAGATGTGACAATCATGAGACTTCAACCCAATTAACTTCAAATCTTGCATTGACACTAGACTCTTCACATTTGAGGAATGTCCTTGTGGCACTTTCACACCCTTTAGACATTGACAAAAACTAATTTTTTCATCTTTTGACATTGTGTAACAGGCTGGGGGCAAATATGTACGCTTACCCATTTGTATGGGTGCCAACTCGCCGCGTATGTTCATCTCAATCAAATCTAAACGAGCATTTAGACCATCCTTCGTCTTCCCGTTAATGTTAAGAAGTGTACCAATTAAGCTATCACACACATTCTTCTCAACATGCATTACATCTATACAATGTCTGACTTCTAACCTCGACCAGTACGGAAGATCAAAGAAGATTGATTTCTTCTTCCAAATATTTGTCACAGATGACTTTTTTTTGGACTTGCCGAAGGTGTGGTCTATGTTATTTACCTTTTCGTAAACCTCAACACCGGTTAATGGAGTTGGTGGACCACTACCCTCTTGGTGTCCATTAAAGGCTTTTTTCAACCTCCGGTAAGGATGATGACTTCTAAGAAACCTCCGATGCCGAAGATATACTGTTTTCCTTCCATGTTTCAATTGTTGAGAAGCAGTGTCTTCTTCGCATATTGGACACGCTTTGTGACCCTTAACACTATAACCTGATAAGTTACCATATGCCGGAAAGTCATTGATGGTGCAAAATAACATGGCATGAAGCTTGAAAGTTTCATTAGCAAATCCGTCAAATACTTCGACACCCTGGTCCCACATTAACTTCAAATCTTCAATTAGGGGACTTAGATAAACATCAATATCATTCCCTGGTTGTTTCGGACCGGATATCATCATAGACAACATCATGTATTTTCGCTTCATGCACAATCCAGGAGGTAAGTTGTAAATAACTAGTAATACAGGCCATGAACTGTGATTTGTACTCATATTACCAAACGGATTCATTCCGTCTGTAGCTAAACCAAGTCGGATATTTCTTGATTCTTTACCAAATTCTGGAAAGTCATCATCAAATTTCTTCCATTGAATAGAATCAGCTGGATGTCGGTACATGCCATCGCATTTCCTCTCATCTGCATGCCATCTAAGATTCTTAGCATCGTCTGGGTTTACAAACAAACGCTTCATCCTTGGAATGATGGGAAGATACCACATAACCTTCATTGGGGGTCCATGCTTTTCCATGTCATCAATAGAATCATCATCTTTTTGTTTCAACTTATAACGTGATAACCCACACCTCGGACAACTTTTCAACAATTCAAAATCTTTCCGGTATAATATACAATCATTAGGACATGCATGTATCTTTTTGTACTCCATACCCATTGGACAAAGAATCTTTTTGGCCTCGTAATTACGATTAGGTAGACTATTTCCCTCTGGAAGCATATCCTTCAACAGCTGGAGCAATTCCGTGAAGCTTTTATCAGTCCATCCGTTTATTGCCTTCAAATTCATCAATCTTAACACCGCCGACAACCGTGTGAAGTTAGTTGATCCAGGATACAAAGGAGTCTCTGCATCTTTTGACATACTTTCATATCCATGCGCTTTTGCAAAACACTCAGCTCCCACATCACGAATCATGTCCTCCAATCGATCATCATCTCCATCATCGTGTACTGCTTCATCCATGGTAGAACCCACATATTCTTCAGTTACGGAAACACGTGGTAAATTTAATAATTCACCATGCCATGTCCAAGTTGTATAAGATCGAAGAAACCCATCACATAGCAGGTGTTCCCTCATGATATTCACATCCAGTATCCTTCCATTCAAACAGTTAACGCACGGACACCTGATCTTTGCTCCATCATGACCACTAATAATCGCGTTACGCTGTGCAAATTGTATAAATTCCTCTACTCCCCTTTCGTACTCATCACTTATACGAACATCATTAATCCAACTTCGATCCATTATATATTCTGGAATATAGTTAGGATTTTCTAATAATTAGTATTCTCTTCAATCTCACACATTTGCCGAGGGTCGAACACCCCCGGACTCAATCCAAACACGATATTTCTATTCTAAAAGTAACAATAACTAACATAACATAAAACTTTTATTAAAATGTAATTAACAACTAACTAAATATTTCACTTCTAAAATTAAAATTCTAGAACAAAGTTTAATACACTATAGAATTATAATTCCATAAAGATTAATATCATATTCATTTTTATTTAAGTAAAAGTAGTTTAAAGTGACAATTATAAAAAATAAATGATGCCAGGGAAAAAAAGAAAGATATGCAAAGAAAAAGTGCAAAAAATAAAAATAATTACAAAAATAGAATTTATATATAATATAAATTTAAGAAAATAGAAATTATATAATACAAAAATTCAAAATACACACAAATATATAAATTATTAGTTATTAGTTATATACATTCCAAGTTATATTAGTTATTAATTAAATATATATTATAATACAGAAAAATAAAAATTCAAAATATTAAATATGAATTCAAAATTTTAAATATAAATTCAAAATATTAAATAAATACAACACCAACCTTTAGGTTGATGGTGATCGGAGACGTAGGTGAAGGCGGTGGCGGAAGCAGTGGCGGTGACGGAAGCAGTGGCGATGGCGGAGCAGAAAAAACCAGAGAACCAATAGAACAGTAACCACCTATATGCAGAAAACGAGTAAGGAAACGAAATGACAATGCCAAGGAAGTGAATAATGACAATGACAAAAACGAAAACGAAAACAAACGTTGAAGCAGAGAGAGCTGAAACTTACAATGCAAAGCGGAGACAGCTGAGAACGTTGAAACGAAGAGCGGAGAAGACGAAAGTGAAAGTGAAAACCAGTGGCGCGCTTCTATTTTTAGGGTAAAATTGATTTACAAATGCGGTTCTAGGGTAAGACCGCATTTGTAAATCAATTTAATTACAAAAATGCCACCGCGTTTTTTACAAATGCGTTTAAACGCAAAGCCGCACTAAATAAATAGTCGTTGTTTTCAAATTTTGTACTAGTGAGTACTCGATTATCAGAGTAGTGTATATGATGATGTACCTGATTCTTGAAATATTTGTTATTTATATTACCTTTGATAATATTTCTTTATTAGACCAGGTTAAGGAGTTGGACCGCGTTTAAAACTATATTACTTAGCTTTTAATCACGAATTAGTTTCACTTACTTTGATTGAGTGTAATTAGATTTATGTTGTGGGTCAGCCTATAAACATGAACTTTTACTCGGTTAATCCGGTGATGAGGATCAAAGACGTGACATACTTCTCTCACCCGTACATGTATAATGTATAATAAGGATCAACAACTTTGACAGCATAGGAAGACCAAGCACTGTTATTGGAACATATAACAACACGTACTTGGGCGAGAGAAAGAGAAGTAGAAGACTCGGATAAACAGCCAAGGGTTCTATAGGTCATTCTAACCTTGTAAGAAGGTGTTGTTTTAGGAGTTTTTCTATATATTACAAATCTGATGGTAACAAACTTACTGCACCACGTGCTTTATTTTCTTGTCTTCTAGTTGAGAGATAACGAAACTTCTTGTACCTTATTTATTTATTATTTATTGTGTGTTGATTTAAAAAAACCTGAAGAAAGCAGACAGATTCTGACTTCTGAATTGAAACTTTCTAGAAATTTAAGCTTGGACTTTATCATGAGTTAGAACGGATGATTTTGACCGGAACTCTTACCCCAGTTAGTCACGGGTGCGTTTGTAAAATTCTCATTACTATCCACTACTACCAATTGCTGGAATTACAAATAGTCAACAAATTTACTAAATTTTGTAAGATCTAGAAGGAATTTTGATAGATCTAAATTTTGAATTGAGAGTATTGGAGATGTTTTAATACTACTTATTGTGGATCTGACACTGAATACACACTAATGATGTTCCCTCAGCCTATATGCAGTACCCTAGTCTAGTCATTGAGATTAAATAAAAGAGATATTTCAAGGTGCGTTTGAAGTTTTGTTTAAGTTTGTGATGCAACTCATCCACCTAGAATATCCATTTGTGAAATAAGAATATTGAATACTTAGAATCTTGTTTAAAAATTTATTTTTCGAATGTATTTGATTAGACTTTTATCTATCTGAAATCTAAAAAGGAGAATAACTCTATAAATATATCTAAGAAAAGCTTCATTTAAGAGAAGAACAACTATAACATTCATTAGATAACATAGTATACGAAAAATGGAATTCATCTGAGTTCAATAGGGTTAAATTTTTTATCATTTTAGGATAAAATTTATTTTGTATAATGTAGATAGTAGAATAAGATTTATTTGAGTTTGTATATGTATTTGAGTGAAGTTGAATATGTTTGTTGGTCTTGTATATATTTTGACCTACGATAGATTAGGATTAGGTTTAGGATTCTAAACCTACATAAGGTATCAATTGGACTTCCTTTTCTCCCAAAGGAAATCCTAGGCCAGTCTTGGAGGCAAGCACAACGCACCATGAAGTTGAACAACAAAGAAGACACATGGAAGAGGCAAGGAAGGTGTGACTAGACAAATAACACACTCTCATTTGCTCTTCTAAATCTATGATTTATTTTTTAATTTGAATTTTTTAATCTTGACTAACTTTTGGGTTGATTAAAGGACTATAAATAAATGTGCTCAATTCATGTAAAATTCAGCTTGAATGAGAGGAGTTATGAGATACCCAAGTTTTGTCATAAAAAATTATTCTTGCATTACCTCTAAGGTAGTCTTTTGGTTAGCCTAACCCTGAACTCCTCCCTAGTGAGTTAACCTCACCTCTCACTCAAATTCATTTCTCCATTTCAAACACAAAATTTCTACCTCCAATTCCATTAAACTTGCACAACTCCATTAAAAAACAAAAATAATGCTAGAAGAAGAGGATGTTATGAGTTTGATCTTTACATAACACATTTTTTTTAAGTAAAAGATTGAGATATTATCCTACAAGTTTTTCAAAGATAACATTATTATTGTTAATCACCATATTCAAGATATTATTTACTTTAAAACTTAAAATTTTATTTAAAAATTATTTTAAAGAATTAAGAGAAAAATATATATTTATATTGTTTTCAAGCAAAACCTAGTTTGCTTCCGAACTCACATTGAACGCAAACTTATGGTTGGATGTATCTTGGTCATCCAATAATAAGGATTTTTTTTTTCAAATGAAAGATTTGAGCTGCTCGAAGCAAAAACCTTATCCTAAAGTAAAGTGACAATAGTCTTTATCCCCACGTATCAAAAATAATAATATTTCTTATTAAAATAAATTTATATAGAAGTTAAAGGATATGCATAGTTTTATGAGAATTTATTTAAGAAAACGAAAGGCTTATTTGATATATTCTTATTACATGAAAAAATTGATTATAAAGGGAATTAAAAAATATTTTGATTTTTTTACTAAAATAAACTAAAATTTTTAGGAATCATAAACTAATTTTCTGAATCTAAAATAAACGTAAAAATTACTAGGAAAACTTAATGGTAATCTTTGTGTGAAGTGGTATATATTGTACTAAAAAGAAAAATTCTAATTTAAATTGTGATATAGGAGTTATGATGTAAATAGTCAACCGTTCACTTTAATATGCACACATTTGGTCAGCGCCAACACTTCACTTTAATATGTACACATTTGGTCAACGCCAACCCTTGACTTTAATTGACAACTAAATTTAAGTGTCTTCACATTCTACTCAAAACCTAAACTTAAGCTTTACAGGTCATTTTGTCAATATAAAGGTAACAAAGGCGTGGTGATAGTCAACCATTCCTCTTATAGTAGTTTGGGAAATTTTGTTTTTTAAATTTAATTAAAACTTTATAAATTATATTATTTTCTCGAATATGAAAATTTGTAATTTACAGTTGTTTTTAATAATATTTAATAATAGTTATTTTATTATTGAAATCATCTAATTTGTAGATATGTTTTAAGACATTTGAAAGGGTATGATCTAAAGATAAAATTATATTTGTATTGTAAGATCGAAACATATTTACACACATAAATTTAGGATATCATATGATCGGATACATCTTTATTTTTTAAAATTATCTTTTATGTAATCATTCAGCTTAATATGACATTAAACAACATCTCAAACTAATATAAAAAATTAATCACAATATTTTCAACTCAATTTTATATAAATAAGTTTACTATATCAAGGGAAGGTACAACTTGATCGCTAATATAAACTCAAAATGACCCTGATACCATATTATGAAGTGAACTTTAAGCCTAATTTCATAAAACCGGCTCAATGAGATGAAGTTTGTACCCACTTATATATAATGAAAAGTTTTAATATCTAATCAATGTGAGATCTTCAACAACAAATATTCTCTTACACTTCAATCGAAATCTCGATAAATTTATCAACATCGAACATTAATAATGAGGACGAAATCTTCTCGACTAAAAAAAAAGCAATGGTGTGATGTAGGATGAAATGAATGGGTTGGAATTTAAAAGGCAATAATGAGAAAATGCAAGTGAGGATCCAAGTACCCCAATTTTGCCGGTGTTGAAACAGTTGATGGGTAAGGGATTGATCACATTAAAGACGTTCACCAATTCTTCTGACTTTATACACACATCAAGAGTACATTTGTACTCACTTAGACACTTCAATTGGTTCTCTTTTCAACTAAAATAAATTAATCCAATGCAATCTATTATTTTTTCCAAAACTAAAATCAACTAATGATTATCTTCACCATATGGCAACTAAAAGTTGAAAACAAAAAATATAACCAAACATCAACTAATATACATTAGATCCAGAAGTTCTACTGTAGGTCAATAATAGCTGAGCTAACTAAGAAATTTGTAAAAATTCACAACTGGTCTATATTTATGTAGATGACTCTTAGGGGTTTATTGCATCCACACTCCTCCACCCAACAGAGAACTAAATTTATTTTAAATTAATCCGTAATTTTGATTTTAAATTTCAAATATGTACTTTTATAAATATACAAAAAATATGTTATATATATAATAAGCTTTATTGCAACCTGTACAGTCTACTACAAGTTGACACTGCACCTAATTTGCTCAACCAACAACAACCATAGTTGCAGCGTGATATAAAACTCACGCCGTTTGATGTGAACATTTGCAGAAGTGCTCTTAAAGGATACAATGTTATATCCATTAAGTTTATTTAACAAGAAATAATAAATAATAAATTATTTTAAGAGTGACTCAATTTTTACAGTCGAAGAAGTCATGTTTAGGAAAACGAACTTCAAAATTTGAAATGACAAAAAAAATAGTAAATGACATTTTTTTCTCTCTTTAAAGTGAAGTCTTCCATGAGAAACATGACTTCATTAGTTATATAACTTATATTTTTCAAACGAAATCACGCATGGCAATGATGACTTTAGTGTAGTTTTAAAAAAAAAATTGAAGTCATGCATGCAAGGATGATTTTTAATTTTATTTATTTAATAAATTGTTTCATTATTAATAAAAAAATACAATACATTGAAATTTAATTAAAAAAATTATTGATTTATTTAAAAATATCAAATAAAATTGTTTACATAACTTCGTTTATTCACTTTATGCATGGAAAAACTGATTGTCAAAATAGTGAGAATTGTCCATATGAATAATAATTGATGTCATATTTTTGTAATGTTTATTTACTCATCTTATTGAAATTTTTACAGTTAATCATGAGTCGTTTTTACAATTATAAGTATTATTAACATAACAAAACAAATAATATATTAAAAATATCACATAATTAAATAAAAAAAATAACAAAATATATTGCATAACTAACAAAATAACAAAATGGTTTATTAAATAAATCATTAAACAATTTATCAAATAAATAAGTAAATAATTTTTTATGTAATATCATTTAATATTTTTAAATAAATTGATTTTTTTATTAAATTTCAGTGTATTTTGGTATTAATAATTTGTTTTTGTTTTGTTTTTTTTCTTTATTAAATTTCAATGTACTATTTATTTTCTTATCAATAATATAGTAATTTATTATATAAATCAAACAAAATAATGAAATCAGAAATTTTTAAAAAAATACACTTTATTTTTATTGTGCATCATTTTAGTTCAAAATTGAAACAACTCAAGTCATGCTTCATAGGTAGGACTTCACTTTAAACAAAACAAATATTAAAAATCTTCTTTATTATACACTAACTTTAATGTATTAGAAAAAAATTAAAATTATTTTTAATATATGTGGCTTTTTTAGGAGAAAGAAATCAAACAAAAATCATCTTAATTATAGACAATTTTGATATTCCATAAACCATAAACATTAAATCGTAAATCTTTAACCTCAAGATACACCTTGTTTTACAAGACTAAATATCTTTTACACAAGGTCTTATAGATTGTGGACTTCTGATCTTTATGTCTTCTGTACCTATGATTACACTCCCCTCTTTATGTCTTTTGTACCTATGATTACACTCCCCTCTACACTTAGGTTTGATTCTAAAAAAAAGTACTAGAAAAGAATATATCTTTACAATAAAGTGTTTATTACTTTTTATCTTAAGAATATTCATCCATTTTTATAGTGTTAAATTTAGTTTCTACCTAAATATTTATTAAACTAGGTCATATAGATTTATGAGTCTCTAATCATAATATAAAAAAATGTACTGAGACGACCAAATGACTCAATGAATCGATCAGGAACTCGACCACTTGACTACGATAAAAAGATCATGTGACGATACGTGACCGATCGACCCATGACGACGAGCCATGTGTTGACCAAGTTAGCAGGATTAATCCATAATTAAAAATTGTTTAGCGCAACCTTAAACATGAACTAACCTCCTAATTCGACGCACCAATAAAGACCCATTAGTATAATATAAATAATTCATATTCCAAGAATCAGGTACGTCATTATCTCCAGTACTCTGACAATCGAGTGCTGACACCCTGACTAACTTGAGCGTTGGAGTGTCTTTTGCAGATACCATCCTAGCCTATGAGACCGAATGACCGAAAGGAGAAAGACGAAACAAAAAGCTAAAAATGACAATGACCGACCGAAGAAAAGAGCAAGACAATCGTTTACTAGATCCCAACACCCGTTCAAGAAAAAAAAATACTAAAATACTTTAAGACATTGATTTACTTGATTGGAACTTCGAGAGAATCCGGAGACACTAAGCGTTTTCCGCTTATCCGGCTATCCGCAATGCACACCTCATTCCCATAATTTCATTATGGAATTTAGTTATAAAAAACCTTATGACTCTGTATTAAAGTAAGGTTCATTGCCGTATACTATTTTTGTGCCCCCGAAATCTTTAATTAATTAATATATGATCTTTATTTTTATTATATAAAGAGCGTTAACCTTATAAATGTGACACTCTACTCACGACCTCGTTTTCTATATGATACTGCCAACTGTGATGTTCAACATGTTGGGAACTCATCAGCCTCGGTTTATGGTGCTTCTATTTCTGTCCATCCAGATTCTCACGTTGAGATGCACTTCCATCACGCAAGAGCTTCACACGGGCTTCTCCGCGACACCAGAGCCTTCAACGCCGTCGTTTCAGCCACTTCTGAGTGACCCCACCGGAAACTTCTCTCTGGGCTTCCTCCGCGTGAACGGAAACCAGCTGGCACTAGCCATCCTCCACGTCGCATCCTCGGAGCCTTTCTGGGTGGCCAACCCAACTCGCGCAGCGTCCTGGTCCGATACCACACGCCTCTTCTTCAACGGTAGTCTCGTGTTGTCGGACCCCGAAACGCGCGTTTCGTGGTCAACCGCTACAAACGGAGACCGCGCGGTGCTCCTCAACACCTCCAACTTGCAAGTCCAAACCAAAGGCAGTCCCCTCTGGGAAAGTTTTGAGTTTCCCACAAATACCATCGTCCAGGGCCAGAACTTCACCTCCAAAATGTCTTTGTTATCTTCCAACGGATTATATTCATTGCGGTTAGGCAACGATTACATGGGACTATACGAAGGAAACAAGTATTTATATTGGAAACGCACGGTACTGGAGACGAAAGCGGAAGTGCAGGAAGGGAAGGGACCGATTTACGCCCGAGTCAACCCGGAGGGTTACCTCGGGATGTATCAGACAAACGACGAGAAGCCCGCGGATGTTCAAAAGTTCAACAGCTTCCAACAGGCTGTCACAGCGGCGTCGTTTTTGTTCATGCGGATGGAAGCGGACGGGAATTTGAAAGCTTATTACTGGGACGGTTCCAACTGGCTAACTAACTACCAAGCTATTTCTGAGACCTGCGAACTCCCCCGCTCCTGCGGTTCCTACGGCTTGTGCAGGCCCGGCGGGTCTGGATGCTCCTGTTTAGATAACCGAACCCGGTTCGAAGCGGGTGGGTGCTTCAACGATGTTGGTGGAGAGTTGTGTGGGGAAGAAGGAATTGGTAGGAGTAAAAGCGATTACTGGGTGCTGAGAAGGAGCGGCGTGGAGCCACCGCATAAGGAGCTCCTTAGGCACGTGACTACGCCGTCTTTGGCGGAATGCGAGCAGTTGTGTGAGAAGAACTGTAGCTGTTGGGGAGCGGTGTATAACAATGGGACCGGGTTCTGCTACATGTTGGAGAATCCGATCGAAAGCATGTTGGGTAGCGGAGATGAGTCAAAAGTGGGGTATTTCAAAGTTAAAAAAGGGGATCGAGAAAAGAATCGGGTTTGGGTACGGGTTGGAATTGTGATAACGGTTTTGGGAATGGTTGGGGTTATTATTGTTGGGATGTGGTTTTGTGTGAGGAGATGGAAAAGGAGAAGAGTAGTGAAGGAAGAGGATTGGGCCTCGCCCGGCCCGTATAAGAATCTTGGATCTGCAAGTTTTAGATCCATCGAAATGAGCAACAGTGTGGAGTGAGAAGGAGTAGAGAATGACGGAAGGGATGACGCATTCTTCTTAGTTGACATTTAGGAGTGTGGTGGGGTCCATCTAATCTAATATTTGTTTATTACGTGGCACTGTCATGATGACCTTCCCACTTGCAAAGTGGCTCCGCATGTGATGTGACTCTTTTGACCTTTCCTTATTTATGCAAAACAATTGCTGACTCAAAGTGGGTAGAGTTCGGTGAAAAGGTGGAGTTGCTGTTTCCTCTCTCACTCACCTACCACCAGCTCGGTGCTCAGTGAACCCAAACAAGTATGACTTTAATATACACTCTTTAAATTTTTTATTATCATAATTATGTTCTTTAGAAGATTTAGTAACATATCATAAGATATGGTTCCGGTATGAGTCCTAGAAATTTCAGAATTTAGTTATGCCCATGCTTAAAATATATTAAGATTAAGAGATTATTAATAAGATTTAGTGATTTAAAAAATTAGATCATACATCTTTATCTTTAATTATGAATCATCTAAATAATTTTAAAAAATATATATTATTATTAAATATTTATTACTCTAAACATTAAATATTGAATACTTACTTGAGTGTCAGAGTATTTTTTTTGATATATTTCCAATAAAAAAACTTACAAAGAAAAGAGATCTTGACTGAAAAAAAAACAAGAGGAAGAGTTAGCCGAAGAAATCTAAAAAATAAAAAAAGTAATTAATAAATTGTTTAACTACTAGAAATTTTCTCATTCTCTTTTATACAAAAATAAATAAATAAATATATAATAAATTAAATAAGTATTTTATAAATATGTAAGATTACTCCCCTTAAGTTATCAATATCATTATCAATCTTCATAAATTTTAATTTTAATTTTGATTATATATGTATATTAGTTATAAAATTTTATAGAAAAATTATATTTACCGTATTGTAAATGTTTCTAAATTTAATATTCAGAGTTATCTTTTGACTTTAGTTGTTAACAACAAAATAACTTTCAAATTAAAAAAAAAATAGAAGGGAAATATTACACTAATTGCCTACACAGGGAACCAAATAAATATAAGAATAATAATAATAATAATAATATATTTATCAGTATGTCTTGGATTTAATGTTGGGAAAAACGGGTAATTTTTCCACTAAAACAAAACCCTAACAGAGCTACCCGACAAATAATATTGAATAAATAAAGCGAAATAATAAAAAAGATAAAGAGGAAAAACACACCCGAAAATTGTTAACGGAGTTCGGCCAATTTAGCCTAATCTCCTAGCATAGCAAAAACAACTCACTTTTATTATTATGAGAGAAGATATTACAAATTGGGATATATAACAGTGAAGGAGGAGAGTTTAATTTATAACCTTCAAACCTCCTTACAACTCACTTTTATTATTATGAGAGAAGATATTACAAATTGGGATATATAACAGTGAAGGAGGAGAGTTTAATTTATAACCCTCAAACCTCCTTCCCAAACAATGAATCCACCGATGTGGGACTTGGGATTAAGCCAAAATCAACAAATCTCCACCTTGGCTTAATTTCAAGTCCCACCTAAAACAAATCTTCTCAAAACATAACAAAGACAAACTTTGCAGTGCTTCAAATTTGCGCCTCCGGGCGCCAACTTCAAATGTGCAAGATATTAACCAAGTCTAAACAATGTTCAAACTTGGTCCTTGTAACCACCTTGGTGAGCATATCTGCAGGATTCTCCGTAATGTGAATCTTCTGGAGAACAATCTCCTCTTCTTCGAGAATCTCACGCACAAAGTGATAACGAACATCAATGTGCTTCGTCCATGCATGAAAGACTTGATTCTTTGCTAAATGAATAGCACTCTGACTGTCAGAATATAACTCAAGTTGTTTCTGACCAACTCCCAAGTCTTTAAGCAACCCATGAAGCCAAATTTCTTCCTTCACAGCCTCTGTAATCGCCATATACTCTGCCTCTGTCGTAGACAAAGCCACCGTAGACTGCAAGGTAGACTTCCAACTAACTGGCGCTTTTGCTAAAGTGAACAAATAGCCAGTTGTAGACCGTCGCTTATCCAAATCACCTGCATAATCAGAATCACAATATCCAACTATGCATTGACCAAGTGATTCATCTTGCTCAAATGTCAATCCAACATCTAAGGTATTTTGTTGGTACCGTAGAATCCATCTCACAGCTTGCCAATGTCCCTTGCCTGAATTATGCATGTACCTGCTAACAACACTCATAGCCTGTGAAATATCTGGTCTTGTACACACCATTGCATACATCAAGCTTCCAACTGCATTTGCATATGGGACTTTCGCCATGTATTCTCGTTCTTCATCAGTCGTCAGAGATAAATGGCTACTCAATTTCAAATGAGGAGCAAGTGGGGTACTTACAGGTTTTGTATCTTCGTGTATACCAAAACGTTGTAGTACCTTCTGCAAATACTGCTTCTGTGACAACCAAAATTTTCCCCTTTCTCTGTCCCTGTTTATCTCCATGCCGAGAATCTTCTTGGCTTCCCCCAAATCCTTCATCTCGAACTCTTTACTCAACTGAGCCTTTAACCTGTCAATCTCAACTTGGCTCTTTGCTGCAATCAGCATATCATCAACATATAAGAGTAAGTAAATGTAGGAACCATCTTCAAGTCTGCACAAATACACACAGTGATCATATTTGCTTCTCTTGTACTTCTGATCCTTCATGAACTTATCAAATCGTTTGTACCACTGTCTCGGAGATTGTTTCAGTCCGTACAATGATTTGCTAAGTTTACAAACCCAATCTTCTTTACCATCAACCTTGTATCCTTCTGGTTGAGTCATATAGATTTCCTCCTTCAAGTCACCGTGTAGGAACGCAGTCTTTACATCAAGTTGAGCAAGCTCCAAATTCAACTGTGCTACCAAGGCCAACAAAATTCGAATGGAGGAATGTTTAACAACTGGAGAAAATACCTCATTATAATCAATTCCCTCCCTCTGAGCAAAGCCTTTAGCAACCAACCTTGCCTTGTAGCGAACATCTTCTTTATTAGGAAATCCTTCTTTCTTTGCAAATACTCATTTGCACCCAATTGCCTTCTTACCTTTTGGTAATTGTGCCAACTTCCACGTCTTGTTCTTCTTCAAAGACTGCATCTCCTCTTCCATCGCACCTACCCAATTACCACTCTCTGAACTCAGAATGGCTTCTGGGTAAGTGGATGGAATGTCATCAACAACTGGAAGTGCATAGGCAACCATATCCATGAAACGAGCAGGCTTCTGAATATCTCGTCTCTGTCTTCTAACTGCAATTGACACTGATTGCTGTTGACATTCTTGGGTAGGAACTTGTTCCTCATCTGACTCTTCTTCTTCCATAGGAGAGTCACTTGTGGTATTTCGTGTTGGGATCACCACTGTCGGCTCAAACTCCACCTGCTTCCGGGCACACTCCACTTGTTGCGGAGTACTATCAGCTCCTTCTGGATTTACCTTCTTTAACATGGCAGATTCATCAAAGGTAACATCCCTGCTGATAATCGTCTTCTTTGCCTCTAGACACCACAAACGGTATCCCTTCACTCCAGGACTAAAGCCCATGAAAAGAGCCTTCTTTGCCCGTGGATCCAACTTTGATTCAATCACATGATAATATGCAATAGAACCAAAAACATGCAAAGAATCATAATCAGTTGCAGGTTTTCCAGACCATACCTCTAACGGGGTTTTGCCATCTATAGCAGATGATGGCAAACGATTGACGAGATGTTAAGCGTATGTCACAACCTCAGCCCAAAACTCTCTGCCTAACTCAGCATTAGACAACATACAACGAACTTTCTCCACAAGTGTCTTGCTCATACGCTCTGACACCCCATTCTGCTGTGGTGTTTTTCTAACAGTGAAGTGCCGAACTATGCCACAATCTTGGCATACCTTCAGGAACGGATCACTCTTGTATTCTCCTCCATTGTCTGTTCGGAGAACCTTAATCTTCCTTC
Source organism: Phaseolus vulgaris (assembly GCF_051622355.1). Classification (NCBI taxonomy): domain Eukaryota; kingdom Viridiplantae; phylum Streptophyta; class Magnoliopsida; order Fabales; family Fabaceae; genus Phaseolus; species Phaseolus vulgaris. The sequence goes on from NC_143498.1 coordinate 48,294,532, forward strand.
CTGTCTGGTTTTCAACTTGAGCTTTCCACTTAAGGAAAATTTCAAGCACATCATTTTTGTTCTTCATAGTAAACACCCAAACTCTCCTGGAAAAATCATCCACAAAAGTGACAAAATAATGCCTACCTCCGATTGACGGAGTCTTGGCAGGTCCCCACACATCTGAATGCACATAATCCAGAATACCCTTGGTATTGCGAATTGCAGTGCCAAACTTCACTCTTCGTTGTTTTCCCAGAATACAATGCTCACAAAATTCAAGTTTGCAAGCCTTCGTACCTTTCAACAATCCCTGCTTGGTAAGAATTTGCAAGGATTTCTCTCCAGCATGTCCCAACCTCATATGCCACAACTTCGTTGCCTCAGCATCCTTCTTAGAGCTAGAAGTTGCTGCCGCTACTGTCCCCACCACTGTACTACCTTGGTAGTAATACAAATTGTTCTTCCTCACGCCTTTCAACATCACCAGTGCTCTTGAAGTTGCTTTAAGAATTCCATCTCGCATCGTCACAACTAGGCCTTTAGATTCTAAAGCCCCCAATGAGATGAGATTCTTCTTCAACTTTGGCATGTACCGTACATCCCGCAAAATTCTGGTGGATCCATCATGATTCCGCAGCTTGATTGAACCTATCCCGACTGTCTTACATGGATTATCATTACCCATGTAAACAACCCCGCCATCGAGTTCTTGAAAATCAAAGAACCATTCCCGAATGGGACACATATGATAGGTACAACCTGAATCCAATATCCATTCATCTGGATGCAATGATGCTGAAAGCGAGACAATCAACACATCACTTTTGCTTTCTGCAACATTTGCATCTTGCAGAGCCTTCCCTTCTTGATCTTTATTTGCCATTACAGACTCACAATATAATATTCAATATTACATATAATTTCAAACAACCCAAGGGCGAACCTTCGGCTCTTGATACCACTTGTTGGGAAAAACGGGTAATTTTCCCACTAAAACAAAACCCTAACAGAGCTACCCGACAAATAATATTGAATAAATAAAGCGAAATAATAAAAGAGATAAAGAGGAAAAACACACCCGAAAATTGTTAACGGAGTTCGGCCAATTTAGCCTAATCTCCGAGCACAGCAAAAACAACTCACTTTTATTATTATGAGAGAAGATGTTACAAATTGGGATATATAACAGTGAAGGAGGAGAGTTTAATTTATAACCCTCAAACCTCCTTCCCAAACAATGAATCCACCGATGTGGGACTTGGGATTAAGCCAAAATCAACATTTAATATATCAATTTCATCGCATCAGAAAATATTTAAACGCAAGATGAAATTATGTCGTTGTTTATTTAATAAAAAATACAATTTATATTTCAATGATAGTTTTTAAATTACATACGTTAGTTTGACTGAAATAAACTTATTTATTTCATGAACTTATTTTAATAAAATATAAACATGCTTCTAAAAAGGCTTCCAATTATAATTAGAGAAGAAATTAACGAAATAAATATGATTTATCTCAAGCATCGCGTCGCAATGAGTTGGGCTTAGTATCCAACTAACAAATAGTAGAAAGGACCATGTAGAAGTTTTGGTGCTAATATCTTTAAGCACCATAATAATTTCTGGGAAAGTATAAATTATCTATTGATCAGAAACATTTTATAAATTATCTATTGATCAGAAACATTTCCTGGGATCTAAGGCATGTTCCCGAAAATCCAGGGAGTGCTCACGTGTGTTTGTTGCTCAGCGGGAATTGTAACCGTTTATTCCACGTGTAACCACGTAAATTAGATAATTTAATTCGAACCACGCGGTCGTCCGGTGCCGACCGGTACACTTGCCCCCCAGGCTCGAGGTCATGGAAGGACGAAGAGTCGTATAAGACGCCAGGGGATTTTGAGACAATGCTTGACAGCTGGCATCATTAATGCGTGGCAGAGATGTGACGCATGGCAGAGTTGCCGTTTGGGGATGCTGTCACATCTAGATCGATTGAATGGTGAGGATTACGTGTCGTTTCATATGCCGAGCGTGTTTGACCGTTAGATTAGATTTGATCTAATGGTGCTAGACGAACGCATGAGTTTTGCTTTTCACCTCTTTGCCTATAAGTAGTGCTTCATTTGTGGAGTTGAGGGTTTTCCGTTTCTCTTGCTCTAAGTTTCGCGTCGCTTGCTTCATTCCCCATTTCACAAACGGCCAGGGGGATAGGATGTAGTGCAGGTGTTCTGGTTTTTGGTGTGATAAGGCGCCGAACTCCTGACATTTCACACATTTTTGAACGTATTCAGTGCAGTCTCCCTGCACGGTCGGCCAGTAGTATCCAGCTCTCAGGATTTTGGCGGACATGGTCCGTGCTCCTGAATGGGTTCCGCATATCCCTTCGTGTAACTCGGTCATCACATAGGTGACTCGATCTGGACTAAGGCATTTTAGGAGGGGACGGGAGTACCCTCTCCTGTAAAGATCTTGGCCAATGAGTATGTATCGGGCGACTTGTAGTTTCATTGTTTTCTCTAAGTGTGAATCGCATGCACCATCGGTCAGATATTGTTTTATGGGAGTCATCCAATTGGGTTGAGTGTCGGTCGCCATGCATTCTTCGGTACCAACACTTGGTTTAGCGAGGGTCACGTGTATGGCCGACCGGTGGACACCTTTCTTTTTTAGGGTAGCCAATCTTGATAGAGCGTCCGCCCTAGTGTTGTTTTCCCTTCGTACATGTTGGAATGAGATTTCTTTGAACCTGTTTAGAAGATTTTTCACAAAATGAAAATACTGTTGGAGTAATGTTTCTCTTACCTCATATTCCCCTGTGAGTTGTCCAACGACTAGACGGGAGTCGCTCTTACAAATTATATTTGTTATCTCTAACTCAATCGCCAGATGTAGACCTGCGATTATAGCTTCATATTCGGCCTGATTATTGGAAGTTTTAAATTCAAATTTCATGGCTTGTTCGACAACAATCTCCCCTGGTCCTTCAAGTACAACTCCCGCTCCGGACGAACGACTGTTTGATGATCCATCTACGTATAATGTCCATTGGGGAGTTTCTTCGGTCGGATAGGGAGTGAATTCTGCTGTGAAGTCGGCAAGGGCTTGGGACTTGATGGCTCCCCTGGGTTGGTATTTGATATGGAATTCTGACAGTTCGACTGTCCAACCTATCATTCGTCCGGCCAGGTCAGGCTTGGTGAGAATCTTCATAATGGGATAGTTAGTCTTAACAATAATCTTGTGATTTTGGAAGTACATCCGCATCCGTCGTGCGGTAATGACTAAAGCTAAGGCAACTTTTTCGACCATTTGGTACCGGGTCTCCGCATCGTGTAAGACTCGGCTGACGAAATATACCGATCGTTCTTCCGCTTCAATTTTTTGTACTAGAACGGAACTCACTGCTTCATTGGAGACAGCGAGGTAGACCACAATGGGTTCTCGTGCGTTCGGTTTCTGGATGACCGGTGGGGATGCTAGAAATGTTTTTAGCTGTTGGAAATTTTGTTCGCATTCATCTGTCCATTCAAATTTATTCGTTTTCTTCTAAAGTTTTATAATGGGTCTTGTTCGTTCGGCAAGCTTTGGTACGAACCGAGATAACGATGTAAGACGACCGACTAGTCTCTGAATCTCTTTGAGTTCGCTGGGACTTCGCATTTCAGTGATTGCCTTGCATTTTTCTGGATTAGCCTCTATGCCCCGATGGGTGAGCATGAAGCTTAAGAACTTCCCACCTTCTACGCCGAACGCGCACTTTTCCGGGTTCAAACGCATGCGGTATTGACGCAAGGCTTGAAAAACTTCTTTTAAGTCAGAAATATGTTGTTCGCAAGAATCTAATTTGACGACGATGTCGTCAACATATACTTCCACATTCCGACCGATCATGTCGTGGAACACGTGATCCATAAGTCGCTGGTACGTGGCTCCGGCGTTCTTGAGGCCGAATGACATGACTTCATAGAAGAAGTTATCATAATCTGTTCTAAACGCGGTCTTTTCTCGATCACGGTGGTACATTTGTATTTGGTTGTAACCCGAATAAGCATCAAGGAAACTTAGGATTTGATGACCGGCTGCACCGTCGACCAGTCGGTCGATTGTAGGTAAGGGATACGAGTCCTTTGGGCATGCTTTGTTAAGGTCTGTGTAATCTACACACATTCTCCATTTTCCATTCGCCTTTTTTACCATGACTACATTGGCTAGCCACGTTGTATAGTGGGCCTTCCAAATAAAACCAGCTTGAATTAGCTTGTCTGTTTCTTCCCGTGCGGCTTTGCGCCGTTCTTCACCTAGTTTCCTTTTCTTTTGGGCGATCGGTCTGGCCTCTGTATAGACAGACAACCGATGGGTAATCACATCTGATTTTACCCCTGGCATGTCTACAGCCGTCCAAGCGAAAAGATCAGCATTCTTTGTTAATGTTTTACCGATCGCCTCTCGGTCGTCCGGTTTAAGAGATGTTCCCATGTGCGTCTTTCGGTCTTTGTCACGGAGGAATATGGGTTGAAGATCTTCCCCTGCTTCCATCCGGGGATCATCCAGCCGAGGATCTAGATCAACTAAAGCGACCAAGTGTCTTCTAGATTCTCTTCCTCTAGAACGTCTTTCTAGCGACCGGCCTCTTCGCTCTGGGGTTCGTTCGGTTGACGTGGTATAAAGCCTTCGGGTTGGCTCCACTTTCAGGCTAGCTACATAACACTCTCGTGCTATCTTCTGATCTACATGCACGGTTGTTATATCTCCATTGATTGAGGGGAACTTCATAGCCAAGTGAGGAGTTGAGACAATGGCTTTCAACCTGTTGATAGATGGACGACCGAGCAAAATATTGTACGATGTGTTGGCGTTGACGAGTAGGTATCGTATGTTGATGGTCTTACTAAGGTAATCATCGCTGAATGTGGTGTATAGATCGATAAATCCTTTCGTATCCACTCTTTCCCCTGAGAAACCAACTATCTGCTCGTTGTAGGGTTGTATCTCTGCCTCTGAAATCTTCATCTTTTTAAATGTATCCCAGTAAAGGATGTCGACCGAGCTACCCTGATCTACTAAAACTTTTGCGATTGCAAACTTATCTATCTCCACAGTTATTACCATGGGGTCGTCTTGAGATGGATCAATTGCTGTGAAATCTTCGTCAGTGAAAGTGATTGGTGGTATGTGCGGTCGGCGTTGTGTGGAGGTCGAATGAATGGACTGAACTGCTCTTAAATGTTTTTTCCTTGCTGAATTAGAACAACCTCCACCCGCAAAACCACCTGCAATGTAATTAATCTCTTGAGGGGGTTGGCCGAGTGACACCGGTCCAGCGATTGTATTGATGACTGCGCGAACTTTTTGTTTAGTTCAACTCCTACGTTCGGGGCTTTCGCTTTTAGGCCTCGTTCGTCTGATCGGACTTTCGCTTCTTTTTCTTCTGTTTGACCGATAATGATTGTCGCGGGTTCGGTCGTCTCTTCGTCTTGAACGTTCTCGGGGATCATGATCACGCTGGGGTGACCTGGATGCAGTAACGGTGGTTTTCACGAACTTGCGGAGATGGCCGGCCTAGACGAGCTCTTCGATTTTGTCTTTCAGTGCTTGGCATCCTTCGGTCGTGTGGCCATAGTTACGATGGTACTGGCAACGTTTACTGGTATCGGCATTGGGAGGGGTTTGCGACTGCTTCAGTGCCGGAATCAATTCGATCTGTAGTGCTTCGTCGAGAATCTTACCCCTTGGTACAGTCAAGGGGGTGTAGTTGTGGAAACGGGGACCCCTATTTGGGCGATGCCGATCCCGGTCGATCGGCACTGTGGGAGGACGAATCCCTTTGCTCCTGTCCGCGTTTTCAACATGAGTCTTTCAATGATAATCAATGTGTTCCTCTATCTGCATGAACTTTGTCGCTCTTGTTCTTAATTCATCCATATTACACGGGGGCCGTTTGATAAGACTTTCAGTGAACCTTCCAGGTAGTATGGCCGAGACCAAATGATGCATGGCTATTTCTGGATTAAGGTTACGAATGCTCATACACACTTTGCTAAATCTGTTCATGAATGTTCTTAATGATTCTCCCCTTTCTTGTTTGACATTCAGAAGGGACATGGAGGATGTCCGATGAGGTCTACTTGTGGCGTATTGCGTGGTGAATTTTAATTCCAAAGTGTCGAAGCTTGTAATGGAATTGGGTGGAAGATCAAAGAACCATCCAAGGGGGCCTTCCCTGAGAGAGGTGGGGAAGACTTTACACCACACCGTTCGGTCAGTTGTGTAAAGGGTCATTTGAGTTCTAAATATATTCAGATGTTTGTCTGGATATGTGGATCCATCGTAAAGATTTATCGTTAGGCCTCTCCACTTGTCAGGGAGAGGAGTGGCTATGATATCGTCAGTGAACGGATGGCCTTTCGGGTTTGTTACCCTGTTTGGGGTTACTGGCTTTACACTTTGATGGGTGTGTTGAACGAGTGATGTGGGAGGTATAGTTTGGACTATTGTCTTCGTTCCTGACTGGAGTGGTGGTGGAGAAGGCGCACGTGAATGTCCCTCACGCTCAGATTGCTCGAGTCTATCCAACAATCTTTTGTTCTGCTCTTTCAGTTGAGCTATCTCTTCTGCACGCCGCTGGCGCTCTTCTTCTTGTCTTTTCTTTTCTTCATCTTGATGTAGTTGATCAATGACTCCCTTCTGGAGTAACTCCTGCATCTGAATCTGGAGGGTTTGGAGTATCGTCCTATGCTCTTCCGTGGCAGTATTATTGTTGTTGTTTGTCGTTGAGCCCATCTTTGAGCGTTGGTGTCTTTGGGTCTGGGAATAATGATTACTCGGCCCCACGGTGGGCGCCAATTGTACCTGTATGGATATTGGGGACTGAGTAATGTTGGTCCACGTCGATACAAGGTGTCTGCTTCACTCTTAATTGTCCTATTCTTCAAGTCTCCTTCTTCTTTGCGTGCCTCGGTCGGCCGGTGGGGGTACTGCGATTGTGCTCCGACGCTCAAGTCAGCAATCTTTTCCAGTGAGAATCTCTGATAATCTGAAAAACGTACCTTTTTTCCTCTTTTTCTTCCCTTTTGTATGTTCACTTGGGCTTGGGCCATTGGGGTCAAGCGGTTGGTGGTTCGCGACGTGTTTCGTGGTCCTTGGGTCGTGTTAGATGGTTTCCTGGGATCTAGGGGATGTTCCCGAAAATCCAGGGAGTGCTCACGTGTGTTTGTTGCTCAGCGGAAATTGTAACCGTTTATTCCACGTGTAACCACGTAAATTAGATAATTTAATTCGAACCACGCGGTCGTCCGGTGCCGACCGGTACATAAACTATATAAACAAATTATTTTAAATTATGTAATTTGAAAACGTGGTTTAGACTTTAAAATCTAAAATATATTTATATACAGTATACATAAAAAAATGTATTCTAAATCTTACAATTAAAATACGTTTTTCCGAAATTATATTCTCATTGTATGTGTTTTAAGTTCCACTGTCAAAAGAAATAACCAACTTTGGACTATTTCTTCCTACACTTCCAAATGTTCTTATGTCCTTTCATATAAAACGTGAAAAATACTTTTTTATTTTTCTTGTGTCATTCCCATACAGTAGCTTTTAGATTATGTAATCCGGACAAACATTTAAAAAAAGTCTTCTGGATTACATAATTCAGAAGCTAAAAAAGACTTCCAGATTATGTAATCCGAAAACAAATCATGCATAAAAAAAGACTTATGAATTATGTAATTTGGAAGCTAATTACGAATTTGAAAAAAAACTTTCAGATTATATAATCTGGAATATTACAGAGAGATTTTTTGAAATACGAAAATTTTTGGAGGTGAAAGAAGAACATATGGAGGTGCAGGAAGAAACAGTCCCAACTTTGATGTGCTGTAAAGCCCATAGAAGGCCATCAATGGGCCCATAGGAAGATCCAAGCCAAATCTTGATGGCACGTTGTGCGCATGCCCCTATCCTCCCCTATAATTTAAAAACCCCGAAATCTGACATCATCATCATAATAATAATAATAATATTATTATTATAATAAAATAAATAAAAATTCATGACAATAAAAATTATTTTTAACTGTGTATTTTTACCATTTAAATGCCTTCCCTATTAGTAGGGATAATGTCTCAAATATTATTTCTGCGTGAAATTTTGTGGCTCGTTTAGTTTACTTTTTTTCTATTAAAAAATTATTTTAAATTAAACATTAAAATGAAATATAAATTTATTTTAATTTATTTTAAAATATAAACAAAATAAAATCAACCCTTTTTAGTTTTATTAGTTTTTGTTATTATAAAATGACTAGACATTCTTTAAAAAAATGTTAACTATTTTATAATAATAATTATAAATTAAAAAATGATGTTATTATTTTTATATAATTGATGTCATATTTATATTTTTCATATTCATAAGTCAATTATATAATCTTATAGTTAAAAATTCCAACACAATTTTGTTATCATGTCGTGATAAATATAAATACATTGTAATAACTAAAGCTCAAAATATATTTTAAAATTAGTGATAATATATATATATATATATATATATATTTAATTTTTATATAAACTTTCATATTAGGCATGGAATATATTTTACTTGAGAAAGGCTTGTCTTGTTTAAATAACCCAAGACCATAGATTCACATATATATTGTTTATCATAGGTTTGATTTTAGATTTAGTTCGACTTTTCTAAAATTTGTTTGACGAATAAATTTGTCTAAAAACTTATTTTATATTTCAGTTTTAATAAGTTGAAAAGTTAATGAGAAAAAAATTGTTACATTTTATAAACTATTTTTAAAATAACTTTTACTCATATGAAACAAATTTTAAAGCATGTAGGCTGAAATTTGAGATCTATCCTAATTATGATAACTTATTTAAAACTCCGGTAAAACCCTAAAAAACTATTTCAAATTATTTTAATATGGAGAAAGTATTTTGTATTGGTTATTTTTTACTTACTGTAACTTTTACAATCCACACAAAGTTAAATTGTATTTATATATGTTAGTTGTCAAAATAACTGATATGGTATAACTTTAATTGACAATGCTGGTTCACAAATTGATATGATAAGTAGAACTATTAAAATAGGCTTTAATATATTAAATAAAATATGTGCATAGGCATTGTGAACACTGATATATTTAATTATACTTGTATATTTTATTTTTACATATAATAACATATTTGTAATTATATTTCTTTGACGTGTAATTAAATACTTATATTTAAAATCTAAGCAATGTTTTGTAAATAGAGATTTGTTTGTGAGATTGATAGAATGTTGGGGGCATATATTGCTTGAGTTGAAGACGTAGCTGAGCATGTAATCTCTTGCAGCAATAAAAGGTACACGTAATGTAAAGAATAAATGCTCCTTCCACTAAGAGGAAGCAACAGAAACGGATATTCTTTTCCGTTTTATGCACCGCAACATGCTTGTTATACTTTACATCTTCCTCCATATGTATATATCCATTATTGGTCTATACTTTAGATTCTACTTTATACACGTATATATGCATTATATTCCATGGCTAATGGCTAACACGTAACAAACATAAATGATTAAGAAAGAGTGTGACCAAGAAGGTCGTAGAAAATAGTATGTTTGCTTTTGCCATGACATTTGAATGGACCATGTTAGCTTCAAATATTTACTTCTTGGCTTCTGTAAGGTGTTTTCATAAAGCTGTTTGGGACTAAAATGGAAAGGTGGATTCATAATAGTTGGTATTCAGTATGGAAGTAGATGAGAGTTATTCACATCTTTTTTCTCCAGCTAGACAAGTGATGAATAAATAACTTTATATATTCAATAGTGAAAAATTAGTCTTTTTACTTCACACCTTTTATGTTGGATTCAATGAAAAATACTTATCAACCCAACAAATATTTGGGTATACAAAGTGTCAAAATTACTACGTAGAGTCTCTTGTGAAAAAAAAAAATCATTTCAGTAATATTTTATATTAAAATATAAGTACTTATAACTATTAATTGCTAAAATATATATAAAATAATTTATAATTTATCAATTTATACATTTTTACATATTTTATTATCTTTATTTGAATAAGAGCATTTTTTTTCTAAAATTTGGTGTTAATTTCAGTTGTCAGGGAAGAATGGAGATGACTGGGCTAAAGAAGAATTATATAAGTTAAAAAGAGAAATTTAGAAGACCCAAAATGTGTACAAAGAGAAAAAAAAGTCCAACTAAGCACTGGAGTTCTCACTCAAGCGAGATTGCTTCAGATTAATTGAGCTAATTTTATGTTTTTATCATTAAGTCCATCAACGCGACGCAGTAAGTCACCTAACCCTAGTAAATTAGGTTAAATAGGGGGCTAGATGCTCAACCCCAGTGTGACCGATTGAGAAGAAAACACCATTAAGTGATTTGTAACCAATTGGGAGAATGAAAGATGCTAGAAGTATGGGGTTATTTCTACCCTTTGGGATTGAGAGTAATTTGTTCGAACTCTTATGTATTGAGGTGATATTTAAATATGATATAATATTTTGTTCTTGATTGGTTATTCGTATTATTGTTTTGCTTATAAATAGTTGTGACATGTTTGAGAATCTTAAATCTAACTGAAAGGTGTATTTTTAGGGTTCTGACTTAAATAACAATACTTAACATGTTTGAGTGCTAAAAGTAGACTACTTGAAATGTTAATTGTCATTAACGTGTGAGTGTGATTCTAAGTTATTTTTATAAACATGCGATAAGTTATTTTTATAAACATGCGAGAGATTGATATTTAGGAAACATTCTTAAGAATTTTTATATGCGATAAATCGATATAAATGGATTTTCTACGGGTATCAATTTTAGTCAAAGAACTTAATGTTAACATGTTAATCAAAATACACGAGAGTGAGAAAGATGAAAACTTAGTCCCTATTTTTTCAACTTGAAGCAACAAATTTTTTGTCTGTTTTCTTATTGATTTTTCTTATTGATCATCACCAATACAACCACTTTCAACACACTCTTCTCATTGTTTTGTTTTATATTTAACGAATATTGTACTTGATAATTCAACTATTCATTACTCATTGTGGGATCGATATCCATCCTTATTTTTTCATCTCATCTCTTATATTGTTTATTTAAAGAAATCAATTTAAGAAATCAAGACCAAATAGTCTAGATTGAATGTTAAATTGCTTCGAGTTTATTTTTCTTCTCCCTATTTTTGAATTTATATTTTATGATATTAATGATTTTATAATTCAAAATTAAATTTGATTGAACATTAATTTAATAATTAAATACATGTTATAATAATTAAATACATGTTATAATGAATCATAATTTAATTTAATTGGCATTACAAATTCACAATAGCATTTATTTAATGAATTAATTAATTGAATCAATCAATTCTTCGAACTTGAGTATGCATATATTTAGATGAATATGATCAGAGGATTTATATGTGAATTTGACTTTTCGTATTCTTTTAATTCGTTTCCTATCTCTATCACGTTTTTCTAATTCTATTTCATCATATAACCTTTTAAAACTAATAATAAATATAGCAATTTAAAATTATAAAAAAATGGTTATTTGAAAAAATATTTTACGCGGTTTCTCTCTTTGCAAATCTTGCAAAAGAAAGGAAAAAAGAAGTAGGGATCTGAAACTAAGGGAGAAAAAAATTAGAAAAAGTGCAAGAGAATTAAAAGTAAAATAAAAGAAGAAAATACTTGTTAATTAAAAGTTGTTTAACACACTTTTGTTTAGCTTTTCTCTCCATATTTTTTTTTCCGTTGTATCCTTTAAATAAATTATTAACATACACAATTAAACTTCTAAGAGATAACGAAAGTCGTAAAATAATTGAAGGACAAAAAAAAAATAAAAAAAAAATAAATAAATAAATAAATAAAATATATATATATATATATATATATATATATATATATATAACAAAAAAAAGTGTAACAAAAGTTGTCCTCTTTATATGAATTTAGTGAAGACATATCTCATGGTATCTACCGGTATGTATGATTGATGGGATTTGTGAAATTAATTGGAGCTAACAATTTAGTTGATACGAAAATCTTGTCATGAATTGATTTTTTTTTAATTATAGTATTACATTTAATTAATGATGTGAACATATTATAAAAAATATATAGAAATTAATAAAATAAATTAAATAGCAATCGATGTAGAAACAAATAATTGAAATTAATAGTCATATTTGCAGTCCAATCTACCAACAATACAAGTGTACTATTAGATCCCCAATCCCTTGTCGACCAAAAAGATTGTATATTACAACGCCAACTAAAAAGTAAAGTAATGAAAAAATTGCAAGAAAACAATCACAAAACAAAATTAATTAGAAAATGATACGTGTTATATTAGGACTATTGTTTAAAATAAATTTCTCCTCGTCGTGTCAACCACTAATTTATTACATATTCCTTTTTTATATAAATAATTGGTAGAACCTTAATAAGAAATATCATTATATTTTCACCTGTTGTCCCTACTATTCAGGAACTATGTTTGTCGGATTGCCCAGCTGCATATTCTTTATGAAATGTACTTTAATTGCTTTTAGTTGGAACTCTTGTGACTAGTAATATCAAATTATGAAATACTCTAAAAAAAATCACTGATGGGCAAATTTCTAAATATTTTTTTTTGATGTAAATAAGTTTTTTAAACTCTTTTATTATTTTTATTAATAGAAATCGTAATAAAAGTCTATGTTCTTCGAGAATTCATCATTTAAAAGCCAAATTATGTGTGTAAGAGCATTCTGAATTACATTAATTTAAATAGACATTCCAATTAGGTTGAACAATTTAAAAAATAATAATTTCACCTAGCTTTAAACAAAATATACCCTAATACTTCTCACCATTATAACCTCCTTTTAGATAGCCTTTTAGTAGTTAGTTGGTGGTGACACTCTGAGTTTTACGGCAGAGTAGGTTTCTCTTCACTAAAGCATATTCTCATTTTCTGAATTCATCATTTTCCTCAAGTGTAGTGTTTTTCTGTAATGGTACGTGGTTATTTCCGAACAAAATATTATCTGCAGAGGAGGCATATTTTGCCATTTCCGCGCATAGAAACACAGAGAGAGAATCAAACACGCAATAATGTATTCATTAAATAGGAACAATTAAGTTTACTTCACAGTATAATGTCACAACACAAGATGTGTGGAGAATAATTGTTTGCTGGGCTGGGAAAACAGAGATTTTATTTAGCCATATGCAAGACATTCTCAAGTAAAATTATTAAATTCAGATTTGTGAGTCCATGTGGTTCCCCTCATGAAAGGATGCTGTTGTCTGTGTACCATCGTGATGTGTTTCAGCTTTCAACTGTTTGTCTGAAATCTGAATGATTTACCCCAGCGTACACAAGTAACAAAAATAATTGTGCTCAGTGAAAAACTACGGGTGCATAATTCTGTTCGTGGTGTGTGTGACACAAATCAAATGTTGTCATGCAACTTTGCTTAGCCACGAAGCTAAATCACCTAAAATTACTGTCACTTTGAATAAGAAAATTATATTTAGCCACCAGAGGCATATGTTTGTAATAATATTGCGTTCACTAATTTATATTATTTATTTATCTATCAGTGAATTGGGTTTGTCTACTGTGAGCTTTCTCTTTATAGGTTGTCAATGTAGTTGCAATCAGATGCATCCCGAGACATTAAATTTCTTTTTCATTCGGCCCATGGAAATGAATTTTATCCACTACACTACGCAATACACCTATCTGTCCCTCCCCTGTGTAGCTGGAGAGTGAAAACTGAAAGCCTAATCACACAGTTTCACTTCATCAATAAACGGCTTCATATGGGAAAAGCAAGCGAGAAAAAAAACTGAAGACAAGGTTACTTAATTTAGACCTTTAAACTTCCCTGAATGAGCAAGTTGAAAATTTGTGCTTCCCACGTAACTGAAAAAAATGAATAAACACTATGAAAGCAGGGGCATTAAAAGTTCAATTTGGCTGTCCAACCTCCTTTTCTTTTGTCTATATTTTGCAAAATGGAAAGGATAAGCTTTTGTTAACACAAAAAGAAAATGATATTTGTATTGAGTCCAAGTAGGTGAATGTGAAGCCTGACTTCAATTCGTGGGTCCAACCGTCACCCTCATCCTTGCATTTTCGTCTATATTTCCCCGTCAGCTTCGTTATCTTGTTACTGTGTCTGTCATATTCATCCCAACCCACATGTCAACACTTGTCAAGGTATCAAGCAAATGAAAATACCATCCTTCAACCAATAACAACACCTTGCTTTTCCCACAAACTCACCAAGTCACTACCCTAACTAAAATTGCATACTATTCAATGCCTCATGACTTGCATACATATTCGCTAACAAATCCATAATTAACTCAGCTTACAAATTCACAATGTTTTTATCATATAGGGTCAAACCGTAACTATCACAATTTAATTATCGAGTGGTGGCAAGGCAAGAGAAACGTAACGCAAGCAATTTTAAATACAACACTCATTTGTTTGAGTTTTCAATTTTCTTTGTAGTAGTAAATTTTAATTAATTTTAAAGGTTATTGAATGCAGAACCGAGTATCATGCATTTCGTTTTCTTGCCTTATATTTTGTCTTTACTGATGCTTCACTCCACAGGTATGCCAGAAAACATAAAGGACATTCACACATGTTTTGGACCATGATCTTTTGTCACATTCAAATTCAATCTCTCCCTCTTTCTCTTTTTTTCTCTCTCTCGCTCTTACGGTGCTATCTAATTCTTTTCTCCTTCATATGCAAGCACAAGCGTAATCAGCAGAGTCACCTTAGTTTCTTTTATTTTCCCCCCCTCTTGCGTTGATCCTTGTTACTTTTATGTCGGTTTATTTCTGAGAGAAAACCCTTTTATAATGAGAGGCATAGCATCTTGTTACAACGAACATGCTATCAGAGTGTCCGATTCATATTGTTCAAGGCCTTCAAACCAGACCTATCTCTGTCCAAAGCTGAATCCTTCCACCAGAGATTCAGTCACCTGCATGTATAAAATATCGACGCAAAAACAACTCTTCATCACACTAACTTGGGCCAAGAAACTCCTAGGCCAAGGCTTCACCATAACCATCGCCAATTCCGAACATTCTCCCTCCAAATTCAACGCGAGGCAATTGAACAAAACCAAAGGCAACGAAACATTCCAATCCCTCAATTTCCAAATCCAAGTCCTCTGGGATCTCTCGGACGCCAAGTATGAGGATGGGCCAGAACCAGTTAATGGGTTTTACGTCGTCGTTTTTGTGGACTCCGAACTGGGCCTACGCCTCGGTGACAAAAACCCCTCGATTGAAGAACAATCCGACACAAAGGAAGCGAATTTCTCAATGGTTTCAAGGAGTGAGACGTTTTCCGGAACAGCGGTTTACGCAACGAAGGCGAAATTTTGCGAGACGGGAATTTCTCACGATATATTGATAAAGTGCGGCGCGGAAGAGGGAGCGTCGAAGGGTCACGTGTTGTCCGTGTGCGTGGACAAGAAGACAATGTTCCAGGTGAAGAGGTTGCGCTGGAACTTTCGTGGAAACCAAACAATTTTTGTGGATGGTTTGGTCGTGGATATGATGTGGGATGTGCATGATTGGCTTTTCAATCCCAATTCTGCCTCTGCCATGTTCATGTTCAGGACGAGGAGTGGCCTCGACAGTAGATTATGGCTGGAGGAGAAGACTTCGCACGCGCGCAACCAGCAGGACAAAATTGGGTTCTCTTTGTTGATATGTGCATGTAAGAACCTTGGTTGATTCAATCTTTTTTAGATTTTTTAAAATTCAACTGGATTTTCTAAGATTAAAAGGACTGACACATGTTTAGATTTTCTTTTTCTTGGTATCCACTGTTCATGATCTTTGGTCACTGACCATGTGTCATCGTTCCCGTTTGAATAGGGCTAGATGAAAGTTTATAGATTATATTAAATACTTTTACCGTTGGAAGTGATTTTATAACCAAAAATTGTTCGGCGAATATATGTGTGTGCGTTTTTGTTTATTAATGGGGATGGTTGGAAGTTTGTACTTGCGTGGGGTACCTGAGGTGGCAAAACTGGAGTTTGGGTGTGAGATCATACATGACAAGGAACACTTTAATTTCGTTGAATTTTCTGTTTTTCATGATCTATGCTTTTGGGACTCCTTCATCCTTAGTTAGCTGGATATAATCCTTTGTTGTATAGGTTCTTATGTGTGAATCGTGATCATTCACTTTCACTTCACAAAATATGTATATTATGTATTGAAAATTTCACGTTATCACATACGTCTACCATGTTTTTAGGTTCAAAATTTCATGTTATTATATACGTTTAGCCTGTTTTTTTTAGTTGAAAATTTCACGTACCATACGTTTAAAGTGTTTTTAAGTTAAAAAATTCACTCATTGTATATGTTACGTGTATTTGTACGTTAAACTTTTTACATTATCACAAACGTTACGTGTTTGTACGTTATAAATTTCACGTCATCATATACTTTCAGTCATCACTACGTGTTTGAATGTTCTAAATTTCATGTTATCCTCATACGTTTAAAGTAAGTGTATATTTTGAAAATTTTACGTTACTAAAAATGTTTAACGTGTTTGTACTTAAAATTTGCATATCATCAGATATGATCGAGGTGTTTGTATGTTAAAAAATCCATTTCATCAAATACGATTGTCGTGTTTGCACTTAAAATTTCATGTTCAGCGTATTTACAAGTCAAGAAATCATATTATTGAAAGACATTTAACGCGTTTAAATGTTGAAAACTCAGCTTAAAAAAATGTTTATTATGTTTGTTGTATATTGAAAATTTTCAGGTCATGAATATGTGAATCGTGTTGCGTTACGTTTCTTACTTGCATTCTGTTTAGTGGGTTGGACATAAATTCTTATGCATGTTCTGTGAGAGGTTATAATTTAAAAGGCTCTCAAACAAATTTTGAACAGACACGATTCTCTTTTATAAAAGTTGAACCAAACATGTTATTTTATTCTTAAAGCAAAAAATTCTTCTATGTATGCATTGAAATTTTAAAAACAAAGGACCAATTTCTATCAAAACATATATGACAGTTATGAGCATGTAATTGCACTAAATATTTAGGTGAAGTGTTTTATCAGTCATTGCAAAAAAAAATAAAAAATTGTAATCTTGTATGATTTGAACATAATTATTTCTAATAAAGAATATGTGTTATCTATATAAAGAAAAAGATATACAAATTCGGAAAATATGTTTTAATTCCTGAACAGTGCTAAATTGAATTGATTTTTAAACCCGTTTTTTATTCTTAGACTAAAACTATATTTTTTTGAAAAATATGATAGATCAAATTGTTTTTTTTAAAAAAAAGGAGACACCAAAATTAAACTTATTCTAAAATTTCATAGACTAGAAATATAAATACCTATTATAAATATATTCCAACATGTGCATAGAAGGAATTTCTTCTACGGCATTCAAATATTAGTTTTATTTGGATAAATAATCGAACATTTTTTTAGTTTCCGAAACTAAAAGAATTAAACTAGGGGCATGATGATCTTGATGGGCTATACTACAAAGAAGGGATAAGGATAACGTGGTGTTATTGCATATTACTTCATCACTACTAAAAAATTATTAAATAAAAATTAACTTTAAAAATTAAAAATAATTAATTTTTATATTGACAAATTAGATACTATTTAAGAAACTAAAAAAATTATTAATATCTAGATTAGTTTTTATTTTTTATAAATAGTGATAAATAATTTTTAAATTGGTATCTAATTAGCTACCTAAGTTTTAGCTATCAATTATTTAGATTCTGAAGTTGGTATCTCAAACCTTGGTATCTAATTAGATACCAATTTAGAAACTATTTATCAATAATAGAAACTAATTTAGATGTTAGTCTTTAAAATAGTATTTAATTTTGTTAATATAATAATTAATTGTTTTTATCTCTAAAAATATTTCAATTTAATGATTTTCTTGTAGTGCATGTTTTTAAACATGCATCCCATGTTCCATGAAAATTAAAATATAAACCTCCTCTTAAAAAAAATATTATATTATTTGTATTAATATATTTTGAATTATACAATCTGATAATAATTTTAAAAATATGCATTTTAAAATATATCTTCAATTCAACATTGATACATTTCATAATGTATTTTCAGAGTGAGAGATGCATTCCAAAATGTGTATTCTAAACCTACATTATTAATTTTGGAATATATATTCATAATGTATTAATATATTTTAGATTGTAAATTTCATAATGTATTTCCATTTAAAAATATATTTGAGAATACACAACTTTTAAGGAAAAAATTGGAAATTCATTTTCATAAGGACAATATGGGGATGCATAATACAATGACTACGTTGTAATCCTTCACACATTGGGCTTTTAAGACCGGACAATTTTCCCTACACCTCCATTGGGTGTGTAAAAGATAAAAAAAAATGTCTTTAATCTCTATCATTTCCTTCTACATCTATTATTTTTTTATTTAATAATTATTATTTTCTTAAAAAATACAGAAATAAAAAGTGTCTCTCTCTAACTGGTGTCAATAAATTTTTTATTATATTTTTTGAAAAAGAGTAATTTACTTTTAATATTATGTTTTTGCAAAAAGTGTAATTTTTTGAGACACGTATAAATCATTAAATACTACTAATGCAGTTGTGCTAATCACTTAAGAATTCGAGTGAAAGATTCAGCAGTCTTTACCAAAAAAAGAAAAACTAATTACAATCAATGATAAAAGAGTAAAAGAAATAACAAAATGTGGGGCAGAAATATTTGTGAAAGTTATATTTATTTGAACACAAAAACATTTAAACTAATTATTTGAACTACCCTTTATTTTGTTTCCGTTTGATTGTATTTTTTTTTTTATCTTAAGCCGTTAGAGAGGGAACATCTTGGAAACCCACCTACCTTATTTTCCCGCCAACCCATCTCGCAGTCTTAAATAGTCACAAAACCCACTCTCACATTTCACTCTTTTTGAAACCCTTCTCTTCCTTCTTCCACTTCGTCAAACCCAAAACCTCTTCTTAATTCCTCCATCA
Organism: Phaseolus vulgaris; assembly: GCF_051622355.1. NCBI lineage: Eukaryota > Viridiplantae > Streptophyta > Magnoliopsida > Fabales > Fabaceae > Phaseolus > Phaseolus vulgaris. The sequence continues at coordinate 48,313,652 of NC_143498.1, forward strand.
ATCTTAAGCCACCATGTCTTCCTTCAAGACCAAATATCAAGGTACTTAACGTTGTTTCATTACTATTTTGTCTTACATGCCTTCCAGTTTTTTCGATTTGTCGTTGATTTCTCACACCACTCTTTCTTTTTTCATCTTGTGTGTGTTCTTTGTGTTGAACGATTGTGTTTATCTACTAGGCGTCTGATTTTGTCTTCTGGGTATGACTATTTAGATGTAAAGGTTTGATCTTTTCTCTACCTTGCTTCACATTTGGCGACCTGTGATGACTGAATAAATTTAAATTTATAGATCCAAATTTCGATCTGTGTTTGAGTATTTTTTCAGTTGAAAAAAAAATAAATTTTGTCCGTGTTGTGTTTTCTGATTGGAATTGAGAGCAACCTTTGAATTTTAGTTCACAGCGGAAACTTGTGAATTTAATTTTGTTGAGTGTGTTTATGTCCCTGAATTGTCGTGTGATTATTATTTTTTTCCGTTCCTTATATTGAACGGTCTTGGTTGGGATATTATTTGTAATATGAATAAACAAGATCAGCTATCGAATTTAAGTAATGATTTGATCTTGTGTGGGCTTGGTGATCCCTTTCAAGAATTTAGATCTTAGTTGTTGAATGATAATGTTATACAAATCTCTAAACATTATTCATAAATATTGTTTCAAGGATGTCATTTTATTATTTTATATTAAAAATAATATCAACTTAAATATTTGTTGAGGGAGGGTCTCTGGAGACACTTACACTCTCTAGATCCTTCATACAATTCTATAATATCGGATTAATAAAAATGCTTTCGGTTGGCCTGTTTTTTTTTTCCAACAAAACTACTTTTATCAATTTTCAAATTTTAAGTGTTATTTTATCTTTTTTGAGTGAGGTAGATAACTTTTGAGAGATGTTTATTCTCACCTGCTTTCTCCTCCTTGTTTATTCATTTCAAGTTGAAGTGAGATTATTGTATTGTGGTAGTATGACTTGATTTAAAATGTACGTGTTCTAATGAATTTGTTGTTTTTTTTAGGTATGTGTAAATTTCACAAGAGAATAATATATTATTCAATGCAAAGAATGACTTATATAAGCCTTACCGACTCTGAAAAAAACAAACTAACTGCAACTGCATACTAAGTGGCACTAAACTAGGAGTAAATAATGCAACAAATACAGACCCGTTCAGCCCTATATTTCAGGGGCCTTATTGACACGTAAATAACTAACATACCCTCCCTTAAGCTTTAGCTTATTTCAGTAACTTCAACTACACCAAGCATGTGTCTGAACTTCTCAAACTGATCGAGCTTCACAGCCTTAGTCATCACGTCAGCCACTTGTTCATTTGTATTGCAGTATTTCAATTGAACTACTTGTTCATTCACCAAATCTCGCAGAAAGTGAAATCGTACTGCAATGTGTTTACTTCTTCCATGGAGAACAGGATTTTTGGATAATTGAATTGTAGAATTGTTGTCACATAGAATTTTAGTGGCTTCTTTTTCTCCTAACCCAAGGTGCTTGAGAATTCTTCTAAGCCAAATGCATTGACATGCACAAGATGCTGCAACAATGTATTTAGCTTCTGTAGTAGATAAGCTAACTACAGGCTGTTTTTTTGAAGCCCATGATACAGCTGTAGTTCCCATCATAAATACTGATCCGGAAGTGCTTCTTCTATCATCTAAGTCCCCTGCATAATTGCTATCACTGTAGGCTGTGAAACCTATTTTTTTTCCTTTTTGATAGAAAAGACCGTGGTCTATGGTGCCTTTTAAGTACCTGAAAATCCGTTTTGCTGCAGTCCAATGTGACTCCTTTGGATTGGCCATGTACCTGCTGATTAGACTTACTCCATACATCAAATCTGGCCGCGTGGCTGTCAAATACATGAGACTACCAACAACTTGTTTAAACTTTGTGACATCTATTGGTGCTCCTACATCATCCTTAGACAATATAGTTCCAGGTACCATAGGATTGCGAACAAAATTACTTTCTAGCATGTTAAACCGAAGTAATATCTCACGTGCATACTGTCTTTGACAGATAAAAATTCCTACCTCATTCTGTATAACTTCTATTCCCAGAAAATGTCTCATTTTACCCAAATCGGTCATGTCAAATTCTAACTGCATAGAGCTTTTGCACTCTTCACATATATCCTTGCAATTTCCAGCAAAAATCAGATCATCAACATAGAGACTAACAATTAAGAACTTGCCATGGACCCTTTTTGTAAACAAGGTGTGTTCACTAGAGCAACGTACAAATTTTTCTCTGGAAAAATAGGCTTCTATCTTACTGTACCAGGTTCGTGGAGCCTGTCTAGGTCCATAGAGAGCTTTCCTGAGTTTGTATACGTGATTTTCTTTGCCCTTTGTGATAAATCTAGCAGGTTGTTGAACGTATACCTCTTCTTGAAGTTCACCATGTAGGAACGCGCTTTTGACATCGAGTTGGAATACTTCCCATGAGTATTGAGCTGCCACGGCTAATAGCACCCGTACTGTGTCAAGTCTAGCTACAGGAGCAAATACTTATGTGTAATTGATTCCATACTGCTGGGCATAGCCTTTGGCCACTAACCTGGCCTTATATTTCTCTATCTGACCATGTTCATTGAATTTGGTTTTGAAGACCCATTTCACGCCAATGGGTTTAACACCATCTGGAAGTTCTACAAGCTCTCACGTGTTGTTCTTTTCAATTGCTTTCATTTCAGTGTCCATTGCTTCCTTCCAGTTCTGACTCATGTAAGCTTCTTCAAAGGATTGAGGATCTACATAATCGGTTATCATCATCGCCAGTAAGCTCTCCTCTTCTACAGATAGGTTGGTCTCATAGTCAATCATCCATGATGGTTGTCTCCGGGTCCTGATTGCCCTCCCTTCAACTGCAGGATCAGTGAATGCTGAATCTGAAGTTGGCTCGAGTGTTTCTGGTTGATCATGGCTGACTGTTATTTGTTGAGATGCAAATTCTGCAGTTTCAATTTCTTTGTCTCCCAAATCAAGAGCAAGAGGTGTGCCTCCATCTACCTGTGCATTCCAATTCCAACTCTTATTTTCTTCAAACACCACGTCTCTGCTTACAATAACCTTCTTTGTAATAGGGTCATAGAGTTTGTAAGCTTTTGACTCATCACTTACACCTAAGAGAATACATTGTTGGCTCTTTGCGTCTAGTTTGCTTCGCTTTTGATCTGGAATGTGAACATGTGCAACACATCCAAATGTGCGGAAGTAATCAACACATGGCTTCACCCCACTCCACACTTCTTCCGGAGTCCCTTGATCTATCGCAGAGGTTGGACTTCGGTTTTGGACATGAACACACCAGCGTACTGCCTCAGGCCAGAAGGATTTTGGAACTTGCTTGTCATGAAGTACTGTTCTGACTGCATTCATGATGATACGATTCTTACGCTCTGCAACTCCATTTTGTTGAGGAGTGTAGGCCGCTGTCAATTGTCTAGAGATACCATGGTGATTACAAAAGGTTGAAAATTCCTTGGAATTGAATTCACCACCTCGATCAGTTCTTAAACACACAATGTGAGTGCCAGCTTCTTTTTCAACATATGCTTTGAAGTTTTTGAATGCATTGAACGTTTCAGATTTTGCATGCAAAAAATAAATCCAAGTCTTACGAGAATAATCATCAACAAAGCTTAAAATATACCTCTTATTGCTGTGTGAAGCTGGCGAAATGGGACCACATACATCAACATGGATTAATTGGAGTTTCATTGCTGCTCTCCATGAACTTTGCTTTGGTATGACATCTCTATGTTGTTTTCCCATGAGACAGGTAGTGCATATATCCTTGGGAGTTTTCAGAAAAGGTAGACCAATTACCATTTGCTTATTTGCAAGTGTGATGAGTCCTTTAAAGTTGAGATGTCTAAATCGTTTATGCCACAACAAAGCTGCCTTATCAGAATCATCTTCAACTTGGAGGCACTGAGAATGCTGGGAGGTCATTGAGACTGTCACATAAAACATCCTATTTCCTCTCAAGTATTTTGATTAGCATGTCAATATTAAGTTCTTTGATTGAAATTGATGCCCGTATAAAAATCATTTATATCGATTCCTCGCATATAAAATCCTTAAGAATGTCCCCTAACTATCGATCCCTCGCATAATTATAAGAACAACTTAGAACGAAGCTCAGACGTTTGATAGCAATTAACATTTCAAGTCTATTCCTAACACTCAAATATGTTAAGTATTGTTGTTTAGGTCCGAACCCTAAAAATACCTCCCGGTCAGATTTAAGATTCTCAATTTGTCACGGAAAATTAAAAGTAAAACAACAATACCAATAATCAATCAAGAACTGAATATTAATATATAAAATATCACCTCAATACATAAGAGTTTGAGCAGATTACTCCCAATCCCAAAGGGTAGAATTAGCCACGCATACTTCTATCACCTTCCATTCTCCCAATTGGATTACAATTCACTCTATGGTGTTTTCCTCTCAATCTGGCACCTAAGGTTGAGCCTCTAGCCCTCTATTTATCCTAGTTTTCTAGGGTTAGGTTGTTTATTGTGTCGCGCTAATGGGCTAAATGATAAAACATAAAAAATGCCCAATCTTTCTTTGCATCTTTTCCATTCTGGGACCTTCTATCTTTATCTTTTTAGCTCAAATAATTCATCTTTAATCCAAATCTCCGATCTTCCTTAGAAATCTGCAATTAACACCAAATTTGAGAATAAAATACTCTTATTCAAATAAAGATCATAAAAAATTTAAAAAGGTATAAATTCATAAATTAGGAATTATTTTATATGTAAATTAGAAATAAATCCTCATAAGTGCCTATATTTTAATATGAAATATTACTGAAATTAGACACTTATCAGGCCGTTGTCAATTGTCTAGAGATACCATGGTGATTACAAAAGGTTGAAAATTCCTTGGAATTGAATTCACCACCTCGATCAGTTCTTAAACACACAATGTGAGTGCCAGCTTCTTTATCAACATATGCTTTGAAGTTTTTGAATGCATTGAACGTTTCAGATTTTGCATGCAAAAAATAAATCCAAGTCTTACGAGAATAATCATCAACAAAGCTTAAAATGTACCTCTTATTGCTGTGTGAAGCTGGCGAAATGGGACCACATACATCAACATGGATTAATTGGAGTTTCATTGCTGCTCTCCATGAACTTTGCTTTGGTATGACATCTCTATGTTGTTTTCCCATGAGACAGGTAGTGCATATATCCTTGGGAGTTTTCAGAAAAGGTAGACCAATTACCATTTGCTTATTTGCAAGTGTGATGAGTCCTTTAAAGTTGAGATGTCCAAATCGTTTATGCCACAACAAAGCTGCCTTATCAGAATCATCTTCAACTTGGAGGCACTGAGAATGCTGGGAGGTCATTGAGACTGTCACATAAAACATCCTATTTCCTCTCATGTTTGTATGAATAATCAATCCTCTATTTGGATGGAATATCTTGCATGTATCATTTTGGATTAAGATAGCCAGGCCTTTCTCTTGAAGTTGTCCCAAACTTAAGAGGTTGGTCTTAAGTTTTGGAACGTAGTAAACATTGGATATAACATGTGTAACACCATTGATTTGAACCCGAATATTTCCTCTGGCAACAACATTCAATGGTGTGTCATTTCCAAGTTTCACATTTTTATTGAGCCCTTCTTCATGAATTTCTGTGAACCACTGCTTATTACCAGTCATATGATTACTACATCCAGAATCTAGAAACCAATTTTCTCTCTGAACAGATTGTGTCATCTCTTCATATGCCACCAATAGAATCTCATCTTCTGCCTTTGTTGCACCCTCACATGCTGCATAATGAGCCTGCTTTTCTACTCCAGGGCATTCGTATTGAAAATGTCCTAGTTTGTGACATTGGAAGCATTCAACAAGCGCCTTGTTGAAGGGTTGTCTCCCATGTCCTCTTCCCCATCCACGATTTTCTCTACCGCGACTTGCTCCCGAACGATCATCATGAATGACTTTCAGCCCTTGTTCGTCAGGTTGAAAACTCTCCATTCTTTGCTCATGAACAAGCAAACTCCCATGAAGTTCATCAAGACTTAGGGTGCTCAAGTCGTTGGCCTCCTCAATGGAGCACACCACGTAGTTAAAATTTGGGGTTAAGGATCGAAGTATTTTGCTGACCACTGTGCTCGGGTCCAATGTTTCACCATTTACCTTCATTTTATTGACTCGGTGAGAGTACGTCCCAGGTAGCTATCAATTTTCTCACCGTCTTTCATGTTCAGCAATTCGAACTCCCGTCGTAGTGCTTGAAGTTGAGCCCGTTTAACTCGTGTTGATCATTGGTATTTCTGCTGCATGGACCTCCATATCGCTTGTGACATGCTTTTGTCTAGTATTGTTTCAAGGACTTCTTTATCAATAGCTTGAAACAAGTAGTTCTTTACTTTCATATCCTTCAGATTCGCCTCAGTAGCATTCCTCCGCTGTGCCTCTGTGGGCGTGGCTCCAAGTTTCGGTATGTCTTCTTCTACTAATTGCCACAGTTCCTTACTGCGCAGAAAGTTTTCCATGGTCATGGACCAGAAATCATAGTGGCCATCGAACTTTGGAATGGCCGGTTGAACAAACTTCTCTGGTGCAGACATTCTTACTCTCACACTTCTCACTGATATTGCCCACACTCTGTACCAGATTGTTCTTCACACAAGATCTGGATAATTTCTCTCTGCACACGTAACTCACTTTCTGGATCAGGCCCCTTACGGAGCTCTGATACCGATTGTTGTTTCTTTAGGTATGTGTAAATCTCACAAGAGAATAATATATTATTCAATGCAAAGAATGACTTATATAAGCCTTATAGACTCTGGAAAAAACAAGCTAACTGCAACTGCATACTAAGTGGCACTAAACTAGGAGTAAATAATGCAACAAATAAAGACTCGTTCAGCCCTATATTTCAGGGGCCTTATTGACACGTAAATAACTAACAGAATTTACATGAATTGCAGATGAACTCATTGCCAATGCTGCTTACATTGGAGGTGCTTACATTGGAGGGTATTTGATGAGAATCAAATAAAGGAGGCCTTTATTAATGAAGGAAGAGGACATTCGCCTTCACATTTGAAGTTCTTCCTTCTAGTCTTCTCAAAATTAAAAGAAGACATAAAATAAAGATGAGGCCCAAGCCCAAAGCCCAAGCCCAAGCCCAAGCCCAAGCCCAAGAAGGCCAAAGCCCAAAAAGCTCAAGTCCATCCCATGAGGGGCAAGGCCAAACATTAAATAAAAAAGCATCATTTGAATTACTCTTGTATAGTTGTAGGAGGTGTGGATATTAAATAAAGAAGTGTGAAAATGTAAAATAAAGTCACATTATCCATGTGACTTAGGAGAGTAAGTGTAGGTGTAGTTTTTAGGAGGTGTCATAGTAGAAAAAGGTCACACCTCCCATGTGACTTGTTTTTTATGGGAATTTCAAATGAGTTTTATTTGAAATTTCCCACCTATTTTCCAGCACCCTCACACTATAAATAGAGGTGTGGGCTCTTGTAAAATTCAGATTGGAAATTAGTAATAGAGAAACTCTACTCAATTTGAGAGAGAATTTGTGAGAGCTTGCTTCTCCTTCACCTTGTCTTATCTTGAGTGCATTTGGTTCTCTCAAGTGGCGGCACTAGCTCACTCATCTTGGAGTCTTCATCCTCTAAGTGGCGTGATCATCAAACCAAAGCATCCATCTCCATAAGTTCTTCTTTCTTTCATCTCCATATTCATATGAAATTCGTAAAACATGTTTAGCTTCCTTTTTGGTTCGGCATTTCAGTCTATTTTCCAGTTTTGCTTCGGTTCTTAGTTCATTGGTTGTTTATAGTTGTTTCTTCTTCAATTCTAGTTTAATTGTTCGGTGCATTTCTGTTCTTGATCATTTTATTCGGTGCTTTTGCCTTTTTACACAATTTGTTCGGTTTAATTGACAATAGATGGCTCATCCATATGAGTTTGGTGTTTGGTGCAAGTCTTGGTGAGTTCTTGAAACATAGAACCTTGATCCAATTCTATTATAAATGCCTAAGCTATCTCCAACTCAAGTTGATTCCATAGAATGTCAAAGAATCATCTCTATTTTGATAGTGGAATCATATCAGTATCCTTGCTGAATCAACTGGTACAATTGACAAACGTTTGGTCAGCATTAATGTTGAGAATGTTGAAACAAACAGACGTGCTCTTAGGGAACTTCTATTAACGACACCTGGTGCTTTTCAGTGTCTCAGTGGTGTGATATTGTTTGAGGAAACCCTTTACCAAAACACAGCTTCAGGTATTGTGCTCTGTTTTGCAATATTTAAATGCACTACTGTACTTGTTAAGTATCTTCTTGCCGAATTATGAGTTACAAACATACATGTTGTTACATTTTTATTGAGTATGTATATTTATTTATTTACAGCATTTTTCTAACTAAATTCTAACTTTCTTTTAGTTGAACTATTCTGAATTCTCTTGGCTAAACGTGTTACTTGATATCATTCTAAGATAACAAAGAAGATATTTTAATAGTATATAACATTACTCTTTTCAGGTTTTGTCCAAAGGTGATTATGAATTGAATTCTTCAAAATTCAATAAAATGAAAATTGAATTTAAATTTAAAATTCAGACCCACTTTAACTATTTATTTGGATTTATTTAAATTTATTTAAATTCAGATGAAATCCACTTTGTTAGTAAGTTAAATCTATTTCGATTTGGACCTGTGCTAACTTCACTCGACCTTGATTCGAAGACACCTTGGCTTGGGTTAAGGGTGGACAAAAAGTCCAAATTACAAAATCCAATCTATAACTATCCATATCCATATCCATATTAGTTTTAATCCATTTAAATGAATTTATTTTAAATCCAAATTCATGTTTTTGGATTTTAAATCCAATCCATTTAATTGGATATGGATTAGATATAAGATTTGATACATTTTTGGATGGATTTTGACTTGGCCCGACCCAAGTTAAGCCAAGACAATCCAACCGATGTCGAGTCGAGCGGGCTCAGACCGATGTCTAACTGAGCAGTCCTGGGCCCATATCGAGCTGAGCGAGCCCGACCCGATTTCGAGCCGAGCGCGCTCAGGGCGTTGTCGAGCCGAGCATTCCCGAGTCGATGTCGAGTCGAGCTGGCCAGGGCCGATGTCAAGCTCAGCTAGTTCGGACCGATATCGAGTCAAGCAAGCCGGATTGATGTCGAGTCGTCGGGCCCGCCCCGATGTTGAGCCGAACGGGCCCAAGCCGATGTCAAGCTGAAAGGGCCCATCTTGACGTCGAGCCGAACGGGCCTGGACCGATGTCGAGTGGAGAGAGTCTGGGTAGATGTCGAGTTGATTGAGCTCGGGCCAATGTCGAGCCGAGCGGGCCTTTGCCAATGTCGAGTCTCCCAGGCCCGGGACAATGTCGAGATGAACGGGCCCAAGCCAATCTCGAGCTGAGCAAGCCCAAGCTAATGTCGAACCGAACGAGCCCGAGTTAATGTCGAATCTCCCGGGCCCAGGTCGAGGTCGTGGACCCGGTTCAATGTTGAGCCGATCGGACCTGAGCCAATGTCGAATCTCCCGGGCTCGGGCCGATGTCAAGCCGAACAGGCCTAGGTCGATGTCGAGTTGAGCGGGCTCGAGTCGATGTCAAGTCTATTGGGCCCTGGTCGATGTCAAGCTAAGCTAGTACGGGCCGATATCGAGTCAACCAAGCCGAGTTGATGTCGAGCCGCTAGGCCCGCCCCGATGTCGAGCCTAACGGGCCAGACCAAAGATGAGCTGAGCAAGCCCGGGCCGATGTCAAGCCAAACGGGCCCAGGCCGATGTCGAGTGGAGCGGACCCGGGTATATGTCAGGTTGATTGGGCCAGGGCCAATGTCGAGTCGAGCGGGCTCGAACCAATGTCGAGTCTCCCAGGCCCGGACTGATGTCGAGCCGAACGGGCCAAGGCCAATGTCGAGCTGAGCAAGCCCGGGCTAATGTTAAGTCGAACAAGCCATAATTAATGTCGAGTCTCCCGGGCCCGGGTCGATGTCGAGTCTCCTGGGCTAGGACCGATGTAAAGCCGAAGAGGCCTGGGTCGATGTCGAGTTGAGCGGACCCGAGTCGATGTCAAGTCGATTGGACCCTGGCCGATGTCAAGACGAGCTGATCTGGGTCGATATTGAGTCAAGCAAGTTGGGACGATGTCGAGCCGTCGGGCCCGCGTCGATGTCGAGTCGAACGGGTCAGGCCCATGTCGAGCTGAGCAAGCCCGGGCTGATGTCAAGTCGAACGGGCCCACGCGGACGAGCCCACACCGATGTTGAGCCAAACGGGCCTGGGCCAATGTCGAGTCTCTCTCGGGCCGGGGCCGATGTCGAGTGGAGCGAGCCTAAGTAGATGTCAAGTTGATTGGGCCCGGGCCAATGTCAAGGCGAGCGAGCCTGAGCCAATGAAGAGTCTCCCGAGCTCGGGCCGATGTCGAGCTGAACGGGCCCAGGCCAATCTTGAGCTGAGGATGCCCGAGTTGATGTCGAGCTGAACGGGCCCGGGTTAATGTCGAGTCGATTGAACCCGGGCCAATGTTGAGCCGACCGGGCCTGAGCCAATGTCGAGTGTCTCGGGCTCAGGCCGATGTCAAGCCGAACAGGCCTGGGTCGATGTCGAGTGAGTTTGCTCGAGTTGATGTCAAGTCGATTGGGCCCTGGCCAATATCAAGCCAAGCTAGTCTGGGCCGATATCGAGTCAACCAAGTCGGGTTGATGTCGAGCCGAACGGGCCCATACCAATGTCGAGTCTCTCTCGGGCCCAGGTAGATGTTGAGTTGATTAGGCCATGGCCAATGTTGAGTCGAGCGGGCTCGAGCCAATGTCGAGTCTCCCAGGCCCGGACCGATGTCTAGCCGAACGAGCCAAGGCCAATGTTGAGCTGAGCAAGCCCGAGCTAATGTCAAGCTGAACGGGCCAGAATTAATGTCGAATCTCCCGGGCCCGGGTCGATGTCGAGTCGATTGGACTCGGGCAAATGTCGAGCCGACCGGGCCTGTGCCAATGTCGAGTCTCCCGGGCTAGGACCGATGTCAAGTCGAATAGGCCTGGGTCGATGTTTAGTTGAGTGGGCCCGAGTCGATGTCAAGTCGATTGGGCCCTGGCCAATGTCTAGCCGAGCTGGTCTGGGCCGATATCGAGTCAAGCAAGTCGGGCTGATGTCGAGCCGAACGGGTCAGGCCAATGTCGAGCTAAGCAAGCTCGGGCCGATGTCAAGCCGTATGGGGCCAGGTCGATGTCAAGCCGAACGGGCTTGGACCAATGTCGAGTCTCTCCCAGGCCTGGGCCGATGTTGATTGGAGCGGGCCTGAGTGGATGTCAAGTTGATTGGGCCCGGGCCAATGTCGAGCCGAGCTGGCCCGAGCCAATGTCAAGTCTCCCAGTACCGGTCCGATGTTGAGCCCAACGGGCCCAGGCCAATGTCGAGCTGAGCAAGCCTGGGCTGATGTCAAGCCGAACGGGCCCGGGCTGATGTCAAGTCCAACGGGCTCGGGCTTATGTCGAATCATCCAGACCCGGGCCATTGTCGAGTCGTCCGGGCCCGGGTTGATGTTGAACCGAATTGGTCCGCGTTCAGGTTGAGTCGACTTAGGCCGGTTCGAGCCAAGTTAGTTTGTGTCCATATCAAAATGGATTTAATGTAATTGACAAAGTGGATTTAATCTAATTAACAAAATGGATTGAATCTAGATTTAATTCACTTTAAATGGTTTTAAAAAAGATCCATTTAAATTTGATATCGTTAAAATGGATATGGATTTTAAATCCAATCCATTTATTTGGATTTGGATTGGATCTAGATTGGATTTTGAAAAATCCAATCCATGACCACCCCTAGCCTGGGCGGACTTGGATTGACTTGGGCCTGGACCGACTCAGCTCGATCTGGGTCCAAATCGACTAAACTCGACTTGGACTCACACCAACTCAACCTGGTATCAGACCTGAGGCTGAATCAGCTCGACCTTGGCCAGGGTCAATCTGCCTCGACATGGGTCCAAGACAAAGGTCAACTTGTGCACAAGCCGAATCAGCTTGACCTCAACTCGAGCCGATTCGACTCAATGTAGGCATGAGCTGACTCGACTCGGCTCGACCTTGGCCCTTGCCGATTCAACTTGTACTGGGCCCAGGCGCTTGCTCAACATGGGCGAGGCCAATTAGGCTTGACCTGTGCACGGGCTGAATCAACTCGACCTAGGCCCAGGCTGACTAAGCTTGACATAGGCCTGGGCCGACTCGGCTCTACTAGGACCCAAATCGACTTGGCTCAACCTAGGCCTGGGTCGAATCAGCTCTACATGTGCTCGGGAAGACTCGACTCAATAGGGGCCCAGACCGACTCGGCTCGATTTGACTCGACTTGGGCACAAGCCGTCTCGTCTCTATTTGGGTTCGGGCAAACCCAGCTCGACTTGGATCTTAGTCAACTTAGCTCGACATGAACCCAGATCAACTGGGCTCGACATAGGTCTTGATCAACTGGGCTCAATTTGGGCTTGGGTTGACTCAACTTGGCCCGTCAACCTAGTCCTGTGTCATCTTGATTGGACCTTTTTTGGGTTGATTTGATTCAATCTAGGTCCGAGTCGACATGATTGGGTTAGGGCTCAAGTCAACTTAGCTCGATCTAGGCCCGGGTTGACTCGACTCAACGTGGACTAGGGTCAACTCAAAATCCAACCCAAAATCGATTTTGGATAATAAAAAATGTATCCAATTTATATTCAATTAAATAAATTAGACTTAAAATCCCAAAATATGGATTTGGATTTGAGATAAATTCATTCAAATGGACTTAAAAATAATATGGATTTGGATAATTAGGAATTGGATATCTAAATTTGAATTTTTTTTGTTCGTCTTGCCATGATTTTTGTTTTCCCCCAGTGAATTTTTTTCATGTAATTTATTGCAGGAAAACCCTTTGTAGAGTTGTTGAAGGAAGGTGGCGTTCTTCCTGTATTAAGGTTGACGAGGGCATTGTGGAGCTTGCTGGAACTAATGGTGAAACTACTACCACTCAAGGTTTGAATGGCCTTGGTCAGCGTTGCCAGAAGTACTATGAAGCCGGTGCTCGTTTGGCCAAATGGCGTGCTGTGCTCAAGATTGGTTCTAACGAATGGCTATCCATGAAAATGCATATGGTCTTGCTCGATACGCAATCATATGCCAGGAGAATGGCCTGATGCCTATTGTGGAGCCAGAGATCCTGGTGGATGGACCTCATGACTTCGTGCTGCATGCTACAAGGCACTAAATGATCACCATGTTCTGCTTGAAGGAACTTTGTTGAAGCCGAATCCTGGTTCTGAGTCCCCAAAGGTCACCCCAGAGGTGATAGCTCAATACACTGTTAGGGCGTTGCAGCGAACTGTTCCTGCTGCAGTTCCGGCTATTGTCTTCTTGTCTGGTGGGCAGAGTGAGGAGGAGGCAACCCTCAACTTGAATGCCGTGAACAAGTTACAGCCATGGTCTCTTTCTTTCTCTTTTGGAAGGGCCCTTCAATAGAGCACTCTTAAGGCATGGGGTGGGAAAGATGAAAACATTAAGAAGGCTCATGAGGATGCTTTCATTGCTTGGTGCAAGGCAAATTCACAAACAACCTTGGGAACCTACAAAGGTGACGCTACCTTTTCTGAGGGTGCTTCTAGTCTCTCCATGTCTAGGACTACAAGTACTAGAGAGAAGGTGTTGGCTTCTTTTGGACAGATTTTTGCACTTTTGGTTCTACATTTTCCTTTCATGTTCTTTGTTTTGCTTTGCACTCTCGGTTATAGGATTAAGGAATAATTGCACCAAGCTAAATTGGCTTGGTATCATTGCTTGTCATGCTAGTTCCCCCTTGGATTTCTATGATTCAGTTTTGTATTGTGAAGATGTTTTGTTCTTTGTTTCAATGAGATTGGCTTGTGAAAAAGCATTTTGCTTCCAGCATATTTGCATAAAACTTTGCCCATGCTGGTTACCCGATTTTAATTTTGTTCTTTTTCATCAATCATTAGAATTTTTTCATTAAAATTACGTTTTAGTTTATATATAAATTTCGGAAAATTATATAACTGAGAACAAAAGAGGATTATAAAATTTAGTAAATGATGTTAGAGAAAGAAAGAGAATAAAAAAAAGTTGAAAACAACGTATAACTATAAAATGTGGTTATTATGTTTAGTTAGTGGAAACAAAGAGGTGCTGTCTTTTTTTATAATGATAATAAAAAATAAAAAGTATAATTGAAAAATATAAATAATAAATAAAAGAATGGGTTATATTATGCACACAAAAGATGGTTTACAAAGAGAATATTCTTTTTAATATTTATAGATTATTATTATTATTACTAATTATAGAATATTGTTACTATTATTATTAGTGTTGTATGATCTTTGTCCGTCTATTTAATTTCAAATAAATTATAATTCACTCTTTGGTTCAAAGTTTGTTTCCTTAGGAAAAGTTTATTTTTGTTCTTTTAAATTTAAATTTTTTAATTATTACTATTTAAAAAATGTTTTTTTGTTTTCAACCTAAAACAAATTTAAGCCTTCAAATTTTAATACAGTTAAAAAAGTTATTTATATAATAATTAAGTCAATAAGAATTAAAAATAATAACTTGTATCATATTTAATTTTATTTTAAAAGATAATTTGTCATACTAAATTCAATCACTATTAATAGAAGTAAATATTATTGAAATCAATCAATTTCAATTAAAAAATGGTAATTTGTATCTGATCACATACTACTAATTAAATGATAAAAAACTAAACAAGTAAAAACTGTATATAGAATTAACTTCGGAATAAATGATAAAAATATGTTTCTTTTATGAATTTTGACTGATGTACCCAATGAAAACAAGTTTCCACTGGATTAAGTGCTTATTGAAACATAACACAGCAAACACATTTTTTGTTTGTATAATTTGGCAATACTAGAAATTGTGTATTACCAACCATGAAATCATATTTTTAGAGAGAAGAAAAAATAGGACGTAATACGTGAAAATAAGAAGGCTCATGGTGGTATCAATAATTTGGGCTTTGTAATGGTGAAACTAAGTTCCTTGCCATTAGAATTGCTATTTAAACCCAATAGCATTGGTCAATTTTTTACCTTCTTCATTCTTTCTATTTTTCTGAGCGCCCTAATAAGCCCAAGCACCCCGACACCTATTTGAGCTCGTTGAAGATTTTTTTGTGGTTTTTTTTTATCTATTTTGGGAGGATTTGATAGTTTGTTTGTGGTTTTATGGTGAAAAAATTAGTTTTTGAGTTATATTTTATTATTTTTGTTCACTGGTTTGTTACTAGGTCTTTCGTTGTTTCGTATTTTGTAAATATTTTGAATTTTGTATGTTGGAAGTCATTTTATAATTTGAAATTGTTTACTAAATTTGAACAATCTAGAAATAATTTAAAAAAATATATTTTTGGATTATATAGCAGAAGCTACTTCTGGATTAGGTATTGAATTTTGGTTTATGTAATTTAGAATATGTTGTTGAAAATATAACTTTGAAAATTGTCTAATCTATAACATTTTTCCAGTTATGAGTTTCAAATTGTTGAGAAAGTACCTCACCCTTTCAATTAATTATGGATAATCCAGAGATTCACCACATTTCACAATACAGGATACACACAGCCAACACACCTTCATAACCATAACTTCAAATATTTAACTTACTTACAAGGATATTTTTGAAATTATAAAGTTATGGGGTACCGAAAAACCTATAGTGGTGCAGGGAAAAACAACGCCAACTTTCTGCAGCCCACAATTTGAATGTTTCTTCTCTCCTATAGGTCATTGGGAAATATCATTTAATTCTTAAAAAATATATTTTAAATTGTAAAATTTATAATAAATATAGTAGATTTCATAATGTATTTAAAAAAAACATATATATTGTTGGATTTTATAATTTTTTTTAATTTTCCACAGAAACAATTATTACGAGAAGTATTGTGGTTATAAAAAAAATAATGATACATTGACAATTCACAATTTTTTATATAATTACATTACAACTTTCAATATTATTATTTTAATTTTTTTTATATCATTTAATTTTAAATGTATTCTTTATTATATATATTTATTTTTAAACGTTTACAACTTTAAGGGTTGTCAAACTATTATTTAAAAAAAAACAAGAAACAAGGGATGTCTGTTATGTAGCACAGACACTGACATGGACACGAAGATACTTATAATATTTAAAATGTTAGATACGGGACACAAATCTATATATTATATAATTATGAATTATATAAATTGACAATAAAGATTTATGTACACAAATATGTTTCAGATTATTTTTTGGAGCAGTAAAATATTTTTCATAACTGATTCAAAAAGATTTGTTTCTTATTTTTATAATCATAATAAAAATTTATACAATAAGTTTGAATTTTTAGAAAATTAATGTATTTATCTTTTTTGTAATTGTGTTAGAACCTTACTAGAATTGTCAGAAATTCAACAAATATTTTTTGAATTGGACACCTTTCCTACAAGTGTTATACGAGTGTCGGTATGCGATATGAGTACACGTCATTTAAGAGAAGTGTCTTAGATTCGTAAGATGGGGTGTTACGTTTGAGAAGAGGAAGAGGGGCTCGGACTCACTCAGAAGAGGAAGATTGGCTTCGGTGGGAAGGAAGACGAAGATAGGGTGCGGTGGCGAGAAGGAAGAGGGGATGTTCAAAACAGTGAATTACTTGTATTTTTTCTTTAAAGGTGTAATGGTTATCTCGCCAACTCTATGGAAGTGCGGAAAGAGAAGTATGAAAGTGAAGGAAGGAATTTGCTCACAATTTTCTCAAACATCTCATAGTTGGTTTTTGGAATGTAAAAGATAAATTCAAAATGCATGAAAGGTTTCATAATGAAATCGTACCAGGGTTCTAAAAGAAACACTACATAGCCTTGGGCAAATTAAACCAAAACAAGGATTCTAAAACAAAATAAAATCAAAGTTGCCTGAACCAGACAAACAAAATCTGAAACAAGGAGCTTTCATCTCAAAAGCTTAGTCAGTGCATGAGCCTAGCAGGCCGAGTTTGATGGAAAAAAAATTCAAAATAGTATCAGGAAAAGTTATTTACATTCACTCAGTTTCTGTTTGATTTGATTTTCACCCCATTATTTTGTCTACTTTTCTTAACCATACTTAGCTGTGACATATATAACTTTTTCTCTTTTTCTTCCTTAACTCTCTCCATTATCCACCCTAAACATCCCATTTTGGGAAATGGAAAGGAGATGGAGATTAATTAGGTATCCCACCAGATGTTCACTCAACCATGCACCCTCTCCAACCCTATTAGAAAAAAAAGCAAATGGAAAATGATAAAGTCTTGATGAGGGCAAGAGTTATGAATTGTAGTGGCTACGATAGGGTAGTTATATTTGGCCTAGCCTACTAAGAAACTTTATATAGACACCAGTGTATGAGGAAGCATTTCCCTCTCGTTGCCATTGAGAAGTCAGAACCTGATTGCATATTTTTAACTAAGGGTGAGAAGGATAAAGCTTACCTTTTACAGCACTAAATAATTAAAAGCAGCACCTCAAAGCCAGAATTTCTTATCTTGATGCTGGACTAGTACATAACCTTTTTTTTTCTTTTGATTTTTCTTGAGGTGCAGGGTGCAGCTGACTAAGTAGTCACGTCAGGGGCATCAGAGAAAAAGCAGATTGTTATATATATATAAACACTTTAATTTGGTATCATCTTTCCATTATTGTACACGTGATACGATTTTGCTCCTTTGACTACCTAATTACTTAACTGCCTCTAATAAGCGTGAAGACAAAGCAAGGAAGGAGGTTGAAGAGAGGAACCAAAATTGTGTTTTGTGTGTTATGATAATGACTGCCAATATGTCTCCCCAACCCTTTGCATTTGGTTTTCCTTTAGCAGGAAACTTCTTTACTCTTTCCCAGGTACGGATACTGTCTGCCCAGGAGCGTAAGATGTATCAGTAATATTTATGTAATGCTTATGCATATGTATGTATCTGTGTAGTAGTAGCGATAGTAGTGCCACTACCACATACCCTCAGAATGCAACAAAATACTTACACTGCAGATAAGACCCTGTGTACATGTCATGCTACTGTCACTCACTTCTCCAACAAAAAGTATAAAATAAATAATTTCATTTTGGGGTGTGGGCTATTTCACTTTCCTCACTTTATCATGTATTAATGCTTGATTCACCTTCCAATGGCATACGCCACGCCAGGGCCAGTACACGCCACTCGCAAGGTAGGGTTTTAATTTTTTCCTTTCCTTATTATATATATAAATATAGGAGAGCTTCTAAACTCAATGCCTCACACATCTCTCAACCTAAGCTACCCCTTATTCCTCAATTATTCAACCAAACTCCCCAAAACTCAATATTGCTACACATTTTTTCTCATAAAACCCTTTTTCTACTTTCTCATATCTCATTACTGATGTTAATTATTGCCTATATTGATTAGTAAAAATGGAAGCAGAAGCTTATTAAGTCAGCAAATGATGTAGGAATGTAAGCAATTAAGCATGCTTAAATGGAAGCTTGATTTGATTTTGAACTGGAGCTTGCTAAGTTCTATGTCCACTTGTTATGTTATGTATAATTGTTTTCTCATGCAAAAAAGGAAGAAAATACCAGAAAGAGGTCAATGCACTATTGTCAAGGATTTTGCTTCTCCCTTGTTCCATATCCCAGCCAACTAGGACCACACAATAAAACTGAGAGCTGTATGGCTATAGAGAATTCCCGTGCAGTTACTTGCTGGATAACATTTATTGATCCTTCTGTACAAACCAGCCAATAGTATAGACACGTTAGTGACCTATCAGGCTAAATAGTACAGAGATGTTCTACTAGAACTTAATATATATATATATATATATATATATATATATAATGTTAGTTGAACGTTTTTGTATCCGTCCACCTTTAACACAAAATATAGCTTCAGACCGCGTGCAATGGAGAAGTTTCATTTGCAATGAGCCACCACTTTTGCAACTTTGCGCGCCCTTGAATTAGTAAGGTTTGATCGGGTTGGGGTTTTGGTTCATTCTGGTTAAGTAGGCCAAGCAATAGAAAATGTTGCTGTTATGAAATGCTTTTTTTCGAATCACTGGGATCAGTGTAAGCTGTGAAAAGTTGGGATAGATTGAAGACATTTTAAATTTAAATGTTATTATATCCTTTTGTTAGGTATAATAATGCATTTCATTTTTATAATCTTTTAGAGATTCGATTATACAAGTATGAAACACTTTCTTTAGTTTAATGTGCCCAATAGTAGTGCGCACGCGAGGCTGCAATATAACCTAGCTCAGTGACAACTCTAAAAAGTTTCTTATTTAAGTATTTATTGGCTAATCAAATAGTATTACTATGTTCGAGTTGAAGGTAGTACCCTAGTCTAAACCAGCAGAAATGATGGTCCTTTAATTCAAAAGATACCTTCTCAAAGAAAATCAGGCCTCTTTTTTATGCTTGAAACAATTAATATTCCATGCTTAAACAATATCCATCAATACATCACTTTTTCCTCGTTCATAAAAATATGACTAATAAATAAAACCAAAGAAATTGCTACCTTATAATTACAACCTTCAGTACACAAACAGAAAAGGCCCGCACAGATAAATATCCAAAAAATACTAAAAAAAGTGCAAGATGGGTGTGGAAGGAGAAAGACGGTGACCAAATGGTGATATAAACATCATTGGAAGATGCAACATATGAAGTAATACAATTGCAAACTCCATTTGCACGCATAAAAGAAACCTAACTCACCTGAATCAGTGTCAAATTCATACCCCAACAATTCAGTGATATTTGTCAATGACTCCTCATTAAACTTAAGTACGTGACTTGAACACATTATTTTTCACCTTGATTCCCATAAATATAATGAGATTGACCACTTTATCATCACCAGTCCCTATACGTAAACGACCCTCATTAGTTAGCTCTTGCTTACATAACGGGAGATCGTCTCAGATAAATGGCTGTGAAATTTTCGTGCCTCTGACGAGTGTCAACCTTATTTCCATCTCATCACTGGTTTTGGCTTGCTTTATTAACCTTTAAGCTATAGTTCTCCCACAAATTTGCACTCTCAGTCATCAAGAAGGGAAAGCAATTGTCACCAGCAACTGCATTTCCAACATTTGAATTCGAAGGCGAAGAGCCATCATTTTGCAGCCTCCTCTCGTGCCTTTGATCATTAATATCACAATAGGCCCCTCCTTGGTTATACAGAGAAGACTGTTCGCTGTTATCGAAGTAGAAACAACCTCTAGGGTCTTCCTTGCGCTTCTTGTTTCCATCTTTAGCATTCCTTGCATAGTTGCTGCTACTTTCCCATTTCTCTTTGAACACTAAAGCACTCCTTTCGTAACCAAAACAAGCCATTTTGGTTGCTATTTCCTCCCACATAATCTCTTCTGAACACCCACTTTGCATATACCTTGTCTCCATCTCAGCTCTCAGTTGTTGAAGCCTAGTAATCTCAGATTCTGGCCAGCTTTCAGCACCTCTGACAGTAGTACTATTTAGTATTTCACTCCCATCTTCATTCAGGTTTTCACTATGGTTTTGAATTCCAGTTACCATACGACCCTCAGGAGATTGAGTACTCTTTATCATCTCATTTCCTGTTAGTTTTTGCAAAGCCTCCATTAAAGCAGCATCCCTGGCTTCAATCCATGCTCTCTCTTTAGCCCAAAATTTGTGTTCCCTCTCCAACCTCACAGCTTCTTGTCTCCTCCACTCTTCTTCTCTGAACACCCTCTCCTTTTCTTTCTGTTCCAGCGTCTTTGTGAGTTTATCCAACCACTCCTCTTGCTTCTCCACCAGCTTCCTCATCTGTGAGTCAATGAAGTCTTTTATCTTCACCTTCCAGCTTCTACCGCTCAGCCTCTTTCTCCTCTTCTCCGTGGAGTCATTGTCCTTGAGTCCTCCAGTGCTATTCTGATCATTGTCATCCGATGATGACGTGTCCAAATCAGTGGAGTTGG
Source organism: Phaseolus vulgaris (assembly GCF_051622355.1). Classification (NCBI taxonomy): domain Eukaryota; kingdom Viridiplantae; phylum Streptophyta; class Magnoliopsida; order Fabales; family Fabaceae; genus Phaseolus; species Phaseolus vulgaris. The sequence continues at coordinate 48,334,747 of NC_143498.1, forward strand.
TGAGACTTAGGCTATCACAATGCTTCTGGGAGTGAAACATTTCTTGATTTGTTTGAGAAGGGTTGTGGCTGTTTGCGTTGAAACGAAGGCTGCTGCTACCAAAATTGGTTTCTGGCACCGATGTTTGGTTACTGTTTTCCCCATATAAGGCTTCAAGTTGACGAAAGAACCTGTAATGTTTCCCATCCTGCCTTCCTGCTTTTCCCTCCTTTGTCTTCTTGTAATATTTGTACAGGTTCTCAAACTTCTCCCGGCACTTCTTCCCGCTCCTTTGATATCCATGTTCTTCAGACATGATCCTTCAACATTAACACAAGAAACAAAAATGCCTAACTGAGCTCAACGTAGGTGATGGAACATGGAACCCTAGTCTGAGCTGTGAATGATGTGAGCGTTCATAATAACAATAATAACAATAAAAAGCTAGCCAATGTCATGCAGTGACGTTCTCTATGTTATTATAGCAACCTAGTTTTAGCAAATGAGCATTGGAATGGGTATAGAAATATGATTCATTGAATGAAGAGCCTGCGGTTGATGTCATTCCACGAGATAATAGCTAGAATTAAAATAGGCAGCTGCAAAAGCTTCCGAAAGTTGAATGAATTTTGCGTAGGGAAAAACTAGTATTAAAGGGGAGGCTAGCACTTGCACTTAAATAGGCTAGGAAATTTCTAAAAGCGAAAAGGGGCAGTGTTAGAGACGTACTAATCTTGGTATATGAACTCAAAGCACTTCGAAGTACACGATCAATAATCAAAAATTGAGTAGCGAGACGACCAGTGTATATAGTATAGTCACCTCAAACAATTAGTGCCTTATTATATTTCTACCAGAGCTTCCAGAAAGTAGTGTCACTACTATAGTCACCCAATTAAAACCAATTAAGTGCAGTCATGTTAGTAGGAAACCGTCAAGAAGGTAGTTACAAAGATATATTTAAATTTAGGTGTTTGTTTTGTCCACTGTTTTTCTTGTTTTCATTATTTTAATTTTCAATCCCAAAGAAACAAACAAACAAATTATCATTTTGAGATGTTCAAGTTGAGGAAAAAAAAAGGTTGAAAAGAGAAGCGAGAGAGTACTGTTTGAAACAGAAGAAAATAAAAATGGTACCTACCTAGAAACTTCATCCCATAGGGGACCCTTTTGATTAGCCTCTTTGAATTTAGAGTCGAGGCGAGATCTGATCTCAAGAAGAGTGAGAGTCTCTTGTCTGGGCCATCTTCCAGTGGAGGCGTCTCCACCGATGCATCCTGCGGTCTCACCCTCTAAGCAACTAAGCGGAGGAGTGGAGGCGCTAGTGGTGGTGGTGGGAGTCGCAGCAGCGATGTTCGTATTGTTATTATTCGTGGCGGAATCGGTAGAGGCAAAGTCATGAAGACACCGAGGCATTATGTCCGCCACTTGACGACCAAACATCATCATCTCGAAGTGCTGCGTGGCGGCCAGGTTGGAGTGGCCGCCGGGGAAGAGCTCCGCCTTGGGCTGCGGCGGCATGGAGGGGAAATGGGTGGCCCTCGGGCCGTTCATGAGTTGCCTGAGATCAGTGATGGCATACTGCTGCTGTTGCTGGTGTTGCTGCTGGTCATGATGTTGATGATGATGGTGATGATGATGATGGTCCTCCATTTCCATAGGAGAAGGTTAGAAAGAAAGAAGAAAAAGGAGTGAGAGAGATAAAAGGTGAAGGAGAAAGGATGATATAGAGAGGGAAGAGAGTTAAGCGGCAGAGTCGGATCCTGTCGTCCACGAAAAAGATCAAAATTTAAACGCAGGGAAATGGTCCCATGTCTGTGTACAAATGTATGCGTGTGGTGTATGGTGTACGACACTACGAGAGATATTCACTTATTATTCAGATTGAAATGAAATGAAACTCTTTCTCTCTCTCTTTCTCTGTTTAGTGTTAGTAATAGTAATAGTATTAGTGTGGTGAGGTAATGTGTTATCTTCTCTCTCCATCGCTTTATGCTGCTTCCTTCTGTGTCCTTCTTCAGTACAGTGAGAAGGGTGGGGTTGGAGTGTTTCTGGGAGTAAGCCCTAAGCCCATCAACCATACAAAACCAAAGTTAATGTATATAGCTTCTATTCTTATTATTATTATTATTTTTATCCTTATTATGATGATGTTTGATTGGCTAATCAATGCATGACACGTGGTCTAAAGTGAAACGCCCAATGGAAGACAGCCGAGTTTGTCTTGCTGACGCGTGTATAGTGTATCCGATGCTGCCTTTTTGACTTTTGTTAATCATTCCATACAACAATATTAACGTGTTCCCTTCTCTTTTATGTTCAATAATTATATCTTATGTCATTTTTAGTGTTAAGCTTCAAATATATTATTTATTACATTTTTTTATTGCATTATGCTGATGTTGATGTCGCATACAAAAAGGCTTAAGCAGTTTAAGAATTATTTTTTAAAATTTTAATACAATGTAATAAATCATTTCTAGATTGTAAAAAGTTGAATTATAAATAAAAATTACATAAGTAATGGTCTTATAATATCTTATATTAGAGAAAAACTTGTAAGAATGTTTTAAGGATGATGTGGTAGGGAAAGATCCAATTAAAGTAAAATTAGACATTCATAAGTATTTGGAGATTACCTCACATGTATTTATCCTTTTTTGTATTAAAATATAATTTAGATGTCTTATAGATAATTTTAATAACCACTAAAAAAATAAGAAATAAAAATTTAATCACCTCTATTACATCTTTAATACGATATTACATTGCAACTACATCTTAGGATATTTATATATCAATATTCCAAGACACAAGATTTTCAAAGTTTGGATAAGAATACTTATTTAGAAGAGACACTCAATTCAATTATTATTTAGTTTTATAAATCGTTTACATTACACTCTTATTTCATTATTCGTTTACTAAATTGAGTGTTAAACTATCATCCGCAAGTAAGTGATTCTTTGTTCAATTATTACTTATTCCTAATCAAAGTTGACACTTTGACTTATACAGATAGAAGATTTTGTCTCATTAACAACTCAACTAGAGACATTCTATTTTTGGTAAGAGGAAGTGAGAGACAAATTCATTATTTTGTGAGAAATCACACTTTTTTAAATTCATGAATATGTGAGATGAACGAATCATCAATTGTTAACGACTTTAAAGATAGAATCAAAAGACGTGTAGAGAAAAAATATAACTAATATATGAAAAAATGGCAACAATGCAACAAGATTTTATAACTTTACATCAAGGCATTACAACTTTAAAATATTGAGTGTCTTGCAACATTTATTCTTTTCAAACTTTATCTCACAAGTTTTATGTGGTACTCGATCTCACCAATGAATTATTTGATTCTTTTCAAACTTTATCTCACAAGTTTTAAGTACGATTTGAAGTAATAGATAAACTCTACAAATGGGATTTGAATAGAGCTACAAGATTTTCTTTGTAAAACTGTCAAACCATTTAATAGACATAGAACAACACTTAGGTTAGTTCGAGTTCTCCTTTAAGAAATTTTTAAAGGGTTTCACTAATCAAACTTGATTACATCGAATTTATTAATCATTCCTAGTTATATCTTCCAAATCTTCCTTTGAGATCGAGATCTTAGGTATTTTTAGTTGTCACTCATGTCAAGTAAGATAAATTGAAGGAAGGTTAACTTTGAGAGTGAATATGACACAAGAATTGTCTTACAAGTGAGTAACACCACAATAAAAAATACAAAGGCTAAAGATTACACAAAAAAACTTAGAGCAAAAGCACTATAAAGAATAGTATTATACTTGGTCTTTTAGCTTATTTTTCATATAGGTCTTCAAGAATATGATTGTTGCTTATGTAATCTCTAAGAAAAAAAAAATCTTGTGTTTGATAATGAGGATTAAGGAAGTTTTGCACAACATAATCATCGATATTTGATGATTATAGGTCAATAATAGTATGTTGCATTTCCTTATTGAATTCATGAATTATACTTCAATCAGTCAAATACATGGATAAGTTAAGAGCATGAGCAATTGGATACATTCAACTCGATGAAAATACCATGTTAAAAAAGAAGGCAAAGAAGTACATTTCATAACCTTAAAAATTTGAGTTAATCAAGAATGAAGCTTTGAGTATCACTCACAAGGTCCAAATACAATTCATACACACATCTTCCAACAAGGAGGTTGTAATATAAGAAGGGCTTATAACCTCAAAATAAAAGCACAAGACAACTATAATAGTCTGACATACAAGAAATATTTGGAGTCAATACCATAGTTGGTTGCTTCACTTGTAATGGAAATACCAATTATGCTAGGAAGCATTATCTCCCATCAATTTATAATGTCAAATCTTTTTTATCTAGTTTGAAGATATCCCTTCCCTTAATTACATTCATAAATCATGGTTTTTACAATAATGATCATCTCTGGGATAACCTATAGTTGTCACAACTGATATTAGTAATTGGAGAATATGAAAAACCCTCACAAACTAGGATTATTCAACTCATGTAATTTATGGGTCTCTCAAAACTCAACCTCCATGTAAACCTCAACAAGCAATATCCAAAGCCTTAACTAGAAGAAGTATTGCAGGTTATAGCATAAATATGCTCACCATATTGGATAGTAGCACAAAAATTCAATAAGTTATGGTACATAAACATTAAAGAAAAATATTGTATAATGTACTCATTTAGTACGGGACTCAAATCAACTCAAAGATCTCATCTCCTTACCACACATGGTCGTGAAGTTCCCAACTGAATATGAGAGCATTGTTATTGTTAAATTCAACCTTAAGGAGGAAGGACAACTTTACGTTCAAAATTAAAAGTATTATCATTGCATAGAAAATATCCAAAGGAAAAAACTTATAAGTTGCACTAAGCATTTAAGTTAAAACACAAAATTGGACTATAGAACCAATTACCACTTTGCTAGAGGAAGAGTGATGAAAGTCACACCATTGCAACCATGTCAGTATGGTCCTGATTGAGGACAATGAGAATCATATTGATGACATCAACATGGAACCACAAGCCAATTTTGAAGATCATCGAGCACCATTTATGAAAAAAAAAATTGCTTGAATTCTAACTTGGATCATATTAGGGTCAATGTATTCCAGGGAGAACCCACATCGATACTTTGTTGGCACAAATTTATTTATTTATTTTTGGTGGAGGAGTAAGTTTGGAAGGTGTTAACTATGGAATAGTTTCTTGGTTAGCACCTTCTTGGACATGTGGTGTTGTTCAGTGGAGTTTGGTGTTATTTTAGCATTTATCACTAGAGGATTTTCAACATCTTAAAAGAAAATCATTTGCTTTTTCTTTTTGATGGCCTATTGAGCAAGGTCATCTGATCAACAATAGGCATGCAACTCAACTTTGAACTTCTTGCAGTCGAATTTGGGAATCATTACTTATACAAAACTTAGTAAAAGACAAAGAAGACATTGAAGATAATATATACATATATATTACCTTTAAATATTGTCTATTGGTCCTCGACACATGGAACAATATTCATGTCGTTAAAATTTATGAAAGGAGGATTTTTTTTATAAGTTTAGTATATTCCTTATCCTCTACAATGAGAAGGTACTCTATATAAGACTTATATTAAGAGATTTTTTCTACTAATAAAGAAGAAAATGAGGAAAACAAGGGCCAAAGTTCTTGGAGCAAAAAAGATTTTTAATGACATTGAAAGGGAACATTTGACACAAATGAAATGACTCATAGAGATTTTGAAAGATTAAGTATAAGGAGAGAAAAAAATTTATCATAATGAGCATCATTCAAAGATATTTAAACCCTAAAACCTAAACCCATCAATCACATGGTAAAAATACATGAATTCATTTATTGTATATTTAGTTTTTAATAAAGGAGCATGTTATTTGAAAAACCTTGAGAAATGCTCAGCTTCTAGGACAAAATTAGGTAAGAGCGATGTTGAGCTTGATCAACATTTGGTATCCAATGCCTCAAAATGATATTGCTATATTTAAGTCTTTTAATCAATAATCATACCACTTTATCAAATGTTGAGCATTCCTTAACCACCATGAAATTTGTTTGGTTTTAGCTCAAACAATACCTATATCTTGAAAAAAAATCAAATATTGACACAACAGTCAAGAACTTTGAAGAATAAAAGTCAACAATCCCATGTACCTAAATATCCTTTACCCCCATATATTTAAGTATCCTTTAAAATGGTAACAAGAGGATGTTATCTTTTATATTGACACTAGGGTCAACTTTAGAAGTTTTCTTGATTTTGGAAATTTGTTTGAGTCCAAAATAAGGGACTTTGTTCTTCCCCTTAAAATTGCGAGATGTCTTACTATCCTTTTACATCTAATGGAAGTACATTTCACCAATGACATTTTCCACTAGGATACTTTCACCATATACTAAAGCTTTTAATTATGGTCATAAAAAATTTTTTCTTATGCTTATGACCTCCCTAACATCCATAGATTCCTCGTAGCCTACGTTCACATCATCGAAATTGAACTAAACATGATGATAAAAAGGATAATAAATAATGTTGTGCCTATAATTGTTCATTGAGATACCTAAAGAGGAAAAAGATAATGACATGGGAGAAACAATATACAACAATCTTAAAGAGAACAAAATGAAAATATAACACTAAAATAATGTCATTTTATATGGGAAAAGGAAAATGTTTCCTACAAAACATCATTTTAAATGGTAAAAAGTAATGTCTTTTAACCAACTCAATAAAGGATGTGATGTTTATGGGCAACTCTCCAGAAAAGTCTTGCCATTCCAAGATTTCTAAAACCCCTTTACAAAGAGAAATTCAATATTGTGTTACAAAATGATTATTCATATATGATAGCATATCAAGTTACTATTTCATGAACTCAAGAAAAATGTTATTGTCCAATACTTCAACATCATAAAAAAATAACTTCCATCAAATTAAGTAATATGTAAGATAACATCGTGTTAAGCTACTTTAAGCTCAAACACATGTCAAATTATATCTTATTTATTTATATTTTTTTGAAGATTTCAAGTTTAGGAGTTTGTGTACGTAGGTACTTGTATAGTTAGATAACCCATAAATAAAATAGATAAGTTACTAATCATTCAAGCTATTATATTTATAATATAATTTTTTTCTAGAACCTTATTGCTTAAGATTTTGAATTAAAAATAATATAAAATTTTCTTGTATTTTTTATTTGCCTCTATTTTATAAGTATATTCTTGTTTTTTTTATATTTTCAGTAAATTGTATCATAACCTATTGAAAATTCCACATCGAATAGAGATAAAAAAATTTATAGTATATAATGAGTACAAACTTCATCTTATGAACTAAGTTTTGTAAAATTGAGTTAAAAATTTCACTTCTTAATACAATCAATAATTTATCTTAGTAGTGATCCCTTAAACTAGGATAATAAAGTAAGTAATGAATTATAAGTTTCTCAATCCTTATATTAAAATACACAAAATCTTTTATTTTAAGATTTTTTTATTCAATGTAATATCAAGTTGTCTAATAATATAACTCATTTGGTGATAATAACACCGGTTTTTTTTTCATACCTATTTATACCTTTTTAGTTATGTTTGATAAAATGCAATTGAAATTAGTTAGTTCGCAATTTTTTGGCCATATCTGTACAGTCTTTCTGCCAACTCTACTCGAGTGAGAGCTTGATCGTGTTCAACGTGTGCTGTTATCAATAGTTGGACAAGGATACTTTTATTTTGATATAAGTAATTTTAAACTGTTTAATATAAGTAAATATGTGTATTTAAATTAATCTTAATTACGTATTAATGTTAAGACTTACTTACTGTATATATAAGTTATTAATTTATAATTAAATTAAACGGCCCAAAGTTAAAACAGTTGCGTTTCAACTATAACTGTGAAAGTCTACTTCTACCATGATGTGAGTGATTATCATTCTGATGTCAAGTTATGGGTAGGGGAATTTTCGAAGTTCGAACATTAATTTGCTTTTTGAAATTGAAATCATTAAAAGAAGAGGGGAATAATTACATATGTATAAAATCATGATATATAAATATGTGTGTGTAATTTTTATTTATACTTTTACCAAACTTTAAAATAGTAGTGAAATGCACTGGTACTTGTCTAAAAGGTTAAAAACCGTTAAACTCATAATTCTAGCTAGATCAATCATTATAAAGGATTTTATATTTTATTATTATTAATAAACAATCTCAAAAGAATGTCTCTTTCCTTTTACTTATCATTTTATAATTTCAAAGAAACATTACATATTTTTTATTATATCCTTACCTAAGGAAAAATAAAAATATTGTATATATGCGCGCGTGTGTGAGGGAGAAATCTGAATAATATGTGATACATTAAGAATTCACATAATATTTTTTTTTATAAAATTTAAAACGTTAACCGTATTACTCAATTTTCATTACAAAATATTAAATGATGAAAAGGAAAGAGCCTTATATAGAGAAAAAAATAAAATAAGAAATGCTTTAATATTTAATAATTTTAAACTCTTATTCTTTCTTAAAGTTTCTGCTTGGAATATTATGTGATAGAAAGATATGTCAATTCATTGGATTAGCAACAAGCATAATGATACTTGTAAACAGAGATTTGTTTGTTCAATTATTCATCAATTTGCCACGATATTCATGTATGGAGCCATCACCTTTATATTAACAAGTTGTTACTTGTCCTCAGCATAGGGTTAATATTTTCTTTTACAATAAATGACAAAGAAGCTTCAACTTAAGATTTTGTGCAGATTACACAGATAAATTAATTTAAAATGTTAACCGGTTCCATTATTATTATTATTAAAAAATTAATAATATAAACTAATTATATAGATAAAAAAAAACACCGAAATCTTCCCATATTCGTTCCTAAAAAGATGGTAAAAAAGTTTATTCATTTTTTTATCTTTCATCATTTATACCTTTACTTATATTATTTAGGTTATACTAAAATTCTCATACTATACAACATTTGAATCACTTTTCACTTATGAATTTGGGTTTAGGGTTCGTAACATTTGAATCACTTTAAAACTAATTTAAATAAGTAAAACTTGCTATAAAAAATATAAATATATTATTTGGTAAGATCTTTTTATTTGAGCGATATTTTCATTATTTTTCATCTACTTTTAACCGTAACTCCAAAAAAGTGAGTGCAAGAAAACCACACTTTAAATCTTGTTCTCAAACTTATATATTCCTAGTCAAACATATAGAATTAAGATAATCATTCAAATCCTTCACATTAATTGAACAAAGTTTATCAATTATTACATTTCTATTTTGACTTCAAAATTTCCAACTTAAATCATCATATGCATTCATTTCATGAACCATCCCAATAATTTACTACATTCATTTTAAACATTTTTTCATGTAAGGTCCTAAAACTTTAGAACATCTCCCTATCATACATATTAACTCAAAATAACATAAAATTACACCAAATTTTCTTACTTTGATTTTTCTTGTACTTTAATGTGCTTAGATTTTGAAAAGAAAGATGAGTCAAGAACACTCAACAAACTTTTAAATTGACTTCAAGTCAAACCTAGTCATTAAACACTCAAAATCAAGATGAAACTTGCATAATTTTATGATAAGGAAACTCAGTGTACATGTACCTCTTATAAGAAGGAATTAGAAAAAAAATAAGAAGGAATTATAAATTGAAGGAAAGGGGAAAACTTAAAAAAAAAAGCAAAAGTTCTTTATGAATATTCTACGTTATCTCTTGGATAACTTGGATTTTAGATATTACAAGATAATGAAGAAAAAAATGGATCTTTAGCTTTTAGAGATGAGAAAGAATATTTGAAGAAGAAGAATTAAAAAAGGGAAAAGAAATTTTGTTGACTTGTGAAGGGGAAAGATAACTTCAAGCATCTATTTGCGCACCACACTCACCAAGCTTTTCCCGTGACTCATATTTTCTGTTAAAATCGAAGAAGAAAAAAAAGCTTAAGCCTCTATGCCCTACATATTATTTCTAAACACTACTTAAAATACTATTCTTACCTCTTAACTTAAAATACAAATTTTATGCCTTCAAGTAATTCGAAAACTAACCCACATCAAATTAAATAAAATTTAAACATATATAAATTTCAATAACCACCTTTAATTCAATTTACAGAGTTATTTTATCATATATTAAAAACAATTTTTTATAATGAATCCTTAAAATAAATGTATTTTAAGCTTTAAATTTTTTATTCCCTTAAATATTTAATGTTTTAGTCCTTTAAAACTAAAATTAAAGTATATCTAATGAAAATTATGCATTATTAGTAATCACCATATCCCTCATATTTAAAGTATTGTCTCTTTTAAAGTTTGAAGTTTTGTCAGGATTTTATTATTTAAAAAGGTTTTAATAGATTAAAAGATGAAAGTATATCAAGTATCATTGAATTCAACTCCTAAACTATATAATACCATTGAACTTACCAAAATAACAATATTAAGTTAAATGGTGGCATAATTGACAAATATATATCATCACATATGAGTTTCTTAATCAAATAGTAATCTATTAAAACTCTTCAAATATATTATAATAAATTATGCATTATTAGTAACCCTAAAAAATATATTATAATAAATTATGCATTATTAGTAACACTAAAAATGTATGTGTGACATTTGAGTAATTTAAAATACTTTGTTAATAAATCATTTTTTATTAATTTATTTTAAATAAAAAATATAAAAGGTGTTTCAGTCCATTCAAAAATAAAGTATGATGTAACATAAATAATTGATAATAGGTTATATATCTGCCGTATAATTTTCAATAAATTTAGAATGTTCAAAATAAGTTAAATGACTTTTAACTGACTAAGATGAGCAAAATAATCTATTAATATGTTTATAATCAACTAAATTGATATTCTCAGTTTAATTAATCACTCATTACTCATAGCCAATGAAATGACTTTTAACTAGTCTAAGTAAACTAATATATTAATAGTCAATTAATATTATATTCTCATGAAAATTTTGTCAATTTTAAGTATTTTTGAAAAACCGGTAGCTATTTTATCAAGTATGCTAATGATGCATTCTTGCAAATATATCTATCCTAATATTTGATCCACACATATTCATATAACATAAAATAATAATAATAAATCTTGATATGTTGCGCGCGCATATGTCTGTTATATATATGAATACAAAATTAGATTTAAGAAATGAGATGAAATGAACAAATTTTAACTCCTTAACTCCACATGAATTAACTAGGGAAACGTTTTGATATTTAGTCTATCTTACCATTCACATTAAGATTTAAGGTGGAAGTCAAAATACTCATCAAAATCTAAATGAGAGAAAAAAAAGTCAGTACAAATATCGCGGTATTTAACTTTCGAAATTAGTTTTATTGCAAATTTACCTAACACAAACATGTAAATTAAGAAGAGTGTTGTGATAAAGAGAAGTTGTGCCATTTTTGTTGCAAAGATACCTAACTATCAGAAAAACAAAAGTTATATAATAGAGTATACAACACAAAGACCTTATACTTAAGTATAACGATTAATGATGTTTTAACGACACTCATTTATTCAATATGTGCATCTCATCATTTAATACAGCTTTGATTTGTTGTTGAATTAAGATAGCCTTAAATTCATAATTCACATTCAGGCTGAAATTACTTTGAATAATATTCATTCTTTTACATTCCAACGTAGATAAGAAATTCCAAATATCAAATAAAAAATATACACTTAATTATGTACTAAAGTTAGCAAGTAGTAAATTACATACATGAACTATTCTCCTCTTAAAGAATTCTAATTCTTATTAAGTTCCTCTACCTTGTTATAAAGTTCAAATTTTCCCTTGATTATATACTGGTAGAGTCTATCAAATTGATTTGACTAAAAATATATTTATTATTATAATCCATGCACATTTTTTTAATCGCAATAAAAAAAAACTACCTTCCATCAAAACAAATATATTAATCATATTGGTAGGGTAGAATAATGCTCATTTGAGAAGTAGTTTGTAGATATCACTTATATGAGTGAAGAAAGATTTGTAACTATGACTCGAAATTTCATACGTTTTTATATATTCAAATGTATTGATTTTGAATTAATCGTATTTTAAATTTGTTTTGTTTTTTAAATATTTAATTTTGATAAGACAGTTTCAATTCATTAAATTTAATTTTTTAATTTAAATAAAGTATTTCAATTATCACCAAAAATTTAAAAAAAAAACTATTTAAATATTAAATAATTGTTAATAATTTAAAAATATTAATAGTGATGATTTTTTAGTTAATTTTGATTGATATTATCAATAAAATTTATTTTTAGTTACTGGTACATTATATTTTATTGTAAAAGACATTTTAATTTTTTTAAAAATAATTTATTCTCGTAAAAGTTCTCATCAAACACGGCAAGATATATGAATATAAACCTTATTATATATTCCAGGTCACCATAATCTGTTTTTTGGCTTGTTCGGCTATTTTTTCCCCTTTTCTGTTAGAATTTTAGTTTAACGGTAATTTAGATTTCTAGAGCAAATTTGAGTCAAAGGTGGAAAAAAGACAGATGGGAGAAACACAGATCAAGTAGTCATGTTATTACGTAATAATCAGGGATTGATTAAGATATTATACTTATTATATATATTATTAAAAATTAATTATGATTGTTAACTTAAAAATTAAATATCCTTAATGTATACACAAAATTAGCAATTATCTGGAAATTAATAAAAAAAATAATTAATAGAAAGACATACAGTACATAGAGTGTTAATGGTGTTAATTAAGAATCTTACTTCCCATCAGCTATTATTTCTGACAATCAGATATAAAGACTGTAAACAACAGAGCAGAGTTCCAGAAATAGTTGCTTGCTTTTGAAGTGGGGTAATGATATATTGAGAATGAGAATATATATATATATATATATATATATATAATTACATTACAATATTTAATATTATTATTTTAATATTTTTTAAATCATTTAATTATAAATTTATTCTTTATTAAATATATTTATTTTTAAATCTATTACATTTTATATAACTCTTTGTAAGCATTATTTTTTTCCTTTTGAAAAATATATATATATATATATATATATATATTATAACCTTGTATCTATGCACTTATGCATAAGAACAATGAAATAAATCTTTCTATTCTTTGAAATTATGGATCTTAGTGGCTGTCTACTTTAGAAAACGAGAGCAATTTGATCACACTAACGTATCATTTATACTTATGGTTAATATTTTACATATAACAAAATAAATTTTTGAGGAGGGTAATTAAGTACTTTCTTAATAAAGTTTTTTTAAAATAAATAATAAAAGTAGAAAAAAAGGAGATTTGTGCAGAGTGGTCTGCAGGAGGGAGTGGAAGTGGCTACGAATCCGCTGATCAGGTGCTGCGGCCAGCTTAAAGACTTCAATGTTGCTGACGTAGCAACATCAAATTGTAAAATGTTTAATGGTATTTTAGATCAGTTTATTTATAAAATATTTTAGTTTGCATTATCTACTACTACTCACATTATAAATTATCACATCAATTGAAGGCATACCAAAAATATGTGATTAATTACAGAATATCTCAATTTGTTGTTTCAAAAGATTAATGTTTAAGTAACATTTTAATCATTCCTTTGTTTAATATCTCATCAATGAGTCATCAAAGATAAAAAAAAATATTAAATATGTATTTTTTGGTTAAAATGTAATATTTTTCATCTATGTATTGGTTAAAATATGTATTATTCAACATACACTCTTTAATTACGGTGGTTCTAATTTGTACAACATTATACAATCATAAATGAAGTTTAAAAGAAAAAGAAGTTAAACTCACATTTTTTAGTAAGATTTAATCAATAATAGACCATATATATGTATTAAAAAATGTATTGCTGATTAAAAATGACGATAAATTAGGTCAGATGATAACAGTTCTCTTACACTCATCCGTACTTACATGCCTGTGGTTAAGTGGGTTTCATGATATATATATATATATATATATATATATATATATATATATATATATATATATATATCTTTTATTGTAGAAGTATGAATCTTTAAAAATATATATGTATATATATAATTTTTAAAATATATGTCACTCTTTATATAATTAAGGATACTTAAGTAATTTTGAAACAAAGATACCAAAAAAATATCTTATTTCCTTGTCTCATATCTTTAATCAATAAGTAATACGTTATCTATCAATTCTATATTCATGGTGAATTTTATATGCGAATACCCATGGTAGTTATTTGTTCTTGTCCCTAATTTCTCGCATTTTTCAATTATCAATAATATCGAATTTTTTTAAACCAAAAACATAAAATAGTACAAGAAATTTGCACTCAGCTTCCATTTGTTTTCATATCAGTTCGTATATTAACAATTTATTGAATATTATGTTCTTAATACTATTCAGTACAGTGATACAGAAATAGACTAAAGGTGATTGTAAATTTTCAAAACCAATAAATTGAATGAAAAAGAAAATCTTACTGTCAAAGTTAAGTCATCAACTATTGCGCAAATGTTTTGTTCCCCGTGTTTCATTAACCTTTGATAAAGGTATGGCGAAACAAATTCATCAAATGTTTTGAAAATGTTTTTTATATATTACAAAAAAAAAATCAATTTTTCCTACAGAAGAAATCTGTAAGTAAAGTTCCTAGAACTGTTAAAATTAAACGTTACGAACGGATTATTATTCATTGATATTGATATGTTATCCATTAAAATAATTTATAGACAATGATAGAATGTATTATCCATAATATTATGAATATGTTTATTTATGAAAATATTATTTGTATGTAAGAAATATATGGATTACTTATGAGTGTAGTCACTAGATTCATATATGGATTGGATAAATTTGTATGTAACATCCTCGAATCTAGATTATTGATGGAATCATTTTAATGTAAATATGTATATAGACTATGTGGTCTAAAATTCCGTCAACAAATTAGTAACTATTTTTTATATTATTTTTTTAAAAAAAAATTCATCATAATGCAGCAACTGTCTTAAGGAAAACACTTTCTTGTTGTTGTGTTATTAGTCATATAAACAAGTTAGACAAATAACACGAATATACACAAAAATAACAATACTCAACAACAGTTGAGATCATTACAACATAACATTAATAACACTAATAACGCAATAGTCGCAATATTAGTCGGCATCATCACTTACTAGTTGGGATCGAACCACTTTGTCATGGCCATAGCAGGCACAAAAGCATTACCTCCGTGATTCTTAAGGTCTTTTGTTTAGAAACGGGAATCTTAATAGCAATTTGTTTTAGGGATAAAATTAGGCAATAGTAAAATATAAGGAGTAGGATATAAAAGTAAGAGAAAATGGTAGGATATAAAAATAGGAAATGAAAGAGTAACATAGTAGTAGTATGAAAGCGTATGCAATGCGAGAAATTCAGATTAGATTCAGAGGATGAACAGTTTGCAGGTGGGTGACTCTGGATGACCTGGGTTTCGTGAGGCCGAAACCCGAGGCCCCTGTCGGGACAGCAATTGGGAAAGTGGGTCCTCCCTTTTATAGCTAGCTGGCCATCACGCCCCTCCTTTCTAATAATTCTCTCCCTCTCTCTCTCACAAGTTGACCCTTTCTTATTTTTTTATTTATCTATTCATTTGCCTTTTCCACACACACTTCACTTTTCTCGATTCTTTCTTCCCCTCAAGCATCGGATCACACAATTTCTAAAGCCTAATCTCAAAAGCTTCTGCATCACACCATACTTACAAACAAATCCATAATATATACTCTATTTTAATAATTCTCACCTTTTCAAAAATTAACCTTACCAATTTTCATCAAACAAAATTGAGAATACTGAATCTTCTCACCGCTTCTTCCTACAGACATTTCAAAGCAGGATAAAGTATGAAGGAAAACCCAGATCGAATTTTTCGCTTTCTGTGAACCGAGAGAGATGTTACTGTCACAGCTTTAGAATATTAGGTAAGTATATATTATAATTAAAATTTTACATGATTTTATAGGCATGTCAAATCGTCATTCACGATTCTACGAGTCTCATATTGTTTGGTTTAATTTCCATGGTGTTATCATGGAGGGATTTTACATATTATCATCATCATAAGGGCGAATATTTTTTATACATATGTATTGGAGCTTAATTGACAGCGACACTTTTGAAGTTAGATAGATGAATATAATGTAAAGTTGGGGAACGGTGGATAGTGGTAGGATTGAGATTTTTTACAATGGAGTGTGGTTTGGTTTGATTGGATTCGATGATTAGATGGGGTCATGGTGAGATACAATATCAACGAAAAAGCCTGGGATGTCCAATAAAGAGTTACCCTAAAATTCAAAATTGCTGCTTACGGATGGTTGTCACTATAAGAGATAGTGATTCATCGAGATCAATTGTGGGCCTTTGTCCCATGATGGTTTCTGGACCCATCTCCTTGAAAAAGAAACTCTCTTCCTACACTCTCCGGTTACTTCAATATTTAGTACCAAAGGGCCCTTCCATCTCTCTCTCTCTCGCACACACACATTTATGTGACACCAAATAAAACAAAACTTAGAAACAATGTAAAAAAATGGTGCCTATTTTGAAACAGGAAAATGTGGGTAACTTGTGGCCGATTGTGGAGGGAAGTGGCATGGGAAAGAGGTAGCTTGCGGTGCGTTTGAAGTGTGGATTGATTAGAGATTTGTGTGATGATAAAATAATAGGGTTATGTTTGTTAGGGAGTGAGTTGTCAAAGGCTAAAGAAAAGCTTAATGATGAGAGATTAGAAAGTTAGAGGTTATTGATTTAAGCAGTGGTAATTAAAGGGAGTGGCTTTTTTATTTCTAGCGGCAAAAGTATCTTTGGTTGAATCATAGCAAAATGTCCAAAGGTGTTTCATTTCATGCACATATAGGCATGTAGCCGCCGGGTCAATTCCTCCATCTATTCTATCTCTACTACACAAAAAGTTGCACATAATTTTTTTATGCTTGATCAGTTCCTTCGTTTCGGATTAAAATAATTCGTAAACTGCACTACCACATAATTTGTTACCAATAAAAAAGCTTAATGGCTTATGGAAGAAATAAAACGAATGTAAAGTTGGCCGTGAAAAATGGGAAATTAAGTAGATTATGAATGGTGTTGTATCGACAATAATGAGTCTTGTAAAGTGACATGAACACACTCAACCGACGGATTTAAAAGAAGCCCGTGAGTTAATATTATTCGTTGAAGTTCTGTGACTTTGCATTATTTGACTAGCCCAACAAGTGGGTTTTACTTTAAGAAAACGAGTCAACAACATTTCAGAAGTTCTACCAAAATATAATTCACGAACTACGGAAAGGATTTGTTGACAATGGGAATTTTTGACCGATCACGA
Organism: Phaseolus vulgaris; assembly: GCF_051622355.1. Taxonomy (NCBI): domain Eukaryota; kingdom Viridiplantae; phylum Streptophyta; class Magnoliopsida; order Fabales; family Fabaceae; genus Phaseolus; species Phaseolus vulgaris. The sequence continues at coordinate 48,352,240 of NC_143498.1, forward strand.
CCAACGCATGTGCTTACTGTGGCTAAAACAGCACAGTACTGGAATATCGGAAGTTCAACCACAGTTTTTTTCAGCAAATTTATCAAGCAAGTATAACTTCAACGGTCGTAAAATGAAGATAGTTGTTCTTACCAAAATAACGAGTGGGAAATATCCCAAGGTATCAATCAGATAAGAGTATAAAAGTATTTGAGTGAAGAGAAGATAGTCGGTGTGTGCAGTATATGGATGACAACTCGGGAAGGAGCAATCTGCAGTCCGCTAAGGACATATTTACTAATTTAATTCGCTGACTCGTTTAGATTCGTTTCACATAATTCGCAGTCTGGGGACCAGATAGGTTGGGTTGGCCGCTTGCATTTTTTTAAATCATATCCTACTTACGTTGTTTTTATTACAGTATGACTGATATTTTATTTTATTTAAAATAAATAAATTTAATGTAAAAAAAAATATATTTTATTTTAATTAAAAAAATTAATATTAAAAATAAGTGTAGATTTAGTTTTAAGTAAAATTTTACATTTAAAATTTGTTAGTATAAAAATAATATAAAGAAGATATTTCATTAAAATATTTTGTAACAAAACTTTGATAAGATACTCTCATACATTTACATATATATAGAAGAAAAATATATAAAAAATAAAACTTTAATTATTTTTAATAAAATATTCTAACAACCCTCTTATTTGAATACTTTTATATCTTTTTTTATCTTAATTGAATTAATTAAAACAATTATAAAACTTTAATTGTGAGAGATTCATTATGTTGTGATAGAGCAAGAGTACTAATTAACATCTAAAGCAACATTTTGCAAAATCTATGAAGATTTCTTTGAAGCCTAATTAGGCCAATCTAGCCTTACCATTCAAGTAAGATTTAAGGTGTTCATCATAGCACCTAATGAAAAATACGTCTTCACCTATGTAGTTGATGATGACATTATATAAATCGCCACGAAGGAAAATGAAATGATAAAGATTAATTTGTAGTGATATGGACATTAAAACTTGTTTTTTTTTATTCATAGATTTATTCATGAAGTGATATCATATGTAGAGAACAAATAATTAACTTTCGGTTACATCTTTAGATAAGGTACGCTGATAAAATTATTATTACGAAATTTCTCAACAAAAAACCAATGGAAACTAAAATTTTCAACTTTTTTATGTGTTATAGTATTTAGCTTTGTATGACTAAATGTAAAATATAATTGATATTAAACTAATAAATATTTTTTTTCTTTTTATTTTTAATTCTCCATTAATATAAAAGACTGATTTCACATTATTTATTTATAAATTATATTATTTCTGGTTGAGGAATTAATATAAAAAATAGTATGATGATAATTTTGTAAATACTAAAACAACTTTATATATGTTCAAATTTTAACCTATGTACGAAGTTATTAAAATATGACACCAACGTGTCTTTCCTTTTTTGTTTATTTTATTTTCTTTGTGCTGTGATTCTTCCTATATTGTTTTTTTCTTTTGAGATTGTGACAATTATTCTCTTCATCTCCTCACCAGCACCTACCTATTATTTAAAAAGTTGTTATTTAATTAAAATTAAGAGTATTTATATGTAATTTTTTTTTAGAAAAAAATTAATTATAACATAATAAGTAGATAGATATGTATTTCAGTATTTTATATTTTTATAATCATATTCATAGTATACTACAAAACATATAAGTTTTACACTAGAATGGAATACGATATATAATATCTTCTAAGATATTAAAATTAAGTTCTAAATGATTAAATATTTTCAGTCATACATTCTCGTAAAAAACACTTTGAATTTGACCTTCACTTTGTTACGGACTACGTTCAAAAATAATTTATTAAGTTAATCTATCTTCTTGTTAGGTTTTAAGTCGCATATGTTTTCACGAAACCTTTATCTGGACCCTCTTTCACTAGCTTTCGTCATAAACTTATGATTGTTGACAAATCATAAGTTTAAGGGGAGGATATTAGGCAAATAGTTTACATTTTGTTATAACCGATATAATATGTCTCCTTTTACACACAACATGACTATTTACATTGATCACTTCAACAATTGATGTAATAAGTCCACATTTTTTGCATTTTAAATTGAATTTCTATATCGATCCGTGTTTAACATGATGTAATATTTGTATATTTTACACCGATTGTGTAATTGATGAAAAATGTCTCACTTTCTACATCGCTTACATGTACATCGATGATTGAACCAATATAAAAACTCTTCTATAAAGTAGTTAATAGGTAGTTAATAGTTAAGGTTAGATACTAATTTAGAAACTAGTTTATAAATTTTTTTAATAATAAAAACTACTTTTGATATTAGTAATTTTTTAATTTATAAAATAATATTTAAATTAATTAATATAATAATTATTATATTTTATCTCTAAAATTAGTTATTTAATAATTTTCTTTCAGTGTTCTATGATAAATATTTACATAATTTTAAATTCTTATAACTGATCAACTTAACTTAAAGTAACAATTTCATAATTTATAAAAAAAAAATTGTCCATAAATCACCATACTAATATATAACTATAACTATTAATAAAGAAAGATTTTCATATAATTACTTTCTTAATGTACCCATTATACTCTAATGAATTAAACTGGTTTTATTTAATTTATTACCTGTAAAACAATTATCTAATAATTAGTATAAGTTTTATTTAACCACTTTTCGATATATACATTACTTATATTTTATTTTAATAATAATTATAATTATTATAATTTTTAAATTTTTAAATATGTTTTTATTAACATAAAAATAGGCATATATAAACTAGGCATACACTTTTACTAGTATTTATAATTTTAATATCCAATATAAATAATTATATTATATAATTTAACTTTAAAACCATTTTTAATTTCAATATTTCTAGTTTTACCTTTGAATAATTTAAAGATATATTTAATTATTTTTTTTTATTTTTATTTAAATGTTTTTATGCTATGTTTGAGTATTTTTAATTGTTTAAAAGTAGAATTTCAATTTATTTTAAAAAATATTTAGGGAGATATCATATCTAAGTACAAAATGTAGCTCTTTTTTTTATTATTCATCTAAATCTTGAATATTTTAATTTTTTATTTAAAAATTACTTTCCCCCTTTCCAAAACCAAGTAATTTATATTTGATGTTAATTCTTAGATTAATTCTTTTACTTCTCTTTTTATGTATGAAAATAGTGTGTAGTTTCTGAAATAATTTAATCTATTTATACATAGTTTTTTAAATATAAAACATGTTACTTTTATTTTTATTTTTATGTTGAATTAAAAATTTAATTTAATTGAATGGTGGAAGAAAATTTCCATTACTTATTAAAGTGTTCTGATTAAATTTAGTCATTATTAAAATCGATAAATGATTTGTATTATGATAAAAAAAATATAATTCAAATGTCATTTTTATCCCTTTTTTTGTGTGTAGTATATATATTTTTATTTAAAACAAATATTTTTAGGAAACGCAAGCCCAAATTCATAAACGTTAGCCCATTTACGAGCCCATAAACAAAACTTTGAAGGTTCCGAGCATATACTTAAAATTTGTTACTCTTGATTTTGAGTGATATAATACACAAATTAAGTGTATGTGTTGTGATCTTTGTAAAAGTTCTCATTTTTTAATTAAATAATTGAAATACTCCATTAAAAGATGTAACTTGAAGATTAAAATTAATCATAGATATAGTAAATTAAGCATAAAATTCAAATTAACCATGTAGGTAGAAAATGATTAATCCTTAACTTGAAACCTTTATTTTGCATTAGTTGATGCTTTTCTTTCATATTATATTAAATAAAATTGTTATTGTATCCTACTTTTCTTACGTTAATAATCAACTTTTGTTTATAACTCTATAAAAGCATAAAAAAAATACATTTAGCAGTTATATAATCAAGTTTTTTAAATTATAAAAAATCATGAATTTGTGTTAGAGTTATATGTGGGGACTAAACCAAAACTCATATGTTAACAAAAGTGATTTATAGGTAGACTATATCTATTCATAAAGAATTCTAAGAACAGACTAGATGATATCCTATTATACAAAGATTTTATATGAATAAATCCTAAATTAGCCAACTTATAAAGACAAGTATTTTCCTCACGAAAAATATGAGTAATTCTAAACCTGATTTTTCCACAGTAATTAAGACAAGTATTCCATCGATTACAAAACATACAAGGAACATTGGTCCCAGTAGTAAACACAACACGAACCAAAGCAGAGTCACATTCCAGCCAGACATTAGTAAGCCCCATCTTTTGAGTTTCCTTCGTAGTATGTATAATCTCATAAAACTCATCAACCAGAGCAGTCTAAACTTCAAAAAACGCAGAGAAAGCTCCAATAAATTCCTTCATATTCCCACGAAAAATACCTTCACAAGTAGCAAGATTAGGATATCCCCTAACAGCTCCATCAACGTTAATTTTAATCCAGCATGGTGAATGAAACTCTCATCTAACAGGAAGATGATGAAGAACTTTACCAATATAAGTATTAATACAAAAAAACTTGATCACGTTGAAATCCAACATATCATAATTCATTGAAGTTTTAGACGAATTTCCCACTAGACGAGTTAAATATTTAATAATCGAAATAGTTCTAAAAACCTCAATCTTATCCTGAAAACAAACATAATTTTTCAACTAAACTTGATTATTTTATCAATAGTATAATTATTTTATTTTTAAGTTCTCATAACTTTAAATAATAAATAATTTGTGTGAATATCATGATTAAAAAATCTAAGTAATAAATAAATTTTTCATTAATTGTTAGTAAAAACTATATAAATTATTTTCGTAAAAGTAATATTTTAATTTACACTGATGTAAATTTTATTCAATGTAACGCTGTTAACAATTTTTATATAAAAAATTAATTTAACAAACAAAATATTAAATAATTTTAAATTAATGTAAAATTTTGTACATATAATTATATGAAAAAGGTTATAATTTAACGATGAGTTTTAAAAAAAGTGTAGCTGAGAAGATATTAAATAATTTTAAAATATTTTTTAACCTTAACAAAAAAAATTACATAAATAATCATTTTAAAAATTATAATTTAACGATGAAATAGATAAAATTTATTTTACATAAGGAGAAACATTTAGGGAAAATTATACAGTTTAATATATCTACTCACGAACTCTCTGTATTGAATTTTATTTTACTTTATTTATATGATTAAGTTGAATCTTAACTTTAGTTGCGTTTATTTTGTTGATGGAGTATGAGTTGAAAATTAAAAGTTCTGGTTCATTATGGCTGCGCCTTTTATTTCATTCAAAATTATGATTCATTAATCAAATAATTCATTAGTGATGTAATAAGCAGGCCGTAGCGGCAAACCCTTCACTTATCTAAGGTAATTTTTAGCATTATATTCCAACATTTTTTACTTATCTCCTTTTAAAGATTGTTTAATTACAATGAAGGTATTTAATAAAAGTATTTTAGTAATTTATATACTTTAAACTTAAAATACTATTTTTATATAATAAATAATATTTTATTTCTTAAGATTTTATAAGGATAATACATTTAGGATCTGTTTGTTTTGAGTGATATACTGTTTATGTTTACGAGTAGGGATTAAAAATATATTATTTATTTGGATTCAGGGATTTGCAAAGAAAAGAAGATAAGAATATACATGTAAAAAGTAAATATCATCTTCCTTAAAATAAAGAGAAAGTACGGAAAGCTAGTTCATTATTGTGATTTTTCTAATTTTACTCTTTTTACGTATATTACATAAATTTAACCAACACCGTAATTTTACATGTAAATTATTTTTCCTCAAGTAACTTGTATTTTTTTAAAATTAATTATTCAATGATATCATAAATAACTTACATAATTTTAAGTCATCCAATAAATCTACACAAAAATATATAATATTTGATTATTCTATTTATTTTAAAGATGAAAACAAATTTGTAATCTTATATTTTACACCTTTACAAAAAATCAATATACTCCCACAATCATAAGATCACTTACAAACTTCAATAAACTTTTATCACAAATTCACTTTAACATAACCAATTCAAACACATCCACTTTCTTTACACTTTCTTCTCAAATCCTCACACATCCACTTTTTCAAAATCTCACACTTTCCCTCCTTCATCCAAACATATTCACTTTCTCAAAAGAATAATGATATATGAACAATCCCATTTTTTTATACAACCACATTACAACTTCCAATAATATCATTTTAATACTTTTTTATATCATTTAATTACAATTTTATCCTTTAATATATATTTATTTATAATAGTATCACATGGTTGTATACAAATCTTGAAGTTGTAACACTATCATTTTCCTTCTCTCCTCAAAATCTGAGACTTTCCCTCCTTCATCCAAACAGATCCTTACACTTATCGTTGGTGATTTGGGTCTCTTGGTTTTGCTAATAATTGCCTTTTGATTTGCATTAAAGAAGAACATTTCTTTAGAAGTAAAATATATGGGCCTAGTGAGTTAGCAACAGCCCAGCCCGTCTAGCTATAATATATATATATATATATATATATATATATATATATATATATATAATTTTATTACGCAGTGATTGCAAATTTAGACATAATATTAAATAATAATAAATATTTACTATAGTAATATTTTCTTTTTCTCGTATTATTATAATAATTAAAATAATAAAAATTGACTGAAAAACTAATATTTTATATTTAAAAAATTAAATTATGACTCAGATACATAGGGATGAACATAAAAAAAAGTGTATAATCAGTAAAATACTTAAAAAAAACTCAACTAAAAATCCGTATTTCTAATTAAAACTAAATGTTTTAGTTAACCTCCATCATTCTTAGTTACAGAAAAAAAGTAATTAATAATAGTTTTATGCCTAAAATAAAGATAAAGAGTTGAGTGACCTTAGGCCATACCTGCTTATGTCATCTATCTAAAGATTCATATGAATGACCTTTTTGTTTATGTTGAAATAAGAAACATCCGTACACATAAACACACAAGGAAACATCGTATCCATAACCCTATCCAATTGCAATATCTTACAAATTTGCTGTTCCTCTTGTTGGTTGGTGAAACAATGTTTCATGGAATCAAATTTTTTATTGTTTCAAAAATGTCATACAGCTACATATATACAAATAATTCCATTATCTTGGATTTAGATAAGTAAATTTTAGAAATTAATTTCATTTTAAAAAATAAAATGTTTCATGGTAGAATATGTTGTTTGTATGTTTAAATTTTTTTAAAAATTTTAGAAATTTATGCCAATATTTTAATCTTTTTAAAATTATATAAGTATAAAATTTATATAAAGTATAAATCTAAAGTTCTTGGTACTTATCTTTCTCATTTATAGTTTTTACATTAAATATTTAAAACTAATATATATATATATATATATATATATATTTTGGTATTGGAAAAATGAAATTACTCTATCTAAATTGAGATTTTTTATATTTAAATTTTTTGAGTTAATTTATCTAGACAAAGTATTTAAGAATTTTAAAAAATTTTAAATGTCCACTGCCAACAGAACAACCTATTATAGCAAATGTTGAAGTCTGTATGACACTGACAGTTTTTTTTAAACTATTTATAAATTAAAAACAAGGGAAATTGTTAAATAACTCACCCTATTATCTTATTAAATTTTCTTTTACATAAAAATAATAGGATTAAAGAAACAGAAAGAAAAAAATATATGAATGAATGTATACCAGAAAAAATATAAATAAACACGAAAAAATAAATTTTTCAAGAATTATAGAAATATGTGGTCTCTAACCCTTATGTCTTGAAAAGTCAAAGGATTGGAGTTTCTGTGAACATTTACTTTGACTTGAGCCAATAATGGAGGACATAGTGTAAGTGATGAGTGATTTATTTCATTTTACATCTCCACCTCTAACTCCACCACATAGGAATTATTATTTCTGATTAGAGTTTGCAATTGAAAAATGAAATTGTGAAAACATTAAAGTTGCAATAATAATAATAATAATAATAATAATAATAATAATAATAATAATAATAATAATAATAATTAAAAACTCAAAATCACAATTACACCCTCTAATCCAATTTTTTTCCAACTTTCTATTTAGGCAAAGTCTAGTGAATGTACACTGTTGTTTAGTAATTGGCTACAAGTTGGTACGTTTTGCAATGTATGATTGGTCAAGGAAGTGATAATATCCATTGATAATTTTTAATTTTTATTTTTTTAAAGTGCATGTACTTAGACCCATTGCCATATGCTCCATTGTGGAGTACAGAAAGGGACACTCCTCTGGTTCAGACAGAAGATAGAGCCTACTTACCAATAGAAAAACAGAGATTTATTGTGAAGCTGAAAATGTAATAAAGATTTAAGAAAAAACATTAATTTTTTTCTTCAGAATGTAAAGAAATATTTATATAATCAATAATATTTATAGCATAATGGATTATCTTTCTAAACATATATTATAAAAATAACATTATATTTATATACGTTATGCAATTTTATTTAATAAATTAAGTTTTCTAATATTATTAATTTTATTAATGATCAATCTATTTTATAAATAAATAACTAAAACTAATACTAAAATAATACATAAATAAAACTAATTAGTTTTAAAAAATAAAATAATTTCTTTTAAAACTTATATATAAAAAAATTATAATAAATTTTATATTAGTTTAAAATTTATTTAAACTTTAATTTAACTTTTAAAAAGTTATTTTTTATAATAAATTATTTTAAAAGTTTATTTTATAAATATATTAATATATAATTAAATTTATTTTATTGCATATGAATTATAATTTTCTTACTCACTTTTTAGAATTGATATGTAGAAAAATAGCTTAAATTGGTACAATACTATTTGAGGTACTATTCTTTTATAAATGTTGGAAAACTCGTTATTATAGGGTTATGTATAATCTCCGTTGATAATATAAGTTGAAATATTTTAAATTAGTATGTAAGTGGAAGATCCTACATCGAGATAATGATATTTTATAATTATAAGGGAGTGCATTTAGAGTTTATAAGGTTGAGTTAAATTTTATATTTTACTTTTTAGTATAGTATGAGAGTCATTTAAAATTTATTATAAGAAGAGTTTGTTGACTTTATCAGGTTACACATTTGTTAATATTGTATTTGAAAGATTTTTCTTTTTAAGCTAGTACAAGACAAGGGTGAGTTATTTGTTTTTTTATTTATTTATTTTATAATGTTGAAGATTTTGAGAATATAAAAAGTGGACTAATTATTACATTGAATCAAATAATTTCATTATGCTGAAATTTAAAGAGGTCGAGCTCACTAACCTTACCTATGTTTTACCACTCGCACATTTAACCTTTGTTAATTTTAGTAGACCTCATATAGACAAGTGGTTCGAAACACCAATCAGAGTAAGAAAAACATGTTAATCTTACCTTCGCAGTTACCCAAGACCAAACCTTCAGTTGTGCCATCGTGAAAATATCATGATGGTCTATTCTTCCATTTTTGTAAATATTCTTATTCCTTTGTTTCCACTGTTCGCCTACGACTGCAATCCACACTCATAACCAGATTTAGAAGCACATGGGTAGAACTATAAAGGATTTCATACACATATTTTTGGTATAATACTTACAGGTTTGCGGATCTCTCCATAACCATTTGTTGTCGCGACCTGATTTCAAGGTTTGACCTTCCAGCATAGACATGAATTCTTCTACTTAGGCCTTCTCCCACTCAAACCATTCTCTTATCCACTTGACTTCCCAACTACATATGTCTTTATGTCATTTGCCAAAGCAACGCAAGGGACTGTAAATGATGAGGGAACTATTAAAAAACCTTGAAAATCTGACTTTTAGTTGACAATTATCCACCCAAACATCTTCCCACAACTTGACTTTTTCACCGGACCTTACTTCCCATTCCATATTAGAATCAAACCAATTGATACTCTGCCCATCCTTACACGCTTTGTTTAAGTCACACCACCATCTAGATCCATGCCTTAAGGTTCTAGATTCAAATAGATTCCTCCATGAGCCATATTTAGAGACAAGAATATCTTTCCATAAACCGTTCTCAAGAGACCCAAGTCTCCATTTCCATTTTCCAAGTAAAGCTTTGTTGAAAGAATCTAATTGCATGATGTCTAACCCTCCTTCCACTTTAGGTTTGCATATATTATCCCATTTAATCCAAGCATTTTTCCTTCTCTCAGAATCCCAACCCCACAAAAAATTGGGTTGAAGCATTGTAATCTTTTTACATATAGAGGATGGGACTTTGAAGAACCAAAGATAATACAAAGGAATAACATTCAATACAAAATGAATCAAGCAAACACACCCGTCAAAGGATAGATTTGTACCTTTTTAGGTTGATAATCTCTTCTTAATCTTTGTAATCTTCGGATCCCTAAAATAAGCTTTAGAAGCATTTTCCCCAATAAACAAATCAAGATAAACAAACGGAATATTCGTAATGCTGAAATGGAGTACCTCAGATCACATATCCAACAACATTAGTTTTGTTATGTGTTTTATAAAACCGAAAAAATAGAGCATACTATAGAAAAAAAAAGAAAAAAAGTATCGTCTTCAGTTTAGGTAGCTAGTAACACTATATATAAAAGAAGCATACATGTAATTACACAGTTTTGATGGTTTATATAACTCATTCTGGTAACCAACCATTGGAAACATATATAAAGAGGTCAGGGTTTGGCAAACACCAATTTATATTTAAGATAACTGATACGGACTGGTTCAAGTCATCAAATTCTTTAGAATGACATTTATATGTCATTTAACTAATATTGATTATAGTTTGCTTGAGTTGTTTTTAATAGCGAAACTTCAACTTTAATTTCTCCACATATCTGATCTTATTATATGTGTGTGTCTTCTCAATCAATTCATTGGTAGTTGCTACGTCTCAAGTTAACTTCTGTTCGAAACTTCAACTTTCAGCGTTGAAAGAATATAATGAAAGAGTGATAGTTGTCAAAACTAGTCATGTTAAATAGGAAAAATAGACAAGAGCTAAATTAGATGTACTCATGCCACTGTTTTTAGGCAGCTCATTAATTGACCAAGCTACATATATATGCAAAATTTAAGAATATTTATCGATGAAACTATGGATTTAACCGGCATGAACTGTGGATTTAAAACATTTTACAGTATCGATTAAATGATATTTTATTAAGATATTTATTAAATCCAGCAATTTTATCATTTTCTCTAAAAGTTTACTAAATATTATGTGTGGTAAACATGTTACGGGCTTCAACCTGGCTTATAACGAAAGAAAAACAAAATAATTAGTGATAATGAAAGCCTGGTTGGATTTCCAACACTGTGAATCAATAAAGTGGGAGAGTCTTTTATTTCTTATCCTGGCCTCCTTCTAGACTGAATTCTGATAGGAAAGAGATAAATGCAAAGAGATGAGTGTATTAATTTTTTTATTTATCACTTACTTTCCCTTAAATTTTCGATAGCAGCACACTTCTTCTTAGTGATTTCACGAATCTATGAATCACTCTATACTAGTTCTTTTATGTGTCTAAAACTTCAGACGCAACAAAAGCCCTTCAACCCCTAAATTTAAACCTATTTTATGCGCCATCTACACCCTCAAAGCCTCATCAAGAATTGCTTTTATATTTTCACTTGGGGGTAAGTAGACAACCCAAAATAAAGTTATCCATGACCTAACATTGTCTCTTTGGCTAGTGGAAATAGTTAAAACTACCAAACTCTTATCTTATTCTAATTTAGAATTTTAGATCATACAGTACATGCATAGTCAGGTTCAAGCAGTGATACATCTGCAGGCTTTATTTGTAAGACAACAAACGGACTTGGCAGCATATATATAGCATAGCATAGTAAAAAGGTAAAATTTGTTCTCAAACATGTGCTGATGGAGAAAAACTACGTAAAACCTTCCAAATTCTGATACCAATGCAGCAGCAGGAGAAACCCTACCTAATTTGTGGAACAAAATAAACGAAGGGTAACTAAGAAAAGAAAACCAAAAACTCTTCTGATAAAATATAGCCACTGAGAAAATCACGTCAGCAGTGTTATATATGTGTTGTAGAATAATAATAATAATAATAATAAGATGGAAATTTGACGTTCTCTCCAAGATATCAAAATCCCTGTTGAAAAAACCAAGAATGGTGGTTAGTGATGTGCATATATATCGATTGACAGACAAAGTGCAATATCACTGTTGATAATTTTGACGTGGTTTTAAGGGGAGCAGCAAGCAGCTAATACCCTTTTCATTTTTAATTTTGTTTTAATTTTATAAATTTGCTATTATACAGAACACGCTCTCCAACTCCAACCCAGTTATCCAACACCAAGCTGGCTTACACCCCAATCCTTCACACACCGTAGTTCAGCAACAACTGGTTTGCACTTTCATCTCAGAACTCCTTCTCCAGCCATCGCAATTCTAACCCCAATAAATGGCTCCCCTCAACTGCCAACTGCCATCATCCAACTTCTTCCACCTTCACCTCAGATATCCCTTAGTCCACACTAATTTCTCCAAATACTACACACCATTTTCCTTCACATCACCACCATGCGTTCCACCAACGCTACATCAAGCAGCGGAGCCTCTAACGGGAACACAGGGCGCCACCCTGTGTACCGCGGAGTGAGGCGTAGGAGTAGCGGAAAATGGGTTTCTGAAATCCGTGAGCCCAGAAAACCTAACAGGATTTGGTTAGGGACATTTACCACCCCTGAAATGGCTGCTATTGCCTATGACGTCGCAGCGCTTGCTCTTAAGGGGAAGGATGCTGAACTCAACTTCCCTAACTCCGCCTCTTCTCTTCCCGTTCCTGCTTCATCGGCTGCTCGTGACATTCAGATGGCTGCGGCCAGTGCTGCAGCCGCTGTCGGAGCAGCTAATGATGCACTAAGTGAAGGAAGCCGAGGAGGGAATGTTTCGGTTTCAATGGCACAAGAGTTTTCAGAGGGAAACTTAAACCACTTTGTGGATGAGGATTTGATCTTTGATATGCCGAATATTCTGGTTAATATGGCTGAAGGAATGCTACTCAGCCCTCCTCGTTTTGACAATTTTGCTGCTACAGACTATGACTACATGGATGAAAATCCTAACCTCTGGGGGTTCCCTTACTAGTTACTATCCATGAGATGATAAAAAAAACCTTTTATACTAATAATAATAATAATAAGGGAAGGTAAGTAAGATGTAATAATGAATTATGAAGCCTTACATCCACAGTTTGCTTAGACACCAGGAAAGGTAGTGTGTGTGGAAAGTTCATCTTTCTTCGTCTCTTTCCATTTGGTTTTTCTTTTTACCTTGTGTACAGTACCACCTTCTAGTTATAGTGAGGTTTGCTGCTGTTGCACCTCAAATCTATGTATGTAATGTTTATGTAACATGTTAATTAAATAATCTTTTTTTGGTTACTAATATGTTATCTTAATCCTCAGCTGGTATATTTGCAGCTTTTCTTTCGGGTCAATTAAACAAATTTGCTTAACTTGTAGGAGACACATTGTAAGCTGCTTTGATGAACTCTGTATAATTTTTATATAGCTAAATAAGATTCGCATCCTAATCAGAAACTAGTCTGAAGACATACTCAGGTTGAAAGAGGAAAGAAATTGGAGTATTAATTCATTGGGAGGCTTTAGTGTTTCCCTGCCTTAATTCTCTCCGTGGGGTTTTGATTAAAAAAAGAATGAACAGAAAATGAGAAACCATATCAGGTAGCTAGTTTGGTAAAGAAAAGGGAGCAAGTGGTGGGAAGGCTTAATCATTCAGAATTGATTATTACTTCATGGAATTAATGAGTGCTGTTATCCTAATCATGTTTCAGCCTACTATTTTATTGAGATTACAAAATGATGTAGGAAAACTCTAGCTTCTTGGAGGCTGTTTCAAACTCAACCATCTAACATGTGGTCCACCTTAATTACCCTTTTGTTGACGTTTCATTTTCTCAAGAACATTTTTAAGGGAGAAAAAAAATTACTGTGTAAGATATGAAAATTGAAAGAAATGTATCAAAAACAGGAAGAAAGACAGGCTTCAAATAAAGTGAATGATGTAAAAAAATATACATTAAAATCGTGTAAAAAGATAATATATAATTTTATTCCATAGTTTATTCAACGTGAAAACATATACCATTGAGCATATTTTTGTGACATTGACACCTTACCTTCCCTAGATCGGTATTGGTTTTGAAGTCATGCATGCGTGTATATATTAAAATGTTTGACTATATGTTTGTGCATGTTTTTGAAGCGCACCAAATTCAGGTACTATCAAAAGAAACACGCACCAATTCTTGCAAGAATAATGATAAACATACATGTGAGAAATGAGAGGAAATAAAAGAGATAGAATATCATAGATTTGTTATGATAAAAAATAAAAAATACAAAAAGAGTGTATAGTAAATATTTTTTGCGCCAAAGTTCGTAACTATACCCTGTAGGATGCTAGAAACGCAAGCAGATGCAGCAAAATCACAGTCGATTTTGAGAGTTTCAGGTGGGTACGGTGAAGGGATTTATTAATGGTTTCGAATTTGGTTATCTAGAAACTCTTATGTAAATTACTAAGTAATCTTGTGTATCTTAATTTTTACAATTTTTATAATTGAATTTTTAATTTATATTACGAAGAAAATTTCAAAATTATATATATATATATATATATATATATATATTTTGTAATCAACAAAAATAATAAATAAATATGGAGATTTTAGAGATGCTCAAACCTTATACATTACAAATATCATACTTATGTTGTTAACATAACCTCCTAAGAAAGTCTAGAGCATTACAAATAACCTAAATATCTTTAGATTTTTGCAAAATTTTATCTCTACTTCTTGACATAAGATGAATAATTAATCATCCATAATAATTAAACTAACAACATATTTAAAGAAAATGGTATATATATATATATAAAATTGTCTAGCTATCAATTCACTCTAAACTTATCAATGATTTGATCATTGGAAAATAAGTATTCGTTAAATTTTAACTATATTTTACCATTAAAACTTTTATTTTTCTGAATTTTATTATTGATCTTTCAGTTTTTTGAATTTTACCGTTAAACTTTCAATTTTAAAAATTTTATTATATAAATTTTAAATGTATATACATCTTACTTTTTCGTCAATTCAAATGAAGTGACATAAGATGGAAAAGTAATAATGAGATGATGTGAATAATAAATTAAAACGCAAAGCGTTTGTGTTTATAAAGTAAAAAAAAATGATGTATGGCAACAAAAGTTTTTGATGAATTCATTCTAACTTTGCTTTCTTTTTTTCTAGGGCTGGATTCTCTCTGGCACCGTTGGTGGTTGTCTAAAAGATAGTTAAGTTTATACAAAGTAAAAATGTACAATAATAGAAATTAAATTTTAAAAAAAAATAATTAGTTTTTATTATTGTTAAATGGTTTCTAAATTGGTATTTAATTAACAACTAAAGTTTTTGCTACCAAATTTAAAATCTAAATAATTAGTAGTTAAAATCATCTTGGTAGTTAATTAGCTACCAATTTAGAAACTATTTAACAATAATTAGGGATGGCAAAGCGAGGCGGGCCATGCGGGCTGGCCCGCGACCCGCGACCCGCATGTAAAAAACGCGGGACGGGCTAACCTTTTCAACCCGCTAACCCGCATTAGCCTGCCCCGCATTAGCCCGTGGCCCGCGCGGGCCAGCAGCGGGGTGGGGCGGGCTGGCCCGCTAACCCGCAAGAAAAAAAAATGTCATTGTTTTAATGTGTGCAGATGACGGAAAAGATTATAATTATGAAAAAATGAATGAAAGTTCTTCTAAGGCGACATCCAATGTTATTGAAATGGAACAATGTCAATAATGTTTATGTTTAATGTTTTTTAATTAATGTTTATGTTTATGTTTAATGTTTTTTAATTAATGTTTATGTTTATGTTTAATGTTTTGGAATTAGGTATGTTCAATGTTTTGGAAGTAGAAGAATAATGATATTTGATATTTATCTTAATGTTTAATTTTTTTATGTTTGACTATGTTTGAAAAGGAAGAAAAAAAAATGTCATTGTTTTAATGTGTGCAGATGACGGAGAAGATTATAATTATGAAAAAATGAATGAAAGTTCTTCTAAGGCGACATCCAATGTTATTGAAATGGAACAATGTCAATAATGTTTATGTTTAATGTTTTTTAATTAATGTTTATGTTTATGTTTAATGTTTTGGAATTAGGTATGTTTAATGTTTTGGAAGTAGAAGAATAGTGATATTTGATATTTATCTTAATGTTTAATTTTTTGATGTTTGACTATGTTTGAAAAGGAAGGAAAAAAAATTGGATTTGATAGTAATATATAGGTTTAATTTGACAATTTTTTAAGAACAAAATTTAAAAATAAATATTTAATTTTAAAAAAAAATCGTGGGCTGGCCCACAAACCCGTGGGCCAGCTCTTATGCGGGGCGGGTCGGGAATTCTAACCCGCAATAACTTTGCGGGGCGGGTTGCACTTTTGTGGGTCAAGTGCGGGCCGCATTGGCCCGCTTTGCCATCCCTAACAATAATAGAAACTAATTTAGAAATTGCATTTTTTTTAGTCTCTAATTTAGTCACTATAACATCTAATTATTTTTTATTTTTAAAAATTAGTTTCTATTTCACGATTTTCATGTAGTGGTAGTTTTTGGAGGTTTTAAATTTGAAACCGCAAAAGAACTATATTTTAATATGACATAAATCATAAACCTTTGTCATATTAATATCGTCAATAAAGTAATTAGTAGAGTTATGCACTTAACTAAATCACTATAGAATTGTCAAGTTTACTATAATATCATAAATTTTCTAAATGTAAAAAACTTAATGAAAAAATATGTTACAAAGAATTAATGAAGTTCATCCATTCAATAGAAATTGAGAGAAAATGATAAATTTGGAGAAGTATAAGGTAATAAATTATTTCTCGAGAACTTGAGAAGAATATGAATTATTTTGAGCAACAATGATTAGATGTAACAAATTAAGAATTCAACCTATAATATAAGAAGAAAGATGCACATAAAATTTTGTTATTCTCTTTATTCAAATTTTCCTTCCCCAAAATTCAGAAATCTAGTATGAGTTACACCCTATGAACAATTATAAAAAATGGATATGCAATTGTAATCTCAATCAACCCCCTTTATGAACCCCTTGTATCTAGTTGCAATGCTATGATATTATGAGTTCATTTTCAATCAAACATTATAATTAGGAGCTTCAACAAGTTCTATCACTACAAGAAAATCATTGAATAGAAATCAAATTTAGTGACAAAAAATAATTAGTTGTTATAGTAACTAAATTAATACTATTTTAGAAACTAAAATAATTATTGGTTTCTAAATTAATTTTTATTATTGATAAATAATTTTTAAATTAGCATGTGTGTTCTGGTTTTCGCTCGATAATAGTAACATCTCCACTAAATGACTCATGTGCTTTTGTCTTCTTTAATTAAGTTGTTGCATTCGTCCTCCTTGAGAATCATAGTAAAAATACAGCCAATAAACCAAAATTTATAATTTTTTAACCTTGTATTCGTTATCATTTAAAGATTAGCTTTATCTTACAATCTTATATTCATATTAGACTAGCTGCCAAAGAAATTTCCTCACCATGTACAATTTTATTATGAAACATCACCTTAATAGAAGTTATTGTATTTTTTTATTTTATTTTTAAGATTTCCCTTTATCTGTTAATTAAATGTCACATTATAAATAGAATTATTTGACATATGTTAGAACGCATGAATACATATACTGACTTCGTTCCCCACCCACTTATAAATGGAATAAAATTTGTCATATAATGTATTTCTTATTTCACTTAACCTTTTTTTATTCTTTTAATTATGTTTCATTCTATATAATTATATGTTTGCCTGAAAATTTATGTTTGATGATTAATGTGAATCATTGTTTGTATGAACCCAGAGTTATACACTATTTTAAAAATTATATTTAATAATAATGAGTTGAAAATTGTATATTGCTAACTATTTTATGAAAACAAATCTATTTTTCATCTAAAACAGATGGTTATACGTTAAAGTAGAAAAATTTATTTACGAAATAATTTTTGAAAGGAATATTATTATGTATTTAGATGAAATCTTGGATTATTATGTGAAAAATTTAAGATAATAACTAAATAAACTTGTTTTCTCTCTTTTTATTAACGTAATTATGTTAATGCTAATATTAATAAATTTTTTTGAAATAAATTTAAATGAGTAAAAGTAAAAACATGATTTATTATTATTGGCACTAAAACAAAATTATTATCCTCATGTATGGACGATGAAGGATACTGAATTATGAAAGAATAATTATTTCAGCGAGAACAAGAAGAAAATTGACAATGGTATGAACTATTACGGAGTGAATTTTAAGTCTAACTCAATTCCATAAAATCGGTTCATGGAGTGAGGTTTGCATGCACTTATATACAATCTCCAACACACCTCAACACGTCGAGAGTGAGGACTCGTGCGTGGGATAACATATTATGGGTGATTCGATAACGGTCTAATAGCGGATGACTCGATAGGTTCAACAAACACTCGTTAAGATAAACTTTAAATGACTCTTATACCATATTACGAAGTGGACTTTAAACTTAACTCAATCCCATAAAACCGGCTCATGAATGAGGTTTACACTCACTTATATACAATCTCCAACATTAACTTAGAAGTGGTAATATTAATCTTTTAAACTAGATGTAGAAATTAGAAGTTTTATCTCTTTGTTTTCATTTTTTTTATGATTACGCCTTTTGTACATTTAGCTGTTTATTTCTTTATTACAGTTCTTATAGAGTAGCTTAATCAGCATAAAAATATCACTATCATCAGTTTTTTTTAAAGCCAGCTGCTAAAAAAGATCAAATACAAGAGTTAGCAGATACTGCATACTTCCTATGCTGCATAATTGGTAATAAACCAACCAATTTGCACCGATTGTCATCCAAATACAGCCCTAAACAAAAATTCTATAGAAAACTACCAATTATATGAATAACTTGCCAATTACAACAGCAGATTGGAAGAAACTGCACGAAGGTGTTTTGCTGCATAATTTGCAGCAGCAGTCCTTCATAAGAATATGCTGCATAATTCCAAAGTACTGCATTACATAATTCACTCCATATTTCACCCTGTTGATGTTCTAATCCAACTAAGACAGATCACTTGAATTCATCTTCATACAGGATAAATCTGAAGAGAGATAGTCCTGCTGCAGCAATGATTCTGCAAACTCCCCTGCCCTTAAGCCACTCCCCTGTTCTTAATAACAGTGCCAAACCGGAGACTTTCCTCTACCAAAGACTCCTGACAGCCCACCCTTTTGAACAACAAAATGTCTTCCATCAAACTTGTTAAATATCTTCAACAGCAGTAAAATGCATAGATATACTAAACAAGTTCTGGCCCTTTTCAGAAATTGTTGCTGTGAAAATAAAAAACACAACTAATAGAACTCATTCATGGTTGATGATTTGAGTCTTGAAAGCTATGCCATTTAAACAGTTATAGAACTTTTGATAATCAGAACATTCATTCACTTCCAAATAGTTTATTTAGTTACCAAATTAATAGAGAGGATGAGACATTGAATCCAATCAGAGGAAGAGAAGTTGGCATTTTTACCTTACGTTTCTTTCATGTTCAAGACTAACTGTGTTAGGATTAAGATTTCCTCTCCATAATCCATTGCTTGATTAAATACTAACCTGTTTCTATGTTTTCATATGCACCAATGAATGAAAGAGACTCATATACTCTTCCATATATTATTACCCTCTTTAAACCCATCACTATCATCAGTTGTTAGACATAACATTTTGGATGTTTAACTTTTTAGAGGTTACGTAAGACTTATAATTTTTCTTTTTATGTAATAGAATTCAAAGATACTTCATATACATGGGTTGCTAGAAAACTCTTCAGAAGATAGGATGGTGTGATGATTAGGTAATAAGCAATGGTTAAAGCACAACGTAAAGGTTAATTATCACCATTATTCACTGTTGTTATGATTATGTGTGTCATCTTTTCCAGTTCATGTCCCCTCCAGCTCAATTTTTTATTTTTTATATTTCGAAAATCACACAAAGTTGCCCCCTACAAGTGCTTAAATTATTTTGTAATCATTTAAGTTTGAATAATTAAAGATTTAATTAACTTAATTTTTTTTATTTGTAAATAAACTAATTAATAAAAAATTAAGCTTATTTTTTTAAAAATATTTAATTTAATTAATGTAAATTTAATAAACTTAGTATTGATGTATGACTTAATTGTGACTTATTCATGTGCTTTTATAAAATATAATTATGTTTCCTATTTATTTTTCATGTTGTTATCCAATTTTAATTTTCAAGGGTTTGTATTTTAGATAAGAATATAATTGTTTTTCTTAAAGATCTACCGTTTCCATGATCAAAGACGTTTATTTTATACTCTTAAATTAGTTTGTAAATATGTTTTTATCCTTTTAGATTTTTGTAAATTTTAATTCTAGTCTCTTTATTTTTTTATTTCTATAAATTTTAAAATAATTCACTTTTAGTCCAAAAAAATGCTATCAAATGGCGCTTATAAAACATTTTTGAAACGTGTGAAAAAATATAGAATACTTTCAAATTGCATGCTGATAAAAAAAACTTTCAAATTAAATGGATGAAATTTTAAATACATTAAAATTAAACTTTGAAGATTACTATAAGAGTAATTATAGTTTTAAACAATTTTTACTTATTAATTTAATAATGTAAATCCTTAAGCCATCACTCTCAATAAAGATTTACATGTATAATCACAACTTGCAACTGTGTTTATAGAAGTACTCAACTAAAGATAAAAAAAAATGATTTTAATTCAGTGTTGCTTAAACTTTTTATAGAGACATTTACAACTGTTTTATCGAAAACCAGTAATTAGTGATAAAATATTTAGTAGAAAGAAGTTTGTCAAAATCCAATCCAGAATTACAAATTGCACTGTAGTTGTCACTGTGCGACGGCACACCTTGTCTTCTCTCCCTTCAAAGAGTTAAGGCCAGTGGGCCCACATGCTTCATTATATATAATGTTTGAGTGTTTCTTCCTCACATCTCCGTACATAACTGTGAAAATATTATTTTAATCTTGTCAAGTAACTTCTAGATTATATAATTCGGACATATATTTAAAAAAAGACTTCTGAATTATGTAATCCGAAAGCTAAAAAAAACTTCTAGGTTACATAATCTGTAAACTAATCATACATTTTAAAAAAAACTTTTGGATTATGTAATTCATTACAAATTTAAAAAAAGACTTCTAGATTATATAATCCAAAATATTACAGAAGATTATTTTTGGAAATATGAAAATTTATGGAAGAGAATACATGGAGGTGCAGGAAGAAACAGCCATAATGTTTAGCTAATCCCTCTCTTCATTCATAGCAGATTAACAATTAATACTCCACCCCTTTTCTTGGATAATGAAATAAATCCTTATCACAAAATTACAATCCCATTTACTTCACCCATAAAGTTAAAGTTATGTCATTTGACAACAAAATCATGAACTGAATCAATTATATCACTCAGAATATATAAGTCACTTTTCTTATAGTTTGATCTCATAATTTATCATAAACATTTATACATATAATCATGATTAGTTTGAGAATATTAGTAGGATATAGGCTTATATTAGATCTTTAGTATTAGCACAGTCCTGTCTTGTTTATAGCCAATTACTCTATTTTCGATATACAAATTAGATTTCCAAGAAATTCTGCATCAGATTACAGGTTCATGAAGGGGAGAAAAAAAAATCAAAAAATCATTTGTTTGGATTGCTTTGCTCGGTCGCAATTTCTTGTACAGTTACTGTTCGGATCTTGAATCGGCCAAGTTTCCGAGACAGTGATTGTAGGACACCAGATCGACCACGAGTTCTGGTTGAATAAGCCCTTTTAGTCAGAAACACGCGTTTCTTTGTGGTTGCATATGGTGTGCAGTGAGAAGAATGATAATGGCTACCCTTTCTCAGTCCTGGCAAGTTGGGAGTAATGGAGTTGAAGTTGTACCAATTGGTTGAAGTTGATTCTGCAGGTGCACCAGTGTGTGCGACGTGTGATTCAGAAGCTATGCCTTCCCTTTGCAATGTTTGCATGTTCTCAGTTTGAAAATTTGAAACTAGTGTTGTACCAAAACCTGGTATAATGAGTAGTGATGGATGAAAGAAATGAAAATTATGCAGATGAAATTGGTGGTAGTGGTTAAGTTAACAGAAATATTAAGTGTTGGAGAGTACAATGTGTTGGTTTGTGGGATGCCGATATATATAATGAAGGATGAATATGGTAGCAATGGAAGCAAAGATAAAGAATGAATCAAACACTGAAAAGATAGAAGTTGGACTTTGTCTTAGTTTAGGTTAGAACTCGGTTAGGACTTAGAACATTCGCACTTTTGTTGTGCGAAAATCTGCAGCATTTTGTTCAACAGGTGGGAGGACTGGTTCAGCAACTCTAGCTGACCTTTCTTTTGTGGAAAAATGATCAACTATCCAACCATAACTTCTTCAAGTAATGATTTCAAAAGTAATATTATTAAACAAGTATGCATCTATCAAATTTATTAAAAACATATTTATTCTGGTAAATATTCCAAAGGCTAATCGCATTCATTAAAACAGTGTTTTAGATATTAATCATGAGAAAATTATTCTTTAAAAAATAATATTTAAAAGTATAAATATTGTTCACTACAGTCACATGTAACATAAAATATTTATAATGAAATTCGACTGTTAATCTTAAATTTTAAAGAAAATTTTAGATTAATTATGTTTTAAAAATTTATTGAGTTAAAATTATATGTGTTATTTTATATATGAAAGTAAATTAAAATAGTATGTTTTAAACTAAAATATATATTATAGATAATTTTTTTATTGGTATGATAGACTTTCATCTAATCTGTTATTAGAATTCTTTATAAAGTATAGTCTACATATTAATATATGCGTTTTAGTCTAATTTCTCTATATTTTTTGTATTTTTTTTAGTAATACTTTTGTCATGTGATAGAAAATGATTGTTGTTACTTGTCGACTAAAAAAAACTAAAATATATATTAAAAATATATTTTTTTTTAATAAGTTTGAGATTACACCCACTATACTGACAAATTTTAATAAAGAATTAAAAAATACACAGAAAAGACTTAATGTCTGTTTGGATAGGGGGTGCACTGTTCCCGCAGACGGAAGTGAGGGTGCACCCCTGTTTGGATCCACGGATGAGAGGAGGTGACAGGACGCAAAAGGGTGTGAGAGGGCCTGAGGGCTTCTTCTCAAAGTTGCAAAGAAGTAAGGAGAGAAGAGAGGAAAGGATTCTTAAATATATAAAATGATCTATATATCCTCATTCTTTCACAATATTTTCACATTCCAATTTTTTTAAACTATACTGCACATGTCATAAAACATAAAAAATATTAAATTTATTTTATTCCAAATATATTTAAATGATGATAATAAATATTAATTAAAATCATTTCATTTTATTCTAAATAAACTTTAAATATCCAAGAAATATTTAATATATTCATAGTAAAAATAAATATATTAAATATATTTTTAATAAAATGAAAATAACTATATACCTAAAATTATATTTATATATTTATAATAATAAAAATTATTATATTTTAAAATATATATTATAATAATCTAAATTTGGATTTATTAATGTGAATACAAAATTTATTTAAATATTTAACTCCTAACAAGGATTAAAATGTTATTAGTGGGGATGTTTTTTCTTTTTCTAATTAACATTATTATGTTCTTTATTTTTACATAATTTCAAAATTACAAACAAATTAGCATGTCTTTATCTCTTTTCAGATCAAATGTAATGACTTTATATTATATATTTTGACAACTAGTTAATTTTCTAAATATCTATTTTTAAAAATATATATATTTATTGATAATAATGAAAATCATTATTAAAAATAATTATATTTATATAACATAACATAATTTAAAGAATCATAAATAATATTAAAATTATGTAAATAAATTAACTTAAGTAAAAAAATAATTAAATTAATAAAATGTTAAATAATAAAATTATACTTAAATTTTAAATTATAATTCATTATTTCTTTCAATTTTATATTTTTTGTTTTATTTATAAATTAAACTTTAAATTATTTTAATTAACTAAAATATGCAAAAAAATTAATTATTATTTATTCTTCTTTTATATAGAAGGATAAATTTGTAATCTTACAACTTTTACTATTCAAAATAATTTATAATATTCTTACAACCATCACATCACTCACTAATTTCAATAAACTTTCTTCACACATCCACTCTAACATACCCCAATCCAAACAACCTCAACTTTCTTCACACTTCTGCTCACTCACACCCTCAACTTTCCACTCCCCCACACCCTCTAATCCAAACAAAGCCTTAAACAATAAAGAATATTCAAATATGTTATTTTTAAATGAAAAGTAATTATTATCTCTATATGAAAAACTATAAAAGGAAAATAGATCATTTATTTAAAAATTAAAAGAATATTATTATCTTCACAATAATAATAAATACAATATCTTATAAAAAATATAATTACTCAATTTATACAATAGTTTTTAATATTAATATATTATATATGTAAAAGAAATAAATTGTAAAAAATCAGATGCAAGGCCCCCAACCCCGATGAGTTTCGTTTCTCCATAGTGCTTCCAATGATGAGTATATGGTTACACCTAAAACATATATTTACATTTTTACAATTTTCAAATTGAATAATGGTATATAGTCAAATAAGTGACGATTTTTTTGGGACAGGTTCTGAACTAGTTTTTAGGGATTACCATTCTTTAAGAACATCCAAAAAAAAATTACAAAATGAAAAATAGTTTTTTTTTTTTTTTGTTATGATGTTTTATCATACTTTATTTAGTTTTTCTGAATTTGTTTTAGTTTTTAATTTATCCAAAAATGAAAAAATCAACTTTAGTTATCACATATGTTTTAATTTTCACATGTAATACTTTAAATTTGTGTGTATTTACGAGTAAAGGAAACGATATATATAAGAAAATATATATTTTTTTTAAATTGTACAGTAGTAACATGTTTTTTCTCAAGTTCAAAATGTTGGGATCAGATTTAGAACACTATATGCAATTCTTATATTACAGGTAGAATTTGTGTGATTAAGTTATTATGGTAAATTGAAGTAGTGAGAATTAGTGGTTAATATTTGTTTCGCCATTAACATCAATGATAATTTTTCACATTATTACCTTTGGCTTTATATTGGCCACTAAATAATTGGCGTCACATCTTTTTCTATCTAACTTTCATTGCTTCCGATAAGTGTCCTGGATGAATTTTTAATGATGGCAGTACGTAGCCAATAGATGATGTTTTCAAAATTCACATAATTGTAATTGTGTCGGTCGATAATAGTAAAATCTCCACTTCAGTTCTAAATAAAGATTTGGTGAGATTAGAGATTCTTTTTTATAAGCAATATACAATAACCATTTAAGAATAATTTAACTCTTATAAAAGTATAAACATCGTAAACACATAATACCATTCAAATATTTACCTTTCAAATATTTAAATGTTTGAAGAAATAAAGTAGTTTAAATAAAATCTGAGAGAAATTTTCTTTAACATTCCACTAAAATAAATAGACAAACCAAAGAGAAGAAACACTAAAAAAAAAAAAAAAACTAATTAAGGGAAACTTAAACATTAACCAAAGTCAAACCTTCAACTAACACAAGGAAAAGGTTTCAAAAAATTTCAGAACTCCTCGTTAAAAAACTATCTTATTTCTAGAAGACTTAAAAAAAAAACTTTGTGAGAGTGGTGAATGGCAACGGAATAATCTAGCTCCTCTAATTGCAAACTTTCTATTCACCTGGGATCATTCATCTTTGAAAATGCAACGCCATTTTTTTGTCTAAAGCTTGATAAGCAAGAATAAACGCTCAAATTAAAGATTCCCAGTAATGAATGAGTCTGAAAAGAATTAAAGAACTAAGAGTAACAAACTAATTAAGTTCAACAAAGTCTCACTATTTCTTGTCGTCATCTTTAACAACCTCTTCGGTAGTGACATATCGAACCTTGAAGCGCCCAAGCTTCTCTGAACAGGTTGCTGAAGACCACGGGAAGTGCTGTTTTGGGTTTCTTCAACTCCTCTCTTCCTTTCTTCACTCAACATTTCTTCTACTTTTATTTGGTCTCTGAAGCTCGCTGGAAGTTTCTCGTACTCATCGAAAACGCGATTCACAAGCTTAGATACAAGGGCGAATTTCCTTTGTCCCTCTTCATCTTTTACCATGCTTCTCGTGTCATAGCTATTCGGGGGTCTTGCCGGTTGAGGAAGTTGATTTAACACTAACTTTTCACTCGAAGCAGTCATGGGTATTAACGAGGTGGATGCAAAGGGAAATTTGTAAAGTAGGGTGGTTCTGTTCTGTTGTTAATGATAGAAGATGAACTATGAGGCAAGTTTGGTGCATATACAATGACATTGTAATATATATATACATACACACGCGAGAGTCCTATAGTTAGATTCTGGGTGATTTCTTTGAAATGGCGCTGACGACTTAACAATTCAAATGTTCGTGATGGTCAAAGAAAGAACATGTACTTGGTCTTCCTTGTAGAATTGGTCATTTTGATTCCTTGTTATTTGGGCCAAATAAGACGTATGACAGTAAACTACCTGGGAGATTCACGAAACCTTCCATGAATAATGGATATTTTGTACTGTAAAAATTTCAAAATCATTCTGAATTAAATTTAGACAGCCCTGCCACCTTTCGTGTCCCAATTGGATAACATAAAGGCCCATAAGTCTCAAACACATACCAAAAGGACAATCATATATACATATCCGTAGTTAACTATATTAATTCAATTAATCGAATTTGAAACACATGGTTTTCTCTATCGTGTTAAATTTGTCTTTCAGTGAACCAGAAGTCAACAGTGATTTTTGGCTACAAGATTCTAAACTATTCGTTGACGCCTGGAGCGTGGGATCATTGTTTGTTGGAGTCTTGAACATACTGAGAAGCCGCAAAGTAGGTCTGAGCCACAGTGAGAAGCAGCAATATGGAGGCAGCAAGAAGAGAGATAAATGACCATGGTGTATCAAAGTAAGTGTACTTGAAGCTAGCCCACTGAACATGCCAACTGTTTCTGTAATATCTGTGAACATCATTGAACAACTTGGACAAATAACACAAATCCAAATCAACCGCCACGTCTTTTCCCGCGTTGTTGATGAAGCTCGCAACTTCTCCTTCAGTCCCAAAGTGGTTCTCAATCATGTTCCGATCACACAGATACTCAACGTCCCTGTAAGTGTTCACGAGACAGTCCAGGAGAGTAACGTAGGCCGTGAAGTGCTTGGAGCAGCCATTGTAGCACTGCTCAAACGCCACACAGTTCAGCAAAAAACAACTCATGAAATCGTCCATTGTAAGCGTTGGCATTTCAATCACGCCGCGCCTGAACGTCACGTGAAGGAAACTGTCGCTTTCCTTGCCAGGATTGATCTTAATCCCGGCTCTACGAAGCTTGGAGACGCAATGGATCACGTGGGTCGGCGTGGTGACTCTTTGTCTTGGCTCTGTAGTTTCTTCGTGGTTCGGAATGAAACTCGAACGAACCAAGTCGAGTAAGTGTTTTCCCTTCACGTTGGCCCACAAAACATCATCTTCTGGTCTTTGCAACGAGTTGTTGAAGAACATCATGGCGAGAGTTGACAGAGTCCACGTTGACTTTTCTCCGGGTAGTTTTGTAACTTGGAATAACTGGTTCAGAACGAAGAAAGGGATCTGGTTTTCAAGCTTGAGAAAATCTCGGTAAAAGAAGGGCAATATCCACGCCATGGTAACAAGAGGGTCGTCGCGTTCAAAGGGTACTAATGCAGCGACTTTGCGAAAGAGCTCAACGATGAAACACCCGTCGAGGATCATCATTTGGATGAAGTCGTAAGAGTCAAGGTGGATGGTTTCTGAATAGCACTCTCTGGCTTCTGATTCTAAAGGGGCAAGGGCTTTGAACAAACCATCTAAACCCAAACCTTTGGTTTTGGTTCTGTTGAGAAGGGAACCGAGGTAACGCCACTTGTGTTCCTCGATCATGTTGAGACGAGGTTGGGCGCGGTGGTATGGTCCTATGGACACGATACGAGGTTGGTAGGCTTTTCCGTTCATCTCGATTAGGCTCTGTGGAACCCTGAAGATGCAGCACGATGTCTTCCCCGCTGATTTGTTTAGCAACTTGGGATTCTCCAAAATCTTTAGCTCCATCGAAGCCAACCTGTCTGGGTCTATTACCTTCCAGATGTCTATTGTGTGCTGATCATTGCCTTCTTCCTCCATATCCATGCTATTGGATGGTAAGAACTTGTTCTTATTCTTTCACACCACCTTTTTTATCTACATTCATCTCACAGTCGCTATCTATTATATATAATAAGAGAAAAGTAGAAGTATCAAACACTGTGAGAGGCAATGTGTCCACTTTTCTAGTGGTTTAATTTTTACACCGCTATCGCCATATTTGAAGTTTCAATTTGTTTTGTCATAGTAAAAGGAGATTAGATTATTAGATTATTTTTTCTTGGCAAGTGTCAAGAAATTGATCTTTCCTGGAAAAGAGGGTGCGTCATTTGCTTGGACTTGACAACATCAGAATAAGAAAACTTGATCATACTTTAGATTGCACCTACATAAATTGGCATTAAGAAAAACAAGTCCCATAGTTTGCATTTTAAACTGATATCAATATAAGGGATTGAATCCCTCTTTCAAAAATGACAACTATAAGGATTAAACTAAATATAAATACAAATTGTTTTAAATATTAAATTATATGACAAAATATAAAATGATTCAATAAGACATAATAATATTAAACTTATTCTTCAATTATTTGCTTATCTCTCATCCTTGAGGGTATACTTTTCCAAGTTTTCATTTTCTAATATGCAAGATAAATAATAAAATTATAACAATTAAAAGTTTTAATTCAAATTCTAAAAAACTTATTTTAACTTTTCATTTCAAATTCATGATAAATGGAAAAGGACAATTAGGATGTGTGTTAAAAATGTGAAGACCCCTTCTTACCATGTTTATTCAATATTCATATGGAGCAACTTTCTACAGTTATTAAAAAAAGTCAAGGATTGTGATGATTTCATCCGGTAGAAATTAGTAATGATGTTGAGTCTCATTTATTGTTTGTTAACTACAATTTCCTTATCTTTCAAGCCTTAATAAATGAGTGCAAACACATGATATTCTAAGGAAGTATGAAAGAGTTTCTGGTTTAATGTTGAACCTTCAAAAGTTAGAAGATTTTTAGCATAAACGTTAATAGGGGATACAAATGCTTTTTTGTACATACTAGAGTCAGGGAGGGGCTTATAAAAGGAAAATAATTGGGTCTCCCTTCCTTTATTGGTCAAAGTAAAAAAAAATCTACTCTTAGATTTGCAACACACAGACTCCAGAAAAAAATGTGGAGAAAAAGAGCTTTGCCTTAATTTGGAAGAGAGATTATCATTAAATCAATGGTCCTACCGGTACCTAATTATTGTATGGACAACTACTTGATTCTAGAATCTTTGGCTAATGAACTCCAAAAGATGATAATTTGTATTAATGGGGGTGAAGAAGAGACAACAAAGGTATCAATAGTTACCTTGGGATAAATTTTATGGGCCAAGGAAGTGTGAGGAATGAGATTTAGAAATATTTATGATTTTAATTTACCACAGTTGTGCAAATAAGGATGGGGTAAATTATAAAGGTGGAAGAGAAGAAAGGAGTGGTTCAAAAATTGTAACATGAGCACAGATTGGATATCATTGTACTTGGGGAGAGAAACATTGATAACCATTCTAGAGTTGGGAATAACACAGCAATAATCAGAAATGAGTAGTAAATGATACTTATTACTATTCAATGTGGGATTTAGACCAAATTTGGATTCCTAACCATAAGTCATGATTAAAACAAAAAAAGGTTCAGGGGTGGGTGGATTGCCCAAAAACAACACCATGTGCTAATCTTAAGGGCGATGTGTGCGAGGGAGATAGGGGACCATTCTTGCCTAATGGTAATAGTTGGAAGACAATTTTGATGGACCTGCTCGTCAGATAAAGGTGGGCTCAACGATGGTGAATTGAGGATCACAACAACCTCGTATATAGTACTCGTGAACAAAATTGCATGAATAAGATGCACAAAAAATACTATGTGAGCAGTGTGCTAAACAAGAATACAGAGTAAAGAAAAGAAAATTCCAACTCTGTAGTAACACAGAGATCTTTTTACTTTTTTCTGCTGTTATGAATTGTATGTTTAATCATACGTATAAATCCTTTATTCATAGTCTTTCAAATGTAATATAGGAAACATAATATCTAATAATAAAGAATATCCCTAATTATGAAATGTAGATGTTTTTTTAATTACTAAAATCAAATTATATCTCTTACAACTATCAATTTGGATACTATGATTTTTAACATCTTCAGTCAAATACTATCCAATTGACCCGTCCATCTCGTGGCGAAGTATTCACATGGAAGGTTATAGTTGGAATTGGAGAAGGATCTAAGGTTAGTGTTTGGGCAAAACTCTAGGTGCAGATCATCAGATGGTCTATGACTTGCTTAGATAGTGTATGATGTTCTTAGATAATGTATGACTTGTCTTGTTAGTTTAGAGGTTTCAATTTCAGTTTCTATTTTTCTGTTTCTCTTCTTCTCTTCTTGTACAAGTGGATGTTGCACCAATGCTTAGTACAATTTATCAACATATCAATAATAAGATTTATTGTTTTGTTTCTCTTCTTTGTTCTCTTCCTTCTCTCTTTTTCATCTTGTTTCTTTGTGAATAAAAACAAGGTACAGACGGCCAAATGACTCTCTCCTGAACCCTTAACAGTTGACTGCTAAAGATTTCATGGACAAGGACCAAAAAGTGTGGGATGCTAGTGTTATACAGATTCTTTTAATGATGAATTAAATACATCGTTGTATAAAGAGGTCTGACGATACTAGAATTTGGGTGTGTGAAAGGGATGGTAACGCCTCTTTAAAGAGTGCTATAAACTCTTCATGAATAGTGCTGTTGGCACTACTCATCTGCAGACAGGGAGTATTTGGAGTACCATATTGAATATGACTGTACCATCTAAGGTGAAAGTGTTTGTGTGGATATTACACAGGAAAATTATACCTACCTGCATGAACCTAAGGGACAAAGGTATTGAGTGCCCTGTTATGCTGGCCTTGAAAATGAATACCATCTATTCTTTTGATGCAGAAAGAGTCAGGAATGCTGCAAAAAGGTTACTATGTGAGATTGTATTATCAAAGCTATTGATGAACGATAATACATGAAAGATGATAGTGTATAGAGGTCTGAATTGGAATTGGAACTGAGTTTTAAATATGTATCATCTAATCCTAGTTGCCTGTAATCTTATTTTCTCTGCTAGCAGCCCATGTAAAAGGTAAAAAGCAGTTCTATTGTCATGGCAGAGTAGTGTCTAATGCACTGTTCTAGGTTGGACAGGGAGTTTTCCTGATTTTGGAAGTAACAGGACACTAAAGCAAGTCAAGTTTCAGCATGGGGAAAATGAATCCGGAGAAAGCTCCAAAAGTCTGATTGAGGACTGCTTCAGTAACTCACATCCCTTTTTTGATGATATCAACTGCAGTAATCTCAAATTCTGTCCAACTGCAGGTTCCTATTTGCCAATGTAATAAATCCATTCAAGAGTAGACTCACTTGGGTTGCAGTTTGAGAGGATACCAATTTTGATGGTATGGGGTAGGGAGATAGGGACATTGTTTTATACTGTTTTGTGTTCTGAATCAGCATCATGACATTATGCTTAAAAAGATAGGAACGAGAAAGTCTGGGAAGGTAAAGAGAACAGAACCAAGCAAGTGAAACATGTGGGCACCCGGTCCATAGATGAATGGAGTAGGGCAAAGGCTTTGGCATAGGACAAAAACCAGAACAATAGTGCAGTTCCTCGTGGGCAGTGGTGTCCTCCTATTGCAGATTACATAAAATGCAACATTGACGCTGCTTTTAATAATATTAAGGAGTGCACTAAGTGAGGCATGTGTTGCATAGACGAATGTGGTGATTTTAAGGGAGCTTATACAGAATGGAAGTGAGCATGCTTGGCTGTTTTGGAAGGTGAAGCTCTAGGTCTGCTTAAAGCTTTACCTTGGCTTGCGGTACAACATTACACGAATGTGACACTAGAGATGGACTGCGAAATAGTGGTGACTTAAGTGAAAGGACATGGATCAAATTCTTCATATTTTAGCTGTCATTATTTCACAGTACAATTATTTGCTCTCCCATAATCCAAACTATTCATGTGAGTTCGATAAGAGGAATGCAAATACTGTGACTAAAAAAAAATGCAAATATTGTGACTCATTCTTTAGTTATGGTGACTATGGTGACCGCAGAGGGAAGTGCTAAACAATTATTAGAAGATTCTTACTTCAATCTACAATTTCATTGTTAATAATATGAGATACAGTTTCAGTAAAAAGGAAAAATATGATATAACTGGAGGAAATTCATACTATTTCCATGGGCCCAAAAGTATATATATAATGTGTATAGTGATTTTCTACTCTTGAAGCCAGAACCCAAAGAAGCATAATTTATGTTCAATTGGATTATCCTTTAATTGTTAGAAGTGGCTAATACTGGTTAACACAACTACTGTATATCTAATTTAGTCAGGTAATAGATTAGCCAGTTAGTCATACCCATTTGCTTACTTGGCGTTTATTACACCTCTTCTTAGTGTAAAAATTGTAACTAAAAGAATAGTTGGAGTGTTAAGTTAAAAAATCAATAAATGATTCTTTTAGATCACTGTAAGATACATTAAAATGACAGGAACATTAACTGTTACACTACTTTTGAAAAAGAATAGCATTTTTAACTCTTTAACCAATCTCTATTTTTATTAAAAAAACACTAAATAAATTGTATTAGTGCAATTTTTAATTTAATTTGTTGGTAACAATTATTCACATCATGAAGATGACGTGTTTGACCAACAGTGTCACAATTGAACAATTGGCGTTCCCCAGGAGAAACACAAATTTGAAGGTTCCAAATGATAGTGATCGATGAGTGGCAGCAGAAAAGCATAAGCAGAGATGCCACCTGGAGTGATTAGAAAAAGGGAAAAGGCAGAAAGCAAGATGCAAATTAGACAAGTTGTTTATCCATCAAATAATAAAAGAGACCTTGGAAAAGAAAAAACATGAGATTAAACCCATAAGTCGCTGTCAAATTCCTCCTTCCTAGACAAAATCATCAGATTATAATATTTCATTCCCTGCCTCTAATTCTTTTACCCTCGCTGCCCCAATGCAAATATTCCTTCTCCAGACATTTATACAAAATTTTCATGACAAGTTTTAGTCTGGTGAAAAGAAAGGGAAAAATCTTATCAAGTCTCATCTGTCAATAACGTGGTTAAGCACTTGCTAGTGGAACATGAACTGAAGACACATTAGCATTAGGCTTATGCCATGAATTTGAATATATGATTCTCATATCCCATCCCTTCATTAAATTAAAACACCAAAAACAAAGTATCATTGTAAGAAAGGGATCAAGATGTGTACAAACTATATTACTAAATTAAGAAAGGTGACTTACAGCATCCCCACAACCAGCTACGAACATGAGTCATGTACATATATACCCTGATTATCTTTATGGGTTACTTTTTTTTTCTTTTCAATTACTAGCCTATCAATACCCAATACATGCAAGTCAGACTGTACTCTAAAGAATAAAGATAAATCATTCATTCTGAGTTCATCGGCTGCTTCAAAATTTACCCCCAATTAGCATACTAGTTCCTCTGAAAATTCCTCCACCAGAAAACCGAAGATAGCACACTCAAGCTCCCCAGCCATTTTTCTTATCTGCTCTACATTTTTCTTCCACTCACCATCCTCCCTAGAGAAGTCATCTTCAATCATCATATCAATTGTGTTGGACTCCACTTCTTTCCACAATTCCAACCTCTTGCATATCCTTCTTATCACCATATCCCTATCTTCCAAGCGATCAAGTGCTCTCTCTTCTTCCATTATGATATCAGATACCAGCTTCTTAAAGTCATCTGGGATTTGCTGTCTGTCGTAGATCCTTGACTGGCACAGAGCTTGCAAAATTACCTCTCTAAAGTCATTTTCTTTACGTGAAGTTTCCTTATCCTCATTTTCACAACCTTCCTCTTCCATAAGTGTTTCATCCTCGTCATCGTCTTGATCATGCATTCTTCTCTCTAGTTCTACCGGGTCCAACTCTGCCAGTTTCTCAAATCTACGAAGCTTGTACAATAACTGCTGCTTGACTCCTGTAAAATTCAATGCTATTAGTAGTGGCAAATCTTGAATTGATAGTAAAGTACTTGTTCTATGTATAAATCAATTGATGACAGAAAATTTTCCAACTGCATTCAGAACCATATACCATTAACATGCAGAGTGGTGGGACTGTAGTATATATGTAGAATTAAGACCCAACTTTAACCAGATAGTAATATATATATTGGTAACAAATGTAAGATTATATGTGTGCCTTGCACTATTGGTATGGAAGAAACAAGGTAGGAATTTGATTGCTCATATGTTATCCAACAAATTGAAGGCAATGGTGGGAATTAAGACTTGTCTCCTAACAAGAAAAAAGTGGGACACATTAAAATTTATAACCAATGGCCTTATATCTAGATGTAAACGATCCACAATAAATGGGAAATGCCGTTTGGATGTAGAGCAACTGTGATCTTTCGGATGGAACCCACGAGGATAGCACGGTTAAAGATCAGCACAATCACATCACTACATCAGCAATTAGCCCCTCCTCTTATTGTATTTTGTGACAGACAAGCAACTTTGAAGAAGTGTGTACGGTGGTGCGTTGGTGGAAAACGACCACACAACAACAAACACAGAATGGTACAAAAATAAATAAGCAGTGACATACTCTGTACAATCGCATAGCTGCACTCCAAATCAAAACGACCCTCCTCTCCTTCATCACCGTTGCCATGCCCTTCGTCATCGTCCTCGAACGGTGGGTCTAACACACACACTGGACTGCACTGTTCCTTATCTTCCTCCTCTTCTTCCCCTGATTCGAATTTCTTCACCCTCTCACCTTCATTGCTTTCTTTCTCCTATTAATATCCACACACAAAAATCCATTAGAATATTAACATAATTTTTTTGTAGTGGGTTATTTGGTAAATCTTTTTTTTTTCCAACTGATTTATCATCCTTTGAAAGAGTCATTTACCAACAACCCAGTACTAGAATAGTGAAAAACATAATTTGTCACTCTTTAGGAATGCAATTTACCAAACAACCCACTGGAAGAGAGAGAAAAGATTTGCATGGCAGAAACACGATCGAAAAGTACAATTATGAGAAAAATCAGAAAAACAACAAAAACCCGAAATTGACATATGTAACCCTCCACAGTCCTCACAGGGCTGTTCTTTAACAAAATTCGGAAAGACTGATGGCTATGCTTGTCACCGAAAAGCGACATTCCGGCCAAACTCACAGACCCACGTTCCATTACCGACAAAATCAGAACACCACTCAACTCACGAGTCCTGTTTTTTCCTCGTCAACTCACTCGCCATAAATCAAACCAGGTTCAACATAAAATTAAAAAACAAATTACCATAATATATATACGTATAATAATATAATAAGAAGAAGAAGAATAAAGACAAACCTCAGTTGCGTGGCGACTTGGCGAGGGAAACTCCGGCGTGTGGTGGCCGGAGGAGGGAGAATTGGTTTGAAGAACAAAACGGAAAGGGCTTTCGCAGAAGCAGGTGGAGTTTTTGTGATTGGTTAAGAAGTGAATCTCTTCGGAGTAGCCGCTACTTGAGGTTTCCAGGTCGAGGGATTTATCCTCGTTGGTCTCTGACCAAAGAGCACTACTAGTTCTACCATTGTAAGAACACGCAAACCCCACTTCACACACACTCGCATTAACATTCACAGTTTCTTCATCCTCTTTCTTGTTGGAACTTTTTTTCCTCCCAACAGAGGAATCCCACCTAAGAATATCCTTGACGGAGACCTTGACGCTTCCACCACCCTCTATCTCGCGCTTTTTCTGGCTCCGTTGCGTGAGTCTCTTGTAGAGGGAACCCAAGAGGCCGAAGGATTGAGCTTTCGTTTTGGGCCGTGAAGCGGGCGAGGAGTGTTTCTGGATCCTGACAGCGGCTTCCAGAAGCATAGACGCGGTTCGCGAAGGGATGTGAAGGAAAATAGCGTTGGGGGATTTGCAAGGGCTTTTGGCTGCGGAAGCGAATTCGAAGAGTGGAGATTTTCTGAAATCTGGGGTGTCTGTGAGGGAAAAAAGACAAACACTTTTGCACAAATTCCCCGGGAAGTTTGCGCTTGGATTGGTTGATTTGCGTTTCTTGACTTGCAAAGTGTTGTTGGGGAAAGGCCGTTTTATCTGGCTTCGCCTATCGGAAATGTACTTGGTTAGAAGAAAGGGCTCTTGATCCTCCTGAAGTAGCTGGTGCAACAAGTACCTCTGAGCCATAAGGGAAATGCTATAATGAAGAACCAAACAAATTAAGAAAAGTGAAGCCTGAACTGTGTTCACACAAGAGAAGGGAGTGAAAGTGCGAGAAAGAAAAACGAAACGAAATAAAATAAAACAAAAATGGCGTCCCCAGGGGAGAGAAAGAGAGTGAGAATGAGGAGAGTTTGTTCTTGATTCAAATCAAGAATGGGTTATAAGATCGAGGCGAGAGAGAGAGAGTGTGTGTGATGAAGTAACTGGTTTGGTCATAAACCCATTCATTATTCTTCTTCTAAAATAATGGGATTTTATTTTCCACTCCCAGCGATTTGCGCCGAAAGCACCCTTCCCACAAACCATGTAAAAACCAAACTCTTGCTGCTTATTGCTAACTTACTCTTATTAATAAAGATATTTGACTCCGGTGACATTTTACCCAGCACAACACATGTGCCTTGTCCATATTATTGTTTCATTTTTTTTATCATGTTTTCAAATTATAAAAAGAAATTCATCTAACCCATCTCAGCTATGGATCAAACTCACACATCAACCTCATGTTCTATTAATTGCATCCAGGTTTTTGTTTTATATGTAAGTAAAGACAAGGCATGACTAAGCCCACTGCACCACTTCTTAGAACAACAACATACATGTTTGAACTACATCTATCAATGTTTCTCCACCTCCATATCCTTGCCCTTCTCTTTCACTCTTTCTCAAACACACAACACATACTTTTTAAAACAAAAATAAAAATAAAAAAGCGACAAGTTAAACAAACCAACTAATTGCCCGACAAAAAAGCTTAATCAAGTTTAACTGTTCATTAACTAAAAAACCTGTGATATTCTCCCAGGAACGTAAATTAATTGGAGATGAAACCACACAAACGAAAATAATACTCAAAAATGCATTTTTTTAATGCAAAAAAATGTGTTCAGTGCATTTATCGAGTGTAGGATTTGTGGTAAATGAAAGTATTTGGTTTCTGATGATAAATAAAGACAGGCTTCCCTTGAAAACTAAGACTAATCAAAATATTGTTCAGTCATGTCAATCTACTAGTCAAATATCATGTGTAATAATGGACAAATTCTTTCACCAACACCAGATGAGTGAATTATTTAAAGAAAAACGATGACATCGAAGATAAAAGTCTTTCACGTTTTTCAAGTATCTCAACATGTAACGAACCACATTAAAAAATGGTCTGTATACAATAAAACAAATGTTTAATCCGTTGTTAAGTAAAACAAACATGTGTTTAGCAAAAAAAAATAATCAAAAATTAGTTCTCCTTCACTGATCCTTAGCTCAAAAATTGGGGTCGAAAGACAAATATGTTGTAATTAGGATCCATGAATTCATCAGAAACCAATACAAAGTTTACACAATCTTGTTTTTATCTATGTAAACAATTAAACCATGCTCAGAGGGCTTTTCAAACTTATTATTTTGTACTTTATATTTATATTATTTATCATCCTAAAAATACTAAAAAAAAAATTATGAAATAGAAACCAATTTTTAGATACCAAAATAATTAGTTGTAATAGTAATTAAATTAGATACCATTTTAGAAACTAAAAAAAAAGTTTCTAAATTAGTTTTAATTATTGTTAAATAGTTTCTATATTGGTATGTAATTAGTAGTCAAGGTTTTAACTACCAATTATTTAGTTTATAAATTTGGTCTCTAAAACCTTGGTTGCTAATTAGATACCAATTTAGAAACTATTTAACAATAATATAAACTAATTTAGAAACCAAAATTTTGTTTAGTTTCTAAAATAATCCCTAATTATTTTGGTCTCTAAAAATTGGTTTCTATTTCATAATTTTCTTATAGTGAAAAAAAGTAAATTATATTTTTTTTGAACAATTATCTTTATAGTGTTTTTATATAAGTATTAAAAAAATTAAATACTTTTTTATTTTTCAAAACAAAAGTTCATTATGATGTATTTCATTTTACAAATCTACTATACCATTAAACAAATATGACCAATTTTGATTATATAATATTATATTTTATTAACAATTTTAATTTACATTTTTAAATTACTGCAAGATAAAAATAAAGTTTTGAAAATTAATGTTTCACTAGGTTTAAGAAAAAAAAGTAGAAGATGTTTTTAAATAAAATTTATTTTGAAGTGAATTGCACTTTTATCTCTGGAGAGATGTTTAATTTTTTTCTGTGTAAAATATACACTATAAGATCTGAATAAGAGACATACTTTACTCCTTTTAATGTCAATAAATCTCTTAGTAATAGTGAATAATTACGTGTGCCTTCTAATATTATTTTAGCTGTCTACAATTTTCAGCAACTTTAAAC
The DNA here is from genome assembly GCF_051622355.1 of Phaseolus vulgaris. Classification (NCBI taxonomy): domain Eukaryota; kingdom Viridiplantae; phylum Streptophyta; class Magnoliopsida; order Fabales; family Fabaceae; genus Phaseolus; species Phaseolus vulgaris. Next base: position 48,391,471 of record NC_143498.1, read on the forward strand.
ATCCATTATTGATTTTTATGGATGTCGAAATCAATTAAAGCTTCGAGTATATCTGTTTTTGACGTTTTAAAAACAAAACCTATGTGTTTTATCATTCAGGATTGGTGGAAGGAATCAATGATAGATGATTAACACTAGCTACCAATAATGTGAATAGCCACAACAAGAAAAATGTTTTGAAAAGCTTATTTACAGTAGACTCAACTATAATTTATATTTATCTTTAAAAATACAATTAAAAATGAAAAACAACTGAAGTATCTCTATTAACAAGTGCGTTGTTGTTGTGTCCGATATCACATTTCATTTAACTTCTTTCGTCTTCATGAAATGACATCATAATTATCTTCTTCTTTTTCTTAGTTTCTTCTTTATGTTTCTCTTGCTGAAGTTGGTATCAGAAGAGGCAAAGAAAGTATGATTATTCATATTTTGAAGCGATGGAGTGAGACTATATGAAAAGTCAGCAATAATTAAAAGTGGTAACATTAGACATTGAGAAATGAGAGAACACACATAGAGAAAGGAAAACGACAAAAAAGGGTTTGAGGAAGATGCTTGCCTTATTTTGTGTCACATACACACTTCCACAAAGCGAATAACCGGATCTTGACCTTCTAACTCCAACTTTTCTTTCACCTTTTCCTTTTCTTTTAAGACAAAATAAACTATAGCACTTGTTTTATGTAAATTAAAACTCAACTTCAAGAATACTTTATAATATAACACTTGTTTTAATTAATTGATTTTTTTTAAGACAGACAGCGTAGGACAATATGATAAGAATTAGATAGAATGGGTATTCCAAATTTAAGTTGATATGGTAATGGTGTGTGTATATATATAGTTCCACATTGAATATGATATAATATTTTTGATTAGGTTCTACGTTAAATGATGGGTAGAGAGGGTACTGCGGATCCTGCAGTGCAGTAGTATCTCCTTTTTCCTTTTGTGAATTAAGCCCGTCTGGTCCTTTTCTATTTCCACTAACTTCACCTTTAATTTAAATTTCAAAAAAGATGCAGAAGCTTTGGTAAATTCTCCAAACTTTGAGAATTGTCTACTGTACCACACTTCTATATCTATGTTTTGCACTGTTAAAACAAAAAATAGACAGGGATTGTCTCGCCTAGGGAGGAGTGACGCGTGACCCACTCCATTTTATGGTCTCAGAATTTTCGCTCACTTTTTGTGTAAAGTGTTTTGCCTTCCAACTTTCAAACTCCAGTGTCTTTATTTTTTCTTCTCTTTTATTTTAGTGTCATTTTTTTGTGTGTAAAGTGCTTGTCTGGTCACTGGGGATTTTTGAGTTGATTTTTGACGTACGAGTCTCACCCCACGCTTGCACTAAATCCAAACCAAGTCAATTTTACGCTTCACACAAACCCCCATATGGCTCAATCAAGGAGTCAGCAAATACCGTCACTATCTGTATGTAACTATATGCTCATCACAGATACATTTCTTGTTTTCAATATACAAAAAAACGATATATGGTTAAGGACAAGAAGGAGGGAAACAAATGGCACGTCTTTAAGACCATTCAAAATCCAAATAGTACAAACAAATATGGACCTTTTTCTTTTGTTGGAGATGGTGTAGATACACTCACATTGCATTTTGTTATGTTTCAAAGTTAAGTAGTTTAAATTATAACATTCAGAAAACATTCATCCTTTTATTTATGATAAAAAATATATTTTATTATACTTAAAACAATTATATACAAAGTTACAATTCGTCTCAGTTATAAAATTAAGTTAATAGTATAAAAAATTTCAGTTAACACGTCGATGAAAATAATAATTATGTAATAAAATAAAAGCACACCAAAAATAATTGTTAAAAATGAAGAGACATGACGATTCGTATTCAAACACGTAAATGATATAGTTTTTGAGGAGTTAAAGAACCTTCATAAGATCATTTAACATTTTGGCAGGCTACAAGGTTAGGGGATATGTACCATTAGTTAGCCTAATCTGATATTTAATGGAGATGCAATATCTAAAAATAATGTAATACATTCAATAAAATTATCTAAAATTTTAGCAAAAAATAAGATAATATTTACTTGTGATACTTAAAATTAGTTAAAGAAAATATAAACTAGAATTAGATAATATTCATTAAGATTTAGAGGATAAGAGACAACTAATTAAAATTTATAAAATACATATTTAATTATAAATAAATAAAATGTGGAGTTTTCTAAGCGTAAAGAAAAAGATGATTTTTTCTAAATATTATAGTTTCGTAAAATTGTACACAATTGTAAAATTATATTATTAAAATCTCGGTTAATTATTATTATTATTTCGTACCGGACCTTTTAGGCAAAGAGTTTTAGAAGAGTTCAATCATATACATAAAAACAAATTTAGCCTATTAATCATATACATAAAGAAGATGGAAAACAATTTTAGCCTATTAATAAATAAAAACATCACAAAATTTGTAATAAATCATGGTAAAAGCCAACAAATTTATCATATACATGGATAGATAGATAGTTTATTATTAGATGACAGTTATTTCACATTACGGGTGCATAGTTTCTATTCTTTGAAAAAGAAAAGTTGAATTCAAAACTACTATATATAGTACCGTTAGTCCTTTTGTTCCATTTACTAAATGTAGTTACAAGACCATGCATGAAAAATAATAGTCTCCTCTTGTTTGTACAGTGAGGAGGTCGTAAGTCAATTATTTTTGTTGTTGAAATTGTTAATCTCAATACAAACAGAACGTGCACCTAACTACGTGGCTTATGTATATGTAGTCAAACAAGTAACTTTACAGCAAAAGATACAAAAGCATAGATTAACCAAGTAATAACAAATGTTCCGCACGCTCATTTCTCGCTCAAGGCTACAAAATACCCAAAAGACACAAGAAGCTCACAAACCCAAATAAAGATTTAAAATTACAAAGTTCCAGTTCATCACTGGAGTGAAAATCTTCCCACAATAACATCCTCTCTTTTTTTAATTCACACTCACTTCCATGTGTCGGGCATAACCTTATTTTAAAAATCCAACCACGCAACATGCATAATTACAACAAATTTGACATTCATTAATTAACTATTTTTCTCTTTGCACGTTTCACTATCTTCTCAACAAAGAGATAGCTATTAAGGGTAGTGAGCCATGTTTTTTCTTAATTATATTTTAGTTTGATTATTTATTTATTTTATGTTATTTCATCTCACAATTAATAAAAAGGTAATTAAGTTTCTCCATTTCTGAAAATGCAACTATATCACCACTCTCTACTTCATTGGTATAACATAATTATAAAAGTTTCATAACAAAAGGGTCATTGTGAGAATCTTCGGCCATCTGTCTATCTTTGTTGTTGAAATATGATTTGCTAATTAGTGGGTAATATAATCCATCCACCTGTTAAACGCATGTCAAAGTGGATTACTACTTTTATCAAACTAATCATTATCATTTTTTTTAATTTTATTTTTTTATTTCTTTGTTTTTCTTTAATCCGGTGTAAGGGGAGGAATCCACTCTCTCTTCCTTCATTCCCTAGCTTTCGTGCTGGAAAGTGGTGGAATAATGGATTAAGATTGAATTTAGAAATATGGTGATCATGGTTACTCTAGTTCATGATCACCTGTTAGCAAAATAATAACAATGCACTCAAGAACAAGTTCGTGTAAAGTTTATAAGACATAGAATATAGCTTCTCCCATTCTGTAGCAATTATTTTGAGGGTAAGGGAAACTTGGATAATGCTATTATTATGGAGTTAATACTTCTATGCGCTAATGAGTGTGTGTATACGAGAGGATAAGTGGAAAAGAGAGTATTAAGTGCTTGAATTATATATTGAACCAGAACATATTCATTCCAATATTATTCATTTCTCATATCTTTTTTTTATTACGTCAAACAAAAAGTTTGGAGAAGTTAACAGGTGGCAATACATAAGCATAATGCACAAGCCAAGTATAATCCTTTTGGTGAAGTTGGATTCCATTCCATTCCATTCCGAATACCCTTTCTCTTCCTTTACTATATTTTTATTTTAGATTAAATATGTTTTTAAGTCTATCTACAATAACACAGAAATGAGTTTTACACTTTTATTACAATGTTAAAATATTTATAACATTGATTAAATTTGTTTTTTTCACTATACAATAACATGTAAATGAGTTTCAACTATCAGTCAAACTTAAATGTTTTAATATCTTAGTTCATTTCTATTTGTCACATAATTAAAAAAAATTGCAAGATTCATTCCAACAGTTTTTTTAATATAAATAAAAATATTTAAAATTTAGACTAGAAAAAAAAAACAATTTCACATTAAACTAGCTTAAACATATTTATTGGTTAAATTCACCACTGAGTTTTATTTTTGTAAGTGAGACTAAGACCAAAATACAATTAACTAAGAGTTACAATGTTGAACCATCTACACTGGAAGACGAGGAGAAGGACATAAACAGTTTAAAACTCGTATACGTGTTAACATCGACGGAAGTCAAGAGAATTCATCTTGGATTATGTACGTTGGTGACTGAAAAAATGGAGATAAGGTTCGAAACAGATTTGAACCAACAAGAGTTGTCGTAGGCTTTTCTTTTATGTTTGGTGTCAAATTTTCAAATATGAACATGCTCAACTGTATATAAAAATCATTAAGAAATTATAGTTATGTGTTTTTCTCATGTATTACTCTATTTATTAATTTTTACTTGACGATAAAATTTACATTTCAAAAATATTTTAACATAATTATTGTCACAAATATATCACCTTTTATTTTTATATTTTAATCTAAAAAAATAAATTAAATAAATTATAACTAATTAGAACATTTAAAAAATGTTACAATTTTTATAAAATACAAACCAATTGACTTGCGAATTCCACAATTTTTTTTATTAACAAGAAAAATAAATAAATATAAATCTATTTAATCTAAAATAATTACTCACTTGTTTTTAAATGAAAATGTGTAAGTCAATATCAATACACCAATTAAAAAAAAGAAAAAATAAACACATCAATCTAAAAAGGAAAAATAAACGGAAAGAGAAAAAACAAACTGAAAGAATATCACAACATAACTTAACCTAACAGTTCAAAATAAAATCTATAAATATTTATTTAGTCTTAAGAAATCCTTTAATTTTGTTTATTTCTTTGATTAGAAAAAAAGTGATATGCACCACCCCCAACACCTAGTTAGGTATGAACAAACCCTACACTCACTCTAATGATAGTATAACCATACAAAAAAAATCATACACTTATCTTGCTGTTAAAAACTTTTCATGTTCTTTTCAGTTATACAATACTAAACGAAAATCATTTTAGCGAATATTTATGTATAAAAGATAAAATATACCTGATATTAATTTTATTATATTAATATTATTATTATTAATATTATTACTATTAATATTATTATTATTATATTAATATTATCATATTAATATTATTAATTAATTTTATAATGTTAATAGTATGCATTGCATACCTATTAATTATGATTATTATTTTTAATTATTATTTACTATTATTATTTATGAATATTAATTATTATTTTATAATTATTCATTTTATTATAATATTATTTATATTATTAAAAAAATTATAACTATTAAGATTACTTATATTCTTAATATTTTTAATAAAAAAATTTATATTAATAATTAATAATAATATTGAATTTATTTTTAGATATAAATTCGTGTATAAAATTTGTGGATAATGTAAAATTTACATATCGATAAATATTAGTGGGTAATAATTTGTAGATAAAACGGAATTTACTTATGAATTTATATTCGTGTATAATATACGTAGATAATACTGAATTTATCTACATACTCGGATATGTGAGTAATATCCATAAATAATATTGAATTTATCTATTGATTGAGGTTTGTGCAATTATTAGATAAATTTGATTTTTTTCAGTGATTTTGGACCATATGATGCAATGAAAAAGTATCAAATTGATTATGGAGAATGAAAATATTTCTCACACTTTCATGTAAATATTATTTATTTGTGAGTAAGTATCTCGATAATAAAGCTACGAACTCTATATATATATATATATATATATATATATATATATATATATATATATATATATATATATGGTGCAACACATGCATATGCAAATTTAATTCGATACTGAATTTGATCGTGAAGACATGCTAATTCTGTGCTATGAATCTCGTTAATCAAAATAATAAGGAAACATTAATAAAGTAGGTGTTTTCTTATTGTTGCTGGTTGTCACAGATTTGTCTCAATAATTCTGATGCATGAATGAAAATAGGGTTTGGCAGTTTCTAAAGTCGAAATATTTGTGGGATATGCAATGACATGATGGCAGTTATTCCTATCTTGCTGGTTTGTTTGTGGATATATTCATAAGGACCATGTCAGTTTTCCCTTCTTATTATTTGGTAAGTGCATAGCAACATATATACCCTAAAACTTTTTGTATCAACTCATCTAGTGCATCCTACTTTGAGTATAATAAGTAATCATGATCTATGGTGTATGTTCTATATATCTTCACACTGTTTATTCCAAAACACAACTATATATTATTATTGATGGCAACCACCTACCCTACACTTCCACGTATGTAAAAGAACAAGATAAGTTATTAGTTTAATTAATTATTGTCGGGATTTAACATGAAATGGGTTAGGTTTGAGATTCCTTTTGGTAAAAGTTGAAAAAGACGGTAGCTGAACTCTGAAGCCAGCAAGATTATCGATGGCAGCTGGTAAATGATGAGACCCTTGTTCATATATTTCATACACCACACATGCTACAACCTTTTCGAAAAGGAAAGGGTTTCACTTTCTCTTCTGGTATTAATTAGGTTATTATCAACAACTACTATGGATCTCTTTTTCTTTTTTTCCCACTCACCAATTAAGGTCCTGACTTTTTTTTATAAGAGAAGAAAACACTTGTTCTTTAGATAATCCCCTGTTAATTGTGATGTTGAAAACTTGGTCTATGCGGTGTGTCCCCTATTTTGCATTTCAAGTTTGCATTGTTTTTTTTACTAGCAAATAAAAAATATTAACAAATTGAAGTATATTAAGAATACTCCCACCCTTATAAAAAAACTCAAGATACAATTACTTTAAAAGTGTGTACTTATTGTTATTATTATGAAACTAGTAGTATTTATACATATATTTTAAATGTATAATATACTTAAGTTCAAATCAGAAAATAATCGTACCATGTAACAAAATGGCATAACTTATGAGTGAGATAGGCAAAAGAAATTGTCAAATCTGGAACAAGTGCTATGTAAACACAAAAGATAGTGTTAAGCAATACATCGGTTCAAAAAGAACCCCATCTAAGGTCACTCTTAGAAGAAAATGTATTAAGGGCAAAAAGAACTCAGACACCAAACATTCCAAATTTGATAGTGCAATGGCTGCCAATTGGGACTCAATGGACCAAGGCAAAGCATATGGTGAAGGAGTGTCCTTTGGGACTCAACATTTTGTCACTCAGTCCATAACCTAGCATAAACATGATAATCGAGTCCATGAATGATAATTAACTTTGCTCAATTGTGGTAAAACAAGAATCATACTTGAGTATACTTGAGTTTTTTAGGGTGTAAGTAGTAAGGGGTTGGAAGAACAGTTCATTATGTATTGGGTGTTGTCGTTGATGATTCCATGCAAGGAGACGATTAAGAGAAACAAAGAAGAACTAAAGAACATCAAAAAAATAGGAGAAGGAATAAAAACAAAGACAAAACAGGATTTAACCCGCTCTGATACCATATTAAATATGATATTTCATGCTTAAAGTACAACAAGATACAATTTTATGAAATACTTTCTATGTTGTAGGCAACACAATTCATGAACATATGAAACTCGTGTAAATAATACATGAAAACTAAATAAACTCCATTTATTAAAGAATAGAGTACAAAATCTCAAGGCTTATTGGATGGTTCTTTATATAGAAATCAAAAACAAAAAAGTGTTTACTAGACCAATCATCTAGACAATACTATACAATAACTTACCGTGTTTTAAAAAATAAGCAATATTGAAATTTATTGTAAAAATATAAATAGGATAAAATCTGTTCTGCAAATTATGACATTTTATATATATTAAATACATTCTCTAAAAAATCTACTGTTATTTCTATCCTTTAAAAATTTGACATATTTTTTAAATCCTATTTATAATAACGAAAGAAAACATAAATGACATATTTAACAGGCATATTTTATAATTAAAAGTGGTTTTAGTTAGATGTACATAGTCATTTACTTAATTCATCTATTCTCATTACTAATACCAACCTAAAAGAATAAAAATAATAAGAAAATTGTGTGGCATCTTTAATGTTTTAAAAATTTTGTAGGAAGTGGTTTCAATGTAAAAGTATGATTTACAAAATCTCTAAATACTCTGCGTTAGGTATCATTTACTTTTTCTTTTCTTTTCTCATTACATGTTAACTGTTTTTTATTATTCTTTGGTTATCTTTTTCTTTCCCGACAATGCATACATACATCCTCTGGGGTAGAGAATTGTTCAATAACATCCAAACCATTAAATCGATAAAAACAAAAACAAAAAGTAACCGTTAACAAGAAACCTTCACTCTGAACATAGTTTCTATTCACTCTCTTAAAACCAAATTGCATATTAAAGTTGCATTTAAAGCGAAATAACTCTTACAACCTTTCTGTCCTGCGTTTCTCACATAAAATCCTTTCTATCGTTGCAGAATTTGACATCATTTTACTTCTGTTTTCTCTCATAAGTTTATTAAAAATTAACATTAAATTTAATTTAATTGATCTGAAAAAAAGTAAAATTTGCACGTAATTTTATTAATATTATCTTTGGTCGGCATAGGGTGTCCAACCAAACTTAAAAAACGATGACATATGATATAAACTTTAATTCTATTGGTACTTTGTTTTGTTCCAATTCGATAAACTCTATGTAATATAATATAGTTGGACTCCGAAGGGTACGAAGGATGCATGAGACAGTCGTATAATAATATTAACATAGGTCCCTCCCAGAGCAGACATCAAAATCTTTTCGACTTTTCTAAAATCTTTTACGGACACAGAAAACGTCTTCCAAGCTTTCAATTTGGGAAAACGACGCCCAAATTCAATTTCCCCTCTCACTCAAAATTTAGGTTCTCTTTATGTGGCCATGGAATTGGTGGGGTTTTTCCCCATGAATCAAACAAACATATGGAATTTGGTATATAATTTTTTTATTTTATTTACATTAAAAATTTTACTTTGACTAAAAAAAATATTTTATAATATATAAGTTATTACGAAGTGGACAACACCCCTAATGTCGAGAGTGACAGCTCGTACGTGAGACAACATATTATGGATCCGATAGTGGATGACACGATAGGTCTAATAAACACTCGTTAGGATATGATCAAAGTGTTTCTGATACTACGAAATGAACTTTAAACCTAACTCAACCTCATGAAACCGGCTTTTGAGGTGAGGTTTGCACCCACTTATATATAATAAAATATTTTTATATTTGATCGATGTGAGATCTTCGACGTAGATATAATAAAAAAAATCATTTCTTAATAATTTATAATTTACAAAGATTTTTTATTATGTGGTAGATGGAGCAAAATGGATGGGATTGGAAAGAAAGAACCAATAATGAGGCATGTCGTGTAGGATTTAGGAATGTTCCTCCATACTGCAATTGGATCCATTAGCATGCAAGTGATTTTCTTCTTTCTACAATATGAATATAAAATTTGTTGCACATAATCGAATCCAATGTTCGTCTTTGTTTTGAGAATCATGGTAGTGAAGACATAGAGGTTTCTTCTTGTTTGTATTGGATTTGCAAGGTACTCTCCATAATGATCAATTTGTATTATCAAATTCAATTTTCAATTCACCTATCTTAGACCGTTTAATTCCTTGTCGGGTTCGATGTATCAGTTCATAGCCACTAACTACAAGACAAAATACTCAAATTAGTTTTTTCTTCCTCTCCATACATGTGAATTTAATGTTTAGGGTTTAAATATGTTTAAGATATATTAATAAAACTAAAATTTATTTCGTAAAAACTAATTTGTCTAACCTTAACATGTATATAAAATAGAAGATGCTGAATCAGAAGTAAAAGCTGCTGAAATTATAAAAAATAGTTGAGTTATGTGAAACTTTACCATTTTAGAGTTGAAGATAACAATAGTAACGTATTTATAAATTTTATTTTTCACTTAAATTTAATTTAAATTACACATTTACAACTAGTTTTTCCAAATAGAAATGGAAAATAATATAATAGAATTTTTTTAAATGTTTTATATAAATAAATAAAATCTTATTATTGGTGAGTTATAGGAGATTGGAGAAAGTAAGAAACAAGTTGATTAGTAATATATCATTCATATCAAAATCAAATGGCCCTATATTTAGATGAAAATAAAAATAAAATATATCTTAAATATTCAATAAAATAAACATTTTAATAAAATTCAATTAAAAATATTCAATTTACAAATTACTTTAAATTTAATTAAGTTTTTTAGTTTGTCTTATAGTTTCTTTTATTGGTCATTTTTATAGTTTTTTACAATAAACTTATGACTTTTACTTCATGCACTCTCCCATTTTGACCTGCACCCTACAATTTAGTGAAATAATTAAATTGTTCTTCGTTCGTTTTTTTCTTACTACATTCTATCATCATTATTGTTGTTATTATATCATCATCGATGTAGAGGAAGAAGAGAAGGAGAATATTGTAATTAGAAGAGGAAAAAAAAATCATTATGAAAAGCTTCTTTGATAAAAACTCATTCTGGAAAACGTATTATATGTTCTAGAAAGAACATTCTGAAAGATATTATTTACATTTTGAAAAGTTTGTTTCAAAAAAATTCTCTAATAGAGAGCTTGTTCCGAAATATATTTTATAAGTTTTGAAAATTTTATTTCAAAAAAATATATTATGAAAATATTATTATGCTCCATAATGTATTCTATAAATTCCAAAAACTATGTTCTAGAAAAAAAATTGGAACTAATAATCTAGAAGTCACTTTAAAAAAAAGTCAATTTGAAAATTGTTGAAGTGCAGGTTCAAAATGAGAGGTGCAGAAAGTAAAAGCCATATCTTATGAACAAACATTGATCCACCTTTAAAAAAATGTTTCGATTTTTCTCCCTGCACCGCAACTTCCTCCACCCTATCATTTTCGAAAAAGATCATTTTATCCCTTTTAAAAATGTCTTCTGATTTATTCTTTTTGAAATATTTCCAGAACATACTTTTACAGAATATATTTTATAAATTTTGGATTTACCATTTTGGAAAAAAAAATGTGTTTTGAAAAGAATATTTCAAAATGGTTTTATGGCTTCTGTATTTCCTATTCCGAAACGCTTATAGAATATTTATTTAGAAAATACCTTTTGTTTACGGAATTTCTATTCCATAATCATCTAAAATTATCAAGGATAATTCTGGTGTTTCAAAGGATGTAAGGGTGCAGGAAGAAAAATGTGGGGTGCAGGAAGAAATACTCAAATTGATTGGTTCCTTCATTGTGTGAACTCTGCACGCTGTTGCTAATGCTTTCACCACATTCAATGTCTAAAATCTTTGGAGGAACCAATTGCCATAAATGGGATATGTAAAGCCCATACCTTCAAAATTGATAGCCTACTATTTCTGCTACAATTAAAATGCATTTTTTTATTTGACACTATCAACAAATGCCACTGTTTATATAAGTTTTTGGATAAGGTCAATTTTGTGCATTTATTTACTCCTTTAAAAGAGGAGAAGAGGTGTAAGTTACTTCGAATTAATTGGAAAAATACAGAATATCTGAAGTACACAAGGTTGCATTGTGTAAATGGTCTGGAAAGATGATATTAAAAGTTAGTTCAACAAATTTTCACTTTATTTCATTTTCAATTTTTTTTCTCCCTTCGATTTTGTATTAGTATTTATAACTGACTGGTTAACGGTATGTATTATCTTAATTGTTTGTTGTAGAATTCAAATATTTTTTTATTGTCATAGATTAATATTTTAATCCAGATTTGATCTGTACTCTTGAAATTGTCACATAGAATTGGTCATGAATAAAAATTGGAGTTGGTAAGTATAGTCCTAATTGTAGTCTTACTTTGAGTATATGTGACATGATAATAAAAATATTATTCAATAAAATATCTTTTTAATACAAATTCAATTAAAAATATTAAATTTATAAGACACTTAAATTTAATACTGAATTCCCGAATAAAACAAAATGTGGCACCAAAGGTGAAGAACAGTGTTGATGTGTTTCATTTCAGGTTCCAATTTCAACCGTTGGTAGACTTTCTATCTCACAAGAAATGACAACATTGAGGGAACCCTTAACAAAAAAAAGTAATGGGCCCTAATATTTTCAAATCAATCATTTAATAGCCCCATTAATTATTTTAATTACACATTTTTTTTATCATAAATAGACACTTTTTGATAAAGTAGGAATAAGTTTTATATTAATGGCAAGTATTTGTATTCATCACAAACCCTCTTTTTCCTAGGATGCTAAGCGCGTACTTCACAACTGCCCTACAGCGCGTCACTTCTCCATCTTTGTTTAAAGGTAAAACACCACCTGTTGAACATGTCTTACGGTTACACTCTACCCAATCTTTATAAACAGTACACAGACATTACACGACTCACAATTTATTTTTTCATACATAATGTTTTGGTGTTTTCTACTATTATTGATTTCTCATTTAAAATTTTAACCTATTATATTTAAGTTGGGTATGTTAATTACAGTGATTCATGTTAAAAACTATGGTTTGAAAGAAAAGCAAGATGAAAAAAGTATATATCATGCTAAAAATCCTTAAAGCGTTGAAAACTAAGGAGAAAAAAAAAAGCTTTGAAGCTTGAACCATAAATGATGAGAAGGTTTTCCCGTGAATGAGACGGGTAATGGCATCTGCATGAAAAAACTGATCCACTGTGAGGGAATAATGGTAAATCATTATTGGACTAACAATATGAAACACATAGCAGGTCTTTGTTGGAACAAAAATTCAAATTACATGAATAAATGAAATTAAGGAGAAGAAAGCAAAGTGAATTGAAGGGTAAAAAATGACAAGAAAATGCAAGTATTTAGTTACAAGCCTGCCTGTTTGTAGGGTAGTATATCCCTCCCTAAATTAGCTGATTATCCATCAAATGCTAGTTAACACAAACTTGACCACAAAATTACAAAGCACAAAACACCCCATACATATGAAAATATACTATGTCATCTTTAATATACCACACGAAGCTAATCAGAGTCATTAGCAGTTGGCTAAATCATTGCATCGAATCTACGTTCTTGCTCAGCTCCTCCAGCTTCTTCATCCTCAATCTTTCACTTTCACTCACCAACTGAACAAAACAACAATATCTCACGTTACAATACCACAAAATTATCATCTATTCAAACCCAAATGCAAATCACTCGCAACATCACACTAACCTCCATTAACTTGGTGATTAGCTGTACTTTTTCCCTGTTCTTTTCATTAAAAGATTCAAGAGCGTCTTTGTATTCTTTCTCCTGAAAAACATTAGGAACCAGATTTCAATGCTGTCCTCAATCAAATCTCACTTCCCGTATAATTCAACGACTATAAATGGTTTCTGAGAAATTCAATTATGTTCACCTTCTTCTGGCAGGCATGACCTAGTGGCTTTAATTCTTTGTTTACGGAATCGATCCTTTTTCGAACAAGTGCAACTTCTTTCCTCATTGGATCTGCCAGAGCTTCCAGTTCCTGATATTCCACAAATTAAACAAAGTTTGGGATTATTCAATTACACATCAATTTGCGTATAAATGACAAAATTGTAAAAGCTATAAACGAATAATAAATAACTATACCAACTTTCAGCATGAATTATTATTGTCAGTTGTTTATTAAAACAAATATTAAAAAAAATTGATATAGTGCTCAAGGAACACAGTGGCCAAAGAAATCGTAGAAAGAAAATATATGAAATATTTTTTTTCATAGCCCGACACGGCTATCTGACAAGAATATATTCAAGGGAACAACAAAGTTCAAATTTTGAATTCTTTTCCTCAAAAAACACATCGGAAAATAAAAAAGAGAACGTTTTGGGGCTGAAAACCCACTTTGTCGTGAACAAAAACAACAGATCGGGCATGTCCAAGAGCTCTAGATGTTCTCCAAGCCTCTGTTATTCTCCTTGTTACAACATAACTCGATTTAATACAAAAATCACCCAAAAATATGAAAAAGACCAAAGCTGTTTCGCTCAAGTGCTTCTTGACTTGATAAATAAACCAACACAACCTCGTTAAAAACACAATTTTCCCATGCAAGGCTGTAGCAAAATTGTTGCTAAAAGGCCACAAATACTGTTCTGTTTTAAGTCCTGAATTGATTCTTGGTACCTTGGCTAGGTCAAAATTGTTTAAAAAAAGCAAGATTTTTAAGGAGATAAGGGGTTCAGATGAGTTATGAACAAACAAAACAAGGTTACCCAGTTAAGTAAAACTGAAAATTGAGAAAAAAGGTAGTAATTTGGAAAAGAGATGGTGTGAGAGGGTGAGATACCTCACGAATGGTGGCAAGACGCTTGGTTTCTTCCTCAACACGACCCAACTGAAGCTGAACCTTTTCTCTGACCTCCATCTTCTTCCTTTCAATCTCTTCCTCCTTGGCCCTGAAGGTGGAGAGAGCAGACCTGGACATCTCCTCATCTTCCTTCGACAAATGGCTGCTGAAGCTTAGGCTCCCCGAATTCTGCACTACCAACTGGTTGTTGTTGTTGCTCTGTTGCTCACTCTGCATCCTGTCCAACTCTAAACACAAACCTTTCTTCTTCCTTCAAAATTTTCTCTGCGTTATCCCTTTCTTTCCTCTTTCCTCTCTCTCTCTCTCTCTCTCTGGCTGCTCTTTTTCTTTTCTGCTTTCTCTTTTTTGTTTTTGTGCTTTGTTGGCCTAGAAATGATGAGGTTGCAGAGGTGTGGTGCTTCCCCTGTTGCGAGTGCGCGTCTTATGTAGTAGAGTGGAATGTTATCTGGGAGGGTTGCCCTTTGTTTAAGGCCTTTCTGGCGTCAAACCTCCTCACCTTACCCCTTTTGCCTTTATGGACCAAACATTTACTTTCAATTTCTAAATTAATGCAAAATCTCCAACGTTCGTATCTGGATAACAAATAAAATATCAAATGAATTTAATTTCTACAACAATCATTTTAACTTTTACAACAACCCAAACCATGTTCAATCAAATTATTCTCCTTTCAACAGTAACTATTTTTTACGGACACAGTACACGTTATTTATATTATTTTTACAAACAGTTTTTTATGCTTTTCTATCACATCATACATTTCTTACTCTATTGTTTTTATTTTGTCGTTAAAATTTAGAAACACCTGTCACCTTTGGTCTTTTCTTCGTAGCTAAACAAAGCATGATAATAAAATATTACTGAAGGATTTGTGGGTGACCTGTTCCAACTTACTCTCTTTCGTCACAGCTTGGCCTACCCTTTTGAAACCCCAAATAAACATGACAAAGAAAAAAATAAAAAAAGACAAAGATTACAAAAGCAGAAGCTGATCCGGCCCAACTGCCAGACAATCACTGATGATAAAGAGGAAGTGCTCTTCAACTTTACTGAAACAAAGATTGTTGCCTTTGCTTTGGTTTATTTATATCAATCAATTAATCCCTCACCTCACCAATCTCAAATACTACTACAATAGTAGAACTGAACAACCTTGGAGTTTGAGCATGGACTTCCTTCTCACACATTCTTTCTAGAAATCACTTCAAATTTCTTCCTCAACATAAATGCACAAGTTGCTGTCAATTTATTTTAACAAAATGGCTACACAACCTGCACTAATCTTTCCTTCATGCCCTGTCACTTCCTTATACAAGGTGGAACATTTCATGCATCTCTCATGCCTATGCTAATAATTCTTTATTATCTATAATCACAGGTAACATCAAAATTATTAATTTTTCTTTTCACCCCTTAAATTGTTAACAATAAAGTTTATTATGTTTATCATTCACAATAAAATCCTGTGTCCTAAATCCAGCTTTTAAGAATGTTGAATATTCGTAAGAAAAAAACATCTCTATTATTTTTCAGGTATGGTTTGAGTCAATTGAACCCAAATCATAAGCGGCACAATAATATATATGAGTGAATTTGACTTTCTCTAAATAAACATTCAAAGAAAAAAGGGAATTCAAACCTTAGTTGTTTTTTTTTTCTCAACTGTGACGGTACATGTAAAGAAATGGTTCCCTACATGAGTAAAAAAAGTATGAAGATTGACAACAATATCGTACTTCAAGACTTGCTCCATTACATTCTTTTTAAATTGCTATTGTTTGACCATTAATGTTTCATGACAACTACTTTTCCTCTAACAAAAGGTTTTAAATTTGTAACTGTTGCGAGTATTCTTTCTCAATTGGCGGCACCCGGCATCGATTATACTTTTATGATTCTTCTTTGTTTTCTCAATCGCCATGTTGCTTGCAAGATGTTACTGCAACCAAGTGGATAATATTTTTGGAGCGGCTACCAATTTCAACACCAATTTCTTGCAAGAGATAAACTAAGAAAGTAAAGTAAGTCAGAGTTTTTTTATTGTGAGAATCCATAAACTTATTTTAAATATATATAGAAAAAATGGTAGTATATACAATTTAAACAATATTCCTGAATATATGTGATTGAATTTGTCTGTGAGGGTAAGTGTTGTCACAGAGAAGAGATTGAGAAATCTCTTACAGCCAGAATTTTTGTTGACAGCGCAGTAACCAGTTCTTACAGCGACGAGGTTGCTTTCGAGTGTTTCTCGTTTTCTGCTCTGATGTGTTCACATGTGAAATGCATGTGAGCGGAAAAGGATCTGTGTTCATAGATAAGGTTTTGTATTGTTATCTGTTTGGGTTGGTAAACTGAAATTTTCAACTAACTCTGTCCTTCTCTCTTTTCACTCATTCATGTGGCGTCTACTGGTCGAGAAAATTCAGAAAGAGATTAACTGCATTACAAAAGTATGATGAGTTGCATAAGCGTGTGCATGAGAATGAGATAGCTCTATATATCTTCAATTTCAAGCAATCTTCGCCAGGTTTACAATGCAATATTTCTGTAAGTATGGTTACAGACTGAGCCTGAAAATTGCATGGTGTTCAAAACTCGAGATGTGATTGTTAGTGTCAATAACTACATTCAAAGATTATTCATTTTGAAGTTTGATTACTTTATAACTTTTTGCTTAAAAGAACATCTTACTGTATATATTATGAGTTATATTTGGCATTCACAGAAATAAACTATATGTTGATATATAGTAGAGATATTTTTTTATCTTTTCCTACTATTTAAACTAATATTCAATCAAATTAATAAAATAAAACTATAATACATTACCAATATATCTTACAGTTTTTCACAAGTAGTTATAAAATCTTTTTATGTATTTATTTGATCATTATTTTTTATCAGCAAAAAAATTAATTAAATATAATATGAAATACATAGAAAGGTACTTCAACTCTTATATAAAAGAGGTCATACTATTCAGACTTCCTACCTATATTGTCATAGACACCAACAATTACAAATAATACATAACGTTTTGTGCTATATGACAACCTAAAGATATCATCATTAGTTTCCTCACATATTTGCTACAAGAATTTACACTATTATGTATTTCAATATTTGATGTGATGTTATACTCTACCCGTTGTCAATGGCGGACTTCTTTGATTGTTTTTGAGATAAGAAATTGTGGGTAGTTTGGGATAAGTTGAAGAGTGGGGCTCTATCTTTTTTTTTTCTTTTTTTTTTTGGTATAGGAATTGAGTCACGTCTTAAATGATCCATATTTATTTATTGTTTCTTGCTGGTAAAAAAAATATAACAACAACAAATTATCATATATCTAGGATTATGTCAAAAAAAAGTTCATACCTAAAGTTTAATCATGATATTTTTATAATTATTTCAATCTAAAAGTAGAAGTATAAATATTTTTTGTTTAAAAAACCTACATATACAATTTTTTATTCCATTCTAGTGACATCTTTTCTTTTTATATTCTCGTTCATTATTATGAAATGATGAATTGAGTTTCTATAATATTTTGAATAATAACTTTTTTTTATCAATAAATAATAAATTAGATAAATTGAGATATTTAAGGAAGAAATTATCACACATAAACCCACAAAAAATCAAGGCTAAAAAATTCATATTGATCCTCATGACAAAAGCTCACACTAACGTACATTTACCACGTTCCTACCAAAAAATCTTAGCTTTAACCCACACACAAAAGTCATCAACATAAGATAATTAACAACTCAAGATAGTGATCCATTTTTCCCATTAGGTGGCTGCCATCAATATTTTGGATGATAATAAAGTATTTTCTCTCTAGCAACACCTACCTAATATTTGGGAAATTCTTTTCCTAACTCGTACGTGTTTTAGTTAGTCTTATTGTAACCGGTTTTCTGAAATTATGTGTACGAATATCCTAACCATTTTTTTAGTCTTACTTCTATTTGTCTAAATCTTATACAAACTAACTCAAGTGCATCAAAAGCATGTCTTTCTTACACAAATATGATTCTCTCGATGGAAAGTTATCTTTCCCTTTATTCTTGTTGTTTACTAGATTTGGTTATTTAGGAATTATAATTGATGATTGGGTTTTTGTTACATCTTGTTACAGAACCATGATAAAAATAATCTCGCTAATAAAGTAATTCAAATATTTATATCTATATCGAAATACAATAAATCTAATTATAAAATTATATGTACAAATTTTCATATGTTTTGGAAACAACAAAATCTCGATATTTTGATATTTCGTAAAATGGTTTAGCTTTTTAAAAAAAAAACAATTCTTAGAATTGAGAAAAATATAAAAAAAACTAATAAAACCAAAATTCTCTTAAACGAATATTTCTAATAATGTGAGTATTTTAGGGTATTTCACGAGACATTCAATAATCTTTCTTGTCATTGTAGTTAACAAAACATTTATATTCCACATACAATTTCTTTTGATTAGTAATATCTTTTTTGTTTAAATTTCTTTAGTCACAACTCTTTACACTACTACTTTTTTATCAGCAATTAGTTTTTTAACTGTATATAATTTGCATAAGAAAAAATAATGTTTCAAATTAAACTTACAATTAAATTTTCTTTCGAAAAAACAATCTGGTAGTAATTTATGCATCACCTATTGTAAAAACCACGTATTCAATATTATAACTAGAAAGCTATTAATAAATACCACAAACACAGTAGTGCAATACCCTATTAGTTTTCATTTTTTTAATCTTTTTTCTTATCGTTTCAAATTAATAAGAGGAAGAAATGAAAGAAAAGAAAGAATAAACAAATTTGAATAGATTGTTAATTAAATTGTTTCGGGGGAAAGAAATAGAAAAAAAAAGTATGTGTATTTAAAAAAGAGTTATTTATTCCTATTTTCATTTATCTCATTCACATTTCTCTTTCTTCTCTCTACGAACATGAAATGTCTTCTGATAATTGAAACAAAGGAAATAGTATAGAATGAAAAATATATATAAACTGAGTAAAGGTTCCATCGATGGAAAGTGATATGTATATATATCCAGCTTTTACTTTAAAGTAACATGCGCCGAAAAACACTGACAAAGTTAGGTTATAGATTTAATTTGTTAAAATGATAGTATATAACGTCATCACTATTATCATCATCATCATATATATTATTATTATTATTATTATTATTATTATTATTGTTATTATTATATTTGTCCTCCATATTTGATTTACTATTGCGGCCATTATATGGTGGTGATATTGCCATGAGAATGCTCTTTTGTTATTTTGGTGGAGCCATGGCAATGTCAGAAATCAGAATGATGCAAATCACTGTTGGTATAATAACTGACAACTGTTTTGTTAAATATCATAATGCAGTCATTAATTTGTTCTCGTTACTGCTTGCTTCTTCATCCCATTATGCTGCTATTGTTGCCATCACCTCCTCACTCCCATAACTACATTATTCTACTAAATTGTTTAAAAAGCTAAGATAAATCTGTTAAAACTTACACACGCACCAAGTTGTTTGAAATACAATCTTGATTCACTTAAGTTTTATTTGGATGGGAGACACTAGAAAAAAAAAGTTAAATTGTTCAGAATATGAGAAAGTGAAAAACTAGGAAAAAGTTTAAAAACAATTTAATTGATATGATATAATAATTTGTATATATATTAATAATATTTTGAGAAAATAATGTGTAGAATAAGCTTGTTTTTTTTAAATAATAACGAAAGAGGATGCATCAAAACCCTAATCATGTTCATCTTTTGATAAGACTCTTTGCTATAATACCTTGAGTTTAGAAGGCTGGGTTAGATAATCAGAAATATATTGATTGTCCAAATTATTCAAACAAAGAAAAAAAAAATCAAAACATTTAAAATTCTCAAAGCCAAATCTATAGCTAGTATAGCATATATGATCAAAATCATCATCTTGACAACCACAAAGAAACAAAAATGCTCGAACCCATCTCAACAAATATCATTAAATACATGTCAGGGACTTAAAGTAACAAATAAATAAACAATAATTAAACCAAATAAAATATTATTAACAGTCCACACTATTATATTAAATCAAGATTAACCTTAGAAATCGTGTTAATTGAGGTCTTCTTCAAATGATACCCTTATTCAACTTTATAAATATGTTGGCTCTATAAATATCTTGACGCCACCACATTTTTTTTTTTTGACGCCACCACGTAAAATTTATTTTTCTATATATAGTATCAAATTCTTCAATCACCAAATATTGATTTTAACGTTGAAGAATTTTTTACATATATTTTCTTCATTTCCAAATGAAAACAAGTATGATAATTAGATCAACAAAATAAAGACAGATATACCTTTTAAGTTTCACAAATAATATATGTAGGCTAAAATCGAGAGCTATGTATAAGAAATAACCGAGAGATTATGCCAAAAAATGTATAAAAGAATAAAGCTAAAATATATATTATTATTATAACAAGACCCAATTAGATAAAAGTTTGTGTTAGGGGGTGCGTAAATAATAAAACGGTGTAGAAAGAAAGAAAGTCCAAAGGTAAAGTGTAAACCCATTAAGAAAACTGTATAAATAGGAGGTCAACACAAGAGGTAAGCCGAGAGCATCCAGTCCGAGGAGAAGACGAGAGCATCCAGCCCCAAGAATAGACGAGAGAGCATTCAGTCCGAGGAGAAACCAAGAGTATCCAGCCCAAGGAATAGTCGAGAGAGTCTAGCCCAAGGAGAAACCGAGAGAGCCCAACCTGAGGAGTAACTTAGAGAAGTTCAAGATTGGAAGATCCATGAAAGAAGTTAGTTTTGTCAACTTGTTCCAATGTTCCCGGTCATTGTTGTAAGAAAAATATATATTTTATTGTGATTATTGTTATTTTAATCTTTGAAAATATAAGGTGTCATTAATTTAATTTATAAAAATATAACAAATTTAAAATGAAAGATCTAAAGTTAGTTCTTTCATTACTGGCATTCTGGTAGGTTAAATAAATCATTTTGTGTGAAAAATACCTTTAGTTGTAATATTTTAAAATTTAAAAATAGATCATAGAATATATAGGACATTCTAATGAACGTCTCTAAACTTTAAACGTCTAAAAACTGTAACTAAAATTAAAGATTTAGTCAGATACAAGACAAATTGTTGTATGCGAAGTGTTTTTTCAATGGTAGAGTTCTCTCTTCCTTCTCCTTTTGTTTATCATTCGACACATAAACAATATATATAATATTGTACTGAAAATACATAAGCCAACGAAATCCTTCTTGCTGAAAGTAATAAGACAGATTACATAAAATAATAATAATAATTAAGCCAAATAGTTTTAGTTATAATATTTTATGGTTCCTGCAACTATATCAATTCACATGATTATCTTCACGTACTTTTTGTTTAAAGATTTTGTAAACACAGCTAGTAATTTTGATGAATAATAACTTTATGTTTTCATTGTAATTAATAATACTTACAAATTAAGATAAGGTATAATTGAATTGGTTTAGATTGAGCAAGTAGGCAAATTTTGTGTAAACTGTACTACCTTTTTTCTATTAAGTTGTTTGTATAAAAAGTATTACTAGCAAACAAAACAGTAATTTTCAATTTTAGAAGCAAAGTTATCGTAAACCCAAAAACAAAACTATAAACTTACAACCTAACTTTGTTTGGAAGTTAGAAGAGAATGACCAAGTCACGATTTCACGGGTATATGAATACGCGAATGAGTCTAACGTTTGAGCTGAAGGAGAGCATAGAAAGAAGAACACACAGGTTTAGTATTAGTATTAGTGTATTCCTCAACAAAAATTAAGGAAGACGTGAAGGTTAAGGCAACGTTGTTGTGTTGTAAACTTTTGACAAGTATTGCACCCTTTCTTCTTTCTTTCCAATTCTCATATCATATTGGTCTCCAAACACAGAATAATCCTTATTCTTTTTTTCACTTTTATTTTGAATTATTTTTAGTTTTGTTTTTCTTTTGCCATGATTGAATCATGTCTACTTTAGATCTTTGTAATTTTGGTATATAGAACTTTACACGTCCAAAACCAATATTAATCACACTCCTCATCAATCTCTTAACTCTCTTTCTTTCTCGAGGTTGGCGTGGGGGACCATTAACGTACTCTTTTTCTTTTCCAACACGAAATTCTTAAATGAGAAAACAAAAACATAGAACAAGGAATCTTCAAGTAGAGACCACTTCTCTCATGGTGGATGCCCAAACACTAGTTTGGATCATGGGATATTTCAGCTAAATAAATTTAATTTATTTAATTTATTAATTAGCCACTAAAGTAGAAAAAGTTTACCACCAACCCACCAATAATGAAGAAAGCAAAATATTGAGGCTATTAAACACCTAATGCCTACGTAAGCAATTTTTATTCTTTAAAAAAGAGCGCGCGCGTTTTTATATTTCTCTACAAAGGAATCAATTTGGATTCTTTTATACATTCAATAGTGTTAACATTAAATCATTTTAATTACTCGTATTTTACATCACATCACCTTTCTCAGAAACCATGTCTTGTAGTTTCAAAAATTGCAGACGATCCATTTTTAGTATTATTATAACTTTGAATATCGGCGATGAATATGACTACATAAACAATCTTTAGGACTAGGATTAAGGAGATAAAAAAAACTTTTATTTATGCTCTTTATCGTTAAAAAATCCATTTTCATTTTCTTAGACTCAGTATGGAAAACAAATTCCAACAAACGTATATATATAGAAGAAAATGAGGTAAAAATATTTTTTTAATAAATTATAAATAACTTACATACCTTAATTGTATAAAATTTTAAATATGAGAAGCTCTAAGAGGATTGGAATGAATAATTAATTGGTTTTTAACTTATATAAAATAAAATTATTTTCTTTTTTGTTCTAGGGTTATATTTTGAAAATTTTCTTTAAGCTATAAATAATTAAATATGTCATGCTCTAAGACTAGTGCTCATGTTAGAATTTTAACAAAAATGTAATTAATCATCATGTAGAGATGAGCCTCAAAGTTTTCAAATTCTCGATATAGTTGGCAGTTTAATAAATATGTATCAAAGGTTGATAATGATGAGTGGGTCTAGTTCAGGTTCTGTCAAAGAAAAAGTCTAATTCAGGTTTCATTTCAGCAACAGAAGAATGAAAACATGATGTTATCTCGATAGAGTTGAAAGCTAGAGGCCAAAACATAGAAATCCAAAATTAACTGGGATATTAAAAAGAAAAACATACAATGAATGCAGTTAATCATATTTAATTTATATAATATTGTTCTTATAACTGTATAATTAATTGATTTCTTTTCTTTGATTATATTCTCCTTTGTTTCACTTTGTCATCTAACATTTAAGCTTTTGATTCTTGGTTAAAAGTGCATTCATAAAAAGTTTTAAACGTTCAAAATATTTACTTGTGTAATAAATATTATAATAATATATTTTTATTTTAGTGATCGTAACTAGTATTGGATATCCGGATATTTTGAAATTTAAGATTAAATATTATTAGGTTTCTAAGAGTACAAATATTAAGTATCACAGTTTCGTTAAAACGCAAGAACAGAAAAGAAAGCACTGAATAATTTTACATTTAGTATATAGAGGTATGGAAGAAAGTGTGAAGGAGATGAAAGTATGAGTTTATGTGAGCCTTTCTTTCCACTCTGTATCACTGAGAAGCACACAAGAGTGTTGCTTTCCGTAGCCGTTGGGTTTTTGGATTTAGGTGGCTATTACGTTACGGCCATGACAACTGTTTTCGAAAGATTCTCTTCAGTTCACATATTTCTATTTTTCTTTTCTTTCCACTTTTTTTATCCATTATTATAATACTAGCTATAGCCTTGTACACTTGATCTTTATGCAGCCAAAATCCACCCATTTTAGACCATTGCACACTAAAGACAGAATATGATGAATTCTCCAGATTTTCACTAAAGACAGAATATGATGAATTCTCTAGAGTTTCACTAAAGACAGAATTTTAACCTAAATAGTACTGATTTTTACATGACAGTGAAGTTTGAGTTCGTAAAAATGTTGTGTGCAAGTGAGTTTTATTTTATTTTTTATATTATGAAACAATTAGATGCAATCTTGTATGTCATTTTAAAAGTATATGAAAGTTAAACATTTTAACTTTAGTTAAATGATATTAAAAAAATCATATCTTTAGTGTGTTTGAATTAAACTAATTCCTGAAACATAAATATTTCTCAAAAATAGATAAAATATCAAATACAATTTTCAATAAATTAAATAATATGATATAACATAACTAATTTGATATTTGGATTTCTTAACAGATTAGATTCAATATTCAACTTTTAAGTATAAGGTGGCAACTAAAGATATTATTTTACCTAAGAGTGAAAAGATGTTCAACTTGACCAGTCAAACTAGATGGTTAACCTACCAATCCCCATTGATTCACTTCATTTATAGCCCACCGAAGAATAACTCTAAACAAGTTAAGATATAATTTTTTTAAAAATATAATTTTATTTAAATTTACACTAAAAAAACAATAAAAATCAATTTTAAAGACTAAAAAAATAATTGGTTTCTAAATTAGTTTCTATTATTGTTAAATGGTTTTTAAATTGGTATCTGATTAGCTACTCTTTCTAAATAATTGGTAGTTAAAACCTTGATAGCTAATTAGATACCAATTTAGAAACGATTTAACAATAATAAAAAGTACTTTAGAAATCAACCTTTTTTTAATTTCTAAAATGGTCTCTAATTTAGTCACTATAGCAATTAATTATTTTTTTATTTCTAAATTTGATTTTTATTTCATGATTTTCTTGTAGTGCTTATCTTTAACATTAGTTAATAAAAGATTCAACATATATATAATTTTTTAACCTGGAATATATAAAACAAGAAATGAGTTATTGACAAAAAAGATACTTACCGTAACGATCTATATTTTTTATATAATCACATTACAACTTTCAATATTATTATTTTAATATATTTTTTTATATTATTTAATTCTAAACTTATTCTTTGTCATATATATTTATTTTTTAACTCATCGCATCAAAATATAGAACTTTCATGTCAAAATATCATTTTCCCTTACCATATTTTCAATGATTAGTCTCATCTATGTATGTGTTGGAAAAATACTGTTATGGTTTCACTAGTAATTTCAGTTGAAATGTTTGGGCTAATATTAGGCCCTATAATTCTTCAACATTCAACTCACCATTTGTTCTTTTGAAGAATGGAAACAAATCGGGTCTTTGGGTTGTACTTGCATTGTTTGAAATCTTCTTCCTCTCTTATTTAGTTCAAGCCTTTGTCTCTTCGTCTACTCTGTGGAAACAAAAATCTTCGTCACGACTCATTCTTTAGATAATTAACTAACTATTAAAAGATAAAAAAACAGATAAAATAGTTGATTCATCAATTTGTGGGTCTCTTATATTAACCATAACTTATTAAGTAAGTCAATAGTAAGATTCTTTTTCTATTTATAGTTCTGAATAATTAGTTAGACCGATGTATTGAAATCATGAAAACTAACCAATGTTAAGGGTCGTTTAGTGGATCTAAAAGATTGATTATATGACTCACCAAAACACAAAATAAAACTATATGAAATATTATATGAACAGTACAAGAGTATATACTTATACTTGAAATTGATTACAGTTAAAGCAATATTTTTAAGGAACAGAAAATATCATTTAGGATTCAGGGTGATAGAATAAATCAGTCAAAGCCTATAAAAAAACATTTTTCACTCTTTATAAAGAGGCTCAACTTTAAATGTTCCAACAAAAATATTTAAACACCATCTCAAGATACTTTTTATTAGAACAACTTCTACACCAATTTTTTTTATTTTTTTTTATATTTGGTATGTTAATTTTTTTATCCTATTTATGGTGATACCTAGGTTACTTACTTATCACAGTGCAAATTTTGAAAAAAAATTGTAGTTATAGTTTTAAATATCTTCCACTTGGCTAAAAATTACACAAAACACCACATAAGTTCCAAATTTCAAGGGTATGTTTTTACAACTTTTATGCGAATATTATATTAAAAAAAAATTATTAAATAAAAATTAATTTTAGATATCAAAATAATTAGTTACTAATTGATTAAATTAGAGATCATTTCATAAATTAAAAAACTATTGGTATTTAAAGTAATTTCTATTGTTAATCAAAATTTATAAAATGGTTTCTAAATTGGTATCTAACCATTAAATATCAATGTTTTAGCTACTTACTACTTTATATTCTAAATTAGTCTCTATTAATTTTTTATAGATCAATTTAAAATCTAAAATAAAAATTATTTTATAAATTTTTATTAATAATATAAATCACTTTAAATATGAATAATTTTGTAGTCTCTAAATTAATATTTAATTTAATTAATATAGTAACTATTTTTTTTTCTCTAAATTTAATTACTATTTAATAATTTTCTATGTTAACTTTAACTTGTATTCAAATGAAGATTTTGTTATTCACTCACATCTTTTCTACCATCATCTCACTCGTGTCTTTTCTTTCACTAGTATAATAATTTATATACTAGTAACTTAATTGCTTCATATTCATATGTAAAACAAATATAATTGTAAAAAGGAAAAAAGCTTAAATTTGTTAAATTCATACTTTAAACATTCATTTTATTATGTTTGTCTCTATGTATATTAAAGGATTGTATATTTATTAATAGTAGCTTTTTTATTCTCTCTCAAATTGAGGGACTATGTACATGTATGATCATTTAGTTGGTAAAAAAAAAAGTGGCATTCTAAAAAGTGTTGAAGTGTATCACAAACAAACAATTATAAGTAGTTAAAGCTCTTAAGTGATGCAACATGGTTTTACATAAGATCCCTACTATTGTTGGCAATATAGAAGAAGTAGTAAAATAGGGAAGGACCACCATGTTTATTGAGTCAATAAAAATATGGAGTGGCTTGTTTTGGTGAAATACAAGTATACAAATAATTATTACAGGTTGAGTGAAGAGTTTCTTCCCAAATTAGAGTTGGTTGGAACAACCTATGTATGTATGTATCATGGTCCTACATCCTATGGTACCACTTCATGGTGATTATGATTTGTCGCCAAGAACCTTAGACGCCAAAACATTGTCACGTGGGACATCACACTCAAATCACCCCTTTGCCGTACGCTCATCTCACACTTCATTTTCATTTTGGGCCCCACTCTCTGCGGCCCAGCCCAACTCCATTTTCTCAACGGGCTTCCTATGGAATTCCCACTTCCACTTCCACTTATTCTTATTCATCACCTTATCTAAAAGAAGTTAATAATCTTCTATATATGGCCATTTATGATTAGGATTCCATTCACCTTTTAATGATTACTCACTAAAATAGAATTCTGTTAGAAAAATCATTACTTTAATAAATAATATGTTAATCAACACATAAAAAGTATTAATAAAACAACATACCTATATAGGATGAGTGACCTTAATTGGGCCATTCAATGGGTATGTCCAGGCATTAATCCATATAAGGCTAATTATTAGCTTATATATATATATATATATATATATATATAATTCATTTTTTAAAATAAATCACTTCAACTTCCTATTTATTTTACATTTTTTTATAAAACAGTTTTCTATTTTTCGAACTTTAATTTATTTACAAAACTGACTAAAGTTACCTTATTGCAAATTTTAATTATTTATAAAGGTTCTGACTTCTGACTATATTATCTCCTATACATTATTAAAACTACATTCCATTTGTTTTTGTTGCAATTAAATATCTCTAAACTGGTAAAACACTTGATTGTAAAAAATGACATGATAAAAAAATAAGATAATATTAAAATAAAATGAGTAATATCAATAAAAATATTATTAATAAAAAAATGAAAAAAAAAACTTGATCACACAAGTTATCAATAGTTAAATAAATAAATTTGAATTTATTCTCATTATTTAAAATTATATTTTAAAAAGAATTATATTCCATATTATTAGCAGTTCAAGTGGTTCAATTTTTATTACAACAAATTTAAAATAGAATTTTATTTTATGTACGATATAATAAATTATCTTTTTTATGTTGCTATAGTGTTATTGTACAAAATTTTATTTGATAATTTATTTTTATAGTACAATAAAGGGGCTTACTTATAATGTACTTTTAAGGTAGAAGAAATTTCATGTATTGCATAACAAAGGAATGTTTGTATAATACAAAAAAATCTAAAATAAGAATATTTTGTTGGAATTTTATATGAAAATGAATATTTTGAATTAAAATTATTTATTTACAAAGTTTGTAAAAGTGTAAAATAAAAGGGTTGGTAGAGTGCTTTAGCTTGTTTTGAATGTTTTGTGTTTTATTTAATGTGTGCACATAACTGTGTTTGATAAATTTTCATCAATAATTATAATTAAGATAACGATTATAATTAAGAAAACGATAAGTTAGTCTCATTTTATTGAATAAAATGTAAAGACCATGACTAAGATTACTAAAAAAAGAACATTTACAAGTAGATTAACGTTAGAAAAAATATAAGATTTTTTTTTTATTTAAAAATAAATTATTACACTAAAGGCCCATGAAATTTTGTAAAATTGCGCTTTCTTTTATCTCACACTTACTTTTTTATTTATTTTGAAAACATTAAACGTGCACTCTTTTATTACACTAACCCTTACTTGTTTGAAAAACATTATATAAGAAAAATCTTTTATTACACTAACCCTTACTTGTTTGAAAAACATTATATAAGAAAAATCTTTTATTACACTAACCCTTACTTGTTTGAAAAAATTATATAAGAAAAATTAATGATAGTTATAAAAATAGACGTTAGTATATTTTCACTAAAGTTCACAAATGATTAATATAATTTAACTTAAAAAATTATATTAGTTTTTATAATTATTTTAATTTTATTTAATAAATGTTTAATTAAGTGTAGAAAAATTATATTATTTTATAATTATTTAAAAAAAATACATTACTGTTATAAATTTAATATGTTTCCTAGTAACCAAATAGGTGAAGAGGAAAAAAAAAAGAGTTGAAGAAGATGAGATAGGATAACCCAGTCCTTAAAGCTTGTCTTTGAGGATTTTTAGTATTTATTCTTGTCTTTTATGTCCTGTTTACATCTGCGGATGAGATTGGAGCGAGGATTGGCGAGCGGGTGACTACCTTGTTTGTTTCCACTGTTTTGGAGGTGCCTGTGTGGATGGAGGAGTGGGTGGCTAGCAAATTGCCATCTTCACACAAATGCGCAAATTTGAGATGATTATACGTAGGAACATACATTTTTATGTTGATACCCTTGCAAGCATCACAATTTTCTCAAATTGGGCACTGTGCAAGGAATCAAAGAATTCTGGAAAAGGTAAAATCGATTTTGCATGCAATGTGTAGAGAACTAAAATCGATTTTGGATGGAAAGAAAAATCGATTATTGTTTAGCTTTTAGTCATGAAAATCGATTTTGGAAACTTTGTACTCATGAGAGAATAGATTCTCATGCCTTTATAAAACACCCAAAATCGATTTTGCTTTCTTTAGTGCCATTGAGAATCGATTCTCCTTCAATTTGAATTGCATAGAGAATCGATTCTCCTCGTATTTGAACTACATAGAGAATCAATTCTCTTCCTGTGTTTCTTTTTTTTGTTGGTTTTTTTAATTTTTAAAAAATTATATTTATATTTTCTCTTGCTTTTCAAGTTATATCTTGAGTGGTTGGAGTTGTGTAGTTGAAACCTAAAAAAAATATTTGATAGTACTCCAAACCTAAAAGAAAATATATCATAACTCATTATTTAAATATTTTTAATAAAAAGGGTAAATTTGTAAACTTACATTTTACACATTTAAAAAAATTTATAAATTCTCTTCTAACTATCACATTCCTCACAAATCTCAATAAATCATCCTTACAAATCCATTCTATCATCCCTCAATCCAAACAACCTCACACATTCTCTCTAATCTTCACAAATTCACTCCCTCCCATCCTCACAAATCCCTTCCCCAATCCAAACAGACCCTTAGAAACAATGGTAACGAATAGGAATGTATAGATATGTCTTGGATTAAACAAAGATATGTACATAATTAGAGATGGAAAACTCTACAAACTCAACTTAATTATAAAAAAGCTGAACCGAATTTGATAAGATGTTTAATAAAACTATATTGAATTATATGATTATTTAGATAAATCAAAGCTAAATTATATTCTAATTTGAATAAAATTGAACAATTTGAATTATTAACAATAAGAAATCACTATATAGAAAATAAAAATGTTTTCTTTTCCTTGTATCTATAGTTTTCTTTTATTCTAGTGTGTTGTTATGTTTATATATGAGATTTGAGCTAAATATATTTATTTTTACTACTTTAGTTTTTAGTTTTGTAGTGGAGTATTTTTGTGTGTGAATTATGATCTCGGAAAGTAAGTTAGGATTTCTTTAACTTTGTTCATTCTTTGGATTAATTTTTTGAAGAGTCCTAAAATAGAGGAAAGAAGAGTTAATATATATTTTCATCTCAATTGAATTGAAATTTTGTAGAAGTTGAATATATAAGAACCTAATATACTAGTAGTTGTTTGAAAGGAAAGTTTTTCTTTTGTTGATTATGGATTTGGATACATATACATGCATATGCATGTGTGTGTTTGTTCTTTAATTTGAAGTTGTTTTTTTTAAACCAATTAGTTAATGATATACAAACTTTTAAACCGTTAAGGTTTAAATCCTATATTGTTAACGAGGTTTAAAGTAAAAGTTGATTGAGTCAGTATATTGGTAAAACTTTAAATAAATTAATGTGTTGGTTCGGTTTTGATCTTGAGGGAGTATTTCTTAGCAAGAAATACATTTTTGGTGTTACAACATGTAAAACAAGTGTATTTGATGTTGAATTTATTGGAATGATTAAGTGTTATATAGTTTGATTACATTACATTTTAAATTCTATTTTTGCTTTTTGTATAATTTATTTTAGTTTTTTTTTCTCAAACGGGGATTCTCACTTAGGTAAAAATAAAACAAATTCATGAGATTTTTTCTCTGAAGTTTCCTTGCTTGAGGGACAACTTTTGTTTTAGTGACAATTTTAGTGCTCAAGAGAGAGAGAGAAATTAGTTGCTTAAGCAATCCTCTTTGTTAAAATATGTATAAACAGGGAATTCGTGTTTGTATATTTATTTATAATAGTTTGATGTGTATTTTATGGTATTGTGTATAATTTGAAATGTATTGAGAAATGCATGTGATATGTGATTATAAGATATACACAGTGATGTAGGTTATACGTAGACACCTAGTGTGGTGTTGTGCTCTTTTATGGATGTTTGGCGAGACATACATGAGATAACATTATATAATATGGACAAAATTCATTAAGGAAAATAGATGTATTGATTTAACTGATGATCTGATCACGTAGATTAAGGTGATGAGAAACTAAACAAGGTTCTTATATCAATGCTTTCTATAACAAATGTGAGTAGTCATCATGCCATAAAAAGACGAGGTTTTTTTTACCAACAATGTTTTCAATTAGTCATGTGTTAGTATATGCTACGACATGTTTCATAAAGTCTTTTAGAAGATGTCAAGTGTGACAAATTACTTTGAATCATTAAGATGCACTTGAAGATATTTTTATGTTGAATAAAAGTAATTTAATAGTATTCGTTGTGTTTCTTCTTTAGTGTGAAAAATAGAATTATGCTTTGAGATAAATTTTATCAATTGAGTATTATAAAATAGTAATTTCTTGTTACGAGTATATAAAATGAGTATACAATATAATTGATACCAAAAATAGAAAATTGAAAATTTTGATAGTGAAATGAGAAAAAAATTTGGATGATAAAAATTGTAAATAATAATATTTGAATAAATGTGGTAAAATGCAATCAATGAGTTGGTCCGAAAAATCTATATAAAAAATATAATATAACATTATAGTGTTGTCCATTATTTTAGTGTTGCCAATTTTTATAATCAAACCAAATGCGTGAGGCTTTTGCTTCATGCAACATAAAATTTATGACATGCACTATACCATTTTTTGAAATGTCACAATTGTCTTCGCACGTGTTTTATTTGAAAGGAGGGAGTGTACATGTGTAGGTGTTGGTTGTTAGTTTTCAGTGGTGGTGAAGACAAAGTTTAGCTCCAACAAGGTGCGGTGGAGGTCATTGTGGTGTTTAGAAGCTTGAGTTAGTTCATCCTAGTAAAAAAAAGTGATTAAATATAAGTTTTGGAATTAAATGGCGAGAGATAGAATTTTCAAAATCATTTTTAGAAAACCCTTCTAAAACTAGTAATTTAGAAGATATTCTAAAATTGGATATCCATAATTAAATTGAAAAATAAAATCCATTTTGGAAAGACAATTCGGAAATAAGAATAATGATTCATAAAAAAGATATTGAAAAACAATTTTGTATTCCAAAATCTCTTTAGAAGTTATTATTCCTATTTACAAATGAATTTTCTCAAATGCACCATAAACACCATGAAAGTGAAATTTTAGAATCGAAAATAAATCAAATTAATTTTTACTTTATTTCTTAGTTTCACCCACTTTCATTTCATTGATGTTTAGGAGTGACAAAAAGGTTATAATCTTCCAGCGGACTAACCACTCTTTTGTGTTTTTTTAAAATGTATTTACTTTAATTTATTATATATTATTTAAAAAGACACAATTAATCATGTTAAAACTTGTAAGTCTTATATTTATTATAATAGTTATATTAAGATAATATTGTATATTTCTATATTTCAGTTAATATAATAAAAAATTAATATATTTAAAAATAATTGTATTCTTCTTTTGAAATATGTGCCCATTTTACCATCCTATCAGTGACACAACCTTCATCATCCTTTTGTTTGTTGCTCTCAGGGGAACTTTACTCCTCAGCTTCACTCACATCAAAATCTGGAATGCGTGGTTATGTTACCAGAGACTCAAACCCAGAAGTTACTTTTGCTTCATACGTAGAAATTAAAAACTTGTCAAAACAATTTTATTATAACTCAGTTTTCTGTTCAAAGAAGCGTGTTAGACTTCCTAAATACATAATATGAATATAATATATATATTCCTAATCTCCTTAAAAATACAGTAAAGGGTAAGAGATTTTTAAAATTATAAATATTAACTATTGACTTTGGATATTTGTTATGAAGTTACAAAAAACAGAGTTTATTTAGATTTTAATGGTATTTTTGGTGCAAAACCCTAAGAATCATCATCATTATTATTTTTGGTCAAACGGTATGCAGGCTATCATTATAATATCATACTGATGTGATGATAAATAATGACACCATAAGTAATCTGACAAATTTAGTCCAAATTTTACAAACTTGTTTGTGTGTCTAATAAAATATAGACTTAAAAATGTATCTAGTGCTTAACATGATTTTCATGAAAATATTTGTCACTTTTAAATCTTTTATTTTAAATATGGTTATAATGTTAAAAATAAATTATTAAAAATATATTTTTAAATTAAGATAATTATATTTTTTCAGATACTTAATTTAGTTAAGTGATATATTTTTTATTTAATATAAATAATTTAATTATATAATTTGTTATTTGTTATTTTTAGTACTGTATTTCATTAAAAATAAATAAAATTTATTTATACATTTATAATATATATATATATATATATATATATATTAATATTACAAGTCTGAATGATTGTAAAGACATTTACTTTCTAATATATATCATATATATGATTTTTACCTCTCTAAAGATAAAAGTAACAAAATATGTTTACATTTTTATGAATTCTTGATTAAACATATTTAAATTACATGTAATATTAAAAACAATACTTTATTCCTTTTATTACTCTTTATATAATTTAAAACTAATATAGGATTAATTATTATTACATATATTGTTACTTGTTACTCTTTGTGTACAAAATGATAATTTAAAAATAATCTCTATAAAACATATAATTATTTTAATTTGAATTGTTTTACTTGTTCTTACCATGCTTAATAGTAAGTTGTGCCAAATGATAAATTCAAGTTGAACAATGGAGTCAATTTTTATCATGAATTTTGATAATGATGTTGGAATGTCTACAGAAGATTTTCCATATTCAAGTTAATAAAACTATAAATATATTGTTAATATATTTAATTTTCTATTTTAAATTATTGGACTTTGTTTGTTTGACCCAACTTTCCTTTTCTGTTTCAGCTAGGTCTTAATCTTTTTCTTATATATACACCATGTATTTTACTCTCTAAAATACAAGTGAATAAAAGTTTCTTTTATATTTATTTTTCTCTACAATTAGGGTTCATCAAAATCTCTCTTTCTTCATTACGATTACGTGCGCTACATTAAAGCATCACATCAGACAAGGAATATTCATCTTCATTTACTGTAACATGGTATCAGAGCTCTTCGAATGAAGAGTTCTGCTGCGCTTCTCTCTGATTTTTTTATTTCCCTCTTTGCTGTTCTTCGTTATTTTTTTATTTTTTTTTTGTTCTTTTTCAAAATCTTGATTGGTTTTAAAAATCTTTTAGGCAATGTTTAATGAAAACCCTAGTCTTCATAGTCTTAATAGTAGTCACACTATTACATGCAATTTTTGTGGTAAATATGGTCATAAGGCTGTTTGTTTTTGCAAAGTGGGTTTTCCTTCTGGTAATGTTAAAACCTCAAAGTTTTCTTTTACTAGAAAAGTCTGCACTTTTTGTAATCGTCTTGGCCACACTGTTGACACCTGTTATAAAAAGCATGGGTTCCCTCTTGGCTACAAATTCCCCAATTGGACATCCCAAGCCAATAATATGATTACTACTGACACTTTTTCTGAGCTTTTTCCTAAAGAACAGGATGTAAAGGGGATTCAAATTACATCACAATAGTGTCAATTCCTTACCAACCTTTTGCGTCAGCAAAACCTTGAGGATCCTGCCCCTCACACTCAAATTAATCAAGTCGGCACCATCTCTACGGATGAAATCCCCAATACTGAGCATTCTTCAACAGGTAAGTTTCACTCTTCACTATATTCTATAAAAGAATCTTGGATTATTGATTCTGGTGCCACTGATCATGTTTGTCACAATTTGAACGTTTTTACTACTTATACTAAAATTAAACCTGTCTTAATTAGTCTTCTAAATGACCAAACTGTTTATGCCACATATTCTGGTTTAGTACGTTTTTCTGATCATCTTCATTTACTGTAACATATATATATATATATATATTATATAAAAATAATGAATAAATATAAAGTGTTAAGTAAAGTGAGAAATATTTTATAAAATTATATTTATA
The DNA here is from genome assembly GCF_051622355.1 of Phaseolus vulgaris. Lineage (NCBI taxonomy): Eukaryota > Viridiplantae > Streptophyta > Magnoliopsida > Fabales > Fabaceae > Phaseolus > Phaseolus vulgaris. The sequence continues at coordinate 48,427,563 of NC_143498.1, forward strand.
AACTTATGAGTCTATTTTTTTTTTATAATCCATAATATGTATAAACAACCGTATTAGGTATAAACAATAATATAAAATTTTACAGTAAAGTTGAGTTAGGTTTGTAAAATTATTTTTCCAATATCAACATAATATAAGATATTATAAGTGATTAATATTTATGGCATGTAATGGATTATAATTATAAGTTAAATTTTTAATATTAAATTATAATTAATAATAAAGTATAAAATTAATGATTAAAAAACTAAAATAAAAAAAAAACAAATATTTTTACACTAACTAAGAGCAGATTGCATAAATTTAAAAGATATTGAAAAAAAAAGTTGAAGTAAAATAAATAAAAAAATGAAAATGAAAGAAAAAATAAAAATAAAAAGCCCTTGTCTCGATGTAAGATGTCACGTGATATGGATGGTGAGAGGTGGCGTGCGGGCGTGCCTCTCTTTATCCAACAAAAAATGTTAAAAAAGAGAGAAAGAGAGTAAATAGAAAAATGGGACCCACGTGTCAGAACTCTCATCTACTGTCACATATTTCAGTTCTCAGTTTGAGACATGTGAATCAATCTTATTGCTTCTTTTTTTTTTTTTTTTTTTCATTTTCTTTTTTTCTTATACCGACGAATCAGGTTACCTGGCCTCTGTCTTCAAGGGACCCCCTCCCTAGATTCCTACATACCCAACCAAGTTTCCTATAAATTAACCCACTTTCACATTTCCAATACTTATCTTTAGGTCAAATACTAAAACAAAACTCATTCAATATCATATTTTTGGGAAAAAATTAATCTTTTATATAAATCATTTTATAACTATAATAAATTTAGCTTGTTTATTTCCTTATACATTCTTATTAAATATATGATTATATAAGTTGCAATTAAATAATTAAAATAAATAAATAAATTGATTGTTTTTCCGTGTATTCTTCTTCAAATATCTTGTTGAGAAAGTATTTAACATTAGCCAAAGTGTCCAAAAATATTGGAGATAAAGTTTATTGGAAGTTGTTGAAAGATAAAAGTTGATTCAACATGGACAGTATATATCATCCAAGTAATGTCTCCCTTTATAAATGGGGTCTTAGAGCATATATAATGGGTCCTACTAGGAACCATCCAAAAATCTTAATTTCATTTTAAATAAATTAATTTTAGTGTACCACTTTATCTGTAGACCATTCACATCACTTTTCTAATTTTTTTATCAAATTTTACTGTCCAATATTTTATAAACAATCATATCTTAATAAGTATTTCATTGTTTGATGATTGAAAAATTAATTTAATTATTGTGATTAAATATTAATTAATGGTTTTCAATAATATGTTAACATGAAAAAAAATACACACAATTATTTTAATACAATTAAAAATATTAAATATTAAAAAAAGATTTTGTTGAAATCTCGTGAATTTTAATTATTTTTTTATTTATTTAAACGTTTTGTTTGTATGAACCATAACTTACATGCAAGACAATTGATAACAAAATTTTGACAGTGGGAGTTGCTCTTATATGTTGAATTGTTCAGAGAGATTTATTATTTTTTGGATGTGTGCTATTTTTTTCAAGCTCAAACAAAGAATTTTCTTAAGGATGTTGTCTTCTTTCTTTTGGGATGTGCTACACCACTCCAATATATTTTTATGTGTCTTTTTCTTTTCTGTAATGACATCATGTACATAAATTTAGCAATATTTTTGTAAACAAACTTTAAACTTTTTTTTGTATAAAGAAGATTGAAAAAAATGAAAAAAAGTTATAAAAATGAAGTTGTATAAAACTATTATCTATCTATTTATCTATAAGCGCACGCCCATATATATATATATATAATAATAATAATAATAAATACTTTTTATACATAAGTATATAAAAGTGCTATGTTTTACTTAACCCTAAAGGACATATATAATTATTGTTTTTAGGAGAGAAAAGTTATTGGGCCAATTTTAATTTACTCTAAACTGTTAGATATTTTATTTAATAATTTTTCCATGAAAATGATAAGAATGTTCACTATGTCCACATTATTATTTTTAAAATAATTACTTTACTAATTGGGTCAATATCGTTATAGAAAATCAACTATATAATCACAACCACCTAAGTAATATTATAATAAAAATTATTATATCTACTTTTTTATATAAAAGTTATCTTATTAAGCATTATTATGATATTTGACGTATTAGTTAGGTTGACACATCAAGTAACAAAATTATTATATCTATTAAATTTGAATAAAGTATAACTACAAGAAAAAAAGGTTTAATGAAAGTTATTTATTGGATGTTAATATAATTCTAAAAAATTGATTTAATTAACGATTTTTTTTAACCTTTGTTGAATTTCAAAGGTTTATTTTAAAAAATCAACAAAATAACAAAGGTTTTTTTAACCTCTGTCAAATTTCAAAGGTTTATTTTAAAACCTCAGCAAAATAATGGAAACATTCGTTAAATTCCAAAGGTTTATTCTAAAATCTCAGTAAAGTAACAGAGGTTTTTTTAACTTTCAATAAGTTCCAAAGGTTTACCATACGACCTCAAAATTAACGGAAGTCTTTTTAACATTTGTTAAGTTTCAAAGATTTAGTCTAAAATCTCAACAAAATAAAAAGATGTTTTTTAACATTCGTTAAATTTCAAATATTTATTGTAGAACCTCAATAAAACACTCTTGATTTTTCAAACTTCAATAAATAAATAAATTTAAATATATTTATAAATAAATAATTAAAAACTACATTGTTTTATATATATTTTGTAACTAAATTCTCTAAAATTTTAAAAGTGTAACTTTACATTACAAATAAGTTTTCGAAAGTTTCAAAAATTTATTTTAAAAACTCAGCAAAATAACCTTGGATAATAAGTATTTCAACAACTAATATTAGATAATAAGTATTTTAACCGTACTTGCATATTTGTTATGACTAATGGTAGTTGGTTTATATAATTCATGATTTATATAATTTCAACAATAGTTCGGTAGTTCGTACTTAAGAAAAACCTAACTTATTTTGTTTTAGCTTCTGATGTAATTGTTAATATTTAATTCTCATAATTTTGAAATATTTTAAATTAAGACCTTTATTTTAAAATGCATCTAATAATTAATTCTCTATGAAAGTGAGAAGTAATAAAGTTATTTTCTCCTCACAATATGTTATTGCAATCTTTAGCCAATACATATATCATACTATAGATAGAAACATGTATAAACTACATTAAACGTGATATACTATCATTATCATTTCATTATATTGTCGCTTAAGTGACCTCATTGTAATAAATAAAAGAGCGTTCTATTGAGCACTTGAGTTATATCCTTCTAGATGAGAGAATAATCTTGAGCTCTCTCACTCAAATTATAGACATTACTTAAGCTATATACATTACATCACTTGAGTGATCATTACATTGATTGAGCAACATTTATAATTAATGCACATCGTTTGAGTCTCACTTTAGCTACAATACATCATTTGAGAGAACAAATCCAACAACTAGAACACAACTTTTTCAAAGAGTTACCTATTCATGTAACAATTTTATACTTCCTAGACTAAAAATCAATGATGTTCTAACTCATTATACCGAAAACATCACAAACCAACAATACCATTATATAAATCATGTTATTCACATTAAAGTTTCACATGTAACATTCATCAAAATAATATTTAGATTATAAAGATGTATTATTAGCCGCTGATGACTTTTTACGGCAAGTGCACCGCGTTTGTCAGAAGTAATAATTGTCCCTAAGGAAGGATATCGATCCCACAAAGAACAGTGAATCATCGAGTACAATATTCGCTAAATATAACAACAGAACAATAAAAAAGAGTGTGAAGTGATTATGTTGGCACTGATCAATAAGAAAACAAACAAAGAATTAGTTGCTTCAATTGGAAAAATTGGGATTAAGTTTCATCTCTCTCACTCTCATGTATTTTGATTAGCATGTTAATATTAAGTTCTTTAATTGAAATTGATGCCCGTATAAAAATCATTTATATCGATTCCTCGCATATAAAATCCTTAAGAATGTTCCCTAACTATCGATCCCTCGCATACTTATAAGAACAACATAGAACGAAGCTCAGACGTTTAATAGCAATTAACATTTCAAGTCTATTCCTAGCACTCAAATATGTTAAGTATTGTTGTTTAAGTCTGAACCCTAAAAATACCTCCCGGTCAGATTTAAGATTCTCAATTTGTCACGGAAAGTTAAAAGTAAAACAACAATACCAATTATCAACCAAGAACTGAATATTAATATATAAAATATCACCTCAATACATAAGAGTTTGAGCAGATTACTCCCAACCCCAAAGGGTAGAATTAGCGACGCATACTTCTAGCACCTTCCATTCTCCCAATTGGGTTACAATTCACTCTATGGTGTTTTCTTCTCAATCTGACACCCTAAGGTTAAGCCTCTAGCCCTCTATTTATCCTAGTTTTCTAGGGTTAGGTTGTTTCCTATGTCGCGCTAATGGGCTAAATGATAAAACATAAAAAAGACCCAATCTTTCTTTCTTTCTTTTTTTCTTTCATTCTGGGACCTTCTATCTTTATCTTTTTGGCTCAAATCATTCATCATTCATCTTTAATCCAAATCTCCAATCTTCCTTAGAAATCTGCAATTAACACCAAATTTGGGAATAAAATACTCTTATTCAAATAAAGATCATAAAAAATGTAAAAAGGTATAAATTCATAAATTAAGGATTATTTTATATGTAAATTAGCAATAAATCCTCATAAGTGCCTATATTTTAATATGAAATATTACTGAAATTAGACACTTATCAGCCGCCTTTATCAATATTGAAAGCGTGTTTTATCCAATAAAACTTTACACTACAATAAAATTATTAAATAAAAACTAATTTTAGATACCAAAATAATTAGTTATTATTTGACTAAACTAGAGACTATTTTATAAACTAAAAATATTAAAGATATTTAAAATAGTTTTTATTATTAATAAAAATATATAAAATAATTTCTAAATTGGTATGTAAACATTAGTTACCCATTTTTTTTAAATAAAAGCTTTCATGTTAGACATCACTATGCAATGACATCTCAGCTGTAACATCCTTAGTTTTACCCATATATAATATAATAAAAGTAAAACAAGCAATATCTAATTACAAATAACATATACTACTTTCTCATATGTGTATCTCAAAAGAAATATCCCTCTTCATAGGGATTTAATATATATACATCAAAAGTTTTAACAACAAAACAAAACATTTAAATAAAACTATCTCATTCTCCAGCTGTTCACTAAGGAGCTCTATCACCTGAAATCTCATCTGCTCCCATGTAAAACACGATCATCACAGATAAAGAAACAAACACAAACAAATAACAGGGTAAGCTATCTATATAAAAAGTTTTGATATAATTTAAATTTCAAATTAATAAGCATAATTCATCAATTCTCATATGATTTCTCAAACCATCAAGAGTCTATTACATTCATAAAATTCATCTTTCATATGTCAGAATTTTACTGACTCACAACACATAGACACTTGACTCAACTTCCGGAAGACTCGTGTATTGAAATTAGCATCCAGAGACCTGCACCTGTCATCACAGCCTTGCACATAATTATCTCAATATCTCATCATCTCATCATATTCATATGACAGGGTAAATCCATTTGATATGCTCTGATCAGTTCTTTCAAACCTCAGAATCAGCCAAATGGACCTCCTTCGACTCTCACCAACTGAATAACTTCATCTATTTGATTCCATTATATCAGTAGAGTCAGGATCGTCTCATTCACAGGACACTCACAAATCAATACACCTTAATAACAATCTCAACATGGTATTTCCTTTCCTGAAAATACTACGTCTTGATCACACTTTAACCTCATTAAATACATCATTTAACATATCAATGCACCACTCAATCACTTCATATATATAAACTTTCTAAACAATCCAAATATATCTCAAACTTTACTTAAAACACATCATTAATTCCAAATATATGCTCTTTAAATCAATCATCATCTGAAATCACACAACCACTTCTCATCAAACATCTCACTTAAGTAATTCAACCAAAATATTCAAAAAGAATAGTTCAACTCATTTATATTATCATTCAAACACTTTCAATTCTCAATCACAAAGTTTCAACAAATTATTCCCATAACAGATTCAAAATCAATATATTACTTTACTCTTCAAGAGAGACAATCCTGCAAGCAAAAACAATTGGAATTGGTGACCACGTCACCTCCACATCCAGAATCTTCTAACCTAGGGTTTTATTGAAAATAATAAGACTAGCTTCCCTTACCTGAACTTTAGTTGATGCTCACTAAGAGCTCCAAATCTACCCAAAAGCTTAAAGGTAATTAACCTGCACCACAGAGTCCTAATCAAAATCTACCTATATAACTAGGACCTTGAGTTAACAGAGATTAACCCTAAAGCTAAAAGAGTCACATGTAAAACTCATATAGACAACCTATCAAGTTTAAAATTTGACTCAAAGAAAAGGGCAAAAAATGAACTTACTCTATTTAGGATTTTGATCGGGCAATCTTGTAGAGTTCATTGGCAGGAGTTCAATGACAGACTCCGATCGTCAAACTGATAACTGAGGATGTCAGAATCATAGAGAGAAGGAGAGGAAAGGAAAAGGGTACTAAAATAAACTTACTCAGAGATTGGCAGTCTTGTAGTCTTGGCTGCCAGGAGTCTAATGGCGTACTCTGATCGTCAAACAGATGAACGAGGAGGTCAGAATCTTAGAGAGAAGGGAGAGAAAGGAAAAGGGAAACTTTTAAAGAGATGGTGGTTATTTTAAAATGAAACCTGGATAATTGAATTTTCTATTTATATGTCATTTTCATTTTAATAATAAAATATTCAGGTATCATTTAAAATATATCACTTCTACTCTAAGGTTATTTTTCTAGATCCTTACATCAGCTATTCTGATACCTTAAGTAGCAACAATCATTTGTCATCACATGAAAAATAAAATAAAATATGGGAGGACTTGACCAAAACCCATATATTAATAAAAACGATACATAGGTAGACTATACATATTTATAAAGAATTCTAAGAACATACTAGATGGTAGCCTATTATACTAATGAAAAGATTCTATATGAATAAATCCTTAATTAGTCAACTTATCAACACACGCATTCCCTTCGCGAAAAATACGAGTAACCCTAAACCTTTTTCCACAGTAATTAAGACAAGTATTTCATCGATTACGAAGCATCCAAGGAACATTGGTCATAACAGTAAACACAACACAAACAAAAGCAGAATTACATTCTAGCCAGACATTGGTAAGCCTCATCTTTTGAGTTTCCTCCATAGCATGTATAATCCCATAAAACTCATCAATCAGAGCAGTTTGAACTTCAAGAAATGCAGAGAAAACTCCAATAAATTCTCCCATATTCCCACGAAAAATACCTCCACAAGTAGCAAGATCAGGATATCCCCTAGCAACTCCATTAGTGTTAATTTTAACCCAATCTCGTGAAGGAAACTCTTATCTAACAAGAAGAGGACGAAGAACTTTACCAGTACGAATATTAGTTACCAATGTTTTACCTACTTACTATTTTATATTTTAAATTAATCTTTTAAAAACTAATTTAAAATTTAAAATTTGATTGCTATTTAATAATTTTTTTTAGTGGACATTGAAAATATATTCTTTTAACCAACACATCCCAAAAAAATAAGAAGAAGAAAAAGATTGAAACTTAGTAAAATTGACTTACCAAAAACATTTATTTTAAAATTTATTAGTAAAATATTACTATACTTTACATATTTAATTTTTGTTCTAATCTGTAGGTAATATGCTATTTTGAGAACTTGATATTAAAATATTATGTAACATTTATCAATATACACAGGTAACAGTGTATGTACGTGATGAATCGTGGTATACACACAATAGTATAATTAGTTTTGTGGGCAATATAATCATTCTCGAACCTTTATATTAATATTCTTATATTACAACAATTAAGATTAAATAGATGAATTGGTAATTTAAAAGAAGAATGATGTGCAACATTTTAAAAATAGTATGTGATATTAAATTTGAAGTCACATTTTTGACACATGAGCCCGTGACCTGCATTTGCATGCTCGGAAACAGTCGTCCGTTAGATATTGTTTTGTCTTGTTTGAGTTTATATGTTTGCTTCCGTTTTAAGGGAAATAGTAACGAGGTGCCAGAATCTGAAACAGACCTTTGAAGCATATGAGTGCCACTGCATTTCTATACAAATTCTTGCAGGCACACTGGATTCTCTTTAAGATAAATCTATTCTAAATAAATAAATACCACTTTAAGATAAAAGTAGGACCTCATCAAGTTCTTCCCTTTTCTTAATTCTTAATTTGTTTTTGCCTGCAAAATTAAGTATTAGAAATATGAATAGATAGATATATAGGTTGATTTGGTGGTAACAAGTAAAAGAAAAATAGTAATGCATCTGAGTTTATTTAATGATAAAGGTTATTATTGTAACAGCAAATCATAAAGTTGTAGATGTCTTACAACTTCTAGGTTCGAAATGTTGAACCTGTGATACAATCATAGTGGGTTGAAATATCAAATTAATTAACGATTAGATTAAAATAAGATATATAATTGGATAACCAACTATAAATTTTTATTCAATTTGCAAGATTAAATTAGGTTTTAATAAATATTGTAAAAATTGTATATTATATGTTGTGATAAAAATATTACATGACTAAAATTATTGATTTTTTATAATATTATTTTAAAAATTATTGTAATGGTAGGATTTGAAATTTAAGAAAAGGCAAACAAATATCCACAACTAATTATCAATTAGGACGATTATTTGGTTAACTTGTGTCAAAAGTCACTACATATTAGTCAACTTGGAGTTTTTACTTATAATAACTTTCTTTCTTTGATATAAGTGGTTAAAAAAAATATGTAAACAAACTTCTATATGCTTTTGATGAAGAATGAGAAAGATAAAATATGAATTTCATTGGATATTGAGATTATAAAAATCATTATTATATTTGGATATTAAAAATAATGTAGATGAATAGAATTAGTTATACTTATATATGAAATTGATGGATTGATATATGTATGATGAATGTATCTGACAATTGATATGAATTAGAAATGACATAAAAAGTTTTAATAGAGTCTTATTAAGTGGAGACTCAATGTGGAAAATCAAGATTTATGGAAATATATTTTAGAGTCTAAGCATGGATTATGGAGAATGTTGAATGAGAGTTTTAAATCTAGAAATGAATCTTAATGAGAGATTTGAGGAAGGTTGGTGGGGAGGAGAATGAAGAAGTTGGTTCCACGATAATGTTATTTGAAGTGTAGGATAATGTCATAAGATAAAATTTTGGAGGATAACTTAGATAGGTGAAGTAACACTTCAACATATGTTTTCTAGGCTGTTTACAAATTTAGATAAAAAGGAAGAAACAATAGGCGAATTTGGGAGATGGAATGAGAACACATGTGAGTGATGTATGAATTGAATGAAAGCTTGGTTCAAGTGGAAAAGGGAAAAAAAATTCTTGTATTCTTGAAGGAGATTGAACAAAATCTATTAAAAACAGTGATTATATTTTCTCTATTCATTAATCTATAATATTAAGTTAAGAAATTCTTTATTATTCACTTTTTCACTAAACATGATTGTAAATAAAAAAACATATCCACAAAATTATGTTATTTCATAAGAAATTTTTAAAAATTATATATAAGGGAATTTCAACTATTAACTTGCAATTAAGTTAATTAAAGTATGCCTTCAATATTCTCTTTCAAACATGATAAATATGAAAAATATTCCTAAAAATAAATTATTTCATAAACAAAATTTTATTCTGATAATTAAAAAATGTTTAGGTTTCTAGCCTTCATGCAAGGTGTTGTGGTTAATCATCCATTTATTTAAGGAGTTAAAATGTCATTAATGCAATTTTATAATGATTGATTTTCTTTATTGCATATATATTATGTAATTCTAACTTCTTATTTTACATATTCATAATGAGTTGTTATATATTGAGTTTAGCATGAAGGTAAATAAACCAAGTTGCTTATTCTCTTGCTGGAACACTATATTTTTATGTTAGAATTAATCATTTTGAGCATATATTTAATTGTATTTTTTGATTTCTTATAGATGATAGCTATATTTACTTTCAAAAATCTATTATTCTTACGAGTAAAATAGTATATTTTGATTAAAATAGTCTTATTTATTACATCAGTAGTTAAACAGATAGTAAAAAATAAGAACTAACTACTATATTGAAAATTAAAATATTAATAAATAATACTATTAGGAAAAACTAATTAATATTTTTTTTATTCTAAGGTAACAAATAAACTGAGACAGATAAATATTTCAATTGTGACAAAGAAAATGAGGGGATTTAGAAGGTCTCCTATGACTTTTTTTTATTCCAAATAGATTTTACGACTAATAAAGTATATATATTAGAAATTTGTACTACAATAAATTTATTAAATAATAACTAAATTTTGAAGATAAAAAATAATAAATTATTATATTAATTAAATTAAATATTATTTTAAAGATTAAAAAATTATTAGTATTTAAAATAATTTTTATTGATAAAAATTTATAAAATAATTTTTAAATTGATATCTAAATGAACTATCAAACTTTTAGTTACTCATATTTTAGATTCTAAATTCTAAACATCTTAATTAATATTTTAAAGACTAATTTAAAATCTAAAATATTAATAGATAAAATTTTGGTAAATAATATAAAGTATTTTATAAATTAGAGAAAGTTATGATTTTTTTTACTATTTTAATAATTTCAAAACAAAATAAAACGAATGTAGAGTATACTTTCACAATTATTCATAAGAAATATTTTTTTTTTCAGTAGTACATTTTTTAACAAAGTTTCTGTTGATTATAATTTGGACATAATTCCGTTAAGCATTAATTATTTGAATATATGCGAAATCGTCCTTGTAAATCTGGAACCGTGACTTTCTCTGAACACAAAATTATCATTTTAATATTCATAAATATGTCAGAAAAACCAAATACCTACACGCAACCAATTCATCTCCTGAATTTCCACAGCAATAGTAACATTTTTTTTTATGTGTAAGTGAAACTATTCTATACCATGAAATATCTCTTCGTTATATATTAATTAATGTTTAAGAATCGAAATTAATGCATAAAAAACGAATTAATAAATGTACATTTGAACAAAATAATCTTTGATTGTTTTTCTAACTGAACTAAAAATCACAGTGTATTACATTATAGACGTGTTTATGTTTTTCCCACTACTTTACTTTAACAATCACTTGTAATGTACTAATATTGTTAAAACCAAATGTTTTGTAATGGAATATTCTTTTTCTGTACTTTAATCTACAGTATGATAGAAAATAAGAAAAGAGATTAGATTAGAAGTGAAAATCCCTCGAGATGCTACATGCAAAGACCTATGTGATTAGACGAAAATCGAGATGTTAGTTCCTAAAAATGCCGAGTTTACAATAAACCTTGATGTTTAGTCGTTATAGTGAGGCCTTTCAGAGGCTCAAGAAAGAGTGAATATATAACGAAAATGCTCTCATTTCATATCATATCATATCATCTCATGCAGCTGCAATAGAACTGCACTGTCGGATTAAACCTCCCTATGTCAGTCTTCATCGATGTGTGTGTGTGTCTCTCTCCTCTTTGCATTGTTTCAGACACCACATTGGTCCAAAACCAACTCATAAAAAATGTAATTGAATAAAGAAAATGCATAAAGCAGATGAATATAGTATGATTATAAGGCACTCTAGTGGTGTAGAGCCCTAGTAGTGATGGTAATAAAATATAGTAAAAAGCTTGTTTTTCCACTTACAAGCCAAGCCCTATACTATGCTGCTGCTACTTCTTCCCTCGAGTGGTATTTCCAAAGCAAAGCAGAAAGACAAAGACCGCAGGTTCTTTCTTTCATCTCTCTACAAATCCATTATTTTATTATTTTCAGCTCTTCTTTTTCCTCTCAACTGTCTTGTCTCACTGTCTTTTTCTCAAGTGCTCTAACCCTTCCCCACTGCCTTCAAAACAAACTTTGCAGGCTTGCTGTCAGAGAACCATCTCTCTCTATCTCTCTCTCTTTCTCACTCACTCATTCTCTCACTTTCTCACTCCACCACCCCTCTTCTCACACAGCTATCTGCCAAAGATATAAAGGAAGCAGAAGAGGACACTGCAAAAGCTTTTTAAAAACTTGGTCTTTACACATCCATCACACCTAACGAAGTTAATTAGCCACACAGTAGTCACACGCTAATATTAAGCCAAGCTTAATAGTGGGTGGTTTCTTTGTATCTCTCTCTCCATGGACTTGCATCTGAAGCAATGGAGAAACCAGCATGAGTCAGAGGAACAACATTCTACAAAGATGCCAAAACTTCTCCCTGAATCCCATCAACAGCCACAAACACAATCATCTGCCTCTGCACTCCCTTTGTTTGTACCTGAACCCAACAGCAAAGTCAGCACCCTGTCAGATTCAACATTAGCAGCTACTAACAGACTTCCCAGTAAGATTTTTATTTTCTCTTTTCTTCCTTTTGGCAGAAAGAAAGTTTGATTAGCTTCAGGCATTAGTTGCTGCTTACTTTTCACGTTTGCTTCTTCCATCACAACCTTACCCACCTTTCTTTTGTTCACCCCACCCTCCCTTCTTTGGCTCTTACGTTTTCTCTCTTTTTTTCCCTTTCTGGGGTGGTCTCCTCTTTATTACACCTGTTCAGGGATGGGGAGCTACTTCAGCTTGTCTCAGTGGCAGGAACTTGAGTTGCAGGCTTTGATATTCAGGTACATGTTAGCTGGTGCTGCTGTTCCTCCTGAACTCCTTCAACCAATCAAGAAAAGCCTTCTTCATTCCCCTCACTATTTCCTCCATCACCCTCTCCAACATTACCAACCTGCTTGTAAGTTTCTCTCTCTCTCTCCACTCTTTATTACCTCTCTCTCTTTATATTCTCTACTGTCACACACCATTCTCCATACGTTACAACAAGTTTCTCGTGCTTTGTGACCATTCAACTTCCCCTAAGAACTTTTTTTAGTTTATTTTTAAAGAAAGATGTCAATACTTTGATTAAAGAAAAAAAATAGTTTACGTTTTGGACAATACACACTTGTTGCATCAGTCTTGGTTTCATAGCCGATCTCTTGTGTGGAATAAGGAAGATGGTTGTGTTACTGTGAGCTTGGAAACCCAGTCGGAAGTAAAGAATGATGTTACACAACCAAAGCTATAACTATGAACTTCTTTAAATCACATCCAAGACCTAATATATAATGACATTTATATTTATAGGCCAAGCAGTTAACTTCAAATTCGTAAATATATCAAATATGGATGACCATACGACAAAGACCAATGACATAATCTAATCTGTATAGTAATCTTATGCAGTGGAATAAGGTTTTTTATGTTATAAGTTGTTGCATCATAAGGGTAGCGTTTCGTGAACATGTTTTGTTTGTTGGATCAGTGCTGCAATCAGGGTACTGGGGTAGAGGAGCGATGGATCCAGAACCAGGGCGGTGCCGGAGAACTGACGGCAAAAAGTGGCGGTGCTCGAGGGACGTGGTGGCTGGGCAAAAGTACTGTGAGCGCCACATGCATCGTGGTAGAAACCGTTCAAGAAAGCCTGTGGAACTACCCACACCAAGTAGTGCTAATTGTGGTGGTAGTGGTGGTGGTGGTGGATCTCAAGGACTAGGTGCTTCATCTTCCATTTCTTCACCGCCGCTAGCTACTGCTTCTCTGAAATCCCCTTTTGATCTTCTTCATCTTAGCGAACGGTAATCTTAAAACCTTTATGGCTTCATCTGTGTTTGTTTATGTGATTTGTTAACAAGATCGCAGCCTAAGGGTTCTGTTAAGATTTTAGTTTTGGACTATTAATAATTATGATTGGAGTGTGTATTGTGTCTAACAAAAGGCAACTAGCAAGTGAGCTTTGCTTTGGAAAAGGGTGGCTAAATGTTAGTTCTATGTGAGCTTGATCTTAAATATGGTGGGGCATACTTTACTTGTGTGGTTTATTTTTTTTCCTTTTCCGTCAATGTCGTTTCTGAGATGAATTCATTGACGTTGAAAAAGTAAGTTTGAATATGATGCATTCCGATTTGAACAAGTAATCCAAGGAAGGAGATATATGCTTGTGACTTATTGTACTGGTGCCTAACTCGGATAGGGACCCCAGTGAGGGTATGCCCACTATGTCTCGTACTTGGGAAATAAAGCAGGTTATTAGAAGAAGATGCCGAGTGGGATCTATTTACTATTTAATGTATCTTCAATGTAAAACACATAAGGAAACAAAGCAAAAAAGGTCATACATTTTGTTTCTATTAGTGTCTTGCAAACGGGTGTCTCAAAAAATCAATGATTAGGTGTAATAAATAAATAACCTTTTAATGAAAATAATGCAAGAAACACTTATTTTCAGTTTTGTTCCTTAATTAGTATGCATTAATATGCCTTTTTTCAAAGAGCGAAAGGACAAAAGATGTTGTTATAATTTATAGTCCATTAAGTGCATGCCAAACACACTATAAATTGGGCACAAACCCAACCGTTCTTTCGAAACCAAATTTAGTAATGCTTGTGTACTTGTGTTGGACGAGCACAGTTTATAATATTGTCACCGTTTTGATAGAAAGGCTCAAGTTGATATTTTTGCTGTCTTGTTACTGGGCCACATGTAGCTCCTCTGGGACCAAGAATGAAGACAAGAGCTTGTTTGAAAACGAAGATCATGTGGGTGGGGATGGCAGAGCAGGTGGGCATATGCTGAGACATTTTTTCGATGATTGGCCAAGATCACTGGAAGACTCTGACAACGTTGAAAACAATGCTGGCCGGATGAACTCGGCCACATGCCTCTCTATTTCTATGCCCGGAAATGCTTCCTCCTCCTCGGATGTATCATTGAAATTGTCCACGGGCTATGGAGAGGACCCGGGCCCAAGAAATGAGAATTTGAATCTCGAGGCAGAGCAACTGCAGTTGAATTGGGCCGGAGGATGGGCCTCGGGTAGTCAAGTGGCTTCAATGGGTGGGCCACTTGCTGAGGCACTCAGATCGTCTACTTCAACTTCATCTCCTACTAGCGTTTTGCATCACTTGCCTCCTGGTTCTGGATCTGAGACCAGCTTCATTAGCGCCTGAATTTCGTTTGTTGGTGGCCCAATTAATTTTCTGTTTTTTGTTTTCGGTTAAGTTTCAATTTTGGAGCTTCATTGGACAACGGTTATATGTTGTTATCATTCCTATGGACTGCTGTTGTTTCTTAGTGTGAAATGAAAGGATATGGCGAGTTCCTGGTTGCATCGCCGTTTGTAAGTCACACTGGGTTGCTCATAACACTCGCTTAATCTTCATGCCTTTCGTTACGTCTACTTAAAATACGCAAGATGATAACAATTCTGACTTATGTATTTGGATAATAATATTTTTCCATAAATATTTTAAAATACTATAAACAGTGAAAGCAGCTTTGCTTTGGCCAACTCATTCTCCCTTTGGTGATGGGAGGAAAAGAAACTAAAAATAAACAAACACTTAGGGGAACTTAAGAAGATGACTCCCAAAAGAATCATATCAGCAACTGCAATTATTTTGTCCTTTGTTTCGCTATAGTTCTTTGTTTCACATTTAATTTAATTAACTAATTATTTTATCCTTTAATTCATTAAAAACATTTATAGAAATTTAATTACTTTATCCATTCTTTCATCTTAAACAATTGCTAAATGTAAAATATAATGATGTTTTCATCTTGTCCAATTGGAATTAATTAATTAATTAATTAATTAAATAATCTTGATTTGTTTATTAATAATTAGTTTCTATATTTATAAAAATAATGAATTTTATAAAATAAAATATACACTTTAAGAGTATTAAATAATTTTGTACTTTTATTTAAATATTTATTATAATTAATTTTCCTGTTTTATTTTTTAAATGAACAAAACTTAATTTAGTCTAAGGTAAAAAATATAAATAAATTACTAAATATATGAAAAAATCGTTTAATATAAACATAAAAAACCATCATACATGAGGACTTCGCTAAAGAAAAGTTTATACAGAGACTTCCTAGAAAAAAATAAATAAAATCATATACATAGAAACTTTTATTTTAAAAAACTAAAGTTATCTAACTAATCACAACTATTTAATTTTTTTAAGAAAATCAAAATCATCACAAAAATTACACCTTTATAAAAAATAAAAAAGCAAAATCATTATTTAAACAACGACTTCAGTGAAGTCTTGTACGCTTACCCCTTTTCATAAATATTTGAAAAATGACTAAAGTACAATCCTTGCAATATATTGGTGCAGAAGCCTGGACTTTTGGGATGGAAAGTCTAAGCTCTGCACCCATTAACCATGGAGTTAGCATAAATATTTTCTTCTAGAGAAATTATTTGCTTTCGGTCTCCACTGAAAAAGGAAACAGACAAGAATGTAATGTGAATATAAACAAGATTCTTATTTTAAAAAATAGGCCAGGAAAGGAGTGAATGAGCGACCCTTTTTTATTTTCTTTTTTGACCAGTATGATGTCTTTATTACACGGTTAGGCATCGCAAAATCTCAACTTTTAAATATAAAGGAGACAGTTAACGAAATAAAGACCCCAAAGTAAAACACCTATGTAAGCCTCCTGCAAAATTTCCCACTGTAAAAGTCCTTTGGAAGCTTCCAACTCTGAACAGAGTAAACACTATGAAGATTGACATGTGCATACGTACATCGAGTATAAGGTTCGTTCGCAGAGGAAAGCTTCGTTGATTCACATTTCTCAATCTTGATGCGACTTATGCATTTCATGACATTGAATCCTAAAAAGTAAAAACAGAAAGATGGGAGTGATATCTTAACTTATTACCTAGCAATGCACATGTACAAGATTTCTAGACCAGTGTCCTGCCTCACTAAAGATTAACTAGAGCTCCACTTATTCCACTTCAAGTATGCTTCTTTGGTGTTTCAGTGCCGGTTAAACAACCAGACATTGGTTGGCTAGGTTCACTAGAGATGTACTGCTGCCATTGTGCACTTGTAGCATTCGTCCCAGAAGCTTCTCATCAAGGATCAACTGGCTCTGGTTCAACTTCATCTGCAAGGGCTGGTTCAACTTCATCTAGAAAGGCTGGTTCAAGATCATCTGCAAGGGCATAAACCACTGCTGTTCTAGAAGGTGCATAGATAAGAAAGGATCTAGGTCGGTCATCATACCATCCTTCCTGTAAAATCACCAAGAGTCAAAACCTTAAAATCAGGTCCGCAAGAATGTATAAGAATACGAATAGTAAAATACAAACAAGACACTTCGGTGTCCATGCCTCAGCATGGTGCACACTCAAAAACAAGTTTAGAGAAGTCCCATACAGAAGTGAAGTACTCAGCAGAGTGGTTAAGTCTATTGAAACCACCAAACAAGGCATCATCTGAATCCAAGACAATCTGGAAAAAGGAAAGCATAACCCATTATGAAACAAATTCTCTAACACTGGAAAATAAAAAGAGAAAATAATATCAGTATCAGTCATATTCGAGTCTCCGTAGTACTCTTGTATGATAGTATCCACTACACGCGGATGATGTACCTTATATTTCCCAGGGGTTGCGCAGCCAACTCTGTAATCTGAATAGCTGTTGTTCCAATGAAAATTGAAGACAAAGACGAGGTTTCCCCTTTCGAAGATTATAACTTTGTCACCTTCATTTTTCCGTGAAATATATTGGTGCTCAGTAGTCATGAACTGCAGCAAAAAGGTAAGTACAGTTAACGAACCTAGGTTAAAAGTCTGTAAATATGAAAGTTAGCTTGCACAACCATGTGTATCGAAACTGGCTTGGGAAAAAACAAATTAAAATATCTGTGCTTTCACAAGTGTATTACTGCTATTATGGTTATTGACGATGGTCATAGTAAACTTATGCGTGTTATTTTTAATGATGAGGAATAGCCATAAAAGCAAAGTTAGATGACCATCCAAATAAGATTCATTAGGATAATTCATTAAATAGGAAATAACAGACATAGAGATACCAACACTTACACCAAACTTTTCTTCTAAATGCTGCATGGCTTGATCAAATTCTTGCATCCCTCGATATCTTAAATAGTCTGCATCTCCCTGATTAAGCAAATACACGGTAAGTTTTGTAACTTTTGAACAACATGCCTAATAAGTATATGGAGTTTTTGTTTGATGTCAAAGTAGTGTAGATATAAAACAAAACAAAACATATATTTTGATAGATTTGCCCACAAAACTGAGATTCTATCAGGCAATAATCTTTATTGGATTTTTCAGTTCAATATATAAACATCTTGTCCTACCTGGAGCTCGACACATAGTTTCATTTTATCACTCCATGTCTTTAACTGTTAACAACTTCATTTGATTTTCATAGCATGCAATGTCTGAGATGTACACATCACAAACAATTCATATGCTAGTTTCTCCATTACTCCATGCATTTCAACGGTCCAACTATATTATCTTACTTTAGTAACTGTCACTAAATCTGTTTAGTAATTTTTAAGAACAAAGAAACATGCTTTATATTTGTATGCAGGAGGGATCCATATTGTTTCTGTAACGGTTTGTAAGAAAACGTAAACAATCAACAATAGCAAAGAAGATGCGGAAAGAGAACTTTTCCATTACCACTGCTTATGCTCATGAAGCCAATAAAAGAAAAACATAAAATAAAGTCTAATCCAACAAGAAGACTAGTTCGGAAGACAGAACTAATGAAAAATACGAATTATTCCATACTCCACTTCATCTAACTGCCATCACCAAATAAAATACTTGGAACTAAGTATTTGAACGAAAATTGTCCTGTAAAAAAGTACATTTATCCTAAAAGAAAGAATAAAAATGAAGAAAGAAAAAGTTGCATGGTTTATAATTCATCAGTAATAAGATAAACACATTTTGCCACAGAGCTTATCTAACTGAAAACTTAAAATAAATAAACACTGAACAGTGGGAACATAAATTAGTTATTGCAAAGGTCCTGAATGAACCAAGAACTTACCAAGTCAAATCTACGCCTGCATTTATCATAACTGTAGTTGTTCCCTGGAATTACAGAGCCATTAGGAAGTTGTTGTTCACCCCTTGGAAAATCAATCCACTCTGAACAGAGCAACAATGAGTGAGCAAAACTTAATTTGAAAACTTCAAATCCAACTAGTCATGTCATAATTGAATTTCTACCCAAATAATGTCTTGGTAATCAAATATGCTTACCAGGATGACCAAACTCATTCCCCATAAAATTTAAATATCCTTCACCACCAAGTCCCATGGTAATAAGCCTAATCATTTTGTGTAATGCTATACCACGATCTATACGAGGTGTAGCTGGCCTGTCTAAAGACATGAAGTCATACATATCCTGAAGCAGGCAACAGAATATTAGTAAAATATAAATGTTCAATTGCAAACTGCAGCCATACACTTTATGCAACGGAAACAAGTGTCCTTAAATGATTCGACAGAAGCAAAGTAGGAACCAAAAGAATTCAAGAAACAGCCAGAGAATTGGGCGATGCTATATTAGGGATTCTTTCTAAACTGATACTTAACATCAGAAGCTGATTACAAAATGCGTATGAGAAGAAGTTTCCATAAGATTTATTGTAATCAAGCAAGACTTTATTTATATGCTGTAAATAAGCACTTGAATTCAGCATGCAGTGTCAAATAGGCGAGAAACACAATATATTGAAGAGACAAACACCTTGTCCATCAACCAAAATGCAATTGTCTTGTCACCAACCAAGGCCTGGTCATGACTCTCAGCATAAGCTACACATTTTTCCAGCCACCTTCTGTTTGTTAGTGTGTGCACAATATCACCCATTTTCCAGTCCTCATCTTGCTTCCTACACAAAAAGAACATCACTTAAATCAAACATGGATTTCTTTTCACACTACTAGCAAACAGTAAGAATGAATGACAGTGGCCTATAGAGATGGAATGATGAGGTGGAGTTTAAAAGGGTTAAGGATTTGAATAACAATTGCACCCGGAGGGACACAATTTTTATTTACACTTGCAATGTTAAGACACAAAAGATATTGCATCTATTCCACTACAAAGAATTAGCTACAAATTAGCTTGTGCATAAGTTAATTTTAGCTTATGGGGAAACTAATTTCAAATTTTCTCCTAGAAGTTCTTACAGAGAAGCTCATCCAAATAAGTTCATTATACAGTATGCTGTATTTGTGCTCCAAAATAAAAGTAAAGGTTACTTGAGAATCTCAATCCACTTGTCTGCAATGGCCATTTGCAGGCGATAATCAAAACCAACCCCACCATCTTGTGTAGGAAGGCAGAATGTTGGCATTCCACTCACCTACAAATGGAAAGCAAATTGAATAGTCAACTGCCAGTTTCATTGAGTCATATAGAGGGTTCAAGTTCAATCACCATGCTGTTTTTCTTTTTCTTTACAACAGTTACACAACCATCTATACTTGACCAAGGAAAGTCAAACCAAAATCAAGAGATGACAATTACTCAACTCCTAAACAGTTTGAATAAAATGTTAAAGTTGTACATTGATTTAAAATTTTCAAGAGGATAACATACATCTTCACCAATGGTAACTGCCTCAGGGAAGAGTCCATGAATGAGATCATTAGCCAGCATCAGGTAAACCACAGCATCAACATCAGTTGCCAAACCAAAGTACTCACTGTAATTTCCAGTGAATGCTACCTACAGCAAGATTCAATAATACAAAACAAAAAGTAAAATGATTATTAAGAAAGAATCCCTAAGTGCAATAGAATCCTTTGCTTCAAAGTCTAACCACTGTTAGAATATATTTCATTAGTTGTTAAAATGGTAAAAATCAATTTTGTTGAAATTGCTATCACTACAAGGAGAATTCTCAATTCCAAGTTCAATGTTTTTAGTGGGAGTAGATGACAGGGGAAGATCTTCATCATTATCTAACTGTATAATCAAATCATTTCAGTTAAGCAGGTCATATTCATGATCATGATACATCAGTTCCCATGGATCCATCAAATTGTACAAGTTGCATCGCTTTTGCATGGTTTGCAGTTTTAGGGGGGCTGTACTACTTCACACATATAACATGCAAAAAGAATTTTTCTCTCTGATAAGTACAGTTTTATGCTTCATTAGCTCTTTTATTTAGTCTGTTGTGGTTAAATACACATGCCTTTTACTCTTGCCCTAGTTTTATAAGTTTGTCCTTGTATTTTCAGAATACTTGACAGATTCAAATATCTAGAGTAAGAATAAACAAACAAGCTCATGAAAGCAATAAATCTGTCCAATCCTACACAACATTCTGATAAAATTCTTAATGATATTTATAATTTCTCCCTTTTCTAATTCAATTGGCACTCCAACAATACTTGAACACTTTACTAAGAACTAATGTAGAAAAAGTAATCTTAAAATACCAAGAGACTTAGGAGGCCAAACACAAAATCCAATTAGAGTGTACCTGCAATCCATGATGAGTGTACATCATTGATGTAACACCATCAAATCGAAATCCGTCAAACTTGTATTCATCCAGCCACCATCTCGCATTTGAAAGTAGATACCTTAATACCTAAAATAAGAGTTAAAGTCAGTCACTCACTATTGTCCAAAAGGTATAGAAGAGTCATGATTGGAAATATTATCAGAACTAAGCCTGTGAATTCTCTGGGGCCGGCACTTACTTCCCAGCTTCCATAATTGAAAAGGCGAGAATCCCACATCCAATGATAACCTCGTGACCCAGGATGGAAGTAATGACCATCAGTTCCATCAAACATGTTTAGCCCATCCAATGTATTATTTGATGAATGACTACATTCACAATGTATTAACAATCAGATCTAAGGTTGTAGGAATAAAACCTTAAAAAATAAAAATAATATCATTCATGTAATGATATTTGAGGATAAGGTTGAAAAGAAAGAAATAGAGATATTGACAAAGAAAGGAAAAGAATAGTAACTTATAAAGAATAATCATTACCTGTGTACAATATCCATCAGAACAAGCAGTCCTAGTTCATGGGCTTTGTCTATCATAGACTTAAGATCCTCTGGGGTTCCAAATCGACTACTAGGTGCAAAGAAATTTGTAACATGGTACCTGCACCATGCACAACACTATTACTATAATCAAATTATCAAAACTAAGAGAAAAACAATATCTAATTGAGAAGCGAGAAGTATAGCGCACAAAACTGTCTGATGGCGGTTATTTTATGAATCTCATAGGGACAATCAGCAATTTGGGAGCAAGGGAAAAGTGACAACAGAAGAGCTGCACAAAACTGGCATAATAAGAAAGAAAACTGAAGAGTTACCCAAAGCTGGCGTAATAAGAATGTTCTTGGATAGCCATAATCTGGACAGCATTATAGCCAAGCTTTTTAATGCGAGGTAGTACATCATCTCTAAAATTGGCATATGTATTGATTTTTGGCTCCTGCACATGGTTCACACAACATTGTTGATGGTAGAAAAAGAACTGAAATTCTAAATATAGATTTTTCTTGGAACTTTGCAAGTTTATCTCTAATACTAAAAAACTATTCTATTATTTAAATTCAAATGACACCGACGGTACAAATGAGACCAATGTCTTCATTCATTACAAATAAATCTTCAGTAAAGAATTAAGTTTTCTTTTACCAGATTTGCAGTGTTGATGCACATAACAACTAATACATTGCGCAGCTGTTAGTAGTGTTACTTCTGTTAATGGTAAGATATATTTCAGCTATTACTACTGTTACTTCTGCTAATGCTAAGATATTTCACACTGACGACCAAAATTAAAAAAACTAGGACACAGATAACCATTTGCAGTTTGAAATTTCTAGATAGGTTATATTTTGTTTATAGTATAATAATAAAATTAAAAAGGGATCCTGCGAATGTCTTTAAGTGAGCCTAGTTATGAACCTTGGAAAGAAATATAAGAAATTGATAAAAAACAAACAAATAAACTGAACAGTTTTATTCACAAAGGGTCCTTCCTTTGTTACAAATCTTCTAAATCTCGGGATGAATTCTTCCACCCCTATCTTCTCTAGTGGTTGCTAACTAATATTCCCTTTATCTTAACTCCTTGCAGCACCACCCGGTTGAAATTCAACAATGTCTACAAGGATGAAGTTCTGAAATTCAATCCTAATTTTTCCTATTGCCCTTTTCAGTTGGCAGAGGTGAAAAACACTATAAATGTAGGTCTGTTTTGAGATGAGATCCTGGATGGCAAGTGCTTCAATCTACTAGAGGACCAAATATAGATGTCGTCCTATTTTTAAATGGTGATTTATTTGTCTATTTGGACTTGCCCCCTTACTTCGGAAGCTGACCGCAGTTGGTAGATTTGTAACATTTCACCACCTGTTAGACAGGGTCAGGCTTGCAGATCTGTTCAAGTAAATACTGTAGGCAAATTATAGGGGAATCAATAAATAAATCAAGGACTTAGCTATTCCCGTTGTCAGTTGCTAAGTAACTTCAGTATCTGGTTTCCTAACCTTCTAATTTTGGGTGGTATCTACTTGGTAGTGCAATTCAATTTGGTTTCTTTTGCATAATCACAGTCCAATACTCAGTCATTAATAGGGTGCCCAGAGAGAAGCATTGTTTGGAAGCAATGACTCAACAGTGCTCTAATGGTAATCACTTGTCTTTGTGTTAGTAATATGCAAGGAGGAAGAGGGAAGAACCTGCATAATCTTCCCTTCTTCCTTGACTGTTATTTCCATTTAAATTTTCCCATAACTAATTAGGATTTACGACTAGTGTCTATGAGAAGAAAAGGCTGCTATCATAACATGTTGCGGGAGGGAGTCCAGTCATTTGACATTTGGTCAATCATGATTAAAAAATGACAAAACTTTATGATGTAATAAATTGTTGACTTTAAAATAAGGCAATACATATAGGAAAAGGAAATAGATCACTTATTGATTTACATACACAAGAAAAATGATCTCACCGGACTACTCATTCCAACATGTGACTCGTATATTCTAAGTGATTTTGGTTTCTTTGGCTGTGGATGTTTGAACACATATTTTTCCTGTAAATGTAAAAAAACAAAACCACTTAACACAGAAGTGCATGGTAAAAAATTCAAACATAACTGGAGTTATTGCTATCAACAAATATTTTTTATTTGATACACTAACTGGACTACCTTCAATATGATCCTGCATTCTGCCAAAACAGTGTTAAGTATTGTGCTTTTCTCTATCTTTATATTTACAAATAATTAAAAAGAGAAATTGCATACATCTTTTCTCCTAATGTAAGAAAACATTGCAATGACTTAAAAATACTACAAAACTGTCATTATCATTGTGAGTAGATCAAGAGAGAGGCTAAAAATACAATTCTAACTCAACAAATGCAAGGTAAAAGAGATATTTAGATTTGTCATCTCTTTGTCTAAGTTTAAACTTAGATGTAAGAAACCTAGAAACTTACCTCTTCTGGGGGATCATAGTATATTCCACTATATGGAATTTCACCAGGAGCCTGTACAGAAAATTTGATCCATGCAGGAATGGAGTCTTTGATTCCAGAGGGAGTATCCATGCGGATCTACAAATATATGTTTGAGATATTTAGTTCATACTTCACAGAGAATTTTTAACATGTATGATTATCCAAGTAAAAAGTTCTCTAGAAAAAAATATAAGCAAGTTTGAAAATTATAGAGGACAATTCTCAGATATCCTATGTCACTTGCTAGTGAGTTGTGATAAAACTGAGAGCATTCTGCTTTATACTTAAAAGGACAATTGCTCTTTTAAATAGAATACAAAGACTTATACAATCTATCAATATAAGTCAGGATCAACGGTCCAGTTGTACTGTCAGCCAATCCATCCTCCTCATTATGGAATGTAATCTAATCTCCTAATCACGTGATTAAAGGTGTACATGGAAATATTATCTGCAACATAAATCAAGGGATTCTGACACTTTCCCTCAAGTTGGTAAGTGAATGTCATCCATTCCCAACTTGCCAACAATAGAATGAAATGCATGGTAGCTAGAACCGTAAGGATCGCACGATGCGAATTGTGATTCGTTTTGAAAATTTTCTTTCTAGATACATATTGGTAGGTGAATTGTTTCATAGCTTGAATAGTGACATGAATCCAATCTGAATTCACGATTCAGTTTCCATCATTACTCACGATTCATGGCAAACTCGTACACTTCTCGAAGCATCACACATGGAAATGGAAAATCATAACAAACAAAAAAATAAAACAAGGAGTCACATATTTGATGGGTATTATCTCTACTGGTTTGGATCATAATTTACCAGTTTTAGCCAATAAATCCAACACATATTTTTGTTGTGAGATGAAAGTACCATGATGAGAATGTACCACTTCAATGCCCAAGAAATATTTCAATCTTCCTAACTCCTTAACTTCAAATTCTGTTATCAAACAGTTTTTTAAGGCTTCCATTCTTGCCCGATCATCTCCAGTTACGACTATATCTTCTACATAAACAATTAATGTAGTAACTCCCCCTGAAGCTAAATGCTTATCATCTTGGCTTTGCTAGTACCCCATGGTCTTCATTATGGTAGTAAACTTGCCAAACCATGCTTTAGGAGTTTGTTTCAATCCATAAGGTGTCTTCCTTAGTTTACACATCTTTCCATCATTGGCTTTAAACCCAAGTGGTACCTCCATATAAATTTCTTTCTCAAGATTTTCATGCAGATAAGCATTTGTGACATCAAATTGTTGCAAACTCCATTATGGTAGTAAACTTGCCAAACCATGCTTTAGGAGTTTCTGAATTTGTTCTCTAGTTATCTTTGGGCTTGACACAAAAGGAGAATGAATAGGAGAAGAGAAAGGACATGACTAGACTCAGTAGATGGTTATGTATAGACCCAATAGACAAAGTATTAATGAGACTTAATTTTGGGAGAATGTGGTTTTCTGTTAAGAATGAATTATCCTTATATTCAATGCATGAGCTTTCCCCGTGAAGATAAAGATGAATATATTGTGTATATTCATCAAAGGTTACACCACAAGACATAAGGAATCCTTTTGGTAGAGGGTGGTAACATTTGTATCCCTTTTGGGTAGGTGAATAACCAATAAATATGCACTCAGTAACTCGAGGATCAAGTTTCTCCCTAAGATTAGAATGAACACGGGCAAAGGATACATAGCCAAAGACTGGAGGTACAGTACAATATAATTTTTTGTCCTTAAGTCCAAAATTTTTTGGAAAATAGTTAAATGAGACTGTTATTGTTTAGTGTTATGGAGGGTAGACGATTAACCAAATAGGTAGCAGTAAGGACAACTTCTTCCCAATACTGTTGTGGTACAATTTTATGGAAAAGAGAGGCTCAAGTTACATTTATGAGATGTCCAATTTCTCATTTTGTTACCCCATTTTGTTGTGGGGTGTTCACACAAGAAAAATCATGAATTATCCCTCGTTCATTGAAGGAGGACAATGTTTGGCTAAATTATTTTTTGGCAATATCTGAACAAACTCTTTTAATGGTTGTCTCAAACTGATTTTTAATCTTTTGGATGAAGTTTTTGAAAACTTGGCTCACTTCACTTTTTTGTTTCAAGAGAAATACCCTTGACACTCGAGTGCAATCTTCAATAAAGATGACAAACCAATAAGCCCTAGATAGGTTAGGAATACTAAAGGGCTCCCACATATCACTATGTATTAATGCAAAGGAAACAATAATTCTTTTATTAATAGAGGGAAAGTCAACATGTTTGTGCTTTGCAAATTCACAAGTATCACAAAGAAACATTTTAATGTCAACTTTATGAAATAAATTAGGAAACATAATTTCTATGGTATTGAAAGATCGATGACCTAAACGAAGTTGGTATAACCAAAATAAATTTCTTTATTGGAGAGAGTTGTTTCTGATGTCAAAGACAAAGGAATTTGACACTTAGTGCTATGCATCCTGTTGGCATCCTCTAGAAGGTAAAGTTCATTGTCTTCCTTAGCAAGTCCAATCACCTTCTCCATTCCCTAATTCTGAAATTGGCAAGTTGTAGGATTAAAATACACCAAATAGTGTAAATCCATTATAAGCTTGGGAACAGAAATCATATTGGCAGATAATGTGGGGACATTCAAAACATCCTTCAGAATTAGATTCTGGTTTATCATAATATCTCCTTTTCCAGCCACTGCAATAAAAGTTCCATCTGCAAGTTCAATTTTTTAGTTGCTTGGATAGGGTCTATAAGATATAAACCCAGTATAAACCAGTAGATGATTGAGTCATGTGGTTTGTGGCTCCACAATAAACTACCCAAACACCTTCTTTTGAGGAATTTAAGGCATTGAGTGCATAGGAGTAAGGAATATTACATGCGAATGCTAAGGAACAATCACCTGAGTTTGCAGATTTTGTTAATGTGTCTAGCAACCCCCTTAATTTTAGAATCTCCTCCATTAAGAACTCTGGTGGGTCGAGTTTTCTAAACATTTTTTACGTTTGAAGTATGGCAATGCAGGCCTAGAAGGAATACAGTGGAAGAAAGAAAGGGTTGTGGTGATGCAGCATTGCAGCCCACACAGATGAATTCAGCAGAGGAAAGAAAGGGGTGTGGTTTTGCAGCAATGCAAGTTATGCATGAGATTACATAGGCTCCCAAGGATTTAGAGCTTTGATGCCATGTCAGAAAATTTGTTTCTGATATTATTCATAGAAGAGAAATTTCTCTTAAATAGAATACAAAGACTTAATGACAGAAAATCCTAATTTATTATGGATATAACCTAACCCTATAATTTAGGATCAATGATCCTATACAATAAGTATACCTGTACAATAAATATAAAATATACTATCAACTCATTAATCCTCCTAATTATGTAATTAAAAGTGTACATGGAAATATCCTAAACCCTATAATTTAGGATCAATGATCCTATACAATAAATATACCTGTACAATAAATATCAAATATACTATCAACCTATTAATCCTCCTACTTATGTCATTAAAAGTGTACAAGGAAATATTATTTGTGGCATAAATCAAGGGATTCTGACAACAACCAATTTTATCTTCTTTTAGAGTGAAATTCTTCATAAAAAGGAAGGCATTAATTGAAAAAATGTTTAAGCAACGAATATGAGGAACCAAAACATACATTTAGAAAAAAATTAGCTATGATATAGAATTCACTACCTGTTTGAATAAAGAAATAAAAATAAAGACTATCAATGATTGTGATAACATATGAAGACTATCCAAATCTATCAAATAATATTTTATTTAGGAAAAAAATTACCTTGACCCGAGAACCATGAGGAATTGGTGGTGAACCATCCACATTGTTTGGCAAGAAAATCTCCCAAACACCAAACTCATTCTGTTAAGTAAAAATTACAACATTTAAAGGCTGTCAATAGCAAATACAGTTGTCAATTAAGTTCAAGCAAAGATATACACTATCAAGAACAAGGAGCATGTAAGATTTGTAACAATCACATTCAGATCCAAAATGCATTTGTACAGGAATGGGTATCCATTAAAACAATAAATAACATCATTCTAACAAAATCATTTTTTGTTTGGTGGTGGTTGGAGGAGGGGGATCCAGTGTTACCAAACTAGTTGGTTTCCATGAGAACCATGAGTTAGTTTCTGCATACCAGTTCATGATTCATTCAAATTTAATTCCCATTTGTCATTTAATTCACAGAAAATGACAAACTGGAGTTGAAGCAGAGGTAGGTAATGCAGGGTTGTGGAGATATCATCCGATGGGTCATGAGTGGAGATTCGAACTCAGCAATGAACTCCATATTTATCAATCTAATAGAATACTATTAAGAGTCTCCTTTCTTTCTTTCCCTCATCCTTTAGATATGTAGATATAAATAAGAAAAGGATGTAATTAGTCAACTACAGTTAGTTAGGATTGCAGCCCATAAAATAAGGTAGAACCGGTGTATTTTGGACATACAGAAATTAAAATCAAGGGTATCTCCTATTTCTATACGGTTTTAAAACTATCTTTAATGTAAGATTTATGGAGTATTGGCCTAGCTGAGATATCAGATTTCATAGTGATGCCTAGCATGGATTTCATAAAAAAAACATATGTAAGATATGGTTTTATCCCCAGTACATGAAAAAAGTGGATAGTATAACCAAACCATAACCTGTTTTGGTTTGATAAATCAGTTTTAAGCCAGTTTTTTTTAAAATTAAAACTGGCATTATCAAAACCAGTAATGGAAAACTGAATATGGTTTGGTTATAATATCCATTCACCATATATAGTTAATTTTGTAAACCACTTTTACTTAACTGATTATTTTATAATAACTTAATTATAGTTATAGTCAAACATTTTATAAGTAGTTATTATGACCACCCCTACTTTAATCATGGGACTCATCCATACCTTGCAATTGAATCCTAACATACTGATTATCCAAGCATCATCAATATATTGCCAGTTACAACAGCTTGTTTTCTGAATAAGGCTTTTTGAAGACCATTTAGTGACAACTCAATTTATTATTGTTAAGATTTAACTTGTCAAAAAGCTCAATATATTGAAAAGAGGCATATGAATGGTTTTATATCTCTAACATGCCTTCCTCATGAAAGTCCTTGACTTCATGGAATACGAACAAGAATGAGATTACAAATCAATTAGCAAACCCAACTCTCTAAAACAGTTAGGCAGAAGCATATGAATTGTTTTATATCTTTGACAATTAAGCATTGCACAAGCATGAAGCAGAATAAAATAATTGTCATTGCATAACTATAATATTGAACATAACTAAAGCAATAATTACATCCATCAAAAGTTACCAATACGCATACAGCAAATAATTCTTAATCTTATTGTCATAAGAAACTAATAGATTTTTATTTTTCTGTTTGAATTATAACTTTTAATAAATCCATTCTACCCATCATTATTTCAAGGGTGATCCATAAAGCCATCTATAATGAGGAAGGCAAAGGGGTGGGCATAAAGTGCTCCACTTTTGCACTGCTCTAATCCATTAAAAATCCATTTATTTAAATCTAGTTTTTAATTTGATCCACATTTTATTATATTTTCAGATCAGATTTCCATTTTGTTTATACAGATTTTAAAAATTGGAAAATCCAGATTTCGAATCCAAATCCAGATTTCCGGTGAAACCACTTTTTTATACTTTCTCTCATTTGTGGTTCCCTTTCTCTCTCCTGCACCTCTCTCCACCACTTATTCACTTTTTGGAATTTTATTTGCTCTCTCTCTCACGCACATACACACATGAAGCAATCAAGTTTTATATATTTTTTTTATAATTTTATTTGCTCCAATATTTTATACATAATAAATGGATATAATATTTTCAAAGTTTAATTAAAGTATTATAGGTAGATGTATTTTAATGTTAAGAATTTATATATTATGTCATCTTTAATTTTTTTTGGTTTTATTAAATCATAATTTTATTATATTTTCTTAATATTTATATAATATTCAACTTTTTTACATATTATTATATTAATATTATGTTAATTTTTTTTTAAAAAACATAGATTTTGATTTAAAATACAATTCACTTTTTTTTTTTATAAAAATATGGATATGGATTTAAAATCCAATCCAAATATTTGGATTTGGATTTCCAAATTGTTTTTTATAAAAAATATGGATTTGGATTATGAATCTGATCCAAATATTTGGTTTTGGATTGGATTACCCAAAATCCAATCCATGACCACCCTTACCGCATACCTAGTTTTTCTTCAAGGATATTTCCATTTTCTTCCCTTTTTAAGTAAATACTCAATTTGGTCCTCCAAGCATTGAAGTAGACATCAAAATGGTCCCACTATCATGGTGCTTTGTGAATCACAGATCTTGAACAAATTCATATAAACCTAAGGCTACCTCTGCCAGTTCACCATGGTCCCCATAGAACAGGAAAGAAACAGATTTCTTTTGATAATACACGTCTAATTTAATTAGGTGGAGACGCAGAAAATGAAAAGGAAATGAACAAGGGAGAGAGAAGGTTAGATTCTAGGTCAAACAGAGGAAAGAATAGGAAGTTGAAACCACAAGATGTTCAACTTCTTATTTACATATAGGGGCTTATTAATGAAAAAAAAAAGTATACTGAAGTTCACATGTATGAACTTTGAAGACCAATAAAAGATAACATACCCGAGTCATTACATCTGCATTTGGATTCCAATTGTTGAAGTCTCCAATTAATGCTGCTGACTGAAAAGCAATCAATAACATCCATAATGTTTTAGAGAGGAAATTAAAAAACAGATATATATATTGATTAATTGTCTTCGACTTTAAAGACACTACACACACAACATCCAAACGATGTCAGATGGCAATGACGGACAAAACCACCATGCCATACCTTTATGGCACCACCATAACTACCATTTGATAACATTGATCCAAACAATATTTTCTCCAAACTTAATGAGAAAAATATAGAATGATATAATATGTGTTGAATGTAACGGGCTTAACCCATAATTTATATTATTTTGTTATTATGTTACTGATTCTGTTATTATTTTGATCTATAAATAAACACCCCTATGTGTGTATTTTACATGAGGGATATCAATCCTATATTTATTTTCTCCAAACTTAAGAAAAATATAGAATGATATAGTATGGAAAGAGATAGAGGCCGCTGCTTAAATCATATATTAATGGTAGATTATAAATTAAGTCTTTCCAATTTAACCAAATAACTGCATTTTCACCTTCAAGTAGCTATATTATTATCATTATATAAACAATCAGTTACCACAATAGATTCTGTAATCCAAGTAAATGTTCGAATTTAACCACTTTATGAACGAGTAAGTCTCAGAGCATAGTTCATTCAAACAATGTAGAGAAGTCCATCAAGTCCTAAATTAACTCTGTCATATATATGAACATGTTTTTTTAAATTCTTACAGATATTCAAGTAGGCTAACAGTCAATGCAATATGTACTGATTGAGTGCACTTAAAACCTGCTATACTTAACAAATGTATAATTAAGAGATATATTAAAATTTAACTTTTAAGTGACTATGCCTAAGAGGCAGATGTGCTCCAAAATAGTAATTGTACACATCAGATCAAACACTTTAGATGCCTCTAGGGGCACTTTATATCTTTCTTTTATTTGTTCAACTTTCACGCTAATACAGATAGGAATACCACAGTAATTAGATAATGACATGAATAATTATATATACAATGATTGACTGCAAAAATAATTTGAACCAAAAAACTAGAAACACTAATAGTTTACTAGAAACATACCTTAGCTCCAGGTGCCCACTCTCTATAAGTAATGCCTGTAGCACTGCAGACAAAAGCTTCTAGTCATTAAGGACCATATCGATAAACTAAAACTGGAAATTAGGGTGTAGAAATACAGGCATAATTTCCCCTTTTATGCACAGTTATTGTTGCACCATTAACATGCCTGTACTGCGACAGACATTACTTAGTGTGGGTGCAATTCAGTGTATTTCCATGATTTGTTGGCTGCAGCAGGAGGTCTGTATGATAAGGACATCGTGTCTTGGTCTATTGTAATAGCATTGATTTAATATTGTAACAGG
Organism: Phaseolus vulgaris; assembly: GCF_051622355.1. Classification (NCBI taxonomy): domain Eukaryota; kingdom Viridiplantae; phylum Streptophyta; class Magnoliopsida; order Fabales; family Fabaceae; genus Phaseolus; species Phaseolus vulgaris. The sequence goes on from NC_143498.1 coordinate 48,460,399, forward strand.
TCTTGGTTTGCCTTGCATCACTTATTTAAATACATACGTATCATTTTTGCTGAGCAAAAAAAAACACCATTACTTGCTTTAAAAATTTTAACACTAAAGGTTTAATTCACTGAGTCGTTTACTTTCTCTCTCCTCTCATGGCCGCAAACACAATCTCTGTTTTGAAGATCTGAAGTATGATTTTTCACCAAGCTATCCTTGCTCGCCATTTCAATCTGGCCTAGCCTCTTACAATTTTCAATTACTAATATTTATTATTAGTTGGATTTCCTATTAAGTTTTACAACTCTAGCTGCCACTTGCCAGATTACTTCAATCCAAGGTTCTTTGATTTGTAGCATTCATCAATTATACAAAACTTAGTCCTCTTAAGGTATTCAATCTAGTGTATATTGTTTATTGATCAGCAATATGTTAGATTGATGTATCTGTTTATCATCTTAATAATGACATCAATAATTTATGAAACAATGTTATATGTGTGTGCACATGTGAGATATTAAGCTCTAAAAACAACCATAGCACAGTACCTGCGTAGGAAGCCAAATTGTTCATAGCCCCGAGAAAATGCATCCAGGCCACCTTCATGCTTGTTAATTTCATCATGTAATCTTTTGTATTGTCCAAAACTGTGAATTAAGAAACAGAATTTTAAAAAATCAGGTTGTAAATTTAGTTACAGTACAAGTAGGCATAGGTAAAGTAGAGAAGGTAGAGTTTGAAAAGGCAGAGGTAATGTACGGAACAATATGATAAATTGTTGATAAACAACCTATATAAGAAGAAAATTGAACATTGGTGCGTAGTATTGTAGTTTGTTGGTTTCAGTTTTGAACAACTAAGGTCAACTGACAATTGTACAGGTGACAGCTGACAACCTGTTAGGATTTGATGGGCAGTCATAGTACAAAGAACTTTGTAACAGTTCAATGCAACAGTCTACTCGTAGACTCCCCCTTTTGTACTGTTCTTCTCTTCTATTTGTTTGCTAGAATCCCAATATGATAATCAGATCTTGATTCCAGTACAATACAATCTCCAATATCTAAAATTCCAACAAATCCCTAAGATCCACCACTGTTTGATTCCCGTGAATGTCTTTTTCTTGGCCACTGCCCCAACCAAAAATGCTACTAACTATCCAACTAGTGATGGTAAAATTTATTTCTAATAGTAATGATGTCATTTTCAATAAATTTAGATTCCTTATAATATTCAAACCCACTTCTTTCTCATGTCAATCGATACTATTTTTCTTCTCACAATCTTCCCCTACCCACCTCCATCCTCATCATCTTCTCTTCCTAATTCTACTTAAATTCCTCCTATTCTTTCTTCTCCCTCTTGTCCCAAACCCAATCTCTCCAACCCCCCAACCATCAGCTGGTCACTAGGTTCAAATCTAATCATCCCAACCCACCTTACACTATCCCTACGCTTATTCAGAACCACCAAACGCTGTCAAACAAGCCTTAAGTTGAATACAATACTCTAAGAGCGAATGTAAGTTGATCTTTGGTTCTTTTATCATTGGTTCTTTTACCTCCTCACTGGACCATTATCAGGTGCAAGTTGGTAATACACAATAAAGTATAGAGAGGATTGCTTATATTGTGTGATTTGTACTTACAAGGGTACCTTTATTTATAATGAAGAAGAGATCCAATAATAAAGAATAAAATTAATACCTAATAATGGGAAATATTTGGTATTGATCTTGGAGCAGTAGCTTAAGCCATGTAAATCTCACAAGCAGCTACTACCCATGGCATGATGCTCAGCTTCAGCTCTAGATCTAGAAATTGTTTTCAGCATCTTGTTCCTCTAATGATAACACAATATCCATAAGTGGACTTCCCAATCTGATGGCGATCCTGCCCAATTTTGGAATTGCCTTCATCCTTATATGTAAAATAATCCACGACTTGGTGCATTTTTTAGGTAACAAAGGATATGCAACAGCTTTCCAATAACTATTACATGGATCTTTTAGGAATTAGCTAACCATACTAACTGCAAATTTGCAATGTCTAGCCTAGTGATAATGAGATAATTGAGTTTGGCCTAGTAACAAGTGATGCAACTTCATTGGCTACACGAATCTGGAGGAGCTAGTTATGCTCAGCTCAAAGATAATAATATCTAAGGTTGGATTGGTAATTTGGGGCCACATTGATTATCCAAGATTGCACCCTAGTTTTGGTTTGAGACTTTGCTTCAACATGTCCCCAATTCTTAAAGTAGTAGCAAAGAAGATGTCCAAAACCACCACATCCTCCACAATGGGATGATTGTGAGACAAGGGAAACGAATCTCAAGTAGATATGGGAGAGGATCTAAAAGTGTGTGGAGACAAATAACTACTATTGGACTATGTCATAGGTAGAAGAAATGGGTCCCAATAAAATCTGATTTCAAAATGCAACAAGGTCACATGGTAGTCCAGCAAGAGCAACAGCTATGAAGAATTGTCCACATAGGTTGTGGAATGTCTCATCATCATCAGTGAAAGAGCATAAGAGTGGTTCTTGTTGCATGACACATTAGCAGTGGGTCACATCAGAGAAGCTGGCAGACTTGACAGAGCTGAGGGTAAAGAAAAAAGAAAAGGAAGGGGAGAAAACCTAGAGATATGATAACATATAGAGAGGATTGTTTGTAATTGTGTGATCTGTACACAAAATCAATACCTTGTAATAGAAAATATTTCCCTATTTATTGTAATCAAATTATATTTCTAACATAATCAAATCATATCTCTAACAAAGAAAATCAATGATGTTCTCCATTAATTACAACCAGACTCCAAAGATCTATTTGTTGGTCAGACTTAATGGAAAAACCCAAATCCCACATTGACAAGCAATTCAGCTAAAAAAATGCATACGTGGGCAACCTTTGCCTAATGACTTAGCTTTTGGAGTTTATTTAAGCTCAAAGTCAAATTCTAATATTGTTGAGATATTTTAGGAAGTTTCAGATTTTATTCTTATTAGTTTTAATTCTGTATTTATAGGTTTTAATTCTATATATTTTGCTGTATCCTGTTTTTCTTTCTAGCATAACAGTGCCACAATATAATGGATTCTGTTTATTAGAGTAGGCGCTGTTTATTTCCAAAAATACCCAACTCATCTATGTATATATATCCAATGTATGTAATGAGAAAGAATTTGTTCTCTTTCAAACTTAGAAATATGGTCTTGCTATGTATCTTAAATTTGTTATTGGGTCACCTACAATATTATTCATGCACCAAGCTTAATAGCTTTGGACATGACATTGAATATTGCATCCTTGCACTAAGCATTCAATCCAATCCCTTCTTCATTAGCAGCACATCCAGTCACTGCACTGCACCTATGGTTTTCTGTGACAATTAAGTATGGTCTTCCTTGCCCATAACCCTAATCATATGGAGCTTGATATCTTTTTGGTCCAGAGGGAAAGTTATCTTCCCTGTCACATTCCTGCTCAAGACCAGATGGCTGACCTTTTCTAACCAAAGCATTATCTCCTACCAAATTTCATCTTCTCATGGACATACTAGGAGTTCAGGATTGCACAGTTCCATCCCTGCTAAGTTTGCAGGGGTTTGTGTCAGCGTATACATAGTACTTCAGTTAGTTTTCTAGTTAAATTCATTTCCATTTTGAACAACCACTGTCAACTGAACTCTTTAGAGCAACAGGTGGTGTCAGCTGACAATCTGTAAGGATTTGATGGATAGTATAGTCGTGATGTAGTGTTTTTTTGAGAAAAAAACATAATATTTCCCCTTGCGGTCTCTCCCTGTGTTTACTGTTATTTTCTATTTGTTTTATGGAATATGAACTGTGATTGTTGTTTATATTTAGAAAGTCAAATGCTTGCTTCTCCTATATTGGGGTTAACTTACCGGAAATCAAGATGGTCACGATAGGCTAGCAAAGATGGATCAATCTCATATATTTTCTGCCCAGCTCCAGGTCGGGGTATGATCTTAGGTTTAGCTTCAACACTTGGTATCTTTACTTCCTTGCCAACAGATACCGATGTCTTCTTGGCTGGAATATCAACATCTACTGGTGATGATGCAACAGAACCTAGCCCATCTTCAATCTGTCTGTAACTGCTATCTGCTTCACCTATGTTGTATTTATCCTCATCTTCCATGGTTAGATCCTCTAGGTTCTGAAAAGATTAAAAGATATATTCAGCAACGAGTATTCAAAGAAATTTTCAATCTCCAAGAAATCCAATCTTGAGATTAATAATAACAAATAAACAGAAGTTGCAAACAAAATAACAAATCATATGAATTTATAAGTTGTAATCACGCTACCTGTATTAATCTCACCATCATATTTAATTTTTTACTACATTACTATGCTAATATTGCTCCCAAAATGATGGTGAAGGTATGTGCAAACTGTGATGTATTATTATCATGATTATTTTTTTTAGTATTAAGTGTAGTACAAATTATTTAGTTAGTATAATATTATTTTAAATAGCACCCCACTTCCTGCTATAGCATTTTCAGAGTTAGCCAATATACTCTGCTATTTGAGATTGATAAACTTTGGTATTAAGTCACTTGTGCTTGTAGCACCCAATCATTCACATGTACAGTCTACTCCGCAGCCCCTCTTACTTGAGGGATATTTAAAAGAGCCTTGATTGCAAGGCTTGGTAGAATGAAGGTTGAAGATCCATATGAAAAGGTGGTTGAGTTAAAATAAATAGGCAATCTAGAGTACTACTACATATAAGAAAACTCATCAAATAGGTCTGGAGTCACATCGAATAAGATTGAATCTATACCACAATATAAGTGCTGTTTGCATGATTCAGGACAAAAGCAGGATTAAATATGTTCATTAGAAGATTTAACCACATAGATAGAATTTCCTAATGCACTTTGGTTAGAGTTAATAAGACTCCTAAAATAGACTTCACATATCAGAAATCTTCTAAGAGCAGTTTGAGCTACAGCCTAAAGATCATAAGCATGCATATAAATCTGAGATGAGACACGTATTTGTCTAATCTGAGAAAAATAAGACTCCTAAAATAGACTTCACATATCAGAAATCTTCTAAGAGCAGTTTGAGCTACAGCCTAAAAATCATAAGCAGGCATATAAATCTGTAACAATCCGAAAACAACATTTGTACAATTATATTTTCCTTTCTTTTCCATTCACAACAGTAGAGTTTTTATATCTGTTTTCCCTTCATCCTCCAGAATATTTCTTGCTCATAATTACAATCAGCTATGAACACCATGCTAAAAACTTACCTAGAAAGCATTGGTTTTGCAACAAAAAATGCACAAAGTTTCATACATCCAGATGCATTTGACAAGAAAACCACAATCCCGATACAAAGAAAGGCACGTAACAACAAAACACAAAATTAATTATATAATCAAATTTGATGTCAAGTAAGAGAAAAGTACATGTGCATCCACTGATGTTATAACAGGAGTTTCAAGTTGATCCGTCAAAGATGCAGAGTTATCATGATCTTGAGGAATAAGCACCTTATCAGATTCAGCGATTGCAGAAGACGGGGAATCAGAATCATGAGAAGATTTTACAGCAAGGATTTTACCTGAAAGCAACCATAAATTATATCACTGAAGTGTGTTAAAGCCTATATTTATAGGTGCCATGCACAAATTAGATTGAACTTTGTGTTCATCCAAAGTAAAATAGATATATAACATTACTTCCCTTTCCTATTTTTATTGATATCACTCAGATGAATCAATAATTTAACCAATCAAATATCAATATATTGCCATTTTCACAAATCAAAATTAAGTAAATTTCATACTATGAGGGTTTGTCAAATCATAGCCATTCAGACTACAGATCATTTCCCTTTCCCCATCAAACCTTATACAGTATGATTCAATCATTCAATTCATATTCTGAACAAACAAGAAAAGAGAAAAGTAACGGGAAAATTTGCAAACATATATGAAGGTCAAAAAATTTCACCCACATTGCAATCCAATGAAACAGATTTTGTCTAGACTGAATCTAAAAGAATGACTTTATTACAATAGCTAATATTTACATTCTTTCTGTAGTTAATAAAATGCTGATGCATAATTTTAAATGTTTGGTTTATCAGTTATGCCAACTCACAGTGACTTCTCATATTATAAAATTCAAATAACGCATATCGATATAATTATTACAATGACACTGTTGGAATTTCACATGCAAGCACACGATGTACAAATTATGATTCTAATTTACAATTTACAGACACAACGAAAGTTCACATTCTTTCTTTTATTTGCATATGACCAAAGAATCATGAAAACGCATATAAACCTCCTCATAATTCATCCAATAGAGTAATAGTCACAAAAGTTAAAAAAAATAAAAAATTCTATTATCTCAGTTACTAACAGATGCATCCACAGTCACAAAACAGAGCCACGCACGCTAACATCATTAATTTCAAAATGCCCGAAAGTCCAACCTACGAAGTAAACAGTATCACCAGAATCTCACGTTTCAGCTTCACCAGGTTACCACTCGCTTCTAACACGAAATCAAAACCAAACAAACAAGTTTCCGCCATTGCATGTGCTTTAACATTTAAGAAAGCAAATAATAATAATGATCAATATATTATTATTATTATTATTATTATAATCATTATTATTAGTCATAACAATAACAGCTGCAACGAAGAAGAAGATAACAACAGCAAAAACAAATAAAAAGAAGCAGTAAAATCCAGAATTAGCAAGTACTACTCACATAATTCCAGAAGAGAGGAATGTAACGGAATCGTAAAAGCATAAGGCTAAAATGAGGAAGGTTCATTACGAGAGAAGTTGTTCTTTCTGAGAAAAACTGGAAGAGACGCTGCCCTGCGATCGCCACGGAGTGTGGAGTTGTGCAGCGAAAGAACAGCCGGAAATCGAATTCCCGAGATGGTGTAAACCATCTTTGCCTGCGGTTAGGGTTTAGTCTTTGAGATTCAGGGGAGAAGATGAGAATGTTCTCTCAGAAGCAGAAAAACAGATCCAAAAGTTCGAGTGTGCTGTGTTCGAGGTGCCGAGAGAAGCGTGACATTGATGTGAAGGAATGATATTATATATAGTATTAACAATATATATATAATTCTCAAATTTATTTAAATAATGATAAAGAAAAATGAATTGTACGGTGAAGGATGGCGCTATCTGCGTGGAGGTGACAACGAGACTGCGAGTGATGCTGCTACCTGTGTTTGTTTACAGTCCAAACAGCATGCTGATCAAACTTATGGGCCCCACCACCCTTTAATTCTGATCGTCCATAGTCTTCGCCAAACGAATAGCATGTTCCTCCCTGGATATGAAATGTCTGGCTATGGACGCGCGCGTTCAGATTTTTTTTTTCTTTTTTGCTTTTCTCTCTTCTCTTCTCTTCCCTTTCTTTCGTGACCAAAAGGAAAAAGTTTCATGAATGAAATGTTAAAGGATCCTTTTGTGTTGTGACCAGTATATACCTTGCCTTGCGTCCCCTTTCTCAAATCATAAAATTAAATACTTTTCACTTGTCCAAATCAAGAAAATGTTACAAATGTCCTGTAGTAAAAATATATTATTATTAATAATACTTCTCTTGATACTAAAATATTAGGAAATAAAATATGATTAATAGGGAAATCACTGTAAATTCCTTTAATTATTATTTTAATGGGTTCTCTTGGATGAGACCCGTTTAAAATATAATTGAAAGTTAGATTCTAAAGATCATCTATTATATCAGTTGTGAAAATATGTATGATAATACGACAGTGACCACTGAATCAACTAATAGATATACAACAACAAAGGATATGAGACAGAAACTTGAATTATTTGGAATTGGAAAATATCTCGTGACCACCGTTCTTCTTCAAAAATATAATAATGCTTTTCTTGTTTCCTAGTCCCTTACTGTCTGAGATTAAAAAATGCAAACCCTGATTCTGGTGTGATATTTGACACTTTATCTTATTACTTGTTTTATTCGAAGCTTAGATAAATAAAAGATGCTAAAAAAATTGTACAAAAAAATACCATGAGAAATAACCGTTTAATTATAACAGTTGTATGAGAAGAAAGAGTGTTAAATCAGAATTTTAGTCATTATTAGAAATAAATAATAATAATTACAATTATTTAATGGTTCAGATTATGTATTTAATTTAAAAGTTAGCATGCTCTTCTAAAGATTTTACATCTTTTTAATTAAAAATATACGTAATATTTTAATTAAACACATGATTTAAATTTTAAATTTAATAACTGTAATTGACTTGTCTTCCACGATAATTAAAAATTATTACTTAATATAGTTGAATACTTATTTTCTCATAATTTACAAAGTTTTGTTTTTACTTGAACCATGTACATAATATTTGAAATTCCATTTATGCAAGAAGTTAGAATTGACAGCATGGGAATAACTTTTAAAATATATACAAATATAAATAATTTGACTGATGGTTAAGATATGGATATGTTTTAAGTTTGTCATAGAGAAACAATCCTATCAGTACAACGTTTCTGTGTTGGAATTAAATATCTATGTGTACAAACCAACGGCTATATTAATTTTCAAAAAGTCAATTAACATAATATTCTTTGTCTAATATGATATATTAAATGGTCTAATATGATATATTAAATGGTCTAATATGATATATTAAATGGAGTGTATATAATCGCACGTAATCGTAATGAAGAAAGATCATAAATTTATTATAATTTATATCCACTTACAAATTTGACATTATGTATAAACTTTTTTCGTCAATATTTTTTCACCTTATATTTTAATTTATGTAAATTAAATTATTAGTGAAATAAAAAAAATCTTTCGTATATTCTTTTAGTTAACACACAAATTCATAAATTTAAATATGATTCACAAATCATACGATACCTCTTATCTCCGATTTTTACTTATAAATCATTCACAAACATTATATTTAAATTATTATAATATTATTCTATAATATCATATATAATTTTAAACAATATTTATTAACAAACATTAATTAATTCTACAAATTATCATATCATTAAGGAAAACAATGCAAAATATATCCATAATTTATTTTAAATAAATTAAATCCATAAATACAAGACATTTAAACAAATAAACGAATAATATTTAACTAATTCATTGTATTATAGATCATGTATTCTCATTTCATTATATTGCTTCTTAATTAAAAATAATCATTTCGCTGATAAAAAAAATTAAAAAAAAAAATTAAAAATAATCATAAAAAAAAAATGCTCTAAGACAATTCTTAAAGATAACAATTGTTTTGCTCATTCAATCATGTTTAAATATAACACGTAAAAAAATATAAGAGAATAAACTACAACTCTTATAAAAACCTTAAGTTCTAAAATAATAATTTACTTAGCTTAAAAGTTTTAAAAACGTAACAACTTAAGTTAAGACGGTGAGTTTGACATTTTATTATTGAAACAATCATAATTAGAGTATTGACCTCCTTTTTAATTGATTCTAAATTCATTATAAAACAAATATCTAAGGTAACTTTCATGAAGACTACTAAGTCTAATTCAAAAAACATTGATTTGTTTAGTGCCTATAATCCACAAGTGAATTTAATAAAACTTTTCTCACTTGCTTTCAAGTTGGATTGATGGTGGGAATTTATACCATTTTGGTGAACAAACTAGGATATACTAAGGTTATTCAAATTCAAAAGAAATGTTGACTATGTAATTTCCTAAACGAAATTTCGATTTGTTGAGTACATTTATGCATAATTTGTCATTTTGTAAAATTTTAAAAATCAACACCAAACTTCAACCAACTATTTCTTTTAACTAAAATACATTTAACAAGTTCCTAATCTTTAATTTTAACCACTTGTAACATTATTTCCACATTCACACCAATTCAACCAATTTTAACCATACAAATCAATTGATCAATTCTAATAAAATTTAAAGGTAAAATAAAATCCTTAAGTTAAAATCATTCAATCTTAACCTTCCTAGTTAACCATACAAATCAATTGATCAATTCTAATAAAATTTAAAAGTAAAATAAAATCCTTAAGTTAAAATCATTCAATCTTAACCCTTCCTAAGCCAAGACAAATTATCCACTTTATTTGTAAAATAATCTTATTTTGATGAATTTTTTAGAATATGTGTATCAATGCATATTTTAAATATTTATCAAGTATATATTATTCTTTGAAAAACAAATTTAAAAATCTAAAAAAATATTATCATTGATCATCAATTACTAATATCATTTTAAAATCTGACATTAATATATTGATCACAAATTTAATCACTTATTTCAATTATTACATTAATCCACTTTAACTAAAGATTATAGAGATCACTACAAAAAAAAATGTATATTGTGGCGGTTATTTTCGTATAAACTGACGTTTATAACCGCCACAATATACGCTTGTGGCGGTTTCCCAAACTGCCATAGAACTGGCCGCCACAAAGTTTAATGTGGCGGTTTTACGCTACCCGCCGCAACACCCGCCACTTTAAACATAGTGTAAGTAGTGGCGGTTTTTATATGTAAATAGTGTCAGTTATAACTATCGCAATTTACATTCATTGACGAAGATTCTGCCGCCATAATATACGTAAATAGTGATGTTTTTAACCGACGTAATTTTAATTCTGAATAAATAAAATTTAACCACCACTTTTTTATAATTTTGTTTATAATCTTTTTTATAATTTGTTTTATACAATTATAAAATTTAACAACCATTTTTTCATAATAAAATAAAATAATGTATAAAGTTATAATCATCCATTCATTTCATTGAAAATTAAAGCACACAATAATGTTCAAAAGTTTATATGTAATTGAAAATTAAAACACATAAAAAGTTCATACATCCCTAATCAAGTTTAAAATTACAACACATAATTGTTCAAAAGTTCATACATCCCTAATAAGTTTAAAATTAAAACACACATCCCTAATCAGTTTGCTTCCGCTTCCGGCACTTGATCCTATTACTTGATTAGGTGATGTGTGACCATCTGCATTGATGAGAAGCTTTTCATTGTGTAGATTCGGTGAAACAGCAATCTCGCACTTGGAACCATTGGAAAAATCCTCTTCCTCCTTAATCAGAGTCTCCCCAGGTTCAATTGGTTGAGGAGAACTTTCAGCATTCAAATTTTCACATGAAGCTTCGACTGATTTCCACTCCCCATCATGTTCCTCACTTTCTTTTTCTGTTGAGAAATTAGTGTGCTCATGGCAATCTCCATCATCCAATAAACATGTCCCATGTTTCAATTGTGGGGTTGAAGGAGCCGGATATTTATCACATGCAGATTGCTCTTTGTCATCATCACCAAACCTGGACACATTTTCTAAATCAATTGACATCGTCCTTTTATGAGTTTTATCTTGTTCATTGCTGTTTGGAGCTGCAGCCCGATTCTAAAGATTCTACAGATTCTTTGACAGGTTTTAGTGATTCAGACAGACCATTTGCCCCAGCATTAAAAGCCTGCATGAAATTTAACCACATTAAAAACTACTTTATTCATTGTATTCTAACAATAAATGTCATCATAATGTTGTCAATGCCGACAAACCTTGTGAACAACATGCTGCCAAATATTTTGGAGCTTGTCCTCAGATAGTGGTTTACTGAGGAACTCAACGGCCCCAAGCTTAAAAACAAGAATTGTAAGTAATTAAGAAGTATCATTGGTTAGAAAATTTAAAGCAAGCACAACACAGCCTTAAAGAAAACTTTTTTCTCATATTCCCATTGTCATGCTTCCTCGTAGATCATTCATCCATTTCAATTGTTTAAAGCTTAAAAGGAAGAAAAGAAGTCGTTATATCATACAAAACCAAAGCAAGCAACAATCACAACACAAGCAAAAGAGATAATGATTCATCGTTTATACTGAAAATAAAAGTTCATTACCTCCACTATGGCAACATGGAAGCCGTCAAGACTACTCCATATTGTTGACAAAGCTTCATTCTCGTCAAAGAAGATAGAAACTGTGCAGAAATTTTCAGGTTTACTTAAGAAACTAAAGGAATAATAAGAATGTACAAGGAAGGGTGTATTGAATGCTTTGAATTTAATGATAAGTAAATGATAGACTTGAAACAATGATAAGTAAAGCTCCTTGCCAAGTACTGCGTAGAAAATGAGCTTGGAGCAGATTATCAAGGCAGATTTAAACTAGTTGAATACTAATCCATCTAGCACATTTTAATAGGACACTGGGGCTTTGGTCCATGTTGATACCCTGTACTTCAGAGTATAACCTTTTATCCTTTTCAAGTTAGAAATTTGAATTGCTACGAAGGTTCGCAAAATAGATACATGTCACATGTGCTATATGAAGTTGAAATAAATTTCAAGTATACCTTCAGAGTGCAACACAATATTGCATCTGTGTCATTACGCTACTATTGTTTTCATGTACAGCATTTAATCTAGGAAATATTTCACAAGTAGATTATTGTCAAACCAAACTTGAACTTGACTAACAAAAGGCCCAAATACAAATCATTGAAACAGAGAGTACCTAAAAATTCACTTAAAAGATAAAAGAAATTATCATCATGTGTATGGCAAGAAGAAAAAAAATAGGAACCTAAAAGTATAATTTATAAGTTGCATAACCTCAATTAAATAAGGTACAAAGAAAATATTTCCTACACTCAGTTGCATAAATTATAAAGAAAATATGCCACAATATCGAAATATTATTTAATAAGCAAACTAAAGTAAGAAAGTGAAGACATTGCTCAACACTTGATTATATATTATACTAAGCATCCTAAACTATATAATAGTAGGAAAAAAAAAGTATCTCCTACATTACAAATATTTAGTAGCTTTCTTAAACATAACAAAATAATAGTGAAGACATAAAATTGTCTTCACGTGTAATTTTAGTCATTTTTAGTGTCAACCATATCCTAAGCACATAATAATAATATAATAATAATAATTTGAAGGATACCTCATGTATATATATCTAGTCATCCCATAAATGTATTGGTATAGGATGAAATGATACTTTGCCATTTTCTATAACGTTTCCAGTTTAATTTACCTGCCCTTTTGATGACCTTCTAAATTTATTTATAGATTAAGAATCAAATTACAGGTATGAACAAATTTTATTAATGATATACTAAAGTACGTTTTCCATGATCAAACTAAGTGTTCCTTACGAAGCAGTTTATTCAATATTCTTACTTCAGAAACTCTGAATAATAGAAGGTCAAAATATACATCCTACAATCATTTAAGAAAATCTCCATAATAATGGATAAAAATACTACCTCATCCGCAATCCTCTTTACTTTTGGAATGTTGGTGCTGAAAGTTTTTTGCATTGCAACCCCAACATCAAACCTTAAAGTATAGTTTGATGGTGCTAAATGGATGGGTCTCAATAGACTTGTTTTATCCAGTGGATAGACTTGTTTTATCCAGTCTTGCCACTGTTCAGCCTCATAATGGGTACGAGCTAAATATAAAAGTATTTGAGAGTCTCTGTTATGATAAAACTTCTGCAAGCAGTTTTAGTACTGCATATAATAAAAAAAATTCATCAGCATTTGATTATTGTCATAAAGACAAGGAACTCTTAAACAATAAAGAGATGGAATCTAAAGAAACGATAAGTTCACCATTTTCACAGCCAAAGCAAAATTCCCCTAAGAAAATGAAAATACAATTCAAATCACATTTGTATTGAACCTAACACAGTGAATTCATAAAGAAAAATTAAACTCATGATGCACTTAAATTGCAGCCGCTATCCCCATGGCACATCCTGTGCAACATTGCTAATTTGGTAGAGCCTCAATTTCATTTCAATCAGGTAGTTACAAAAACTTAAAAATCTTATAATATATGAATAAAAAATGAAAAATATTAACAAGAAGCAAATAATCGAATTGAATATACAACAAAAAAACGAGACAATTACTGAACATAACGATTACAAAGAATACAAGGCATACTTGATCTTGGAAATGGAATGTGTGGAATGGATCAAGCGCGAAAGCAATGTCTTCATTTTACGATAATTAAAAATTGAGTTGACGCCTCAGCTCCTGGTACCAGTACATGTCCCTCATCACCTTCCTCATCTACGAAGGCTTCTCTCCTCCCACCATTGAGAAATCAGAAGCATCTTTAGCGTGGAACATAATCGTCTTATCGCTGTCATGCAGGTCCACAACTTCCTCATCATACTCGAATGATACCGTGCAAGCCGACGGCTGTTGCGACAATGACGATTGAAATCGTTGCGAGGATGCGTCCTTTAAGCCGGTAGCGATGGCGGACAAAACAAATGGCGATGTGTGAAGGGAAGGTTTCGCGGAGTGTTAGGTTTTGCGGAGAGTGAGGGTGAAGTGAGAGAGCGCGAGGGTGAAGATTTCGCGGGAGTGAACATTTCGCGAGAGTGAAGGTTTCATGACGGTGAAGGTTTCGCAGGGGTGAGGGTTATGTGTTTGTGGTAAGAGTGAGGGTTTTGAGCAGAGTGAAGAGTGAAGGGAAGAGTTTGAGGGTTTAAGCAGAGAAGAGTGGTGAGTGAAGGATTACATGAGAGTGAAGGGTTTCTGAAGAGTCAAGAGGGTATGAGGAGAGTGAGAGATTCTATTAGTGAAGAGGTTCCGAGACAAATTAATGAGGTTTTTGAAAAAAGAAATTAGAAAAGAGAAATTATATGGAGGAAAAGAAAAGGCGGGAAAGTGTGTATTTCAAAGAAAAATTGTGATGGTTCAAAATGACACTTTTTTAGGATAATTGTGGCGGTCATTAAAATGTCGTATTATACGGATATTTATGGCGGTTATTAATAACCGCCATATTAAAACTGTCATTATATACACAATTTTTTGTAGTGGATGGACTTGATCCTCAAATTAATCAGTCAATAGATTAGTGACTAATTTAGCAAAAGAAATCAGTTAATAATAGATTAGTGACTAATTTAGTAAGTATTTGTGATACGGTTTCTAATTTGTGTAAAGAATGAACTTATCATCTAGTTTTATTAAATTTAAAAACCTTAAGAATGATTTCATATATAAATTAAATATTAATTCAATTTTTAGAAAATATTTATGATTGTGAATTCTAATATTAGTTTGAATTTTTCCACAATAAATTTTAATTCTCTACATTTAGAGTTGTATAGTCGAGAGTTTGTCTTGTTTTTCTTTACATAGATTTGGTTAGTTTTATAATTTCTTTTTCTTTTATAGAATTTGATTCATGTGATTAGAAATGATTAATAGACTCTGAAATGTGAGAGATATAAGATTTATAATGATAACTAGCATATGCTTTTTATTAAAAGAAATCTTTATCTTGATGAGAAAAGAAGATAAAGCTTTCTTGATGATAAGATAAAATCACATAGTCTTTATTAATTTATGGATCTTGATGATAGGAACGAATATGCTCTGTGTCCTAATAAAATCTGTAAAGAATTTTGTCCTTAAAATTTGGGTACCATTTTGTGTCTATTTGACTCTTACTAGTCAAGATATAATCCAAATACTGACATAAATGTTTTGCCCACTTTTGGTTTTGAGCCATCTGAATCAACTAAAATCCACGAGAAATGAAACTGCAGATCGTAGCTGTTCAGGGACACCTAATCTTCCAAATCCCATTTTTGGTTGTTCTACATGTTAAATGGAAGAAAACAATACTAATATAAGTTATACAAGTTTTTAAAATTTATTACATTGTAGAAAAGCATCTTTATCTCCTGCATTAGTTGTTTAATGTGATTGGTAGTGATTTAATATAATAATGTTTTTCTTTTTTATCTTTCTGTTACTCTAAATTTAACAATATATAAAGAGATCATTTTAATTTTTAAATATAAAGTAATATTTTTTTATCTTTGGTAAATATAATTTCAGTATTTATGAAGAAAAAAAAAGAAGCCATTTCAGGGTTTTGTAAATTCATAAAGAAAAGAAAATGAATTAATTCACTTACGACAAAGCATCTCATAAATCAACATTTGGAAACAAAAAAAGAAACATTAAAGCTTATCTATGCTTTCATTCGTTACATTGTCCAAAAGCTTCCTTTTTCTTGTGAGCTTCTTTGGTTGGGCTGCATGCCATATTCATCAATGTTCCACTGAAAAAAAAAACTTTTAATAATTCTAACACTGCATATGACAACTTTAAGAACTACAAAACTTTATAAAAATGATGGATAACAATATAAATTTTACCTGTTACATGAAAACCAGTTTAAATGACAAAATCCATACATTTGAAGCCAAAGGGGTTGGGAAGAGGATCCCATCTCATCATCTTTTTTGGAAGTTAAGGAATTTGATGCTATAGGCAAAAACAAACAAGAAAAGGAGAACCCAGCCTATCTGAACAACAGCAACCACTGGGAGAAATTGATACTCATAACCGAAGTTTTCCTTAAGCACTTCCTTCACCACCATGTTTTCAGCTCCTGGAATTTCCACTTCTGCATTTTCATCTCCAAGTTGAGAGGTAACGATGCCATACAGTGTCCAAGCATTAGGAGTAAGCCAATAGTACCATCTCCACCATACAGGAATTTGCTGTAACATTTAGGAGAAACATATGTATATATCTCTATAAGCCAAAAAAAAAAATCCTCGTTCCAACGTCAACTTATGAATTAATATATGAAAAAGGAAAGACAAATGTACCGTTCTAGGAATGATAAAGCCACAGAAGGTGCCCCAGATGCTCAAGAAGAAGGAATTACAAGTGACAGCAATTTGGAAACTCGGAGTCAGTGCAACAATCATCATCCCATATAGCGTGTAGTAGATCAAACACATCAGCATTATGTAGAAGAACCAAAGAAATTTCAGCACCTTCCATTCAAACCCCATCATGGAGTAGATGAAGACACTGTAGATGGTTGCTTGAATGGCGTTATAAATTGCCTCTACTGCCACCTACGCGATCAATGAGTGCACTAGAATAAGAAATCTATGAAGAAAATAAACTAACAAAAGATAATTGAGTTTGTTGGTTTCTTTGGTATGTTGTAAATCAGTATAAATATAGGAAAAGATGATTTAGATATCTCTTGCTTAATATTTTTCTACCTGACTAATTGCATAAGGCAATGTTGAATACATCCCTGCTGCTCTTTCACGATATAATACATTTCTTTCTCTGTCAACAATTGGCTGCACTCCCATAGCGTTCCCGCTTCCAAGGAAAATCACAGCAGCGTACATGGCTCCTAAAAGATCAAATAAATCTTGTTGCTTTTGGCTGTCCTCCAAATTTTTAGTGAACATCATTAGTTAATATTAGATTTGAATTCAATCTAAATGTCAAGATCATAAGAACACAGCTAATACACTTGGAACACTTAAGAACAAATATATGTAAATTTTTATTTACTCACACATGCTTGGCTTTGTTCCAGAAGATTATACCATAGACTATCCCAACTACTATCGTGAAGAAGAATCTGACTGCATTGTACGAAGGATTTCTCCAATATGACCAAAATTGTTTCCAAAAACAAGCTTTGCACTGCACAAAGAATGATTGGGAATATTTGGTTGGGAAGTACAAGTCATTGGAACCTGGTGGTGGACTACTGAGCTCTTTGATAAGCTCTTGATTCCTTCTGTAGAAAGTATAAATCAAGAAAATAAAGTTATAATTGACAAAGCTAGAATTTATTGTACCATATAAGTGGTAGAAAATCACAAAAATAACTTACCTGTGAAGTGTTGAGTTTGCGTAAATCTCAGCAAAATCTATTCCTAGTTGAGCTTCAACTGAAGGGGTGGTGATCTGAAGCATCCATGTGGCAGGATTATAGCTATCCTTGACTTCCTGCACCCCTACAATAGCCTACAGCAAAATATGAATATTGGATACAAGGAAAGAAAAAATTGGCACTGGCATTATTATAACTGCCCATTCAAAGTATAATGCAGAGGTATCAAAATCTATTGAAATGACAGACAAAAAATTTCAATACTTCAAAATATTCTATGAGCTGCTGTGAATGGTAACCAAGAGGTCCAGCATAGATAACTTTCCCTCCGCTTTTCAACAACAGTAACTGCAGTGACGAAGAAATCAAATTTGAACATTAAATGCAGTACAGAGCAACAATAAACTAAAGAAATAATAGTACATTTTGCCTATGAACTCTAATAGTTTCCTGTCCAATTTACCTCATCAAAAGCTTCAAAAATGTCTATGCTTGGTTGATGAATTGTGCACACAACGGTTCTGCCAGTGTCCACTGTGTTTCTCACAGTTCTCATAACAATAGCAGCGGCTCTAGCATCAAGGCCAGATGTTGGTTCATCCATGAAGATAATTGAAGGGTTGGCAACCAATTCTACCGCAATAGTAAGCCTCTTCCTCTGTTCAGTTGATAGACCGTTTACGCCTGGAAGGCCCACAAGTGCATCTTTGATTGATTTAAGCTCAATCAACTCCATAATTTCTTCAACAAACATCTGTATCACCAGACAAAATTAAAAAAAATATTAGCCTTACAATTTACTAAATTCATAATGGCCAAGAAAATATTACAACTTAAGTTTGTCCCCACACACCTTTCTCGTTTGTGCATTTACATCTGATGGAAGGCGAAGCCATGCTGAAAATAATAGTGATTCATATACAGTAACATTGGGAGAATGAATGTCATTCTGTTCACAGTAGCCACTGACACGAGCAAATGTTGCTTGGTTCTTTGGGTAACCTGAGATGCTAATACTTCCTTCGATGTATCCACCTGTTTTTCTTCCAGCTAATACGTCCATAAGGGTTGTCTTCCCAGCACCACTAACACCCATAAGGGCTGTCAATACACCTGGTCTAAAAGCACCGCTGGCATCATGCAGTAGTTGAAGTCTATCTTCATCGATTCCTTGACTTTTCATTTCCTGATAAACATAAAACAAAACCAGAAGTTCTCAATAACGTTCACAGGAGGCTTTAAGTTCTAACTTTCTATGGAAACATAGAAACGATTTTGGTAAACATGTATATACAATGGCATTGATGAAAGGTATGATCCTAGTGAATTTAAAGTGATGGTAAGAAGAACACTCCATGTATGTTTAAAATCTTAAAATATAGTTCACGTACACTATCACCACATTTTCAGTTTAATTGTTTTGGGAAGTATGACGGAAGAATTAATCACATAAAAGTGATATTAGAGTATCATTCGAAGGCATTCATTGACTTACTGCAGGCATGTCTACATAGTAGTCCACATGATTGAATGTAAGTGAAAGAGGTTGAAACGGCAACACCATTCGTGTTCTTCGTTCTTGCGGAGAAGCATTTCTCACAGTCATGTCTATACCTGGACCTCCTGTTCAATGTAGCGTCAATATATTGTTTGAATTGCATGAGAATAATAACGCAGTGAAATGCACCATTAATTAATTATTCGTTTCTAAAAGTGATGCAACTGGGAACTGTAAATGTAAAGCCATTTTGTGAAAAGTGGATGAATGAAAAATCTATATATGCATGCTTGAGAGGAGAACATTAAATGCTTAAGCTCAAATGTTTACCCCTAAAAACCATTTGAAATTACAAGTTTTATTACCTTCAGTGACATGTCTAGATACTGAATTTCCATTCTTCTTGTCTTCATCTGAGATGAATGCTTTTGAATCACCAATAGCTGAAATTTTGTTTAATTAAAATGGTTCAGTAGTGTTGAAAATTCCATTAATTTATAGTTTATTAAATCTACAGATATATCTTACCATTCAAATAAGCTAATGCAGCAATGCAGAGAAGGTTGAAAAGAAGAACAAACCCAAACAAAGCTCCAATGCCTATCCAAAACCAGTAATCTTCTGTGTAAAATCCTCTAGATTTGAGAAGTACTTTTCCAACTGTAGGTTCATCAAATCTAGAGTCTGTATTTGGCTGCAAAATATATAAAACATATTTGACAATGCCTGGAGTTAATTAAATAAATCAAGATCCAATGCAGATTTGTTTATATTGAACGTACTTAGCATTATGAGAAATAAGAACTAGAAAACAGTTTCTTACTTTACTCCATCTTTCATCCAAAAATTCATTCAGTACCATGGCATTCTGAGCATACATCATAGGAGAAACATAATAGCCCCATATCATCCATGGCTTGGTATCATCTGCAGGAATAAAAGAGATTTTGCTGAACTAAGTACTCGTTAAAACCATATAACTATATAAGGAAGAGTAGGTTTAGGTAACATAAATTCAAACTCAATGTTAAATAGTTATAAAGATTACATAAAATATCTCCATAAGATCAAGAAATGAATGACAAATGTCTCACCTTTGGAGAGAACAAATCCTCCAAGCACAAACATTAGTTGATAAGTCAAGCCACTCATTATATTAGCAACAACATGTGATCTACCAATTGCTCCAACGAGCCGAAATAGAGAGCTAGCCATCTGATGAACGCTAAACAGTAGCAAGAATTGTTTGAAAAATCTGATGAAGTAGAAGGCACGCACATTTTAGAATTTTCATTCTAGACTAAAAATTATTATTGCCACAAAAGTCAAAATAAAGAATAATGTTTTGAAAAAGAATAGTGAGAGTAGGCAAAGTAAGGACTATATTTAGAAAAGGAAAACTCGGAACCTGCTAGCTGAGGGAGCAAATCCAATTGGATAGTATGTTAGAACAACCCATATTGCTGATTCCACAAAGGAAATAGGGATCCTGAGAACCCATATAGGTAAGAGAAACGCCCATGCAGGGTAGAACTTGAAATCCCTTTGCTTGTAAAAGACAGGGAGCCTGGAAACAACCATGGCTTGTTCTGAGAACCCATTAAACAATATGTTTATAAGAGAGAAAAACAGTGCTCCAAAAAACTTCCTTCCATCTTCAACATTGCCCACTGGCATTTCAGTTTTGAGGAACAAAGTAAATCCCAAAATAGTTAAGACAACTATATGTACTATTCTATATGCATAGACAAAAGTGTCACGTTTCATAAGCAACCATTCTCTTGAAAAACATGCCTTCAGCAGTTCCCAACTTGATAGACCATACTTGTCTTTAACTAAGGCAGCACGGTGAGTTTGGTTCTTATCATAAGGAACCTTAAACTCTGCTGCAACCTTCTCTCCTATGTGAAACGAATGGAAAGCCTCTGCAAATTGAGGAACTGAAACATATCCGTAAGGTTCATCTCTTCTACACCAATACTGCTGCTGATCGTTCTTAGACGTTACTTCTTGTAGAAAGTCAGCAACTCCCTTTCTTGGAGGACATTGGAAACCCATGTTTTGAAAGAACTCAAGCACATGTTGACGTGGACCTTGGTACACAATCTGACCTTCTGAAAGTAGGATAATGTCATCAAACAGTTCATATGTCTCTGGTGGTGGTTGAAGAAGAGATATGACCATGGTTTTATCCATTATATGAACAATTTGGCTCATGAACTTGCATATCTGAAACGTGGTGGAACTGTCCAGTCCTGTTGATATTTCGTCCATAAAAAGTGCCTTTGCTGGTCCCACTAGCATCTCCCCTGCACCCAGTTACAATTGAAATAGTAATTAAGTTAGTAATTTGTAATAGATTACTACTAGTATCTGTATACAATTTGCTAGTGGCAAAGATTCTAAGTCAATAATTATAAAAGGTAACTTATC
Organism: Phaseolus vulgaris; assembly: GCF_051622355.1. Taxonomy (NCBI): domain Eukaryota; kingdom Viridiplantae; phylum Streptophyta; class Magnoliopsida; order Fabales; family Fabaceae; genus Phaseolus; species Phaseolus vulgaris. The sequence continues at coordinate 48,482,101 of NC_143498.1, forward strand.
AAAAGAAAAAACCTTGGTAACAATAACAACACCATTTATTTAGTATGAGTAGGCATTGATTGTTTAGTGTTTTCAATACAATATGAGACTCGGACATACTTCTTAACTAGTATGTCCGTGTGTCCGACACATATCAGACATCAACACGTATCAAACATCGACATTCATATGATATTTGTAGGACGTATATCAGTAAAATGTCAAATAAAAAAAATATTTTTTGGATATCCGATAATTTTAACACGGTTTCAACATAATTTTAAAAAGGATAAATACAATAATTTTCTAAAAATTCAAACTTATTGCATAAATTTTTATTATGTTTATAAAAAGAAGAAACAAATTATTTTGAATCAGCTCTGAGAAACATTTTTCTGCCACAAATAAAATTGAGACATACTTGTGCATATAATTTTTTTTTGTCAATTTATAAATTTATATAATTCATAATTATATAATATAGAGATTTGTGTCCCCGTGTCTTACATTTTAGAGATTATAGTGTTGAAGTGTCCGTGTCTGTGTATGTGTTTGTGTCTATATTTGTGTCTGTGTATGTGTCTGTGTCTGTGTCTGTGTCTGTGTCTGTCAGTGTGTCAGTGTGACTGTATCTGTGTCTGTCAGCGTGTCTGTATCTGTGTCTGTCAGTGTGTCTGTGTCTATAAATATATGTGTCTGTCAGTGTGTCTGTGTCTATAAATATATGTGTCTGTCAGTGTCTATGCCTATATCTATGAGTGTTTGTGCTATATAATATTAATGCTTAATTTCCATTCACCAACTTTAAAAAATTAGAAATTATTATTGAGACAAATTTTTCAAACTGATTATTATTAAATTCAACTAAATTATTTTATACAACCATAAGTAATTAGATTACAGAGTATGAATTTCACATGACCAATGTATTTTATTTAAATTTTTTAAAAATTAAAAGGTGTGAAACAAAAGTGTTGCGGCTAAAAACTTTATTATTGGAAATCTATTTACAAATTGACCATCTTTAGATCCTCTATGAAAATGTTGATTTTTTTCTCTTCTTAAAAAGGTGTTGACTTTTGGTCCATCTCTTTATGATTTAACAGAATTAAATTTTATTAATGTACAAAATGAGATTTACTTTTTACATCAAATTTTGAATTAATATATTTTTTTTTACATTAATTAGAATTACTAACAATGGGCTTTGCATAAGTATATTTACATTTTTATTATATTAAAAATTATATAATTTTATTATTTCTATGAATAATTAATTAAATAAAAATAATATATATAATTTTTGTAAAACATAGTATTAAAAATTTGTATAACAATTATTTTTTAAAAGTTATTTATAACTTTTGAAATAAAAAATTATTCAATTATTTATTTTATTAATTAAATAATTATTTATTTATTTATTAAAGTGTAAAATTGTTCAATTAAAAGATAACACCAAAATAATGTATCTCTTTATATAATGGTATATATTAAATGAAAAGTGATATTATTATACTAAATATTTTAACACATCACTTGTGATGAAATATTTATATTAATTTGAAATTATATTTTTTAAATTCGTAATTCAATCAATAGCATTTTATGTTTTTTTAATCAATAATTGTCTCCAATCAACATAAATTTAGGTATATATATTACAATTTATTGTGAATATGGTATTTTATTAATTGAAAACACTTTTACAATTTTGAAATAAAATTTTAAACTCTTGTGTTCTATATTTTATTTTTTGTAACGATATAAAATAATTTTGTATTAAGTGAACCAATATTTTAAAGTATTATTTAATTTTATAACATTTCAGTTGTTTGTAAAATACGTGTATAATATAGGTATTTTATAGTATTAATTCTATCTCGTGGACTTAGACTTGTATGTATGGCTAAAACTTTGATGTGTGTAGACAATATTGTATTCTGAGCATATAGTAATTCAAAAATTCTTTTATCATTTTCCTTAGATTGAGTTCAAGTTAGTTACCTTATTGCTTTCAAAATGAATACTATATAAACATCTTTTTATAGAAATTACTTTGACTTCTCAACATATTTTACTTAATAACAAGAAGAAGAAAAAACCATATTATATTAGTGTACATTTTTAACTTTTCAATTTTAATCAAATTAAAAAAAATATTAATTTTAATAGAACAAAAAAAATTGTTTGATATATACACACACTTAAAAAATAATATAAAGAAATCTATGCAAACTCTTCATAATACGATAAAATATATTATATCAACTAATAACTAGGTTAAGAAAGAACATTATGGTTCCTAAGTTCAACTCTTCATTCCTTTAAAAAGAAGGTTTAACTGAGAATAGCTTTTTTTTCTCTAATATTGATATATATTTAGCGAGTTAATTGGATTTTAGTTTGACTCTGAACTCTATAAAATTCATACTCACATAAAGCTCTATTCTCATTGATTCTATCAATTTTAAATATTTCTAGGAAAGTGTTTCATGGATATCTTTTTCTTATTTTTTTTTTCCTTTTATCTTTTGTGAAACAATTAACTAATTAAGTAATTGACCTGTTGTGACACGCTTTCTTTGACCACCAGAGATGCCCCTTCTCATGTTATCACCAACCACAGTGTCAGCACAAGTATCCAATCCAAGTATCTGTCGTAATACCAGAGAAATCAATGTAAATATATTATAAATATATGTTATACCATAAAATATGACCCTTGTTTGTTCTTACTCCTATAAAAGCTGCTTTTAAAAATCCCTAAATAATTTTTAATAAATGTAGGTATTAAAAGTAAAAACTAATGAGGTAATATTTTTAAGAACTAAAATATATAAATCATCATATTTTCAAATATAAAAAACATGTTTAACAACCTAGGAAGTAATATAATAGTAATTAATATGAAGTTGACCGAACAAAAGTTACAAACCTTGAGAACATAGTCTGTTTGGAAATTGGTTTTTTGACCTGCTATGGCTGTGGCCTTCATAAATGCATCAATCTCAGGAGGATCTGGCTTTATTCCTTTTTGTTTCTCCCTTGGTAAAAGTTCTTCTAACATTTCATACCTCGTCCCAACACCTAGACAACGTCCCGAAAAATCTAATGTCTCTCTCACTGTCATTTCTCCACTGTGAAGGTCATGTTGACCAATATAGGCACAAGTTTTTTTAGCAACAAATTCATTCAGTTCATGACCACAATATGTTATTCTCCCTGAAACCTGATGATCACCATATATAACAGCACTCTTTTGTGAGAAAGAATGTGATAAGAAGAAACCAAGAACAAATATTTAACTAAATTGAGTATAATCCAACATAGGTACGAAATTAATGAGAGTGAACCTTTAAATTTTGGTCAAGATTTCCTGCAAGTGCTAGAAGTAATGTTGTTTTCCCTGCACCTGGAGGACCTAGAAGTAGGGTCATCCTGATAAATGACCATGTTAAATAAAATAACATTTACTAATTAATACTAAACTATATTAAATAAATAAAACAAAAAGCTTCTAATTAATAACATTTTCCATTACTATATTATTACCTCGATGGTTTGAGAATTCCGCTAACATCTTTAAGAATAGTAAGTTTTCTCTTCTGCGAAGGTGCAAGGCCAAACAATCCCAGAATTCCCTACCAATCACAGCAATTGAATAAGGAAATTATTTAAAATAAAAAATTGACGTACCTATGGTTAAAGCTAGCTACTAAAAATGTATTTATACAATTTTATATAAAATTTGTATAGAATAAGAGAAAAGAGTGAAAAACTGCTACCACATAATTGATGAGATACAAAGAAATTAAAAAGAAATAAATTTTATATTACTATTATTATTATATAAATAATATTCTTGTGATTCAAAATAGAAGTTTCTTCCAACATTTGTGCTTCAAAGGAGCAAATGAAATTAAATACCTCAAAAGTATTGAGAGTAACATTAAACAAGGTAGGAAGTGCTCTACTTCCAACATGCATGTCTCCCTCCACTGATAAATTTCTGTATAGGACTTCTATTTTTGGAATTTCAATCCCCACCCTGTTATTAACAAACATCAATGTCGAACAAAATAGTCACAATATTAATCCTTTCATACCAACAAATAACAACAGTTAATAATAACAATAACAAATAAAAGTTTAAAAAAATTCCACAAACTACAAACACTGTTAACCCTAGACGATGAAAGACAAGGGCACACACCTATCAATTCTGTCTCTAAGTCTAAGAAGAAACTTGTCATGGTCTTCTTCCACAAATTTGAGTACACTCTCCAACAGCTGCTTCCTGTCCTGCAATCTGAGATTAGTGACATCAACTTGGTAACTTAAAAGCTTTCCATTATCAAGCACTACACTTAGCATCCCTTTCCTCATTCTCTCGAAAGTGGGCAAACGCTGGATGGCAGCCCATTCATTATCCTCTTCAGTGTCTCCGCTCCTTATGTCGGTTATCTCTGCTGTCCCATCCCTCTTGTAACTCTCCGACCAGTTCCCATGATTTCTTTTTCCTGTCACCAAATCGCTTATAGCGTCTGTGGATGCCATCTAATCTTCTACACAAGCTCACTTACAAGCACAACTTTGAATGAATGTCTAGTGTTATGTAGATCTCAAATCACATACTCAGATCACTCCAAGTTTGAAAGGAGAGAGATGAACAAGAGAGAATGATCAAAATTTGTGTAGGTTTTGGTGTGTATATATGTATGGATGCATGTCTCTCAGAGGTGTTTATGAACTGATGAGTTAAACTAAAAAAGCTATAACTCCCGTGAGTGTTAGGTTAGAGAGTGATGCAGAAGTTGCTCAAAGTAGCTTTATTAATGACATAAAAACTACATTGAAGAAGGCTTAGTGTGTGTTGGGAACCCATTTTTCAATGCAAGTTAATGCTATCTCTCCAAGTTGAAACATTCAATTACATGGAAGATACTATTTTTTGTGCTTCCAAATGGACTTGAATCTCATTGCATTAAACCTCAGAAGCAAACATACCAAACAAAACATTTAATGAATGCTTGGATTGGATTATGTAAAGGAGTTACTCATATCATCCTGTTGTTTATAACTTTGACATTACTAAATCAATAGATGATTAAGTAGGAGACAGGGTTATTAAAATAGGGTGTTTCATTGCTTTGGATCTGTTAATTAACTTAATGTTTATGTCATTAAATCCATTTTAATCGATATAACTAATCCGGTTAAGCGGTGAAGTTAAGTTATCCAGGGTCCACTGTCTGGTTTCACATCTCAATGTGTTGTCTGCTGCAGACAGTGAATACTTGGTGGTCCATGTACAGTCTTACACTTATCAAGAGGTGCAGGCAAAATCTAATGAAAAATGAAAAATGTGCCTTCTGTTTTGCTTTCTCCAATGCCATGCATACTACAAGAGATTCACAAGGTGGTCAGTGTTATTAAATGCGTGAGTACAGTCTTAAGAAAAGTGTCTGAGAAATTAACCAAGTTGGTTGTCTCTTTATGTTAAGTCAATAGAACCGAGAAGGAAAGATTACAGAAGGAAGGGTTAGTAAACTTTTTTCCCAGTTTAGAAAATAGTCAAAACAAAGAGGGAGAGAAAGAGTGAGAAACACTTGGATATTGTAACTTACATTATAGAATAAGGAAATATAAAATTCCTAAATCCAAAACTAATGGGAATACTCTAAAAGGTTCAATACAATATGGAGTAAAATTAAGAAACAGTGTTATTTAATTTATTGTGTATATGAATTAGAATAAGAAAATTTTAGTACTCTAATTCTCTAACAACGTTAAATAAAACAAACTCTTCATAGTTAAGCATAACTTGATTTCTTCCGTGCATATATGTGCATAATCTAATAGTCCCTCAAAACATCCACAAGCATCATCGAAAATTATTATTTTTTACGAATATTCTTCCTACTTTTATTTTTGGCTCATTATATCATAACTTATTCAAACGGTTATATATGGATTTTGTCCTGCTATCTTTACTAGCACTTGTTACAGTTTTTAACCAATAAGAATTTTTTTATTACCAAGAATTAAAATGAATAAATATTTTTGTCAACGGTAAGATTTTCATATTCAAATTTTTGTTAACATTCAAACTTTTAATCACCCGGGTTAATAAATTTACCTATCAAATGGACAACCAATGGCACTTTTAGCTAGATTTTTATACAAGTAAACTTAATTATCTTTTGCACTTATTAAAATAATAATTAATTTATTTTAATATTTTTTTAATATAATAAAAAATTACCCTCACATTAAATTTATTAAGAATGATATTTAAATTTAAAAATACTTTTAAAATAATAAATAAACTAAATTTAAAGAATTAAAATTTACTAATATATTTAAATCCATAAATATATTTTTACTTATATTTAAATTAAAAGGGAGTACCATAGTTTTATATATGTGACTCTTGTTCCCTGTGTACCAATGTTGCACCAATAAAAAATATAATAAACATCAGAAATCAGAAAAAGAACAATAATTCCACCAAGAGTCACTAAAGTTGTAACCCTTTTCATATTCTACCTGGACTCATTGAAAATCACCAATAAAGATATATCAAAGTTTACTCCAAGTTCAAGGAATTGCTCCTCCATTGGTGGTGTTGCAAGAGGACCAGTTTCTTTCATTGTGATTGATCTCTAAACTTAACTGAAGTAAAGAGAGTATTGTTTTGTGATGTAATTTTTTTTTTGTCAAAAATTATTCTGATAGAATCTCTTGATGGTGTTGTAGAATATCAATGGTAGGGATACCGTGCATGAGTCTATATATTCACCTGTTTGTGTCTCACATTGAGTCGAAGCTGAACTTTGACCAGTTTAGGATGAATTTTTCTTCTGAGACGGGTCTTGTAGTTTGGAACACAATCTGGGTAGGGGTAGTTAGCGAAATCTGGAGTCACAGGAATCGCCTAATTTTCAAAAGAGGAGTGGCGGATGCATCTAAAGTTTTTGCATTGGTACAAGTAAAGGTTTGGTCCTGGATGTCTACAAATTCCCGGTTAGTTTTTTTCTCCTATTCTGATTGGTGTTTGAAACTAATGGAGTGTATGAGGTTAGTTTCCTGAAGCTGTTCTTTTTGCTAGTTCATACAAGGGCAGGGTTTGTCTTGTTGGTTTAGGCGGTAAGCAGTTGGGACTGGTATTTAGTAATGTGTATAAGAGTTGAACCACCCCTAAAGTGGTTCTAATTTATTTATTTGTTATTGCCGATAAAAAAAACTATAACATGGTATAAGAGCTTTTTTTTTCTTTGCTGCCTTTTTCTCATGTCTTCTTTCACCTCTACTGAGGGCATGTTCCATGCTTCCATGAGGTCTTCCGTTCCAACTTGCATCATTTCACAACACATATTTTTCTCAAACTATTTGATGACAATTTCCTACTATGAAAACAACAGGTTCTTGCAACTGTTGATGGTCTGTCCGTTGCTGATGGCTCCTCTACCTCCTCTAATCCTACTTACTTCTCCTACAAGCAGCAAGACAGTCTCACTATTGTCTGGATATTAGCCTTTATGACTGTTTCTTTTTTGACCAAAATGGTAGGTCTTCAAATTTCATCTCAAATCTAGTCCACTTTATATACGTACTTTGCATCAAACACTCGTGCTCAGATCAAGAAATACAGACTGCGCCTCAAGACTTCCAAGAATGATCGGACTATAAATGTCTATCTTTTAGAAACAAAAAGAACTGTTGATTCCCTAGCGGCCATAGGTGCTCCAATCACGAAGATCATTCTTGTTGGTCTCTCAGAAGATTATATGATCCTTTTGTCGCCTCCATCATGTGCAGGTCTGACTCTGACCCATACACCATAAATGAAATAAAAGCTCTTCTGTTACCACAAGAAAGACATCTTGATGTTGTTGTCTTGTGGAATCCAGTGCATTCCAAATATTTAATCATATAAATATTTTCTAAATCTTAATTAATTAATATTTATAATTTGATAAATTAATATGATAATTACTTTTAAATGTTAAATTATTTTATTATGATTAATAATTGGAATGAAACTTTATTTATAAATATTAATGATTTAAGTTACAATACTGTTATTTATTTGTGTAATTCAACTAATACATTTAACTAATATTTTAAATTATTTTTTATTTTAATTTTTAATTTTAAAAAAAAGTTGGTCACGGTCTTTGGTTAGCCAGTTAGACGAGACAAGACTACTTAGAGTGAATTAGTGGGTTGAAAACACCAATCTAATCTTGACAAATTAGCCACCTAAGTCCCCTTTGTAACTTTTATAAAAAATTATCACATTAAATAAAAATACTTTTTGTTGTTGTAAATAGTGATGAATGATGATTTGTTACGGCAAGTGCACCACGTTTGTCAAAAGTAATAATTGTTCCTAAAAACGGATATTGATCCCACAAGTAACAATGAATTATCGAATACAATTATATAACAACAGAACAATAAAAAGAGTTTAGAAGTGATTGTGTTGGCATGGATAATCAGAAAACAAAAAAAAAATTAGTTGCTTCAATTGGAAAAATAGGGATTAGGTTTCATCTCTCCCACTATCATGTATTTTGATTAAAATGTTAATATTGAGTTCTTTGATTGGAATTGATGTCCGTAGAAAATTCATTTATATTGATTCCTCGCATATAAAATCCTTAAGAATGTTAATGACAATTAACATTTCAAGTCTATTCCTAGCACTCAAATATGTTAAGAGTATTGTTGTTTAGGTCAGAAACCTAAAAATACCTCCCGGTCAGATTTAAGATTCTCAATCTGTCACAGAAAGTTAAAAGTAAAACAACAATACCAATAATCAATCAATAAATATAATATATCACTTCAATACATAAGAGTTTGAGCAGATTACTCTCAATTCCAAATGGTAGAATTAACAATGCATACTTCTAGCACCTTTAATTCTCCCAATTGGGTTACAATTCACTCTATGGTGTTTTTCTCTCAATCTGACACACTAGGGTTGAACCTCTAGCCCTCTATTTATCCTAATTTTCTAGGGTTAGGTTGCTTCATGTGTCACGCTAAGGGGCTAAGTGATAAAACATAAAAAAACTCAATCTTTCTATGCATATTTTTCTATTCTGGGACCTTCAGCTTTCTATTTTTAGCTCAAATTATTCTCCTCTACTCCAAATCTTCAATCCTCCCTAGAAATCTGCAATTAACACCAAATTTGGGAATAAAATGCTCTTATTCAAATAAAGCTCATACAAAATGTAAAAAGGTATAAATTTATAAATTAGAGATTATTTTATATGTAAATTATCAATAAATTCTCATAAGTGCCTATATTCTAATATGAAAGACACTTATCAGTCATCATAAAAAACTACAAGTTCACTTAAGTGAGTATATAATTATTTTAAGCAATAGTAGTTTCAATGAAATATCTCTTATATGAAGTACAACAATATCATTCAAAACAAAAAATTATTATCTTGCTTAAAAGTGAACATGACATTCTTTAAGCATATACGAGAGTGTTTAACTTAATGCAAGATAACATAAGTATTAAGGGGATTGTGAAGCGTTGTTTGTTTGGAAAAACAAGAAAATCTCAGTGACTTGGAATTTTTTTTTTTATTCATTAGTGCAAAAAAGCTCTTAGACAACCATTTTTAAAACTCTTAATTGACGGTTTTAAACCGCATTCTATAAGCACGTCGTCTATACTTTTGACTTATAGACGACGACTCACAATCGTAGTCTATAAGACACATATAGACTACAATTATTTTGACTAATCTTAGTTTATACCCTTCTTTAGGCTCTTTATTAATTTTTCATTACTCCCATAATAGACTATGGTTGTTGTCAAAATCGTAGTTTATTTGACACTATAGACTATAATTGTTGTCAACAACCGTAGTTTATTATGATTTTTTTAATTCAATTTATTTTATATGTTTCCTCATCTTAAGTAACATGTTCATTTAACAAACCCAACCAAATACAAATTTCAGACAAATACACAATATTTCAAACAATCAAATTATATTTATTATATATATAAAGTATATACATACACCAATATATATTCCTACTCCTATCTATATTAGTTAATTTCCTATACATTAGAAGCATGCTATATTACGTAAACCTATATACTATTCATTAGTTATCTATAAAACCTAATGAAGTATGTGGTCCAAAAATTCCTCACATAGTCCATTGCTTCCGGATGTAATAGTTGAGCATCCATAAAATACTATAATACAAAAATAAGTTCAAATTAGTGTTAAAGTACATGTACTTTATTATAACGAATAATTTAAATATTATTACATGTTCCCAACTAGTGTTAATGTCAACCATGTTAACTTTTGACAATTTGCATTGTATCGACTTTTGAGTATGATATATGCACGTCATGCATTGATTAATAGAAATTACTTGTTACTAGACGTTTAAGTTTTATATGTAGGTAAGTTGATACTGTAGTTATCCTTCAACTATTTGCTTGAGATATGTGGGTAACTTCTTGTGTATGAACAAAACCACACATTAGTGGTATCATTATCACTTAATAATATACAATTCTAACTTTACAAATATAACTAATAGTCTAACTAATTAATAATTTAAACCTAACAATTCCAATTTAACATACTCATGAAAAAATAATATAAATTAATAATAACAACAAAAACATATAAAATAACATGAAAAAATAACTACAAAAACAAAAGTAAAAAATATTTAAGAATAAAAAAAACTTTATTAACCTAGTGGTGGTGGACAACGGCGGCACGGAGGAGATGGGTGGAAGAGACCAAAAACGCAATCAAGAATGCGTCCCTGAACAGTGGAGAACTTGAAAACAACAAATGTGAGCAATGGAGTATGAAAACTTAAAACCAATGAAGCAATGGAGGAAGAACTTATAAAGAGTAATGAAACAAAGACGACAACACATGCAGGGAAGGCAAGGTGCAGGGAAGCGTGAGGAGAACAAAAGTTAAAGCGTAAATTGAGGCACACCCAAAGTAAGGTAAAAAAAACATATAGACAATGATTCTTACAAATAACCGTTGTTTATGTTGAAATTTAAAAACATATACTATTGTTATCATAAAACCGCAGTCAATATCGAACTCATAGACAACTATTCATGTAAAATTGTAGTCTATGTCAAGCTCATAGGCAACTATCCTTGAAAGGAACCATAGTCTATGTTTTAGTCAAGATTATATATGTTGGTTGTATTATGGACCAACATCTATACATTCACTATAATCACAAAAATATCACCACATTTTAATATACGATGTTTTATTATGAAACAACATTGTAAGATTACTATTGGTGGGTTGCGGTTGGATCAGAGCTTGCTTCAGAGTTTTGTGGCTATTCTAAATTGTAAAGTGATGGTAACTCCTTTTGTTTATTTAGGGTTGCCGATAGGAGGGTGTCACAAACGGGGTGCGTTTTGGAGCAGGGTGATAGAGAGAGTTCAGGGTAAATTGTCAAGATGGAGAGGCAAGTGTCTGTCGTTGGTTGTGAGGATTTGCTTGTTAAAATCAGTTCTCTCCTCAATCCCGTTATTTGTTTATGTCATTGTTTAAGTTACCTTCTGTGGTGACAGAGAAGTTAGTTCGAATACAAAGGAGTTTCCTTTGGGGATGGGGTTCAGATGGTAGGAAGATCGCTTGGGCCTTTTGGAAAAAGGTTTGTGAGCCTCGTGACTATGGGGGTCTAGGTATTATTGACCTAAGGTTGTTTAATTTGGCTCTATTAGGTAAGTGGATCTGGAGATTGGGTACGGATAAAGGTGGTATGTGGAAAGAGATCCTCGCTTCTAAGTACGGTGGGTGGAGAAGCTTGAGAGAGGAAGGTAAAGTTGGTAGGGGCTCTCTTTGGTGGAAAGATTTGAAGGAGGTGTGAGCTTCAGAGGGTTGGGGAAGAAGTTTTGAAGATGGGTTTGAGTGGGAAGTTGGTGAGGGGAGGGCTATCCTTTTTTGGGAGGACAGTTGGTTGAGTTGTGGAGCGTTGAAGAGTGTTTTCCCGAGAATTTTCTCTCTTAGTGTGACAAAAGGTGCAAAGGTGGCTGAACTAGGGAATTGGATTGATGGTGTTTGGGTGTGGCACTTTGAATGGCGTAGACCATTTTTTGAATGGGAGAAACCTCTGGTGGAGCAGTTCTTTCAGTTACTACAAGGGGCGAAGTTGGAATCGGGGAAGGCAGATTGCTGGATTTGGAAGGCAGGGGGATTTCATACTTTTATGGTTAACTCAACCTATTTTTAGGTTAGGAATGATAGAGTTGGGGAGGTTTCTCCAGTTTACAGTAAGTTGTGGAGGTGCAAAGCTTTGCCTTCCGCTTTGGTCACTGCTTGGAGGGTGATGGAGAATAAGATTGCTACTAGGGTAAATTTGGAAAGGCGAGGGGTGGTGGTAGAGAATCTGGTGTGTGGTTTGTGTGGGAAGGTGGAAGAGTCGTCCAGTCATCTGTTTTCCGTCTGCGAGTTTACCTGGCGGGTGTGGTATCTTTGTTTTGAGTGGCTTGGAGTGTCGTTTGTTATTCACAAGGACCCTTTGGTAAACTTCCAACAATTCAGGTTGTGTTCGGCTTCTGATGTGGTTAATGACGTTTGGGGAGCGATTTGGGTTGGTGTTGTGAGTGGAATTTGGAGACATAGGAACTTGATGACCTTCGACAGGGGTGTGGTAGATGCGCTCGAGGTATTTGCACTGGTACAGGTAAATGTTTGGTTTTGGATTTTTGCAAAGTCCTATTGTAATTCCTTTACGTACCCCAATTGGATTTTGAACCCAGTGGATTGTATGAGGCTGGTTGTTTAATGCTTTCTTGAGTTGGTTTAGTTGTTCCTTATTTAAGTTGGAAGGTGTTTCTTGGTTGGAAGTTGGTAAAGCGCTAGCTTTTTATGTATAAGGGTTGAACCACCCCTGAAATGGTTCCCATTTATTTATTTTTTATTACTGATAAAAAAAAATTGACATCAAATAAAGTTTGCACTAGTGATTTCTAATAACTTCTACAATAAATAAACTATAATTGTTTGTTGTTATTGAATATCATCAGTATCAAATTACTCTTCATTTCTATTTATCTACAAACTAGATTTGATTTTCTTAACGGTCTTTTCAAACCACAATTTTTTATTTTTTATTCGAAATTTGTAAAAAATTATCAAAATGAAATGTAATCTTATATAACAATTTAAATGGTTTATTGAAAATTTAAGATATAACTTACTTATTGAAAGATGATTCCTCATTATAAATTTTAATATAATATAATTTATATATTAAAAAATATACATCTATTATCAATTTTAATTATGCAAATGTTAAATCATAAAAGAGGTACACACGTGTAGGCACATTTTAATATTTCTAACATCAAATTTTACAACTTTATTGTTTAAATATTTCAAAGATAATTATTTCTATATAATTTTTTTATGCTATACGAAAACTAGCCTAAACTTCTATACAATATAGTTTTGAATGACATAATCAAAACTAAGGGGAGATATAAGAGGATCTCATCTCATCTCATCTCATCATCGTTTTTGGAAGTTAAGGAATTTGATGCCATAGGCAAAAACAAACAAGAAAAGAAGAACCCAGCCTAGGTGAACAATAACGACCACTGGCAGAAAGTGATACTCATAACCGAAGGTTTCCTTAATCAGTTCCTTCACCATCATGTTTTTAGCTCCTGGAATTTCCACTTCTGCATTATCATCACCAAGTTGAGAGGTAACAATGCCATACAGTGTCCAAGCATTAGGAGTAAGCCAATAGTACCATCTCCACCATACAGGAATTTGCTGCAACATTTAGGAGAAACATAAGTTACCATATACGTGTTAAAAAAAAGAACAAACCTGGTTTCCAACATTATACTATACTATGAATTAATATACCAAAATAGTAACTAATCGTACCGTCCTAGGAATGATAAAGCCACAGAAGGTGTTCCAGACGGTCAAGAAGAAGGAATTGCAAATGGATGCAATTTGGAAACTCGGGGTTAGGGAAACAATCATCATCCCATATAGTGTGTAGTAGATCAAACAAATGAATATGAAGTAGTAGAATGAAAAAAATTTCGTCGCCTTCCATTCAAACCCCATCATGGAGTAGATTATGACACAGAAGACTGTTGTTTGAATAGCATTATAAATTCCCTCCACTGCCACCTACGCAATCAGTTAGCGCAATAGGATATATAAGAAATCTATGAAGGGAATCTGTGTCCCACAAAGATACATAAACTTACTAACAAAAAACAATTTCTACCTGACTAACTGCATAGGTCAATGTTGAATACATCCCTGCTGCTCTTTCACGATACAATACAGTTCTTTCTATGTCAAGAATTGGCTGTACTCCCATAGTGTTCGAGGTTCCAAGGAACATCACAGCAGCATACATGGCTCCTAGAAGATCCCATATATCTTGTTGCTTTTTGCTGCTCGTCAAATTAGTTTAGTTAGCAACATAAATAGTCAATGAATTTCAAATTCAATTTAACTTTCCAAGATCATAACAAAGCCTTCTATTTAATGATTATAGGCAAATAGAATGAGTATATAAATTATTAATTAACTTACATATTTTTGGCTTTATTCAAGAAGATTAGACCAAAGATTATCCCAATGAGTATTGTGAAGACGAATCGAGGGCCATTGTAGGAAGGATTTCTCCAATAAGACCAGTACTGTTTCCAAAAACAAGCCTTGCACTGCACAGAGAATGATTGGGAATATTTGGTCGGGAAGTGCAAGTCATTGGAATTTGGTGATGGAGTACTGAGTTCTTTGATAAGCTCTTGATTATCTCTGTAAAAAGTAAAAAGGATAAAAAGTTATTATTCGTAATGCTAGAATTATCGAAACTAGTAAAAAATCATAGGAAAAATTTACCGGTAAAGAGTCGAGTTAACGTAAATATCCGCAAAATCTATTCCAAGTTGAGCTTCATATGAGGGAGTGCTAATCTCAAGCATCCATGTTGCAGGATTATAGCCATCCTTGATTTTTGGAACCCCTGGAATAGCCTACAGCAAAATATTCATTTATATATATAAGTAAAGAAAATATTGCCACTGAAATTATAAGCTGCTCACTCAGAATAAAGCAAACAAAGTATTGATATCATAGCTCTATTAAAATGACAGACAAAAAAATTCCATACTTCAAAGTATTCAATGAGCTGCTGTGAATAGTGACCAAGAGGTCCAGCATAGATAACTTTCCCTCCTCTTTTCAACAACAGTAACTGCAGTGACGAAGAGATCAAATTTGAACATTAAATGCAGTACAAAGAAACAATAAACTAAAGAAATAATAATGCATTTTCCATATTAACTCTAGTAGTTTCCTATACCAATTTACCTCATCAAAAGCTTCAAAAATGTCTATGCTTGGTTGATGAATTGTGCACACAACGGTTCTGCCAGTGTCCACTGTGTTTCTCACAGTTCGCATAACAATAGCAGCGGCTCTAGCATCAAGGCCAGATGTTGGTTCATCCATAAAGATAATCGAAGGGTTGGCAACCAATTCTACCGCAATAGTAAGCCTCTTCCTTTGTTCAGTTGATAGACCGTTTACGCCTGGAAGCCCCACAAGTGCATCTTTGATTGATTTAAGCTCAATCAACTCCATAATTTCTTCAACAAACATCTGTATCACCATACAAAATTAAAAAAATATTAGCCTTACAATTTACTAAATTCATAATGGCCAAGAAAATATTACAATTTAAGTTTGTCCCCACACACCTTTCTCGTTTGTGCATTTACATCTGATGGAAGGCGAAGCCATGCTGAAAATAATAGTGATTCATATACAGTAACATTGGGAGAATGAATGTCATTCTGTTCACAGTAGCCACTGACACGAGCAAATGTTGCTTGGTTCTTTGGGTAACCTGAGATGCTAATACTTCCTTCGATGTATCCACCTGTTTTTCTTCCAGCTAATACGTCCATAAGGGTTGTCTTCCCAGCACCACTAACACCCATAAGGGCTGTCAATACACCTGGTCTAAAAGCACCACTGGCATCATGCAGTAGTTGAAGTCTATCTTCATCGATTCCTTGACTTTTCATTTCCTGATAAACATAAAACAAAACCAGAAGTTCTCAATAACGTTCACAGGAGGCTTTAAGTTCTAACTTTCTACGGAAACATAGAAACCATTTTGGTAAACATATATATACAATGGCATTGAACAAAGGTATGATCCTAGTGAATTTAAAGTGATGGTAAGAAGAACACTCCATGTATGTTTAAAATCTTAAAACATAGTTCACGTACACCACATTTTCAGTTTAATTGTTTTGGGAAGTATGGGGGAAGAATTAATCACATGAAAGTGATATTACAATATTATTTGAAGGTATTCATTGACTTACAGCAGGCATGTCTACGTAGTAGTCCACATTATTGAATGCAAGTGAAAGAGGTTGAAACGGCATGACCATTCCTGTACTTCTTTCTCGGCGAGAAGCATTTCTTACTGCCATGTCTATGCCTTGACCTCCTGTTCATCAGAAGGACAGAGTATTGAATAATAGCATCAATCATAAGTTTGAATTGCCTGAGAATAACAATCCATTATTCTTTTCAAAAACGGATGCAATGTCATGAAAAAAATTATAAAACTAAAACTATTTAACTAGAATAGTGCGACTAAAAACTTGAATGAAAATGAAATACAATATGCAAGAATGAAACCCCGACAATTTTTAAGTAGCAATGAAATGCACTTGAATGAGCAAGAAATACCTTCCTTCTTCCTGTCATCTTCATCCGTGATGAATGCTTTTGAATCACCAATAGCTGAAATTTTGTTTAATTAAAATGGTTCAGTAGTGTTGAAAACTCCATTCATTTATAGTCTATTAAATCTAGAGATATATCTTACCATTCAAATAAGTCAATGCAGCAATGGCGAGAAGGTTGAAAAGAAGAACAAACCCAAACAAAGCTCCAATGCATATCCAGAACCAGTAATCTTCTGTGTAAAATCCTTTAGACTTGAGAAGTACTTTTCCAACGGTAGGTGCATCAATTCTAGAGTCTGTATTTGGCTGAAAATAAAATAAAAAATTGACAACGCTTGGAGTTAATGGAGTTTATTTAGACTCTGCATTTGTTTTGTATTTGAACGTATGCAACATGGGCAATAAAAAATAAGATTGAGAAAAAAAGCATTTCTTACTTTACTCCATCTTTCATCCAAAAATTCATTTACTACTAAGGCATTCTGACCATAACTCAGAGGAGAAACATAGTAACCCCATTTCAACCATGGTTTGATATTATCTGCAGGCATAAAAGAAATTTTGCTGAAATAAGTGCTCGTTTAAACCATGTAACTGTAAAAGATGAATATTAAACAAAACAATTCAATCTCAATGTCATTTTTTCTTTTACGTTTCCTTGAACTAGCATATATCTAAAAGATTAAGAAATGAATGATGATGTCTCACTTTTTGAGACAACAAATCCTCCAAGCGCAAAGATTATTTGATATATCAAACCACTCAGTATAGCAGCACCAACATTTGTTCTACCAATTGCACCAATGAGCCGGAATAGAGAGATGGACATTTGATGGATGCCAAACAATGCCAATAATTGTTTGAAAAATCTGGGGAAACAGAATGATTAGTGAGTTTTAGAATTTTCATTCTAGACTGAAAAATCCATAATTGTCAAAAATCCAAACATAAAAAGTAGTTTGAAAAATAATGGTGAAAGCAGGAAAAGGATGGAAGCAAAGCCACAGGACCTGCTAGCTGAGGGAGCAAATCCAATTGGATAGTATGTTAGAACAATCCATACTGCTGATTCCACAACGGAAATGGGGATCCTGAGAACCCATATAGGTAAGGCAAACGCCCATGCAGGGTAGAACATGAAATCCCTTTGTTTGTAAAAAACAGGAAGCCTGGCAACAATCATGGCTTGTTCTGTGAACCCATTGAACAACATGTTCACTAGAGAAAAAAACAGTGCTCCAAAGAACTTTCCCCCGTCTTCAACAGTGCCCACTGGCATTTTAACTCTAAGAAACACAGTAGAGCCTATAATAGATAATACAATTAACTGTATTATCCTATATACGTAGACAAACTTGTCGCGTTTCATAAGCAACCATTCTCTTGAGAAACATGCCTTCAGCAGTTCCCAACTTGATATACCATACTTGTCTTTAACTAAGGCAGCACGATGAGTTTGGTTCTTATCATAAGGAACCTTAAGCTCTGCTGCAACCTTCTCTCCTATGTGAAACGAATGGAAAGCCTCTGCAAATTGAGGAACTGAAACATATCTGTAAGGTTCATCTCTTCTACACCAATACTGCTGCTGATCGTTCTTAGATGTTACTTCTTGTAGAAAGTCAGCAACTCCCTTTCTTGGAGGACATTGGAAACCCATGTTTTGAAAGAACTCAAGCACATTTTGACGTGGACCTTGGCACACAATCTGACCTTCTGAAAGTAGAATAATGTCATCAAACAGTTCATATGTCTCAGGTGGTGGTTGAAGAAGAGATATGACCATGGTTTCATCCATTATATGAACAATTTGGCTCATGAACTTGCATATCTGAAACGTGGTGGAACTGTCCAGTCCTGTTGATATTTCATCCATAAAAAGTGCCTTTGCCGGTCCTACCAGCATCTCCCCTACACTCAGTTACAACTGGAGCAGTAAGATTCTAAGCCATTGGAAGAGAAATGTTGTTAACAACACTATTTTGTTTAACACTAATAGGACTAAATCATTTTTAACTTAATAATTTTTATGTATTTTACTCTAAGCATATGATAATGAATTGTTTTATTCTTTTGTGAAAAATAAGTATGCGATGTAATTGACCTGTTGTGACACGCTTTCTTTGTCCACCTGAGATGCCCCTGCTCATGTTATTACCAACCACGGTTTCAGCACAGATATCCAATCCAAGTATCTGTTAAAGCACCAGAGAAGTATGTGTAAATAAAAGAATTAAATATATCATTTTTGTTCTTTCAAATGACTTTTGTTATTTGTTTTAGTTCTTACAAAACTTTATTCATATTTTTTATCAATAGAAGCTAAACAAAAAAAAATTTATAAGATTAAATACAATTAAAGGTTTCGACTGATAATTATTAGTTATTTATCTGACAACCTACTTTGGATTTCAATTCTTATTATCAAATACCCATATCTGTGTGCTTGTTTTCTTTCCATTCATTTTAATCATGTTTTTTTATGTCTAAGATGTGTGTGAACTAAAATTAATTTTTTTTAAAAATAATACTGGATCATCCTTGAAATACTACACATTTATTTATTTATTTATAAAAAAATTCAAACTAGAGAAAATTAACAAAATCGATTTTATATTAAAGAACTAGAAAATTAAGTCAAATTTAAGAAATTAAAAATATATATTTAAGTTTACTTATTAAATTTTCCTTTCTTTATTATAAAACACATTTGAGAATAAATTGTTGATTTTTTATAATAAAATATTTTAAAATTTAAATATTCTATATTTATATTACTTGTTTATTCATATTAAATATTAAAAATATTTATATTTTATTTTAATGAATAGTGAGTACAGAGAACTTTAAAGATCATTAATAATAAAGGTCAATTTGGTTCGTTAGTAACATTCTTTTTACAATATAACTAAACTAAATTAATTATTTTATTTATTTTTATGATTACGTTAGAGTACGGAATAGCTTACATAAATTTGTCGCCAATGAATTTAATATAAATATAATTTTATTCAAACTAAAGAGAGTTATTATTATATAAATATTTTTTAGTTTTAAAGAACCCATATTAAAATATTACTTTTATTAATAAGTAACTTATAAAACCACTCTCATTAAATATAGTATTTGAAGTAGTTTTTTATAATAAAGAGAAGTGGGCAACAAAATTACAAACCTTAAGAACATAATCTGTTTGCAAATTGGTTTTTTGACCAGATATGACTGTAGCCTTCATAAATGCATCAATGTCAGCATCAGGTTTGATTCCTTTTTGTTTCTCCCTTCTCAGAAGTTCTTCCAACATTTCATACCTCGTCCCTACACCTAGACAACGTCCTGTAAAATCTAATGTCTCTCTCACTGTCATTTCTCCATAGTGAACATCATTCTGACTAATGTAGGCACAAGTTTTCTTAGACACAAATTCGTTAAGTTCATGCCCACAATAACTTACTTTCCCACCAACCTGATCATCATAATATAAATTTGCAGTGAAAAAAACAATAAGAGTGAAGAAATTATTTAAGTAAATTGACTGAACCAGACAAAAAAATATGAAACCAGAGAGTGAACCTTTAAATCCTGGTCAAGTTTCCCTGCAAGTGCTAGAAGTAATGTTGTTTTTCCTGCACCTGGAGGACCTAGAAGTAGGGTCATCCTGATGTATTACCAGGTTAAATTAAATAAGAATAAGTCTTAAATATCATTAAATAAATAAATAAATGAAAGATCTACTTTGCCAATCAATGATTGTAACATTCATAAATAGAAAATATTCATCCTTCTTTAAAAACTGGGAAACTAATAATATTTCTGGTTAATATATTCTTACTAAATTATTAATGTACCTTGATGGTTTGAGAATTCCACTAACATCTTTAAGAATATTAATTCTTCTCTTCTTCGAAGATGCAAGGCCAACCAATCCAAGAATCGTCTATCAATAAAATCCAAAATAAATATTATAAAAAAAATTCATAAAATCAAATTTAACCAAATCTGAAGCATGTCATAAAATATATGGTTAAAGTCATTCTAATATAAAAGATTCTATAGCAGGTCAGAAAAGGAAAAAAAAATGTAATACAAAATTATGTGATATAAAAAGAAAGTAATTTTTGTAAACAAAAATTATAGAAGGTAATTCATATAAGTATCATAACTATGATTTGGAGAGAAAAAAAAAATGTTTCTTCCAATATTTTAGCTGTAGATTTTAGAGAAACAAATGGAACTAAAGCGAATCTAAAGATAAGTTAACAAATAAAGTCAATTTGGAGAGAAGAGAGATCAGTATACGAAATAACATTTGTATTTTGTGTGAGGAGAAATAGGAAACAAGGTTCTATCTTTTTTGCACTTTGTAGAGTTGCTTGACTGGTGTGGTTTATGTGTTATGAATGGATGGGGTTGGCGTCGACAGATCATTGGGAACCAAAAAGATATTTTATAAATTTTAAGTTGATTGGACTCAGTGAAATTGGTAATTAGATTTGAAGATGTGTGTGGATACCAGTGGTAAACGAAATGTGGAAGTATAATAACAAGATCATTCTTAAAAATGGTAGGATAAACCATATTGAAATTTTCACAATTGAAGGTTTGGTCATAGGAGACTTCCAAGGTTCGTCTTGCAAGTTTCTCGTATTCTGACTGATGCCTTGAGTCACTGATATGCATGAAATCTATCAAAAAAATTTAGGTGAACAAGCATAAAGTGAATTTAGATGAGTTGTAAGGTATGTTCATAGATATGTAGTTAGTTGAAATAGTTTTTCTATTAATTTTATTTTGGAAGTCTTAACTTGTCATGATTATACTACTCTCATCTGATTTAAAATTCCATCTTTAATATATTTTATATATAAAGTCATAAGATGACTTATTGTATAAGTATTGAGATATCATAAAATATCTTTATTATTTATTCGTTTTTTTAATAAAAAAATAACTATAAAGTACCTCAAAACTATTGAGAGTAACATTAAGCAGAGTAGGAAGTGATCTAGTTCCAACATGAACATTTCCCTCCACTGATACATTCTCGAATCTGATTTCAATTTTTGGAATTATAATCCCCACCCTGTATCATAAGAATTGTCAACAAAGTCAGAGAAAAAAAATTACCACTTAATGACAACATCAATAACATAATAGCAACACAGCATTAACAATGGAAGCTGCAACAACAAAAAGAATATTAACATACTAATAAATAATACGATGATAATGACAGATAAAAATCACCTGTTAATTCTATCTCTAAGTTTACGAAGAAATTTCTCATTGTCATCATCAACAAATTTGAGTACTCTCTCCAATAGGTGCTTTTTGTCTTGCAACCTAAGATCAGCCACATCAACATGGCAATGTACAACCTTTCCATTATCAAGCACTACGCTCAACATCCCTTTTCTTATGCGTTCTAGCGTAGGTAAACGCTGCATCTCCGCCCATTTCAGATCCTCCTCACTGTCTTCTTCCTTGCTCCGTCCACTCCTTAACAAAGATGGCGTCCAACCAAGTTCGAAACCCAACGAAGGCCAGCTATGGCGATATTTTTTTTCCATGACAGAATCATCACTCACAGATATGGATGCCATTGATTTCCAAGAATGATAAATGAAGGAATGATAAGAGTGCTATATATATAAATGTGAGTGTTAAATGCAAGATTGAGAAATGAGAGGTTGGTGAAGTGATGTGGAAAAGAGAAGAAACTGTGTGCTCAGTATAGCTATGCATGTGTCAGATAGGAATAGTTATGAACTTATGATGAGAAATGTTGACCGTTCTTTGAATTCTAACATTGACAGCTTCAATCTTCCTCTGGTCAAAATACCAATCCCTAATATTAAATGAAAAAGTTCTTTAAAATGTCATCTTTTTGGTATAAAACATAGTATGTAATTAACTTTGTACTTAATATATATGCCATAAACTAGAATAAAAACTCTAGAAACATTGACCATTTTTCAATGTGACTCAATCACAAATCAACATGAAAGATTTTAATTTTGTAATATGAATTTTAAAATCTTAACAAAATAATTAGTTTTTTTATTAATTGAACATGTGATTATTAAACTTTTGTAACAAAAACTAAAAGTTTTACCTTTCCACTACTTGAGAGTGTTCAAATTTGTTATTAAATATCGATTGTTGTTTTTAAATATTAAGAGTGTTAATCTGGAATTGTTCATCTGAATATATAATAATTATAATAACAAAAATTAGATGATTAACTATGTTTCGTTTGAACATAATAAAAAAAATTATCAGTAAAAAATATATTATATTAAACGGATGTCTAAGCCGTGTACAAAAATTTGTCTGTACAAAAAAGTTTAATAGAATATAGAGCTACCCAGCTACATATGCAAATAATAATAGGTTTTAATATGTTCCAAATTAGATTAAATGCTAGCATTTTTAATTTTCGAAATCAATGTTTTTTACGATCATCGACGATTTAGAAAAATACGTGATAACACAGTTAACCTTATTTAAATTCAGATTAAATAAAATTATATTCAAACAGGGAATTGGTGTAAATTACCACTCAATAAAAAAAAGTTGTCAGTAAAATATAATTAACAATATTTCAGTGGGTTTAATCTGTTCAATATTCATAATTTTAAAAATTTAGGTAAATTCCTTATAAATTAGAAGAAAGACAACATTAGAATAATTTAACAAGGTTGATAAGTTTAGATATCACCTTACAATTTATCATTTACAATCAAAAGTATAATTATTTCAAATTACATAATATATTACTATTATTATATAAAATAAATAAAGCAAAACAGTTTTTCAGCCTATTCTCTCACTCAGATTCTACATAATTATTTCCATACATTCATATCTTCTCATTTTTTTTATTTTCTTATCTATTACAGATAAAGATGTTTATTAATCTAGTTAAGTTACTTATGGTGTGATTTATAGATGAATACGTAGGATTGTGAGGATTGTTTTTTATAAGGTTTAAATTATCCTAAAGTGATTACAATAATTCTTTGTTGATAAAAGAAAAATTATATGGGTGTAATAAAAAAAAAACTTATGCATACCTCAATTAATAACATTGCCTACTTTTTTTTATCAATGTGTTGATCTATACTTTCACTTCAATTGATAACTGTCTACAATTGTTTATTAAATTCATCAATACCTTCACAATAACTTTTTATCAAACTTTTATTGTCAATTGCATATATTAAACTGCATTTAAGAAAAGATGTAAAGACTCTATTTTTTTTAATAAAATGTGATTTTTGAAACAAATAATTTTTAGAATTTCATTAAGTATATTCAACTTGAAAACACATGTTTTTAGTTAAAATAGTATCGTTACCACTTTCTCTTCTGGTTTCTAAATTATTAATTTATACGTATACACTTATTTTTATTAATTACTTCTAATAAACTAATCATAATAAATCTTCATATTCTAATTTATTTATATTATACAATATTATGAATTAATTATTATAATTCTATTTCATTATATATAACTTCTTTTTTAAATGGCACAGTTCACCGTAAGTAAAATATAATATTAATAATTAATTCATAATTTCTTTGCACTAATTTAACTAATGTTGTCATTGATTTGTTTCATCGTTTGCATAATATATATATATATATATATATATATATTGCATAACTTAATATTTTTTTATTAAATAATATTTTCTTAATCAGTTAGATTAAAAAATAATTTCATGATTATGTTTTCATTATATGCATTAAAATCAATCTGCTAAAAGACAAATCTTTCATTATTTTGTTATTATTGTTCAACATAAATAACTATAATAATATAACATTAAAGTTAAGTTTGAAAAAAAAAACCTTTAAAGAAATTAATCACATAACATTTAACAAAATGACATTATATATATTATTTATTTATGTTTTAGATATTATTTCGATCTTTTCATTCTTCTCATGCACATATTTTCCGTGTATTCTTTCTCTCGGTTCTCACTCTCCCTTCTCTGTACCTTCATCTATTCTAATCTTATCTTTTTCAGATCCGATTATATACCTTGCACTAGATGAGAGTTAAAAATTATTTTCAACCAAACATTTTTTCAATTAAAACCTCTAAGTGTTGAGTGATTTTCTTGAAATGAAAATCTGAGAATAAAGAGTTATAGGTAAAGAAAATTAACTTAAATTATCTTTATTGATGAATTTGGAATAAGGTCGGTTTCGTTGTGAGGATTTAGTAGAATAATGCTTGTGTTTTATGTTGATTCCTAAAATATTTTTAATTGAAGGTGCTGATAAAAAGGTGTATAATGCTTCTTTTGTTTGTTCAACTTGATAATCCATGCATTTTGTACATACTTGTATAAAAATAAATGTATACTTAACATTTGTAACTAAAAAGAATTATATGAGATGCAAACAAACTTTACAACACAATTAGAATACTTAAATTTATATAACATGTTATCAAAATATAAGATAGTCATCCAACATTACTCTTCCAAATTCTAATAAGATTGGCAAAAAAAAAAAAAAAATTAGTCAAGTTTGCCTAAAATTTTCCCAATTCAATTAAAAAAAATCTTGACCAACTTTTGATGAAAAAATAACACCGTTCTTGTCTATTAAAAATAATTCCTACATTGACAAAAAAATATTAATCATAATGGACATTACAAAGAACTAATGGATATTTGTCCAAAAATAGCTTCACCCACTAACACAACTTGACTATAACATCTACTAAAAATAAACATATCTACAATATCAAAAACATAATCTTAATAATGTAAAAAAAAAATCATATTATTGTTAATAATTTTTTTTGACTTTGATCGATTGAAAAATAGTTGTATCAACATTGACATAGAGAATTAGGCAATTAACTTGACTTATGTTGACCCAAATAACTCTAAATGATTTTGACCGAAAAACAATCCTATTGACCTAACCAGAAAATAATCTCAATTGATATAACATAGTAGAAAAACAATATTGATGTTGACCAAAAAACCTAACTAACATCAGACTACATCGTTAGACAATAATATTGAATTACATTAATGATAAAATAACTTTAGTAATGTTGATAAAAAAAATTATGATTCATTTTCTTCTTAAAGAAACATTCATGAACATTATTAAAAACAATGTCGAATTGATGACACCTTAAAGTCAATTGAGTTAACAATATCTTAGTCTAAACCAAGTCAACAAAATACTAACATTATTAAAAGTTGATAACACCAATGTCAATTGAGTCAACAAAATACTAACAAAATACATCAAGAAAATAGTATGATTAGAAGATATATGAATTTGAAAGTATAAAAATAATCAAATTTTTAATTCTTAGATAAAATTTGAAATTTCTTATTTTTTAGAAATCAAGTTCCTCTCATAAAATTATAATTTATTTTAAAAAATATTAAAAATATTAAAAAAAATTATAAAATATTTTAGATTTTAAAAAATATTTACCTCCAAGTCATTATCGTTACAAGAAAGTTTACACAAATAGGCACTTGCAAGCTACCTCATCTTGGCCAAAATACATATATGAACTTTATATCTAAAGCTTTCGAATTAAGAGTTAGTAAAATTAAATTATGAAAAAAAAACAAATAAGTAAACCTCCACAAAACAAAAGTATTTGATCCCAATTACTGAATGATTAATTAATAGTGTAAGGAAATGCAAAGATTGTGCAAGAACGAATTGTTATATTAATTGAAGGAAGCATACGTTGCTAGAGCCATGATAATTTAACTGATGTTGTTGAAACCAACAAATTGAATTATAGTCCTTTAAAGCAAAATAAAATAACTTATGTATAACAATGGCAAGGATCAAATTTACAATGATGAATAAAAGTGAAACAAATTCTCCTCGAAATCATGCATGCCTTGTAGGCTTTTCACATGTTATTTTAAAGGTTTGTGACTTCTATTCAGTATTCTCACAGGTAAAACTACTCTGATTTTAAACTACTTCAACACCTATTTTAAACTACTATACCAATAAATGTTAGAAAATTGACACTGGATCCTAAACTGATATCACTTTGCTGAGGCTACCTCTTTTGGAAATTAAGAAATTTGATGCCATAGGCAAAAACGAATAAGAAGAGGATGACCCAGCCTACATGAACAGCAGCAACAACTGGAAGGAAGTCATACTCAAAACCAAAGTTTTGTTTCAGGAATTCCTTCAGTTGCATGGTTCCATTACCTGGTATCTCCAATTCTACATTTCTGTCACCTAGTTGTGAGGTAATAAGGCCATACAGTGTCCATGAAACAGGAGAAGCCCAATAATACCATCTCCACCAAATAGGAATTTGCTGTGTAACATTTAGGAGAAACAAAATTAGCTTTGTATGGAAAAGGAGTGTCATTTACCATGAATTTCATATCAAAATGACAAATCACTTACCATCCTAGGAATGATAAAGCCAGAGAACAAGTTCCAGAAACTCAAGAAGAAGGACATACAAATGGCAGCCACTTGGTGACCCGGTGTTAGTGCTACAATCATCATCCCATACAATGTGAAGTACATGAAGCTCATGAATATGTAGTAGTAGAACCAAAAGAAGCTTGTTGCCTTCCAATCAAACCCAATCGTTGAGAAAAGCATAAGAGCGTAAATGGCTGTTTGAATTGCATTATAAATTGCCTCTATTGCCACCTGCATAATCAATGAAGTGTCTTTAGTTTGAATATATTTTCTTTCCTTTCCATTGGAAGGAAGCCCTTGCCTATGGAAATTGTCATATGAAGATTTGTCATCTCCAAAACAGCATAAGCTAGCTTCAATAACTAAAAAAAATTCGATTTACTAGTTTTTTGTGAAATTTATAAAAGGGTGTCTATATGCCGCTCTATCTTTGCTTTGTACCTGCCCAAATGCATATGGCAATGCAGAGTACATCCCTGCTGCTCTTTCACGATAGAAGATCGTTCTTTCAATGGCTACAACTGGTTGTACTGATGAAGCATTCATGGCTCCCATAAAGAATACAGCCGCGTACATGGCTCCCAAAAGATTCCCCAAATCTTGTTGTTTATGGCTGCCATCAAAATTTGTTAAAGAAGTGTCAAAATGGAATAGTAACTTGAAATGCAAATTTTAGTGTGAAAGGCTTGTTAACATACGTTTTATGGGCTTTATTCCAGAAAATGGCACCGAACATTATTCCCTCGACTATTGTCATGAGGAATCGGACAACATTATACTGAGGATATCTCCAGTAGGACCAATATTGTTTCCAGAAGTTAGCTTTGCACTGAACAAAAAACGATTGGGAGTACTTGGTTGGAAAGTATAAGTCCTTGGAATCTGGTGATGGAGTACTGAGCTCCTGAATAAGCTCCTCGTTCCTCCTGAAGAAAAGTACAGAGAAAACAAATAATTACAAAGACAGAATTATTGTAGCATAAATCAAACAGTAAAAAAGGTAAGATAACTAAAGCATGAAAAATCATACCGGTAAAGGGTAGACTTAGCATAAATCTCTGCAAAATCTACCTCAAGATTAGCCTCAACTAAAGTAGAGCTGATATCAAGCATCCACGTGGCAGGATTATAACCATTCTTGATTTTTGGAACCCCTGGGACAGCCTGAAATATATGCACAGTAGATACACTTATATGAAACTTTTTCTGATTAAAATAGAACTAGCCAGTGCTGCAAAAAGTATGAAGCTAGCTAAGTTCGATCTCAAAGACACTATACGCATAGAAATGATGCAATACTCACTTCAAAATATTCTACTAGCTTATGTGAGTGGCGACCAAGAGGTCCGGCATAGATAACCTGTCCTCCTCTTTTCATCAACAAAAGCTACAGTAACAAAATAAACAAAGCTATATGTAATAATCTTCCAAAGAAATAACATAGACACTCTATAGTCTATACAGTCCACACTCACCTCATCAAAAGCTTCAAAAATGTCTATACTTGGTTGATGAATTGTGCACACAACGGTTCTCCCTGTGTCTACTGTATTTCTCACAGTTCGCATAACAATAGCAGCAGCTCTGGCGTCAAGGCCAGATGTTGGTTCATCCATGAAGATAATTGAAGGGTTGGAAACCAGTTCTACAGCAATGGTAAGCCTTTTCCTTTGTTCTGTTGATAGACCATCCACTCCTGGAAGACCCACAAGTGCATCTCTGATTGGGTTAAGCTCAACCAATTCCATAACTTCTTCAACAAACATCTGTCACCAAACAAAATCGAACTTAAAAATATTAGCATTAAAGTTTACTAAATTCATAATGGCCGAGAAAATATAATTTTTTAGTTTATCCCCCACACACCTTTCGTGTTTGTTCATTTACATCTGAAGAGAGGCGAAGCCATGCTGAAAATATGAGTGATTCATATACAGTAACATGTGGAGAATGAATATCATTCTGTTCACAATAACCACTGACACGAGCAAATGTTGATTGGTTCTTTGGGTAACCTGAGATGCTAATATTTCCTTCGATGTATCCACCTGTTTTTCTTCCGGCTAATACATCCATAAGGGTTGTCTTCCCGGCACCACTAACACCCACAAGTGCTGTCAATATGCCTGGTCTAAAAATACCACTAACATCTTGTAGTAGTTGAAGTCGATCACTTTTGATTCCTCGACTCTTCATTTCCTGATTAATAACAGAAGATTTACTAGGAAGAAAAATGAACAGGTTTGAATTAAATTCAACTATTTCTAACAATTTTGATAAACATATAAAAGCATTCATTTTATAAGAACAATTAACATGACATAAGATTTGAAAAATAGATTTTATATTTAATCTGTCATGAATTCAAGAAAGCTAAGCTATTTATGAATTCAAAGTGTTGGTAACGTGATTGAGTGATGTTACATGACCAAAAAGATATGGACATCTACAAGATGGAAATTTTTTGTTATCATAGCATGTACGGAAGTGAAAGCACTTTCTAGAATTCGGTGACTTACTGCAGGCATATCTACGTAGTAGCTAATATGGTCGAATGCGAGTGAAAGAGGTTGGAAAGGTAGAACCATTCCTCTTCTTGGTTCTTGGTTCGAAGAAGTAGCAATTTCTGAAGAACTTTCCATTGCCATGCCTGTACCTGCTATTTCAAAAATAGAATAGCGCCGCCAAAGGAAAGGTGTCACTGAATTGCACGAGAACAACTTGCAACTACAATTTTCAAAATATGTCACAGCAAAATGAAGAAAAGAATCGTAATGAAAAACTAACATAACTATTGCAACTAAACTAGTGTGAACGTGTTTCTGAATTAAAATTAAACCTTCTCCTTATTAGTCTACAACCTACATTTTTCTAAAATAACAATAAGATGCACTTGGAATCACCAATAAATAAAGGAAAAGTAGAAAGGTTTGAGAACCTTCAATATGCTGTCTAGAGGATGACTTTGTATTCTTTTCGTCACCTTCATCCAAATTGACTCCTTTTGAATCTCTAAAAGCTGAAATTTTGGTTGGCATTAAAGGTATTTATCATAGGTGCAAAGTTTACGGAATTAAAGACTTTGGAAATCAAAAGGATATGACTTACTATCCAAATAAGTTAAAGAAAGAATGAATAAGATGTTGAAGATAATAGAAAACCCCAGCAAGGCTCCAATGCAGATCCAAAACCAATATTCTTCTGTATAGAAGCCTCTAGATTTCAGAAGCGCCTTTCCAACTGTAGGTTCATTAATTCTAGAGTCTGTATTTGGCTGTAAAAGATAAAGAAAAATGATGTTCATAGAATAGAAGTAACTAACGCCTGAAACAAATTCATCTTGATGTCTGCAAGTATGAGAAAATTGAATTCTTACTTTACTCCATCTTTCATCTAGGAATTCATTCATTACTATGGCATTCTGACCATACATCATAGGAGATAAATAATAGCCCCATATCATCCATGGCTCAATGTCATCTACAAACATCAAAAGAAACCAGGTTGCAATAGTTTGAACTAAAAAAGAATAATACAAAAAGCTTAACACATATGACCTTATTAAAGCTTCACTAAACTAGAAGATCTATCCAAAATTAAGAAGTGTCAACGACTTACTTCTGGCAATAACAAAACCTCCAAGCACAAATATCAATTGCAGGGCCAAGGTACCCAGTGTATTAGCAACAACTAGTGTTCTACCAGCTGCGGCAAGAAACCGAAATAGAGAGAGAGCCATCTGATGAATGCAAAAAAATGCCAAGAATTGTCGGAAAAATCTGATGAAACAAAGGGAAAAGTGTGGATTAAGAAATTTTTATCATTCTAGTTTAGAGAAATTGAAAAATTGGTTAAGTTGCTTTCCAATGCCAAATTGCAAACTCGTGTTAATTACCTGCTAGCAGAAGGAGCAAATCCAATTGTGTAATATGTAACGATAATCCATATCCCTGATTCCAAAATGGACAGAGGGATCTTGAGAAGCCAAATAGGCAAACCAAATGCCCATGCAGGGTAGAACTTGAAATCCCTTTGTTTGTAAAAGACAGGAAGCTTAAAAACAGTCATAGATAGTTCTGCCATCCCATTAAACATCACGTTTACTAGACTAAAGAATAATGCTCCATAGAATTTTTGTCCATCTTGAACTGTTCCAACTGGCATTTCTGTTTTAAGGAACATAGTAAATGTAATAACAGCCATGATTGTTATCTGTGATGTCTTGAATATATAAACAAAAGCACTGCGCTTCATAAGTAGCCATTCTCTTGAAAAGCATGCCTTCAATAGCTCCCAGTTTGTTATACCATATTTGTCTTTCACTAAGGCAGCAGGGTGGGCTCGGCTCTTATCGTAAGGAACCCCAAGCTCAGTAGCAAGTTTCTCTCCTATGTCAAAGGAACTAAAAGCTTGTACAAATTCAGGAACGGAAACATATCTGTAAGGTTCATCTTTTCTTGACCAATATTGTTGCTGGTCTTTCTTGGATGTCACTTCTTGTAAAAAATCAGCAATTCCTTTTCGCTCAGGACACTTGAAACCCGTGTGTTCAAAGAACTCTAGCACATTGTCACGTGGACCTTGGTACACTATTTGACCTTCTGAAAGTAGGATAATGTCATCAAAGAGTTCAAAGGTCTCGGGTGCTGGTTGTAGAAGAGAAATCACCATGGTTACATCCATTATATGAACCATTTGCCTCATGAACTTGCATATCTGGAAGGTGGTGGAACTATCTAATCCTGTTGATATTTCATCCATAAATAGTGCCTTTGCTGGTCCTACCAGCATCTCCCCTGCATCCATTTACAATTAAAATAGATATTATAAACTAATAGATAGTTACAAATGCTTATTTAGAAATCATCATTTGAAAAGACTGAAGGTTGTTAAAAGAATACGTATCACAAGCAACCAGCCCCTTAGTAAGTACTTAGTTATTATTATTTGAAAAACATATATATTTTTAAGGAATGAATCTCTAGCATACAATACGAATTAGTTTTAAAATGTTAATAATATAATATGATGTGTGAGATTAAAACTTTGTTTTATTGGTTGTGCATCTACTAACAAAAAGTTAACCTGTTGTTACTCGCTTCTTCTGTCCACCAGATATGCCTCTTCTCATATCATCTCCAACCATAATGTCAGCACAAATATCCAACCCAAGTATCTGTCAGAATATAATAGATGACAGCTTACATACAAGCGGATAAAATAAAATCACATGGGTAATATTTATAATTTAAAGTGGAGACACCAACCTTGAGAACATAATCTGTTACCAAATTGGTTTTTTGACCTGATAATGCTATAGCCTTCATGAATGCGTCAATCTCAGGGTCTGGTTTTATTCCTGCTTCTCTCTCCCTTCTTGAGAGTTCCACCAACGCTTCATACCTTGTGCCAATACCTAGACAACGTCCTGAAAAATCTAATGTCTCCCTCACTGTCATTTCTCCATAGTGAATGTCGTGTTGACTAATATATGCACAGGTTTTTTGTGGAACAAATTCATTTAGCTCATGCCCACAGTAAGTGATTCTCCCAGACACCTGAAAACATCTCAACATAAAACTCACTTAGTATTAAACAAAAATACACATGATATAATGAGGAGATATAATTGAAGTAAACAGAAAAATGAGAACAAACCCTTAAATCACGATCAAGTTTCCCTGCAAGTGCCAAAAGCAATGATGTTTTTCCAGAACTTGGAGGTCCCAAAAGAAGAGTCATCCTTAGATAAGCACCAAATAAAATAAGTCAAAATGATAAAAAAAAATCATAAAATTGTCTAATGCAACTGGGAGTCAACTAATGAAAGAATTCATAAAAGAAATTTTCCCCTTTGTAGAACTTGGCTTTCCAGAGAAAAATACAGCACAATCAAGATCAATCCATCTTTGAAACTAAATTTGGATTTTTGAGTATATTCAACAAAAATCATTAGAATTCTAAGAACTTCTGAAAACATTTTTCGTTGTTATTCTGGTGAAACTTTTGATGGGACTACCTTGACGGTTTAACGATCCCACTAACATCTTTAAGAATCTGAATTTCCCTCTTCCTGGACGGTGCAAGGTGAAATAATCCCAGAACACTCTGCGGTGTATAAACAAGAAATCAGACAAAGCCTTGATTAGTACAGTAGCAGTAGCCATAGCACTCTCGAATTTAACTAAAAATCACATATATGCACTGAAATCCAATGCAGAAATCAGCTTGCTTCTGAATCTGAGAACAAAATTTTTCAATTAGAATAACAAACAAGTACCTCAAAAGCATTGAGAGTAACATTAAGCAGGGAAGGGAGAGCTCTACTCCCAACATGCACATCACCCTCCACAGATAAATTCTCGCACCGAACTTCAATCTTCGGAATTTCAATCCCCACTCTACAATAAAACAAACACAAATCAGGTCAGAAAATAATGATAGCTACATAGAATAGAAACATTAACCACGTACCTGTCGACTCTATCTCTAAGTCTGCGTAGAAATTTCTCATTATCTTCCTCAACAATCTTGAGTATGCTGTCCATCAAGAGCTTCCTGTCGGGTAAGCAAAGGTTGGAAACATCGACTTCATCAAGCACCACGTGTCCATCGTCGAGCACGTGCTTGAGCACCCCTTTTCTCATCCGTTCAAAAGTTGGCAAGCGTTCTATGGCGGCCCATTTGAGCTCTTCCTCTTCATCCTCGTGCGTGTGGCGACCACTCACGTTAAACACGTCGGGCGTCGCCGTCCACGCCTCCCTGAAGCTGGACGTCGTCCAGCTCCGGCGACTGCTGGCCGATACCGCCAAATCATCCCCCGCAAGTGCCGATGCCATTCGTTAAAACTGTATCTATCTGACTGGTTCTTGTTATGAAACGTAACAGTATAGAAATAGAAATTTAGGTGTATGTCTGTATCATCTGGAGCATGCAGTTGGTTGTTTGTGGAGTTAGGAAGAAGAAGAAAGTGGTGGAAAGTTTGAGTGTTGAGAGAAAGCTTGCGTATATATAGAAGGTGGGTGCTCAGATATTTACGTCACAGTGGAACCATTTACTCACAACTCACAACTTTGATTCGCATGCTCTGTGGACAAGTGTCTCTTTCAATCAATTACTTTCTACTTCTGTTGTTTTTGTTTGCCACTTGAGGTTCAAAACTGTTAAAAATGTTACAGTTTTCATGAAGACAATTATAAAGAAAAATTATAGTTTGACATTAAGATATTCTCACTTTACCCATATTGTTATAATAGGAAAAGATTTCTTTAACAAGTCAAACCACACTACCCACAGTAAAATAATAAGGAAAAGATTTCTTCCAAACCACTCACACACAGAAAAACCACAGCACCCATATACTTCACACCACATTATAATCATATAATGATCTTTAAAATTAAAAATAAATTAAATATTTTATTTATTTATGAAGTGAATGTATTTTTATGTTTAATATGGTTATAATATAAAAATATTATAATTAAAATAATAATATATTAAATTGTAAAATGAGAGTAATATTTTTAAAAATGTTTATTATATTTTATAAAAGAACCATAATACATTCACAATCTTTTTTTTTCTACACTAATTCTACAACTTCCAATATTATTGTTTTAATAATTTTGTATATTATTTAATTATAAACTTATTTTTTATTATATTTTCCTTTTTTTTAAACGGATACATCAAGGATGGTATATAAATCTCTGAGTTATCAAAGTATAATTTTGTATAAATTTTCTTTATAGAAAAATAATAATATATTTTCACCATTTAATACCAATAAAATTATTATTTATTATAATATAATATTTTATTTAGAAAAACTGTTGTTGAATGGCTAATAAAATTATTATTTTATTATAATAAAATATTTTATTTAAAACAAGGAAATTATTAAATAAAAGTAAAAAAAAATTATTAAATAAAAATTAAATAGAGAAAGAAACAATTAATCATTGAGTATTTATATTTAAAGTAATTTTTATTATAAATAAATAATTTATAAATTAGTATGTATTTAATTAGGTTGACCAGCTTTAAAATTTAAATAAATGATATTTAAAACTTGAATAACTAATTAAATATTAATTTAAAAATATTTATTAATAAAAATAATTATTTTAGATAAAAATAATTATTTTAGATAAAAAGAATTATTTTAGTTACTAGTATCTAATTTAATTTTAATTTTTTTTTAATTATTTTTATTTAATGATTTTTTTTTAAAAGAATATTTATTTAATAATTTATTTTATATAAAACTATTGTTCAGTGGTTTTTTTTATTAATGGAGTGGAAAATAAACTTTATTCTTTATAAATGATGTAACGCGGTATATAAATAATATTGTGACAGTTCATTCTCCTGATTTTATGTAACAAGTCTGACCTAGGGATCCTTTCTTTTTAAAGCCTCGTGGCACATCACCAATGAACCCCAAACATGTTTACATATTTAATGGTATATTAACGTAATTTGTATTTATATTTTTTTTATAGAAAAAAAAGTGTGTTGGAAATGTCACATTCATTGTATATAAATGAACAAATCTTAATTTCATTAATTTTACAGAGTTGAGTTAGATTTAAAGTTAATTTTTTTTTCTTTTATTTCTTTTATGATTTCTTCAAAAGGAAAATATATTATGTCTTTCTAATTGTTTTTTTTTTTTCATTAGAACAATCAGTGCTGGATTAACTGAGTGAATTATTATAATTATTATAAGTGCTTAAAGCTAAATTAGATTTAAATTATTAAAATTGCGTGTGTTTGCTTAACATGGCTTAATGCATGTGTCCCTGAAGAAAATATTATTGTTTTGAGAAGAGTTTGAAGTGAATTCACCTGCTCCCTCACTCACAGCCTGTATTACCTCACCATTCACCATTAACAATTAATTATTAGTTAAGATTATATTAATTATTAGTTAAGATTATATTAATTATTAGTTAAGAGGATATACGTTAGCAGTATTTAATTTATTTGTAATGTGACAATAGCAAGCATGGTATCTTCACAAGATATTCCCTCACATTGCATTATATAATACATATTTTAGATTTATAAAGATGCCAATCTCATCTTTCCCAGATTCTGCAAGCAGCTAGCGTTTGTTATACATGCAGGATGTAAGAAGATTGCCCTATTTTACGTTATCCAAACGCTGTAATATATGGTGTATATATAAATTATTTTCATATAAAGTCATCATTCAAATTGTGTACATCAGATATCTGTGTATAAAAATAAGAAATGAGATCTCATTTATATTTTGATGTTTATTAAAAATTATGGTTAAATAGGTTTTTCTTTCATCCACTTTAAAATTGATTTCTTTTTTAATCCAAACTTTAGATCTTCTAAACTTATAGTTAGCAAACTATTGAAATGAAATTATTGAAATGGAATGTATTTTTATAAATAAAAAAATCATCAATATTAAAAATATTTATGTCAGTGATAAGTTAACATGAAATATTTTAACATTTTAATCCACACTAGAAATATATTTACTACGGAAAAAAGTTAAAAACTCGTTAAATAGTTTCTTTATTACATAAACTCAAAAGATTTAAAATTTAAACTAAGAATCAAAATTAATATATTTAACCTTAAAAATTATATCTTCTCTTTTACATTAAAATTTAAATTAAGACAAAGTTACACCCGTTAATAAAATTTAGGATTTAAAATTTAGAATTTAGATAATATTGAAATCAAAATTTGGAGTACATGAACAGAATAGTAGAAAAATATGAATTATGTTAGTGATAACCCAAACTCTTGTGTTTTCCACCTTTGATGTATCCTGGTATTATTCGATCCTTAAATCTTAAATACTTTAACTGATGTTGCTAAATTTGATAAAGATTTGGAAAATGCAAGACTTTTGATGCTTTATTTAATGCGATGTAGTTGTTGCTTTCCTTTATTTAGAAGCGTTTGTCCAAAGTTATTCCCGATGCAGACAAATGGTACATATAGAACATATATAGTGAAGCACATGGTAAGTGTTTTTCTTTTCCTTCATTTAGTTGGAACCAAATATTTAAAACGCAAAAATGTCAAAGTTCACCATCATCTATCTTCAACAAAAGATTCCATCCCCTGCATATTTTACCATATGCACAAACGTTTTCCATCAAGTCTATATAATACATTTATAAATGTCTATTGGAGAAATGAGAACTATTACTATCTATTGTGGTGGAGATATAAAATGGACACTTCCTAATCCAAAAAATATATCCATTATTGATAATAAGATTATAATATTTGTTTTTCATATCTATTTGGGTAACATCTAATCTAACTATGATGGATATCAATTTTCTCATTTACTCTATATGTTGCTCTTCTAATTTGTTTGCATTTATGTTTCTCAGAAATTCTCTTTATATAAAGAAAGAGAGAGAAACTTCTTCATAATGAGATAATTAATGTTTGTTACATTTTCAAGATACTTTAAAAAGACTATCATTAACTTTCTAGGTTGAACACACAGTCTTCAAGAAAAATATAATTTCAAGACTTTGAAATATTCATAATTAAATATATTTAATGTCATGGTCTTCCATTAATTAATGAGAGATTCCCAACATGTGAAGTACTTTATGATAATTCAAAATTCATAATTTTCTTTCTAGAACACAAACACAATTCACTCATCGGTCAAACACTCAAATACAAAATAAGAAAAAATAATTAATTTAAAGAAAAAAGAATATAAAGAAAGATACAACAAAGTAACAAGAATTATACAAAAACAATTTAATGTTATTTGACTGAAAATCTAGTCTATCTGTACAAACAAAAAATCATTATATATGAATAAATTTAATATTATAATATTAAATTTTTCTCAAGTTTTATGATAAACCAGTAACTCTATCGTCTTATAATTTTCAACTAAAAATGTTTCTCTTAAAAACTAACCGTGTACATAGTGATTCAGTTACAATAAACATAATCACCAAAAATTACTGAAAATTTCCAAAAAAAAAATAGATAATACAAAATTAAATCTTCCAAGTTTTTTATATTAAGAAAGGTTAATTCATTAGGCAATTTTAATATTGATAAGACAATAATAAACTAATATACAATCTCAAATCAAATGGGTAGACGATCTAGAAAACAAACTTATTTTATCTAAATCAAGTTTTCAGGGTCTTTTCTAAAAAAATCTCTCGGAGAAAGATGTCTTTTATGGGAGGTTGGACTAGAGAAGTTAGGAACTGAAAATCAGGCATGCAAGTTTATTTTGGGAAGAGAAACAAATCCCGGAGCTAGATTTTATTTGCTGGTTTTGGGTTTTTGGGCTCCTTAAAGAAACATTAATTTTAAATGTCACTTGCACCTCAAAGAATTCGCGTTAATCTCTCCACGGTGGAACCTGGGATGTGGTAATAATAATGATGAGATTTCATCTTAAACTAATATTAGATGAATTAGAAGCTCTAACGTCATGTTGGATTTCATTCTAAAATTAAAATTAATTAGTAAAATTGTCTAAAAGATATATAAGTAGCATTTAATAATTGAGATAGAAGTGATAAGACTTCCCAACAATAAATAAGAGTTGTAAAATAAATAATTTTTTTTTTTAAAACCATATAAAAAATTTAAGTATTTTGTTGGCTCAACTGATAATTTAATACTTTGATTTACAATAAAATTATAGACTTAGTCAAATTATGTAAATAAAATGTTAAGTGACTTAAGATATTTATGTTACCATAAATAACTTTTATTAAACACTTACTTTTAAAATGAGTCAAATTTTACATGTTAAAATAATAATTTTAATTTTCTTTTCTCTTTTATCAAACCCGTAGGTTATGCAAAGAGACAGAAACTTACTAAATAATCGATTTGAAATACAAACTTCTTAAGTATTACATTTTGTGGACAGCCCATACACCTACATCTACTTTACTTGATGACAATTTCTTCCTGCACCATATCAATTCTAACTTGCACCCTATATTTTTTAAAATTTTCAAAATTATCCTTATTCCGAATTTTAAAATTCAGAATAGTAAATATAATTAAAAAATTAAAAATGCAGAATAAAAATTTCCAAAATTCAAAATATGTTTCGAATATATAAATCTAGAATATTTCTGGATAAAAGGTTGTGGAAGTTAATTTTTATTTACACCTTTTTTATTTAAGGTTATTTTTTTATTTTAGAGGAATATTTTTATCATTTTCAATAAGAGATTACGTGCATGTTGGAACTGATATGGTGCAGGGAGCATTTGCCCTACTTGATAATAAATAATAATGATTTTTTCTTTCAACACCTCAATAATTACTAACTGCAACCAATAATAGAAGAAGAGAGAGAGAAAAAGAGAAAGTTATTCTAAAAATTATCATTTGTACTTTGGAAAGTTTATTCTAAAAGTGATGTTCCAAATAAAAAACTTGTTCTATAACATTTTTATGTGTTTGAAGAGCTTATGTAAAATCCTATTTCAAGAATTCTGTTGTGAAAATTTTTGTTTCAGAAATAATGTTTCAGATATTCCAAAAATAATATGTTTCAGATATTCCAAAAATAATGTTATAGAAATTCCAGAAAATTGTTCTGAAATATTTCCGAAACATATAATTTAAAAGTCACTTTTTCAAAGGATAGTAAGAGGATGCAGTTAGACATCATGGGGGTTGTAGGAAGAAAATTCCAATAATAAAGGAATAAATATGAGGACAGTTCGAAGATTAAAGAAACTCACTGAAAATGTTTTTTTTTAAATTATCTTCAGATCAATAAAAAACAAACATGCAAGTAAATAATTTTGAAGACGCTTTGCTCAAAAAATTAAAACAAATGAGAGAAACATAACAAGGACAGTTATCTCTCACACAACATAACCATCGTTTTGCCTCTTGTTTTACTAATTAACTAACAAATGACGATCTTCTTTTTAGCGTCACAAGTGACCATCTTAATCACTAAGCATTTTACTTCCTGCCACCAAACCACTTGTTTAAAAACTAACTAATCATCTTCGAGAAAAGGATGATGATACCCCTCACAAATTAATGCCCAGACATGTATTTACTAAAGTCTTTCCTTCACCACTGTTCTGATTAGATCTCTGTTGTTCCACACGAGCACCAGCGTTTCGATATGCACGGATCTACTGCGAGCCCCTGAGGTAGACGCTGGGAGATTAAATGCACATTTTTTAGATTTGCATCTAGCTATGTTTAAGGTACTCAAAGAGTATCTGCCTGCATACTGCAGCACATAAAAAAAATCCCTTGGTTAAATCATATACTTCAGTCAATCGTGCCCTTGTAGATGTACCGGCCCTTATAATGACTGGCTCAAATTTACCACTCAATATAAATTGTATCACAAAATGGAACTCTGAATGGATGAGAAATGAGAGGATGAATTACAGCCACTAGACTTGCACATCTATAATAATTCTCCATAGATTATGATGACAACTCAAGAACTGGTAAAATAACTAGTTATAGCATAGGAACGGTGCTGCAATGACTTACATTTGGAATGTCAAAATCACCTTCCCTTGCATCGCATATATCCAGTGACAATTTTCGAAGCAATGGCATCTGTTAGTTATGATAGAATATACAACATCTAATATTAATTTCGTCACATTTGCAAAATACAAAATAATAAATAAACACGTAAAAGCAAAGTGCAACCTCTGAAGTAGCATAACAAACGAAGTTTCTGCATAGCCCAGGGCCCTGCATAGTAGATTACAGTTTCAATTTTCAATATATGATCTCCAGAGGGATTCATAAAGCAGATGTTAGCTTCTTCTTTTTAGAAAGCTGGGTGAAAAGCTGATAATTAAGATCTTTAACATAATTTAGTATTATCTTCAACAGTCAAAGACGCATAAGTATATTTCATACTTCAGATGCGTAATAAAAGGTGTCTCAGCAGAAAGAATGGCATGTGTGTTTCCAATTGTACTTATAATCTTATATGTGCAGTCCTTATTTGATCATCAGAAAGAATCAAGATTCACATAATCACCAATCGGAATGTTGAGGCCTTAAAAATAGAAACAGAGAATATTGCTGGAAGAATAATGTGTACACCAATCAGTAAATTGACAACAGGGCTCTCAAATACCATGTCTTGGAGTATAAAATGCCCCATTTCATTTTAGTAAAAAAAAATTTAATGTATAGAAAGCTCACATTATGTCTCAGCAGGATATCTTCAAGAGCTTTGCAGTCAAGAAGAGCAGAAGCCCCATTAGCTGTTACTTCTCCACAGTCCTAAAAATCAAGCATACTTGCAATTAAAATCTACTTACAGAAACCTAGAGGGTAGGTAGTATGTTAAAGTTTTAGAACCAAAAATCTCATTGTTGAGACATTAGCATCAGTTATCTTTATTATTATTCTGTAGATAGCTGTACTACAGTTGTACTATTATTGTTATTCTTTCCTGTCTCTGTTAAATGCAATACAAAGGTAAGGACTCTCTTTCCATGCCACTTCTCTCTTCCTCATACTCATGAACAATGTGGGAACTATGATCATATGCATCCTCTAAACAATAAGTATTTGATGTGTAAAAAAAAAAAGTAATAATTGCCATATCACAGGAATAGTACTCAGTTTCCACATCAAATTCAGCAGAACAACTTTGAGCTCCCAATAATGGGAGATCGATTTCTTCTTTCACTTCCCAGCAGAAAACTATTCATTCTTACAAAATTTCTCTAGGCCAGGAGATGACAGCTGCAAGACACACATATTGCTCGGTTTCCAGGACACTCATAAAGCCAACATATTCATATTACGTAAAAAAAGGTCTGCGTATAAAAATGTTATAGCCATGTCAGAGATAATTCTAAGTGTTTCTAAATTAACAAACCTCTAAATGGATAGAAACCAAGCCTGGCCATCCACACGAAATTATCGGTAGAGAGTCTGCAATGAGAAATAGCATTGAGTCATTGACAAACATACAAGTGATTACCAGTTAATTAAATTAGCAGTGGTCAACCACTCTGCTATAACTTAATTTGTACAAGACAAAATTCACCAAATTGTTATATTGTCCCCTCCCTCCTTTAATCTTTCTTTTTCTTTGTTTCTATTGTTACCGACCACCATAGAATTCTAAGTAGCAATTTACAACAAAACAATCAGCAGAATGGCGAACAGAGGATGTTCCTGTTTGCAATATTATATAGAGGGTTCAACTTCCTCAAATTAGAGCCATACGATAATGATACAAAATCATGTGCTATGAATTAAGCCAGGTGCCCCTAATAATCATTGCGCTATTTAATCCTAACCTGCGTCAAGAAGAGAACACCCTAGCAATGAAAGCTCAGCCAAATTTCTGCAGTTTTGAGTTAGAACAACCAAATCATCATTCGTCATCCATGGGGTTACTCTTTCAAGCCTCAGCTTTCTAAGATTTTGCATCGGGAATTTGAAGCTTGACATGGATATATCACCAAAACAATAGCACATAGCTAATACTTGCAAGTTTTTCAAGGATGCAACAAAGTTCATCACAATTATATCAGATATGACCTGTAAAAGAACCAAAAGAAAAGCAAACAAAATTTTAGAAATGTGATATACAGCATCTAAGAAATGAAAGCCCAACTATACATAGAGTAAAGTATATTAGTCAATGTAAGACACACACATCTCCTATACATTGATACAATAAGAATCAGAAAGACAACATTTTAGCTATAACCGATGAAACTAATTCAAGGTGAAAACCTTGACTCGTCGTGAAATGCTTGAAGGAGGAAATAATGATGGAACTTCATGGAGTGTAGATGCCAAATGAAAAGTTTAACCACTAAATTAGCTAAAGGAAACAGTTTCTCCGCTGTTTTTCGAAACTTTGATCAATTGAAATAATTTTTCTATATTCTTTAGGGAGCAATAAAGAACCTCAAATATCAGGAAAGATGATCATCACCTGAAAATGAAGGATT
The DNA here is from genome assembly GCF_051622355.1 of Phaseolus vulgaris. NCBI lineage: Eukaryota > Viridiplantae > Streptophyta > Magnoliopsida > Fabales > Fabaceae > Phaseolus > Phaseolus vulgaris. Next base: position 48,525,319 of record NC_143498.1, read on the forward strand.
ATTGTTTCTAGCAAGGGACAGATTGCAGGTAACCGTTTCAAAGCATCTTCACCTAGCATTCCACCTAAACCTATATTGATGGCCTTTAATGACATCAGTGCAGGTTCCAGAGAAATGAAAGAGAAGGAAGAAAAGCCCCACCCAAACTCAATCTCTTCCAATCTATACATTTTTCCTAACTCAGCGTGTAGTTTTTCATGCAAAGAGGGAAAATCAGATTCTCTTTTTTCAGCACAATTGTCTCCAGGAAACAAATTTCGACAGTCTCTTGCTTTCAGACACTTTAAACTTGGATTTCCTTGAATAACATAAGCTAATGCAGCCCTAGAAATCTGCAATTTCACAAAATAAAAAATTGTCACTGTAACACAATAAAAAATTGTCACAGTAACACAATAAAAAATTGTCACAGTAACACAAAATGACCCTGAATATATCAAGTAAATTTTCTTGGGGAATGTTGTATGATATAATAGTAGATTATTGTACAATGATATGCATAAAATATATCAGTTATGCACACAATATTATTTGTACACAAGGATAATTGAATGAATAACGAGAAAATTTGAAGCAAGCACAAAGGTTTATAATGTTTATGTAGTAAATGCATCCGAAACAACAGTTAGAATTCAACATGAGAAGGATATAACTTGTTTATTAGCCAATGTTTATACAATTAAAGGAGGCATATACATATGCATCATGCGTGGTTATTTTAGGTTGAAACTGGCCCAGCAAGTCTTGACTACCATCTACAGACCGAAATAAACTTGCTGTTGTACATTAGAATGGAGCAAGCAAGCATTCACCTTAAACTTCAACTAACATTAAAGTTTCAGTAAAATAATATCAGCAACTTCTATTGCCAACTGCAAAGATAAAGACAAAGCATGCAAGTTTCCATAAACTTGACAACAAACCTTTGTATTTGAAATATCAAGCATCTCCAAGGAAGAACCTACATAGTTATACAGTGCCTGGTCAATCAGGTCAGTTCCTCTCAGGCATAAACTCTTCAAAACTTGTGTTTGAGACATAAGCTCTATTAGAGATGACTTAGAAACACCTACAAAACAACGATTTATCATTTTTTTTAATGTAAAACTGAAATTTATAAAAATGTACAACACTCTTCTCACAACAACAGTACTGGGTCCTGTACAAGCTGTTTTCAATTATAAAGCATGATTTGGTCTCCTATTACATACATTTTATTTAAACAATAAATGATTCATGAGGTCATCACTAAAGGGACTTCTTTTACCATAAAAGTTAGACAAAAGCTTGGAAATAAAGCAAAAAATTGGTGGACTGAACACCTAGCATATGAAGAGGTCATAAGGGTGATCCAAAGCAATAGTAGCATAATTGTAACCTAACTAATGTATGCCTGTATCAAAATCAAATACATACATCAAGGGAAATCTGGGTTTTTCACACAAATAAAAGGTTTAACCATTATCATTTATCACTCCATCGTTCCGTTCACATAAAACTTTATCCAAGTCACACAATGCCCTAGCTTCTTAGGAATGTCAAAAACATCTGCAGCCAGTTTTAAGTGAATTTCTTGAAATTTTATGAGTCAAGCATTTCCAGATTCCTGGAAGTTGACTCAAATAAACTAAGAAAAGGAATACAACTTACCCTGGCAGCCACCAATATGCAATGTTTCAAAATTAGACACCGCTGAATTCAAACGCTTATCTCTAGAATGCAGAGAGATGTTGCCACTATCAGAAATAGCTGAGCAAAGAGCTTGAACTGAATTTACCCCAAATGAAGTATCACAAACCACAATTGAATTAAGTTTTTTACTCGTGGATATGAGATCTGATATGCCAATATCAGTGACAGAAATGCATCCTTTAATATTCAGGTGACACAATGAAACACATAATTTGGAGATGTACTGGAGGCCCAAATCTGTCAGGAAAAATAATTAACATAACTTAACATGGATAAAAACATAAACTACAAAAAAAAAAATCAAAATGAATCTTTTCACCAGAAAAACCTCCTACCACTGACATCAGTTCTTCCTTCCAATGTGAGCTTTGTAACATTAGAAAGAGGAGGTCCAAATTCATTAAATAACATGATTTGCACTGCTTGATATTTAACACTCGAAGTCTTCTCTGGTATTGGTTGTATCTCAGCAGGACTAGAGGATAAAACTGTAACTGATGCTGGTATCAGTGGGGTAATATCAACAGTCAAGTCAATTTCAGAAACCAAGGGACATTTCTCCAATAATTGAAGGAAACTGATTGTCCCAATATTCAAAAGATAACCTGCTTTCAATGTTCTTAAAGAAGGAAAGGACTTGCGGAAGCAATCAACAGCATGTTCAACACACAATTTTTGACACTTAGACATATCCACCTCCTGAACTGCTTCAAAGCTCAAGGTTTCTTCTGACAGATTTTGGGGGAACACCCATTTATCTCTTACAGGATGTTCACAATTAATAAATAAATTTTCTATAATCTTCTTTTGCATGGGAACTGTTAAATATGATTGAGGGATGAGTGACAGACGAAGTATGGTAGATGTTATTTGCGGGCAACCAGAAAGGTCCATTTTCTGCATGCAATGGAAATTCATGTTACAAAAGCATGATATCATTCCTAATATAACATCACAGACTCCATGCAAACATCTATAAGACAATTTGGCTCAGATATTAAGGGCCTGTTTGGACAAGCTTCTCTATAAGAACATCTAGTCTAGGAGAGAAAAATATTAAGAAAAAAATGAAATTGACTTATCCATAAGCTAAAACTAGCTTAGGAACAAATTAAAAATAAAAATTTAGAGAAGTTATATGAGAGAGCCTCCATAAATTAGATTATACACAAGTTAATTTTTACTTATGAAGATGTCAATTTCCTTTTTTTTCTTCATATTTTTCTCTCCTAAAAATCTTTATGAAGAAATCATCCAAACGGGCCTAAGATAACATGATGCATTTGAATAGCACTTGCAAATACTGAAACCATAAATCAGAAGGAACCAATCATAACTAACAAAACATTGACTTGCAAAGTCAAAACATGAAAGTTACACAACAATAATAGTTAAATGCCTATCTGGTCAAGTAATAACTTCATCATGTTCAATTTGTACTTTTTTCCATACCATCAAAAGAAATAAATGATAGTTTCTATGAAGTATTGACTTTAACACTGACACCAAATATGTCACTAACACAGGAACGCAAATAATGCTAAAATATAGGACATTGTGATACCACACATATATACACATGTTGAGAATCAAATTAAAAAAATTATAATTCACCTTATAAAAATAAAGTTAAGATTCATAACTTTCATATGAAAATAACCTTCACAAAAAGAATACTAAGATAGGAGGGAGTGAGAAGTCATTTTTCAATGCAGTCTTTAAAAAAAAATCCTAAGACGAGAAGATGAAACATATCTCTTACAACAAGTTAGGTCCTACAATAATGAGCCTAAAAAAATGCTATAATAGGAGGCATCTTTTAGTTTTTTCAAAAGTAAAAGATCTAGTCTAGAGTTGGTGACCTTCTTCGTAATCATTGAAAAACAGTCTCATAGTTCTAGTTCAAGTGACAAATAAGCTAAATAGTTTTTTTGTTATTTAGAAATTAGACATTGCGAAGGTGTGTCCAACTCATGTCAAGAGCATGTCGTGTCAGTGAGGTGTCGGACATGCAACATGCCCCTCATTTTCTGTGTCAATGATCCTTGGTTTGTATCATCTTTGACATATATCCTTTGCACTCAAGTTGTATGGGCTATGGAGGGAAATTACCTGTTCATTCTCTAATTCTAGTTAAAAATGATCATAAAGAGGCAATCTTAATTATTAGCCAATAATTATTAAAACAAAATTCATACAAGATAGTAGGCTGTTCTCTTTACTTTTTTTTTTTTTTTTTTTTCTGGTACCATAAACGCAAAGCATTAAAAGCTCATAATCTTAAGCTAAGAAACATAATTATCAAAGCCAAAATAATTGAGTAGCTTTCAAGTATTAGAAGAAGTACCTTTGAATATTCTGTCAACCTAATCCTGAGATGATGCAAGTCACTATACTTGAAAGTATCTAGTGAACCCATAGGAACAATATTCAGTAGTCTGAAAATTGAATCAAGGCTTTCCTCAGCCAGCTGTCTAAAATAAAAAGAGTTTCTTTTTCCTGTTAAACAAATAAAAAATTACCTTACAGCATCTAGGAATTTCTGCATGAAGAATAAAGACTGTTCAGTGCTTCATGTAAAAGCTCAAGAAAATGGTATACCTAGAGCAAACCACAAAGGCAAAAGGCCCACACGAATCTGTAGGAATCAAGATCAAAATGTTATGACATTTAAGCACAGATGATATGGAAGCATATGGCTAAATTGTCATCAACGGCAAAGCAAGAATTCAGGTGCAAAAATATTAAACATATTTTTAAGACCTTGATTGATTCATAATTATTTCTCAAAATAAAGTAGATGATAAAATACTTACACTTGCATCATACTAATGAGAATATAATTACATCATACATGCGGATCAATGTACAAATTAAAGAGCACATTATCCAAAAATCAGCTCAAAAATTTATATATATATATATATATATATATATATATATATATTGTGGGATTACTATGTATAGGTGTGTGGTATTAGAAGAGGAGTATGGAGACATTAGAGCATCATTTTAGAGTAAGCATTGGAGGTGAGAGGCACAGAAAGGAGCATGTTGCAGCATTTGAAACCCCTCAGTTTCTGTAAGTGCTTGTTATTTTCTGTATGCATCGGTAAAAAAATTTACACCAACACAGTCTTCAATATTTGTTACACAATTTTTTATGAGATTAAATTACACCAATCCTCCCTTATTCAAATTACATTACAGGAACGTACAAATCACCTTCTAAAAGTCTGAGTAAATTATAGTAACCAAACACCTATTGAGATTTTGTAAATTTCTCCTAATATCCCTCATTTATGCATCCCTACACCAATTCCCCTTAATTGTTTGAAACACATTACACTGATAACCCTTAATTATTTTAAATACATTATACTGTATGAGGAATGCTATAATGAACAGTGTAAAAGTAGGGAGTTATGTGCAATCTCAAGAAACTACCGGGAGTGCTAGTGTCATTTACTCAGCCTAAATATCTTTGAAAGTTGAATTGAACAATTGTTTAACAATCATATTTTATGAGTATTCCTTCATAGTAAAATATGGTTGTTATCAAGGACAAATCAACCCACGTGATTACCACTACTATGGTCTCTCCCTTCTCCTTGTCTTCCTTTGTACTTGGTCTTCAGTCTCCATCTCAGTCTACGTCACGGTCTTTATCACAGTCACGGGGGGTTAGATTTTTCCTTAGTGTATACACCTATTTATATTACCTGAGTTGGGCTACTATGCATACGGATAGTTCAATCTAGGCCCAACATCTCCTTAATCATGATTCTAGAGTTAATTTACACCTAATTATCGCTAATGAAGTAATTATGCAATAATCCGACAAGTTGATTGACTTGAATGATTACTTGTCAATAGGTCGAGATGCCGACACGTGACATCATAATGGCGGCATGTCGGTATTTAAGACACGGATCGGCATGTCAGACAGTACAGTTATCACTCACTGTTTGACTTTGGCGGTTGTAGGTCTGGAAAATAAAAGAGAGATGGACGTAAGTGTTACTAAAGGTGTAATGATTGGAGTAGTTTCTCTTTTTCCTAAAGAGCCTAAGGGACTTGTCCATCAACTACATTGCCCTATTAGGATTCTTAATGTTTATTATGGTAATTGTGTTGTCGGTTAAGCTTGCACTATTTGTATTTTACCAGTATTTGACCTAGATTAATTAGTGACACGAGGAGAGTGAGGGTTGCATAACATCTCACAATTATTCGGAATAGTACTTTTCCATCTTCTCCTATAATATAAAAAGTAACCATGACCATGAATAGCACATTGTTGACGATATTCTGGTTGCAGCAACATAGTGAAGCAACATCCTTCTGTTTAGAAGATGCAAACAATAGGATTTGGCATGACTATATACACTGGTAATTTTTCCCAAGACTATTTCCATTATAAATTATCCAAGGCCTTTACATCTATAATGAGCCATATAACCTCACTTGTTTCAAAATTCCGTTGCAATTGTCTTCAGTTTTGCTTGGCCTCTCCAAATTTTCCAAGTTACTTTCAAGCCAGAGAAGAAGTGCATCAGAAAGATGCAGTTCACTGTCAAGATACTACAGCATTAGAATCTAAAATTTATGTAGTCTTGAATGAAATCATTTCATGTATAAATCAGTCAAACCTGTCAACAGTCAAATGAGGGTGCTTTACAGAAGATAACAGCAGGTCAAATGGAAGTTTAACAAAAAAATTGCTATGCTTTGCCCACATCTGTGAAACAAGAAAAGTAAAAATATATATATAAAAAACATCTAAGAATTAAAAAAAATGAACAAAAAATTAAGCTTAGAAAAAGCACAGTATATATATATATATATATGTTTGTATCCCCTGACTACTTTTAAAGCATAACAAAGCATCTACTGTATCAGTTACAGATTCCATAACTAAGAAAAGAAGTAAACCCAACTGATATATGAAAATTGAAATTTCCAAAAGCATCAGGAGAACATGCATAAATATGTGAACTAGGGGAGCTGAAAAGTTTGTATTCGTAGTCTTGTATTTAAGTATTTTTTAGACAGGCTCGCCAAAGCCAATATTGGAGACGCTCATCCAGATTCTAGGTAGAAAGTCTTTAATTCTTCACTGTTTATCCAAGCAGAATTAATATCAATAAAATAATTTCTTGCTTCCTTATTTTAATTTTCCTTTTCTCTCCTTAACTAGCAAGGATAGAGGATCCATACAAACATCCTTTTTTATATCACTGTATGTACCTACACAATAATATAAAATTCATAGTTATAAACCATGAATAGTGGCCCAGAGCAACCAACCACAGAAATGCTACAACACGATAGCAGATAGCAGGGCGGTCACAACACCAAAGATTATTAATATAAACTAAATAATTTAGGCAAATGCTTTTAGGGCACTAGTTAAGAAATTAAGAAGGAAAGTATTTTTATTAAGATGAAGAGAAATGTGCTCCTATATGACTTTTTAATGCGCTCTCAGGTGATTTTTAATTCCTCGACTAGTGCCCCTAGGTTAGGAGACTGGTTAGCAAGACCCAATAATTTATACTACACACAAATAAACACCTAAAAGTAAAGAGTAACCCAAATTAAAGATAATAAATAACGATGAGGATGCAAATTAACTACCGACTACATGAACTTCAAATTGTATCTACCCAACAAACTAGCAAAAGAAACCAGCTCACTTGAAATATACAGACGTAAGTGGGTTATTGCCTTTCGTATCCCCTTTTATCTTTTATCCTAATGAAAATAGTATCAATTATCAGAACTTTAGCAATCGAAGTTCACTTTTAATAACCTCACACAAATACAAGATATTGCTCTCAAGTCTGAACAGTGCAATATAAACAAATGAAACTTGATGACACCATATCATGAGGACACAAAGTAAATAACACACACAAGACAAAACACAAAGCATTATATAAAGGGTATAGATGTCACTTCAATTCTCAGTGATATCTTGCTTTTGGAATCCACATACCCTGGAAAATCAACTCTAACGAAATTGTCACCAAAGGATACAAATGTAAAAATGTATGAAGACTTGGACATGCATTTCAGCATTATCAAGAGTCCAATCAAAATCAATAGATATGTAAATGCACCTCACAAGATTTATTTTATGGGCAGGCAAAGACACAACAATGCATTATTAACAATTCAACAACCATTTCAAAGCTTGAGATAGCTGTTTATTGCACACACAAGCTCTAGCGAAAGAGTTGAGTACATACAAAATTTCTTGCTAGGTAGCCCATACATAAGTGCAGGACATAGTCGCTTGCTGCAAAAGCAAATCCGTAAAAAAAAGAAAAAAACTGTGAGAACGAACCATGTGATGATATAGCAGAAGTGAAAGAGAGAAAAAAAATCAGACGAGCAAGTTAATCATTGCCAGCAAAAAAAATAACATTTTACCGCGATCTGAACCAAATTTCCAAATTTGGATCAAGTCCTCCATTTTTATTTGAGTAGATTGAAATCCTTCGGGTGAGAGCACCTCAGAAAGCCACACCTCACACTTCAAGAGAAGTGACTCCACTCCAAAATAAAGCGCACCCTAAGACATACAACAAAAACACAAACTGCATCAGCCAACAGACTGTCAAATGGTAAATACATTAGTTACAAAACGCAAAGTTCTCAAATAAAATAAGGAGTCCGCACTGCCTGACCAACAGCTCCATTCCTACCAACAGCATACCTCATAAAGAGGGAAGAAATTATCCAACGTAATATCCAAAACGCAGTCACACATATGCTTAAGAATTTGCAAAAATTCGCTCACATTCCAATTGATAGAGATAGAGCCCAAGCATGATTCACTGCAGGAGTAACAATAAGCACGGTGTATGCATGCAGATTCCCGAGATCAATTTAAAGTAAAAACAACGAAGAGGAAGATAGAAAAACAAAGTGTAAGGTTAACATATTTTGTACCTGAAGTTCCCGCTGAGGAGGCCGCGGAAATACAAAGATTGTTCAATGAGCCTGTTAATCCGCACGCAGAATGAAAACAATTGGAAACTAATCGACACTGGAGGGATAAGCTAAGTGAAATTCAGTTCAATGAGAAAAAGTGTAGGGAGGAAAGTAACGAACCTATTGGGATGTGCCTGAACTTTAATCGTCGGAAAAGTGAGAATCGTTGGGAGATCCCAAGCGAGGATATCGGTTGTGGACACGAGAATCTCATTGTTTAGGGTTTCGGCTGCTTGGATTGAATCGGTGTTAGTACAAACAAGGAAAACGTGGCCACCGTCGTCGTCGTCTGAGACCTCCATTGTAAGAAGAAAGAGACGGCAAGTGAAGTGAAGCGAAGAAAATAAAATGGTAACGTTTTTAGACAATTCGAAGGAGAACTCAAATAATAATAAAAATGCTTTAATGAATAGACATAAAAAAATATCTCTTTATTTTTCTATAACTGATTTGTATGATTTGTTTTTTCATTTATAGACACTACTTAATTCATATTACTAATGGATATAACTATCACATCACATTGAAAATTATACATTTTGAGCATGAAATATGTCCTTGTATACGCTGACGTGGCTTGGTCTCCCTGATCGAGTTGACCGAGACATACAGGCGTGGTTCGATCTCTCTGACCGAGCTGACCGACACACCATGCACGGCCAGGTCGACCAACATATATAACCATTAACGCTCAAACCAAGGTCAGTGAAGCTAAATTACCATTAAGAATTAGGTAATGTAACCATAAGTGTGATCCACTCAATGAGGTAAGCCTATTAAAATAATATAAATAGCACACATTCCAAGGAATTTACGTTATTATTACTGTACACCCACCCGGGTACCGAAGACTCTTTACTGACTTGAGCGTCGGAGCGCTTTATGCAGGTACCTCCCCATTTGACATTCACCTGAGACTGAGAGACGAAGGAGTAGCACAAAGGTGCGGGAAGGATCCCAGTGAAACCCTAACAATCTGTCCAACCGAAGGAGGAAGACGAAGACTTCAATAGATCTCTAGATCTCATCTCCCTAACAAGAACAAAATCTACCAGACTAGAGAATAAATTTGGTTAGTTTTTTCCGTAAGTATAAGATTAATAAAATGAATCAGAGAAAAGCACGTATGAATATGCGTAGTGAAAATTTCAAATCTCGTTCATTGAGTGACCATTTACATGTAAATTAGTTTTTATATCAGAGAAAGCGAAGCTAAAGAGCAGAATTTTTAATCTGCATAATGCCTAACTAACTGTAACAGATTGATTATTGTTAACGAATACTGCTGATTTTTATGTTTTCCTTCGAGAAGTAATAAAAGTTTATGTTTCTGTGACCCAATATAAAATTAAGTTTAAAGGCTGTGGAATTAGTACTAAACTATTTATTATTGTTCATTGTTAAAGGCTAAAATGCTGTTATGCGATGAACTTGTGGAAAGGAGCCTCCTTCTTAGATTTCTTGGTGTTTTCTGCGGAGAGCACAACGATCCTTATCCTACAGTGGCAAAATCAAAGATTACTTGGCTTATTTTTCATAACCATTCACCGCTAAATTGATACACGCATCTTGAAATGGAGATTTGAAGCTCTACCGCTTATCATTCTTGTAGTAGCTATGATTTGCCTTTTTCAAACCCTGAAGAAAAAACAAAAGTGGTGACTACAAATGTGGCTACGTGCTCTATTCAACGAACTTATATTTTGCTATGCAATTGCATCTCATGACTCATGTTAAAGTGGAAGTGATCCACAACATGGGAATGGGACTATTTATTTTTTGGAATATTTATTCTTCGAGAATGTGATTATTAAACGTCGAGTTGCCATATGACATGAGGCTCCTTCTAGTTCCTAATTCCTAACTTCCTAATGCAAGAAATCATGTTACAAAACATATTCGCAAAAATGCTATTTTAAGGGCTTACAAATAAATTGCATATCGACACCGACAGGGAGCCATAAATGAGAATCCATAACATGAATGCCATTCTTGATAGAAAGCAATGTCTTTAGAACAACTCGAATTCTACACGCTCTCCTACTTTACACTCTAAGTACTTAGCACCCTTAACCTGCGAGTTAATCATGTCTGAAACTCCAAAATCATAATAGTCTGGAAGTTCTGGAGGGACAGTGCAACGAATTAAGGCCCAGTTAAGGCCTTCAAAGAAGGGATGCTGTTTAATCTCAGCAGCCCCTTTCTCTGAACCCAAACGGTTTTCAGGCTCCTTAACCAACAACCCTCTAATCAGATCCTTTGCTTGGAAACTAACAAATGGGTGGTCAGGGAATCTGAGACTCTGCATCACTACGTTGGCCAATGTTTCTTCATTGTTAGAACCTTTAAAGGGTGTTCTACCATACAAAAGTTCATAGAGAAAAACACCAAATGTCCACCAGTCAACTGCAGCTCCATGTCCCTCTTCTTTGATGATCTCAGGAGCCAAGTATTCGTGTGTACCAACAAAGGAGTTTGATCTTGCATCAGTGGGCTCGGCCACCAGCTGTGGCAATGATCTAACCTGGGCAGAAGGATCAGCTTTTAATTTCCTTGTTTTTGCAGCCGCAGGTAGGAATCTTGGGCTGAAGCATGGAACTTGACAAGATGGTTCGATGCAGAATGGTTCGATGCAACTTGATTGCACACTTAGACCAGAAATTTTTGCAGGGTCAACATCAGAAGACGATTTCAGAAGTGTTGGGTTAACAGCACACCTCAGGGACAGATCAAAGTCTGTGAGCATAATGTGGCCATCTTCCCGAACAAGAATGTTTTCCGGTTTCAAATCACGGTAAACAACTCCAAGCATGTGCAAGTACTCCAACGCAAGAAGGACTTCAGCAACATAGAACCTGCACGAGACATGTACGCAAGTTTCAGAAACATTCAATTGATGTTACCACTTCATGCTGTGGAAAGAAACTATTATCATAATGATCAGTAATTCAAACAATATCGCCTTTGTCAACGCTAAAGAAAGAGCAATCAAGAATCGAGGTCCGACTATTGGAATACTACCAGGTTTTAGAAACATGGCATTGAGAAGATGGATATTCAGTAGGTGGATACAAGAGGAAGATCACACTGCTGACTGAAGCATGGGCAAAGGAAATATGTGACACATTGCACAACCAATAGCAAATAGAGAAGATAACAATAAAAGCCTAGCTGGTCAGTAAACCCCAACTCATGGATACGATTTTATTAGTGGGACAATGGGTTGGTTGGTTTTTATTTTAACCATTCAAGTTAAATAAAAAACACAATAAATTATTAAAATCTATTTAACAGAACTTATCCTATTTCTTGTGAACAGGTAAGGATCCAAATCCTTTTATGATCTAACAGTTCCAAACAAAGAATGGATAATTCCCAAGTAATCATCAAGCACAATCAAAGTGAAACAAACTACTGAGTTTATTTCATAACTGTTATGATTTACGAGGGAAATAGATTATACTACTTAAACAGGCTGCAACAGTGCAGAAGCATTGTTAATTAAAGCAGCAACATAAAACGCACAGAATCATATTCAGTATAGTGCCGCAGTAAAGTATATACCATACAGAAGAAACATGTCTAAAACATATTAATACACCAGATAAGGACATATATGCATTACGTAACACGAGAATAATCACAAGAATAATTGAGAAAATTAATTATATTCGTTTATACTAGGAAATACTTGAGCAGTGAGACATCATATCATTTATTGAATGCCTAAGCTTTAGTGGGTGGGTCGTTGCATATAACATCTGACCAAATAGAAAATAAAATCCTAACATATTACTGGACACTTGCTCTTAGTATCTTACCTTGCTGCTGGCTCTGAGAAACATCTACCAAGCTGCTTCTGCCGTAGAACATGAAGATCTCCTCCTGGACAATACTCCATGACGAGACACGATAGATTATCTGATGTAAATTGTGCATACATTGTTGGAAGAAAAGGATGATCCAGGATCCTTAGAATTTCTCTTTCAGTTTGAGCCCTAGGCATTTTCTTTCTCCTTTCCAAAAATTCATTGTCCATGACCTTAATAGCAAACAAGCAGCTTGTGCCAATTAGTTCCGCAAGATATACAGTCCCAATGTCTCCACAACCAAGTTTCTTTAAGAGATTGAAGTGTGTTAAGCTCAAGACTCCATGCTGCATTTGAGCATGTCGTATGGCTTCCCATCTGACATCTTTTGACATGTGAGGCCTAGTGCTACGACTTGAGCCACTTACATTGCTCTCATCACTGGTACTTGTACTACTACTGTACTCACCTTGACTACTTTTAGAACTTTGTGAAAATTCAAGTTGCTCTTTCAACTTGGAGTTCTTGACTTTTGCAACTGTTTTGCTTTTATTACTGCCAGTAGACACCAAACCAAGTTTATTTGAACCAGAGTGCACATTATTCAAGCTTACTCCATTTCCAGGACTGGTAGAGTCCAATGCCACAGCATCTTGGTTTTTTTCTTCACTTGTATTTTCTAAAGCACATCTACATCTCTCACAAATTAGCCTAGGCGTACCAGGAACTAGCTTCTTAACTTCATTGGGCATAGGACCACATAAAGCAGAACCCGAATCCTCCTTTAGTTTCTTCTTAGTCAGAGTTTTGTTCTTGATGACCGATTTAACAGTGCGGGGGGCATGGCGTGGCAGTTTGTTAACTCTGTTGCCATTTACAGAAGTAGATGAAGATTCTATTTGCAACCTACCTTTCTTCCCGTTATTTGACACAAATGCTTTAGTGCCCAACTTTTTAGGGGAAGAAGCATTTTTGGGCACCTCTTCTAGTTTGCTTCCAATTGTATTACGAAGAGAAGATGAAGAGGCAGATGCTTGTTCTTCTGTTTCAACAGGTACCACTCGTTGTGATTGAATTCCAACTTTACTTGATGGGCATGCCAAATCACTTTGTATCAATGAAATCCCAGAATCATACTGAGTAGTAGCAACAGCAATTTCCCGAGACGAATGAATGTTTCGGCTCGACGACGATGCGATTTGGGCAGTTTGATAGGATTGAGAGGTTTTCACCAGTGGAAGGGACTTACTTTTTCCTGGCACAAGAGCTACTTCAATTGGACGCTCTTTGCTTTCAACAGAGGAAGGCCCAGATAGACTAGTTTCAGCTACAACTGAATTGTACAATGTATGTATCTTCCCAACTTCAGATATTCTTGGAGAAGCTGATGACTTTGATAATCGCTTCATAGCGGCCATTTCCGATGCCTTAGATATGCAAAGGTCTCTCAATGCTTGCTTCAAATTGACAGGCCCAGAAGCCCCAACTCTTGGGGACCGAGGAACACCCATTGTAATTGGTTTTTTTAACGCACTTTTCAGTCTAGGACTTGTACCGTCTTGCAGAAGACCCAAATCCCTTGATGAAGACTTAACAGCAATTGATTCAAATAGCTTATTAATATCATCGTCTAGATTATCCTTGTAGCCCAGTTTCAGCGCCGAAAGTTTGTGACTTTTCTCAGACGTGCTACACTCAGAATTGTACTGATAAATCCCAGGAGCCTTCCTTGTATTTAGCTCCTCCCCTGCTTCAACTATTTCACAAGTGCCAGAGAATGAACCCATTACTAGACTAATTATTCAGCTAACGTTACTTTTCCATAATAGAGGTAGCACGTGAACGTTGATTCGCAATGCTCAAATCTCACTACTAACTAGTTCACTTCACATATATCAGACACCATAAGATCACAATTCAAGGAAAGAGAACCCGGCATCCAAACCATTCTTTAGTCAGATCAAAATTGAAGTCTGAATGGTACATCTACTCTGTTTACCAGCTACTTGACATTTGAAACCCTGCTATAAGGGCCGACATTTGGAGGCATCAGCAAACAAAAAACATAAAATGAAAAAAAATGTAATAATAAGTAAGAAAAAGGGAAGAAAACGGAATTGAAAGACAATGCAATATCACACAATGCAACATCTCAATGAGTGTAAGGAAAAATATTACTTAACTTTCCATAATCCCATTATTTTCCCTTCCCCTTCCTCCAACTCCCACAATCCTCCCACCCCACACACACCAAACAAACCCTAAGAAGCAAAAAATCAGAACCAAATAAATATACACTCAAGTAAAGATAAACATAACACTTCTAGTTGCTATTCATAATATGCCCAGGCTGCTACTCCTAACAACAGCCCTTAATGTTTCTTATTGGACCCCAGACTCGAGTAAAAACACTCAAATCGAAGCCCTATGTTGTTATTTAAACCATTAAGAAAGACAACCCCCCTCCAAAAAGAATCGCAACAGAGAAGCATGGTCTTGTTCTCTTATCTTTCTAAAAGTGTTCATGAAACTAATCAATCAACAGATCAGGAGAAATGCAGAGGCAGGCGAGGCCGTGAGGCAGTTTTTTGTTGCTTTTCACAAACACATTACCCTATTACTAAAGAAAGGGGTGGTCCTGTTAACTTAGGATCTATCTCCATCCCCAAAAAATGGTCCCAATACCAAAACTCACCAAAAGAATTAAAAACAAAAAACCAAAACCAACACACACACGCACACGCACACACACAAGTACACGAACTAGAACTAGAAATCCAGTTTTCACAGATTAAAATCCAAAGCAGCTGAAAAGTAAAACAACTCAAACAGCAAAAGAAAAAGGCCGAAATCTGTATAGATGTACGGTATATGAAGACAGTGTTCATCATAGAGGGAGGGAGAGAGAGAGTCGTACATATGCATCCATATTGGTTGGACAAGTGAGAATTCAAAAAGAAACAAATGCGATCGAAAAGAAGCAGTAGCAGCAGCAAGAAGAAGCAAAGGCGAAGATGGAATGGCACATTGACGCAGCAGCTTGAAGCAGTAGAAAGAAAGTGAGAAGCAGAAGAAAAGGAAAAACAAAAACCCTAAGCGGGGATGAAATGGTTGGGGTGGAAAGGTTATAGAGAGAGATGCAGAACAGAACAGAACAGGACGTAGTAATATGCTCTGTTCCGTTTTCAGCAATGGCACTGATTGCTTTGTGCGGACAGGACCCACCCATACATACTACAATAAAATCAAAATTCGAAAGTGTAAATAAATACTGCTACATAAATTCTTCAATTATGAAACCGAAATTGTTGAAAAGACACATGGAAGAATGTACTGTGCAATGCATGAAGGGTATGGTGGGAATTAAATAAAGGATCAAACTTTCCCATCACTCTTTATTTAAATAATATCTCAGTTCTCAGATTTGTCTTTTCCTGCATTTTTATTTCCATCTCAGACACAATAATTCTATTGCTTCAAAATTAAAACAAAACAAAATTCATAGTATCCGATGTTTAGCCCATAATAACTTTATAAAAAAAAACCTATGACTTGTAATTTAGATGTTAATTATTGATGTCGTGAAAACATTGAATACCCCATTGGAGATTGTTTAGTTGAGTTTAAAGAGGTCAACTTTTTATTATGGTCTTCTGGGGTTGAGGTTGTTTAATTCTAACTTTATAATTGTTAATTAATATGAAGTGGCTCCTGATTTGATTTCACACTGGTGGAAAGCCGTAATTTGAAAGAAATGAAATTGCAGTGAAATGAAAAGCTGTAAAGAAGCAGATTTTTCCTTTTCCCAAGGAAAAACTGAATCATAGTGTTAATCATGCTGCTCCCCATCCTATTTTGAATTACTGGTGTTATTGATTACTTTTCACTCCAGATTCCAGAATCTTGAAATTACAAATCACTACTATCATAAATTCTTGAAAACTAAATCAAGTATTTAATATCACAAATACTTGTGAATTTCACTATCAATAGGACTTTCATTTGAGAGAGTTAAAAATAAAATAAAAATTTAATAATAGATATGTAAATCATATTTTTAGGGCTAAAAATACATATTAAGAAATTGAATTCAAAAACTAATATATAAAAATACAATTGAATGAATATTTTTTTAATTTAGAAGCATAGAATTGTTTTAAAAATAATTTGAATAATAAAGTCAGGGTGATGATAACTATACTAGCTAGGTTACTCTTCGCTTTTTAAGGTTGTATTTAGATTAGTGAGGAGATTTGAGAGTCGATTCGGAGTGATTTAAAGAAAAAGTGAAATTGTTTGGATTGATGTAGGTTATAGTAGATTGATGTTTATGAGTGATGTATAATTGTGTGAAAATTTGTGAGTGGTTTGATAGATATAATAAATTTAAAGTAATTATAAGTAATTTAATCTAAAAACTTTAAAAATAAAAATTAATAAATGATAATAAAAATACATATTAATAATTAAATTTTAAATTACTTTTTACTTATTATTTTAATTATTCATTTTATTATAATATAAAAATATATATTAAACATTATACTTATATTTATATTAAAATATAATTTTTATATATAATTAATTTTTAAAAATACCTACTTTCTTCACAAATTTCTTCAAATCATCAAAGAAAATTTGAAAGAACAAAAGGCATTTTTTTTTTTTCTTGTTTTTCCAACTTTCCTTTAATTAGCGTATTTCTTTTCTTTTCTCCTGTATACAAACGGCCCCTAAATATAAAGATAGATTTGTAACATAAAAATTAAAAACTAATTAAAAGCAGAAAATGAGATAATAAAAATTTCACGTCCTTTCTTTACAATTATGCAAAAATTTAAAGTTACTATTAAAAACATATATATAATAAAATAAATAATAATAAAGTATGTACAATCGATTATTATTACCTATTTTATTATATATATATATATATATATATGTGTTTATAATTATTATATTTTTATATTATTAATTCATTAATATTTTATATTATAATAATATAAATATAATTAATTATACAATATAATATACTAAAAATAATTATTATTATTAAAAATATTAATAAAAAAATATGTATTAATAATAAATATATAAAATAATAATAAATTAAAAAATATAAAAAAATACAATTTCAACAATTAATTCACTTTTTATCTTCTCTGTCATTATTAATTAATCAATAGGCAGACGACATCTTGTTTTTGTAAAGCCTCAACTCAAAGTGTTTTGACCTTGAAAACAATTCTAAAGTGCTTTGAACTTGCCTCTGATCTTAAGGTTAATTATTTCAATAACAAGTTTGGTGGAGTAGGTGTGAATGTCAATCAGACGATGGTTTATGCCTATATTATTAACTATGATATTATGAAGGCACCTTTTAGTTATTTTGGGTGATGGTAGGAAGAAATCATAAGATGTATGTTTTTTGGGAAGGAGTGTTCAATAAGTTACGAAGTAGGTTGAGCTCTTGGAAAGGGAAATTCCTCTTTATGGTTGGCAGAATATGTCTTATCAAATTTGTGTTTACATTCTTACTATTATTCTACGTCTCCTTCTTTTGTATACGGGTTAGTGTGGTGAAGAAAGTGAAAAGGATACAAAAGAGTTTTTTTGTGGGAATGAGGCTCAGAGAACAGAAAAAGTGTCTGAGTGGCGTGTGACAAGGTTTGTGAGTCGAAAGATAAAGGTGGCTTAAGGGTTATTGATATAAGAAAATTTAACTTGGCTCTTTTGGAAAAATGAATTTGGAGACTTAAGTCTGAAAAGAGAAGTTTGTGGAAGGATATTCTAGATTATAAATATGGTGGGTGGAGGGGCTGAAGGTCCCAAGCTCAAAATTGTAAGGAATTATTATGGTGGAAGGACATTAAGAAAGTTTGGAATTTAGAGGAGTGCGGTAATGACTTTGATGACAGAGGTTGGTGGGAACTAGGGGATGGAAAATAAATTAGGTTATGAGAGGATAAGTGGGTGAACAATATTCCTTTAATGCAAAAACTTCCCTAGTTTATTCTCGATCTCCTTAGATATTGATCGTACTCTGTCACAAGTTGGGGTTTGGAGAAATAATAGATGGTCGTGGAATTTGAGTTGGAGAAGGGATCTCTTTGTGTGAGAATTTAGACTGACTGAACTTTTATTGTTGGTGTTGGATAACAAGAGGGTATCAAGAGAGTGTGAAGGTATGACCGATAAATGGCTTTGGAGGGATGTAGAATCTACGGACTTCTCTGTGAAAGAAACCTATGATATTCTTTGGGGGAGGAGTCTGTAGTGTATGAGGACTTATTCGCGGAGTTCTAGACATTAAATACCTTACTCTCAACGCAATTTACGACTTTGAAGGTGTTATCTAATGTGATTGTCACTAAGGACAATCTCTTGAGACATGATATTTCTATAGTGTGTGATCGGTGTCCCCTATGTGGTGTGGAAGAAGAGACGATAAGGCATCTCTTTTTTTAGTGTAGGGTCTCTTGGAGAATTTGGGGACTGCGTCTCGAGTGGTTGGAGATTTCTTTGGTTTTACATTGTCATGCACAAATGCATTTTAAGATGTTTAAACCTATAGGTTTTAAACATGCTATTGTTAAGTGTTGGAGGGATTTGGGTAGGTATTATAGGTGAAATTTGGAATCATATGAATATGGTTGTTTTTAAGAATGGACGAGTAGATCTAGTTAAGGTTTTTACTGTAGTATAAAGGAAGACTTGGTCTTGGGTTACGGTAAACGAAAGATTGATCGATTTCTCTTACTCATATTGGTTTTTGGAACCTCTATGTTGTATGACTTATTTGAGATATTGATGCTTGGTGATTCATGTTTAACATTTTGTCCAGCTTTGGAAGTTGTGGTGTGTTTTGTGCATGTTTTCTTTTCTTGGCTTCTGTTTCTTCCTGATAGGGTCAAATTGGTGTTAAAATCTTTATGTTGTATGAGTTTTAAGAGATTGATGTTTGGTGATTCATGTTAAACGATTTGTCTAGATTTGGAAGTTGTGGTGTGCTTTGTGTAGATTTTTTTTGTTTCTCTATCCTCCTCGTAGGGTCGGTTTGTTGGTTTTGGCACTTGAATGTTTGGCGTACTTCTGTTTGCGGGCAAAGATATTGTTTAGTTGTTGGACTCTTGTGCCCTGTTTTGAGAATGTGATTCATTTGGAGGATTGATATAATTGTATTTGTTGGGCTCTTGTATCTTGATCTGGTATGTTATTTTGTCTAATGTGTTGTAATGTCGGTTGGATCCCTAACTAGTTGGGTATAAGAAGCTTGATTTGAATTTTTTTAATAAAGATTGAGATACTGATAATAAAAAAACAAACAATATAATAAATTCAATAAACTTGACTAAGATAGAGTTTAATATCATAAAAAAATAAATTTAAGTTTAATTTAATTTTATAAAATGAGTAATTTAAGAAATAAATTTAAATTTAATTTAACTTTAGAAAATGAATGAGGATAAAGGATTGTAACTCTATTTTATATCATTTTAACTTCCTCTAACCTTCAAAACAGTAATCAATATACATAGATTAAATAATTAGATAAACTAATAACAAATCCAAAAACTTGAATAAAAAAGTGGAGGAGTGTTAGCTATCAATCATTGTGCTATGGAACAGTACTGAAACTCTTTGACAGAAAAGAACATGAAGATTTTAGGAGTGATGATGTGAGCCTTTTAGGAAAAGATTGCAATCAAAAAAGAGAAAAATATTTATCTTTAGTCATCACCCAATAATTGTTGAAAGTGAGAGTGGGATTATACTGAATGTTGGGATGCTCTGTTATTTCTGTCCCCAACCACACAAATGGGCGGAAAACCAAATTTTGAATTACAACATTCTTTCTTTATAAAATGGGAGAATATAAAAGGTATAAAATATTATTTATCGAACAGTAAATTATTTCATTACAAATTCACTATTTTATTCCAATAAATTTAATTTAAAATTGAAATTACAAATTTAATTTTTGTTATGTAATCGAAAGCTGGAATGAGTGATGGGCGAAGGCTAAGGAAAAGAACAGAAGAGTTAAGGTAGACATATGGAGTAATGGAAGGTGGGCCATTGAGCTTAGCACAATAATGGAGCAACCTAGCAAGTAAGATACATTGTAAGGTTTTTATACTTTGAATTCAGATGCAGTACAGTGAACATGTGTTCATGATTCATTCTTAAAAAAATATTTTTATGAAATCAAGAAGAAGAATTATTGGAATAAATTCACATAAAAACACACCCCTTATGTTTTCACAAACAATAATGTTCATATATTTATACAATACTTTCTTGTTGGTAATTTGGTCTAATATTCTCATGTTTCCGAACTCTTATTTCTGACTAATTTCCACCACAATATAAGAGAGGTACTAGAAGCAACAAAATGAGTTGATGAAATGTTCATAAATAAATAAATACTATAAATACTTGAATGGGGCAGGGATAATACTGGGAACACATAATAACCATCACAACTGAATCAATAAATTTGGTCTCGAAATAATTAGGAACCTTCCAATATTTTTCTTGGTGATTGCTATTTACACAAGTTGGAATAAATTCTTTACTGAAAGAGGAAAGAAAAAGAACATAGATATCCTTGTGTATTCTGATATTGTAGGTAAGACATTTAAAGATGTTCAATCAAGGGCCAACACTCATAACGTGTGGTCAATACTGGATTTATGGATGAGAAGACCGTTAATTCCATGAAAGTGCAGTTTGTTGGAAATTTTATTCTTAGGTGTGATTGTGATTGTGTTAGACCAGCAGTTATGTAACTGTGTAAACAGCATTCTGGTTTTACATGGATATATTTATATATCCTTTGTCTTTTTCTAGAATACACAGTTTTTAAATTCATAAATAATACTTCCTCTGTTTTCTGTAATGGCTATGTGTACATCATAATATGGAATCAAGAGAAAAAACCCTTTTTGCTGTGAGAAATTAAAATAATTTCACGTGTTATGTTTGCATGGGCTCTATGCATTAAAAAAACTCTCATCATGATTTTAATAAGTACATTGAAAAAATTGGATTAAGTGTATGATAGTCTATTTGGAGAATTGAGGTTTTGGCCAATGAAAAAGTTTCTCAAAATCAAGTAAAATAAGAACTATGAGATACATTAAGAAGTGACCAAGTTATCGATCCTATTATCACACATTTAGTCACAATAGAAACAATAGTCTAAATAAAACCTTGGTTGCACAACTTCAAAAAATAACTAAATATTTCTTGTATAGTATGTCATTTTTGTATTTTTTTATATTTAGAAAAAAAAAGGCTAAGTGAGTTACCCACCAACCTTACTTTTCTAGTTTTGAAGAGTTGTTAAGATGCTTATGGACGTTAAAATAGTATCGGTAGATTTGAATTAATCAAGTTTTCCATAATTCTAAAAAGCTACACAAACTTACTTAAATGATGTCCGTTTACATGTTCGTGAAAGGAATTTCCAACCCTAAGAATAATATAACACTATTAGAATATGTCATAAATAATACACATAACAAGTAATGTTCGAACTAATTACGTCTCCTATATTCTGAAAACAAAAAAAACCAGTAAGGTACTTAAATGACAAACTTTTGCTATAATCCATTTTAGGCAACTTCTTCATGGACCTCTACAAATTTCTTTCTGCACCCCATCATTTTCAGAGAAATCTGTTTTGTTCCCTTCGAAAAATGACTTTCGGATTGTTCTTTCCTAAATATTTCCAGAAGATTTTTTCAGAACATGTTTTATAAATTTCGGATTTATCAATCTGGAAATAAATAAAAATGTGTTTCAGAATGATTTTTTGTCTTCTGGTTCTATTCCAGAAATACCCTTTGCTTATGGAACCACTATTCCAAAAATACCTAAAAGAGTAAAGGGTAATTTCGGTATTTTGGAAGAATGTATGGGTGCAGGAGGAAGAAAAATGTAAACGTGCAGGAAGAAATTGCCTCCATTTTATTTTAGTTTTGACACATCCTTCACATGCTCATACAAAAAAATAATTATGGACCCAAAGATGGTATAGATGGACTTAGACTAATTTTCCCTGCACCAGATCAATTGTGATATGCACCCATCATTTTTTTTTTAAATCCCAAATTGTCCTTGTCTCCTTTTCTGGATTTTAACATCCAGAATGAGAAAAAAAAGCCTCTAGATCTTAGCATCCTGAAGGCATTTCTATGTGTCCAAAGCAGATGATCATATCCAAAAGATACATCTCAATTCCAAAACTGTCTTATCTGTATTGTTGACATGGATATTCAAAAGATTAAGAGTAAAATAAATATTTTTTGTACAGGTGTTGGGTGGGGGTGGAGATCACAATTGATCTGGTGCAGGGAGAATAATAGACTTGTTGACATAAATAGTACATATAAAAAGTAAGATTTTAACTAATCAAGTCTCCCATAATTCTGAAAAAGGCCCAATAAATTACTCAAGTGACCAACTTTTCCTACAAACCTTATTAGTTTTTTGACTTATTGTTTACAATTTTCATGCTCAAGCAATCCCTCACTTCATTCAAGAGCCCAATCTTTGATAGTCCAACAAATTTATATACCATTTTCAGTTTTTGATACCACTTTCAATTCTTTAGAGACACGTGAAATTATCATAAACTAATTAAGGAAACTACAAAGAGTGCCCATTTCACTTGTTTGTGCAACAATATGTTAAAAAAAAATCTTGATGTTCACAAGATAATTTGAATCCAAAAGGAAGACTTGCATGCGGCAAAATCCAATCTCAGATGTGACCTATAATCTCATCGTATGGAAAAAGGTATGGCTTGGCTAGTTCTCTCCGTAAAAATATTATTTTTGTCATACAAAATACTTACGCAAAACCTATAAAAACCATACTTTTATGACAAAATCTTTTTTAGCTATTTTCCAATATCATCTGTCATTGTTCTTTTTAAATGATACTGTTATGATATCATTCAACTTAGTCTTACGGATTTTTTTTGTACGCAATACATATTTTTAATTTTAGACTATTTACTAAATTTATCATACTAAAATTCACATTTTACAACACATAATTTTTACTTAAACAAACAATTTAAAAAATTATAACTATCATCTTAAATTAAATTTTGATAAATAAATACTTAAAATTAACATTTTTATTAAATATTCTTTAATTTAATGCTTAGATTCAACTTTTCTACTTTGATGACAATCATTTAAATTTTAATAATAAATACATAACTGTTCAAAAATTAAAAATATAACAATTATCTAAAATTAATTTTAAATATACATACACTTTTGTTTTATTCATGTTTATAAATATCACAGTAAAAGGTCTTGTATTCTTCTATCAACTAATCCTTTCTAAAAAAACTTAAGAAAATTACTATTTTAATTTTCAAATTAAAATTCATTTCAGTTAATTAAGTTGGTTTTTACTATCCCAAAAAACAAAAACAATAAACGGATAAAAACAGACCAGAATTCAGTTCGAACAGAATTCCGAACTTTGGGATCCTTGGAGACCAAATTCTAACCTTAAAAAAATAAAGTATGCTATACGGTTAATATTTGGAAGATTCGTTAGCTTCCTAGTTTATCCGGATGTATCAAGCTACTTATAAGCTCTATCCTCGTTTCTTTATTGGAACTCCTCCTAGTGATTCCTAGTTTATCCGAATGTATCAAGCTACTTAGTAGATATATCCTCGTTTCTTTATTGAAACTCCTCCTAGTGAAAGGATCTTGCATCGAATAATGCTTACTACATTGTCACTTGTGTTAATTCATCACAAGTCTCTCTTTGTGCATTTCAAATGTCTCCAAGGCGACAATGCAGGTGAAACACAGATAGATGTAAATATTCGAGAGTCACCAAAAGCCTAAAAGTTTGTGACAAAAGGTTTCACGAGGGAGTCATAGTAGATTATAAAGATGAAGGACTTGTAGAGAGTAGATCTCCTTTGAAATATAGAATTTTGTTTTAGTAATAGTAGTGAAGGTAAAAAACACAGAAACTAGCAAACAAATACCAATCACTCCTTCCTATATAGAGAAGGAAAGAACAGAATTTGTTTTACTGATGACAGCACAAAAACTATTACTATCATCAAACACTTGCTGTATCATTATGCGCAGCAGTGTACTTAAAATCTCGCAATCTTTGATCGTATAATTCTAATAAAAGTAAATGAAGATAAAATATATCAAATTCAGGATAAAATTAAACAACATTATCAATATAGAGCCCAAATATTTCAACCACACAGTTCATTGGCTTGAATACTACTTTAAGAAATAAAATGACAAAACTACGCAACTCTAAGTCGATGATATGATCCAAACACAGGTTGAGAAGCCTACCGATTAGTCAAAGAGACTGAAGCCCATATCCTGCATCGCAAGAAAAAAAAAATAACAAAAACAGTCAAATATATCTCAAACTAACAAAATTTAATTAAAAATTACAAAAGTGGCATTTGCATATTTGTTCTCAATTTAAACCTAACAAACTACAAATGTTACACTAGGTTAAAAAAAAGCAGAAGAAAGAAAATCTTACGTCATCTGATTCCTCCTTCTCTTCCACCTTTTCCTCCTTCTTCGATTCGGCAGCTGCCGGAGCAGACGCTCCACCTCCGGGAGCGGCGCTCACGGAAACGGCGGCTCCACCGCCGGAAGGCACTGAGGCCAACTTTTCCCTACCGGCGGCGATAAGCTCGGTAATGTCTTTGCCCTTGACTTCGGACAAAAAGTTACTGATATTGTCGTCATTCGCGTCTGCTCCAACTGACAATTCAACGAAAAATCAAATCGAATGAAATTTTAAAATATATCACTTAAAATAAATCTGAAGAAAATAATAAGGAAAAAAGGGTGTACCAGATCCAAGGATGAGCCTCAAGTCATCGGCGGAAGGGGCAGCGTTGCCTCCCAAGACGGCGAGCAAATAGGCGGCGATGACCTTCATTTTGCGCCGGAATGCGGGTACAGAGCAGCAGAATGCGCGATTTGGTGTGAAGATGGAAGAAGGGTTAAGAATTAGATAATTACATAAATAGGGTTTAGGGTTCGCATATGATGGGCCCCGTATTGGAATAGATCCAACAAATGTTATTTGAGTCTTTTTCAATAAACGAAATTGGCTATTACTTTCTGCACCTGACCAAATTTGAACCTGCATCGATTTTTATATAAAATGACAAATTTACCCTTAAACAAATTGCCAACTAAATTTTGCTATAAGGTCACATTAAGTTTAGTCCAAATCACGGGAGGAGTCGTTGGATATACTCATCTGACCTACACTCAAAACAAATATTATTTACACAGATATTTAACAATATATCTGTTTCCTAAATGTTATTTTATACTCTTTTTTTTCTTCTTAAAAGTAACTTTCAAAATGTTGATTTCTTCTGATACCTTTGGATAGCAGTTTTCTAAATGTTCGAATTTTGTAACACTTTCATTGAAAGTTTTTTCTGGAAAATATATATTTTGGAAAAAAAATGTGAAAGCAGAATATTCTATAACAAATCATTAAAATTCTAATATCACTCCATCTACTGTGATTAAAAAATTGGGAAGATTGAACCACAGCAATTAAAAAAGTTAAAGATAACACGAAAATTAAAACTAATAATGCTTTTTTAAAATATCATATTTTTCTATCAAGGTATTAAAAAAGTTAAACAATTAAAATAAAGATAAATAATAAAAAATTATAGTATTTAAGTACTAAGTAGTTAATTAAAATAAAAACATCTTTTTGTGATCTTATTGCATAATAACAATACTATAGCTTAGAAACTCAAAATCATATGATTGGAATGTTTTTAATATTGACATCTAATGCATGATGGGAGTTCCTTTTTTCTAGTTGAAAGATTGTTTTTTTTCAAATTGTTATTTTTTTTTTCTCACACAGTATGACAAAATGTCTTTCTCATTTTTTCTTTTTATATATTATAAGATAAAAAAAATATCTTATTATGTAAATATTTTAAACAGAAATATCATAATATTAATTTTATAAAGCTTATATCATTTTTTTTTATAATTTTAATAAAAATTAATTATAAATAATTTTTTCATAATTTTAAATACTAATTTATATGGTAATGTATACTATAATTTTGTATTTAATATATGATCTTATATGTATTTATATTTATAATTAATGTAACATACATTTAAATTGTATAACTATTATAATATTGAAACAAACTAATAATATTAAGTATTTTAAAATATTAGTTATAATTTTAAAATATCATATAAATTTTTATAATATAAAAATATTTATATAAAAAAAAATATTATTATTTTTAAATTATGTTTCTTTGTATTTGATAAAAAAACAAATTAAAAGTTAATTTTAGAAAACTATATATAATTTTATACCAAAATTGTCATTTAGCATAAGATGTAGTATATTCTTATTATTGTATGTACTAAATTTGAGATAAAATTATAAATAGTATTATATTCTTATTCCATTATATTATATCACAATATTAAATAAAAATAAAATTGAATAATTTAGTTAATTAATAGAAATAATAATTTGTATTTAATATATCCACATATGTTAAGATTATATTACAGAGATATGTTAACTAAAAACATATTTAAAAACTACTGGAAAAAACATGAAAGAGAATCATACTATAAGATCTTTAAACTAATTTTATTTTCTTAAGAAAAATAATTAAAAATAATTAATTGAAGTTGTTGTAAAATTGTCTTTTATTGTTTAAAATTAAAGTATTGACTTTGATATTCATACATATTTTGAACAAACTTGATTTCATTTATTTTAAATGTTTAACTAAACTTTTCGGTAAAAGTATTTATTTAATAATTTTTTTAAAGAAAATATACTGAACACACAATTCGATTATTAAAGAATCTTATGAAATATGAATAAAAAGATTTAAAAATTTAAAAAGAATAAAATCATTCCTCATCTAAGATAGCTTTATCGTTTGACACATAAAGTGAACACGTGTAGAAAAAAACCTTTAACATAAAACAACTCATAAATTCTTTCACAGACCACGTCAAAATGCACCGCATAAGATGAGTTATTTCTTACTACGTGCTGTCACCGATTAAAGGATTTCATCGATATGCTCAAATGTAATGAAGCACATTATTGCCACATTATCAAATTCATATCTGAAATTCTGCATGGCAATGCTATTGGCTTGGAATCATGTACTGATTTTAAATGCATTTCTATAATTATTTAAAAGACAACAAATTCTAAGATTATTTTTTAATTATTAATTTATCACCCATATTTTAACATCATTCTTCAGTTCTTTGTTTAGAAGCAATTTATATTAATTTTGTTCTTATTTTGTAACTTCTGATTCATTTTGATATTTATATATTTTATTCAAATTTAAACACACAAGAGAAAAAAAAACAATTTATAACAAATATTGACATATATTTAAAAAGAGAAATGTAGGATAATTAGGAGAAATTTGAAAATTAATGATATATAGGTTCACAAAATGGTGCAGAGAAGAGGCAAATTGTGCAAATTACGTTACATATATAGAAAATTAAAAATCATTTTATAACACATTATTTTGTTTATTATGAGTTGTTTTGACCTTTGATTAGAGGCTGAAATGCGTTTAATTAATTAATTAAAATATAAAGATGATGAGATGGGAGTACTTTGCAATGCGGCAAATCGCCTACGTGGTAAAATGAGGGATACGTGGCGACACAACATACATCGCTGCTTATTATCACAGATGTTCATTTGTGAACTGGCATGACACGTGGCACCCATCTACTATATGTCTCGTTCTTCTCCTAACCAGTGAGTGATGTGATACCCTCTCTCCCCCTGTTCGGTTCCCACTCTCCACCGTTACATATTACATTACAAGACACTTACCCTTATACTAATATTCTCTCTCGTTCTCTTTCTGCCTGCTGCAACAGGCGTGAACATCGCCGCTATGGATGCGGAATCGGAGAAGCGCGCCTCCGCTGCTGTTTCTCGCTCCTCTCTTTATGAACACATGGATCGGCTTGTTGGCACGGAGGAGATGGAAGCGGCAGAGACTCTCGCGCAGTTGGCAATGCGTGACTCTCACTACACGGACAAATGGTGCACCAAACCAAGTGCCATTCCAGAACTTCATCTCTCACCCACTCTTTCCTCTTCCTCTGATCTCTCTCTTCATCTCTCACCGACGACTCTTCACTCTGATCCCTCTATTGACGCCGTGGTTCGTTTTCTTTAAATGTTTTTTTTTTTTAAATTAATCACACGATTTGAGTCCAGCCAATTTCAACTTCACTGTCACAAATAGTATTAGTATTTGACACTAATACTATTGAATTATTCTATATTTTTATGCGCGACCACACACAGGAGTCTACAGTTAGGTGGCGTTATCGGATTTATATATTTATTTTACATAGGTCGCGGAGTATGCGTTTGGGATTACTATTTTTAACTATCTAATTAATGTATATATAGGGGAATCGAATTGTATAAGAATTGTTTTCGATAAGTTTTCGGCATTTGAGCATTTGAAAGAACAGTATGAACCAATGTTTTTTTATTTAAGACTCGTCCAAGGTCTGGGATGGTTTTTGTATTTTGAGAGAAAGAAAGTCCCACATTGTTATCAAAGGCACTACAAGCAATTTTTTTATTAAGAAATAAAATATTTATTACATGGATATGTCTACTCTCTCTCAAGGAAAGTAAGGGATCTAATAAGATGACAATGGTTATTATAAAAAAAAAATTAATATTGTGAGCAATGCATGACAAATGTGTTGGAATATCTTCTATTGATTTTCTTATCCTGTATAACAATTTGTAATCAGGTGATATCCAGATTACCTGATCATCGAGACTTCATCCATGTCTCTAAGTATATTTTTTTCACTTTCTCTTGGTTTCCTCACTTTGCATGTTACTGATTAACATCTACATCCCTGTTTTCTCGGCATGAAAGAATTTAAACCTATTCAGTTTTATTTTTAAGTTAGATAAGTCAATTAATTAAAGATCACAGGCAATAATTAAGAGACTATCACCAAGTTGAACACTTTATGCAGGCATTTAGAAATGGTTTAATTTATGGCAGGACCAAGCTATTGCAGGTGAGCAGCTAGATGAAAAAGTACCCACTTCTGCCTCTGTAGAAGCAGAGAGGACTGAGCAGGATAAATGCTCGGAGCACATGGAGGTGGAGCAGGATGCCAATTTATTGCATAACTCAAGTAATCTGGAGGTGGAGCAGGATGCCAATTTATTCCATATCTCAAGTAATATTTTAGGTCGATTCAACAAGCCAAGGAGAATTTTAACTGAGGTATGAGAGTGAATTTGTACCGCAATTTCTGGATATAATAGATCCTTGTAATTTACTAGGCTTTCTGTCCAGGAAGAAAAAGAAGCAAGGAGGATACGCAGGGTATTGGCCAATAGAGAGTCAGCTAGGCAAACAATTCGACGTAGGCAGGTATATATACATAGACAAGTTCAAAATCTAAATCACCCAACACATACTCAATGAAGCAATGCAAAAATGAATCTACTTAGTGAGCTTTGGGAACAATTGTCCCTACCAACTTTTAAATTTTCTTAATATAGTATACAGTGTAATTATAATTATTCTTCATAAATTGAAATACAATATAAAAAATCAATCATATTATTATGATTATTGCTCCAGCAGATTTGTGTAAATAAGTATTACTATGACAACATGAAATTTTCTGATATGTAACTACATGATGCAAGTTTTGTTCCAGAAACTAATATGGTTAAGCATTGTTTTTTTTTTCTTTCATAGTGCATGAGAACTATAACAAGCCCTGTTCTGGTTGTATTAAAAATTATGGGTGAGAAAAGTTAGTTTTAAATAACTTTGCTCCTCTCTAGCCTTCCAAAATACAGAAGTAGACTAGTAATCGATAGTGTGCTATTTAGGAAAAGTGGATTAAGCATGTTTTTTTGTGCATGATAACATTAATATGTCATATTTTGATTGTGTTAAGAGTTAAACAGCTAGATCCAAAGTTTAGTTTTAAATGTCTTCATGCCTTCTCCTATTGTCCAAAATAGAAAAGTTGACAAGTAGTGATAACAACCATAGTTTGATGATGGAGACTATAGTTTGAGGGTGGAGAGGGGAGTGACTCTAGACAACTGTAGTCACTTTGAGATTGAATGGTTTTTGATAGCAGTCACAGTTGCTTTTCATGTGTTATGTGTTATTATGTGGTATAGTGACACTGTCATGATATATACTTCAAAAATTTTGTTTGTATTATAACATTTAAAATAATGTGTCTCTTTTTTTTGTCTGCTAGACCATCCTCAAAGCTAGTTGTAATTGATGACTCCCCTTGCTATAGATAGTATGCTACTCTAAATTTTTTTTTATCAAAGTAACTACATATTATGTCAAGAAGATATCAAATCTATCTTTTCTATTAACGAGATCTTTGCAGTATATTATTCTTTATAACATCACATTAACCATATTAACTGTTACTTCAATCCAGTATTGTTTGTGAATATGAAAATTTAAATAAATATGATTTTTAAAATGAACTATTATAAAAGAAAAGCTCTGATTCTTTTTGAGTTGTGTATTTATTTCTGGTTGATTGATTTGTCATTGAAATATTTAGAAGTTTCTTCTTTTTATGTATGTGTATATAAAAATGTTTCAGGCTCTGTGTGAGGAGTTAACAAATAAAGCTGCCACTTTGGTGGTGGAGAATGAAAGTCTAAAGAAGGTATGGTACTATCCCTTATTTTATATCTTTTTGTTGAGGCACTTTTAGTGTCTTCCCTTTCTCTTTCCCCTTCTTCTATATTTTGTTGTACTTATTTATATGAAGCATCTATTGAAGATATTTTATCCTAATTTATTTACCCTATTTGATGTTTTATCTGAAAATTTATATTTCTTCCTCATTTTCTGACATTTCTGACAAAAGGAGAAAGATTTGGCTTTGAAAGAGTATCAGTCTTTGGAGATTACAAATAAGTACTTAAAAGCACAAGTAAGATGTTTTGATGTGGTAGAAATCTTTAAGCTTAGTATAACTTGTTTTCCTAGGAAGTATATTAATCCATGAAATCAATGTCATCTTCCTTTTGCAGATAGCCAAGTCAATAAACACTGAAGTGGAGAAAACTCCTGTTGAGCCTGAGTCATCTGTGGCTGAGGTAACACCTTCGTCTGGTAATAGTCCATGGTTCCTTTATAACCATTTTCCAGTTCAACATGTATTTTGGCCTTCGCCCCTTCAGCCTACTTATCCAGTTCATCTACCAAATACATCATTTAATTCCGTCATCATTCCATCTATTGCTAATGTTCCATGTTCTTCCGAGTCTGAATCATATCACAAGCAAAATAGCCTTATCAATGATAAACAAACACCAAATCCATTTTACATGTTTCCATGTCCTTGGATATTCCCTTGTCCACAGTTTGCAAATGGACAATCATCACCTTCCTGTAGCCTGAAAGACAAACAAAATAATCTTTCTCTAGGAAAACCTTGTAGTTCTAGTTCATCTTTGAATACACTGGCAAATGTGGATTATCAAGCCTGGACAGAGGCCAGACTCATTAATAACCCTTCAAGATTTTCTTTGGATGGAGGTGAGAAGATAACAGGATGTCACATTATAGAAAATTATCATGGACCCGCACTTGGTTGTAATGGTCATGCTTCTGCTTTCGAACAAGAAAACGAACGTCAATTACATTCTGCTCCAAACAATAAAGCATCAGTTAATATTGCAGCATCTTCACTTGAACAGAAACAAGAACAGTTCATTTGTCAGGGGAAAAGTCTAGCAGATGCAGTTGCTGCGGCAGAAGCAAGAAAGAGGAGAAAGGAATTAACCAAGCAGAAAAGCATCCATAACCGCCACCCCCGAATGCAGTGTTGACTTTGGAATGTCTAAGGTTCAAAGGGAGCAAGTTCCTCCACACAGGTCAACTATATCTATTAAGGACCTTGGGAGGAAAAGAACTGAATAACAAATCATGTAAAGGGCTGTCTTTGTTAGGTTTAAATTTTTTTCAAAAATATTGCTTGTTTATTTTTAATTTACTTATTAGGAGTTTTCCCTCCACTGAGGAGAAAAAGAGACAGAGGCAAGTTGGTTTCTTAAGTGGAAACTGACCAAATTTTTCATTGGTAGTTATACCTGAATCTTGTACTTTCAATTTATGACTTTAAACATCAGAGATCAGAAATTTGTTACCGCTTTAAAGGACAGAACAGAGAAATTTAGGATTTGTACTTCTATAATCCTTATTTAAGATCTGAGATCATCTTTCAGCTGAAGTAGAGACATTTAATTATGCCGTGCACACACTGGCCTTCATTCCTTGTGTGTGCAACAACTAATTTCGGAGCGGGGATATCTGCATACTGTTTATTATTAGGTTCAAAATTTGGCTGGTGGGTGAAGGACATGAATGCAATAGCTTCTATATTTTTGCACATTGTGGCCAGAACAGAACTTCTGACAGTCTCTCGTACACACATACAAGATATGTATATGTTTTTTTGTTTTTTTAGTCAGTACACAGTTGTATAATAGCTATTTGTTTAGGTAAATAGTCGTGCTAACACCCTTTATAAAAAGAAAAAGTCATATCATGGTATCACTCATTACATCATGAAAACACCTTAGATTTCAAAGCATATCAAAAGTTTGAACACAGTGCTTTTTCTATCTATGTGAACTAGGTTGACTTTCCGTTGTGTATGGATTTCAACTTCATATACATAAGTCCACTTTCAACTCAATTTAGCATTTTCATTTATATTTGTATATTGGAACTTGCAATTTGTTATCCTATGTCATTCTAATGAATTTTCAAATCTATCTTTAATCTTTTATTGATTTTCTCAAATGATCATCATTGTTTTAGTGATCTAATTTTAAAACAATTCTACAACCGTCATCTCCTGCTGTCAATGATAAGTGGCGGCATTGGTTAGGTGTAGTGGTTGTTCGTGACACCTTCATATTTGGATATGCCTATAAACTTCAGAACTATGCTGATTTTGATGCAGCCGTTAATTTTAAGGGTGATTTTCTTTCACAAGATTTTGTGGCATAACCTTTCCTTAAATGGGTACTCCTTTCTCCTCAATATATAAAATATTTTATATTTTATAATTCATATCTTATATTTTACTTTTCATATTTTAAAATGGGTGCTCCCTTTTCCCCATATGCTCAAACTCGGAAGATAGACATTTGGTGATAGAGTTGAGACAATGTTTAATCCTACTACTTTATGATGGAGGGAGTATGAGTTATTAAGAGAAGAAAAGGTGGGAGATTATAAGATGCAGGTGATAATAAAATGGCCACTCGTGCAGTCAAATTCCTTTTCATTCAGCTAAAACAAATAAGGGAAAAAAAGAGAAGTCCTCAACTATCTTTTTTGGTTGTTAAATAAATTTCTGATTTTTTTTCCAAAAAACTCTAGTACCCAATTTTCTAGATTATGCAATTGTCCACTACGGTCCAATACATTCAATACACTGGCATTGGTTTATAGACAAGTATCGGACTTCTGACAGTGTGTTTAGAGTCGTCCCATTCAAGTGATGCAAATTTTACAAATGCCTCATCCAATATTGGAGGCCCCTTCAGAACAACCTTAAATGACCGTTTTTGGTGCAATTGGCTAAAATGCAATGTATCTGGGATGACCTTCACTGAAAGACCTTCAGGGACTGTAACTTTAGCCTTGTAAGTTGAACTTCCAAATCCTACATTAGTCACAGTCCGATAGAAAACTGCAGAAATTCTATCAGTGGCACTGATGAGTTGGATATGCATACTGGGGTAGTTGATTCCGTCCGTTCCTGGCTCAGTCTTAATGGTTGTGCAGTTGAAATTTTTTACGCCAATTAGTATACCAATGTTGGTGTTGTTGAATCCTTCCTTACAAAGGAAGGAGATATAGGAGTCCACTCCAATGTTGTAGATCAGACCAGGATGTACTGCTTTTACCGGATCAATCTGTCCTGACCCAGATCCCAGTAGGGTGAAGTTATCACTGATTTTAATGGGAGTGGCTAAATAGTAAAGACAAAGATGTTAGATTTGAAGTTGAAAATTTTCTTGTCAACTAACAATTTTAGCACATTCAATATTCTAATTTTCTCACCAGTGGTCATGAGAGCAGACTTAATTGCAGCAGGACTCCAGTCAGGGTGGAAGGATTTGACATAGGCAGCTGCTGCAGTGACATGTGGACATGACATAGATGTTCCTGATAATATATTAAAAACAACATGACGATTGTCTTCACGGTACCCTGTGAATGATGCCAGATTGGAATAAGCAGCCAGTATGTCCACTCCCGGAGCAGCCAAGTCAGGCTTCACATACAACAAATAGAAATTTAGAAGCAAAGCCAAATGGAACAAAAGGGAGAGACAGAGAGAGAGATCACCTTGAGAATATTTGGGGTGACCGTTTGAGGACCTCTTGATGAAAAAGAAACAAGAAATGGAGCAGGGACGTCTTTAGTTGTTGTCTTGTAAATAACGGCTTTAGCATTCCTAAATCCCAATGCAATCAAGATGTTTCTTTAGGTTATTTCACTTTAAAGGGTTATGTCATTACCCATTTGAGTAGCATGGTGAAAGAAAAAAACGTACTTTGTGGAATTGATGTAGATTTCAATGGTTTCGTCCACACTACTGGCTTCAACAAACGTAGCTGGAATAACCGTGGAGAAGGAGGCGTCTATATCCTCTTCAAGAACTACGATAGTTCCTGCTCCCCCTAGATCTTTGATGGTTAAGTCCTGTGTTCCCGTTCCCCCAACGCAGTACACTATCCTGCCCTTCACCTTGTCCTTGCTTAGAGTCCCATAATCACAACCCCTAAACCATAATTATAATAACTGGCATTAGTATCCTCAAACCGATCATAATCTTTTAAATGAACAAAGTTTTGCAAGCAAATCAGGATCAAGTATGAAGAAGAATACCGAGGACTGCCATAGCCATCTCCAGAAAGGTTAGCAGCAAGGAGTCCACTAGTCAATGGATACATCTTTTTCTTGGGCGAAAAGATATTAATAGACATTCCCTACCATATACCAATCAAATATAAGCCATCTACATTCAAGAACTTTATACTGTCAACTATTTTATACTAGATATCAAGAATATTAGCACGAAAGGTAAGAGAGTTAAGCAGAAAAATTTCAGCTTTATGATAAACAGATTTGAAAGAAGTTAAACCACTTCCAATGTCAGTAAATATACCCGCTACGTTGTTGTCATTAAATCATGTTAATTTGTTATCAGACAATGTTGAATTATGGTTACATTGTTAGAAGTGGTATATATCAAGTTTCAACCACAAGCACGTGAATTGAAATATACTTACTGTGGCGTTCTTTCCATCACCGAAAGCAGCAACTGTAATGAACTGTCTATCAGTGGTGGAAGCAGCTACCGTCAAAATCCAGGGCGCGACATTCTCAACGGACAAGGGGCGAGGGCCGCCGTTGCCAGCGGAGCAAGAAGTGAGAATCCCTCTAGTCATAGCGTGGAATGCTCCGATGGCAATTGGGTCGGTGAGGAAGTCCTGTGCGGGCCCTCCGATGGAAACGGAAAGGAAGTTGACGCCGTCTGCGATGGCCTGGTCGAAGCCCGCGAGCATGTCCATGTCGCTGCAGCCGGAAGTCCAGCACACCTTGTACACAGCCAAGCGGGCAGATGGAACGCCACCCCTCGCCGTGCCTTTGCCAACGCCGTACAGACTAGCGCCTTCCACCACTACGCCCGCCGCGGTCGACGACGTGTGAGTGCCGTGACCCGCGTCGTCCGCCGGACTCATGCTGTCGTAGGTTGAATTGCTGTCTTCCAGATTGAAGTAGTTGGCTCCGATCACCTTGCTGCCATTCATTCATTCCACACCAAATCTAATCAACCTTGCATGAACATGTATATGGATTTTGCGACAAGTTACTTAAATTGTTTATCATTTTGTTAAAGTATTGTCAAAGTTGTTATTTTTGTTAATATTTTTTTCCCTTATTGTTATACTCTTGCTTGATAACTAAAATAGTTTTAATGGGAGGGGTTGGTTAATTATATAGTGGTGACTAATTTATAAGCGACAAATATTTAGATTTGTTAGAAAATATGATGTTAGATTAATATAATGTTGTGTTTTTGTTGATTGGAGAAATGCAAGTGATGCATAGAACAGTACTTGTTACAGCCAGTGAAGTTTGCTCCCGTTACACATTTGCCTTTCCATCTACGAGGAGGAGGTCCATAACCCGTATCGTTGAAACTGGGGCAATCAACCCAAATACCTGTTTCAATACAAGACAAATTTATTATCTGTTTTCACTGTTGCTATCACGCAAATGTTTGGTTCATACCTGTATCCAACACGCCCACAATAATATGACTTTCTATCATGGAATTTCTCTTCACTTTTAGTGGCATTCCTAGAAAATCCCACGACCTTGTCGTGTGTAGTTGGCGAACTCTATTTGGAAACACAGAAACCACACCGTCCTCCTCTGCACAAAATCAAACACCACTGCATACATAATTCTTAAAGAACATTTGTGTTTTGATTTAATGCATCACTTCGATATACCAACCTTTGAGTCTCTCTGCTTCATCTGGCAGAAGTCGTGCAACAAATCCGTTGAAGCTCTTTCCATAACTATGTATTTTGGACTGTCTGGCTAACTGCTTGCTGAAGGAAAACAAATAAAAAGAGCCATTCATCATTAAAAAAAAGTGCAATCAAATGCATTCGTATTTGATAACAGAGATCCTTACTTTCCAATCGCAGTCTCTAGCAAGTTGTGGTGGTGACTTTCCACTGCATAGGTTGTACCCGCTTGTAGTTCTCCCATGTATACAATGTATGGCTGTTTTGTTTTTTATTTTCCCACAAAAATCATGCAATTGAGAAATAGTTCCAATAAGTTGGGTAAGTGACACTAATCAATTGGGCATACCTTTCTTTCATGTTGATCTGATGCTTGAACGGCCAAATGACAGAAAAGGAGTAATAGTAGTAGTTGTGACAGTAGCAAATTTTGTAACATCTTTATTGCATTATTCATTTTCTAACACACTCTTATGTGCAAAAGAAAAAGGTATATTGATTGTGTGATGAAGAAAGGAAGTAGTTTATAAACTGATAATTTGTTATTGCGTGTGTTAGTGTAAGGGTGTTGATTATGCAGGAATGCGAGAAAAATGTTATAAGTGCAGAAGTGCAGCGAAAGAGAGTGAAAGAATCAGTATTTGGTGGCTTGGTTTTTGGATCTTAGTCAAGGAACGACCATTATTACCAAAATGCTCCCACGAATCAATGTATTCAACCGTAGCAGTTTATTACAAATGTAAGATTCTTCAGCCCAACACTCCTTTGGATAAAGACTAAATCAAAGCCCAAAACTTATTTCCCAATTCTTCTACCAGTTATTAAATCATTTTTCCTAGGTTCAACAAACACAAAATAGGCAAAACCTCTTATAAACTACTTTGTTTTTGTTTTTGTTTTTTAATTCGTCCTACTGATATATTAAATTGAAGCATAACAACAAACTATTATACCTATGAAGTTTTTGCTCCTAATTTTTTTCCAAACATTATTTTAATATAAAATATTATTCTATTTTAAGTCTTTTAACGTTAATTTTTAATACAAGTTTATCAATGAATTTATAATTTGATTAAATTAATTTTTTAAATT
Organism: Phaseolus vulgaris; assembly: GCF_051622355.1. Taxonomy (NCBI): domain Eukaryota; kingdom Viridiplantae; phylum Streptophyta; class Magnoliopsida; order Fabales; family Fabaceae; genus Phaseolus; species Phaseolus vulgaris. Next base: position 48,563,613 of record NC_143498.1, read on the forward strand.
TTTAAATTTTCATTTTTAATTTCAAAATCTCAAACTGATTTTACTTTATTTTTCCTATTTTAAAGAATTATAAAAAAGCTGAAAAATGAAATTATTGCATTCTTTTTTAATTTCACATTTAACTAATTTCTATATAAATTGAAAAAAATGAAACTTTAATTTCCTGAAACAAACTATTCACTGATCCTATAAACTTAGATAGGATATATTTATAGAGACAAAACACAATTATTTCCTTTCTTGAAAGTATGTTGGAAGATGATTATTTTAATAGGGTTCAACTGATAACAGTAAATGTTGTTGTAGGAAATTCATTTCTCAAATAATGTTTAAGGAATACCGTCTAATGCTCCAACAATCATTTAATAATTTGAAAAAAAATGTCGGAAAACCCCCCTTTTTTGAGACTTTAATTGTTCAAACATTTAATACCATTTTATGTCATTCAAATATAAGTCTTATACCTACAAATATTGAAAATAATATACATATATATACTAATTTTAAATTAAATAAAATACTATTTATATAAATTATTGAATTGTCCAGGTAACAATAATGGACAAAATATCAAGAGTCTGAAAGGTCGTAAAAAATCTATTTGATCGACCTTTTGTCACAACGACTCTTCAATTTTAGATAACTTTAATCATAAAAAATGTAAATATTAAAATCTCATATACACTTAAAGAATAATTTGACAAGGTCCAATATGAATCTCAAAGATAAAGTCTAAGATATAATGAGTGAACTCAGTAAATAGCAATACAAATAGTAAAAATCCAACAAGACATATGAAACTCAATAGTTTATACTATAAATAGGAAGTTTGAGGAACAAGTAAGTAGAGTGTTTTTTTTTTAAATTATTTAATTAAACTAATTTTGATTTTATCATTGGTATCTTAAAAATATATATCACTTATTTAAAATATTGAAAAACCAAGAGGTAAAGAAGAAGGGAAATCTTTAGTGATGGTATAAAAAAAGGAAAACTAAGAATAATTAAATTCATGGTGAAAAGTCTAAAAACAATTATTATTATTATTATTATACAATACCATACATATTAAATTTTGCAAGTAAAAGTATCTTGTAAATCCATTCCCCACTAAATGGTTATTTGTCTTTTTTATTTACGAGTATACAGTATGTCATAATAACGAATGTGTTTACCCAATAATTTCACCATTTCTGTATGCCATAACCAGAGCTTTTAAAATTGAACACAGGAAGAATGTCACCCATAAATTAACATAGAAAATAAACCCTAAATGATGACGTACGTTAATAATGATTAGTAATAATACCAAGTATAATAATTTATTACTACAACAATGCTTCACGTTTACGATTGAAACTTCTCCTGTAGCAATATGTCATCGCTATGATTGCATGCATGCTGATAAATTTATATTTTATATTTTTCTCAAATGTGGAGAAAGACTTTTTTTTCTATTCTTTTATATTTATAATGTCTTGTCGGAATGAAGACCATTTTATCTTCAAATTTTCAAAGCCATTTTCATCCACTTAAGCTTGTCTCCTCAAATATGATATCATCATCCACAAAGTACAGCATAGGATTCGTTTTAACAATTTTAATATGCTCAGGACCATTAACTATAACCTTAATATCCACACATAAATATGAACAATGAGATTAGCAAATTTATGTCACTATTTTAAATAAATCTAGTTAATCATTATGTTTCATATTTATTTTAAAAATATTTAATGTTTTACGAATCCAACATTTATATAAATATTTTTATATCTAGTTGACGAGTGATTAAACAGTGATCGGATAGTATATAACATGTTAAAAAAATAATTATTATTAAAATAAGTTTTAAATAATTATGATACTATATTAAAAATAAATTTTAAATTTAATTCAATTTTACATTTTATTTATATACTATTAAAATTTATATAAATATTTTTATATCTAGTTGACGAGTGATTAAACAGTGATCGGATAGTATATAACATGTTAAAAAAATAATTATTATTAAAATAAGTTTTAAATAATTATGATACTATATTAAAAATAAATTTTAAATTTAATTCAATTTTACATTTTATTTATATACTATTAAAAAAAATTTATTTTTAATTAATTTGGCCAATATATTTTTTAACTCCAAATTCACTAACATATTCTGAGTTAACCATATTCAAAATACAATTTATTTTGATGTTTAGTGACTCTTTAAGGATTTTAAAAGAAAAAAATTAAAAAATAACAAGTTAAGAGATTAATGTGTTTATAAACTCCCTTTATATATAATGTTAAATATTTTAAAATTATTCTTAAAAATAATTTATCCTTCTCTTTTTCTATCTATCAATATATATTATATTCTTTTATGATCCCAATAGTCAAGTTCATGTTCGATGCCTTTGTGATGATCGTCATGAAAATAACCTTAAATTCAAAAAGAGTTTCTCCGTCATCATCAAGCACAATTCATAGATATGAACCCCTACCACTTACCACTTAAGGATATACAACCAAAACCATTTGACAAATTAAACATGAGAAATCATACTATATTTGATTATCAAATTTTAGAACGTGTACTTCTAGAACTGGGAATTGGTCACCCAATAAATAGTAGCCCAGTGAGAATTTAAATCAATTAAAAAAATTAATTAATTAGTGTATAGTGGATTATTAGTCTATCCATCCAACTGGGTCGAGTTCATTGAAAATTTTAATCAATTATTATTTTTTTGTTTTGTTTTTATTTTTATTTTCTTTAAAGAAAATGTTCAGTAGGCTGAGATTGAGTTTTGGAGTCATATATTTTGATATTAATAAGTTCATAAAAAATAGAATAAAAAAATATAATTTGGAAAAGTTTTTATTCAATTCTTAAAAGAAATGAAAAAAAAAAAATTCACTTTTTGCTATTGTCTTTAAAACTTGTGACGACAAATATAAGAGTACAATACGTGGAAACAACCATCTTCAACAAGTTTATAAATGCGAAATAACTTTCAGAATATTTTTGTAGTATTACTAATTTTAGGATTTGTTTTGGAATAGGTCTTGTGAAGTATAAATATATGACTTTTAATTCTAGAAAGTTTACGAAGAGTTAATTAATTAAATTTGTAACAACAAATTGCAACTTAATCATCTAATGGTAAAAGTGTGTGTTGTTCAGTGTGCTTCTTCAACATGGAGACAAAGTTCTAATCATATTATAGAAACCTAAAGTAATAAGGGTGGAAATTACCGTAAAAGCTTTAATTTGTTCAAAATAAATACTTTACTATTTAAAGTGTTATTTGTTTCAAGAAGAAGTTTAACTTTTTTATTTTAAATAAAATACAATATTTAAGGACGAAGTAATTTAATATATAAATATAACTTGTTTAAATAAGATAAAATATAAATATTTTATTAATTAAGTTGAAAAAATTACAAATTAAAAAACTTAATTATTCAAACTTCATTCCATTAAAATCATCATCTCTTTAAAATCATTTTTTTTTTCAAAATTTTATACTTTTTTTTAAGTTTGTGAGTGATTCATGTATCCTTTTTAAGATTTGAGTATGTCCTTAAAATGCTAGCAGAGACGAAAAGAATAATATACTTAAAAAACAATTATTTAAAGTAAACTTTTCTATTGTTGTTTGTTGGATTATTTGTATGGCTAGGAGTAGATGCTCGCATATGAGATTTGATTATCCTTAATGATCTTTTAATGATGAATTTTGAATAACTTGAACTTATTGCCATTTTTGGATTATTGGTATGATGGGAATATTTTGTTTGTTATGAAGGCTTTCTAGTTGATACATTTGGTTTAACATACCTACTTTTATTCTTTCTTTTACCGATAAAAAAAATGTATATCTGTCTTGTACGAAGTACGTTTTTAATGTTTAAATTGTGAATTTTCTACTCAATTTTGTATTCTTTGGGTTGATGTGTTCTATTATTTTTTTTATCACATTGGAAACTTTTATGTGATTGTTAGGATGATATTGTGCACTTGTAATTGCCAATTGATGTTATGCTATTTTTGCTTTTCATCACCTTTTTTTACTTTGTATTTGCTTTGTAATGCGATTAACCGCCATGGCAAAGAGATAGCAATCACCCAAGGCACCAACCAATAGAGGATGAAAAACCCTAAACAGAGGGGGAGAGAGAACAGAGAACAGAGAGAGGGAAGAAGTCTGAATTGTGAAACTTAATGGCACAGAAAAAACTAATTATTATTGGATCCATAAGAGTATATATATGTACATGTCAAACAGCAAAACACAGATTACAAAGAGAAAAACAAAAGCCCAAAAAGGAAGGCCCAAAACAAAAGTGTGCAAAGGTGTGCAGTTATTAATAAAGGGTACAATTATTTTATCAGCCCCCCTCAAACTGGGAATATATGTTTCTCATTCCCAGCTTGGACTGGATCTCTTTGTATATTGTTGGAGCAAGGGGTTTTGTAAGGATATCCGCAATCTGCATAGAGGAAGAGATTGGAAGCAACTTGAGAAGCCCAGCGGTGATCTTGTCTCGGACGATGTGACAGTCAATGTCGATGTGCTTGGTACGCTCATGAAACACTTGATTTGAGGCAATGTGTATAGCAGATTGGTTGTCACAATAGATGGTTGCTGGTTGGATATAGGAAATACCAAGGTCTTGCAGGATATAGGTTAGCCATTGAATCTCGCAGGTGGTTGTGGCTAAGGCTCTATATTCGGCTTCAGAAGAACTTTTGGAAATGGTTTGTTGTTTCTTGGATTTCCATGAGACGAGAGAGTCACCCAAAAAGATGGAGTAACCGGTTACTGATTTTCGGGTTTCAGGACAGGTAGCCCAATCCGAGTCACTGAAACCGCGAAGTTGGAGAGTGTTGTTGTTGTGAAAGAAGATACCGTTTCCAGGGTTGCCTTTCAAGTACCGAAGAAGACGAAAAGCAGCTTGTTGATGGAGATTGGTAGGAGAGGAAATAAATTGGCTGAGGTTGTGGACAGCAAAGGCAATGTCAGGCCGTGTGTTGGTTAGGTATATGAGCTTGCCAATGAGTCTTCTATATTCAGAGGTTTCAATGTCATTGAGTCGTGTGCCAACGGAGGAGGAAAGCCGAGATGAGTGAACCATGGGTGTAGGCATAGGAGCAGAATTGATCATGCCGGTTTCATGAAGAAGGTCCAGTACGTATTTTCGTTGACAGATGTGGAGCCCTTGGCTGTTTCTGGCCACCTCCAGGCCCAGAAAATAGGTGAGGTCTCCTAGGTTTTTGATCTTGAATTGAGTATCCAGCAGAGAGGTGATATGGGCAATTTCCTCATGATCGTTTCCAGTAAGCACCAGATCATCAACATACACAAGAATAATGGTAATGTTAGGTCCGTTATGATGTAAAAATAGAGAGTGATCAGCAGAGGATAAAGTGTATTTATGTGAAAGTAAAAATTGAGACAGTTTTGCATACCATTGGCGGCCGGCCTGGCGAAGGCCATAGAGTGATCTTTGTAATTTGCAAACATGTTGAGGAGATGGGAGTTTGAGGCCTGGCGGTGGTTGCATGTAGACTTCCTCGAGGAGGTCCCCATGGAGAAAAGCGTTATTCACATCAAGTTGTTTAAGAATCCAATTTTGAGAAGTGGCAACAGCAAGTAAAAGTCTTAAAGTGGTTAGTTTTGCTACAGGAGCAAAAGTATCTAAAAAATCAAGACCTTCTAATTGTGTGTAGCCTTTTGCTACCAACCGTGCTTTGTGGCGATCAATGGTTCCATCAGCTTTGTGTTTTACCTTAAAAACCCATTTGCAGCCAATGGTTTTCTTACCTGGAGGAAGAATAGTGATCTGCCATGTGTTGTTAGCATTAAGAGCATTAAGCTCTTCGAGCATTGCTTGTTTCCAACAATGATACTTAGAAGCCTCAGTGTAAGTGCTTGGTTCAGTGTTAGAAGATATAGATAAAATAGTCTTTTTGAAAGAAGGTGAGAGAGCAGTGTAGGAAAGAAATTTATGAATGGGATACCGATTACTTACAGTGTTTGCAGCAGGTAAGCAAGTCTGGAAGTCCTCTAAGTAGGTAGGGGGTCGTCTTTGTCTGCTGGAGCGTCTAGTTGGAATAATGTTGTCGTCATTGTGAGTGATTGGAGGCTCGTGCTCATGATTGTGACAGTTATAATCAAACAAAATATCATCACAGAATGTATTATAGTTAGCAGGAATGGGTAAAGATAAAGTGTTGGGGCTCCGTTTGTCATCATGATTCAATATGTATGGAAAATGATGTTCATGAAAGATCACATGTCTTGAAACTTCAATGCGATGATACTTTAAATTTAAGATGATGTAACCTTTAGTATTGTGTGGAAAGCCGAGAAATATACCATGAACAGATCTAGGATCTAATTTCTTTCTATTAGCATGAATGGTAGTAGAATAACAGGAGCAGCCAAAAACCCGTAAGGAAGAGATATCATAAGGTTTTCCAAAAAGTTTTTCATATGGAGCAATATCTTGTAAAAGGGGAGTGGGTGTGCAATTTATGAGGAAAACAGCATGTTGGACAGCGAAGTCCCAAAAAATATTAGGTAAATTTGCTTGAAACAGTAAAGCGCGAGTGATGTTTAAAATGTGTTGGTGTTTACGTTCAGCTATACCATTTTGTTGGGGGGTTTCAATGCAAGTAGTTTGATGAACTGTGCCTTTGGAAGCAAAAAAAATTTTCATGGCAAATTCAACACCATTATCAGAACGAATGCATTTTATGGTTGTTTTAAATTGATTTTCAGCATAAGCAAAAAAATTTATGAGATGGGTGCGAACTTCAGATTTTGCATGCAACAATATAGTCCATGTATAACGAGAAAAATCATCTACAATGGTCAAAAAATAACGAAAACCTTGCATAGATGTAGCAGAACAGGGTCCCCAAATATCTACATGAATGATATCAAATATAGCAGTAGTGTGAGAGGTGCTTAGAGTAAAGGGAAGTTTTCTTTGTTTTGCACGATTACAAATATCACACATATGAGTTTTATCAGCAAAAACAAAAGGGTATTGACTTTTCAAGACATGCAACCTTTCATCAGAGGGATGCCCCATTCTATAATGCCACAAATTATTTTCCGTAACAGTGCAGGAGACAGAAGGAATAAAGTGGTGTGTGGCAGTGTGAAAAATAGAAGAGTTAAAGATGTACAAGCCAGCTTTGGCATTAGCTAAACCAATCTGCTCTTTGGAGAGGTTGTCCTGTATAAGACAGTGTGTGGGGGAAAAGATCAAGTTACATTTTAAGTGTAGAGACAATTTAGAAGCAGATATAAGGTTGCATGCAAATTGAGGGATATACAACACATCAAGAAGATAAAATTTATTTGTAAAAACGACTGTCCCTGAATAGTTTGCAAAAACATGTTGGCCATTTGGTAAGTTGATCAAAACAGGTTTGATAGTTTTATAAGAGGTGAAAGCAGACAAGACAGTACAAACGTGATCAGTGGCGTCAGAGTCAACGATCCAGGAATTATGACTATGATTTAAAGAGGAGAAGAAGTGCTTACCTGTTGAAGACTCATGTGTATTGGAGTCTGCAGAGAAGGAGCCCACTTGATTCACTTGAATAGGATTAGGCGGAGTGTCATTGCTGTTTTGCCTCAGAACATCATTGATAATTTGAATTTGATGTGCAGTGAGATGGTAATCACGTTTTTCCTGTTCTTTAAGACAAGGCTCAGAGGAAACACCATCAGTAGTAACAAGACTGTTAATCTGACTAGTCCTATTGCTGCTATAGTATTTGTACCCAGGAGGGTAGCCATGTTTCTTGTAACAGGTATCCACAGTGTGACCATTTCTATTACAGTGCATGCATACCTTTCTAGTGTTAGGTTTGGAGTTCCTATTGTCTTGATGAGGGAACCCAACTCTTTTAAAACAAACATTTTCAGTGTGCCCATGCTTACCACAAAAAGTGCACAGAGTAGAGGAGGATGTCCTAGTGGAATCAACACTGTTAATACTAGATATGCTAACAGAAATGTGGTTTGCTAATTGTCTTTCTTGCTGAGCAACGAGAGAAAAGATCTTTGATATAGGTGGAATGGGTTCCATGAGAAGAACGTGTGATCTAACATTACTATATTGGTCATTTAACCCTCTCAAAAATTGCATGGCATAATCTTCACACTTTCTTTGACTTATGATAGAATTAACTAAACAGGAACATTTTACAGAACATGTGCACATGGGGATAGGCCTAAAGTTGTCCAACTCGTCCCAAATTATCCTTAATTTTGTAAAATACTCAGTCACAGATAAATCCCCCTGATTTAAAGAAGCTACTTCTACTTGAAGATCGGAAATTCTAGATAGGTCACCCTGAGAGTATCTAGTTTTCAAGTCATTCCAGATGTCTAGGGCACTATCCATCCAAATAATGCTTTGCCGAATAGGTAAAGAGACGGAGTGTACTAACCATGAGACTACCATATTATTGCATCTGTTCCAAACTGAGAAATTTTGATGGTCTTTTTCTGGGCAAGGATGCGTTCCGAGAACGAACTCCACTTTGTTTTTAGCGTTCAGTGCCGTCAAGATCGAGCGGCTCCAGGAGTGGTAATTGGAAGTGTCCAGCACCGGTGAGACGAGCGGAGCAGCGGGGTTCTCGCTAGGATGAAGGTAGAGGTAGCTGTTCGCCGGATCGGGTTGAGACGAAGAAGCGACGCGTTCTTCTGCCATTGCTGCAAACAGAGAAACAAGGAAAATAAATTCAAGAAGAATAAAAAGAAAAGAAAGTTTTCAGAGTGCGCAACAGAGCTCTTCAATTGAAGAGCTCTGATACCATAATGCGATTAACCGCCATGGCAAAGAGATAGCAATCACCCAAGGCACCAACCAATAGAGGATGAAAAACCCTAAACAGAGGGGGAGAGAGAACAGAGAACAGAGAGAGGGAAGAAGTCTGAATTGTGAAACTTAATGGTACAGAAAAAACTAATTATTATTGGATCCATAAGAGTATATATATGTACATGTCAAACAGCAAAACACAGATTACAAAGAGAAAAACAAAAGCCCAAAAAGGAAGGCCCAAAACAAAAGTGTGCAAAGGTGTGCAGTTATTAATAAAGGGTACAATTATTTTATCACTTTGCCTCACTGAATACAAACATGATTAAGGAGGTTGGTCATTGTAGTAGCCATGATATTTAAGAGTTATATTTTATGCTTACAAATATATATAATGGGTCTTGATATAGTAGTAGCATATGCACATGTAAGTGTATTTACTTTAGTCTTGGCTGAGGTTAATAGTCATAAATTGTGCATCTCTTTTTTCGAATTTGTTATCTAATATTTTTGTTTAAGTGATATTATTGTCACTCAAGGAAAATTAGAATTGGGAGTTTGAGTTGATCTCGAGTCAATTTTCTTCAACGATGAAACAAACTTTTGTTATAGTAATAAAATTCTCATTCTAGTGACGAAATTTTCATTTAAGAAACAAAATTTAGCAAAAAAAAATAAAGTATAAAATTATCTTATTCTCTACTTGTTTATTATATCATTAGATGATGTGGTGGGAAAAATAAGGATGTTACAACTTTTATTATTAATAAAATTTATAAATTAATTTTTAAATTGATATCTAATTGAGACTCAAAGTTAAGTCTATTGAGGAATGTCCATAGAAGCTTTAACCATTACACCAATTAAGTTTTGTTGTCATGTTATGATTATTATTATACTTATGAGTATAATGATCAATATTAATATAATTAATAAAATAAAAATTAATAACATTATTCATATATTTAATATCATTATTATTATTAATATTGTTAAATATTCTTAATATTTATAAATATTCTTAATATTATTAAATATTCTTAATATTATTAAATATTCTTAATATTATTAAATATTCTTAATATTATTAAATATTCTTAATATTAATAAATATTCTTAAATTATTATATATTCTTAGTATTATTAAATATTATTACATATTATTAAATATTATAAATATTATTAAATATTATAAATATTATTAAATATTATAAATATTATTAAATATTATTAATGTTATTAAATATAATTAATATTATGAATTATGATTTTATAATTCTTCATATTATATTAATATTTTTAATATTATGTATATAATTATTATGATAACAAGTGGTAGGTAATAGAGATTCGTAGGTGATAGTTCGTAAGTAATAGAGATTCGTAGGTAATAGAGATCCGTAGGTAAAAGTTGGTAGGTAATAGAGATCCGTAGGTAAAAGTTGGTAGGTAATTAGATTCGTGGGTAATAGTTGGTAGGTAATAAAAATTCGTAGGTAAAAGTTGATAGGTAATAAGATCTGTGGGTAATAGTTGGTAGGTAATACTGAATTTACCTACGGATTCAGAATCTGTGGGTAATATCCGTAGGTAATGTTGTTCGTAGGTAATGTTGAATTTACCTACGGACTCAGATCCGTGGATAAAAATCTGTAGATAATACGAATTTTTTTTGCAGTGTTTTGACAACAGTTTGTGATTTACTTCATATCTTCCCTCTCTCCATATAAAGTATAAAAAGTTTTATATATTTTTAAAAATTATTTAATCCTTCATTAAACAAATTTATTTTAATGTATAATATAGTTTTAAAAAACACAAGTAAACATTGAGTAGAAGATGTGGATGTTTAACTTAGGACTTCGATATCTTGAAATCATAACTACTTACAATTAATTATATTAATATTTTAAATATTTTTTTTAACTTAAACTATATGAAAATGTTATTAAAGAGTGTAAAAAGTTTATATTTGTGCATACATTAATTAATTAAAAAAAAATATTTTGACACCAACACATTTTCATAATATAATGATATATATTAATATTTTAAATTAAAAAAATAAAATAAAATATGATCAAAATAGTATTGGTTATCAAACGAGTGTTTTTTTGTTAGAGGGTGTAATTAGTTTTTGTTATTTCCTCTTCTTGATTTCTGTTTCATCCTTACAAGTTTTATATTACTTGATCAATTTTAAAACATGAATTCTTATTACTAGTTTATTTAGAAAGCAACTAAATTAAATGCGAGATATTATGAAAGAAAATAAAACCATATACATTTTTTTTCTTATCTTATGACTGGAATTTGTGTTTTATTTCGAAAATTTGTATGACAAATATTTAAGTTAAATCTAGCGCGTAGGTTTTTAAAGTTGCATTTAATTAGAGAATGGTATTAAAATCATCTAAAAAAACTGCATTAAAGTTTGATATGATATATAGTGAATATATGCATATCAGATTTGCATTATGTTGAAAATACAATTTAAAGTATCTCCATTAATTTAATCAGAAGATGACATTATGGTGATCCAATTTTGGCAAAGATTTTAAAGACATAAATTATTTTATATATTTTTGTTATCATCAATAAAAAAAATAATAAATATAAATTATTTCAGAGATATTCCAATCCTGTAAATAATAATAGAAAACACCTAAACACCTATATTAGAAAACACCCCTGACTCAATAATATATCAAGAAACCATCTACATTAATCAGAAAAACAAAAGAATTCAAGAAACCATCTTCAAAGGTGAAGACATCAATCAGAAAAAAAAAGAAAAAAAAAATTGAGAGAGAGAAACTTGAATGTAATACAATACCAAACCTTCATTTCAACACGTAATCAATTCAAGCACCAACGTTAAACCCTAAACCAAGATCAAATTGATCTCTTGTGAAGAAGAAGAGGGTGTTGTTGTTGTTGTTGGGTACCTTGATCACGAACCTTTACGCGGAGGCCGGAACTTAAAGTGGCAGTGAGGCCAGGGGAGAAACGCGGGGTGCGATGATCTGGTGCCACTAGTTCAATGTGGAACCTCCGAAGAACCGAAATGGCCACACTCTTGAGCTCCAACAGAGCCATTTCTTTGCCCAAACACACTCTCATCCCCGCTTGAAAAACTGGGTACTTGAACGGATTCTCTGGGCAAAACACCCCATTCTTCAACCACCTCTCTGGCCTAAACTCCAAGCAATCCCTTCCCCATAGTTCCTCCAAACGACCCATTGCGTAAGGATGATAACTAACCCTAGTCCCTCTCTTCACAAAAGTCCCATCAGGCAACACATCATCTTCCAAACAAAACTTTGAATCCAATTGAATTGGAGGGTACAGTCTCATGCTCTCATACGCCGCCGCTTCTAAATAGTGCAGTTCTTGAAGCTCCTCGAAGCTCGCTATATCTTTGCTCTTCTCTCGCCCAATTACTCCCTCTGCTTCCACAACAATCTTCGACACCACTTCGGGGTGTTTTGTCAGTAGCCAGAAGAAGGTGGTGAGAGCCGAAGCCACGGTGTCACGACCAGCTAGTAAGAAACTTACGATAATGTCTTTCAAGTACGTGTCGTCGTTCACACAACTCATGAACCGTGACAGCAAGTCCTCGTGAGACCAAAACTCCATTTTTCTTCTTTGTCTTATCACCTCTTTGGCTAAGATGTTGATCGTTTTAACCGCTTCTTGTAGCTTCTTCTCCGAACCCACGTTGAGGAACCTTTTGATCTTCCAAATTAGAGGGGACACTGACATGGCTCTCTCCGCGGACAACTTTGACGCCATGTCAAAGGAACGAGCGAAGTCCGATATAGGCAAAGACTGCTCAAGGCACATAGGGTCCAACCCGAAGGAGAATTTGCAAATGCTGTCGAACGAGAATCTCTTGAAAACGTCCTGCAAATCCAGAACACCGTCGTTTTGTTTCGAGAGAGCAAGGAGAGGGATGAGTCGGTGTTGGATTTCGAATCTGACAACCTCGAAAGCAAAGGATCGTATGGAGGTCTTGCTGAGTTCTAAACTGGCTATCTTCCTCTGGAAGCACCAGGACTCTCCGTCGACGTTGAAGATTCCTCCGCCCAGGAAATCGCCGAGGATGGCGGAGAAGGTTTTCCCCTTGGGGAAGTTGTTGAACCTGGTCTTGAGAACATACTCGACGTTGTCGGGGTTGGCGGTGATGGTGTTTTGGAGGACGTGGATGTGGATGGTTTTGGTGGGAGAGTTTCGGAGGAGATGAGCGTACCAATCACAAAGATTGTGGAAGTTTTTGGACCAGCTTGAAGTGAGATAGGCTTCGCAAGTTTCGCAGTTACAGAAGAAGATGTTTATTATGGGCCAGGCAAAGGAGAGAGATGATAAAAGAGTGAGAGAGAGAAGGGTGATTATGGCGAGGGAAAGACACAGCGTGCCAAAGGACACGCTAGAGAAGAGCTGCATCAGAGAGCAGACATTAAAAGGCTGAAACTCCATTTTTCACTGATAAAGATGAAACAGCAGGGACTGAGAATATAAGTAGGAGTGTGTAAGTGTTCTTGGAAGAAAAAGAAAAATGTTTTGTTGACCACCCTCTATGCCCTCTTTGGCATGACATACGTTTCAGGCTGTGCAGTGGCCAAAGATAAGATAATGATGTGCCAAAGACAATTTTGTAACAATAATATTTTCAGAACTATGTTCGTTTCTCCGAATTCTTGTTTACTATCAACAGGACTCCTTTGGTGACGTCATTCTCTCTATATTTTGGCTTTGCCGCCTCCTCAACGAGTTCTTCTGCTACGAGTTGAAAGTTGTCGTTCTCATGGGTTGTAACCCCAGATCGTCAAATCGCTGCTCAATAAACTCCTCCCCTTTCGTCAACGTCGTCGCTCTCGGCTTCGACGCGGTCAAGAACCTTCAGCACCTCGTTGATATCGTCGTTGCCGTGCTCGACGTGACGGCACATTGACAAACTCTCTGGTTCAACACCATTGTCTTTGAAACAACCTTCTACTTCTTCTAAATATGGGTCATACATTACCGCGGTTAGATGGCTTAACCGATGTAATATGTTATTCTGAGTAAAAAATATATATTACACTGGTTATTTGTTATTAAGAATTAGTGTAATATAGTTCGCATTGTTCATTCGTGCACAATCTCACTTTGCTACGTCTGCAGCGTAATGTGTGTTACTGTCGGAGGATGTCAATATATGAGGACTCAATATGACATAGAGCAATGGCTAATTATTTTTGAAACAACCACATTACAACTCTCAATACTATTATTTTAATATTTTTTCATATAATTTAATTCCAAATCTACCATTTATTATATATATTTATTCTTAAACTCATCACATCAAGAATGGTATACAACTTTATAGTTTGTGAAAATATCATTTTCCTAGAACTATATATACTAACATGTGATCGTATTTTTATTATGATATAATCAAATTTTAATTATCTCAAAAATTTAAATATTTTTAATTAACTTTTAAAAAAAATTGTTTAATTAAATATTTAAAATATTTTTTATTTTAATTTAACTATTGTAATTTTTTATTTTTTGTTGTAAACGTCATCATTATTTCATATTTCCTTCTCTAGTATTATTCAATTAGTAATTACTAAACTTAACTTTACACTAGAGAACAAGAAATAAGCAATTGAAAAGAGAAAAAAGTATTACGAGTTAGAGATAAAAAAACAATAAAATGCTTATATTAAAATAAATATTTGAAGTACTTAATATAACTAAAATTTTTAAATTTAAATAAATATTCAATTAAAAATATTTATAAAATACTTAAAACTTAATTAAACTTTTTATTACTATAGCACTAGAAAAAAATTATAGATGTGTTTTCGCTCAATATACTATATATCAAATTTGTATTTATAATGCAAATTTTGACTTTTAGGTATAACACGGTAACAAAATCATTGAATAAAAGTTAATTTTAAAAATTAAAAATAATTAATTATTATATTAATTAAATTAAATATTATTTTAAAATTAAAAAAAATATTAATACCTAAAATAATTTCTAAATTTATATTTAATTAGTTATCAAAATTTTATTTATTAATTAGTTTAAATTTTAAAGTTGATACTCAAAATAACTGTATTTTTAAAATTCAAATCATATCAATAAAATTAATTTTAATTTAAATATAATGATTTTATATAAATTATAATATATTTTTTAATTAATTTTTTTTATTTATTAAAAAAATTTAAAAATATAATTATTATTTCCTATCTAAATTTATTTAAATTGTGAATTAAATATATTAAATAATCAATTTAAACTACAAATTTATATTTAACCCGATCGATTTTCGGAAATCTTCAAGTTAGTTGATCTGACCAATTTCATTTTTATACTATAATTGAATTTACAAATTTAAAATATGTAATAATTTTTTTAGAAGGCAAAAATCATATAGTAGTTATGATTAAAATTTTCAATATCATTTATTATTTTTAATAAATTAAATTTGTGTCCCATAAAGATTGACTATATTATATGACTAATGATTATATTATAAAATAATTTATCGTGAGAAGAGCTGGCAGTCAAGTCGATAATCATTTTGTTTTAGAAATAATTTGATATATAGGTCGCATTGCATATAAATATCTTTATTTTTACTATTTTGTGTATAAGAATCTTATAAAATATAAATGCTCACTAAAGTTAAAGCCAACTATGTTGTCCACTTTTCGTACTCATAAAATATTATTGATGTTTTTTTAATAAAACATTATCGATGTATACGTGACTGAAATTATTCACGAGTATGTATATGTTACAACTTACAATTTTTACTGGTTCTAGATATTAGTGGGAAAAAATTTTCTGTAAAAAAATATTTCTTTTACTCAAGAGATTCCTTACTAAAAGAATATTTGTTTTAATCAATGTAAAAATGTTAATTTTTTATTATGATAGTGTCGATTTATTGACATTTATGTTTTTAAAGTAATTCATTGAGCTAATGTAAGAAAATTAAATATGTGAAATAATTTTGTATTTCACACTTTTTTTTTATTTAAAATTTCGTTCTTTCTCATTTTTCATTTCTCTCTATTTCTCTTCTCTTCCAAATCTTCATGTCTCTTGCATTTTTAGTATTATTGATTATCTTTTAAGTTTAGATTATTATAAATCAAGAAGTAAGTAAAATTCAAAATTCTCAAAGTTTATATCAGTGAGTAATTGACAAATTCTAACAATTCCTACAGCATGATCATAGCAACAAAAAGAGACACCATTGTTATGTCATATTTAAAATAATGTTGGAAACTTAATTTCAACTTTAATTTTATTACTTAATGTATTATTTTGAAGGGTTGGAGAAGAAAACTTGCTAATAATGATTATTTTTTTCTGATTAAAAAGAAAAAGAAAGTTTTAGAAACAAGTAGAGTTGAAAAAAATTTCATTTTATTTTCAATTTCTCTTATGCATTCTAAAAGATGCAAAAGTTGTATGTTTTTCATCAAATATTACATATTTTTTTTATGTGATATAGGAATATTTATTAGTTAGAGATGCTATTAGTTAAAGATGTTTTTTTATTATTTGAGAGAGTTTTTCTAGTGTTTTTTTTATATACAGGTTAAAACATCTCATAAATATTTTATTTAATTTATTAATTTTTTATCGATCAAATGAAATATTTAAATATTATTGAAACTATAAATTTGAAGTCTAAATCTTAAATATTATAGGTACTATAATCAAAATTATTTTCTGTGGTATGGAAACTTGTGAATGATAATCACATAGATGACATGTAATCCAAAACATATACAGTCATCATCACATGGATTATTGTTTGTGGTGATGATGAATGTTTAGAAAGTGATTATATTATTGTTATGAAACCTGATTTGAATTTAATTCTGTGATTAAGCCAACTTTAAACGTCTCTAAATAATTCTATGAGCATAACGTATTTATCTTCAACATCTATTGCATCTTTTATACTCAATTCAAAATCAACTATAAACTAGTTCTATTTTACTTGATATTATCAATCAAACAAGAAATCGATAATCAACATATATATATATATATAACATCCAATTATTTTTGTTCTCAAATTAAATTATGAGATTTTAATTTTTATCAAGAGATTCTTACATAGAGTATTACTCATAAAAAAATTATTTTGCTATTTAGCAAATGAAAGAAATTATTTAAAAAAAACTGAGATAAAAGAAAGAGGTTATGGGAAAGAATATTTCTTTTAATTTCTTTATCTTATTTAAATTTAAGCAAAAAGTATGAATATTTATCAACAGTATACACATTTTAGGTCTAATTAAAGAAAAAAATGTATTTATTAGTGAAATTAGAATAAGAAAAGACTAAACATATGTAGAAAGAGAAACAACTAAGAATTAAAAAAGATAAAAAAATAATATTAATTTTCTTATAACAACCTTTTATCCTTTCCTTATAACTTTAAATAAATTATAACATGAATATATTTATTGTGAATACATTTCAATGTAGTTTATAGATTATTTTCATACATTTAAATTATAAGATATTCCTTATGAAGTTATTAACTATAACAAAGCAGAATATTACATTAAGATCACACTAAAACTAAAACCAAAGAAAATAGGACTACCAACCAAAGAAAATAGGACTACCAAGATTACATTTTCTAGATTCAAACTAAAATTATATCAGTATCTCAATAAGACAATAAACCATGTGTATAGTGTATAAAGTAAAAGTAACATTTATCAAAAGTACATATCATTTCCTAAAATCATTATTTTTTGGATAAAATTCATCAATCTTCCAATAGTTAACTTATCAACCTATACCTATTTTGATGGCAGATCCCCAGCCACACACAACCACATAATAAGGATGATGAAAATCTAGAAGTTGTTTATTGATTTATTTGTAAAGATGGATCTAATTCGGCTTTTGTTTCTTGTTGTAGGTCCAATCAAAAGGACAACTCTAGGGTGAAAGAATGTACAAACATATCCAAGAAGACCTCCAAGTCATCAAAACATAAACTAAAGTTTTGGTCAGAAGAATATAAGAAGACTGAGTTTTTGCTGACTAGTCAACATTATTTGCGGGTCGAGCTTTAGCTTAAATAAATTGTATAAAGTTGTTTATGATTTCATGGGCCTAGTAGCATAAAATAATGGCAATTGCTTCCTGCACCCAATACTTTTGAACCTGCACCCAACACAATTCCAAAATTCCAAAAATACCCTTTATTTTGGAAATGAAAATCCAGAATTGAAAATAATGCATTCTAAAAAAGTAGATCCGGAAGAGATTATTGTGTTCCGGATATAAAAATCCTTAAAAAAATCAAAATCTCATTCTAGATAAAAAAATCCGGAACTGAAAATAATACATTCTGGAAAAATTTATCCAGAAGAGATTATTGTGTTCCGAAAAAGAGAGTCCAAAATATAATTTTATATGTACCCCATTTTTTTTAAGAGTATTTTTGTCTTTTTTCCTATAATTGGGTGCAGGTATATGGTGCAAGAAGCAATTGACTAAAATAATTAGACCAAATATTTGGGTCAATAGTAAAATATGAATTGTTAGGGTTAAAAGTGACTAGTTAGGGTAACAATTGGGCTTCTTTGAGCCCAATGTAACCCTAAAACGTGTAGAGTATATTGGAGAACGAAAATCCCATTGGCATGAAACACATGGACGTCCACATGGCAACATAGGAGTGGAGAGTATTTAGCATGGAAGGTGTGAGCTAAACATGGAAAGCATGACTCCACATGACACCTTCTAACTGGAGAATTTTATTTTGAATTTTCAAATTTTGGCTCCAAAATGTTCAACCCTCTCTCTTATGAATTGAGGTGCTTGACTCTCATTTTACAAGATTAATGAATGAGTGAATTGTTACCCAAGTTGCTAGCCAATCTCCCTCTCTTGTATTGCCTCCTTAGGATAAACACTTTAATCTTGTTCTTCACCTAACTAAGTGATATGGTCCAACCAATCACTATCCATACTTAGCATGCACATTCAAAAAATCCGTAAACTCCAAGTGAGTCTCCTTACACGCCTCCTCCATTGATGTTTCCACCATTCATCTATAAAAAATTCAAGAATCCAAAACGGAATGAAGACACAAATCCATCGTATTTTTTATTCAATGGTTAAAATTGAAGAAAACAAATTAATTTTACGTATCTTAGATCTTCACTGTGCTTTAAGGTATACGCGTTTTTGAAGGAGGGAATGAAGTAAAAGTATTCGAAAAACTTCTCGATCACCTAAAAGAAAATCTTAACTATTAACACGCATCAAATCAAGTTTTAAATTTCATATAGCCATTTTTCTCAATAACCCTGTGAATCATTCATGACGAACCTTCTATAAAAAAATATAAATAAAATTGAAGAGAGAAGAGAAGATATTACATAAGATTACAATTCAAATGAATGCTTAGACTCTTCCTCTTAGCTAGCCTCTAGTCAACAAAATCAATAAAGGAGGGGAAGATAGTTATGTTTCAGGTTTTTAGAGAGAAGAAATGAGATAGAAGAAAAATGGTGGGTGATTATTTAGAAATTTCTATTCATATTCTACTATCATTAAGCAAAATAGGATTAAAAAATTAAAATTTATAATTAATTATTTAAATAATTAATTTTGAAGATGTGAGATTAATTTGTATGCGAATCTCTTTTTATAAATTAATATTGTAATGTTAAATTAAACTCAAAATCTACTTCCTATGAAAACATAGCACATAATTATTATTTTCTTTAATATTATTTATAATATTATAAAATAAATAAACTTTTAATTATTCAAAATTATAATATAAAAATTAATGTATAGAAAATAATTTATAGGAGCAAAAATAAATTATAAATAATTTTTATTAAAAATAAAATATTAAAAAATAATTCATTCAATAAAATAATATATAATTATCTTATTTATATTAAATGAAAATATATTACTTAATTAAATTACATATTAAAAAGTAAAATTATTTTAATGTTGAAATATTTTATTATCTTAATTATATTAATCATTATTATTTATTTATATTATTATACTAGTCATAATTTATAATAAGGATAAGAAAGGATGGCTAAACAATTTAAATATTTAAAATTAATACTTTTTAGGAAAAAAAAGATAAAATTACATTTAGAGGAACTAAAAATATATTTAAACTAGCTTTTAGTTTTATATTTTGTTGTTTCCACTTTTGAGAAAGTTATTGTGGAACAAAAAGTATCTTTTGCTGCACTAATATTACTTTAATTAGCAATAGATCTAATAGGCACCAAACTTTTAAGAGCAACTAAACAATAATTTGTGTATATATTGTCGGCAGAAATTTCACTTTAATAACGGCATCTGTAAGTGTCAGTAAAAACAATAGTTGTAATTTTCTGTTTTTCTTTAAATTTTCAGTTATAATATATGGTCATACAAATACATTTCCTCGGTTATTGTCAGGAAAAATCATACCATTTTTGTTTAAAATCATTCATAATATTATTTAACAATAATAGATTACATATAAACCTATATGCTTTTACCATATATTTTCTTTACCTCCTCAGGTTTAATTATAGTCAAAATGTATATAGGTTAGTTTTGGCATTAATAATTTTAAAAAAAATAAGAAGTAAAACAAAATATTTTTTTTGTAAGATAAAACTAATTCATACATAAATTTTTCAAAAAATATAATTTTAAAAGTTTAAACAAGATAATTACTATAAATTAGTTTATATATAAACTATTTTTATACAGAAATTTATTTTCTTCTTACATTTTTGTAAAATGGTTACAAATTTTTTATTTAAACATATTTAATTTTTTAATGTTTTAGTCTCTCAATAAAAAAATATATTTTAGTACTAACTTAAATGACATAACAATACACTTTCATCTATGCATATATATAGTTAACCCCTATCAATCGTTTTTTTTAATCGATTTTGATTTAATCTCTTTTTTTATATTTTTTTTAATAATTATGTGATGATCAATGATTATTGTTATTTGAAGTGTCTTGCCTTACCGAGATGTATATGAGTAAGATTACAACTTTTTATAAAAAGAAATTGCCATAACAATAGAGTGAGGTGGGCAAAACTTGTCACTGAAAGCATCAGTTTATGTCGTAAATGGTCGAATTTGGTGGAGAAAATTATATTAAATTAGAAGGAAAACTATATTGCTGTGTATCACTTAATAGATAATTTTTTAACAATACGAATGTATGATAATTTTTCTGTAATATGTTTTTATTATTTTCATTTATCATCTTCCTTTTCTTCTGTATTCGAGTCGCCTCTTTCCTACAATACCTCTGTTTTTGCTGGTTGCCATTCTTAGATCACTCAATTTCTGTTTGATCATTTTTTTTTCTGACATTTTCAAATTTGTATTAGACGTACGTTGGAAGTAAAACCGACCATTTAAACGAAATGGAAAATGCTATCTTGATAATAACACAGTTGAAAGACACCAATTTACTGTATGATTTATTCAATTTTTTTTAGTTGTAAATGATGATGCAGAGTTTTCAACCTATGATCACTTAAACGAAATATTGTTTGGAATGAAAAGAAACAACATTGTATTTGCACATTGCACCCACCCATGAACAACATTGGAATAAACAGAACACAATGAAACACAAAGAAAACAACTAACTATAGAGCTAGCCACAACATTATGAAGCCCTTCCTTTATGGGAGGAGCTAGTCAAGAATCCGATGAAGATCATCCATGGTTCGCAACTTGTTGTACACTGCATGCCATCCAGCTTGTGTAGGGTGCACAAGATCCCAAAAGAAAGCAGATTTTGGGTCATCACATACCCTATATTTCCTAACATTGTTCTCCACACTCCCACACGAGTACTTACTGCTCACACCAACACAACATGGCTTCAACCCGTCCCGAATGTTGTTTGTGGAAGGGTGGTTCAACACCGACATGAAGCTGTCAAAAAGGTTAAGAATTAGAAAGGTGGAACGGTCCTTGGTTTGCTGGTTTAATTTGGTCACTGCTTGGCTCAAGAGGGTGTTGTGGAGAAGCACGAAGGCGTTGTTGGTTTCATTGCAACGTTGGAATGAGGTTGCGGCTGTGATCTCGGGAAGGCATCCAAGGGGTTGCAGAGTACCCACCACTATTTTCTTCACTCCCACCTCTCTCATGCGAATCATATTCATCACTGTTTGATTAACCACTGAGGCCACGAAAGATGCTAAACCCTACACACATTCATGCAAATTAAGACTGCTCATTGGTTAAATAATCACAAACACTGCCAACACAGTCTTTCACAACATAGTATCTTCATAAGAAAGTGGTTATTGGAATTTCTTGTAAGATGTGTTAGAAAGAAAACACCTCTCAACAAAATAAGTAAGACGTTCATATTTCAGTCACGAATAGATCAAACGTCATTGTTGGTCTTATTCATCGAAAACAAAACTCTTCCGTGTGGCTTTGATTTCATACATTTTTGCTTTTTCCTTAGGCTGTTCTTACAATTTGACATCATTGAGCCCAAAGTAAAGGTCGTTTTCTTGTCAAAATAGTATATACCTAACCCACTTAAAGATGTATATTGGACCTAAAAGTAAGCCTAGTATATAGAAAATTTGAGTTTTCTTATTGGAAAGCAACAAACCAACTTGCCCACAATGAAATATTAGCAATCCAAATACTTCTATTATAATTTGAAAGGCACAGAAAACACTATATACAGATACAATGAAAAGTGCATGAATTTGTTTACCTGAGAGCCATTTGTTTGTGTGAAGTGACTGTAGTCATTGCCAGCGACAGAAACAAGGGCAACTGAGTTGGTGAGATCTAAGGCAGAGTAGACTTTGTCTTTGATGAGCTGTTGCAAGAAATCGATTTGGGTTGTCATGTTTGGCAATGGAATCAACGTGTTAAACACACCGGTACCTCCAAACGCAAAGTTCATCCCATATTTTACATGTTGTGGCATCAGTTTTCTATATCTGTAAGGAATTGGTGATTTCACTCTCAAATACTTAGCTGCAACACAACCACACCTACTTTTGTTATAATACGTTTTGGTTTAGCGTTATGCAAATGAATTCCAATATAAAATTATAAAGTTCAATGCATAAATTGAAAATTAAAGGTTTGTTAATGCAGTTATGACTGTGGAATCTCAATCAAGTGTATCACTGACACGAATGGCATGTTGATGCACGTTGAATAATTTAATGTTGTAAATGAATGTTTAAAGAAAATTTGTTAAAAGGCAGTAAATCTTTTTTATTAAAAATTATGATAACATGTATTAACAACACACTTATCTTTTTTAAACTCAAGATTCTTTTCTTAATTGGCTGAGCCAGCAACAACTACTGATAATTAAACAAATGAGAGAAAGTAAAGTTATTAATCAGTATTTGAGCAGCAAATACTGTTTCTAGAGTTGAGGTGTAATCCTGGTAAAGTAACACAATGCTTTTACTTTCTTGACAAAGCTGCAGAAGTCTAGATCAGAACAACTAGTGATGAAAGGCTTTGGTATTTGACCAAAGAAATGATGATGGAATATGCAACTTACACACCATAATAGAGTATCAATATTCAATTTTAGTTCTATGCTTCAAACATGAGAAAGGATCCATAAAATGAATAAAAACATGAAATTAGGAAGATATGAAGAAGGAAACACGTAATTAAAAAGACAATTACTAGGTGATTATTAGACTAGTGGAGCACTGAATGTTGAAGCAATGATTACTAATAGTAAGGATAAGGACAAAAGTGTCTGCATCCAAAGCACGGTGTCACGCGAGAGAGTAAAGAACATGCCACAAATAATTGTGAGATGAAAAAGCGGGATAAAACGCAGTTCCAACGCGACATACAAAGGGCAAAGAGAGTAAAAAAAGGAATTGAGATAAAGTGACAAGTTGCACCATAACATAAGCACAATAAACTGCAACATTTTAATGGCAAAAAAGAAGAGCAAAAGGTCAGAACCAATAGATAGACAATTAGAACGACAAAAGGAAAAGAGCGAGGCCAGCAGAGAAATGAGCCCCACCAGTTCATCTTCTATAAACAATAGTATGGTCAAGCACACTGCTGTTGCATCATACAATAGTATACAATAATTTCATATGAAACCCAACAAAGCAGGTCCAAAAGCAAAAACTTTTATAGAGAAAGAAAAGCTAAAGATAAAAAAAAAAGGTATGGGAGTTGATGAGAGTTGAGTTCACATACCAATGTAATCGGTGAGGACTCTACCGTCGGAAAATCTGCCGGCGGGCTTGCCGGGAAAGGTGATGCCATAAGGGTCTTTCCATGAGTTTGAAACAGCTTTCTGAATGTTGCCTGTGTCAGCATACGAGTCTCCGAAAACGAACAACTTTGTTGGACCATGATCATGATGATGATGATGATGATGATGGTGTTGATGGGCAGCCTCCGTTTGCAACACCCTTTCTCCTGAAATAATCAATTTTTAGTTTCTGATCAATCCTTTAAGGAAAAAAAAAACATGTTTGTTTATGCTTATGTTGTCACCTGAGAGAAATAGAACAGAGAAAAGAGTGAGAAGAAGAAAGAGTTGGTTGGTGAAGTTCATGATGAAGAAGTGTGAGAAAAATTTGAAGAGAAAAGCTTTAGTACGAGGGAAGAAGTTTTTGGTATCTACTATAACAAGAGTTGTGAGAAAAAAAGTGAAGAGAAAATCTAAGACATGCGTTTGTATTTTATAGGGAGTGAGGCCATGCCTAAGCAAGTTTTTTCTTCTTCTTTTCTTTCTTTTTCATTGTCCACATTTACTTTTATAATTATTTATTACTTTTATAATTGTTTATTACTTTTTAAAAAATTGTGCACATGTGTTTAGTTTAGTCATTTTTCATACAATTTTTTTTTTCATTTATGGTTAGTGGAAAAACTTTGGAAGTCAATTAATTAAAGATATTTTAAAGTGCGATTTTTTTAAAAAATAATTATTATAAAATTAATGCATTCGTAAATTAATATATAATCATTTGCAATTGAATGACAGAATACTTACCTTTTGTAAATATTATTTCCTTGCTTTTGTTTAAGCATTTCAAAAAGTGTATAGATTTTGCAAACTTATAAATTCGTAGAAACATAAAAGGGTTGTATTTTATGGATTAGAATTTAAAAACTTTAAAATATAGTAATATGATTATTTCAAATTAATTTTTTAGAAACTAAAATATATACAAGTAAAAGTATTTTTAGATGAATTGTTCCAGTTAAATTTAATTAAAAGTTAAAAAATTAAAGTAGTTATTGACTGTAAATTTTAAATTAACTAAAAGTTTAAGGTGATCAATTTTACTTTTTAATTAGCAATAAAGAAAACGTTATTTTTTAGAGGTGGAAATTGTGTTTATACAGTGCTTTGTGGACCTTTAGAATTAGAAATACTGAGAAATAGGTATAAGAAATAAATATTTGACTGAATTAAATTTAAAAATTAACTAAAAAATAATAATTTTCGTAATTGTTTTAAATTGAGATTGTTTTCTATGAAAAAAAAAGTTTGACAAGAGAAGAATATAACTGTCCTCACGATTTTCAATATTGCTCTCTGAAAATGTGAATATATTAGCTATTTTACTGTGTCAATTTAGAAATAATTTAATCCCCAAAATGTTAACTTGTATAAACTTTTTTTTATAATAAAGACAATATATAAGTTAACATAATTAAAATTATTTACCAAATCCCCTTTTTATTGTTTGTTTGTGGCATGTAAAAAAAAACGCACGTGCCGCGTGGACCGATCCATTTGCAACGACTTTGACTTTCCTTCTTCCATAATCATTTCAAAAGTTTATTCAATTCCTTAGTGGCCATATTCAATGGTGTTAATCACTTAATCCTTAATGTGAAAAGTAATTAAAAAAATAAAGTTAGTGTTAATAAAATATGTAATTATTTCACTCCATGAAATCTTACAACACTAATCAAATAAGGTGATTTAATCACTACAATAAAAAAATTGTTTTAGAGTTGATAAAAAATATACAAATATAAAAAGTCGATGTTAAAAGTATGATTAGTGTTTGTTACATGTTTAAATTGTGAATATTCTGTCTTTGAAAGCTATTGAATATCCACTTATGAAAGAGACGTTAGTAGTGTCGGCTTATGAAGAAACGCTAATAGTGTTGACCTTTGAAGAAAATGCTAGTAACGACAACCTAATAACTTAATGAACACAAATTAAACTACTAATATTTAATAATAAAAGGATACAATTAGTTAAGTCCACATTACTTAAAAAAAATATAAAATATTTGTATCGATCTAGCCAACGTTATAAAAAGATAAAAAGAAATAAAGATTTAGAGTGGTCTAACTCAATCTACTTAAATTAAATATAAAAAAAATTAAAAGATTTGTGTTTTTCTAAATCTTAATACTTAAACTATACCTATACAAATGCATCAAAGTACTTAGATTTTTAATATACAAGTTAATCATTAATACTCTGGTTCATATTGATATTTTTAATGTTCTTTTTTATTATTATTATTATAGTATTTCTTCATCATCATATTTTTTCAATTTATTGATAAGATAATTCTACCTATTCATTTAAGATACTCGGATCTAGATACTCCATCCCATTCAGAACATTTTTGGCTTAATTCTAGTAAAAACATCAATTACTAGAATTTGGCTATTACATCTTCAGCTCAATTAAGGTAAAAATATATATCCTTTCATACTAGAACATATTCTGGTTGCTCTTGACGAAAATTGGTTTAAGATTTAAAATCAATTTAAAAAATATATTTATAACTTAAAATGGATTTAAAACTAAAATAATGTTAAAAGATAAAATGGTTTTAAGGTAAATTTAAAACTTTTAAGCCAAGTTTATGCAATTAAATAAATACAGATTTGAAATCCAATGGATTTAATTGAATTTGGATTATTTTTTTAAAGATCCAACCCATGTACACTCGATGTTGGGCTTTGCCATAAACATTGGCAAATTCTTCCTGCAACCCATGCGATTGGGATGACGAAAATACCCTTTTATCTTTAATGAGAAAATAAATAAACCCTTCAACACTTCCTCTTCATCAACTTCTCAGACAAACTCCCTTCCTAGAGTCGCAGACTAGAGATTGATAAAACATATTAAAAGTTTTCAGAATCTATCGGATTACATAATTACAAATACATTTTGAAAAAATAATATATTTCATAATGTAAAATTTATAATGTAAAAAAAAATCAAAAATATTATCTTCTAGATTCTATAATTTGGATATCTCCAAATTTTATATTCCAAAACTAAAAAACCAAAAAGAATAGTTTTAATATTTAAAAAAAAATTGAAGGTGAAGAAGGAAAACATGGGTACAGGAAGAATTTGCCCTTAAATATTCTTGCGGTCCGAAAATTCCTTCGATTAGAAGGGGAACGTTTCTTTCTACTTTAAGAAAAATTATCAAATTAAATTCCTTTAAACGTGCTATAACATATCCTAAAGTTAAGTTTATAAAATAAATAATTAAGTAAACTGTTTAGTTCAAATATAACCTTATACCAATTAGGAAACAAATTTTTCCTTTTTTATAATAAGTGATTAAATAAACAATTAGTTCAAAATCACTTCTTCCTGTACTTTTAGTATAGAACCGAATAATTAATTCATCTATAAACATTAAACAAACACACACACTCATACATATATATATATATATATTAAAATCTTAACTTTAAAAATATTATAATTGTTTTTATTTATTAAAATAAATAATAAATAATAATAATTATAAGTAATTTAAATGTTTTTACAACTAATTTTGAAAATTGAACTCATATTCTATGTAGCACTATATATGTAAAATTAAAAAAAAATGCATTTTTTTTCTTTAGTTCAATAAATATGTTTTACAAACAAATGAGAAACAAACAAATAATTATTTGTATACATATTTTATTCTAATTTTAATATTTTAGTAATAATTTTTATTGTAATAATACTTATACAAAAAAATTAATTATATGAATTATATTTTATCATCGTAAAAAAAATTATACCTACAACGGTACTACACGTGTTTGCATTAGTTATAACTAAAAAATAGTTAGTTTAGTTAATATTAAATTTGTATGAAATTATATATTAAAATTACTTCTAATATTAAAGGGACGTAATCTTAATTTTTTCAAAATATTAGTTTCAAAAATTTTAATTTCCCTCATTATTGATATATTTGTTGTTTTAGTTTTAAAAAATATATAAATGATTAAATTAAAGTTTAAATTTTTTTTAAAAACATTCTATGTAATTAATTTATTCTATATATAACTCGAAAATAATTTATAATTAAACGTATTTTTAAAATTTGAGTTGGTTGAAAGTTTATAATTCTGCATGACATTTAAGTAAAAATAATATGTTAAATTGGAATTCTCGATCCAGGGAATATTATATTATCATACAATGTATTCTTTTTTTTCTTTTTCTTAGAAGAGGTATATTCGAATATTTTGTTAACTTCATAGACAAACGTAAGCAGTTGGTTAAATTCTAAAGAATCTTGCATAGCCATATGAAAACGATAGCATACGCATAGCCAAAGAAGTTACAGCACGTTTCGTGTCCTTTCATCAGAATTCAGAACTAAGATAGTAATGGAATTACGAAATTTTCTTGCCACACGAGCGAAGAAGTCTTTTGAGCGATACTCACACCGAAATTCTATAATACCAGTGTAAGAAGCAGCACGAGAGTTCAGAAGTAGGAAAAGTAAAGAATGAATGCTATCTTAAGGAAAAGGAGCGAAATTCAAACACAAATAATTTCATTTGAAGAGAACTTCATTGGTCATGAACTTTTTATATAAATGGGTTTAGAATTCATCGGCTTCAGGGTGGAAATGGAAACCATGGTGAATTCTAATATCCAAAGTTTTGATTGCACAGAATGAAAATAAAGAAAATGACCTTATACATAATTTTTTTGATTAAGAAGCTATCCCGTGCTATAACTTTCCAAAGCATTGAAAGCTATGGGAAGGGTAGTACAAAAGTCTATACTTCAGGGTTTCATCACCAGCTCCTTGATATAATCAACAACTCCCTCGACATCCACGGTCCAAACAACTGAAACAGGAGAATAACCTGTCCATGGGTTGCTCATATTCCAACTGCATAAATGAATCCAATTATGTTGAGCCCAATATGAATATTTGTAAAAGAAAATAGTGAAAAATAGTAGTTTTAAATTTGGACAAACTTTTTCAATCCTTGATCCAGAAGTGTATGCCCAACACAGATGCCTTGTGTCTCTACCCTCACAAC
Source organism: Phaseolus vulgaris (assembly GCF_051622355.1). Taxonomy (NCBI): domain Eukaryota; kingdom Viridiplantae; phylum Streptophyta; class Magnoliopsida; order Fabales; family Fabaceae; genus Phaseolus; species Phaseolus vulgaris. The sequence goes on from NC_143498.1 coordinate 48,592,825, forward strand.
CCCTTTCTGGTATGTAAAAAGATCTGGACGCACAAGGGCCACAAAACTGACGGGATCGTGGAGGAAAATTCCTGAAAGAAGCCAAATCATCATTCCCAAGGCAACTTCAATAGTTGACTGTATATGTAGGAACCACAACTTGCGGCATCGAAGTAGAATGAAAAATTACCATGGACACCATCAGATTTTGCATGCCAGTCCCTATAGAATTTGCATATGTCACTCAAGAAGGGAGCATACTTTCCTTGAGATTCCTTCAGTTGAATGAGATCAGCATCTGAAATCAGAAGACAATGTTCAACTTATGGTGCCTGACCTAGAATAAAAGTAAATAACTCAATATAACCCGGAAATTGGAACAATCTTCGATTGCAATCCGACCTGTGAATTGGACTTGGGTTGTGATGTTTATTCCGACAACAACAATATCTGCTCCAGAGGTAAACACAACATCTGCAGCTTCTGGGTCTCCATAGATCTGCAAGTAGAATAGTCATAATTTATTGAGATGAATTACTATTACTGGAATTATACTAAAATGGAAATCCATTTATTGGCAGTTATGTCCATTAATTGCTAGCAATATTATTTAAGTAGAACAGTGGCAATCTATTTTGCTAAGTGTGTTAACTGTAAAGAAAACAATGGAAAATTAGGAAATGCACAATTTCAGTAAACGTTTACAAAGAAATTAAGGCTCAGTTTTAAACCGATAACTTGATGAGACTATTAATTAGATACATAACTGCATTGATATTGGATTTATAAGATTTCTGCTCCATATTTTTTTCAAACGTATGAAGCTTACCAAATAAAAAATGGAAATGCCCGTAGAAAATTAATTCGTTTTTTTTCTTATTCCAAGAAGCATAACAAACAGAAATCACCACTTACATTTGCTTCTGCAGCAGGGTTTACATTGCCCAAAGCAAAGAATGAACCACCGAGTATAACTATTCTCTTCACTTTGCTTGCAAAGGATGAATCTCTTTTGATTGCCTAATAATGGAAGTGACACTACTAAATCAATAAATATACACAGCTACAAAATTTGAAATTATCAAAGGACAACCATAGAGTACAAGAATTAGTGAGCAACTTACCAAAGCCACGTTTGTTAGTGGCCCAAGTGCTAGCACAGATACTTCGCCAGGATTTTCAGAGACCTTCTCTACCAAAAACTCACAAGCGCTCTTCTCAATCTTCTTACCTTTAGGTAAGGGTAGGAATGTGTTCCCTAGACCATCTTCACCGTGAACAAAATCAGCAATACGAGGCGTTCCACCCTTTTATAGAAAATAAATCATAATTAATACCAGCAAAACGAGAAGCTCTAAAAAGAGATGTAGCACAAAATAAAGCCCAATTTCAATTAAAACTGAATTTGACCGAATCCACATTAAAGAAGCTCAAAAGTACATATTAAAATACCTTCAATGGCTCAGAGCTGCCCTGTGCAACTGGAACATTTTCACGGCCTGCGATCTCACACTATCCTTTTTGCATATTAAAACAACAATCAAAAACACTTTTACACAAACACTAAAGAAATGAAAAGTTTCTATAAACTAGTGCTTAAACACGTATACAGGAAAAAACAAATCAAAAGATAAAACAAATTGAGGTTCCCTAACAAGCTAAGTCAATGTGTGCATATAGCATCTATATAAATTACTTTTCTTTTAGCTTCTCCGATAATTAAATGCACAAGTTGATTACAGCTCGGAAATGTTCCCGAAAAAGTTGATCCGAACAACGCGATATTAAAATTGACAATGAACACGTACCAACAGCAAAGCATTGCGTGTGGAAACTTCCGTCATTGCATTGCCAAAGATGCTTGTCAAACCCAGAACCTCCACATCAGGACTTTGAAAAGCCATCAAAATGGCCATGCTATCATCTGCAGAATCACAAAAATGCCAGTCCTATTTTAACTAGGAAACAAGTAAATAATAAAAAAAAACACCGTTCAAATACCAATGAAAATTCACCATCCAGATACCAACACAAGGATCTCAAACACCGAATCCCACCAAAACTATCTCAAATCCAAAACACAGCAAATTAAAACTCAAATTTCACATAATTTTTTACGTGTTAATGAAGGAAAGTGCAGAAACATCAGGCTGGGGTTTTCTCAAGCGGTGACGGAGTTTTTTTAGGGAAGAAAATGAATAAATAACGAAACTATTAAAAGCAGAGTTGCGAGACGTGTGAAAAGTGAAAAACTAACCGATCCCAGGGTCGGTATCGATAATAAGCTTCTCGGCGTTTCCGAGAACGCCGTTGACGGCACCGTTAGGGCTGTTCACCTGCGAGGCCATGATCTGATCGGAGAAGAGCTAGGGCTTGAACGAATTACCGGCGACGAAGAGGAATAGGAAAAGTGGAGAGACGTAGGAATTTATATATGTACGTATGAGAATATACGTATGTGTGTATGTATGTATGTAGATACTGGAGGGAGCATACACACATACACACGAGGGGAAAATGCAGGAAGAGGATTAGGAAGATGAAGAAGCTGAAGCGAAGGTTTGAAGGGTGAATAAAAGAGATAGATTCAGGATTATAATATATAATGCCTTGGCTGGCTTCGAGTGCAACCAAGCTTTTCACCCCCTATGTAATTCTCCAATCAAATCCTGCCACGTATCATCCAAATCGCATTTTTTAGAATCCTTTTTCGCATCCTCAGACACAACTTCCAACGCTTAAAGCTACCAATCATACAAAATTTAATACTCATAATAATTTTTTTTCCTTAAAAACATTACACCTTTAAATAAACTTTTTTTTTTCTCATTTACTATTAATTTTTTTTCCTCTTACATATGCTATTTTTTTAAGTTAGGGTTAAGACAAATGTTCAATGATTTATCTCATTTAAAATGCATGTGTGTTTATCGGGGTGACATAATTTCAACATTATATTTAAAAGAAATAACTTATGAATATAACCTTAATACATTTATGTGGTTTACACATGGAGTCCTGTTAAAACTGATGTTATTTGAAAAAGTTATGAACTTTTCGGGTCCTTTTTTATTCTCTTTAAATGCTTTATTCTCCTTAGAGTAGAGTACACCTGGAATAATTTTTAAAAGGTTGATTTGCATGCCATGTACTTATAATGATATGATTCTATTTTCAACCTTTTCTTTAAATAACATAAATTAATATTAATAACTGAAATGATTGAATAAGTGTTAAATTAATTATAAAATTTAACCTTTAAAAATTTATTTAATTTTTAAATTATTTATTAAATAATTTGTTTATTTAAGATAAGTTAGTCATTTATAAATTGTGTAAATTATAGTTTGTTTGAATTATTAAGTGTGAAATAATTTAAAAAATGTAAATATGTTTATGGTAAATATTAACATTATAATTAGAGTAATGTTGATAATTGTAATAGTTCATAAATTAAGCTTGATGATTAGAATTTGAAGAAGATAAATTTGATGTCATTGAATTAAAATTAAGTTATAAAATTGGAAAATTTAAACAGAATGAAAAGACAGCATTAACATTAATAATTAAGACATTATTACATTATTTTAAATGTCGATACTTTCGAGAGAGTGAAAAAAAAACTTACATTTCTTGCAGCCTCGTGTAAGCCTTTTTTCTTCTAAGTGTATCTTTAATAAATACTTGTATTGATTGTTGTTGTGAACAATAAATAATGTTTAATACAAATATTTACAGTGTTGTGTTTTATTATATTGATATAACATTTGGCTAACATATGAAATGGAGCTCATAAGAGAATATCATAACTTCCATAAATATATATATATATATATATTTATTTATTTATTTGTATTAAACATAGAAATATGAGAATTTTGGTTCCTTTCAACCAATTCCATAACATGCACAGTTTAGAAAATAATCCAGCTGATATGTTATTTAGGTAAATAATAAATTAATTTATGTTGTATAATAAAAATCATGATCGTCCTCTACAAATTAATAAAGAAGAATATATTTTATAATTCATATTGATTTTACAATTTATTTAAAATGGCCATTAAGTTAATTTTAATATTTTTAAAAGGGTACCTGATAAAATAGTTCTTTTATTGTCTAAATAAAATGAATTTTGTATTTTTTCTATTTTAATTTAGTTTCTTATGTTTATATTCGAAATATTTTGTTTTTTGTCTTTATAAATTTATTCTATTTAATATTGAGTTTCAATGGCGCTTTATATATGTCATGACAACACAAAGTATGTTTAAGAGAAAAACAATACCGATTTATAAATTTATTGCGATAATCAAAACTTAAACGTAATGAACTATATAGAAATCAAATTTCTTAGACATATAAATAAAAAATAAAACAAATTATGGATATAAAAATATTTTACTTTATCATCCTTATGTAGAAATGTCCAAGAAAACCATCAATTATATTATTTTATTAAGAATCAAGTTTAACTTCTTTCGAAAAAGCTTTTACACAACTCACGTGTCAGAAAATTCCAATTAAAATTAACCTCTGTTTTATAACTTTATAAAGACTAATCTTTGTCAGAAAAATCAACTTTTTAATGTTGTGTTTTCAAACACGGAAATCATTATTTTAATTTGAATTTTCGTCATTTTCAACCTTTTTTCTTTTTAAAAGATAATATAACTGTCTAGAGAATGTTTTGTCCTCAAATCCAACCAAACAACACGAAAGGAACAGAAAGTGAGGTTTATGATGAACTTATTTATTAATCATAATTACTTACAAATTAAAACAACAAACACAACATTACCACGTTCCATTTTTAAGGTTAACTTATGTATTATATTCTAAAAATATTTTTTTTAAAAGTAGTTTAATTTCATATGAAACTAATAATATTTCATTCTCAGAAATTATTTTCCATGTCAAGAAAATAACATAATATTACATTATTTAGTTGGATTATTTTATAATATAAATAATATAAAGTGTAAGATTGAATTAGAATTAAAATTTATAATTAAAATATTATATTTTATTAAAAAAATACAAAATTATTGAAAAAAAAATATCCATTTTTAGAATCTTAATATGTGTTCTATAATATCTTACCAGATCTCATGTTTTATACTATCTGTTAAATTTTATTATTTTATAAATTTGTTGACCTTTTAAATAATCTGTATTTAAATTCCCTAAATTGTTTAAACAAAAAATAATTTGAGAATTTTATATACAAACGAAAAAAAAAAGAATAAAAATGTAATGAAAAGAAGCCATCCCATTACCATTTTAAGGAGTCAATAACTTTTTAACTCTTTCGAATTAAAAAATAATCGTTTTTTTTTGTCTGATATTATACCAGCTAAGGATGACATGGAGGATAAGACTACGAACCAACGTGTGATCCTTCCTTGTTATGAAATTTAAGATATATTTTTTGAAATGAAAGATATATTAATAGGGTTCTCATGCCACCACGTTTATGTTACAATTCTACGATATAATAGAAAATTCATGCTCATATTACAATATATTATAATTATAACTTTTTAACATTTATAATTAATGCGTACTAATAATATATCAAAGAGTTAATTATTACTTATAAAAGCCTCACGTGACCAACGTGTGACCTAACTGATGCAATTTTAAGTCACGAATGATTGTTTTAACTATTTTTTTTCATAAATTACACTATTATGATAAAAAAAAAACCTTTAAACATCTTTATATAGTTCCATATTTCCACAACAATTGTTGCGGCTGCAAATTTCCACATGCTGCCAGGCTTATAACCAGTATGCACCAAAATGCCACTGCATAATTCCAAATAAATTGCTGTATATTTCCAATATTATAGCATGTATTGACATTAAGCATTTAAGGTGGGAGTATCCCTTAGAAAATTATGTAACTTAATTAAATAATGTGAAGTAGATTTTTAGTTTTGTGGTTAAGTACGATTTAATAATATAAAATTTTTTAAAGTTAATGTGGAAGGTTATATGCATCTTTTAAAAATGATAAAAATATAATTTTATGGAGATTGAGAAATACTAAGAAGATAGAGTTTTGTCTTTTCTTTAGGATTTCATTTCCTTCTCCAAGACTAGAAAAATAATACGTATTATAGGGAGAGTTACTCCGTTCTTTCTTCTAACGAGTAATTAAAGTAAGTTGTGCGTTTTCTTGTTATTATTTCATCTTTCTTTCTTTCTTTAAATATTGAGCTGATTTGGTTGTAAGCGGTTTCTACAAGTAAACTTCCTTTGAGCGGAAAAATCAGGTTGTTCATTGTCAAGAAAGAATATAATAAAAAAAATTTGCAAAAGATAAATTGAAAAAAGAATATTGAAGAAACTACTCATATTGGTAAATGTCAATTTTTGTTATAATTGAATGTATAATTATGCATGCTTGGTAATACTTTCAACTACTCCAAGTCTTGAATAAAATTTTGTAACCCATTAAATTGAAGTGTGACCTCAGCATGTTACAAATTAAGCTTCTATGGTGGATACAACAATGATGGATTGTTTTACACTTTTCCATGAAATCACTCGCTAAAAGATACATATAACTAAATGTAGACTTACTTGATTTAACACAAACAACAAAAACTGAATTTGTATATCCAATCACCTTAGGATAATTAGATCTCCTATAAGTAAGCATGTGGTTATTTGTCCATTGTAAGTATCTCAAGACTTTCTTTGAACCTCCATCAAACTTCCAATAATAACAAATTCGTAAGATATATTTTCCATCTGTTTTCATTCCAAATAGTTATTTAGTAATGCATAAGACTAAATTTATCTCCTTTCTATATTGAAGTTAAAAATGTAAAATCATTTTTCCATTCTATTTTTTCTAAAACTTTATTAATATATGTTTTTTTACAATCCTAATAATTCTTGTGATCTATAACATAATATTTATATTTCTATCACAAATAAAAAAAAAACTAGGTTATCATAAATTTGAACCGTAGACATTAAACTTTGTCTGAATTTGTTTAGCGAAGCAAATGGGGTTGTCTTTTATAGTTGTGGAATCAATGATATTTCAAAAAAGATTTAGTTTTACACGTGTGCATTATCTATTCTCGATAAACTTATATGTCAATTATTTAACCTTTTGCTTAGTATTGATTAAGCTTTTCTGAGTCGTCACTGATGTTGTTTTGGGTTTGCCAGTGTTTAAGCATATATGGTTATTAAGAAGTTAAACATTTTTCTGTCTCTCAATTTTTTATGATGTTGGCTGGTCATAGAGTAAGGCACTTAGCTTATTAAGTGTTACTCGATTTGCTTCTGTTAGGTGATTAATCATTTTATTAACTTTCTATGGTTACTATATATTTTGCCTTTCTTAGATGGAAATAATAATGTTATCTGCTATTGTATTTGCTTGACGTGGGTACGATAATTTTTTTTATAATAAAACTAATGAATACGCTATTTTCATAATATTCTATTGATGTAATTACATTTTTTATCAATTGTATTTTCTTTATATTTTTCATTACCTTTTAACTTGCTAATGAGAGTTAAAAAGAAAAAAAATAGTAAAAAACACTATTAAATAAGTGGTATTGTAAGTTCATTTCAACCTTATAAAAACATTAAACCTATTTAGCTGACCACAATAATTCCTCTAAGAGAATATTTAGCCGACCACAATAATTAAGAAATGTATGAAACACATGGAGGCATGCAGCGTGCCCTAAACCTACACAACAACACTTGTCTTTTGCATTATCAACTTAAATCCATTTCAACATGTGCAACCACATGACATATTTATCTTATTTGTACTTCTTTATTCGTGTAATCGTGAAAGCATCAACTATTTAATTTACAAAAGTTTACTAAGTAGACCGACATCACCAACTGATTAATGATTAGTATTTCTTAATTTTTTTATTAGTCCATTAATAAGAATGAACCTACAATAATTATATAAATTAGTATAAGTTCTAAAGAATTAGATATGTAATAATTTTAAATTATGAATGTCTGATTTAAGCGTCTCGGAGTACTTTTTTGTAGGTACTATTTAAGTTCAAAGCAAATGAGAAAGAGAAATTGAAGAACGAGTAAAACTTAAGCTCCGAAGAAATAAGACGAAAAAAATTTGTTTCCATCGTTCTTTTAATTTCAACTTCATTCCAAAATATATTAATTATATTAAAACTACTTATTTAAACTGATTAAGTAATATTTTTATAGTTAATTGACCTGTATAATATATTGTATAATATATTAGTTTGTATTAAAGTGAGTGTAGTATAATACTACATCATCTGCCAGAACAAGAGATGTAATAATATCTACATATAACATTAGCTACATCTACACCTGTCGCACTCTTGAAGAAGCCACCACAAAACATTCACCTGAACCCACTACACGCACCTCCACCAGCCCCTTTCTCTGCGAGCCCCTCCATGAATCCTTTGCCCACTTTCTGCGTTGCCATTATAGCATCCACCAGTGGCATGATTTTTTTTATTTATTTAAAAAAATATTTACACTTCATTAATTTTAAAATTTGAATTTTAAAAATAAAAATTATTTTTTTAGATTTTGGAAGATAAAAAAGAAATAATTGTTTTAGAAAAGTTATTTTATAATATTTTTTATTTCAAAAATTATTTTTAAAACTTATTTTTATGTTATGGAAATTAAATTTTGAAATTTATGAGGAGGTAGAGAAAGAAATTTGATAGTGGTGTTGTATACTAATAAAAAATATAAATTTGTTTTCTCTAATTTTTGTTTTTTATATATATTATAAATAATTTATTTTTTTTAATTTTAATAAAAAAATTATTTTTTATAAAAGCTATCACTTATACAACGTTCAAGTAATTAGCGACATATATATGTCGTTCAAGTAATTAAAAACATTTAAAAATTATAAATGTTATTAAATTTAAATTTTTACTCGTTCCCAAATTATATATTTATATTGTTTTATTATGGATTTGTTATTTGGGGCCTTGTCCATATCTAATATTTCTTTTGACATTACTATTAGACTTATTTATTGATCTAATTTATAATTAAGGCTTGCAAGGTAGACTTTCAATATCAGAATTTGAAATCTTGGTGAACCAACTGTTCTGTTTAGATGATAGACCGAAATGTCTTGGCTGGTATCTCAGTCAACTTAATTCTAAATACTTGAAATGTTGACCGATTCAATAATTATAATTTAATACTTATAATATTAATTATAACTTTGAATTACATTTAGTATTTACGTTATTTTTATTACAAATAAAATAGTTTAAGCTTTAAAATTACATAATTTAAAAAAAAAACACCACGAAAAATTTGGAAATTAACTTAACTTGAAAATATCAAAATATTAGATAGAAAACTGCAAAAAAAGACTATTATAATATTATTATTTTTTGTAGTATATAAAAATCCCTATAGGATCCAATGCACATTGCGAATTGGGGAGACTTAAAACTGAAGAAAAAAAATATTTTTCTATAAGATTTTTTTGTTTTTTTAATATTAAGTACCCAGTTCATATAGTTAGAGGGTGGATTGTGATTCATCTTTGTACTTTAAAAACATAATTTTGGAAGAATTATTATCCCTACTTAAATCAATTATGATCAATAACTAAGAAAGAGTTTTTTTATGTTGTATTCAAGTGGAACATAAGATATATAACCTCAATTTTAGAAACTAACCGATGTAGTGTGTTTACTTGTTAAATTTATTGAGATCCTATATAAACACTTTCTACTCTTTTTTGTCTCAGCTGTGTTTATAATATTCTATGTAAAAGTTTCAAAAATAATAAATGTAAAAACAAAAATTAGTAATGAAAATAATTAAAAGAGAGTATTATTATTACAGTACAAAGTATATTATATATACATATACATATAAAGTTATGTTGTTTTACGCACCAACATAAATATTGATTCCAAATGTTAAAACGTATAGTCATCAAATTCAAAATGAAATTTAGTAATTGTTGAAATGATTTATTTTGCAACGAAAGATTGAGTACATCCAATGAAAGATTGAGTAAATTCGAAGGCTCAATTCACTATCTATCACCATTTACACTTTTATTTTTCTATCTAATACTCTTTTGTTTTTATTTCCCTATTTAACATCCTTTTTTTTATTTCCCTATCTAACACTATTTTATTTTTTATTTCCCTATCTAGCACCATTTCAAAAATAAATAAAAATAATAATATATTAATTTTTTTTTATATAATTTTAATTTTGAATATATTAAAAAATAAGTATTTTTAATGTTTAAAATAGTTAGAAATATAATTCATGAATAAATAAATGAATTTTTACAAAATAAAAATAAAAAAGTAATAAATTAAAAATGTTTAGTTTAATTTTTTTTTAAGAATGAAAAAAATAAAAAATTAAACTCTACAACAACATAAAAGTTGAATCTATAAACATAGATTAATATTTATTTTTATTATTATTTATGATGTAATCATGTTAATTTCAAGTAAAAAATACATGACATAATTATAAAAAAATCAAAGTCAATTAATATTAATTAATATTGAACGCACAAATAATATTGAAGTGTTTATCTACCTAAATGCAAAATCCTAAAAAAAACTAAGGCAATTGCTACACTTAATGCTTAAAAATGAAAAGAAGAAAAATGTAAAAATAAATAAATATAGAAAATAAAAACAACAACATTGCAACAGATCTTTCGTGTTACTAAAAACTATTTGATGGAACTAAAAAATGAAGAATATTGATCTGCATACACTGGTCAAATACTATGCCCAAGTCCTGACATGAAAATAACCTAAGTCAAGTCGAATAAGGACTAATATGAACATAAGAGAACAACATGATCGAACAAAAAAATGTTCATATTGTCAAACACCAGGACACACAAAAAAAAATGTCCCAACATTATTGGATTGTGCACTTCTCGTCATTAATTATGTTATGTTTCATTTCGCACACACTATTTAATGTACCATTGAAAAAAATATTAAATGAATGATCGTATTTAATTTATTTTTCTTTTTATGATCAACATCTACTTATTTAGTATCTTTTTATATCTCTTATCTTTATCTTGTTTGGATTTTTATTTATTTTTATATCTTGTATATTTATCTTATTTTGTTTTGCCTTTATTTTATATCTTATATGTTTTTAGTTATTATTTTTTCCTACCATTGTTTATTTATTTTTGTTTTTTGTTTTTATTTTATTGTTGTTGTTTTTATTTTCTATACTTATTTATTTTTGAATTTTTTTCTTTTAATTTTTAAGCATTAAGTGTAGCATTTGCATTAGTTTTTTTTTTAGGATTTTGCATTTAGGGTAGACACTTCAATATTATTTATGTGTTCACTATTAATTAATACTAACTGACTTTGGTTTTTTATAATTATGTCCTGTATTTTTTACTTCAAATTAACATAATTACATCATGAATAATAATAAAAATAAATACTAATTTATGTTTATAGATTCAACTTTTATGTTGTTGTAAGGTTTAATTTCTTATTTTCTTTATTCTTAAAAAAATAATTTTAAACTAAACATTTTTTATTTTTATTTTGTAAAAACTCATTTCTTTATTCATTAATTATATTTCTAACTATTTTAAACATTAAAAATACTTATTTTTTAATGCATTCAAAATTAAAATTATCAAAAAAATTATAATTTATTATTTTATTTATTTATTTTTGAAATGGTGTTAGATAGGGAAATAAAAAATAAAATGGTGTTAGATAGGGAAATAAAAACAAAAGGGTGCTAGATAGAGAAATAAAAGCAAAAGGGTGTTAGTTAGGGAAATAAAAGTGTAAATGATGCTAGATAGGGAATTTACCCTACATTTCATAGAAAAAAAAAAGAAAAAAAATGAATAAATAGATAAAAAAATGTAAAATGGGCAGAAATGAGAAATAAACTTAAAAAGTAAAAGTGTTATTCTCATTCAACCTCGCAACCAAAATAAATAATTAAAGATACTAAATACTTCTATTCTTAAACAATTAAACAGGTCTTTATAATTTATATTTAATAAAAGTAAAAAATATATATAACGTTATAAATTATATTTACATATATTTAGTTTTTAAAAACCAAATGATTTCATTATCTATACTAGCGGCTTATTTTTTCATTTATATATATATATATATATTTATGTTTAATATTAAAATTTAAATAAATAATATTATTATTTGCACATTTATCTTAACAATATAAATTTATAGTATATTATAAATAAAAAAATGACATTATCATTATTATGTAAAATTATTATACTTTGTGTGAATTGGCTTAACCAATGCAAGTAATTGATCATCATTATAAGTGTTTTATTCTTTACAAATTTTATTTCCTAAGAATGTCACACACATTAACCACTTTTGCAATTCAAAACCGTTCATCTTCTCCATTATTTCCACTAATATTTTTCTTTCTCTCAAATTTGAAGATACATTACTCTTTCTATGCAACTGTTTGAAAAGTAACCACTTTTTCAATTCAAAACCGTCTCCAACGTCTATTTCAATTTAAAATTGTTCCTCCGCATATATTACATATTTTAGAGAAAATAAGAAATGACAACAATGTCCATAATATAATCAAATATTTATATAAGGATAAAATAGGAAAAAAAATTAAGAGCGGTTAAAGAGGAGAATCCCCTTTATATATAGGTGTAGAAGTATATATATATATATATATATATATATATATATATATTTAATTAAATATGTTTAAAATAATTAAATAATTATATTTTTTTATCACAATAAATCAAATGTAATATTATTTTAGTAATGTGATTCTTAATGAGTAAAGAAATTGAAGTTATTAATTTATAAAATAAACTAAACATCTCTATTGGAAAAAATAAAATAAAATGTATACATTAAAGAAATAGGAAAAACAAAATAAGGTAAATAAAAGAGATGAAATATGAAGAAAATTAGCAATACACATTTAAGAATCTAAAAATTAGAGTTTTTGAAGCATTGAGGAGACGGAATACATGGTGAAGTGGCTGTGATGAAATGTGAAGAGGAACAGTTTCAGAATCTCAAAATTAGAATTTTGAGGAGACGGGAGGCATAGTGGCAGCCAAGGAAGACTATGTGCGCTTGCATTTAGATGTTGGAAGGGTCAACAATGAAGGCATTTGCTCACGCTGAGCATCACAGCTTAGAACTTCTCGATTTCTTCTTCTCTATCTCCTTCTTCCTCTTGTGCTTGAGAAATATGAAAGAAAACGCACCAAAATTGAATTTGTTGAAAGAATACCAAAATTGAATTTGCGCGCACTTGGGACTCTGAAGAAAGAACAAATAGCATCAGACAATAGTTTTTAAGATGTTTTTATATTCTTCCTCTCTCATAGTTTTCTTATATATAATTTTTTTTTGCCTAGAAAAAGTAACCGTGCATAAACCGACATTTCACCCCTCTCTTCACTCTTCTCTAATAAAACGTATTAATCTCTTCACTCTCCTGGCCATTAAGTAAGAACAAATAAAATAAAATTTTAAAATTAAAAAACGCTTATTTAATAAAGAAGAATATTAGTTTTAAAACAGAAAAGTAACCAATTTCTCCACACACCCATGAGAACAAATAAAATAAAATTTTAAAATTAAAAAACGCTTATTTAATAAAGAAGAATATTAGTTTAAAACAGAAAAGTAACTCATTAAGTGAGAACAAAAATAAATTAAAGTACCAAACTCTCCACTTTCCTGTTAGTTAAGTAGTGAAAACAAATAAAAAAATTAAAAAACTGTTTTATTAACTTCTAAAATTATAAAATGTCCAAATAACCAAAATAAATTGATAAAACAAAATATTAAGTAAGGATAAAATAGGAAAACAATTTAGAGCAGTTAAAGTGGAAAATCCAAAATGTCTAAATAACCAAAATAAATTGATAAAACAAAATATTAAGCAAGGATAAAGTAAGAAAACAATTTAGAGCAGTTAAAGTGGGGAATCCCCTTTATATATAAGTATAGATATACGTTGAATAAAAGTTTGGTTTAAATATTTCTTTTAATTATATAAAGGGTTTAATGGAAGATCCAATAACTCATAGATAAACCTTTTAATTAAAAAAAAATTATCATACTTTTTTATAACTTACACTATAAAAAAATGGTTTTAACATAAGTTTATTTTATATTATTTAGAGTTAAAATCTTTATTAAGTTATTTATCCAGAATTGTAGTTTTTTTGGCTAAATCATTCATGGGGAACGTGTTCCCCAAGATTTGTTAAACCTCAAGAAAATCCTCCTTTCAGAACTCCTGTTAAATATCATGGGTTTAAGAACTTGTGTAAAAAACTATGGCTTTCAAAATCTCTGTAAAATACAATGGATTTAAAAACATCCGATAAATTTCATGGGTTTAAAAACCTCAATAAAATACTATGAGTTTCAAAATTTTTGTAAAATTACTTGTCGTTTTAAATAACCTTCAAACTCATTTTTCACTATCTCTAATGATCCTCTTGACTTCTCCCTTCCACCGCATACACACTGTTTCTAAAGAATTATTTTCTTGTAACTTTCGTTGTACAAACTAAAATCCCCTATTAATGTTAATTTTTAAAATTTTTAAATATAATTAAGAATATGAAATATGTAAAACATATTTTTGTATATAGTTATAGGTTATTTAAGGCTAATTAATAATGTGATGTGAATAGATATGAGGTATAACAGATTAAATTATTCATTTTATATCTCTAATCTAAATTAAAAACGTATTTACAAGTTTTACATAACAATACATATGGGCAATTTAAAAGTTTACTTATCAATATTTCAATATTATTAAAATTAATAAATTTAAATAGAAGACTTGGTTTTAAATAATTTCCACATACATTTAATACAATAATAGTTATACGTTGCTATCTGCTTACATATTAAAAATATATATGTTTCTAAAACATGTCTCTATAAAAATTTATTAATGTTCTCTCTCTCTATATATATACAAATTTAAATAATGCAGGCAGGCCTAATCTTTAATTTATTAATTGTGATCTTTATTTTGTTTCAGATTATGAGAAAAGTGAGAGAACTATTTTTTTTTCATATTCATATTTTACACTTTGTGACGACTTTTTATTGACATATTTTAAAAAACAGAACATTTGAAAAAAAATAAAAATTTATTTCTAGAGATTAGAAATATGTTTAACAAAAATCATTAAATAAAAATAAATTTTAAAAATAAACAATAATTAGTTATTATATTAACAAAATTATATACCATTTTAGAAAATATATTTTTTTATCTAAATTAGTTTCTATTAGTGATAAATAATTTTTAAATTGGTATCTAATTAGATAACAAAGTTTTAGATAACAACTTTAGTATTTAAATAATTGGTAGATAAAACTTTGATAATTAATTAGATATCAATTGATCTAATTTAGATATAAAAAAAATAGTTTCTAAAAATAGTATATAATTTTGTCAATACAAAAATTAATTACTTTTTGTCTATAGAATTAATTTTTATTTAATAATATTTTTTTTTTTAGATTTTGGATGGTATCCAATTATTTCTTCATCCATAAATCATGATATCAATCACTAGTTAAGCTAAATTTCCAGTACATGAGACATTTTTTTTTTGAATTTAGAAATTGAATCAAGAAATATTTTCATAATATAAAGTATTGCTAAAAAAACATTCAAATCCATTTTTCTCCTAAGAAATTGTGTTTTTTTATAATAAAAAAGTGAGATAAATTAAAGTTATTGAATTAATGCTTAAGTTTTTTATTTATTTAAGAATATGTGTAAGTGTTATATGTACTTTAGGAGGTTTATTGTAGATATATTTGGATGTTTAACTTTAGGAGTGAGGTTGAAAATAAATAAAAAAACAAAGTGTTTTAGACTTGTTTCGGCTTTCGTTTTGGGTTTAATATGAAAATAAATACAATTGAGAGTTAACTTGCTAAACACGGGGTGTAAATAGAATTTACAAAACTTCATATATCTCAGAGAAAATACTTATTAGTCTTCCATTTTAATAGAATTTTTTGAATTTTTAAGTTAAGTAAATGTTTTTTTTTAGAATTTGATGTTTTTTAATAAAGTTGCATTTGATCTTTTTAAATATTTAAATATGATTAAATAAATGAAAATTTGTATAAATTGTTATTTTTTAACTGGTTTCACATAATCATTTATGTTTTATGAATTATTTTTGAATTTTAAGGTAATATAATAATGTAAGAGGAGATAATATATTATATAAAAACTATGTTGATTATTATAGACTTATTTTATTTAAAGAACTTTGATATTTATAGTTTAATTTGTTGTAATAGAATTATGGTTATATTTTACCCATTTTTCTTCATACTGAACATTTTTATAACTTAACTTGTGGTTTAAAAAATAATCGAATCTTATAACTCGTAATAGTTTATCTTATCGCATGAACAAATAATGTTGATTATTTTTGTTGAATGTTGAAGAGAACAATAACGTAACAGATGCAGAATCTCTAGAGTTTAAATTCTACATTTTTGTGTCCATCAAAAGTTCTAAAGTGTTTATGTGATGAGTTGGATGAGGTAGATGTGATGTTTACAGATTTTGACATAAAAGAGTGTAATTGAGGGGTAGGATTGACAGGTTCTAGATTTTAGCATATGAGAGGGATATATACTTGATGTTATAAGTATTTATAAAAAGGATGTTTGATGAAAAAAATTGTTGTTATTAATTTTGAGATTCATCTTAAAAGTATATCTATAGCAAAAATTTATATAACTAATTTGTAAAGAAAATTAATTATCTAAGAAAGTAAATTATCCGTGGAGTGTGAATGCAGAGAATATCTATATTTTTTTTATTGAAAAATGAATTTGGCACGTTGGTTAAGAAGGTATGAGATAAGCTTATTATTTTATTATTTATTTTAAAATAGATAATCTGAGTCTAACTATAACTAAGTCTAACGCATTCTTCTCACCAAACACGCCTCCACTTAATATCCCTGGTTTTTAATTTTTTGAAGGGCGTTTTCATTATTAATCCATTTAACAACTATTTAATTAGCGACCTAATTTATATTTATGGTCTGAACATTGTGAGTTATTTTTTAGTATTTGTCTCTAAATATATGGCGAGGTTCGTTGAACTTGATGTGCCGGTTGCCTTCTTCTCCACCACAACACTGCCGTCAAAGCCAGGCTGTCTGTTTTTCATTCTCACGTTAGATAAAAGAAAATTATCAGAAATCTAATTAACCATAATGCATAATTTTCTCCTCCCAAATCTCCACGACATAACTTCCTTCACTTCCATTAATTAATAATAATCAATAACTAATATCCTTTTCCAAGGAGCACTTCAAAATGATTAACACCAATTTGTCTCCTTTCGCGGTGCCTTCCTCTTTTTCTTTCTTTAATATCCTTTCACAGTTCCGACTCTGTTAATCATTCTCCGTTAAGATTCTTTCATCTTTTCTCTTTCCTCTTTTCTCTACCCACTTTCGTTCTTATCTTCTTCTTCTTATTTTTTTCTTCTTCTTCTTCTTTTTCTTCCCCAACCCACGATCATTCCCTATAAATCAGGTACTAACTCTCTCTCCTTCTTCTCCCATATCAATACCCCTTTATTTTTCAATCTTCTTTTCAACAATTTAAATTAAAAGAATTATTTTCTTGTAACCTTCGTTGTACAAACTAAAATCCCCTATTTTCGGCACTCCCCTGTTCAATTTCCAATCTGTGATTTCTCTATTTATACGTAATAATTCCCAACGCCTGATTCATCACTTTTTCAATTATTCCTCCAATTTTCGCCGAATCATCATCAATCCCACCATTCAAATATTCTGCATCGTTGTAGATTTTTTTTCTCACAGATCCAGACATGGCGGAAGAACACCGGTGCCAAGCTCCCGAGGGTCACAGACTCTGCGCCAACAACTGCGGCTTCTTCGGTAGCCCCGCCACCATGAATCTCTGTTCCAAATGCTACAGAGACATCCGGCTCAAGGAAGAAGAACAAGCCAAAACCAAATCCACCATCGAAACCGCCCTGTCTTCATCCTCCGCCGCAGCAACAGCAACCGTCGCCTCCACCGCTGTGGTTTCCTTGCCTGCGCCGGTTGAATCCCTCCCTCAACCGGCGGTGGTGACCGCGCCGGACGCGTGCGCACCGCTTCAGGCGAACCGGTGCGGCGCGTGTCGGAAGCGCGTGGGGTTGACCGGGTTCAAGTGCAGGTGTGGAACGACGTTCTGTGGGAGCCACAGGTACCCCGAGAAACACGCGTGTGGGTTCGATTTCAAGGCGGTGGGGAGAGAGGAGATAGCTCGGGCGAATCCGGTGATCAAAGGCGAGAAGCTACGGAGGATTTAATCTGCGGCGTTGATTGGACGATTTGATTTGATTTGATTTGAGTGAGTTGATGCGGAGCGTCCGTGGTGGACCTGTGATAGTAGGAATGGATGGAGCGTGTGTAAAAAAATCTATCTATTATTATGACGACACTGGAAGGGTTGAATAAGTCATGTTTTGGTGGCTTTGCTTTGTGTTCATTAAAAATGGTAATGCTTAGGTCCACCCACGTTCGGAATTTGAGGGACCCTTTTCAAATTCAAATGTAAAAAGCTAGTAGCACTCTAGTTTCATATTTTTCTGTGCCAAATTATCCTCTGCATTGTATTCCATTTTCTGCTATTGCACTCTCCACCCACTCCAATATAATTTTTAAAACTCACCATCATAAATAATTTTCTAAATTTTTCATTTATAAAATACGCTAGTTTAGGGAAACATGTTAAACACAATCAATTCTTACACTGCGTGAGTTATTCTATTAATATGTTAGCAAAATAGAAAACAGTATCCTCGGTTGTTATTCGGGACCATTGCTCTAATTCAGTTCTACCCAAACAAACACTTTTTCTTATTCAAATAATAAATATTGGTACAGATGGGGTTCATGTGGCGTATATTTGAATCGTGCATTAAGTTTAAACACGATATTATAACTGCATTGAGCTTCTCACATCATATATCAAAGAGACTTAGTCACATGTTATATTAGAAAAAGTAATATAAAACCATCAAGAATTTATACTACGCGTTTCCAAACTATCATTTTCCTTAGAAAAATTACCTCTTCAACTACGATTTTATAGCTCTTCGTTGGGAGCATCTTGTTGATTCCAACATGCTTTGGAACTGCTTAAAGTCTCTATCCAAACTTCATCAGCTACAACTGCATCAGTGTCGTTGTTTCGGTGCCACGACCAATGTGCATGTGTTTCATTTAGTATTCTCAACCTTCCATGTCCGAAGCTTGGTTCTCGATACAACGAGAGCGGACTTGGAGGGTTCTTAAACCTAGTATCAACAATAAACATACATTAAAACGTAAGTATTGAAAATTATTAATAAAACGTAAGTATTAAAGTATCTCACATTAACGCAAGTCCCTCTCGATTTCCTCCATCTCCAATGGTCACGTACATGGGTCCACATGAGTCAATCTTATTATCGTAAATTCGAGTCTGCAATGGATTTAACTAGTTAGTAAAAACAAAACAAAATAAATACTGAGTTTTATTACAAGTTAAAAAAAATGGAAGTGTGACGTACGAAGCGTTCATATGCATGAACATGACCAGCAAAAACCAAGTCAACACGGGCCTTATAAAGCAACCCTTCCATGGATTGTCTCATGGATTCTCCTTCACCTTGGTGTGCCTCATTTGTGTTATACCAAGGTGCATGCAACACCACAATGACCCAAGGTGTCTTGACCCTGTCAATGTTGGCGAGATCAGATTGAAGCCATGTGTATTGCTGTGATTGGGAGTGAAAGTCGGTGTAGGAAGCTAGCATGATGACATGGGTAGCGACAAGCTGAAAGGAGTAATAGAGGTTTGAGGTGGAAGCACTTTGTTGGAAGGGCATAGGCCAACGAGCATTGTAGGGTTGGAAGGGTTGTGGGTAAATAATGGGGAAAATCTCAATCTCGTGGTTGCCTTCAGTAACCATCCATGGCCTTTTACTAGCATAGGGTTCCACTAAACGACCGAAGGAGTCCCACAGAGGTTGTTGGGAGTCTGCATAGGATAGATCTCCTGGTAACAATGCCACGTCGTACTCCCTACTTTCAACATGTTTCAAGGTTGATGCTGTCCATTCAGTTTGTCCCAAGTCCCCTACATACATACAATCATACACATATTTATGGAAAACATTATTCATAGACACATCTCTTGGTTGCACATGGTACAAATGGTAAAACAACAAATATAAGTGATTCATATGATTCATGATTCATGTTGTTTTTATGATAAAAACAACAGAGAAGTGTAAGAAAAAAGGAGCTAGGGCAACTGCACTACTAGTTCTTAAATAATTAATGCTCTACTTTTTGTTAACAATGGATTCTATTAAGACACATCTCATTAGAAACTAGTCCTACATTTGAAGCTAAAAACCATCACTTGCTTATCTAATCTCTAATGCTTAAAAAACATTATATGATAAAAAGCTCTGTTTAGGAGGTGGTGGGTTGTTTAGCTTTTTTTTAGCATTTTATGTTATGAACATTTTAATAATTTGTAGTGGCATAATCAATGAGATGTACTTTGGCATAATCAATGAGATGTAACTTTCTGTGGCACCCTCTAATAATCACTTCAACAGTACATTTAAAGGCAAGATTTTTTTTGTGTGTGTTTGGTTAACAGCAAGATAATTCGATTCATTCTGAAATGTAAAATTACATTCTAAAATATTCATTTAGGAACGAAATTACTAATCTAAGAAAATTAATTGAAAAGCAAACAAGTATGAACCATGAAAAGTATTATAATTTTTTTTGTGTTATTAAATGCTTTTGAAATACTAAATGAAAAGCAAGTATGGAATAGAGTCTGGGTGGAGCACTGCATGCAGCTTTTGAAAGAATACATACTGCAATTAGCATGCTTGATGGCAGGAATAGAATTACTGAGTATAAGAATCCTATTCTTTACAAGGATGATGAAAAGTTGAAGGCCTTGAATGGGATGAAAAATGCGAAATATGTTACTGATACAAGACCAAAATCTTTGAGAATCTAACAAGAACCACCACAAATAGGGTGCCGCGGGTGATTGAAGAGAGCAGAGAGAGAAAGGTGAAAAGTGTTTAGGGCTTTTTATTTTAAATTTTTTACTGAAGGAAAAAACAGTATTTTCCAATTTGTTATGGGATACCTAAAGAACACATGGGGGGTGCAGGAAGAAGTAGCCATGTGTCTTCCGGCCGATTTCATACTAAGGCCCAAATTTTATTTTCTATTCTTGTATATTAAAATTGAAGTCAGAGCCCAATAGAAAAAAAAGGAAAAGAAGAAAGTGAGTTCTTCTCCGCCACATCAGAATTAAAAAAATAGAAAAATAAAATATTTATAATAAAGAAGAATGTCCCTTTTACGACACCTTAATTAATATTTTATAATAGAAATATTAAAAATAAATCAAGGTCTTGTTTTTTAAAGTTTCGTAAAATGTTTAGACATATCCTAAAAAAATTGAGTGGCAACTGCCAAACAAAGTGGTGTACACTTAAGCCACTCTTGTATCCTTAAAAGATACCTTATCCCTATATTCCTGTCCCACACCATCTTTGCTTTGCCTTCAAGAACACAACAACTCACTCACATTAACGTGAAGATTAACCCAACTATAGAACTAGTTTATGCCAAAGAAGAACCCACACAGAAAAGTAAACAAAATGGTGAAGCAAAAGACTTAATACTCGCTCACAGTAAATGATTTATTATTAGTTTATTCATTTTTTGTGATAAAAAAATTAATTCCAAACGAGAATGACTTACCAACGACGACAAATTCAATAGGGAAGTTGGGTGGAGGTGTCTTGAGAGAAAACTCTTGGCCTGAGCCTCCACACCTGTAGAAGTAAGTGGTGCCTGGTTTCAAAGGACCAATAACAACGTTGTGAATCTTGCCGGAATTGTACAAAAAATATCGGTACGAGGTGTGCTCCCCCGTTGATTTTGCGCTATACTTCCCTGCTTCTGTTCCGTACTCCACCACGGATTCTGCATGCTTCTCCTCCGTTATCCACGAAACCCTCATCTTCTCTTTCCCCACCAATGAAATGTGCACCTACATGACCAAATTGCAAACCTAAACATTAGCATAATTGAGCCATGCATGCATGTCTATGGGAAGTTAATAATCATAACTTGCTATGAACCTGTTGAGGATCAGAATGGGAGCCATGGTGGGGTGTGATGATGAGTTGACCAGCTGGCTGACGAACGAAATTGTTGTCTTCAGAAAGTAGGGACTGTGCGAAGAAAAGGAGGCATAGGGTGTGTATGAGTATTGGGAACTCCATAAGAGAGCTTCTGCATTTCCTCATCATGTTCTTCTGGTTTTGGGTTGCTCTTGTTGATTCATGAAGTTTGTTGATGGAAATGAAGGGAACCCTTTTGAGTTGGGAGGGCCAATCATATAATGGGGTTGCGGAATTTACACTGCATGAGATGGAAAGTACATTTTTGTTCACAACACCTTGCTTTGGAGTTCTGTTTCTGTCTATTGGAGATGCGTGCATGCCTCCATTGAGTAATAAAAAAGAATTGTGTTACCACATAATTGTATGCACATAACCTTCTTCATTTATTTTAATTTTTTTTTAAAATTAGAGTTTAAAGTATTTACAAAACTTTGAGTATGGTGAGAGATTTTGAATATGTAGAATCAATTGTAGTAAATATCAACCGATTATTTGTGTTTATGAATTCACTTGACTTAATTAATCAGCTCCATAAAACTTATAAATCATATTTTCTGTTGCTTACTTTGATTGAGAGATAGTTAAAAACATATAAATATACACTATAAAAAATATGCTTATTAGAATGAGTCAAAAAGGATACTGGTATAATAAATGGACGTAAAAGTGTAGTTATCATTAAAATTTGGAAGTTAAGTGGTGTGTTTTTTTTGCGTACCTCCCCACACAAAATTATATTTTATATTATTTATTTAAAGAAGCGTGTGTTTAGCATGACCACATAATTTTTAAATAGGCTTAGGCTTAACTTATATGTTGCCCACATAAAATCATATTTTATATTGTTTATTCAAAGAAGCGTGGACTTAGTCAACGAATTTACCACACAATTTTTAAATCAGTGTTAACCTTCATAATTTTATTACATATTTAAATTTAATTTAATATATATATATATATATTAATTATGTTTGTGAGGGTCTAACCTACAAAATTTTAAATTTTTATTATTATTTATCTATACCTATATATAAAGGGATTCCCCTCTTAACTGTTCTTAATTTTTTTTCCTGTTTTATCCTTATATTAATATTTAATTTTATTATTGTATTATGGTCATTGTGTCATTTCTTATTCCTCTCTTAACTGCTTTTAATTTTTTTCCCATTTTATCTTTATATTAATATTTAATTTTATTATTGTATTATGGTCATTGTGTCATTTCTTATTTTTTCTACAATATTTGGTATACGTAGTGGGGCGGTTTTGAATTGTAAGAGAGGTGGAAAAGAGGTTTTGAATTGAAAGAGATGTGGAGGAATTAAAAGAGAGGTGGATGAGTGGTTTTGAATTGAAAGAGATAATTTATTTTGAAAATTAATTGCATAATGAGAGGGAGTGTCTGTTTTATGAGAGATAAATAAATATTAGGAAATGTGAGTAGTGACCAAACGTGAACAATTTGATTATTACTGAGCTGTTACCACTTTCTTTAGTAGTTTTCACCGTTACCATTTACATCCACTCTCTTACGAAAGAGTAGTTTTCACCAGTTACATCCACTCCCTTATAAGGAGTAGTTGAGCGGTTACCACTTTCTTCCACTTCCTTATAAGGAGTAGTTTTCACCAGTTGCATCCAAAGAAAAAAAATGCTCATAAATTTTGACACATTTTGAACCCTTTTCCTTCACGCTCCATATTCTTCTCCTACTCTCACCCATCTTAAGCCCTCTTCAATCACCACTGTACAACAACAACCATTGTTTACTCCTTCTTGCGCTTCCCAAAGTGTTTGAAGCAGAGACATGTCTCATTGTTATAGGATTTGAACATTTTTGTTTCTATTGCTTTCTTATTTTTTTTTTATATTTTTGTATGAATCCTAAGCCCAGCTTTGCGGACAAAGTTTTTATGTTTACTGATGCTTTGATCTATTAGATATTACATAAGTTGGAAGTTTGGTAAATTTGTATTTAGTTTATTATTTTATTTTTTTCTACTTCTTTGCCATGGAAGATGTGGATTCAATTGATATGGTGATAGATTCTACAACTTCCAACATACAACCATTTGCATTATGTTTTAACATTGTTTGCTGGTCCATTTTTTTTAAACCTTAATTTTAATCTTGATAACCTTACAAAGTTCAAGATTACACCCAAGTTAAATCAAAATTTAATATTCAAAAACAATAAAATGAAAATATAAAAAAATTAACATAAAATCTTAATAAAACTATTATCAATGGTGCATTTAGATAATTTACATAACTTCTCATATAATTTAATATTTATTAAAATTATATGAATATATAAATAGTAAAAATGAAAAATGCGAAAATACAGGCACTCACGTGCCTGTGTTCCCGCTAGTTATTTATAGTTTCAGTTGTGACCGTTCGACCTATACATTTTTTATTTTTTTTCTTAGTTTATGTCTATATAATTCATGCTTACCCATGTTTTATTTAATTTTTTTTAATAATGAAGGCTTAATGAACACAATTTAGTGTTCACAGCATCACTTTTATTTTGTTTTTCAGCTAATTTTGCTTTTTTTTTTGTGATATGTTTTAGTGGACATTTATTTCTCTGTAAATTTGGTTCAGGACCTAACCTATACAATGATTGTAAGTTTCTAGTCTCTCTTCTGTTCATACCCATGTTCCCCTTTATCACTCCTTTAAGATATAATGATCTTAGAATCTAATAAGATATTAAGTTAAGTAAATATATTTGTTATTTATAATAAGAAAAGAAAAAAAAACAATTTTAACATGATTTTATAAAACAAATATTACAAATTTTCGAACAAACAATTGCAAATACTTTAGTTACAATATATAATACTTATAATTTCGTCATTGAACTGTTAAAACTATCTAATAGTTTTATAAAGAACTTTTTTTTAATTATTTGAAATAATTTATTTATCGTAAATATAAAGGGGTAAAATTGTGTTTTTAAGTTGGAAATAGTTGAATTGGAGTGGTTTGAACTTGTTAATATTATTGGAGTGTCGATGTAATGAAAACTTCTGCAGGTTAATATATTGAGTTGAAACGTGTCTTTAAGTGAGTCTTTCTTTCTCTTTTTGGTTGTATATTTTGAAAATTGGAATAATTTGTTTTGTAATTGGGTTTTAAGTTATTTAGAATAATAGGTGAATAATATGAGTGTTCAACATTAAAAAAAAAACTCAGCATTTTGATCTTTACTATAACGTGAAATTAAGACTGAGAGTTTGAATTTTTGGCCAATTTTTTGCTTTAACAACAAAATTATTTATCAAGTGACAAAATTTTCTTTTAAATGAAGATAAAGCATGAACTTTTGGGAATTACATAGTAGAAAATAATTTCTTTAGTGAAAATACACTCACAAATAAAAGTGTAACACCCTTGATTGATTTTATTTAAGATAAATCATAATTGTTTTTCTAATAAAATAATAAAAATAATGAGTAAATAAATTATAAAAATGGGAGGAATTTCAAAATTTTGATTTCCTTCATCAATTAAAAACTTTAAGTTTTATTTAATTATGACTTTTATTAGATTTCAAACATATCCAAAATATTGTAAAAATTATTTTTTACATTTATGATAATGATGATATAGTATTTTGAAATATACAAGTTGAGTTAGAATATATATGAATAAAAATATATATGAAGTTTTTTGTGATACATGAAATGTATGAGATTAATGTCCCTAATCTAAAATCATATGTGAATCGTTGGTTGAATTTGTGTATTAAATATTATAATCAATAATAAAGATCCTTATAACTTCACTAATGATCTATATAGCTAAGACATAAGGTGATATAAGAAGGTAAATAATTGATCCTCTAACATTCGAAGAGTTATAGATTTTGAATTTTTTAGACTTATCATATACATATGGAAATCATATATGCTTTTATATATATATATATGAGAAATATGTTAGAGTTTGATAGGAGTTACTTAATACACAAAACATCCATAAATATTCTAGTATATGCATCATGTATTGATGAAATGAGGAAAATTTAAGTTGACTTATGAATTTCTTATTGAGATGAATTGAAATAGAATTGTTTTATTATAATAACATGTCTTTAGATAACTTATCTTTGTATTGGTTGGTGTGGTAACGTGGTATGATTTATGTAGACAAGCATATATAATTGTATATCTAAAAAATAACTAAAAGAATATGAAGAGATGATTTTTTTTCCTTTGAAATATATATTATTTTTATTTTTTTGGGAATTTCTAATTGTTTACAGATAAGTATTTTTATTTTTGGGTGTTAAACTTTTTTTAATGCTATTATCTTTTATAATTCTCTTTTCTTAACATGTCAAGGGTGTTTTGTGTATGAAACAAAATTAACTCATTTAATTAATTTATTTAATTAACTCATATAATTGCCAAATTATCACTTATTTTTATTTAATTATTTTAGATTTCAAGATGGTATATTTATATTGGGAAAATCAGAACTAATTATTCCTCTTTGGTGTAAATACAAAATTGACATTTGCAGAAACAATAAGCAAATAATAGAAAATAAAACAATATGAAAGTAGTATTACAATATTTGTTTTTCTCACTCTGTGAGGATAACACTCAATCTCACCTAATAATGATGGAATACAAAGTCTCTCTAGCATCTCACTAGGATTTCTAATATCACGGTGGATATATATTCACTTATTTCTCTTTATGTTGCTCTTTTCTATTGTTTGCATTTCTTCCTCACAAATTCCCTTTATATAGAATATGAGAGGAAGACTTATTCATAAAGAAATAATGTATAATTAATGTTTTAAAGATACCTTAAAAATAGTATTTCAATTTTTTAGACTAAGCTTCAAAGTCTTAAAAAAATATATAATTTCAAGACTTTAGAATGTTATTCATTGAATATACTCAATAGATCAACTATCAATATTTATTTATCATAATCTCCGAGAAATTCCCTATAATTTATACTTCTAAATATTTTCATTTTGTCAAAACATTTACACGTAAAAGGAAAAATTAAGAAATCAAGTTATCAATGTTCTAAATTAAGGGGGAACAACTTGTTTTGACTTTTGACTGCATTCATAACGGTTAAGGCATTAACCAGGATTAACACTTAATTAGCATTTGCATGTCCTTCACGCAGTTCCAATCATAAACTTTATACTCTTCGCCCAAACTAAGGAAAACTAAATCGCAACTCCTATGAAAGCAAAACATATTGCTATCGTTGTGATAAAATTTCTTTCTCACAGAATGCTTTTTTGTAAGTTTTCATGGATCGTTCAAACTACTAATTTAGCCACTTTTGTTTTAGGATTTTACTTACGATTCAATTACTAGTTATTTCCATTTTTGGTTTGTCACAATTAAACATTTGATTTGTTACGCTCAAATGCCATTATTAAAAAAATACATTTTATAGATATTCTTTAAGAAGAGTTTCTTTAATAGCAAATCATTTTTATAATTAGAGACAGAAAAATCTGCAGTCAATGACTCAAAATCAGTAATCTTTGTTATCACCGCCTCTATTTTTTTTAAAGATAAAAAACCACATGTATTGTCAGTTTCTTTTGATATATTTTTCAAAACTGACATTTTTGTCTATAAATAAATAATTTATGTAATTTGAGAAGAAAATACTTTAGTAAATTTATCATTTAATGCATTAATTATTTTATTATATTATTAATTTCGCTCCTCCAAATACGTTAACTATTATTATTATTATTGAAATTAATTTTCCTCTGTACATATTCCTGATTTGAAGCTGTCCATTTTTTATTATTTTTTCCAATTGTTTGAATTGTTTTCTTTCCTTTTCTTAAAACTCACCAGAAATGTATAACTCAGGCTAAAACGATAAAAAAAAGGATTTTTTTTTTTAGGTTTTTAATAACTGGGTAAGGAAAAAACAAACAACAAAATCTAATTTCTCTTTTTTCATCATTGATTCTGTTCCTTAACTGCAACAAGTTATTAAATATTTTTTTCAAAATGGGAAGATTGGAATATCCATAATCCAAATTAAACTTTGGCCAGATTCATAATCCTGTGCGTACAGCTGGAGTTCGAAGACACGTACACACACGGATCAGTTACGTTATGGAAATTTTGAAGTGTGAACGCTATAAAGAACTCAACACACAACCAAATCCATAGTTGGGGGAGGTAGAATCTGCAATAAATATATAAACAGTGTTTTCTGATTTTAATCTACTACCTCCTCTTTCTTCAATTTCAACTTTTCTTTCGTTCTGGTTACAACAACATTCATTATTGGCACCGAAATTTCAAAACGATGTTGGTGCAAAGGATGTGCATGCTAGGGTTCCTGCTAATCGTCGGAATCTTCCAAATCGATGTCGTTTATGGTTACAATCGACCACCACCTCGTAAAAACCTCGTTATTCCGAACTCCGGTCAGAACTCCCAGTCGCCACAACAGGTAACAATTAAGTACAACATTTATGCAAATTCAAATTTTAATTTTCTGCATCGATAATTTATCTGCATTCCAGTGAGCAAAGTGAGAAACGAAAACGGTTCAAGACGCTCAAGTTTTTTAATGATTTGGTGGATATTCAATAGAGTAATTGCTTGCATTTTGAAATTATTCACATTCATTGGGCATTTATTGTTCCTGAACACTGGAGCCAGCGAACGTGCAGTATCAACATCTTATTGATAAACATGTTTGAGGTTCAGATTTCTCATCCGATTAATTGAGTGTGCGATTGTTTCATTATCCATGAAGCATTTTACGGTCTTATGTTTTTAACTGACAAATCATTATTGCATCATAACCTAAGAATTTGTGAAGAAGTTGTGATACTGTTTCAGGAATTCAGTTTTGTTGATTTTTTTTTTTAATTTGCATGTTTGTTTTAAATTAGAATAATTAATTAAATTATTAATTTAACAAATTTGATAAAAAGAAATTCTGTACGCAGGACATAATTTAGTGAAAATTTCATAGAATTGAAGCTTTACATGAGTATTATAATTTTTTCACAATTTTTTTTAAGTCCTGTTTTTGACTCATTAATTTTTTCATAATTTTTTTTAAGTCCTGTTTTTGACTCATGGTTTTATCTATTTTTGTAACATTTTTTTTTACCCATTTTGGATTACACCATTTATTATGTGTTTTTCCTATCTGTGTCGATGCATGTATAGTTAGGGGAAGAAAACAACATGTTTGGTTACCAGAATGAAGGAATTGGCTTAATCTGGTACCAAACCGCGATATGGTAACCAAACACTGGAATTGGTTGCGTGTGTCTTGCTGAAACGTTTCTTCCTGAACCTAATGTTTTGGTGTTCTAAAAAGTTTGTTAACATGGATACGGTCTCACCATGTTGCATCAATAGATTTTTTTTCCAAAATAATAAAGTTTTTTTTTTTTTACAGAAATAGGATATTCTTTTAAACAATTACACAGCACTGTTATTTACTTTAATAAAGAAGAGTAATTCCTTAAAAAAAAACAACCCAAATTTTGAATTGAATTTTAATTTTTTATTTAAAAAATGAAGGAAAGTGAATTTATAATTTTAGGTTTTTGAAAAGTAATTATTTTAAAAAATTTGTTTTGGAAAATATTTTTTGTACAATATAATAATTTAAAAAATAATTATATAAAGAAATAATTATTTTCAAAAATATATATTTTAAGAAATAATTATTTAGAAAATATGTAAAAAAAAATTGTTACAAAAATTAACATTTATTTTTTTAAAATAATTTTATTTTTGTAATTTTGGTTTGGAAATTTCATAGGAAAAAAAAGAAAAAAGTTAAAAATAGTGGAAAGTGTTTTATATAATTTTAGTTATTGATTTCTGAATAATAAATATAATAACTATAATATTTATAAATATAATAATTAAACTATTCATAAATGTAATAATTATTCAAATAAAAGTAATAATTTATAAAAACATTTTTTTTATAAAGAACACCATCCTCACTATTTTTTACCCCTATTGTTTTTACCATAATTATTATTATTTGTATGATTTTTTTTTTTGAAAACTGTATAAATAAAAAAATTGAAAATTGACTTAGAATATTTCTAAATATAAAATTTATTTTTATATTTACACTTACTTAATCTGTATTTTATTTATAAATAAATAGCTATTAATATTGATTTTTTTTAAATTCAATACAAAACTAAATAATTACTTCTCTAAATATTTAATTCTTATACGGAATTTTCGGTAATTTTAATAACATATACATAGATATTTATGTAATTTTATCCAGGTAGTACTTTTCCTTTTTGTAAATTCTCTTAGACAAGTATTTATAAATTAGTTTATCTAAGAGAAACTTTTTTCATGAAAGTGTTTGCATAGGTTATTCTCTTATACATTATTCTAATAAGTTGCCCCAAACAAGTGTTTCTGTAATTTATATATGTTGACAAAGGGTGGATCTTTCTCTTTCAGGTACACATATCTGCAGTTGGGCAAAACATGATGAGGATATCGTGGATCACAGATAGCCCAGCTTCAGCAAAAGTCTCGTATGGTCCATCTCCTTCAGCAAATGCATCATCTGCCACCGGGACTACCTCTTCCTACCGTTTTCTGTTGTACAACTCCGGTTCAATTCATGAAGTCGTAATCGGTCCCCTCAACCCCAACACTGTCTACAACTACAATTTGGGTGACCCACCTTTTTCTCAAACATACAACTTCAAGACTCCACCTTCTCAATTTCCCATCAAGTTTGCAGTAGTTGGTATGTCCTCATATCCTATACTGAAACCTAGTGAATGAAGATTCTCTTTACAACATGTGTATATGTTTTCAAATGATGTCGCAGGAGATCTTGGACAAACGGATTGGACGAAGTCGACATTGGACCATGTGGCTAAGTCAAACTACGACATGTTGATTCTACCCGGTGACCTAGCCTACGCAGACTTTATTCAAAATCTGTGGGACTCCTTTGGTCGATTGGTAGAACCATTAGCCAGCCAGCGTCCTTGGATGGTCACCCAAGGCAACCACGAAGTGGAGAAGCTTCCTCTCATTCACGGAACGCCATTCACAGCATACAACGCCAGATGGCACATGCCCTTCGAAGAAAGTGGATCAACCTCTAACCTTTACTATTCTTTCGATGTGGCTGGCGTTCATGTCATCATGCTTGGCTCCTACGCCCCGTTTGACTCCTCTTCTCCGCAATTCAATTGGCTTAAAACTGACTTGCAAAAGGTTAACAGGACAAACACTCCCTGGGTTGTGGTGCTCATTCACGCCCCTTGGTACAGCTCCAACACTGCTCATCAGGGTGAGTTTGAATCCACTGGAATGAAAGCTTCCATGGAAGACTTGCTCTTCCAAGCCCGGGTTGATGTTGTTTTTGCAGGCCATGTTCATGCTTATGAACGCTTTGTGAGTATAACACATCATTAATCATTGTTTCTATTTCGTCTGTTTTGTTTCTCACGTGTTACTTACCCATTTGTTTGTTTTGTCAGACAAGGGTTTATAAAGACAAAGCTGATAATTGTGGTCCAGTGCATATCACAATCGGAGACGGGGGTAACCGTGAAGGCCTTGCTTCCAAGTAATTCACGTTTGACCTTTTCTTCTTCTTCTGAGCATTGTTTCGAGCACTTGGAATGTTTCACCAAAATTTTGCAGTGTAAATTCATGATCTTACATTTACAATGAATATTAACTGTGTTTGCATGAACAGGTACATAGATCCTAAGCCAGATATATCAATGTTCAGGGAGGCTAGCTTTGGACATGGTACACTGGAAATAGTGAATGCATCTCATGCACAGTGGACCTGGCATCAGAACGATAACGATGAAGCGGTTGTTAGTGATTCTATGTGGCTTACTAGTTTCTCCTCCAATCCTTCTTGTAAACAGTGATATTTGTGAGAGAAAATTATGCTAGATGCTCTCAATGAAATGGCAAGATGGTAGTTGAAAGAATCACTTTGGTTAATAATTTTGAAGAAATATTGCCATGGATATATTTGGATCATCAACCATAACTAGGAAGGCATGACTAATACGTAATAAAAGTGATGTTGTGATCTCACTCGGTTGAAAGAAGCTTCTTAGGTTATAAAGTTAAAAAATTCTAAAAAAATTTTAAAAAAATATTAAATATTATATTTTCATATTAAAATTTACACTTTCCTTTTTTTTTTCCTACCTATTATAAATATAATCTTAAATATGTTTTAGTTGGTTCATCTAAAATGATTAAGTTTTTATTTTGGTTTTCTAAAAATGTTTTATGTTTTTGTATTTAAAATTTGAAAATTATCACTTCTCATTTTTAGTATTACAGGAATATAATTAACTGCTCTTATATTGAATAAAAAGTTAAATAACTATGAGATATACTAATGTTATAATACAATGTCCTTATTTGTTACCTGTACAAAAACTTGTCAAATAAATTAAATTTATTATTATAGACTAAAATTGTTATTTAAAATTTGAAGGGATGAAATTTTTGTAAGGACTAAAACTAAAACTGGCATATTTTATAAGAACTAAAAGGATTAATTTCAAATTTTATAGGGATAAAAAACATATTTTTTTAAAAAGACGAAATTAAAACTCACTAATTTTATATAGATGAAAAATATATTTAAATTTAGAATGTATGATTCTTTATTCTTTTTAAAATAAAGACTAAAACTAAAACTAAAACTTTTTAAGGAATAAAAAAAGGGATTTCAAACTTTATGAGACGAAAAATAAAGATGCTTTTTTTATGAGAACTAAAGTCAAAACTCGCTAATTTTACATTAGTTAAAAGCGTATTCAAGCCTAAAACAATGATATTTTATTGTTTTTACTAAAATTTCATTAACTTTTCAATAAAAAATTATCACTGAATAGTTTCATCCACACTTTTATTTTTATTAAAAATATACTCAAGTTACTTTTGAAATAATTTGATCTTTTTATCAAATTTATCATTTATTAAAGAGGTCTCCAAATAGTCTAACCAATGTTTAGTATTCACAAAAAAAGCTTATATTTAGGGTGTTCCTTTTTTTTCTTGGGATCCTAATAAACCATCCAGAATTTTATAATTTCTAAAAATAAATATAACATTAAGAATTAATATATTTATGTTTGTGGTTTGTAACCTATATCAATGAATAAATTAATTTTTCACATTCTAATAGACTATATTTTAAAATATTTTTAAAATTTATTTTTTCTTGATGCCTTCATTCTTGGTTTCTCAATGTGGCTTTGGCCAGGTAAAGTCAATGTCTACATATTTTCTTCGTTCTTCACTTTCGCTTTTCAGGGTTCAATTGGGACTCTCAATTTCTCTATACATTTGTTTTCATTCGTTTAACTCTATTTCTTCATAAGCTCGCATTCATTTCAATAGATAAAATAGTATTTTTGAAATAGCTCAAGACATATGTAAGTTTTTCACATGAACACAAACAATAATAAATTCACAAACTAATAAAATAATATTTTAATCATATTTAATTTATTTTTTAATTTAAAATATTATTATATTATTATAATATGGTGTCAAATGTATGTTTTTATTGTATATAGTGTCAAAAAAATCTTTTCCTTCTCACATTCTTTGATAGATGCTTTCTTTTCCAACGAGATTGAAGCTTTCCACAATTGCTTGATACTTGACATTTGGACTATTTCTTCCTGCACCTCCATACCTTCTTCACTCACCTCCATATATTTTCAAATTTCCAAAAATGCCCCTCTATACTATTCTGGATTACGTAATCCGGAAGTCATTTTTCAAATTTGTAATTAGCTTCCGAATTATATAATCTGAAAGTCTTTTTTCATATGCATGATTAATTTCTGAATTACATAATCCAAAAGTCTTTTTTAGCTTATGGATTATGTAATCTGGAAGTCTTTTTTCAAATGAGTTTCCGGATTACATAATCCGAAAACTACTATATGGGATGACACAAAAAGGATAAAAATGTATTTTCATGTTGTGTATAGAAGTGGCAGAAGAAGATATGGAGGTGCAGGAAGAAACAGTGTGACATTTGATGTTCCAACATTACGTAATGATATTTTCTGTAAAAAAAATTAGATAGAATGGTTTGATAATGGTGACTAATTACTATTAAAAAAATATTAAATAAAAATTTATGTTTAAAATTAAAAAAAATAGTTTTATATTTATTAAATTAAATATTATTTAAAGAGTAAAAAAATTATTGATATCTAAATTAATTTTTATTATTAAAAATATTTTTTAAATTGATATTTAATTGGTTATTAATATTTTAGTTATCAATTATTTATTGAAGTTGTTTTTTTACAGTTCATTTTTATTTTGTCTTTTATTTTTTTCGCACCCACAATCTTCTCTTACCTCTTCATTGTTGACACAAGTTATGATGTTTAGACACTCCTTTTAAATAGCGTATTCGTGTCGGATATACGTATCGGACACCGACACTCGTACGACCATCGTATGACACGTATCGATGAAATGTCAAATTCAAAAAGTATTTGTTGGATATTTGACAATTATAGCACAGTTCTAACACAAATTTAAACAAGATAAATACATTAATTTTTTTAAAACTTAAACTTATTATATAAATTTTTATTATGATTAGAAAAATAAGGAATAAATCTTTTTGAACCAGCCATAAAAAAAACATATTTCTGGTTCAAACAAAATTTGAAATTGTCCACATAAATCTTTATTATCAATTTATATAATTCATAATTATATAATATATAAATCCGTATTTTTGTGTCATACATTTTAAATATTATATGTATCTTTATGTTCATGTCTGTGTCGTACAAATATGTCTTTATGAGATTCGGTGTTTAAATTGAGGCGTGGATGGAAAGTAACAAAAGAAGCTTAAAACAATGAAATTTATGATTGTTTAGATTAAGAAAAACTGTTAAGATTAAGTAAAAATTGACTGAAAATGAGTAGAAAGTTTATAGAATATTTGATTAGTATGATAGAAAAAAGATAATTAGGTAATATAATAAACTAAAAATATATCCTTAGTTTAATTTGAATAAAAATGGTTAAATAAAAAGTAATTAATTTATAAAATGGAAAAAATATTAATTCTTTTATCAATAACATTTCAGGAAAATACACGAATTTAAAGCAGAATTAAACTTTTTAATATAATTTTATATTTCTCTATAACTTTAAAATATAAAAATACTTACAAGGGAAAAAAATAAAAATACTTATATCAAATTAAGCAGAGTGATTAAAAATTTAAAAATATCACTAATATCAAATTAAACAAAGTGATTAAATTTGAATCAGCAATGAAATACAATAATACTTTAGTATATGTGCTCTCATGAAATAGAATTTATTTGTATGTAATTATAAAATATAATTAATTTGTAATATAAAAAATATATTACAATCTTATAATAAAAGTTATAGTTTTGTAATTTCATTTTTAATCAAATTTTCTATTATTGTAATTATAAATTAATTACATTAAATAATAAAATTGAATTAATCATAAATATAGGTTTACAACCATGTCATGTCTAGATGTATACTGGATTATGCATCTCTCTTCTTATGTATTTATAAATATTTATGATTATATAAATAAAATTAATGACATAATCAATTATACATAATACATAGTCTACTTCGAACCTCTGTATTTATGAAAATTTATGGTTGTACACATGAAAATAATAACTTAGGAGCATATATTCATGCATGTTTAGTCTCATAAAATTATATGTTTAAAAATATATTTGTAAGTTTTACATTAAATAGGATTTAAAATTTGGTAGGTACATATTTATTTAGTTTTAACATTATTTATTATTAAGTAAAACCTACTAAAATAATAAGTTATATAATTTTCACTTGTTATTTAAAGATATCTACGGATAATTTGTAATGTTTACTTAAGTTTAACTAATGAAAAGGTTATTACCGACGCCTTTTCATACTGAAATTAAATTTAAAATAAAATAATATTTGTTAATAATTGGAACATTTTTCTTGTAAATGAAGTTAAACATTCCATTAAGTAAAGGTCACAGAATCGAACGAAGCCACGAAAAAGGTTCCAATATCGCCGTGGTCGCTTCCTGCACTCATAGAACAACGACAAACCCCAAATTCGTAGATCGAACCTTCTCAAAACCCTAATTCCACCGCGAAATTATTTTCCTTCAACCAGATCTCAATCCCATGGCCAATAAGGAGTTCAAAGTCCCGCCGGTGGCTTTCCCCTCCGCCGGAAACCCCGGCGGTGCGGCACCAAATATCCAGCAGCGCCGCATGCCCACGCCGCCGTTCCAGCCGAACTCCGGCATTCCATTCATGTCCTTCGACATAGGCTCCGCCACGACGTCCACCTCCTCGGGACCAATCTACACCGGCCCCTCCATGGGCGGCGGCGGTTCCGCCAACTTCGACGACGAGGAGCCCCTTCTCGACGAGCTCGGGATCCACCCGGACCAAATCTGGAGCAAAATCAGATCCGTGCTGAACCCCTTTCGCGTCAACCACACGGTCCACAAAGACTCGGATCTATCAGGCCCAATCCTCCTTTACATGGCCTTTTGCCTCTTCCAATTGCTCGCAGGAAAGATCCAATTCGGCGTGATCCTTGGCTGGATCGTGGTCTCTTCCATTTTCCTTTACTTCGTGTTCAACATGCTAGCCGGTCGAACCGGTAACCTCGACCTGCACACCTGCACCAGTGTCGTCGGTTACTGCATGTTGCCGGTGGTTATTTTCTCCGCTCTCTCGCTCTTCTTACCAATCGATGGGGTCATTCGCCTTTCAGTCGCTGCCATTTTCGTGCTGTGGGCCATGAGGGCTTCCACGGGTCTCGTCGTTTCGCTCGCTGATGGCGGTGATGAACATGGAGGACTGATTGCGTACGCGTCTTTCTTGATTTACACTCTGTTTTCGTTGCTTGTCATATTCTAGGGATTTCGATTGGGCTGAGATTTTTGGATCCCTGTTCTCATGGTTTTAGTTCTTCCTGCATTATGAACCTTGTAGATTTTTGGTGCAGTCGTATTATGATATAGAAAATGGAGTTATCAGTTTGATTGAATGTCTGTGTTTGAAAAGTTTTTCCTAGGTTACATGCGTGTGTGTTGTGGAGGCATATATATATATATATATTTAATTTACATTTCTGTTCTGATTTGGCAAGGCTATTGGTAAATCTTCTTGCAATTATGCTGTTTGTATGTGACTTAGTGGTGCTAGAACGAAGGTCACAAGTTATTAGCAAAGCCAATTGTGTGCTTATCTAAATTAGAGGTGGGTGTTGTTTAGGTAAATGACAAACTTAGATACAATATTACTACTATTGTTCTCCGATTAGAATTAGAATTGCAGTTTCGCTTTGGTTATCCACGTAATAAAGGATATTAAATTTGAGTTTTTCCTTGGTAATCCACTAAATAAAGGATTCTGTACCGAGGTGGCACTCCAAATTTAACTGGAGAAAGACACTAACCATACTTATAGTACTACATCTAAGTTTTTTCCTTTAGGTAAATAGCTTTGTCAAGCAGATGTTGAGCTGTTTGGTGTAAACAACTTATCATGCAAGTACTTGTGTATAAGTTAATTCTGTAAAGAGGAAATAGGGTCAAATTGTTTTCATACAAGTTGTAAGCCGTTTTCTTAAGCTAATCTTGAAGAACTTATTGAAGTAAGTTGAAAAAATAGCTTATAAACATGTTATAAGCTGATTTTGTAACCTTTTTCACATACTTATACAAGTGCTTATGTTATTTTAATATAAATCTAGATAAGCAGTAAACAAACTCTTACAAGTGCATCCTAGTCAAAGAGTTTGGGCTCTTCAATTTACCTTCATTAGGGATTCAGTATGAATGCTTAGTGACGTAGCTTCTAGCAATGCTGCCGGGCCAAAGGGGATTTCAACACAGAAGTAATATGATTTTAAATGACTTTGTTTGGGAGCAGGAAGAGACTGTTATAAATGTATACGACACTAGAAGGAACAAGATAGCTATTAGTTTATTAGAATTTGAGTATAAATACGAGGAAGATATAGGACAAAGGGACAGTTGTATTGTAATAGAAAGTTGTATTTAATTGTAAGGGTAATTTTCCTTCTCAGCTGTTGTGAAGTGATACCCATTCTTTCATTCTCTACTAAGACTCACCTTCTTTGGCTTATCACCTATGAAACATCAACTTTGACACATACCACAGGACATGGCTAATGTCCAAAATGTAGGACGCTGGAGCACCTCTATATATACATACATATAATTAACATGACAAATCTTAATTAAAATTTATATTTATATAATTCATATTCTAAAATATAGTTGTCAAGCTTTATAATTTTCATATAATGACGACTCTAAGATGAAATACCGAAAACCATATCTCTTCTCTTAATAGTTACAAGAAGTAATTAAGTTCTATGAAAATGAGGTTGACTATAAAATGTTTTGAGTCTCACATTACTTATAATACAAGTTGATTTTTGTATGATAAGAGTGTCTCGAAAGTCTTTAACCCCAACAATGGGTATTAGTTTACACTTCCTCAAGCCATGTTAGAAATTTGTCCAAGTTGTATTGAAGAGGTGTTTGGGTCTAAAAGAAATAATTTTAATTGTGATATGGTTGATGGGTGTCAGACATGTGTCAAAGACGTGTCTAACAAGTGTCATGTACTGTTCTATAGGGTGTTGGTGTTTCTTAGTTTATTGCTATTTAACTGGGGTATATAATTCTTTTCTTTGATGACGATATTTGCATGTTACCTCTGATTTTTTTGACAACATTAATATAGTTATGACAACATGCCTTAACATTCACCATGATTATAAGTGGCATCATGAAAAGTTGTTGAGCGTTGTCTTTATGTTTAAGGAGCTTTAAGTAGGTCATGTTGTTTGAGGCTTGGATTGTCATAAATATTTCACTATCAAAGTTTTCCATGTTCAAAGTGACCTTTAGGTGCGAATTTCATTTTGATGTTCATTTGCCAGCTTGCTGAAACATACTGAAATCTTGTTCTCGTTGTATTGCAATTCAGTAGCAAGTTTGATTATGATGCTATAACTCAGTAGTTTGCAGCATAGATATCACATTTTTAACTCTTAGAGTTTGAGCTTAAAAACTAATTCAATTTCATGAAGCCAACTTATAAGATGAGGATTACCTAAACTTTCCAACACCTTCCTCATGTCTAGGGTTATTGGTATGTAGCGTGACAAATGTAAGTGTTGGCTCTTAATATTATGTTATAATTTAAGTTTGAAGTTTAATCCAACCTCATAAAATTGACTTTTAAGAATTAAGACGAGGACTCTCCAAACCTTATGACTTCTAGTTAAGGTATATATCTAGTCAATATGGGACTACACACCACCCTTGAGGATGCAATTGAGAGAACTCTCCTCAAGAGGTCACAATTAAGGTGCTGTAGGGATAACTGCAGTTGAGGTGGATTTCCAATACTTTTCCCCTAATTCAGAAGCACATATCTTATCTAAAGGATGGATGCCGTGTTTTGAATTCAAATTGCTAAGGGCTAATAATACCAACTGAGCTTAAATTCATGGGTCTAATTAATAATCAGAGTTGTTACAGAGTAGAATGATCTTTTTGCTGGTTTAGTTGTAACTGAATTTAGTCATTACGTATTAGTGTGCTCATTAGATACGTAGACTGAGTGTTTATATGAACTATTGATTTTGTAAGTACTGTGATTATTTGATTATTACTTAATTTCAGTTTTACCCAGTTTTGCCAATTCTTAAAAACCTCTTCACATTGGTACCTTTATTATCATGTTGAGACGCTGCAACTTTTTCTACTCTGTTGAAGTTGATGATTTCTCATTGACTATGTCGTTCTTTTGGTTAATCTGATTCAACTGTTACTCTTTCAGAATAGAGCCAACTGAGTGTTTGGTTTCGCCTACAGATTGTAGGATTAAGCTTCCTACACCCCTTAAATTTTTATAAGCACCTCCATTCATTCCTGAACATGCTTTCCCGAATGTATTTTTTACATTTCAGGAAAGTCCATTTTGAAATAAATGAAGTGTTCCAAGAATTTATAGGGTGTAGGAAGAAGTATCCCAGACTGTGATATTCTTAGGCCTATCTTTCGTTGCAGTTTAATCCAGATAAATAATAGTTTTTTCCCTTAAAAAATTCAGGGAATTGCTAATATATGTTTTTACTCTCTAAAATATACTAATTAAAACACGCATTTATTTGTATTGTGTAAGGCTTCCCTCTGGGTGCATAAAATGTTCACAGAATCGAAACGAAAAATAGGTAAGCGATGCATATGACTAATGTCAGTATACAATCCTACTGGTGTTGGATCAACTACTCGGTATTGTGATAGATAGAGTTGAGTTTCCTTAGATACGTTATCCAACCCAATTAAAATAGTTTAGGTTGCTGCTTGAATTTGTCTCCCTTTTCTACCAAATCCTGATTAATATAATCAATGGGTTGGGTGAATGTGTGCCTAGAAAGAATTTCCTTAAATTTTGAATATATTGTAGATGTATTTTTATTAAATAATATGTTTAAATAAATTAAATTAAATCTTAAATTAAAACAGAAACTGATTTAAAGGTTAGAAGGTCTAAGAGCATTTTTATCAAGTATCTGAAACTCAGTTTGTAAGCTAAACATTTGCTTTTTTATAACATTTGAGGCTGAAGGTCGATTATAGGAATTGTTTGTATGAACAAGTTCTTACTCACGATTTTTTTTCTTCTTTTTAGACAATTCATAAATTAGAAAGAAAATTGTGTTTATAATAAGTTTCATTAGAGTAAAAAATGGTTAAATT
The DNA here is from genome assembly GCF_051622355.1 of Phaseolus vulgaris. Lineage (NCBI taxonomy): Eukaryota > Viridiplantae > Streptophyta > Magnoliopsida > Fabales > Fabaceae > Phaseolus > Phaseolus vulgaris. The sequence goes on from NC_143498.1 coordinate 48,634,003, forward strand.
TCTTAAATATGTCATAAAAGGCTAGAATTTACAAAATGTAGTTCGTAGGTGAAATTTTCAGTAAATATATTTTTAAAGATGTTTGGGAAAGAAGACCTGGAAAATAATGTTAAACTATATGATTTTTCTCAATTCTTATTTTTTTTATAAAACATACACAAATCATAAATTGAAACAAAAAGTGTTAATAGAACAGGTGAGTTGGATTGAGTTCATTGATTTGAAACCAAAACCTAATTACCAACTTGTTTGATTGAGTTGGGTTAAATTTAACCTAAGCATTCTAAATATCTAACTCAATGTATTTTTGTTGGATTAATTTGAATTCATGAACAATTCTACGCATGTCCTATGGTTTTTACTGATCTTTATAAGATCTCAAATTCAGATTTTAGAATGATGTTCAATTATTTCAGCGTCATTCTTGATATAACAAGAATGGAATAAGGCAATTTAGGATTTGAACCTTGTAGGGGTGTTTAAGACACAACTTTTGTTCTGCACCTCTGATGAGAATTGAATGATGGGTTTTTCCCACTACAATTAAATGGGCTTATGGATTTGTAGAGGGAAAAAAAAATACAGAGATTCTGGACTTCAATTTTGATTTAAAATAATAGCGTACATATACAACAGATTATTGACAATTTGTGTTATGTCAGTATACACATATACAAAATTATATATACTACTATTGTATCTGTTAATTGCCTTTTTATATCATAAGAATCTTTATATTTATATGAAGACATAATAATAATTAAGATGATAGACTTATATATTAACTATTTAAATTAAGACTGTAATTTATTTATTAAATATATATCACCTTATAATAAGGATTGCAAGTATTTATTGAGAAGTTTGTTTGATAAAAGATGATGATATTTTTTTAATTATTCAACTCGATAATTCAATTTAGCCACGTCCAATTACAATTGAATTATGTTGATAAATAATAATAAGTAGGGTTGTTTTATCTATTTGAACCCACATAATACTGTATTGATTACAATTTTATCTATTAAAGTAATATAACTTTTATACAATTTGTGTTACTATTGATTGAATAATAAAATGAAAATAAATCACTAAAAGTGCTTATAGATTTGGAAGAAAGATGAAGACAAGAATATTTGATTAATTATTAAGATTTTAAAAATATTGATTTATTCATTTTAGGAACCAATTCAACTCATTTTTACATGTTAAAAGATTAAATGTTTATCCCATTGCGCAAGTGAGTTTTCATTCGCAATTTTTTTTACTGAATATCAAAGTTGATATATATTACTACGAGACTTTTTTGTTCTGTCACGGGTTTTCTTATGTATACTACACTAAAGACGAATTTTGTTCGTACTATTGTAATTGTGACTTACCTGTCACAAATATTTTATTATATGAATTGTCCAATAATAAAAAAAATAATTTTCAATTAAAAAACACAAAATATTTCAAAATGGTTTTTCAATTAAAAAATCATAACAAAAAAAAAACCATGAAAACGAAATAAAACGAACAACCAATTATATTTAATCAAGAAATAGAAATAAAATTTTGAGAGAAATATAAAAAAAAATATTCTCCACACTAAAAACAACAAGATCTCACTAAAAAAAAGTTTTAACAATTAATATAATTTTAGGATTTGATTTAATTAATAGAGATTTTTTTAAATTTTGTTAAGTTTTTAAGATTATTCTAAAATCTGAGTAAAATAATGGAAGTATTTTAATCTTCATTAAATTTCAAATGTTTATTTTAAAATCGCATAACAGAGTTTTTTTAACCTTAGTTAAATTTCAAAAATTTATTTTAAAATTCTAGTAAAATAACGGAGGTTTTTTAACATTCGTTAAATTTCAAAGGTTTATTGTAGAACATTAATAAACACTATCATTTTTTCAAACTTCAATAAATAAATAAAATTAAATCTATTTATAAATAAACAATTAAAAACGATATAATTTTAATATATTTTATAACTAAATTCTCTAAAATTTTAAAAGTGTAACTTTACATTACAAATAATTTTTCTAAAGTTGTAAAAGCTCAGCAAAATAACATTGGATAATAAGTATTTCAACCACTAATCTTGAATAATAAGTATTTTAACAGTATTTGCATATTTTTTTATGATTGATGGTAGTTGAATACGAGCTCTACTTAAAAAAAAACCTGACTTATTTTGTTTTAGCTTTTGATGTACATATATTTTATATGCACTTTTAATTTTAGTTATAATTGTTAATATTTAATTCTCATAATTTTGAAATATTTTAAATTAATATCTTTATTTTAAAATGCATCTAATAATTATTTCATTGTGAAAGTGAGAAGTAATAAAGATAATTTTTCCTTGTAATATATTCTTTCATTCTTTAGCTAAGAACACACATGACTTTGAAGTTCACATCTGATAGATAATGCAATTATTTAGGATATATAAAGCAATGATAAACACTAGTTGCTGCTAAGTTAGGTAACAATGACTTGTGATTCAAGTTCGGGCAATAAGGTGATTGAAGAAGCAACATTAGAGTAAGAAGAAGATAGTGTCTTATTTAATGTTTCTTCTTAAATATAATAGACATAAGTGTGGCTGAATTGTGATTCCTTACTAGAATTACCGGTGAAAGAGACAAGAAGGTTTTGAAACCCATAGTATTTTATGGAGGTTTTAAACCCATGATATTTAACAGGGGTTTTCAAAAACTTTTCCTGAAATTTAAAAAAACTCCGGATAACACGTTTTCCATGGATGGTTTAACGAGAAAAACTACAATTATAGATAAATGACTTAATAGAGGCTTTAATCCTGAATAAAGTAAAAATAAAACTCGTTAAAATATTTTTTATTATAGTGTCTTAAAAAATATAGTTATTTAAAACCTAGCTTTTAGTTTTTTTTATGAACAATAAATATATGAAATTAACGGAGTTATTGAGGGTTCTTTAACCCTTATAGAAAAAGATCGGTCCTTATACAAAGTATAGTGACCTTACAATTATCAAAACACCAACATCCAATGCAATATTGAGCTACCACATTACCCGTTACTGTATTTTGGAACTTTGTTTGGTTCGAAAATCAGTATAAATCCTAAAAGATACTCAAAGCCCTACTGCTACTTATGCTTTCTGTTCCACTGTGTACACATATGACTCTATAATGTGACCACTTACAGGTAAATCAGACCAAATTGGCCTATATAGTGTACCTCCTAATATAACATAACATGTTTTTTTTCCTGAAAAAAAATTAACATTTTTTTTATCACCAATAAAAAAATTAATAAATATAAGTATTTAAAGAATAATTTAATCATTGTATAAAAAAATTACATGAATTAACATAAAAAAAAACCCCTACAAATAACTCCAACGGAATCTAGTCCACGGAACCCACACAGACAAGCTGCACAAATTTGTAACGGAATCCAAGTAGTAAAATGATACTTTGACAACTCTGAGAGTTGAATACAATTATCAAGGTAATGCGTTTAGATATAAATATATATAATAAATAATAAATTTGTAATTAAATAATATTAAAATATTAAAATAATAGTATCGAAAGTTATAATGTGATTGTATAAAAAATATGAGTTATCAATATATTATTACCCAAAATAAACATATAAGCTAGAAATAACAAGACTACCAATGCGCCATATTTACCTTGCAACTCCAAGGTCTGTGACATTTGGAGTGCAAAAAGAACTCACAAATCAACCACCCAAGCACAAAATGACCATTAAATCTTAATTTCCAATTAGCTAATATGTGCAATTAAAATATCATAATAAAATTAAAGGAGAAACGTAGTTTAAAGTTATGTGAACATTTTAAAATACTGGAGAGAATAAAGTGTGAGGAGGAAAGATAAAACATAAAACATAAAAAAAAAAAATGATTACATAACTTGGGTCAAGAAAGAAGAAATGGGTCTTAGTTGTAAAAAGGTAGGGTATAGAAGAAAAGAGATTTTCTAGTTACAATCATTATAGGAAAGGGGAAGTAAGAAAAACAAAAGATGAGAAGAGGAGGTAAAGGGAAAGGAGGACTAAGAACGGAAGGGATAAGAAATCATTAAAATGTACAAAGAGATATCATGGCTGGAACAAAGTTTGGTGGGGCGTTTGATCATCTCGTCAAGTTAATTCATCCAACTTTTCTTAAAATGGTATGGCAGTCAACTTATAATCTTAATCCCTATTATGTTATTATTAAGTAGAAAGAGTTGTAATTTAACTTTTAGTTATATATTTTTGACAGGAATAAACGTTCTATTTCCAACAAGTAATTGTTCAGATGCATGAATATGTAAATTTTACAGCAGGGTGATATGACATGTAGATGTAGTCTAAGTAATATATGAAAACTATAAATTATATTAAAAGCTATAATTATATTAAAAGTTTTAAAACATTAATTTATCATACATACTTTTTGTTTTAAAATGTGAGTGTGTTACAGATGTTACAGGTGATAGAATTTTGACCTTAAGTAGATGAAGTGTTCTTAATTTTTTTTGTTATTTTTTATATAAATATATATATATATATATATTAAATTTTTTATAAAAAAAAATGGTATGTATGTGTTGATAAATTGACTAATTTAAAATTTATTAATAAATAATCATGCAATACCCTTATTGGTACATATATAATTTATGTATTTATTTCTTTTTCAGAAAAAGTTACGTAATAAAGAAAAACTTATACATTAGCTAGTATAATTTTTTTATTGATATAGTATATATTTTTTTATTATAAATAAAATACTAGTATAAATATTTTAATTAATGTATATAGAAAAATAATTTTAGTACGACGTGAATATTATGATATCATAATATACCAATATTTTTTTGTTTTTTTATCAGTAAATAATAAATAAAATAAGATGAGACACTTCAAAGATGTCTCCATCCTTATATAAAACACCCAAACCAAGTTTCCTAACATCCTACCAACACAGGATCCAACAAACAATACACTACAAACCAACAGTAAAAACCAGTTCAAGATATAGGCACCCAACAAATACAGTTACATCAACCCACCAATAGATCACACTCAATATAGGACAAGCACCCCACAACTAAACAGGATCTTTGCCAGCAGGCGGAGGTGCCAAACCAAGTGCCAAACTCGACACAACGATCCTACAAGAGAAACAAGTACGCCAAAAAGAAATCCACCAAATAGATCACACCCTTAGTACATGACACAACACCCAACAACAAACAATGTCTTTGTAGCAGGCTGAAGAACACCAAATACCTAAGTGCTAATACCAACAAAACCATACATATTTCAGACCTGCACGAGCAGTCATAACCAGATGAACCTGCACACAGCACAAACACCTTCCAAACGCAACTCAAGGCCACACACCTCAATCCAACCTTGCCAGGAGTATCCGATGAAACTTACACAAAACACACCACTACTACCAAGTCTGGACAAATTCGTTAGTTAAATATCGCTAAAAATTAGTCTTTCAAATACCTCATACAACAATGAGGTTCCAAATACCGATACTACACATAGATTTTTTTTTTATATCAATTAATGTTTTTAGGTTAACATGGTGTGTTAATTTCGCCATTATATATTTTTAGTATACTGAACGGATAACCTAATGTCAGTATCTGTGTGTTTACAAATGTATTTTTATTTGTGTGAAATGTTAATTGATTTCAAAGTAACGTCATTTAATCCTTCACAGCTTTAAAGCTTTGTTAGCTTTTCTGTCTAGGAATCCTATAAACTCAATTTAACAGGCTTAGTTTTCTGATACATTTGATCATTCTAAAAAATACTTCTACATATTAAAGTTTTGTGTGAGACTAGTGCTGTTTTTGTATACTCGGTTTATAAACTTAAGTTGAATTCAAATTTATATTTTTTAAGTTTAATCCAAACTTGAACTATGTTTAGTACATTGGAAGGTTTAATCTGCATTTAAAAGAGTAGAAATGGTTCCCAAAACACAGTATTAAACGGTAATTCATGTCACATTTTCCTTTAGCAGTGTAAGTAGATGCTGGAAATTAATTGGTGTGAAAACCACTGTATTCCTGAAGGGTCAATCCATCAAGTTAGCAAAAAAGCAGATGTCATAGAGGAGCAAACTGAGAATAAAATGAAAGTTTTGGCATCTGAGTGGAGGAAAAAAATGATGAAGATGACAGAAAAGTGTGTACAAGTCACTCATAAAGTCCCATATAATTAATTAATAGTTTACTGTGTGGAAAACGTAGGCGATATATCGATTCTAAGAGATGGAAAGTCACCGTTGGTTGAAAGATTATCTAAGTCAAATTCGTTAAAGGGTTTAAGGTCAGAAATTTCTATCTCAGTTAGAGATGTTAGAAAATATAGAAAAATGTTGAGATTAAAAGATGAACAGGGTGAAATCAAGAGGGCGTGGAAATCTGGTAAGGAGATGGGTTTCACGTTGTTAAAAGAAGAAGAGGTAGTTTTAAATAGACTGAGTACCTTGGAGAGTCGGGACTACAGATGTTGTCAGATGGAGAATAATGTTTTAGATGATGAGTCTAATTAGTATGAATATAAGGGGGATTGGTGGAAGCACGAAAAGAACATACTTAAGAGACTTGATTAGAAAAGAGGAGGTTGGAATGGTATGCCTACAGGAGACAAAGTGCTCAGAGATTAGCAAGGAGCTATGTTATTATTTGTGGGGTTCAAACGAAATTGAATGGTTAGAGAATGGGGCAGTTAATAATGCAGGAGGAATTATTACTATGTGGAGAAGAAGCAGTTTTGATATGACGGGATTTTTTAATGGAAAAGCTTATTCGGTTATTGAAGGAGTTTGGAAAGCAGGAGATGGGGTACAACTTACGATAGTGAATGTGTATAGCTCCGGTTCGTTGAAAGCACGGAATGAGGTATGGGAGGAGATTAGTGAGATCAGGAAGAGACAACAAAACAGGGTGTGGTGTGTTGTTGGGGATTTCAATTCAATTAGAAGGAAGGAGGAGAGAAAAAGCACAGTTTCAGTATCAGATTATAGTAGAGAAATCAAGGGGTTCAATGGTTTTATTGAAAGTACAGAATTGTTGGATATCCCGATGGTTGGAAGAAAGTTTACTTGGTACAAGCCGAATGGTACGATTAAGAGCAGAATTGACAGGATTCTTGTTTCAAGGGAATGGTTGGATGTATGGCCGAACAGTAAACATTTAGTCCTCAGTAGATCAGTTTCTGATCATTGTGCCATAGTGCTCCAAACAACATCGGTAGATTGGGGGCCGAAACCTTTCAGAAGTCTAGATGTGTGGCAAAGAGATGGAAGATTTTTAGATTTTGTTCGGAGCAAATGGCAGAATTATGAAGTGTTGGGAGGAGGGATGTTTGTACTAAAGGAGAAATTGAAGAAGTTAAAGCTTGATTTGAAGAAGTGGAATAGAGAGGTTTTTGGGAATGTCAATCAAGAAGGTATCTTATTACAAAAGAAAATTCAAGAGTTGGACTCAAGAGATGACGAAGGTTTTTTAGATGAGTTTGGGCGGGAGGAGAGGAGACTTTTGTTGGCTGAACAAAGTCAGAACTTATTTAAACAAGAAGCGATTGTGCAACAGAAAGCAAGGAAAAATTGGTTGAAACAAGGTGACTTAAATACAAAGTTTTTCCATTCATCGGTGAAATGGAGGAGAATGAGAAACGGGATTAACGGGGTAGAAGTGAACGGTCAATGGTGTGAGGAGAAGGAGGTGGTAATGAATAAGGTCAGGGAGTTTTTCGAGGCTAGATTCGTTGGGGAGCCCGAGCCAGTGGTTAGGTTGGACAATGTTCAGTTCTCCTCGTTATCAAAAGGAGATAATGAGTCTCTAGTCGGAGTTGTCTCTGAAGAAGAAGTTAAAAATGCTGTTTGGAGTTGTGATGGTTCGAAGAGCCCTGGTCCTGACGGTTTTAATTTCAGTTTCATTAAGTTTTGTTGGGATTGTCTTAAGGAAGATTTTATCTCAGCAGTAAATGATTTTATGGTCAATGGTAAGTGGCCTAGGGGTTCAAATGCTTCTTTCATCTGTTTGATTCCTAAGAATGATAATCCGCAACAACTTAATGATTATAGACCGATTTCATTGGTAGGGTGTGTGTATAAAACAGTTTCGAAGATTTTGGCTATCAGGTTGAAAAAAGTGATCAGTAAAGTTATCGATGTTAGGCAATCTGCCTTTCTTCAAGGAAGGGGGTTATTGGATAGTATTCTGGTAGCCAATGAAACCTTAGAAGAGTTGAAAAGGAAGAAGAAAAGTTGTGTGTTTTTCAAGGTGGATTATGAGAAAGCATATGACTCTGTGAGGTGGGATTTTATATACTATATGCTAGGAAAGCTTGGTTTTTGTGAAAAGTGGATTTCCTGGATTAAAGCTTGCTTGGAATCAGCGTCGATGTCAATTCTCGTAAACGGGAGTCCTACTAAGGAGTTTATTCCGAAGAAAGGGCTGAGACAAGGTGATCCATTAGCTCCATTCTTGTTTCTTATTGCGGCCGAAGGGTTAGCTGGGGTATCTAGAACTGCAGTAGAGAAAGACTTGATTGAGAGCTTGGAGATTGGAAATAAGTCGGTAAAAGTAAATATGCTTCAGTATGCTGATGACACTTTGTTCTTTTGTAAGGCAAAGAGCAAAAGTGTTTTTAATTTAAAGGTTATGTTGAACTGTTTTGAATTGGCATCTGGTCTTAAGGTGAATTTTTCCAAGAGTAGACTTGGTGGGATTGGGGTGGAGCAGACGGAGATTCTTCACTTTGCGAAAATTCTAAATTGTGAGGTAATGAGCATTCCTTTTAAATATTTGGGGATGCCTGTAGGGGGATGTCATAAGAGGGGTGAGTTCTGGGATGAGGTGGTTAACAGGGTAAAGAAAAGGTTAGGCAGGTGGAAAGGAAGATTTATCTCGATGGCGGGGAGGATTTGTTTAATTAAGTCAGTCTTGTCGTCAATACCACTGTTTTATCTTTCTCTTTTTAAGATTTCGTCTATTGTTTTAAAGAAGATTGTGAGTCTGCAGAGGAATTTTTTGTGGGGATAGGGGTCAGATGGAAGGAAGATTGCCTGGGCGGCATGGGATAAGGTTTGTAAACCTAAGGAAGCAGGAGGGCTTGGTATTATAAATGTCAGACAGTTTAATTTGGCTCTGATGGGAAAATGGATATGGCGCCTGAAAACAGAAGCAGGAGGGTTGTGGAAGGAGGTATTGGAATCTAAGTATGGAGGATGGAGAGGTTTGAAGGAGCAGCGAGATAATAAAAGTAAGGTCTCTTTGTGGTGGAGAGATTTAAGGAAGGTCTGGAGGTCTGAGGATTGGGGAGGGAAGTTTGAAGATCGTTTGAATTTGGAGGTCGGAAACGGGAGAGAGATTATGTTTTGGTCAGACAATTGGATTGTCTCAGAAGAATTGAAGAGCACTTTTCCAAGGCTATATTCTTTATCTGTTAATAAGGAGGCAGTTTTATGTGATTGTGGATTGTGGGAAAACGGGACGTGGAAGTGGAACTTAAGGTGGAGAAGGGGTCTGTTCGCTTGGGAAGAGGAGCAAGAAAGTCAACTTTTAGAGTTGATCTCTAATAAGACACTAGAGACAGAAACAGTGGATAGTTGGGTTTGGAAGGATAGCGATTCAACTGAGTTTTCAGTTAAGTCCGCTTATGGGTTTTTAAGGGGAGAAGGTAGTGAGGAAGACTTAAGAAGGTATAAATTTTTCTGGAAAATTAAGGCGCTTCCCTCAGCTCAAGTCACAGCTTGGAGAGTGATTGAAAACAAGGTTGCTTGTAGGGTTAATATAGAGAGAAGAGGAATTGAGATCGAGAGTAATTTGTGTTGCTTGTGTAGGAGGTCAGAGGAGACAACAAATCATTTGTTTTGCGAATGCAGAGTTGCTTGGCTAATTTGGAATCTCTGTTATAACTGGTTAGGAATAAGATCAGTGGATTGTATGGATCCTGGGTCTCATTTTGAACATTTTAAGATTCTGGATGCACCTATTTCAGTTAATCTTATTATGGGAAACCTGTGGATTGCGTTGGTTAGTGAGATATGGAGGCACAGGAATAATTGTTTATTTAAAGGTGGAGTGGTTGATCACACTGAAATTTTCTCTCTAACACAGATTAAGGTTTGGTCATGGATCTCATCAAAGATACCGTCAGCTAATTTCTCATTCTCTGATTGGTGTCTTGAACCCTTGGTATGTATGTATTCTGTTTAGTTTTTATGTAAAAGGTTGTTTCTTGGGTTTCTTTTATTATTGATTGAGATGGGAAAGAGAGTAGGAGGTCTTTTGGTTGATATGTAGATGGAAAGGCTCTTTGAGAAAATCTGTTTTGTTGTATAAGGGTTGGACCACCCCTGAAGTGGTCTTATTTAATTTCATTGCTATTTGCTGATAAAAAAAAAAAAAAAGACAGCAGCCACTGGGAGGCCAAGGTCGTTCTGTGCTGCGAAATTGCGTGTGTTGAAGTGATCCCTTGAAGTTGGTGGAGTAACACACTGCCTACGCTTTTGCTTGAACAGGACAAACACAAACCTATGGATCCCAATATTAGGCTTTGGGATCTCATAGCTCACCAACTCTTTCCCTACAAAAAACATCATATTTGTCAGTCTCTCTATGGTCGGATCAGCAAGTAAGCTCCATATACATACGGTTTCCCTAGTAGATCAATCATTTACATGAACCTACCAAATGTAGCATCTGTTGTGCCTGGAATATCTGTCACTATCCTGCAAAAAGAATATTTACAACAAACTGTTAGATACCTAAGAATGGCTAGTTTACCTTATATGTGTACGTAGTTCCGTTATGTTTGTTGTTGAGTCATCGAGATTTATTCACCCTTTAAGTCTGTTTTGATTTTAGGGTGGGTGGATGATGGTAGCTAGAACAGGCAACCTTTTCACAACTTTTACAGAATACAAAGGTATGTATGTAGCTACCTTCTTGTGATGTAAGTGTTTGTTACCTCTGTAGTTTGATGTGATGAAAAGGAATGCATATATATAGCTTGCAAAATTTCAACTTCATTTAATGCACAGACATCTAACAAGAATGTCAGATTGATAACCAGTTCATGACTTTCAAGGTGTTTTATATCATGAAATTTTCATTTGGGTTGAGTTGTTAATAGAATCCGGTAGTTATGCGGGGTGGGTGGGTGTTAAAAGTCTAAGTATTTAAAGAAAATTTATCTTTATATTAAGTACCAGTGCAAGTGTTCTCTGAGATAAGGGTCACTAGGGCCTGGAACATCAGGGTCTGTCATGATCTGCGCCAAAAAAGGGAGACATTAGTTTAATGATTCAGTATTTTAAAGGGAACTTTCATTAAAAGAGACATAATGCGTGAGCATGATTAAGGATATATATATAACAACAAATAACAGCTGAAGTATTCTCTTTTTTTCCCCATTAATTTGTTCTTCAAAGAAAAAAGGAACAAGAAGAGAGGAGGAAAAAGAGATACCAGTGTGAAAAAGGACCTCATATCAGCACCCTCAATCTGAACCTTGGGTTTGGTGTTGACAGATGAAGGGAAGAGCTCGTGGCCATTGTAGACTTGCTTTTTGTTATAACTCACAGTCATTTTCATGCTTGTGGTAAAAGAGTCAAGAACCTCTCCTATGACTCTCCCCACTATAAGAGGTTCTAAAGGCATTCTTGCCATTACAAGAGTATGATAAGGGTACAAATAAAGAGAGAAGAAAGTTAAGAGAGTGAGAGTGAGGAATACAAGTCGATAACCTGCTGAGAAAAGGAGTGTGAGCTCCATATTTATAATGCCTTTCAAGGTAGAGTGTTTACCCATCGTTTAAAATATGGTGATAATTTAGATTTAGAAGAAAAACCAAAAAGATGAAATAAAGAAGGGTATAAATAAATCAGGTGCATCCGTGCAGGTGCTGCCATCACTCCTAATATATATTAATTTGGCTCATTTCATAATTGCCTTTGGGTGATGTTTGTGCTGAAACACATTAGTCATTATATGTGACAAATTATCCTTTCCCTTGTCCTCTCTCACTCACACACACTCTTTCTCTCTCCCTCCTCATAAACACAGAATATGGGTCCCTTCGAATAGGTTCTCAATTGATTGGTTGTGCACGGGAATGCATGGATTTCTCATTCAATAAATCCTTTTTTTATAATTCTTGTAACATCTCTTATCTTCTCTTTTAAGTCTATATCCAGTTGTAAAAAATATGGAAAAAAAGAGAAAATTCCTGTTCTTTTGTCTTCCTAGTTCGATCAAGTCAGAAAAAGCATCATGTGTAATGTGTATGTGGGTCCTTTCCCTTGCAAGTTGTCAAGCTTCTTTTCTTAAACTTAAAAAGCATAAAAGGAAAAAATTCTGAGAAATGCTAGGCTTCTTGAACACCCACATTTTAGCACTAGTACCATGGACGTGCAGAAGTTTTTGTTGAATGCCTTTGCGTAGAGAACCTTCCTTATTTGCTTATATGCACACAAAATACAAAAATGTATGTTTGTGGGTGTGTGATTCTCCATTTTTCCTTCTTTCTTTTAATCTTGGTGGAAGATTCTTGAGGAAGAAAGCATAATTAAAGGAGCTCCACCATAAATGCTCGAGGCTACACGGCTACACATGCCTATGGGACTATTATGTGTGAGTGCCTATGAGGTCTTTTCAGAATAAAACTTAACTCTCACTAAGATTCATACCAAGTTCCAAGATTGGTAAAAAGAGAAGGTGGACCTTCTTCATCTAGAAAAACCATTTTGCTCCCTTCATCTCTCCATGTGAATTTTATGTTATTCAAATCCTGTTTGAATTCTTTTGTTGGAAAAAGGGTTTGAAGTCTGTGAACATGCGCATCCTGTGCTTAAATATGATCACAAATTCTGGTCCCAGAAAAAAAAAACCCTAATTGGTGGTGCCATGGGTTCGTACGTATGATTAAACAGACATTGGTTTTATATTCCTTATTTTAAATTATGATTTGAAAGAAAGTGGAATATATAGACCGATTATTGCATAAATTAATTGCAGGTATCTTTTGACAGTGAAAACATACATTATTTAAATTTCAGAGTAATTAATTATGTGCCATTTGGAGCTCATGATTCTAACATTTGTTCGTCTGAAACTATTTGTTGCCAATTTTGGTTTTGCGTTGATATTCATGTTTCCATATTTGGATCATATGAGTTTTCTTTCATAAAGTTTCAGTACCATTTTGATTTAAAATACTAAGTTGCTCATGCTTATCTTTTACTTATTATTTTCTTCGTTGAACTTTAGCAGAAGTTATTGTGCCGATTAAGCACGGAATATTCCTGAGTCATATCGGTATTATGTACAACACAGGTTTTTAATATGCATTTTATATTTAGCTTTATATACTTTTTTTATACTATGAACTAATTCAAAATTACTGCAATACATAAACAAACAAAAAATTAACTGTCACACTTCATGATTAGATTGAAATATAAAAATTTTGTACATCATTGTATTCCAATTTTTTTTTTCAAATAATATAGAAAATATGCTTACACAAAAAAACCAGGCAATTTTGAAAAAGTTAAATGAATAAATCCTCCTCCCATCTACTCACGTAAATTTTGAAGAAGTTAAATTGATTATGTTCATTATGTAATTTGATTTATTTTTTTTAATTTTGATCATGTATAAGAGTATAATCTGAATTTTCTTTCAATATGATTCATATTAAAATTACTTTCTCACGAAATTCATAATTTTTTCTGCGCAATGAAATATATTAATAAATCTTTACAAAAGTTATACAACTTTTACTTTATATTCCCTAAAAAAAAAAATTATGAAATAAAAATCAATTTTTAAAAATCAAAATAATTAATTACAGTAGTAACTAAAATAAAAACCATTCTACAAAATATAAAATAAATTAGTTTTTAAATTAATTTCTATTATTATTAAATAGTTTCTAAATTGGTATCTAATTAGCAAAATTTTAATTATTAATTATTTATTTAGTTTCTAAAATATACAAATGTAAAAAGAGAATTGAAATTAAACACTCCATGAATAAGTTATGCTGTTGTTTTTATCCAAATCAAATTTGGTTCTAGACTTTCTCTCTTCCATTGGAAATTATAAGTTAACCAATATCTTCCTCCTGATAACATACTTTCTCTTTTCTCATCATTGATAATGTATTGATGTACTGTATTTTCTCCCACTGTACATATCTCCCTTTGAATTCCAGATGCTTCATACTTGTCCTTTGCTGTAACTACATCATGTTTTTGTGTGAAAGAAATAATGAGAAATCATACCACAAAAAACAATTTTGTAATACAATTTTGAAAAATCTTATACCATAAGCCTCTTTGTATGACTCTTAGAGGGTTTGTTAATAATTTTTTATCAATAAAAAAATATATTATATACAAAGTGTGATTTAGATACTTTAACTTATTTACATTTGTTATAACAAATCAAAAACATATATAAAAATCAGTTTTGCTGATAAAAAATGTGTTAATAGTTTCCCCCCTGTATAACTTGCTGACATGAAGACAATTCTTATAATAAAAGAATTATATTCTTATATAAGAATTGAATTCTTAACTTTAAAAAATGAACTTATTTTTAAAATTAATAAAAATATATAGGTGCCGTGTGAAAAAAAATGTTTGAACTTAAGAAATTTATTATTCAAAGAAACAATGTTATAATTTTAAAATTTAAATGAACGGTTTATCACTCACTAAAAATAAATTAATAACTTATGATTAGATTCTCCATCGAAGATGTTTTCAAAAATTGCGGTATGCAATACAATCACAAATAAGAAAGTATAATATTATACACACCACCTATGTTGATATGTTCTGTTTGTAAAGTGAGTGTCTCTCCCCAAAGTAAATATTCACAAATATTATGCATAAATTAGAAGAGAAATGCAAAAACTATATAGTTATTAATGCCTAAACCCTGTGGCAATTTTTATTTTTAAATAAGAACATTCTCAAATTCTAATGAAACAAATAATTTCAGTTTTAGTAGATAGTTTAACACTATGGCAATTTTTTCTTTCCAATTTTTAAGACTAAGATTTATTTGATAAACACATGAGATGGATCTCCTTTTCTTTTTAAATTTTAATTTTCTAAACTTTGTAAAAATAGTTTTCTATTTATGTTAGATATAAAAGAGATAAAGTTCTGTTTTGACATACTATATATATTTTTAAAATTGTGGAATTTGTTATTATTTTAAATCACAATCTATTGAAAGATACCATAGCTTAGTAGTAAATTCTGTTAAATTCCATTTTATTTTAAAGGCAGAAAAGACCCTTTTTTAATAACTATTTTTGTTATAAGTTTTGGGGGAAACTAATCACACATTTTCTAGAAATGATGCGTTTCTTCAATTGTTTTAGATAATTTATCTACTGATTAAAAATCTGTTTAGTTCTCTCTTTTAAAAACGTAATGAAAAGTATTAATTGTTTAATCTTTATAATAATACTTTTGTTACAATTTATTAAAAAGGACTTACATTTTTTAATATATGTAAAATTTAATCTATTAAAAGGCATTATTAATTAGAATAAATTAATAAACCATGTTAGAAAAAACGGTTTACTAATATTGTTAAAACTGGCATGGTGATTCAACTTATCACGAAACATAGTTAATCATTTAACGATTCAACTAGTCGAATTGGTATTAATAAATTCATCTAGCTCCGTTCCAAATAACAAGAAAAGTCCACACCAAATTTTATATATATATATATATATATATATATCACATAGTTATTGGTGACAACATATAATAAATTTATATTTAACAATAAAAAATTGTAAATACTTTAGATTAATTTTCATTTTTATTAAAAATATAAATATTATTACATTGAATATTTCATTATTGCCATCTTGAACTGATTTATGTGATAAAAAAATCTTGAACTGATTTATCTTTTTAATTTACTGATTTTTTATTATTTAAATACTTTTTAAAGTCAATTTTGTGATACATTTGAACCAAGCACTTGATAAGAGTATTAAATTGCAAGTTCGATTGGCTTTGTCTGGTCTGTTTTCTTTAACTTTTTTTGTATATTTTTATTTTCAAAATGTTTAAAATTTATATAATTTTATTTAGTGATTTCATTGATGATTCGTTAAATATAATATTGACAATTTTTACTGAATGATGTTAGTAGAAAGTGGGTTGTTAATAAGCCTGTATATAATAGAAGGAAAATGCATGATATTGGTTGCTTGCCACTTTTCGCAATATTATAGCATTGAAGTGCAGTGGTGTGTGTTGTGTGTGCGACACGAATTGCTTTTGCAACTATTTTACTGACTTCTGAATCTGTCATGGCAGTAGATTTGGTGGCAGGTGGAGCAGTCATATCAACTCTTCTAACCCTAAATTCTCTTTGGCTTCAATTCACACTAATTCATCTTTTGTTCTCACCTATGTTCATTTTTTAAGACTTCAGCTTCATCATACAATTTATAAATTCTTTTCTTAATTTATTCAGATGACCTTTAGTAAGAATTAATTCTTTTTATCTATCAATAATAAAAAATAGAATAAATATGAGTATTATATGTATTTTAATCTATTAAAAACGATTCTAGTAAGAATTAAATTACGATGTTCTCATCGAGTATTAGAATAGATGTATGAGTATAATGACTATAATAATATAAGAAAATTTGATGTTAGAATATTGATCATATTACTTTTGTCTTAGTTTTGTTGATGGGATTTATTTTGGTATGTTAAATATTTTATATTATGATTAAAGATAGTTTTTAAATATTATTTTTTTCTCGATTTATTCAAAATTATTGAAGACTAAAATTAATAATACTCTAAACTTTAATGAATATGATGATATTATTAAATTTAGATTTTTTTTTATAAAAAACGAATAAACAATAGAGATATTTTAGGAAATTTCAATCCTCATAGAAGCTAACTAGTCAAAGTCTTATACAACAAAATTTCTAAATAAATCAATAATCCGATTCAACTTCTAACTCACTTAATACCTTTTTATAGATTTCTTATAAACCAACAACTAAAGATATCAATCAAAATAAGAAAATTTAACTAATCACACTTTCGAAGAAACTCACAGCCATATTTTCAATTGCGCGATTGTGAATATTTCAATGTGAATGAATGTGAGTAAACTTAAACTTACAACATTATTGAAAGGATATATTGAAAGGATATAGGGCTTTTTTGATCTTTCATTAAGTTTATTACAATTTATTATATATAATATATAAAAAATCTAACATTAGTTAATAATTAGATCAACGATAATTTATAAAAGTCCCCTAATAACTTTGATGATCTCAAACAAACCCTATATTAGAATATTTATACTAGAAGGAGAATTTAAATCAATTTTATACCTTAGTTTCAGTAAGATATTTTGTTTTAATATGTTAAAATTTCCACACTGTTTCGTTAAATAATTTATAAACATGTTTTTTCTCTTAATTCTAAGGATGTGATATAATTTTTGAAACACTAAAATGAACAAAATTGTTGACAAAAGTGACTCTAATCATGCTGACATGCTTAAAGCTGAAACAGAAATTAATGGAGTAAAATTCTAAAATGAAAAGCAGCACGAACTTATTGTAAAAGAGTTGCTATCTATCTTTTATGTGTGTTAGGTTTAAACAGAAGGCTACCATGTTTTAACCAGAATAAATAATAATAATAATAATAGCATTATCAGAAACGAAATTATTGATTTGAGATAAAGTTGACCTTATTTGTCTTTCTTCCTCTCTTGTGTTATGTTTGGTGAGGTAGAGATTTCTCATTTTGGAGTGGGCTCAAAACTAATTTGGGACGAAGGAGTTCAGAGCATGGTTTGACCCTCTTGTTAGGCTTCAAGGACTTGGGTGATGTATTTTAGTAATAAATGACACATTGGGTGGCCACATATGCTCACACTCATTTAATTAAAAAATAAATTTATCATGATTTAAGCAAATCAGGTTAGTATTTTGATGGTTAAAAGTTGTATTAATTAAATTTATTTATTGGCTAATGATTATTGTTGCATGCAATTGAACTTAAAGTTTTATAATATATGCCGTTTTATAATTTTAGTATTATATGATGTGAGTTATGAGAAATATTTTAAATATTATATTATTTATAATATTTCATAATTTATTATATATTAAAAATTAAGAATACTATTATTTATTTATCACTAATATATTTACTACCATCCATTAAGGATTTGACCAGTGTTTTGATCAGATCGTCAAATTATAAAAAATTTGGTGCGACCCACAGGGTAGGTAAAGTATATATTGGAGATTGCATATTAATTACATATTAAGACATTTTATAGTATTTAAGTAAGTGAAAACCTTATTTTATAAGTCGCTTTTATGAGATTGAGTTAGACTTAAAGTTCACTTCTTAATATGGTATCAAAATCATTTAAAGTCTATCCTAGCAAGTGAGAGTTTATTGGACTTATCAGGTCACCTACTATCGTGACGCTATTGAACCACCCATAAATATATTGTCCTAAATAGTGGATGTAAATCTCACCTTATAAACTGATTAATGAATTGAGTTAGACTTAAATTTTACTTCTTACAATTATATAATTGATATTATATTTTTTTATGAATAATTACGATAATTATTCATTACCAAACGATATGTTGGTACAGAAAATTGGTATATATCATAAATATTTGCATCATGTAATGTTTGTAAAATAGACTTATAATAGTTGTATTAAAAGTTTATATTTAATTAGACAAAAACCCCACATTAAGTAATTATATAGTGTTTCACATATTTTATTTGTTAACTACACTTTTGTTGTTTTGTTTATGTATAACTTTTGTGAATGACTTCCTACACTAAAAAAAAAATCATTAAATTTTAAAGAAAAAATAATTAATTACTATACTGATTAAATTATATATTATTTTAATTTTTTTTATTTAAACTAATTTTTATTATTGATAAATAATTTCTAAATTGGTATCTATCAAGTTTTAGATACCAATTATTTAGATTCTAAAATTGATAATTAAAATCTTGGTAACTAACTATATACAAATTTAGAAACTATTTATCAATAATATTTTATATACTAATAATTATTTTTAGTCTCTAATATAATATCGAATTTAGTCAATATAATAATAAATATTTTTATTTTTAAAAATAGTTTTTATTTAATAATTTTTTTAATATTATAATAAATAATCGAATATTTAACGGTTTTAGAAGCAACAATGTTGGTGGTGATATGGAAGTATTTTAAACTATTGAATTTCTTCAACAAAAGATGAAATAGATTATAAATATTTATTCACAAAAAATTTAAATTATTATTTTTTACAGAGACGTGATCAGAAATGGAATCTTAGTGAAATGATCGATCATGAATATAAAGCTAATCCTATTGTGTTTGAAAGTAGAAATTAGACAGGGAAAGTTTGTCAGCTAGCAGTTTTGATGACATGAAAACAATGAAGAAGGACATTAACACATCAAAGCTTTTTTGTCCCAAAATAGATTGTCATGCTACCAATATCAGATACCCTAAATCTATCTTTACACAAGACGAATCATTACAAACTTAGAATGATTTTACATCACGATGAAACTATCACTCATAACTATAATTACTTTTTATAAAAAAAAAAGGAAAATAATTTATGCAGGTAAGAGTATAAAATTATTCTATATTATCAATTGCTCACAACTATGTTTTATTTTAATATTTAGTTAATGCTAATTTGTTCCTCACTGATGATAATAAAAAAATTTAAAATGTTGTTTTATAATTCTTTCATTATAACTTTTTTAATTTGGAATTATATGACAAAGATAAAAGGAAATAAATTAGACGAATTCTTATATGACACTTCAATGATATGAAGAAAAAATATCGATTGCCAATATATAATACCACTTTCTATGCGCTGAACTTGAGTTAATTTTTGGGTTGTATACACAAAAACACTTGGATAAACCTTAACTTTAGGTTGTTTTGTAACACATGGTTGAATAATAATTTAAAAGAAAAGACAGCAGAATGTGTGTGGAAAATATTCTTATAGCCATTAGACTCAATTGAATTACAATACTTTTTATATTTAAATATAAATATTTTGATTAAAAATTATTTATAATTTTTTTTATCAGCAAAAAATAAATAAATAAACACGAGGTATTTCAAGGATACCTCAACCTATATATAAAAGACCTTCTTAAGAAATTCGCCCTCCTATCTCGTTACACATCGAAAAACCTTAAAACTAACCTATCATACAAGACATAACTAAGAAGCATAGCTCCTCAACTCAAGGTAACCTCTTCCTAAAAATTTTTGACAGACTTGATACAAACCAGTGATTCAAGACACCAATCAGAAAAGGAGAAACATATCCCATGTGCTTTGGACTTTATCGAAGACCAGGCCTTCCGTTGAGCCAGAGTAAAAATCTCATTATGATCTATCCTTCCACCTCTAAAAATCCTATTGTTCCTGTGTTTCCATAATTCTCCTACCACGGTTATCCACACATAACCCCAAATCTGATTAACTTTGTCTTTGACTCCACTCACCTTGAAACGAGCGAAGTGCTTTTTAGTCTTCCAATGATCCGTCATTAGCCTCATCCACTCATAGCACTTAGCCCACACAAGTCAAGCAAATCTACACATAGAGAAAATGTGAGACATGTTTTCTTCTTCCTCCCCACACATATAACAGACATTATCCGTCATGCAAACCCCCCTTCTTGCCCAATTCGCCTTAGACGCTATTTTATCTTCCAAAAACCTCCATGCTGTGAGATGAGATGATGGTTGTGCCTTTATCCTCTAAAAACCCTTAAAGAAATCTCTTTCGTCCACCTGAGCATCTTCCTTAAGAATATCGTCTGCAAATTTGACTGTGTACACTATTGTCGCGCCATCTTTCCAAACCCAAGAATCTTCCTTATCCACCACCCCTACCCTTTACTCTCTCAAAAGTTGCATCATCTGTTGTTCTTGAATCTTTTCTCATTCAAACAGATTTCTTCTCCACTCAATCTTCCATGACCATTTTGAATTTTCTGACCTCACCCCTCCTTGGAAATGGGACAATTCCTTATTAACAGAAATGGAGAAAAGTCTTGGAAAGTTATCCTTAAGAGTCGTATTGCCCACCCATCTATCATCCCATAACCTTATCTCCCTCCCATTCCCAACTTCCCATGTGCAATTATCCTCAAACTTATCTTTCCATCCCTCAAAAGACCATACTTCCTGTAAGTCCCGCCACCAAAGGGAATCTGATCTAGCATTTCTTTGAGCTCGAAGACTCTGCCACCCTCTGTACTAAGAGTCCAACACTTCTTTCCACAAGCCCTTCTCTTCATGCCCTAATCGCCAAATTTTCTTTCCTAACAAAGCTGTGTTAAATTGTCAAATGTCTATCATTCCTAACCGCCTTCTTCCCTTGACTGACACACCTTTTTCCACGAGACCCAAACAATTTTCCTACCTTCCAAACTTCATCCCTACAAGAAATTCCTCTGTAACTTCACTAAATCCTTCACCACCATTTTCGGCATTTTATACATAGACATGTAAAACAAGGGAAGAGCAGATATCACTGATTTAATCATACAAAGTCGTCATAGCATAGAAATAAATTTACCTTTCCATCTGCCTAATCTGTTCCTCACTCTTTCCACCACCCCTTCCCATAACCTACCTCTTTTTTATAGCATGTAAGTAAAGTTAGCATATGTACTTGTATAGGTCATAGATACTAATTGAATCTTCTCACTTGGTCGTGTTTTTCTTCCTCTTCTTATCGTGTTCGTGTTTCAGTTTTTGGTCGAAAGTACACTCGATATTTAAATGTGGTTAATGTAGTAATAAAAATGTATATTACCTTGTGTAACATGCTTATTTATAGAGTTTGTAATTGGCTCTTTCATCTATAGTCATTGGTATCACCTTTTTGAATAATAAAAATACAGAAAAAATAATAAAATTTTAATATTCTAATAAAAAAAAATTTAATATCTAAAAAAAATATATATATATTAACAATACTTTAATGAATCAAATGATATATAAAAAAATTAATATAAATAAAATTTTATATAAAATATTGATTATCATCCATTTTTATTAAAAAACATGAGATCCTTATTTAGAAACGTGAAAAATAAAAATAAAAGGACAGACTAAATAACAGGACCAATATTAATTAACGATTAAAAAAGTTAATTTACCTAACTATGTGATGACGGATTCAACCTGTTTTCTCTATTAATATTAGTCAAAAAACATGGTCCGCCTGTAATCATATTTCAATTAAAATATAAATATAATTTTATTATTTTTATAGTTTAATTATTTTTTAAGAGTAATTAATTAAAAAGATAATTTAAAAATATATATAATTTTGAAAAATAATATTATAAATTTATATAACCTTTATTTTTTTTAAAAATAAAATTATTTAATTATTTTAAAATAAATATATTCAATTATTTATTTTATTAAATAAATTACTTTTTATTTATTAAAAAGTAAAATTTATTGAATTAACCAAACGCTTTTTCTTGTGTTTGTGTCGTCTGAAGTTGAAAAGTTATATCGGTGTGTCTGAGAAATGGGGAGTGGAGTGAACACAAAATTTTGTGCAGCATCAACCCGTGCTCATTCCTGGAACCAAAACAAAACGACTTCAATTCACTTCCCTTCAGGTCCCGCTTTTTCTTCTTCTGTTTTTTTGAATCAAATGAGCATCATCATCATCATGGTCATTTTTTAAGTTCACTGCATTTGGCATATTCATTGATGGGACTTGCTCGCTTTTTTATCTTCCTCACACTCCTCACAATACTAATTTCATGTTCTTATTCTTATTTTGAAATGTCATTTTTTATTTTTAATGGAATTTTGCATTATCTCCGGAATTTTGAGAACAGTGTTTGCAGTGTTGTTCATTGGACTTGTAGCATGGGGTTATCAGGCAATTCAATCTCCTCCCCCAAAGTTGTGTAGCTCTCCTATTGGGCCCCCTTTAACATGACCCAGAGTCAAAATAAGAGATGGTGTTCCAAAAGATGTAGCCCATCATAAAATCATCTTTGTCCATGGTTTTGATGCTTGCAGGCATCATGCCTATGTGGCCAAAACCTTATCACCTGTAATTATTTGTTTCTTTTTTTGCTTTCGTTACATTCTATGCTATCTCTGAGGATGTATTATCTGAATTTGTGGTGGGATTTTTCAGGATGTTGCTGAGGATTTAGGGGTCTACATTGTATCTTTTGATAGACCAGGGTATGGGGAAAGCGATCTTCATCCCAGCCAAACTGTGAAGAGTCTGGCACTAGATATAGAAGAACTTGCTGATAAATTGGGACTAGGGTCCAAATTCTACATAATAGGTTTCTCTATTGGGGTCAGGTTGTTTGGAGGTGCCTTAAGTACATTCCTCACAGGTATGATGTATTCAGGTTTGAGGTATTTCTGTTGCCTAAAACAGAACATTTGGTTGTTTTTTCATTTTTTGGCATGTAAATGTTTGTGTCCTTTTGGTTGAACTTGCATTTCAGTTGTGTCACTAATACAAGATTTTTGTTCCTCTGCACTTATTCTGCAAAATTCTGTTGGTCCAGATAAACTTTGAATGAATATTAATATTAACTTGTTTCCTTGGCCATTAGACTAGAGTAAGTATAAAAAGCTCAGGGTTGGGAAATTGGGTGGGGGTGATGATTGTGTTGTGCTTGTCTATCACATCAAAATTGGTGGGGAATTTGTGCTTTTCATACCATAAAGAGTTGTTTTTTTTTAAATTGTCTTCAAATTATATTTATTAAGAATGATGTTTAGGTTTAAATACTTGTGCAATAGTCAAGACTCTCATTTCTGTGTAAGTCTGCTACAGAACATGGGGTTACCTGTCAGCAATAGTCAACACTTGTGCAAGTAACTTGATCATCTTAAATGTGTTTAACTGTTTAACTATCATGATTCATGCCTTTTATTACTATTAAGAGAAAAACATTAGACTTTTTGATGAATCTATTCAATTTTGCTCATCTAGAGAACTAAAGGGAACATACATACAAAATATCATCAATCAAGATTTTTATAAACCTGTAGTTTGTGCCTTAGGGTCAATTTTATGATATCAAGAGCAAATTGAATTAAAAATATAAATCCAAAATTTAAATGGATTTTATTTTAATAATTGATGTTACAAACTTTGTAATCAAGATATTTAAATCTCGTCTTGAGTGAGGTGTTGAAACTGGAGTTCTTATATTAAACGACAGAGATTTTATAATTTGTTGTTTATGTGGCTTCCAATTTCAGGGTCAGGTAAGACATCAAGGAGAACATGAAAGTCTACACAGAGACATAATTCTTGCATTTGGTAGATGGGAATTTAGTCCTTTGGATCTGGAAAATCCATTTTCAAATAAAGAGGGTTGGGTTCATAGCTGGCAAGGAGATGAAGATTTGATAGTGCCTGTTAAAGTGCAACGATACATTGCACAAAAGCTTCTCTGGATTCAATGAGCTTCAAGGTTCTGGCCATTTGTTCCCTCATCTTGATGGTATCAGTGATACCATTGTTAAGTCACTTTTAATTGCCCAGTAGAGTTATTATTGTTTGGATAATTTATAAGTTGAATCCAAAAACAAAACTTATGTAAATATCTTTTGAATAAAGTTTTTAGTATTTAAAAAAATTAGCTTGTTCTAAATTAAAATTGGTTTATATATGATATAACTTAATTTTATAAATGTTCTCATATTAAATTGTTTAAAAAAATATTTTAATTTTTGGACAAGTTTTTTCTCTCTTATAAATTCACAATGTCTCATTGTATAACTTTTGCATTGAAGATTCATCCATTGCTACTAGAAGACTATACAACGTTCTGTATATCTTTCCTACCCACAGTGCATCTATCCACAGAGACTATTCATCTAAAAGAAAATATTTACATATTCATTACTTACATAATATACAATAATATACATAAAGTTAATTACATAGTTTCAGTCTCAACCTCCAATGAATAATCTCAGCTAAAACATTATCACAATATATCAGAATTTGCTGATAAAAAAAATAATATATCAGAATAAAAGTGACATAATGAACATGAGACTTACTGAAAATTTCCCCTAGAGAGATAAAAATTAAACTCTTTACAATTACCATTTTTTGTTTTTCATTTGTAATGTTAACCATCCATAGTAAATTATGTAAATTGAATTAAATTTCTTTTGTGATGTAGTTATTGAGAAATAAGAATATTAATATATAAATATAGAATATAAAGCATCCAATTATATAAGAATATAATATCAATAAACAAGTTCAGCAAGGTAATAAATAATTTTGTATTCATGTATGTTATAAGTTCTTGTATGTTTATTTTAGTTGCCTTATATACTCAAAATAAGGATTATTCTTATTTATATTATTACAAAACTGAAAAAATTCCTATATTACGAATATTATTTAATATAATGTTAAAATGAAAATATCTAACCTCTATACACACCATTTTATTTTTTCTTCAAAAAGTTTATTCATTTTTTATTTTAAGTAATAAATGATTAAGATTTATTAAACAAACCTCTCATTTTAATACCATTAAAAAGTGCTCAAACAAATTATATATTTCATTCTTGCGAACACAATTATGAACAAAATAATTTGCTATGTGAAAATAGTATAATAAAACTATTAAAAGGCGAAGAAATAATATTGCTAAGATAAAAAAATTGAAAGAAATACGTGTTGAGCTCAAGCGATCTCATGTATTAATACAAGTCCACATGTGTGACACCTGTCCTATACGTGGTGAGTAATGTGACTATTGGGAAAATATTTGTATCTATTATAACATTTGAAATTTATCTTTATTAATTAATTATTTAATGCTTTGTTTTGTGGGGTACTCTGAGCTGGAATGAACCATATAGACCAAGATGTATCTGATGAAGTTGCAGAGTAGTGTGTCTTGTATCAAATTCTTTGTTAGTTTCAGATTGTTTTAAGTAAATTTGAACACACACTTCGATCTATAAATGTGGTGAACAAAACTGAACAGAAAAACATCTATCTAAAAGTTTTTGCACTGCTACAAAGGGAACTGCTTCAAGAGTTATACCAGTCTCAGATTGAAATTTCAAGTTTCAGGTATCTATGTTCCTACACTATGCAATCAACCATGTTCTGAGATTATATTGTTAATTACTTTTCATTTTGGCTTCATCAATCTCTACTTATGTTTGTTTACTTTAGATAGATTGTTAATATATACCATTTTGCAAGATTATTTTGTTGTTATCATTTCCATCATCAAACTTTCTTTTCTTCATGATTCATCTTAGTCTGTTTGTCATGGTTTATGTTTTTTTCACCCTTTTTCAGAAAGCATTGTGTGTGTATGAATTTTTTTACCACTGTTTTCATCCAAGGAGGAAAAATATTCCAAACATTAAACTTTGCATCTAGTGTCATACTCAATAACAGTAATTAGATGTTTCATCCAAAATTTTATATTTGTTATAATGGCAAAGGAAATAGAGAATATTTTTTTTCCCTTTAGTTAGGCTCAAGATATTTTAGAATGAGATGTATGAAATTTAATTAAAAGCCGAAAATAACAATTTAATTTGGAGAAAAAGATGTTTCTTTGAATCAAATTCAAACCTACCTCTTTTTTTTTGACACAATACTGTTTTATTTTATGCTCTTGAAAGTGAAATTTCCATGGCTGCAGTAAGCTGTGTTCAGCCAATAAAATCAAACTTATAAGTGGTTGATTTTTGTGGAGAGATATTGGTGGTGCAATTTTCAACTTTTTCTTCTGGTGCTGGTGCAGATAAAATACTCTATTTCTGTGGAATCAGAATTGGTATTTATCTTGATCATCTAGTTTTGGATAATATTAAATAATGAAAGTAATGTGAAAAAGCATCTGGTTCTACCAAAAGGTGATCAAAATGAACTGATACCATGACCTCCACTTGAAGTAATCTACTAATTAGGTGTATTAATTGAACATTATAAGTACAAACTTATTTATGTTCTTCCCTTATACAGCCCTTTAAAAATTATATATATATATATATAAATATATGTAAAATATATATTAAAAATAATTTTAAACTTTGTAGTAATTTTTTAAAATTGACATTCTTGAATAATTAAAAAAATACTCAGTGGGAGTTAAATAATATGACTCTTTCTTAACAGAGTTAAAGTTGCACATGTTGTGTGAATTGTCACATGCATAAAAGTTTATTAAAGTGGTATTTTCATAAATGATTGGATTGGATTGGCTTGATAATCTTTTATGCATATAGAGATTTTTTTTTCTAAAATAGTAAACAAATTAAAAACATTATGAAAAATATATAAAACATAGTATTACAACAGAGAGTACATCAATAGTTCTAACCTCCATTGCAGCATTATTTTATTTTTATTGTATTGTATTTTCTCAATCTTAAGTTTGTCTTGTCTGTTACTCCCTTTGTTCTTATCTTGTCTCTTCAAAGAAGGAAAGAAGATGGTGGTTGAAGAGGGTGAGATGAACTCCCAAGGTGAGGTGGAATCAAGATTCCAACAAGATGCCAACAAGAACCACCATTCCCAGTTCTCACCATCATCCATGGGAAGACAAACATCCATATACTCTCTTACACTGGACGAGTTCCAACACACTCTATGTGAGACTGGCAAAAACTTCGGCTCCATGAACATGGACGAGTTTCTCAGCAGCATCTGGAACGCAGAAGAAAACCAAGCCATAATAACCTCCTCCAACCTTCCTCTTTCCCAACCTTTCACTGACAAAGAAGCAACAAGGCTAAGGAAACAACCAAGCCTACCTCGTCAACCCTCACTGTCTCTCCCTGCACCTCTATGCAGGAAAACCGTGGATGAAGTTTGGTCCCAGATTCAGAAAGAACAGCAAAACAACAATGTTCTGAATAATACCGAGTCTGCCACTCGTCAGCCCACTTTTGATGAGATGACTTTGGAGGATTTTTTGGTCAAGGCTGGGGTGGTTCGGGAACAACCATGTGTACCACCACTGTTGCCTCATCCCTCTCACCACCTCCAGCAGCAGCAGCATTACACGAATAACAACGGTGCAATGCCAGGAATGGGTGGTTCTTCTTTTGTTGGTAGGAATGTTATTGGTGCAGTGAGTAACGTGGTTGCACCGGGTTACCAGGTGGGGGAGGCTTCTGGTGGGTATGCTGGAAATGGTAAGAGGGATGGTGGTGGGGGTTTTCATCAGCAAGGAGTTTGCTTTGGAGGGAGTGGGTATGGGATGGGTCCCACAATGGGAATGGGCGGGCCTGTGAGTCCGGCCAATTCTTCTGATGGAATAGGGAATGATTGTGGGCAGTTTGGGCTTGATATGGGTGGTTTGAGAGGTAGAAAGAGGATCGGAGATGGTCCTGTGGAAAAGGTGGTGGAGAGGAGGCAGAGGAGGATGATCAAGAATAGAGAGTCAGCTGCCAGATCTAGAGCCAGAAAACAGGTGCATGTCTCATTTTATCATTTCAATGCAATGTCTATGCAACTGAGGTTCTTAATCTCTCATAATCTCGATAGAGATCATGAGGAGAAATGTTGGCAAGACACTCTCTTGCTGTATTCTTTTCAATTTGTTAGAAATTTTTTTCAAAAATCATAAAATTATGGGACTCACTTCTTATAGTGTGTTGAAAAATAAATGTATTGTTTAGTGTTCATGATTTGAGGAGACTAAGGATTGCATAGCTGATGCATCATTGATATATATGAGCTACTGAACACAACATTAGTCTAAGAAGAATTAATAAAGTATCAATACTTTGTTAACTTTATTGCACCAAAATTGGATACATCAAGTTTAAATAAGAATATGTCCTCAGTGTTCGCCATTGATGCACTCGGATCGATAGTTTTTCTCAATCATTTTCCCCTTGAAACAATATAACTAGGATTTGCTTTTCTTTCAACGGAAAGTGTAGGGGGCTAACTGATACATGACAGGTTCAAACCACCACCACCAGCAGGCTATCAAGTTGATCTTAAAATGCTATCAGTTAATTCTTTTTACTTAGCTTATCTTAGATTTAGATATGTAAATAAAGGACCACGTAGCTACTAGTTAATGAGTTTCGTTGTGTTTTTCACTTCTTGCATAGAATTGGTCATGTGATGATATGAATAAATGGCAGAAAGATATGTGATGGAAAAGTAGGTTCTGCTATTACAGTAACCTTAAATTATCTTATTGCATAATGCATGAATCTATAGATAGGATTTTGTAGGCACCATGATGATCAGGGATAAACAATTATTAATTGGAAGAAACGACGACAGGAAGTAGATCATGCATGCACTAGTTTATTTTAGTAGGGATTCACCTCCAAAAACATTAGAAATATCATGTTCTTTGAGAACTCCCCCTGTGAATTCAGACTAAAAGGGTAAAAGTAACTTGTACAAAGTAATATATATTTTTGTTTTTCTGGAACATTTTGGTGGATATTTGAGGAAGGATTGTATTAAGCTTCATTTGCAGAACCTTATACGGTTTTTTCCTTGGCAGGCATACACGGTTGAATTAGAAGCGGAACTAAACCAGTTGAAAGAAGAGAACACTCAACTTAGACAGGCGCTGGTACTGCCAAATTACGCTAACTTATGCAGAATGTTGAAAGTTTTCATCCTATAGCTGTTAGGTATTGGTAATTCAATTATACTGACAAGGATCTTACTTGTATTTTTCAGGCTGAGATGGAGAGGAGAAGAAAGCAACAGGTAATCACTAATTAACTTCTAGTTACAATTTACATGAAGGGTAGAAAAGCTTAGCATGGTCCTTTCCTATTCCATGACCATTATAGTATATCAATTGCTAATACTGTTCAATTTAATAAGATTTTTTGTTTCCCATGACAAAGCTCACTTTTTACGTAGAAATCTGTGAAGCAAATAACTTAAAACCACATTTAAATTAGCATCTTATGATCAATTGCTGCAGTGTTTTGAAGAATTAAACAATATTAGAGTTCAAACCAACGCTCAGAAAGTAAAAGAGAAAATGAGAACTTTGAGAAGGAACATGAGTTATCCTTAGTGAAGAAACTGCGTGTACCAGTGAAGAAGATCTTGGATTTTTGTACTCACCATAGTCTGTTGTGACTCGTATGGCTAAAATGAAAAAAAAAGTCAACGACAAGAAACTAAAGAACTACTGAAGTTCTAGTCAGTTGAAGAAAAAGAAACAAAAGGACGGGGAAGCTGCAAGAGTTCTCAAATTAAGATCAACGAAGAATGGGATCATCCAATTCTGATGACTCTTCTTATCAAATGATCACTAGTTAATTTCTCAGACGTACAATATATAGCTTTTGTAATATTGCTGTCATTTTCATCTTTGACTTGTGTGTGTATGTTCTTGTTTACGCCTATCACACCCTTGCCTTTTAGTTTACTTCGTATATATTTTCAGTATGAAAATATATTGGCAATCAATCAAAATTTATTGTTCATTTTATGTGTTTTATGATAATTATTATAAAATTTAACATTGTCATGTCATTCATGATTGGATAATTGTTGCTCTGTTTTCTTCTTTTTTTATACCTTTATTACGATGAAGGGGTGAAATAGTGCTTAAACGTGTTTTGTGCTTTATGAAAGAAGAAAGTGGAGTACGATTCAGATTATCGAAGAATCATTCAGAAGAAACAGCAAACATTTACTGTGCAGTATTATTCAAGCGCAAAAAACCAACCACGTATAGGCTCCCTCTGCTCCTTCCACAAAACAAAAAAGTAATAACAATAGAAAGAAAGGGGTTGTGATGGAAACTGAAATTCACTCTTATACACAAAATCTATAACTTTACAATTGAAGAATTCTTGTGATTCAAGACAGAAGAAATGGACAAAAGAAACTCATGGGGCATGCATCTATCTTCTTTTATTTGGACGGATTACATGAGTGCGACAGAACCCACTACTCATATTCAAACTCAAATTTTACTTGCCCATATTTTCTTCCTAGTTGAAGAATGAATTCAGAGAATCTAGCAAGAATTTGGCACTCTTCATGCGTTTTGACCTCTGAAACATAACCATAAACGACCAATTTTTTCAAATTGGGACATCCTTCCAAAAGTCCAGCAACCCATACGGAGAAAAGATCACTGATTACAGTCCATCCAAGTTCTAAGACCACCACATTCTTCAAGCAAGACAAACCCTGCAAGCCATAATGAAGCACTCCATCTCTTAAATCATAACTTAACGACAAATGCCTCAATTGAGGAAAGCAAACAGAAATTGTCTCTATATCAACAACCTCATCCTCATCATCAAAAACAACACCCCACAGCCGAAGCTTATATAACTTTGATGCTTTTGAGATCACGTGATAAAACTTTGGCCACATGATTGTGAAGTTGCAGACATCTATAATCTCAAGGTTCTCCGTACCATCCCCAATATCAAGATGGATAACACTCACGTCATCAATTTTCAACGCTTTCAGTGTTCCCTTTCCAACCAGCTCAAAAATCTCAAAGGTACAATCTTTCAAATGAAGTGTCTCGAGCAAATCCACATCCAATATAAACTTATCCGAACTAAACAATTCAAGGTGGAAATTCTTCAAAGAAACACTGATAAGCTCCACTGAAGCCTGAGAATCTGATATTGCAATCTCTGGGCTAACCATAGCCAAGGTTTCAAGCTTTGGACAAGACGACAACAGAAGGCTCAAATCCAACGCCGAGATGCTAACAAAACTCAACGAAAGCGACTTCAAGCAAGGAAACTTCAAATAACCTGGCTCCACACCTACGATGGAATTGCGAGCCAATGCCAACACCTCCAGCCTATGCCTGCTGCATTTCTCGATGATGTTGAAACTGGGGTTAGTCCTCACATTGTAATGCAATTGGCGCAAGGAATCCCTAGTGTACATAAGCCAAGCAATGACAGGGGCAGCAGAGAACTCATGGTCATCATCCATGAAAATGGTCAAAAATTGCAGTGCCTTGGTTTGAAAAATGGTCTGAGTGATGAGTATTTCCAACCTAGGAGAGGTATATTCATGATAGAGAGGCCAGTCACAATAATTGAAAGAAAGACTGTGAAGGTGACTGCGCCATGCTTCCCTCCATTTCTTGCAAGTTGCAGAAGCAACCACAACATCCCGGGCAGAGCCGAGAAGAGACAATATGTTACCGATCACTTCAACGGGAAGGTGGTCCATAGTAGTGCAATTAAACAAATTAACGGAATTAACAAATACTGAACCCCACCCTCAATTTCAAGAGAGTCCAATCCAATTTATCAGAACCTGTGCAGTATATTAAGATTACATAAATTAAACTTAATTAATCAATAACAACAACAACAATAACAATAATACCTCAATAAACCAAAATCAGAGACAGGGGGATCGTAACAGTGAGTGATGGGAGTGATTAAGGTCGGAAAACAGAGTTAAGAAGTTAGCATTGAATTGAATCGGGAAACAGGAAAAACACAGTTAAAGATAAAGGATTACACGAAGATGGAAGGGACTCACTTGGAGAATGAAAGGATCGTGTTCTTAGCGCAGAGAATTTGGAAATCGAAGACTCATAACATCCAAATTTCGCCGAAACCAGAGAAAGGACCTACCTCTCTCACTAGACGAAGGAAATTCTTTTTGTTACGGCGAGGCAAAACGGGATTGCGTCTTCAAAACCGTGTGCAGGGTCCTTCGCACGTGCTAACAACTTACCCTTCGCACACACTTTTACACATGTAGTGTGTTTTCATTTTAAATTAATTATGTATTTTCACTAAAATTAATTATTAGTTGTTAGTAATTATTTTGTTGCACGTTCTCCTAGACGAACAAGTCATTAAGAATTTTCTTTTTTTTCTTTTACTTTCATGATGACACCGACACGTCACATGCATGATTCATCAATAATGTGTAAGTGTTGAGTAAAGAGTAAGGAATAGTGTTAGTAATTTAATCTATTTCAGTAAATTATAATTGGGATTGAAAGAGAAAATTATAAAGTAAAGTCTTATTATCGAAAATGTTAGATCAAAGAGTTGTTAATCTCCTTATTTTGAGGAATGACATACAAATAAATATGTTTTATAACATTAAATTAAATATATTTTCTGTTTTGAAGATTCAGTATTAAATAATATACTCTAAGTATTGAATATATATTATAGTTAAATGATACACGATCTAAAATAGGATATATATTATATTATCTATATTTAAACAAGATATACATATGAAAAAGGTTAAGTGTGTTTATAATTGTAACGCGTAATAATGAAGAAATTCATGACTCTTATTCGTATAATGTTTAAATAAAAAATAATAATAATCATGCATTACCATTTCTCAGAAAATTCCCACCAACATTTTATATGTATATGGACCAAAGTTCATTCATCATATTAGACACTCAAAAAGCAAAATTACATGCACTTGAATAAATATCAAATATCAAAATTTAATAGAAGATGATCAAAATCATATATACAATTTCATAACCTTAAATCTACTTAAAGAAATTATAAAATAAGAGAAAAATTTAGACTTACAACCATAGTCTACATCCACTTATATATACCAGAAAAGAAAATAAAATAAATGTAAAAAAGTCTTTCAATAATATTCATTTGAAAAATCTTTTTGAGCTTTTTCTGAACGGTAACATTCCTAAATTTTATTCACATATATAATAAAATAAAAGTAAACCAGCAATATCTAATTAACATGTGAATATATACAACTATCTCATAATTGTATTTAAAAACAAAAGTAAAGCATTTAAACTAAATCTATCTAATCCTCCGCTCCTGCTCAATGATGAGCTCTATTCTTTGCAATCCCATTTGTTACTGTGGAAAACATGATCATCACAGATAAAGAAACAAACACAAACAAATAACATGGTAAGCTAGTTATAAGAATTTTTATATAATTTCAATTTCAAATTAATCAACATAATTCATCAAGTCTCATACTATTTCTCAAACCAGCAAGTGTTTATTAAAAATCATAATTCATCTTTCACATTCAGACTTCTACCGACTCACAACAACACAACCACTTGACTCTGCTTCTGGAAGACTCGTGCGTTGACTTAGACTCAGATATCTACACCTGACATACTATATCAGTGTGAAATTCACACAGCTATGCGCATAAAATAATCTCAATACCATCTCTCTTAATATGACAGGTTAATTGTTAGTTATTTTTCAAACAACTTACCTATTCGTATGAACCTCCTTCGACTCTCACCACTTGAATAACTTCATCTATATGATTTCATTATCTCATGAGAGTCGGGATATCTCATTCTAGACGAATGCCTAGTCAATGCACATTCTAAACAATCTTAACACGGTATTTTCTTTCCTGGAAATACTATCTCTTGATTAAAATTCATATTCTGAACCTCACAATATCCAACATCAAACAATCAAATCATACCAAATTTTAGAATTTCCAAAACACATAACAATTCATTTACTAATCATATAAATATCTAATTAAAGAAATTATCAATTAAATATACATGAAATAAAGGTCTACAAAATTTGTATGTAAAGCTATACAAAATTAAATAAACCAACCTTTTAAAAGCAAAAATAAAAATTTTAGTTTTTTTTAGAGCAATTGAAGTTTAACTTAATTTAACTTCACAAAATCGGTTCAGTAAGGTGAACTTTGTCCACTTATAAACTATAGTTTGACTTTATCTCTGATTGATGTGTAATCTCCAACACAACCCTCACACTGAGGATATCGAGCATGAGAGTTGAGGAGGAAAGTGCGCGCTCACATCGAGGACATCGAGCATGGAAATTGAGGGGAGGTCATAATGGGTGACATGATAGACTTAAATCTCGACTAGGGTATATTTTGATACTATATTAAGATAGTAAAATTTAAACATAATTTAATCCTACAAAATCAGCTCAATAAGGTGACACTTGTTGTCACTTATATACTATAAATAAAATTTTTCTCTAATGGATATGAAACCTCCAATGCACATCCTTAGGTTTGATGACATAATTTGTTCACGACATAGACATCAAACACGAAAAATTAAGAGAGAGCTTGATAGTAAGTGACATGATACATCCAAATCTCAATTAAAATGGACTTTTAATGACTATAATATCATATTAAAAGAAAAAAATAATAATTTATTGAAACAAGATTATATACTAACAAATTGAATAAAAAATAAAAGAAAATAATTAATTATATAATATTTTATTCTAATAATACGAAAATGTGACTTTCAATATTAAAACTGAAAATTCAATATTAAGATACCTTTATATTAATAATTTTTACTCGACCATTTTTTTTTCTTTTCCCTCAATTTCAGTCGTATGCACATCACGTAAAAGTAATCACAAATTTATTTTACTACCCTATGAAAAAGATTTCTAAGATAGAAAGTTCAACACAATGTCCTATTAAAAACTATAACAATTAATCTAAAAGAATATGATATGAAACATTTACTATGATATTTTATAAAACAATATTTATATGATAAAATATAAATATTTTTTGTTACATAGTAAAATTAATATATGAATAATTTTTTAATATGTTTATTATGAAGTTGAATTGAATAAAGTACATTTACTTAAAACAATAATTATTGAGTAAGTTAAATGGAATTGTATGATTTGGTGAGTTGAGAGAAAAAGTATAAGAAAATAGATAAAAACGAAACTTTATTTATCACTTAATTTAAGAATAAATGGAAAGGAAATTTATATATATATATATATATATATATATAATCGTTCATGTATAAAGAAAAGGAAATGAAAAAAAAACGGAAATCCCACTCACTTTCTTTTCTTGACTTCCTCATTTCACTTCCATTATTCTCTTCACTCCCCTCTCACTATTAACTAATTTTGCAAAATAATGATGAATTTGTATCCAAAAATTCTGTTTATCGTAAATCATTGCTATATTATAAATTTAAATCTACTATTTTGAGATCTACATACGAGTTTTGTAATTTTAGTATTTCATTTATACTTTTATTTATTTAAATATTATTACTTAAAATTAGTAATCTCAATTTGAATTTTAAAAATTGAATATGGACACTACGAAGCAGAAAAAAATACGACAAATACGGATTACATCATAACTAATATCTTAGTATCTAAATAGATCTCCAAAATTGATACCATTGATCTAATTATTGGTGAATCTTTAAATGCTTATTTTTTTTCCTCTAGTCATTTCTTTAAATTATTTTACTCTAACCACCATTTTCATTTGTCTACCCAAAAATATAGTAAAAAAAAATTGTCAACACCAAGTAAAAACATCACAAGAATCTTACAAACATGTATGATTAAGATTTTTCATTTCACGAAGCATCTCGTGCCATTATACTAATAGACAGGTATTCATTTCTTTAAATGTGAAATACATATATAAAAAATAATGTGCAATACAATAATTTAATGCAGCTTATTTCCATAGATCCGAGCTTTTGTAGCTTAAGGCTGTGCCATTCAACCTGAAATGATAATTCGTAATAATTTAAGTGAAAGCGTGATATCTAAATTGACCAAAGAATTTTAAGAAAAGTTTCTTCAGTTCTGAATGTTGAATGGTTTTTAAACTTAACTGAAATTATTTCCAAGATATTGTTAACCTACAACTACAATTTTCATGATTTAAAGAATTTTACATTATGAATAAGAATAATCAGAACAAATGATTGAAATAGGGCTTATGAGCATCAGCTCCAGAGAATTCGTATACTGAGACCACGTCAGTACTCAGTACCTTTTTTCTGAACACCAAAAGCTCTGGTTTTCCTTGTTCAAAGGAGGCAGAATTGTAGAAATCCATTAGTTGTACTTGTATGTCTATCTATTAAGTCGTGAAAGGACTACTTCATAACGTGAGGATCCACAGCAAGTCGAATACCAATTTTAACCATTTCATGACTTGGAAGATCCACTACTGCCTGTTGTCATGAAAGATTCACCACAACCACACTGACCTTTAGAATTTGGATTGACGAAAATAAATTCCGATCTGACGGGAGGAGCAAAAAAGAGTAGGTTAAAATAAAAGCACAAAAAACAAAGCAGCAGCTCACATTAGGAAAAAAAGAAACGAAGAAAACAGATGAACCAAGCAACAAAAACGAGCACAGCACAATAACTGTACAATAATTTTCACGCCCTTTCATCAATAGCGTCCTTTAGTGATGCAAACATTTTTCTACATATATTTGAGATAGGAAAAACACTAATCATTACCAGATGTAAGCATAACACGTTACACAGGAAATAATTGACTGCTCCAAAAGCCCAAATTAATGCAGTGAGAGTAACAGAGGTGGTATATAGTTTCTGTCATATATATATATATATATATATATATATATATATTCATTATTTATAATAAATCATGATAATGACATGATGTCTGGATTTAATTCTTACTGCAAATATGTTATGTGTGCAGTTAGAACATATTTGCATGTGATTTAAACTCTCTAATGGGCTGGTTTCGTATAAGGAGAAATTTTTGTGATGGGACGATTTCATACAATGCAATGGATGTGTTTTTTGAATATATTTGTTTTTGAGTAACAATTTCTGCACGACTAATTATGTGTCTCTCTATTCAATAACTCTGCAAATTACTGATTTAGCTTATCTCATCTATGAAACAAACAGACTTCTGCATGTCTGTCATAAGTCCTGTACTTTCCACATTGCAAGTGTTAGTTATGCTCTTAACTGTTTGCTTGTACAAAGAATTCAGTGAATTAGCTAATAATCCTTTAAGGTGCACGTTTGTTGAAGTAATCTCAATTAATTAACAGGGATAAAATTCTCATTCTTATTTGCTTTATTTAATCACAGGCCAAACATGTTGTATAAAGAAAGGAGCAAAAATAAATTAGAAGGCATTAATTCCGTCCCACACACACACCACCAGACTACTAGTTTTAATACTCAAAATTTGATAAGCATTAAATTCTGTTACAGTGGTATCGCACACGCACTATTTGTTGTAATACTGTATTTCTTTTTTAACTTTTCAAGGTGGTAGAGCCGGAATGTAACTTTTGTGGACAACTCTACAGATTTGGTTGTAGGATTAAACTGAAATAGATGCCACCATGACAGTATGACTAGATTTGTCCACAATAGAATAATTATGTGGTTCTCCTAGAGAATAACAGAATGCAGTTACTTAAGCATTCGTACACACCTCATTACTAAGATGAATATCTTTTATAAACTAAATTCCCCTAAAAATGATTCTATATATGTTTTGGAAGCAATCAAGTATGATTATTTGAAGATTGAATTACATCATCTGTGTCGAGTTTCACTACTAAGAACTAAGATTTCAAATCTACCTACTTGGACACAGTTTGTAGTTAATGCTCTACTGTATTAGGTAAATGGTAGAGATCAATCATTAAGATCAATTAGAACACAAATACATCTAGAAGTATTCAATTAGAAGTAACCAAATAACAAGCTCAAACATCCGATCTACTTTCGTTCATGCGCTATTATGCCATAATGAGTCCAATTTTAACCGCCAGAACCAGAATAGACAGAAATCCTTAATATCAACTTTGAATTAAACTTATCACTATAATATTTTCGGTTTCCAGAAAATTGGCACAACAGATTCAATTCACAAGAGTAACAAATGTATGAATTATTAAAAATATGAATATTTCCCAATTTCAAACAATTCCCATGGAAAGTGATAATCGGTAGAGGATGAATTTCTACATCCAAAAAGCAACCAACAAAAAAGGACTAAGCAATTAACAACTGATTTTGATGTAGATGGAGCAGTTTAAAACGATAAACTTAACATATATGTGTCCCAAGTCCAGCCAAAATATGATCAGCTCTTATAGAAATTTATCATCTCATTATTAAAGCACAATACAATAGACAAAAAATTGCAAAACAAAAGAAAAATACAAGTTTATCATGAAGAAAAAGTGTTAGGGAAAATATTTACCTCAGTTTGTCATCTACAAAATCCATTTTAGTTCCAATGACATGCATAAGGGCCTTTGGATCAATCAATATCTTAACACCCTTATCCTCAACCAACTCATCAAACCTTCCTTTTTCATCTGCAAAAAACAACTGGAATCTTAGATCAAAAAGTCATAACTCATAATGCAATAACGCATCCATCTCCAGCTCACTACAAGTGGAAGGCATAATCAGTAAACAAAAAGAGAAAATTCCCAATAGCATTAAACTTTTATCCATGTTACTCATATTTAGGACATGAGACTTTTATTTGAGAATATATTAGCACCAAAGGTCAATTTTGCTTATTTGTCTTGGTATTTGACATACCTCAATGCATGTGTTTGACTAATGGTGTATTAGGAGTTAATTAATCACGGGGGGGAATATCTTATAAACTTGAGTTATGCATGACAATGGAATGCAAGTTTCAAAGACACGGGTTAACAAAGTTTTTGGAGGTGAAATACGAGAAGTAAAAAATGTTTTAATTTTAAATAGAGCTCCATGGTGCTGAATGATGCATGCGGCAGACTTCACCCTGTGGATTAAAGTCCTTCTTGTTGACTGTTGCCATCACTTACATTCATCATCTTATTACTTCTGTCGTTAGGTCACTTCCTTAAGGTATGGCTTATTTCATTATCTCAGATGTGACTTCCAATTTTACTTCCTCATTTTAATCATCCATAATTCTTATTTATGCAGACAATGAATTAAGCATTTCCACTATAGTGTGCGTAAAACCCGTATGTATATGAAACCAAACACACAAAACATCCAAAGAATGAAAACAGACAATAAAAGCACACTAAATCAACTAACTGTTCATCAAGTTCCAGATTATGATAAGATGCGATCTCAAAGACGATAATCACAGGAGCATGTCAACAAAATCGAGAAAAATCGGTCACACAAGCACCGATGCAAAATTACTCGAAAAGTAAAGCACTACGCTCGTCGAAGACTCCTTTCAAAAATTAAAAAAACTGAATGGAATAAATCCTATGCATAAGAAAGGTAATTTAACGAGCCTAAGCTAAATTATTTAGGATCAGCCTTTCTCCTGTGATTAAACCACAGGGGTTCCACGACGAAAAAATCATAATCAACTTGAATTTAGCTAAGTAATTAGAGAAAAAAATGTACCACAAATCTATAAGATATACGATATTACGGAAAGAGTGAGAGACCTGCGTAATTGAGGGTGTAGGATAAGCCGTTGCAGCCACGAGCCTTGACTCCGAGCTTCAAGAAGGACCTCTGACGCTGCTGTAGCAGCTGCCGTATTCGCGAGGCTGCGGCATCCGTCAACGACACGGCTTGGCGGCGTGCCGCCGCCCCTATCTTCTCCGCTACCACGCCCATCGCCTTCGAAGCCATCGAAGATGAACTATTTCCGTTCCGTTGTTTTAGGATGGTTCCTCTCTTTTTCAGGTTTGGCGCGTGGCCACCACGTTTGTGGATATGCTACGCTATTCGTAGAACGTTCCCGATGAAACCTATGCTCTGTGCTTGTGTGGCCTAATTATATCTGTCTGTCACCCCTTCGGTAATGTTATCAAAGCTCAAACAAGTTCTTACAATGTTACAAACTATATCTAAATTCATTAATAAATCAAAATAATTTTATATCTAGCTATGTATGAAGCAAATATTACTTATGTAATCACGAGGGTTTTTTTAACATTATGACACAATTTGTTTGAAATCGCTTTTAAAAAAATTATGAATTAGGATAAGCTGTCTCAACCTAATATAATTTTAAAATTGTAAAAATATCGTATTAAGATATTATAATTTTAACTACGTCAAATTAAAGTTATATAAAAAAATATAATTTTTTTACTGAATAACAAAATCGTGTCAAATTAACATGTTTTTAATTTATTTTTTTTTAAATTAAAATCATGTTAATTTCAATCTAAACATATTATATTAAAATTGTGTTTCCTACACAATTTGTGTGTTTCAACTAAAATTGTATTAACTTATTATCATTTATCTAATTCTTATTTGTTAAAGTGATCCTCTTTTAATAAAAATAAAAATAAATTATAAACATTATAATAGAAACACCAATAAATAAATAAGTATTTTTACACGAATATTTACTCAAATAAGTATTTTCACATGAACCATTTACTCATATGCAAACATGGCATTAATAAATTTACTTTTTTATAAGACATCAAAATAATTTTCTCTTATAATTTAATAAGTTATGTAATAATGTTATAAGCTAATCTAAATATATTTAATAAACTTATTAATTTTTATAATAATTATTCAAAAAGATTAAACTTAGTTCTATAATAAATGTTTTTAAATTATTTCAATAATAACTTTTATTGGTTGATGATGTAAAATAATTTATATACGTCGTGATTCATTTTCATTTAGCAAATATTTTCACAAGTATTTAAAATGTAAAATTCAAAAGTAAAAAAG
This sequence comes from Phaseolus vulgaris, assembly GCF_051622355.1. Taxonomy (NCBI): domain Eukaryota; kingdom Viridiplantae; phylum Streptophyta; class Magnoliopsida; order Fabales; family Fabaceae; genus Phaseolus; species Phaseolus vulgaris. The sequence goes on from NC_143498.1 coordinate 48,675,658, forward strand.
AACTAAAATGTAATCCGTTTATAACAGTTAGATTAATGACATAATTTGTTTCATATTATTGTTTGTAAATAATATGAAAGATGAAATAATGAAAGTGATTAATTTGTTTGAAGTAAAAAGGGCAGAGAAGAGATAGGGAGAGGTTGTTGAAAAGAAAAGCCGTCGTGGAGTAGGGGTTTTCAATTCCAAAGCTGTTCTGTCTGTATTTGTTGGCGTTGGCACGCTCATCGCACCCAAACAAAACGCACTCATTTCTCACTTATCAACAAAAACAAAATGCAGAGACTCTCTTTCTAAGAAAATAATTCCACTGCTCCTTTCCATTTCACCACTCAAATGCTACACTCACTCTCTCACACCCCTTCACTTTTCTCAGGTTTTTCTCTGTTCCTCTAATTTCGCATTTCCATTCTCCATTTTTATGCTTTTAAGTGCGCCGATTCTCCCTTTTTGCGCATTTCATTCTCTTCTATTATCACCGTTAACCGCACTGTATGAACTACACTCTGCCATCGTTTACTTCCTTCATTTTTTCCTCGCATGACCTAATATTCGATGATTCGTTATTAATTTATTTATTTATTTAATTTCACAAACAGGTTTCAGAAGGAATTTCGAGCGAATTGCAACATTCCCGTATTGAATTTACTGCTGCTAATTTTGTCGTGAGTTTATCCGAAGTTGCGACTTTCTATACTGTGAAAATGGGTACCTGTTATGCACCTTCTAATGCTAGGAATTCGGCGGGGGTGCTGGCTGTTGTTGGAGGAAGAACAATTTCTGAGAATCACGGTGGCAGATCGTGCTCTTTGAAAATTCAAGAGAGCAAGTATGTGTTTGGCAGCAGTAGAAAGTGTGGTTCGATTCAAGTGAAGTGCTCCACGAATTCCCACAGCATTAGTCGCAAGGATCCTTTTCTGGATCTGCACCCTGAGGTTTCAATGCTTAGAGGAGAAGGAGGGAGTGCATTGAACAACCCTAGACCTAGAAAGGATGTATCAAGTGGAAAGGTAGCTGAAAGTTTCGAAGCCACCATGAATCCAAGTAACTACAATGAAGCTAAGATCAAAGTCATTGGTGTGGGTGGAGGTGGGTCAAATGCAGTCAACCGTATGATAGAGAGCTCCATGAATGGTGTGGAGTTCTGGATTGTTAATACTGATGTTCAAGCCATGAGAATGTCACCAGTCATTCCTCAGAACCGGTTGCAAATTGGTGAGGAGCTTACACGAGGTCTTGGCGCCGGTGGTAACCCTGAGATTGGTATGAATGCTGCCAAGGAAAGCGAGGAATCAATACAGGAGGCAGTTTATGGATCTGACATGGTTTTTGTTACTGTATGTTCTGTTAACCACTTTTCCTTAGAGATATAGCTTATGCTAACTGCCTTACAGGTTTGCATTGTGAATTTTATTTGTAGTGCCTTCCCCACCACTACCTGACAAGGTTTATCATATATGCTCTATTGCAATACCAGAATATATGTTTGTAAAATCATAATTTGAACTAGGTTGTGGCGGTGTATGTTTTCGTAGAAAAAGAAAGGAGACATGGTAATAGATTATGTTGTGCAAGGATGAATGGGCCACAAGGCTATCAGGGGGCTACATCTGAGGGGTTACACTAGTGTGGAGGCTTAAATTTTTATTCTGCATGCTCCCTTTAACATATTCGAGTGCATGATCTAAGTTATTTGACCTTTGTAACTTGACACTTATTGTTTTATGAACCACTCCTTTGGATTTTTACATTTCTCCAAGATCTTTAAATTTGGGAGTATCTTAGCTGTATCTAATGGCTCTTTATCACATTCATTTTCTATGTATGCTCTTAAATGGTGTTGGACTGTTAATTCTTTTGTGGAGGGGGAACTTTAATAGGGATGAAACAGAGGTTGTACAATCAATTTCCAAAACAAAGTCTTGAATAATATCATCATAAGGTAAGTTGTGACTCAAAACTCCCTCACTAAAATAAAAAGAACACTAGCTCATTTTGATGAATGAGAACTAACATGTCAAAATTGATAAAACTCCTTACAAAGAATTTCAACATCTGTGGTCGTAATATTATAAAATTGAAATGTCTATGATGGCAAATAACTTGTATGCAATGTTTCTTTGTCAATTTTAGGAGGAAAATTATTGGAACATGTATGAAATTCAGGTCTTTATTGTTTTCAATTTTGATTATTAATTATAATTGTTAATTAATGCCTGTTAGAAACAAGGAACCAGCAGTTCATGGTCTTTGAAATCCTCAACTTTATAATTTTTCAAATTTTTCCAGTTCTACAAAACTGTTCATTGTTGCCAAAAACTTGAAAAACTAGAATTCATTTATGCAGGCCGGAATGGGTGGAGGAACTGGCACTGGTGGAGCACCAGTTATTGCTGGTATCACAAAATCAATGGGTATACTGACTGTCGGTATTGTCACAACTCCTTTTTCTTTTGAAGGACGAAGACGGGCAGTTCAAGCACAAGAAGGAATTGCAGCATTAAGAGATAATGTTGATACACTCATAGTTATTCCAAATGACAAGCTACTGACTGCAGTTTCTCAATCTACCCCTGTAACTGAAGCATTCAATCTGGCTGATGATATTCTTCGACATGGTGTTCGTGGCATATCTGATATTATTACGGTATGGAATCATTAAGATCTTTGAACACAAACAAATACATTCATCTCGTTATTTTTTCTCCTATCAAATCTTGATTGTAAATGGAGTGAAAAAGGAAGAAACAATGAAATGGAAGCCTTGAGGGATGTTTTGACAATTCAGCAGTCCCTACCTGATGTTAGCTCAAAATTATGTCTTACCATTAGTTTATTTGCTAGAACTCTTGCATTTCTGCTATCAATTTTGGATGCATGTAGACAAAATACTCTGGCCATCCCCCACTAATCAGATGACCTAGTTATATGTTTCCCATGTTTTAAAGTTGATGGTGTTAGTCTGTGAAATCACTAATGCTCATTTTGTTAATTGATTGTAGATACCAGGATTGGTAAATGTAGACTTTGCTGATGTTCGAGCTATAATGGCTAACGCAGGTTCTTCACTTATGGGGATAGGAACTGCAACTGGTATTAAAATTTTAACTCTTTACTGATCAGTTATTAAAATATAAATGTAGTATCCTCTTATTGCTGTACACTTTTTTTATGGGTAAAAAGGAGGACGGTCCAAATTGATGAGCACATATTGATCCATAGTTTTATTTATTATTGAAAAGTTGAAATTTATCTTACCTTTTTTTGTATTGAAGGGAAAACAAGGGCAAGAGATGCTGCATTAAATGCTATCCAGTCACCTTTACTAGATATTGGTATAGAAAGGGCTACTGGAATTGTCTGGAACATAACTGGTGGAAGTGATTTGACCTTGTTTGAGGTAGCTAGTTATCCCTCGTCCTTTACAGGGTTATCTTTACTAGATAATTGTTTCATCTGAATACATACATGATGCTTTTTTCTCCTCATTCTTTCTTTCGTTCTCCTTTTTTGTTTTTAGAGACAGACTTTCCCTTTTCCTTCGGAATCTGGGTCACACAGCATGTCCTGAACTTAGGATTTTCTGAATGATTGAACCTTATGACCATGTGTTGAATTCCATCGTGATACTTTCTTACATGATTGAAATGATTGTGAATTGTATAAGTTTTCTATGGACATGATATTAGGCAATGATTGAAAGTCTGGGACTTAAAATATTTGTAGAAGACATCCAATTCCATCTAGTAATCCAATTACTATAATTCTGTAGTCATACTTTACTGGCAAGCTAGCTTAGTTTTTTAAGCGACTAAGTAATTTTTTGAGGCATACTTTGGCATCCATTTCGTAAACAAAGAAATAAAATAAACAACTTTTCGGTTCTGAATTCTGAATAGCTACCTGTTTAACAATCTGCAATCTATTAATTTCGTCATACTCCATATATTTAATATGGTCTTTTGTATGCTATGGATTTAAATATTATCATTTACAGGTAAATGCTGCAGCTGAAGTTATATATGATCTTGTGGATCCCACTGCTAATTTAATATTTGGAGCAGTAATAGATCCATCGCTCAGTGGTCAAGTAAGTTAAGCTATGCAAACACTTGAATATTATTTATACCAACAGCTTTATGTCACTAATCATCTTCCTCTAGATATGAGTTGGGCAACATTACACCTGTGCAGTGCGTTCAATACATAGATAGTATTATCCTTTTCTTTCTAGGAAGCACACGCACTTCAAAATATTTGCCATGTGCATGTCACATTTCATAAACATTTTAGATACTCCTACCTACTATGTACAATTTATGATTATATATATATATATATATATATATATTACAAATGGCATTTCTTTTCACTTGAAACATGCTTAAATTGCATTGTTCTCTCAACTAATATGTTAGAATAAATGATTTTTTTTTAAATGTTTTATCATTCTCTCTCATGGGATTAAAAATGTTTTTTCTTATCCTAATTTTGTTTTCTTAATCACTTAGGATTATTATTAGAGTAAGTAAATAAATAAGGGGTACTCTAGGCTTTATGGCATATTGAAGTCATCCATACATTGTAATACATTTCAGTTAATATCAAACAGTATTTCATTCTTTCTTATCTATCTTCCTTCTACGCCTAAAATTACACTCTCCTCTCTTGAGAGATGATATGTGCTACTATGAATGACCTTCCTAGAGACATTTGTTCTTTCTTTTACATCTTTCAATGTCACCGAAAGTTAATTTTGAGCATTCTATTGTTTATTTAGGCCTTCAGAGGATAAAATAAAATTTAACCTCCCTCCAATCGGCTTTTGAACTTAAAACATTGATTTTCTCCATTAAGATTTGTGCGTTTATCTTAATTTTATGAGGCGTATGTTTTTTCATACTCATACTGTCCTATCTTTTTTCAAATTTGCCATGTAATAGGTAAGCATAACACTAATTGCTACTGGATTCAAGCGTCAAGAGGAAAGTGAAGGGAGGCCTACACAGGTATGACTCTTCCCTTCGTGTGCCAATTAGCCACCCCTAGTCCCGTCTCCCGTCCCCTCTCTGATGCAATACCTATATGATTGTTCTTTTTGTCCAAAATGCAGGGCAGTCAACTCATGCAAGGAGAAACCATTGGTATCAATCGGCGATCTTCCTCTTTCACTGATGGTGGTTTTGTTGAGATCCCTGAATTCTTAAAGAAGAAGGGGCGCTCACGTTATCCAAGAGCTTAATCACCTTTCTCTCAAGTTCTTTAATCCCTTGCATCTCTTTACCAGACAAATATTAGGGATACAAATCTCATCAGTATAGGCATTAGGTCCTGTTTTTCCCTCTTTTACATTCTTAGGCCCGTTTTGTGTATACAGTGTTCAGGAAAGCAAAGCACTTTCCAAACCGTTGTGTTGAGTTGAGGCTTGATGGCATGTTCTAATAAGTTCATTAGTTTGTATTTTTGTACAGGGAATATATCAGTACGGTCAGGGCTTGTTAGTGTTACCAGCAGATCAAGATTAAATTCGTGTACATGACAGTTCTTGGTTCCGAAGACAAAACCGAGAACGTTTCACATTCTCACAGACCAGGTGAAGCTGTCCTAGTCTATAATGGTCTGTTTTGAGAAATACAATACATTAAAATAAAATGGATGAAGAAAAAAATGTGAAAATAAAGGTGTTTGGTGGAAAAGAAATAGATAAAGGATAGATAAAGAGAAAATTTGATAAAAATAGTAGTGAAAAAGTATTAATGAGACTCACTCTTTTTTTTAATTTCTCTTTTTTTCACGCATTTTTGTTTTTATTAAAGGCGTAACTAATGGATAAAACGAGACAAGTGACTGGCCAACTAATAAAACAGTGTTACAAAATGTATTTAAAGTCTATCTAAAACATTTTATTTAGTTTTTTGTAAGAAAATATTTCTTTTTAATTGCTTGAAAGGTACGTTTGGTTTAGAGAAAAAAGAAGATACTGTGGAAATAAAGAAGAGTAGAGAAAAAAAATAGGTAAGACATGATGTTAAATATTCAGTTATCAAGTATAGTAATTATAAATAAATATTTTGAAAATCATGTAATTTGATTCGTTTAATAGAAGATAAAAATATAAAAAGTGGTAAGCGAGAAATAATAAAGTAATTTTTATCATTTTTAGTTTCTTCTCTTTTTTAAATCAAACCATCACTCTTAATTCTCCTCTCACACTTCCTTTATCCTTCCCTTCTTTGAAAAAGAAGTAAAGAGATTTCTCTCTATAAAAGATTGAAGTGAAAAAATTTCAAAATTAGGTAATGATATATTTATAACCTATTTTTGGTTTATTTTAACAAACTATTCGAAATAAATTATAAAAAATAACTTATATTTTGTATAACAACAGTTTAACCTCATTCCACCTTCATTTTCTTAAATATGTAAAACTACTGAGAGATCAATCCATAATTATTTAATTAAGTTTTTAACAGAAGAATACTAATAAAACATTTTTAATATATTTTTACTAAAGCACTCCACTATCAGTTTAAATTTATTCAAAAATATAAAATCGGTATAAAACCTCATTAAATGTGAGATCTAACTCATTAAAAATTGTGATTTTCGATTAAATTTTAACAAAGTTAAACAACCAAATAAATTTGTACAATTTTCATCATGATTAGGTAAAGAAATTTTTATCAACTAATCTTTATTGAGACTTGTTTTGGATATTTCCTGGCATCAAAAGAGTAGCTTTCTCATCAAAAGCACGTCAGAACACCAGTGAATGTATTTTGGATTGAAAAACGATGAAAATGTTCAATATTACCACTGTGAGAGAAAAAAGAACGGGAAAAAAAATCCAGATAGCTCAACCTGATTGGCTAAAAGCAAGAATCACACTCACAGCCATATGCAGATGAACGTCAATCCTCCAAAAATCAACCCTAGGAATCGTGCTTTCTTTAGAACAAAGCGTAAGAACGTGAAAAAAAATTGGGAATCTTTCTGATTGCAATTTGTTTTAATTTTAGTTTAGTTTTTGTATTACATTTGTTGATTCGATTTGGATCTCACAGGAGAAGATGGAAAACAGTGAGGAACAAAAGTACGGAGTTCGGAAATTAGAGATCTCAGACAAGGGCAAAGGCTTCATCGAGTTGCTGCAGCAACTCAGCGTTTGCGATTCCGTCTCTGACAAAGAATTCGAGGATCGATTTCGAGAGCTCAGTGCTGTCGGAGCTGACCACGTTATCGGCGTGATTGAAGACGAGGCTTCCGGAAAGATCATTGCCACGGGGAGCGTGTTTATCGAGAAGAAATTTTTGAGAAATTGTGGCAAAGTTGGGCACATTGAGGATGTTGTTGTGGATTCTAGCGCACGTGGGAAGCATTTAGGAAAGAGAATCATCAACTTCCTCACGGAGCATGCGCATTCCATGGGATGCTATAAGGTCATTCTTGATTGCAGCCTCGACAATAAGGCGTTCTACGAGAAATGTGGCTTCCACAACAAATCTCTTCAGATGGCTATGTATTTTGATCATCACTAATTTTCTACTCTCTTACCTTCTCTGATGTTGGAGTCCACAAGCTCTGGGAGGCTGATAATGTTGGGGTAATGAAGCTTCTGGACTCTATGCTTAATTCAATTACGATTTATGTTCCATGCTGTTTGTTTTCTGAAACAATAATTTTGGCCGCTCTAAGTGACGTGATGCTTTAGTTGGACTGGGTTTGGTATTATCGGTGTGAATCTACGAGGGGCTTTTTTTAAAAATAAATTTATATTCTTCATGTTCATGTTGGTTTTAAGATTTTGACATTGTATAACCTTTTAAAGGAGATTACGCTTCCAATATTTATAATGATTTGGTTGCTAACTTACTAAGATATTAGATAGTTACGCTTTCTTAGTAAATTTAAGGCTCCGGTTATAAATAGATCTCTGAAGATTTCGGATTTTGTACAGCTTCTATTGGATTATACGTTCGTTTTAACCTAATCAATTGTAGCCAATCTAAAACAGGGCTGATCTTTATGACTACCCTGGTAAGGGGTTAGTTTAAGACTTGGTTATTGTTGTATTGTGATGTATTTTCTTCTTGGACTATTGGTTATGTAGACTATGGTTTTCATCGACTCAGTATTTCTTCTTACTGCAAAATAGTGCATGATTGATTACATCATTATTAGTTTTAGAATTAGATTATGATGTGTGTTATATTCAGTTGGATTAAGCTTGATATTGCTGTAAAGGTTTTTGATTAAAATTAGGGCTCTTTAGGCAGATTCAGAACTGATATAACAGTATCAAAATTGGAACGGTATGGAAGCATTTGGAGGAATGGTTTTTATTTGACTGATTCATAAGTGTTTGTAGTTTGTACTAATCACTGCCAATTCTGATGTCACTCCCTCATAGCTAGTTTCTTTCACTTGCCGGGAAGCTTGCTTCTATGATTGACCGCTTTGTTATCAAAAGGGGATATGGTAATTAGTAATCTATTAGTCAAAATAGGTAGCATGACATTCGATAGATGTGCTACAATGAAATAGAACACACGAGTTCTATTTTATGTTTGGTTCATTTAAAAATATTTCAGAACAAACTTGAGGTTAGAAAATGTTACATTTTGGTTCTGCTGAAAAGTGGAACCAAGGAGAAAGGAACAGAATAGGATCTTCCATTTTGTTTTGTTCATGCACCAAATGTTACGTAAGTGTTCTTCTGGTAGTCATTATAATAATAATAATTATTATTACTATTATTTGTGGAAGCAATCAAACAGTGTACAAATCTTCTTGTTGATCAGGGGTTGAAGGCTCAATTAAAATGTATGCTGTGGTTGATATTCCATTAATGGGAATGAGTGTTGCCACTCCCATGTTTCCATTCTCACCTATTCAAATGATTACATCTAAAATACTCATCTCCTTCGTTAATGACATAGTTTAGAGAAATTATATTACATTTAATACGATAAAATGGTAATGGCGATAGACACTTGCTGTTTTCCCAAGCTTATCTTTTTTTATAGGTGGTGAGAAGGAGAATAAAATGACATAGGTAGTGGAAAATTTGGAGTTGCACTTACTGACTAGCTCACACTTTGGGTTAAATATTTGTTGCATGTGCCCACTTTTTATTTTATTTTATTAATTATAATATGAATACTCACTGTTTCTTACTTTTTAACGTTTTTTCTCCCATTTATGCAATTTTGAAGGTTAATCGTAGTTCATAGTTTCAACTTAAAAATAGATGGGATTCATAAGTATGGCCAATTTTGTACTGTCCATTCCATCTGTTTTAGTAGAAGGTATTTATAGTGTATAAACCAATATCCAACCATCAATTATAAGGATTATAGTTTACAATGCTGTTATGATAGATTACTATTTAATCTGTTTAGTGTTTAGTACTTAATACATAATTATATTATCTTGTGCAGAAACGATATGATCTCATTCCCCTGCTAGGGCGAAGGCAGTCAGAATAATGACCAGTTTGTGAACCATTTTCAAGTTTTATTATATTCATGAAATTTGAAGTGAACGTGAGGAGCTGGAAGCACTTCCATTTTTTGCAAGAAATACCTTATGTTTGTCTCTTTCAGGCTTAACTTTATGCATGGTTTCCTCTTCTGGCCTCTGAACCATTGTAATCTTTTTTAAACGATTTATCTGAAATCATTGGTATGCTAGTTGCAGACTTTCTACTTAGCCTAAACCCTAAACACCAAACCCTAAACCTTAAACCCTATTCTAAAGTTGAAACATAGAAAATCATTAATGCTCATTAAATTTCTTAACATTATATTAATTGAATGCTGCTGTTTACGGAGTTTATTGTCACCCATTGATGCAAGTAGTGTTAAAGAAAAAAAAAACTAATGAGAAGTGATAAGCTTATAATTATAAGACTGAAACTAGCGTCGATTAACTTAGGTCATTGCGAGGAGCAGACCGAGGAAGTCTGACTGGTACTTTCCTAATAATCGACCTAGCAAAATGAATTAAACTGCATATTTATGATCACGAATGTCTCATTTTTTTTAAAGAAAATGTTGAAACTTGTGTGCTCAAATTTGTAGATGTAAAATTTCTCACTTTTATCAGGCATATTAGTCAAAGCTGAGGACCAACTGGCACCAGCATCACTACTCGAGGTATAAGATCTACTGCTACTCATATTTTAACAGAGTTCATATTTTTCTTTGGTTTTGAATAATAGTCTTGTTTCTTCTCATATGTCAAGTTAATTGTTTTACTTAATTATACATTCATATCTGTCACATATCATTTGCTTTTTATGACCAATACTTAGTCAAAATGGTTTCATTAAACCTTAATCCATGTGAACTAAAGCTTGCAGAGCTAAAAACCCCTCTACAAGGGGGTCGGCCAAAATTTAATAGTTTAACTTTTTTTTTACTCTAAAGGAGGTTAAGATTGACCTATTTTTGAAATATTTTTTAATCCAAGTTAAGTGATTAATGATATAATTTAAATTGAATTAGAAGAGATGTTGGCTTAGGTGAAATTAAATATATTTTTAGATGACTTGTTTGAGATTGAGGTGAAGATGATTTACTCAATAATATCCTAGTCAAAATTATTTGATTGAGATTGAGGTGTAGATTATTCAGTCAATAATGTCCTACTCAAAACCAACTTAAATGTAACCTGATTAAGAATAAAGTAAAACTCAAATGTTAAGTTTTTTTTTTTTATAAAAAGTTTTCATGATATATCAATGTAAGTTAATTAAGAATAAAATAAAATTTATATTTCAAATTTTAAAGTTTAAAAAAAAGTTTTTTTTAACAATATATTTGGAAAATAAAATTGTGTTTCAAATTCTAAAGTTTAAAATTTTTAAATTAAAATATATCTCAATTAAAAAGTTAAAAGAAAAAAAAGCTATCATTTCACGTCTTATGTGTACTAGACTTCTCTAAAATTACAAGATGAAAAGCAAGGAGGCGCAGGAAGAAATTCACATTCTGCTAAAATTGAACTTTATTGATAACTTAATAAAAAAACTTACCGTTAAAGAAAATTGAAATCTTCAATTTTCAATCATTCAATAATAATAATGATTTTTTTTGTGATGACTTTATTCTTAAAAAAATCATTTTTTACTTAAAACTTAAAAAGTCTCCCTCTTTAATACTAATAATTTCAAACCTTTACCTTTCAAGGTCAATTCTTAAAATTTTATTGGAATTAACTTTTCCTTTTATTTAGTTGTTGATTTTAACTTATTTATTTAAATTCTTTATTTTTCTCATTCTTTCATATTTGATTACATCAAAATGGATTATTTTCTATTTTTAAGAATTTTAATTATATTTATTTCTAGTAGAAATAAAGTAAAAGGTTATATTTAAATTTCTCAGCATTCATTGCCACAATTAAAGAAATTGTAAGAGAAGATTTTCCTAAGATATTTCTTCAAAATTATGAGGAGTGTAAAGAAGAAGGGTTTAAGTGTGGTCTTAATAAGATATTGATCTCATTCTCTTTAGGGGTATGAGAACAGGAAGTTTGATGAAATATATAATTTGATATAGTTAAACTATTTGAAATGGATAGACAAGTATTTATTGATATTATTAATATGAAAATCATGAATATAGCAAATTGTATTTTGTATTAATGCCAAAGTGATTGAACTTTGTTTGAAGTAGTTAGCTATTCGTCCTTCTTTGGAGGATTATCTTTACTAGGTATTCTTTCATAGGATTAATTATTTTTTTTATCTTAATTTGTCTTCTTAATTACTTAGGATTTTGATTAAAGTAAATAAGACATCTCTAGAACATATTGAATAATACATTTCAATTAATACCAGTTACAATTTTTTAAATCACTCTTTTTCGTTCTATATCTAAGATTACACAATTCAGTCATAATTTTTTTTAAATCACACTCCAATTTTGAGAGATAAAATGTGTTACTACGAATTACTTTCCTAAAGTCATTTGTCTTTTCTTTTACAACTTTCAATGTCACCAAAAGTTAGTTTTTATAGCATTATGTAATTCTTCAGAGGATAAACTAAAATTGTAAACTCCCTCCTATATGATTTTAACTTAAAACATTGATTCTCTTTTACTATTTGTGCATTTATGTTAATTTTATGCTATACATATGTTTTCATGTGTCCTATCATTTTTCAAATAGAAAATTCCCTTTTCACACTCTTCCTTATTTACAACTCTTTTTAATAATAAAATATTGTATTTAACTAATACAAATAAAGTTTTGAAATAAAAGAAATTTGGTTGTGTAAATGAAAGTGGAAAAAAAAATGTTAGTGTTAAAAGTATATTACTCTTTTCAAATTTGCCAAGTAAATTGGTTCAAACAGCTTGGGCGTGATCACTAATTAATACAGTTTGAAGTAGATATTCACATATTAATTTCAGATTGAAAACTAATAATGAATTTTAAGTTGAAATATCTTTAAGCAGTTTCACATCAAATAAAAACATTTATACTAAATTCGTATGTATATATATATATATATATATATATATATATTAATTATTTTAAATAGAAATGATGTGACTTAAACAGCAAAATTATTGTAAAACAGAGGCATGTGATTGGGTGGATAAGGAAGGTCCACAATCTTAGATTTCACCATCTCAATTTCAATTCAAGCATTCATTCATGTTATGCCTCCTAAACTTGCTATTGAGTTTATGATATTTTAACCTTAGAGCTGCAAAAGAAACTTGAGACGATGAAGAGAAATAAAATTGATAAAATAGACACACTAATGACAAAAAAAAACTTTCAATTTTTTTAAAATGTTAGTCTAAGATCTTAAATTACTGTATAACATGAAAATTTTTATTTAAAAAATAAGTAACGATAAATAAAAAAGAGCTCGAGAATGTACTCTACACCCTAAACACTACTTCACGAAAGGCATATTGAAAACCACAATAAAAAAAGTCTCACTCTGCATAAATACGACAATATCAAATATAAATACGACGACACCGAATATGAATGAATAGGGGAAAAAAATCATTAATCCAGAAGGAACAAAAATTTTAGGTGGTCTTTTGTTGAAAGAAAATCACAACTTTATAAAAACCTCTTTTAGTTATTTTTTTTCAAATAAAAATCATTATAAGCATTAATCCAAAACCATAATTAAACTAATTGGAATTTTCACCATTATCCATTGCCAAATTTTCGGTTTTTAAATTGAATTGAATCCTAATTGTGAATAATAAACGAACATAATTGAAGTAAAAAAATAAAAAATAAACGAACATGATGAGACTTTTTCTGATCAGACAAGGAAATGTACAAGTGTACGATGGATTGGATGAAAAGATGTTTGGCTTATCCATAAGCACGCTACTGTTTTCTGATAAGGAATTTTAAGTACTACACTATTTAAATATTTAAAATTTAGATAGATTACTAATTTAGAAAATATTTGTTCAAATAATGTAACAACCCATACTATGCATATAATCATAAAGTGGTCTCAATATATTTACTTACATTTATGACTTATAATCAAAATACATATAGGATTTTATATAAATAGTAAAAACTACAAGATAATAATATAAAAAATTATTTCATCGTGTATGTACTTTTTTAATAAGTTTATAATTCCATCTACTCTTGTATCAAAAGTATATAATAATTAGATTATTGCGTAACAAAATAACATACATACAAGGTAAAACTAACGTCTATTTAAAATCACATCTCATAAATTAATATTTATCTCCACACATTAATATCAATATACTCATTTATAAGGATCTAGACATTTATTTTAGAGTAGAAGTGGTATATTTTAAAAGATATCTGAATATTTTATTATTAAAATGAAAAGAACATATAAATAAAGAAATTAGTTATTCAGGTTTCATTTCAAAATAATTAATATCTCTCTAGAAGTTCATTTTTCTTTTCCTCTCTCTTCTCTTTAAGATTCTAACATCCTCACTCAACAATCTAACGGTAGTAGTCCGCCATTAGACTCCTGACAACGAGATCTACAAGACTGCCCGATCAGAATCTCTTATAGAGTAAGTTTAATTTTTACTCTTTTCTTTGAGTCAAATTTTGAACTTGTAGGTTTGTCTTAATCTAAGTTTATGCATGACCCTCTTTTAGTTATAGGAGTAGTCTTTGTTAGATCAGAGTCCTAGTGTTATAGTTAGATTTTTTATTAAGACTTTGTAGTGCTTTTTGGTAGGTTTGAAGCTCTTCGTGAGCATCTGTCCAAGTAAAGGTGAGGGAAGCTAGTTTAAATTTTCAATAGAATCCTAGGCTGGAAGATCTGGATGTGGATGTGACGTGATCACCAGTTCAAAAAATTTGTTTACATGGTTTCTTGTTTTGAGTTGATTGGAAATTGATTGAAATTGAAATGTGAAATGGTAGATATAGTAGATGTTGTATAATGTATTTGAATAGTTTGTAGAATCGTGTTAAATGAAATGTTTGATGGGAATTGGCGGTTGATTTTAAATGATTTTGATTTAGAAATCATATATATGTATAGATTGATATAATAGCTCAATGACTCAATGCGAGTGTTTGTATAATTCTGAGTAGAAAGTGTCAATGTAATGTGTAGAGTTTATAAAATTATAAATTGAATGAAATGTTGATTTAGAATCTAACCGTATATCATGCTCTTCGGTGAGTAGTTGGAGGATGTAATAATTTTAATTTGAATGCTCTGTTTGTTTTAAAACTTTTGATGTATATATTAAAATCCTTATGAAGAGAAATATTTTTTTGAAATACAATTATGAGATAGTTGTATATATTCACATGTTAACATAGTATTTTTTACTTTTATTGTATTATATATAGGTAAAATTAGAGATGTTACATTTTCTCCACAAATTATTATTACATCCATTTTTTATTTCAATACAAAATTGAATTGTGATGTTTTTTAGAAAATATATTAAATAGTCTTACCGAATATTAATATTTGACTTGTACATATAAAATTATATTATCTCATTCACAGTAACTAAATGCACTGAAGATAGTTTATTATTTATACTTAACTTATTTATACTTAGCTTATTTGTAAGTTCAGTACAAGAACTTTATTCAGTTTTTCATTATAAAATATTTTAATCTACATTATTTAGATTATCTCTTAGACATTGATTTGTTCCAATACTCTACAAAACACAAACTAGGATAAAATACTATTTCAAGTGTTTGTTATTCTTTTTCAAATTCAATCTTCAAATATATCTTAATTCATACTTATCAATTATAATCACACCTTATCATCAAAATAAATATAAAACAAATTAATTAACCTTTATTATCTTAAAATAAGTATTTAAAACAACCAAACACAAATTTTTAAAATAGAAAGATGTCATTTGAACAACACTAATAACAAAATTTCAAAAAAATCTTAACTTGAGTAAGAAAGAATTAGTGTTGATTATCTCTAAATTGGAAGAATGTTGCTCAAAGTATACCTCTCTATTTCAAAAAAATTAATGCATGCATATATATTTTATCTTGTAATCTTTTATCAACCAATCTTTATTGTGAGTTGTTTTAGATTTTTTTTCCCACTTGCTTTCTCATTTAATGGTCACATTCTTTTCTATTTTATGTGTTTATTTATTTTCCTTTACATTATTTGTCATATTTTTCATTTTCTTTCTCTTGATTTTCTTTTTCCTCTTTCTCTTACACTTATCCACAAGTGTACGTCAATGGTATCTGTCCTACATATAACTACGGTGCTGAAAAGAAACAAACATGAGTTGCATCTCAAATTTCATAATTGATGCTTTTTCTGTGCATAAAAAAGAAAAGCATAATTAGAATAAAAATAAATATGGTATAGATAGCTTAAGGTACAACTAAACCTTTTATTTTTATTCGTTATTTGGCCGTTAGTGAATAAAATAGTTTTGGAGGGAAGAAAAAAAAGGAAGAAATTATAAAACATGGTTCATTATGATTTTTTTTAAAGAATTGGGTCACTGTTATTTTTGTGTTGGTTTAAAATCATGGTAAATGTTACTTATATAACAGTAAAATTTATTCACGTTTACGATAATTATATAATATTCATAACATCAGTATTCCTAATTATTGATGGACAATGTAATTTTTTTTATAATAATAACACATGAGCATTAAACTCACTTATCACATTATTATTGTTTTTCCCTCTCTAAAATGCGTCCAAGTTCATTATTTATTTTTGGAAAGTTATTTATGAGAATTTGAGATAGTGAAGTATTTGTTTTCTAATAACGATGGTTAGTGTGAGAGTGTTTGATATGAAATTGACAAAAGAACTTGCAATTGCAATTGATTAAAATGGGATTTCTCTTTTATTTCCCCTCCCCCACCACAATGAGTGGTCACACAAAATCCTGATTGATTTCTCAGTTTTAAATTTGTAACAAAATATCTCTATTCAATAGTAATTTTAAGTTTTTTCCTTAGTGTAATTGAAAAGGCAGTATTTTTTTAAGAAGTTTTGAGGTAGAATAAAAGATGTTTAAATTTATGCAGTAACTACTTTTACACTTATTATTTCGTGTTTGATCTGTTATTTTCAAAAGAAAATTTGTTCATTTTGTTCTGTTTTTAAATTCAATTATAAAAAAGTGATGTTTTTGTGTGATATGAAGACCTCACACTAATATTCCTCTAAGGGGGGGAATTGAAAAGAAAACACAAATATCTTTTCTGGCATCTAAAGAGTATCTGTCTGTCTCATCAAAAGCACGTTAGAACACAATTATATGTATTTTGGACTGAATAAGGATGAAAATGATAAATATTAGCATTGTGAACGAAAAAGAATGGAAAAAGAAAAATCAAATATCCGAAGCTGATTGGTTGAAAGGCAAGAATCATAGAGAGAGAAAGAGAGGCATAGGCATATGCAGATGAACGTCAACCTCACAATCCTCCAAAAATCAATCCAAGGAATCGTGCTTTCTATTTTATTTTTTTTCATTCCATTTTGGCATATTAATTAACAGTGAGGGAGTGGAAAGTAAGAGACCACAGAAATAGAATCCCATCTCAAACAAGACACGTACGTTTGTCAGTTACCATAGAAAAGAAACTCTTTGTGGGCGACGTGTAAACTGATTTC
Organism: Phaseolus vulgaris; assembly: GCF_051622355.1. Taxonomy (NCBI): domain Eukaryota; kingdom Viridiplantae; phylum Streptophyta; class Magnoliopsida; order Fabales; family Fabaceae; genus Phaseolus; species Phaseolus vulgaris. Next base: position 48,692,798 of record NC_143498.1, read on the forward strand.
TCACTCACTCCCTTTGCTTTATTCCCCACACAAACCCACCCCTTCTTCAATTTCAAATCTCCTCTACACACACCAAGATAGCAACTCATCAAAAGGGTTACAGCAGCAAATAAAATCACTCTTTTTTCTCTCTCTCTTTCTCTGCATGAAAAGAAAACAAGCAACCTTTCATGGCTCACCAATCCGCTGCTGAATCTGATGACCAGATTCTTTCAAAGTCATTGGACCTTAACAGTCCCCATCCAAGTAAAGATATCATCAAGATGGAGCAGCAGCAGCAGCAACAAGACCCCTTCTTCTCCTTGAGCAAAGCTAACCAGGATGGTATTGATAGAGATAAGGGTGTTGCAAAGCAAGACCCATCTGCTTCGAAACCCCTTCTTTGCAATGAGGAGAAAATGGCATTGCAAGAGGATGCAATAATGGATGGTGTTGCCAAAGAAAGTAGCGTAGCAGAGGCTTTAGAAGAGGATAGTGGACGCGAGAGGCTGAAGCGGCATAGAGTTGAGGTGGCTGGGAGAGTTTGGATTCCTGATATGTGGGGTCAGGAGGAGCTGTTGAAGGATTGGATAGATTGCAGTGCATTTGATGCCCCTTTGGTTCCAAGCAGAATCGCCACTGCACGAGAGGCTTTGGTTGAAGAGTGTACAAGAGCAAATGCTGCTGGACTAAGAATAGAGAACAGGTGTTAGATTTTTCGTTTCTGTGATTCAGTTTAACGACAACCACATATTCATCACGGATTGTTTGGTAATCCTAATCTTTATATAATCCGATTTGTTTTTTTTTTTTTTGGATGACAATTTTCATTTTCGGAGATTTTTTTAAGATACATTTGAAAAACTCAACCGACATTTCGGAAGTTAAATTTTATACACTAGGAAGTTCTTATATTTTATTCGCTGTGATTATGCTTTCAGTTTCAGCACTTGTGTCTTTCTTTCGAGAAAAAACAAGCCATTAGTTCAAACGTTTTCCCAAATGGTCTCTCGCTCAGAAGCAAACCTTCACCCTGAAATGTCTAAGTTGAAGCTTCCAAAATATAATGTAAATAATTTTCAGCCTTTGAAAAATAATTACGATAGTGTTTTTTCAAGGAAGAGAAAGATACGTAGGGTTAAAAGATGCATCGTTTCTAACTCAAGCATAATTAATTTCAAAAAATGCCAACGATTTAAACGAACACAATTTGGATAGAAGAAATTTTATTCACCAAAACAGAAGTGCATCTCTTTAGTCACAATTCATCAAAACTCTATTTCAAATTGTATAGTCAAATATTCCAGTACTTATCAGAATTAATATAACAGTTCTATTTACCAAAAAAAAGTGAAGGAATCATTTGCATTCATGTCATCTAACTCTGTAGTGTATATCTCGATATTACTATTTATTATGCTCATTTTTTTATACACTAGTCCTCCCTGTGCAATAGAGTATACTAGTGAAAATGTGAAATTTACTGCTAACAAAATTTAGTGAAAACTCAAAGCTAGCTTTGTGACCCGTCAAGAAATTATGGGCATGGGGTTTGCTACTCAATTACATGTTGCTAAAGTTATGGAAATCAGTTCGGACATCAAGTTGCCACACCGTGATTAGTGAGTATCCTTCCTCTTCATTCTATCACTATAACTCACGGAAGCAAAGCATATTTACGATCCCAGTTCACCCTAGAGTAAGTAAACTTTTAGCAACTCTTGAGCAAAAATGTAAAGTTTAGTTGACAGTAATTACAATTTACAGTCACACTCCTGACTTCCCTAAAAAAATACAACAATCGGTATCTGTTTCAATTTTTTAGTAAATATAACTTCAGAGAATAGAAAAAGAACTAAGGGGGTGCCTGCACATCTAGCACTTCTATAGGCTCCACCAGTATAAATTTCTGCTACTCATAGCAAATGAGAAAAAACTAGCATCACCATTATGATATCAGCTCCCACACCTTGATTGTCCCATCATCGCTTGCAGAGGCTAGCACCGGCTTCTCCTGTTTAGTAAATAAAACTGTTACCAATTGCAGAAACAGACACAGGAAGCAAAAACTGCTGATATAGGTCACCATTCTCTAAATATGCAAATGATTGTTTGATTTAAGAAAAAATAATCGTTTTTATTTTCTGTTTACTTTTAGTTACAGAATTGCTTTCTTGTTTGTACTTGATTCTTTGAAAGATTTGAGCACGAAACAACAAAAAGAATAAAAAGTTATCTTCGTTGTTATTATACAAAATCTTTAGAAACAGGAAACAGAGTTGTATTTATAACAAATAGTGAAAGGAGAACAAATAGTGAAAGGAGAGAACTTTTTTCTTAAATCAAATGGCCCCTAAGTTTTTGTAAGCTATTAAGGTGTCCTTAGCAAACTACATTTTTTTAAATTTCTTTTAACACTAATGTATTTTATCCTTCGTGGTGCAAAGTCTGCCAATGCCTATCAGTTAAACACATTACTGATAGAATACCAACAAACCACAATTACTTCATTGATCATACAAGTTATCAGAATGATATTAAGAGGCCACTATTCAGACACAGACACGATCAGATAAGAGCATTATCTAATTTAGCTGTGAAATCCACCATTCCACCCACTCGATGTGTGTGGATGGAGAGAGATACTCATTGCATTATCAATGTGATTCCATTAGAGTAGCGTCTAAGAATCTTACCCCAGGGCTCCACTGCACAAAATTTACATCCATGTCATGGGCCTTCTCTTTCTTCAGCAGCAACTTGTAGAGAGGACCACCAACCTATGTTAGTTATAAGCAAGCAATAAAATTGTCAATTTTAACCTGTTTTTTCTAGATAGTGATATGCATCTACGAAGACACAGTCAATTATTTAAAATCCTTGTGTTCAATTTTGGTCATTATTTTACGACACAATCATACAATCTTATAGTAGTTTGAATTTTTCAGGGACTTGGATTTCAATGATCTATCCCTTAATAACAAGAGCACAACTGTAGAGGTTCAAAACACCCCAACGTTTTCAGACACTGAGAAGAGCATCTAAACAAACGGATCACATGCAAGTTCGAAAATATACATTGAAACTGAGAAGGGAGATTATTATATTAAGAAAAAATGGAAATCAGCTGCTCCAGCTCGTCAGTAAACTCAAACCAGTATGCAAGAACACCGTGCTAATCTCTTCAAAATAAAACATAGTTCAAAAAAAAACTGGATGCAGATAAATAAAGGTGCAAATACAGTTAATATTGTTATGACTGTGTGACTGAGCGTTCTCTGCGTTTAAGTTGTAAAGAAACATTTGGCATTGGTTTGTCATGTCTTTTGCTACTCTTGTCCTTGTTAGCAAGTACAAACAGATAAAGAAATCCAGGTTAATGATATGCACAAATAGCCAATAGCATCATAGAATCAGGAAGTGTCTGTGATTTAAAGTGCGTGATTTTACAGCAGAAAGGAATCTAGTAACAGACACAAAGAATCCTATGCTTCTCCTTTCTGTGCAGACTCCTACACTTTAGAATAAACATGCAAGGATAAAATATCGATATGCTCCCACTGGCATCCTAGGGAGTTAAAGTTACATGTCATGCTAAATAATGACACTTACTCTTCCCACCAGTAGTCAGAATGAGGAAAAAAGAGGTCCTTAAGTCGAGGGACCAACAGCCATAGTTGATCATCAAATTTTCTTATCATTAAAACCAGCAAATTCACAGCATAGGTTAGCTGGACATTTAAACTTTAAAGCAAACAAAGTCTATGCAATTTATTGTGCAGCCACAACTTACTAACTGTTATTCTCTTCCTAAGTAGGATACCCAATATACATGTGTGAGAATTCTCCAGCAGGAGAACACACATGCACTTTTCTGAGTTTGACAGGTGAATATTCAAGTTAACATTCTCATCTGTAGTTTCTTAAATATTCAATTAATAAACTAGTTCCAATCATAAATAACCTAACTTTTGATAATTACACTCTACATCCTGACAACAGAATTTATCTATTAGTCAATAGGTACACAGAGTACATTAGGAAAGAATGACCATAATGTGGCATTTGAACTGCTTATGTTATTGGGTAACTGCAGTAACTAGTAAACAATAGGCATACCTGACTTTCATTGTCATCCACAAAAAGGCGTATAGCATCATCAGCGGCTCCACTGGCAAAGATACCTTCTCTGTCATACCAGCACACAGGGTACAGAAATATCAGATTTATAAACAAAATTAGATAAGATGATACATCTCACATCTGATATCATGAAAACAAACATGAAGTGTATCATTATGTTCATCTGGCTATCAATTAAGAAAATGGAAAGAAATAAGTGAGGAACTAACGATTGAATCCACATAATCTGTATAAATTAATATGCTTACACGTTTCAAAGATTGAAAAGTGTAATACATCCACAATGTATGAAGAAAGCCAGCATACCCTTTTAAATATGGTGGTTGGTTGATTTACTTGATAACATAATAGTTCCATTTATTCCATTATAATGCTGCTTAATTTAACATCGTCAACAGCAGGAATAGGCATAGATAAAAATGATGGCATTCTCAAAGCCACACATATATTATACATCGAAATTCCGGTAACAAAAATAGCAACTTTATGTAAATGCCAAGTGAAATGCAAGTGTCATTTTACCTTGACCAATGAACTGAGAAAATTGTCCGATCATGATACCCTGTAAGAGTGCAAAGATGTCTCCTGAAATTCCAATAAGAAAAAAAAATTAAAATATACGAAAAGGAAAGGATTATATTAATATGTCTTCATTATTAAATGATCTGCTATAGTAAAAAATAGAGTATTATTAACCCAACCAATATGCAATTGATTTCATAATCTTTGAAAGAAATCAAAGATGGTGTTTCAATCTATTCCAAACTATTTTATGAATATAGCAGAATCAACAGTCAGATTACAACTTCAAAGATCAGATATATCAAAATCAGATCTTTCAAAATATTGAGTTTAAGATAAAGTGGCTGGGGAATCGTGGCACAACAGCAAGCAATAAATGGGTCATGATGTGGTCATCATAGTTATCAATCTCAAAGAGCACAGCACAGTGGCTAACTCTAAAATTGCTATAGCAGGATAACAGGATGGACACTATTTTAAATAATAATACAAACTAAAAAGGTAATAGTGCACATATAAATCCTCAAAAACAAAAGAAAACCCAAAAGTAAGGAAATTCATAATAAATAATAAGAGTCACAGTTTAAGCGCACAATCACCATCAATCTAGGAGCAATAAAGGCATAGTAATGAAGTCAAACTATGAAAGAAAATGATGAAATTAATAGAAAAAAAAATAACAAATTAGATCATTATCATAATGTGAACTGGAAAGTTGAAAGGGATAATAAATTATGGAACAAATTGAAAAAATATATCCTTAAAAGTCTGAAGGAAGAAAGGTCAATACAGAGGGAACTTATGATAGAATGGTAATAGAAGAAAGATTTTGAATCCTATTACGTTTTCGAAGCAAGAAACACATTAGAAAATTTGAAAGCAATCACAAATTTACCCAAAACAGGAAACCTAAACAACAGTGTTTCATAGTAGCCAGCTGTGATGGCAATTATTGGAAAATCTTCACTATTTGAATCCCATGGCAAACCAGGGCAGCTCCACTCCACTACAGCGTTATATTGATTGCTGTGGAGGGATAAGAGAAGAGGTCCTAAAAGCCAGGATGTTAAGAAGGGAAAGAATTAAGTATTAAAGATTCAAACAAAATCTGATTTTATATACTTCTATTGTTCCACTCGAGACTGTTAAAAGCTACTGGTTATGTCATAATACAGTCTACTTCCAGTCCATATGCTTTATCCCAAAAAATAGGTCCTCTACCACTTTACAATGTTCCTCTGGGAAAACCAGTTTCAGGATATAAGCAATAGCCCATAATAATAACATGCGTACATAAATGTGAATGGCTAGCATCAAATAGCTTCTTATAAAATATGAGATGTCAAAAAAGAAACTAGTGAAATACTAACCAAGGTGCAAATCCACCACCAGATTGAATCCCTATATTTTCTGTTCCCCATACCTTCACGGTAAGATCATCGCTGCCACAAAGGTTTGCCATCAACATGTCACAGAAGTTAAAGAAAATGGCAAAACAATTAAAGACGTGAACAAAAGAAATTTACGCATACCTACACGAAACCATTTTGTCACCACTCGCATTGAAGGAGAGTGCCCAGACAGTGGAAGTATGTCCACTGACAAATAACAACGTTATAAATAAATGAATTAAATTAAAATTAACAATAACATTAGTTTGAAGAATGATCATCATATATGCGCAATACATTTTACATAACAGACAGACAAAACACTCATTGCTACAAAGAGAAGAAAACAAAGAAGCTGTAAAATTGGAGGTGATGAGACAGAACAAGAAGTAGTACTTATTAGGTTCCCCAAGCGTTTGAACGCATTGCCAATCGTCACTATCACCTTCATCCGCCCAAACCTGGAAGAGATTCAGTGTTAACTTTATACATGGCTTAATCATTCATCCGCAAAGGAAGCAACCACAAGTAACAACAAAGAAAAAAAATGAAATTAAAAAGGCAGAGCCACTTTAGCATCCGCAATACCTTAATATTATTATCATAGCTACACGAAAATAAGATATCCTCTGTGGGATGCCACTTCACCATTTTCACATCCTGCGCATGTCCTTGCAGCACAGACACGCACTCAAACTCGTTCCCAGGCAGCACTTCCCATATCCAAACAGACTTATCTCTACTACAAGTTGCAAGCAACGTGCCAGACGCATTCCAACACACACTCTTCACTTCATTTTCATGTCCCTGTAGTAAAATCACATGCACCTCAAAGTAAACTTCAACTATCAAAGAACAAACATCTAAATTCAAAAAACAAAAAGGTTGACTTTAGCAATAACCTACCTCCAAAGTAGAAACACACTCAAAATCGCCACCAACATTTTCCCAAATGGCAGTGGTGGCGTCGAAACTTCCAGTGGCCAAAAGCTTCCCCGACGGTGACCAAGCACAAGATCGAACAGTTCGAGTGTGTGTTTCATCCAAAACCGCCTGCATTCCATTTTCACAATCAAAGTAAACTATTATAAACACGATTTTCTTCAATTGTGAAATGTACAAGAGAATTGAATTTTGCAATGATTGAGAATGGAAATTGATATGAGAAATGACCTTGCAGGCCCATAGGCCAGAGGAGAGGTTCTGCTCCCAGATTCGGACGGTTTTGTCGCCGCTGCAAGAAGCGAAGACGAGAGGAATACCGGCGTGTCCGGTGGCGGGGTTCCAATCCAAGCTCCAAACCCTATCGGTGTGACCTTCGAGTCTCTGAATCTCTTTCAACTCCATCTTCGCCAATCGCCTTTACTCTCTGCATACACCGAAAAAACACACCCCTTCGTTGATTCTCAACTCTCCACTCTGCTATTTCCTACTTTCTCACTCACCTCCACGCCACGCGTCAGAGAAAATTAGTGAAAATTATTTTAACAAACAGACAAAAACAAATCACCAATTGGGCTGCCGCCAATTCACCACGGGGTGAGAGCGCACGCGAAAACAAGCTACCTACTACTACACCGTTTTTGGGTTAAAGGATCTAATTATCATACTAATCCATGCCCATCATATCAAAAATATACCCTTGTCTTAAACTTAGTATACAGTTCACATGAATCATGGAGAAAATGTGTTTTCTAACAAAAACTAAAATTTAATTGAGTATTTAAATGATGTTCAAATTTTGTAAAAAAAAATCCATTTTTTAGAGATTTGTATGCATTAGGTTATGGTTTCGTCAAATTAAAGTAGTTAGTTTGTATTTAATTTTATCCAAACTCTATATTACAGGAAGTGGATTGGAGATATTTGATACATTTTATTACTTTAAAGAGTTAGCGTAAAATAAAAAATTATCTCTAAATTTTAGTTTTTTAATATAATTACGGGAATAATTGAACGATTAGAAAAAAATTATGTTACGAAGAGAAGTAGTTGGAGGAGGAAGAGTAGGAATAAGAAGGACAAAGTTGTTGGTAAAATTATCTTGTTATTTTGAAGTTTCATATGATATGATTTAATAGAATACTTTATTAAATGCATTACTAAGGCCAAATTCCATTATACATAGTCACAATTTGCAGTTAATAATATTAGGGTTTAGGGTTTAATAATATTATATTGATAATTTGTACCTATATATAAAGGAATTATATTTTATAATTATTTTTCGGTGTAAACATTTTATTTTTATATTTATTTTTTATGATATAATAAATTTGATTTATTTTTAAATGGTGAAATTGGAAAGGTTACTTAAATTGAAATTTAAAAAAATGAGTTTTAAAATTAAATTTAGAATAAATTGTTTGAGAAAAGTGTTTTATTAAAGAATTGTGGAGTAACAGGTGAAATGTGATTTTACAGGTGTTATTTTTTTTTGGCAAAAAAGTAATATATAAGAAAACTGTGAGAGGAAAAATACAAAAACATCTTAAAAACTATTTTTTGATACTATTTGATATTCTTTTGTGTCTTTTCTTTCATAACAAAGGTATACTTATGTGCACTCTTGTGGTATCTGTTATTTGTTTTTTTTTTCTTACAAAAGTATATTTTTCAAGCACATGAGGAAGAACGAAACCTAACACTGAGTTAAAAAAACAAAATGAGTGAAGATCAGGGAGAAAGAAATCGATAAGTTAAATCACATAGACAAACTATACATAAAGTTGGAATTTACCTTCGACAATAAGTTTTTAGTCATGAACAATTATATGTTGCTTTGTCAAAAGGTGTTTCTCAAGCTTCAACAAAAAATCTTATTAAAGGATACATTGAAGGAAAAGATGGAAAATTTACCAAAAATATTGTTTATAAAGATATTTTGTTATCTCAAAATCAAAATAAGGTATTGTTTGATTTATATATGTGTAACACATAAATATAAAATATGTTAACACTATACTTACACTATCTATTATTATATATTAAATATAGCATAATATGCAAGGAGTCCTTACCGTTAAATGAAAATATCAACACAAAGCATTTATACATTTGTATACACAAACAGATAATTGTCAAAATATAAATATATAAATATATATATATATATATATATATAATATGTTTCTCTTTATCTTAATATAAAGTCAACAAATAAAATATGCTTTTCTCAATTAAACTTATACCTAATTTATTTCTCATAAAACTAATCAAATCAAAGAAATTGAGAATGTTTTATCAGTTTATTGTACATATTGTTAGAGATCTTACCTAATCAATTTTTATATATATATATATAATTATATTTTATAACCTAATTTTATAAAGTTAAATTGGATTTTTAAAACTTATTGGTTTTGAAGATGCTTGACAAAAAAAACTCTAAAATAATATCCTAACAACATCTTGAAGTGAAACAAATGAGTAGTTTTCAATAAAAAAAAAATAGTTTATAATAATCTAACTTCTCATCCTTAAACCTAAATTGGATGTTAAATCAATACCTAATAAGACGCATTTGTAAATTGCCAACCCCATAGAGATTTATGTTTTTATTTAAAGGAATTGTACAACTCTATGTTTTATTAAATAATTTGTTATTTTATTTTATTTATTTAAATATTAAATTATTTAATTAAAAGTTGAAAAAAATAGTTCAAGACATATTCTTTTATTAAAGAATAAAAAACGAGATTAAATAGAATTAATAATAATAATGATATAGGTTATAAAAGTATATATAAAATAGCAAAGTAACGCAAAGTTAAATAAAACCAATTAAAACAAATATAATATGCTGAATCAATAAAATTTGTCATTCATAAACACTTTGCAATGTTTGCTCACCACATTTCACTGAAATAAAAAGGAAAAATGTATTTTCAACTCTCCTAAGTTTTACTCCATTATTAAATAGATAGTAAACTTTAATTCTATTAAATTAGATTGTCATATGAATAGATATATTGTATTTCAATTTTACTCTAATTGATCCCTGAATTGTACCTTTTTGTAAACAAACACTTAAAATTTAATTTATTTATAATTAATTATTAAAAATTATAATTTGTTTATAATTAGTGTTTTTCTAGCACATTTAAGTTAATTAATCTACAATAAATGTGAATAGTCCATTAAATATTTTCTTCTTATATAATCATTAAAATAAAATAAAAAATAGAATTAATTAAGATGAAATTGAATTAATGTGGTTATCTTGAAAAGGAGATAAAGCTTAAGGAACAATTAAAGTTTAAGATATTTATTTATAAAGAATGTCAATTTTTAGTATCCATGAGATTATATCGGAATTTAGGGTGTGTGCTTATAAAAATTTAAGGGCCCAAAGTTATTGTCAAAATTTAGAACAATTGCTTTTGCAAACCTAAAATTCCTCTTTCTTATTTTTGTCATTTTTTCTTTAAAATTTAAAATAATTAAAAATATATATAAAATTATTGCGAACAATATTTCAATAAATCAGAGTGGCGCAGCGGAAGCGTGGTGGGCCCATAACCCACAGGTCCCAGGATCGAAACCTGGTTCTGATAGAGTTGCTTCTGAATTAGTTTTTTTTTCAGATTTTTCATTCATTTTTAAAATAAAAGAATTTCATTTTCAAAGTGATCACTGAATATGCATAGAAAATACATCTGTGTAACTTTTATTAAAAACCTTAATCTACGTTAATTATATTTTTTGTAAACCATCTTCTTAATTATATTTCAATTTTCAATAAATTTGAATAAGTTTCGTTGCTCACTAAATTATTTTTCAAAAAATAGTAGTTAACAATTGAAGAATAATTTGTTTTCAGATAGTTTGAAACATAGAGAAAGAAAAATGTTTTTTTAAAATAAATACTACAGTGTAAAAACAAATTAGTATTTCTATAAATATATATTTTAAATTAAGAAAATGAATAGATATAATTATGGTATAGTGAGTATATTTTGAAGGTTATTTCACGTTCAACCCACATAGTTAATGAAATTCACAACATGGATCAAAAAATGACTGTCGATTTTAAATTATTATTAAATTTAGAATCAAGATTTTCTTATTATTAATTTAAATATTAAATTAGCTTAGACTTCACATTGTAGTTTCTATAAGGAATTAATGATTTGATTTTAGTACGACTAATTTTCTTTAAACTATTGCTAATTTCGTGTTTACTATGTTGTTATTTTTTTTATTACATTTAATGATAGTAATGTCATCATTTACCACAAATAAAGATTTTCAATTAAGTAAATGATAACATTATTAAAACTGTTATTAATGGAGACCCATAAATGAAATTAAATTTCAAAATACATTAAAAAAATATTGATGTTTATAGTTAGTGAGATAAAACTAGAAGGTAAAAGTGATACTTCAACTTAAACTCATTGATTTATTCAATTGTGATTTCAATTGCTTGCTTTATATATATATATATATATATATATATATATATATATATATATTTTATTTTATTTTTATTTTTATTTTTTTTAAATAAAACAATTTTAAAATTATATTGACCAAACCATAATCAAATAAATAGTGACTTTAAATTCTAAATATTTAAAATTATTTATTTTCACCAAATGAGATAGGATCTTCTATATTAATTTTTAATAAATATTTTTTTCCTTTTTCTTTTTTTCTCTACTAATTAATTCCTTCCATTTTTTTCTTTGGTGACTTTATCTTTTGATCCTTAGACATTATATAAAGTAACTTTCATTTTAAGGAGATCTTGAATTTATTGTCTATAAGGCTTTAATATTTTTAAATTTCATATTTTCAACTTTCAATTATAAAACTGGAGTTATAATTTGATATTCACTTTGATAAATACGTATATGCAAAACAAATGCTAAAAAAGCAAACACGACAATTACATTTCTGTCAGAGAAAACACCACTATTCTAAGTGTTTATATATATATATATATTTTAAGTGTTTATACTTAAAATATTATTATTCTCTTTAAATATATAATTTTAAAAGGGTAACTTTTTATAAAAAAAAATATTTCATTATAAAATATGTTGTATGATTAAGGAATTTTAAATGAAACTGAAATTCTAAAATTTTATTAAAATTATTTGATTACTTAAATTAAATAAATTTAAATTTCTCCTAAAAATAAAGAATTTGAAAATATTCATATAATAAAATTCATGTATTTTTTTATACTATTTTTTTTAATTCGATTTTGATTTTAACATCGTTGGCTTAATTAAGGCAAGGTTTCTTTATTATCAAATTTAGGTAAGCTTATTTTTCATTTCTGATTGTTACGTAAAATCATCTCGGTCAACAATTTTTTTATTAATTTTTTTCAATTAGTGTAAGTTATTTTCAATTGATGTTGGTTGAATCTCAATGTTACTTGTGTTTTTATTTGAATTAAGTAAATATAGCTGAAAATATAAGAAAAAATTATGAAGATTTGTGAGTTATATACCATATATAATTGAAATTTTATTTTTTAATTGATAAAAATATAATTTTATAAATTTATTTTAATATTTAAAATTTATTAAAAAAAAAATTTGATTGAAATTTTTTTAAATTATAATTATTTTTAATTAAAAATATTATTTTCACTAGTTGAAATATAATATATAATTTATTATATTCAATGTCAAATATAATGAAATGATTTTATTTTTTAAAAAATATCATGGTGCAGAGACTCATATATCAAACAATACAATTCTCATAATAACATTAATTTAATATCTTCATCTGAGTTAATGCTTATTTACAAGTAATAAAAAAATATAATTTATTATAGTATAATTTTGTTGCTTTTATAGTTTCTCTTCACAGTGTCACTTTATAATACATGAAGATCATTCCAATGGTCATATCACCACAGTTACAAGTCATATTTACAAACAAGATTTCTACGAGAGAAAAAGAAAATTAAAATTCTCAGTTTCAAATTTCAAAAAATTTAAGTCTTACTTATCAAAGGAAATTTGGAATTAAAAAAAAACTAGTATATACGAAATATAATTTTTTTAATCTGAATTTTTTTAAATAAATATAAAATATTTTGGGGAAGCATGAATTTTGTGTTCATAATAAATAAAAATAATTTTAACCTTTATTATTCTTATGTATAATTTTCTTATTTGTCTCTACATTTAGAGTCAATATTCAATTTAGTACAGTGATTTTTAAAAAACAATCAATTTGGTTTTTATGTTTTTTTTATGCGTATGTGGCAGAGAGAATGGGTGATTTTTAGGGAAAAATCAATTGCAGGTTAGGGTTTTTAGAATTGCAATTAGGAGTGTTTTTTGATTTGTAATTAGGGGTTATGATTTTTTAATTGCAAACAATGAGTTTGTGAGGTGTGATCCCGTGAATTGCGATTAAAGTTCAATCTCATTATATGTGATCTTGAGTCCATGTGAGGACAGTGATTATGGGAGGTGCAACCATTGTTGAGCGTGATGCAGTTTTGTGCTCGGTTGTTTTTAAGGTTAGGCAAACATTTTCACTACAAATAAAGCTACGAACCAACCTGCTAACCTATTTACTCCCCCGCCAATGAATCCACAACTTCGGACTCCACCACAAAACGACCCTCGTATTTGTCAACCCTAAAGTATATATGAAGAAGCCACCGTCTAAGAATGTTTAGGACAAAACAAAAATTCTAACCACCAGATTTTATTAATCTTTGCCAAACCTAATTTCATGCCTCTAAATTTTAAACACTCAATCTCATAATTGATAGTCCACATCACCCATTCTTTCTGTGGACCACTTGACACTGTTTAGTGTGACTTAACAAGAATGATAAATTTAATTATATTTTAAAAAATATAGAAATCAAATTGATTTTTATAAAAATTGTCCTAAAATATTGAGCACGAATAAGTAATTATACCTTACTCTTATTATAAAAATCTACAATCGATATATTTTACAATTTATTTAATAACTATTTTCACGAGTAGTTAAATAAAATATGTTAGATAGTTTGTTCTAGTCTTTGTCTCTCCAAAAGGGCACGTTCGTAAAACAACCCGACAGTCACGGGATTTTTGTTTTCCGGAAATACCTATATTGCCCCGCCCGTCATTCTTCTTCCGCAAGCTTTCCCCAAATTTTAAAATCACCCGCTGGCGGCACCCTTTTGTCCTTCCAAAATTCAAAAAGTGAAACCCAAATCGCTCCCTATATAAACCCCCCCTATCTCCTTCCTCAAGTTCCAACCAGAATCTCTGTTCTTTTCAAATTCGGAAACAGCTTCAATTCAAGAACCACTACAATGCCTGCGATCCCCGAAGAACCACTCCTGGCCCCGAACCCAGACCGCTTCTGCATGTTCCCAATCCAATACCCCCAAATATGGGAAATGTACAAGAAAGCCGAAGCCTCTTTCTGGACCGCCGAAGAGGTTGACCTTTCCCAAGACCTCCGCCACTGGGACTCCCTCACCGACGGCGAGCGCCACTTCATCACCCACGTCCTCGCCTTCTTTGCCGCCTCCGACGGTATCGTTCTCGAAAACCTCGCCGCCCGCTTCATGAAGGAAATCCAAGTCTCCGAGGCCCGTGCTTTCTACGGCTTCCAGATCGCCATCGAGAACATCCACTCCGAGATGTACAGCCTCCTCTTGGAAACCTACATCAAAGACTCCACCGAAAAGAACCACCTGTTCCGTGCCGTAGACACCATCCCCTGCGTCGCCAAGAAGGCACAGTGGGCCTTGCGCTGGATCGACGCCACCGACTCTTTCGCCGAGCGCATCGTCGCCTTCGCCTGCGTCGAGGGAATCTTCTTCTCTGGCAGCTTCTGCTCGATATTCTGGCTCAAGAAGCGCGGTTTGATGCCCGGTCTCACCTTCTCCAACGAACTCATATCGCGAGATGAAGGGCTTCACTGCGACTTCGCGTGCCTCTTGTACTCTCTCCTCAGAAAGAAGCTCACTGAGGAGCGCGTGAAGGAGATTGTGCGCGACGCGGTTGACATAGAGAGGGAATTTGTGTGCGACGCGCTTCCCTGCGCTTTGGTGGGTATGAATGGGGAGCTGATGAGTCAGTATATTGAGTTTGTTGCGGATCGGTTGCTGGGTGCGCTTGGGTGTGGGAAGGTGTACGATGTTCAGAATCCCTTTGATTGGATGGAGCTTATATCACTCCAGGGGAAAACCAACTTCTTTGAAAAGCGCGTTGGAGACTATCAGAAGGCTTCTGTTATGTCTAGCTTGAACGGAAATGGAGGGGCACATGTGTTCAACATGGATGAGGATTTTTAACTTAATTTTTTTTTAGTATATTAATTTTCAGTGTAATACGACGTATATTTCATTGTATCATGTCTCCAGTTTACAGTAACTTTGTTGAATTGATAAAAGAAAAAAAAAATTGTGTTGGTGCCCAGAAAGAATTTGACTGTGTTTCCTTGTCAACTTTTTACCCTGTTGATCTTTAATTTGATTTGAATTCTTTACCTTGTGATGGTTAGAGTTTCATCTTAATCTGTTTTTCTATTTCGAAGGTAAGTGTTCTGACCAAATTGAACATTTATAATTTTGGATCTTGTTATCTAGTTACTATAGTTAAAAAATCTAATTGATTCTTATGCAGTTTTGATCCTATGGCCACTATAGTTCAAAGAGTTATTCATCTTTTTACTTGTCAACATGGGTTGGATCAGAACTACTCATCTTTACAGTTTTGTTTCAACGCCATTGTGTGTGCTCGGTTTGAATTTTATGCTGATTCATTGTAAGTCGGTTCACAAATATCTTTTTGCCTGAGTTATCATGTTGCATTTTCTTGAAGTGATAAATGATGTGTAGCAAACTCTTGCTGTGGCAACTGCAATTACAAGAGATATTTTGAGCTTGATGTCGTTATGGTTTATTGTTTAGTGATATTAGAGCCTCATATTCATATAATTATTTATTCTGTGTGGTCATGAGAATATCTGTGGCTGCAGACTGCAGCAGCAGCACCAATGTCATCATTGGAGGTGTATGTCGGTTTGTCTCAGAATGCATCCTAATTGAATATTTAGTTTTGTCCTCATGCAAAACTTATCTAATGCTTTTTAGCAGATAGCAATGGGAAAAAGTGAAACAAACACTGAAAGATGACGGATGACTTCCCCCAAGTTGGCATGGCTAGCAGGGGGAATAAGGGAGCAAGTTAGCATCCTATGTGATATGGGATTTTTTTTTTAAAAATTTCTGTGCCAAAGTACCTCTGTTACAGATATCACAGTGATAATCAGAAGCAGAATTCCAGTGATAATACCGTTACTCGCTTTTCTGCTCCAGTTATTTCACTGAATAAGTGTACTTGATTAACACTTCAAGCATCTTGATGGATACAATGCTTAGATCCCTTGAAGGCATGTGGAATAATCTTGTTCATGCCAAGGGTTGAGTGAGTGTAAATATTTTAATGATCTTCAATGGTAGCACTTTGGTATGATTATCTTCACTCATTTTAGTACGTGTCTGGATTAATTTGCGTTCGAAACAACTTATATATTACAATTTTATTGTGAATGGTGGTTCATCACCAGTACACTGCTAGAATGCAAAATTTGGATACATTATTGAGAAGTTAAAGCACATGCCAAAGCGCAAGTAACTTGTATGGTCAATCTTCCATCCTTGCAAAGGTAAATACCAGTTAAGAAAAAGGAAGATTCGTTTTGAAACATGCTTCAAATTAGATTAATTAGACATTGGTTGTCAATTAACACACTGTAAATACCATCATTACACTGTATTTTTGGTTTCGATGCTGTTAATGGTTTACAGGGAGTGCTGTTAATGGGATCCAAAATATTATTTTGATGTGAGCAAGGTTATTATTATTATTATTATTATTAATATCATTATTATTTTATTCTTCTTGTGCCACCTTCATAGAATAACTTCTGATTATGTAATCCGAAAATGCATTTAAAAAAAGACTTCCAGATTACATAATCCGGAAGTTAAAAAAGACTTTCAGATTGTGTAATCCGGAAAGTAATCATACATCTGAAAAAAGACTTCTGGATTATATAATCCAGAAGCTAATTACAAATTTGAAAAATGACTTCCGAATTATGTAATCCGAAATATTACAGAGGGGTATTTTTGGAAATACGAAAATCTATGGAGGTGAGAGAAGAAGGTATGGAGGTGCAGGAAGAAGCATCCCAGCAATTATGAAAACGTGATATCCACTGCACTTTTGGCAAATTATGTTGAGATGTATTTTGGTTAGAACTTGAATGCCTAGCCCACATATAAACTTGAAACGAACGTAGAAGATCTTATATAGTTATACAAATATATTATTTAAACAATTTGTTATTTTATTTAAAATTTATCTTTGAATTTCTTAGGATGTAAAGTTGTTTACTAAAATATTATAAATAGTTTTATTTAACATTTTTCTAACCAATAATCAAATTAATCCTTTATATATTCCTTCAAATATTGTTGATTTTGGGTGACTTTTAGTTGTGATCTTAATTAACCAGCATACATTGTGATTTAATATATTTTTATTAATAACCAGACGTAACATTAACTATTTTTCAGTTCACTAAATATATTTCAAGTTTGTATTCAATAATTATTATTTTAAGTGCTTAATATTGTAGATAATTAAGGATTTCATGAATTTTCAGTTTTAACACAATTTTGCATGTAAAAAAATGAATTATGAATTACTAAAAGAATATTACAACAAAAGATGTAATGTAAGTGGAGAACCACAAGTCAAAAAAAAGTTATAATATATTCACCTTTTTCAGTAGAGCTTATCACAAATTGAGTGTACCGGTCGGCACCGGACGACCCCAGGGTACTCATGGTAAAATCATCACAAAACCCTGCGTCTTATACGACTCTTCGTCCTTCCATGACCTCTAGCCGGACGGCCGAATGGTTTATGTCGATTAAATCTAATTTTATCCAGAACGTGGTTACACGTGTAGAAAAGAGCAGTTATGACAACCATTGACGAAGTAAAAACACGTTCTCTAGACCACTCCCCTGGTTTTCAGGAAACCACTAGGCACGACCCAAAGACCACTAAGCATGTCTCTAACCATCAACTGATTGGCCCACATGGCCAAGGCCCAGGTCAACCTACTAAAGGGACTTCTGAAAAGGGGGAAAAGGTACGTTTTCCATACTATCAGAAAATTCACACTTGAGCACCATCGCTGACTTGAGCGTCGGAGTGCAATCGCAGGTACCCCCGCCGGCCGACCGAAGCACGCGAAGAGAAAGAAGACTTGAAGAATAGGACAACCAAGAGTGAAGAAGACACCTTGTATCGACGTGGATCGACATTACTCAGTCCCCAATATCCATACAGGTACAATTGGCGCCCACCGTGGGGCCCGAGTAATCATTATTCCCAGACCCAAGGATCCCAACGCTTGAAGATGGACTCAACGGCAAACAACAACAATGATATCTCCGAAGAGCATAGGACCATACTCCAAACCCTCCAGATTCAGATGCAGGAGTTACTCCAAAAAGGAGTCATCGATCAACTTCGCCAGGATGAAGAAAGGAAAAGACGAGAAGAAGAGCGTCAACAACACGCAGAGGAGATAGCACAATTGAAAGAACAGAACAAGAGATTGTTGGATAGACTTGAGCAATCTGAACGCGAAGGGCATTCACGTGCACCTTCTCCATCACCGTTCCAATCAGGAACAAGAACAATAGCCCAGGCTATACCTCACACGTCACTCGTTCAACACACCCGTCAGAGTGCAAAGCCAGTAACCCCAAACGAGGTAGCAAACCCGAAAGGCCATCCGTTCACTGATGACATCATAGCCACTCCTCTCCCTGACAAGTGGAGGGGCCTAACGATAAACCTTTATGACGGTTCCACAGACCCAGACGAACATCTGAATATATTTAGAACTCAAATGACCCTTTACACAACCGACCGAACGGTATGGTGTAAAGTCTTCCCCACCTCTCTCAGGGAAGGCCCCCTTGGATGGTTTTCGGACCTTCCACCCAATTCCATTGCAAGCTTCGACGCTTTGGAATTGAAGTTCACCACGCAATACGCCACAAGTAGACCTCATCGGACATCCTCCATGTCTCTTCTAAATGTCAAACAAGAAAGGGGAGAATCATTGAGAACGTTCATGAACAGATTTAGCAAAGTGTGTATGAACATTCGTAATCTTAATCCAGAAATAGCCATGCATCATTTGGTCTCGGCCATACTACCAGGAAGGTTCACTGAAAGCCTTATCAAACGACCTCCGTGCAATATGGATGAATTAAGAACAAGAGCAACAAAGTTCATGCAGATAGAAGAACATATTGACTACCATCGAAAAACTTATGCTGAGAACACGGACAATAGCAAAGGAATTCGTCCCCCCACAATACCGACCGACCGAGAACGACATCGCCCCAATAGGGGACCCCGTTTCCACAACTACACTCCCTTGATTGTACCAAGGGGTAAGGTTCTCGACGAAGCACTGCAGATTGAATTGATTCCGACATTGAGGCCATCACAAACCCCTCCCAATGCCGACACCAGTAAACGTTGCCAATACCATCGTAACTATGGCCACACGACCGAAGGATGCCAAGCACTGAAAGATAAAATTGAAGAGCTCGTCCAGGCCGGTCACCTGCGCAAGTTCGTGAAAACCACCATCACTGCACCCAGGTCACCCCAGCGTGATCATGATCCCCGCGAACGTTCGGGACGAAGAGACGACCGGACCCGTGACAACCACTATCGTTCAAGCAGAAGAAAAAGAAGCGAAAGTCCGATCAGACGAACGAGGCCTAAAAGCGAAAGCCCTGAACGTAGAAGTCGAACTAAACAAAAAGTTCGCACAGTCATCAATACAATCGCTGGACCGGTATCGCTCGGTCAGCCCCCTCAAGAAATTAATTACATTGCAGGCGGCTTTGCGGGTGGAGGATGCTCTAATTCGGCAAGGAAAAAACATTTGAGAGCAATTCAATCCGTTCATTCGACTCCCACACAACGCCGACCGCATATACCACCAATCACTTTCACTGACGAAGACTTCACAGCAATCGATCCATCTCAAGATGACCCCATGGTAATAACTGTGGAGATAGATAAATTTGCAATTGCAAAAGTTTTGGTAGATCAGGGTAGCTCGGTCGACATCCTATATTGGGAAACGTTTAAGAAGATGAAGATTCCAGAAGCAGAGATACAACCCTACAACGAGCAGATAGTTGGTTTCTCAGGGGAAAGAGTGGATACGAAAGGATTTATCGATCTATACACCACGTTCGGGGATGATTACCTCAGCAAGACCATCAACATACGATATCTACTCGTTAATGCCAATACATCGTACAATATTTTGCTCGGTCGACCATCTATCAACAGATTGAAAGCCATTGTCTCAACTCCTCATTTAGCTATGAAGTTCCCCTCGGTCAATGGAGACATAGCAACCGTACATATAGACCAGAAGACAGCACGAGAGTGTTATGTAGCTAGCCTGAAGGTGGAGCCGACCCGAAGGCTTTATACCACGTCAGCCGAACGGACCACAGAGCGAAGAGGTCGGTCAACAGAAAGACGCTCCAGAGGAAGAGAATCTAGAAGACACTTGGTCGCTTTAGTCGATCTAGATCCTCGACTGGATGATCCCCGAATGGAAGCAGGAGAAGA
Source organism: Phaseolus vulgaris (assembly GCF_051622355.1). Taxonomy (NCBI): domain Eukaryota; kingdom Viridiplantae; phylum Streptophyta; class Magnoliopsida; order Fabales; family Fabaceae; genus Phaseolus; species Phaseolus vulgaris. The sequence continues at coordinate 48,713,517 of NC_143498.1, forward strand.
TCTTCAACCCATATTCCTTCGGGACAAAGACCGGAAAACATACATGGGAACATCCCTCAAACCAGACGACCGAGAGACGATCGGTAAAACATTAACAAAGAACGCTGATCTTTTCGCCTGGACGGCTGCAGACATGCCAGGGGTAAAATCAGATGTGATTACCCATCGATTGTCTGTTTATACAGAGGCCAGGCCGATCGCTCAAAAGAAAAGGAAACTAGGTGAAGAACGGCGGAAAGCCGCACGAGAAGAAACCGACAAGCTAATTCAAGCTGGTTTTATTCAAAAGGCCCACTATACGACATGGCTAGCCAATGTAGTGATGGTAAAAAAGACGAATGGAAAATGGAGAATGTGCGTAGACTACACAGACCTTAACAAAGCGTGCCCAAAGGACTCGTATCCTCTACCTACTATCGACCGGCTGGTCGACGGTGCAGCCGGTCATCAAATCCTAAGTTTCCTTGATGCTTATTCAGGTTACAATCAAATACAAATGTACCACCGTGATCGAGAAAAAACCGCGTTTAGAACAGATTCTGATAATTTCTTCTATGAAGTCATGCCGTTCGGCCTCAAGAATGCAGGAGCCACATACCAACGACTCATGGATCACGTATTCCACGACATGATCGGTCGGAATGTAGAAGTATACGTTGACGACATCGTCGTCAAATCAGACTCTTGCGAACAACATGTTTCTGACTTAAAAGAGGTTTTTCAAGCCTTGCGTCAATACCGCATGCGTTTAAACCCGGAGAAGTGCGCGTTCGGCGTAGAAGGGGGGAGGTTCTTAGGCTTCATGCTCACACATCGGGGTATAGAGGCTAATCCAGAAAAATGCAAGGCAATCACCGAAATGCGAAGTCCCAACGGACTCAAAGAGATCCAGAGACTAGTCGGCCGTCTCACTTCGTTGTCTCGATTCGTACCTAAGCTTGCCGATCGAACGAGACCCATCATAAAACTTCTGAAGAAGACAAGTAAATTTGAATGGACAGATGAATGTGAACAAAATTTCCAACAGTTAAAAGCATTTCTGGCATCTCCACCGGTCATCCAGAAACCGAACGCACGGGAACCCATTGTGGTCTACCTCGCCGTCTCCAATGAAGCGGTGAGTTCCGCTCTGGTACAAGAAATTAAAGCGGAAGAACGACCGGTATATTTTGTAAGTCGAGTCTTACATGACGCGGAAACCCGGTACCAAATGGTCGAAAAAGTTGCCTTCGCTTTGGTCATCACCGCACGACGGATGCGGATGTATTTCCAAAATCACAAGGTCATTGTTAGGACTAACTATCCCATTATGAAGATTCTCACCAAACCTGACCTCGCCGGACGAATGATAGGTTGGGCAGTCGAACTGTCAGAATTCCACATCGAATACCAACCCAGGGGAGCCATCAAGTCCCAAGCCCTCGCCGACTTCACAGCAGAACTCACTCCCTATCTGACCGAACGGACTCCCCGATGGACACTATACGTAGATGGGTCATCTAACAGTCGTTCGTCCGGAGCAGGAGTTGTACTTGAAGGACCAGGGGAGATTGTTGTCGAACAAGCCATGAAATTTGAATTTAAAACTTCCAATAATCAAGCCGAATACGAAGCTATAATCGCAGGTTTGCATCTGGCGATTGAATTGGAGGTAACAAATATAACTTGTAAAAGCGACTCCCGTCTAGTCGTCGGACAGCTTACAGGGGAGTATGAGGTAAGAGAAACATTACTCCAACAGTATTTTCATTTCGTAAAAAATCTTCTAAACAGGTTCAAAGAAATCTCCTTCCAACACGTACGGAGGGAAAATAATACTAGGGCGGACGCTCTATCGAGATTGGCTACCCTAAAAAAGAAAGGCGCCCACCGGTCGGCCATACACGTGACCCTGGCTAAACCAAGTGTTGGTACCGAAGAATGCATGGCGACTGACACCCAACCTAACTGGATGACTCCCATAAAACAATATCTTACCGATGGTGTATGCGATCCACATTTGGAGAAAACGATGAAGTTACAAGCCGCCCGATACATACTGATTGGCGAAGATCTTTACAGGAGAGGGTATTCCCGTCCCCTCCTAAAATGCCTTGGTCCAGAACAAGTCACTTATGTAATGACCGAGTTACACGAAGGGATATGCGGAACCCATTCAGGAGCGCGGACTATGTCCGCCAAAATTCTGAGAGCAGGATACTACTGGCCGACCTTACAAGGAGACTGCACTGAATACGTTCAAAAGTGCGTGAAATGTCAAGAGTTCGGCACCCTATTGCACCAAAAACCAGAGCATTTGCACTACATCCTATCCCCTTGGCCGTTCGTGAAATGGGGAATGGATATTATCGGACCTTTCACACCCGGAAAAGGGCAATGCAAGTTTCTACTGGTGGGTATAGATTACTTTACCAAATGGATTGAGGCTGAACCACTAACAGCCATCACCGCCCGGAACGTACAAAGCTTTGTGTGGAAAAACATTGTCTGCAGGTTCGGCCTACCTCAGATCATTATCACAGACAACGGTCGACAGTTCACCGACCGTGGGCTAGCTGAATTCTATGAGAAACTTCACATCAAACATATAACGAGTTCGGTCGAACACCCTCAAACCAACGGTCAGGCGGAAGCCGCCAACAAAGTTATTCTCAATGAGTTAAAGAAGAGACTTGGCCCGTCCAAGGGAAATTGGACTGAAGAATTGTTAGAGGTTCTGTGGGCTTATCGTTGTACTCCCCAGTCAACAACTCAAGAAACACCTTATAGCCTGACGTACGGCACAGAAGCCATGATTCCGGTCGAAATCGGCGAGCCTTCACTACGCCGACAGACGTTAGACCTAGACTTAAACAAGGAAAGTCTACTAGTCGGCCTCGACCTCATCAATGAATTAAGGGACAAATGCAAGATAAGGGAAGAAGCATGCAAGATACGAGCAGCACGAAGGTACAACTCCAAAGTGAAGCCACGAAGCTATCAGAAAGGAGATCTAGTTTGGCGCATGCGCAGCGACGCCCGGAAGGACGGAGGAAAGTTTTCAAGCAATTGGGAAGGTCCGTTCCGCATCTCCGACACAGCAACAGGAGGAGCTTATTACTTAGAATATTTGTCAGGAAAATCTGCACCGAGAACGTGGAATGCCACGCATCTCAAATTCTATTACAGTTGATGAATAAACTTAGTGCACTCTTTCCTCGCTCGGTAGTTTTATCCCTAAGGAGGGTTTTCTACCGAGAAGGTTTTAACGAGGCACTTTAAATCACCAATCTTGGTCAGAAATTCAGTTAATTCACCGTTCATTCGGTCGGAATACATAACGAAAGTTATCCGAATTATAACTTAAACGTTATTCACCAATCTTGGTCAGAAATTCAATTAATTCACCGTTCATTCGGTCGGAATACATAACGAAAGTTATCCGAACTATAACTTTAACGTTATTCACCAACCTTGGTCAGAAATCGAAATTATTTATGCCTCGTTCGGCATCAGAATTATTCAGAATTATTTATGCCTCGTCCGGCATCATAATTATCTTATTACTTTAATGTAATCAGAATTATTTATGCCTCGTCCGGCATCAGAATTATCTTATTACTTTCAGGTAATCCGAATTATTTATGCCTCGTCCGGCATCCGAATTATCTATTAATTCATTAACCGTGCGTTCGGCCAGAATATATAATGAATTATAACTTCAACGTTATTCACCAACCTTGGTCAGAAATCAAAATTATTTATGCCTCGTTCGGCATCAGAATTATTCAGAATTATTTATGCCCCGTCCGGTATCAGAATTATCTTATTACTTTAATGTAATCAGAATTATTTATGCCTCGTCCGGCATCAGAATTATCTTATTACTTTAAGGTAATCCGAAATTATTTATGCCTCGTTAACCGTTCGTTCGGCCAGAATATATAACGAATTATAACTTGAACGTTATTCACCAACCTTGGTCAGAAATCGAAATTATTTATGCCTCGTTCGGCATCAGAATTATTCAGAATTATTTATGCCCCTCCGGCATCAGAATTATCTTATTACTTTAATGTAATCAGAATTATTTATGCCTCGTCCGGCATCAGAATTATCTTATTACTTTAAGGTAATGCGAATTATTTATGCCTCGTCCGGCATCAGAATTATCTTATTACTTTAAGGTAATCCGAATTATTTATGCCTCGTCCGGCATCAGAATTATATCATTACAATTATTCACCAACCTTGGTCAGAAATTCAATCAATTTATTAATTAACCGTTCATTCGGTCGAGATTATATAACTACGGCTCTCCGAATCATATACTTCTTCAAACCCGGATCTATGCTCAACAATCTCTGCAACATAAACACGAAAGTAAGAAACAGATACGCTATTAGCCGAACGACCGCAAGAAGAAGGTGCTCACCTTTTAGTTCCGCCTGCTGCTTGGACGACCCATAAAGAGCTATCAGTTCCCGCGTAGGGAGCCTACACGGTAGTTGATTCACGGCCATCAAAATTTCTTGGTCGATGGGAGACAAAGATTCCCAAAGCCGATGGTCAAGAGAGATGGGATTCTCCGTCCAATAGAATGGAAATTTTGTGCTTCCAGCGGCATTATAGAATAGATTTTGTGCACCGGACGACCCCAGGGTACTCATGGTAAAATTATCACAAAAACCCCTGCGTCTCATACGACTCTTCGTCCTTCCATGACCTCGAGCCTGGGGGGCAAGTGTACCGGTCGGCACTGGACGACCCCAGGGTACTCATGGTAAAATTATCACAAAAACCCCTGCGTCTCATACGACTCTTCGTCCTTCCATGACCTCGAGCCTGGGGGGCAAGTGTACCGGTCGGCACCGGACGACCCCAGGGTACTCATGGTAAAATCATCACAAAACCCTGCGTCTTATACGACTCTTCGTCCTTCCATGACCTCTAGCCGGACGGCCGAATGGTTTATGTCGATTAAATCTAATTTTATCCAGAACGTGGTTACACGTGTAGAAAAGAGCAGTTATGACAACCATTGACGAAGTAAAAACACGTTCTCTAGACCACTCCCCTGGTTTTCAGGAAACCACCAGGCACGACCCAAAGACCACTAAGCATGTCTCTAACCATCAACTGATTGGCCCACATGGCCAAGGCCCAGGTCAACCTACTAAAGGGACTTCTGAAAAGGGGGAAAAGGTACGTTTTCCATACTATCAGAAAATTCACACTTGAGCACCATCGCTGACTTGAGCGTCGGAGTGCAATCGCAGGTACCCCCGCCGGCCGACCGAAGCACGCGAAGAGAAAGAAGACTTGAAGAATAGGACAACCAAGAGTGAAGAAGACACCTTGTATCGACGTGGATCGACATTACTCAGTCCCCAATATCCATACAGGTACAGAAATTAAACTATTCTCAAATAGAACTAATTTATAAAGTAATACAGGAATAAGAAAAACAGTTGAAGACACATTACAACAAAAAAATAAAAGATGGCACAGTTTTTTTTTCCCGAATTCGTGGAAGTTGTTGAATTGCGTGAAGACGCTTTCTTCCTTCAATTCCATATTTTTTCTATCACCCCATACAAAAATATGCAAATATCGTATTACATAATTTAAAGTTAATTTTAAATTTAAAAATAATATGTAATATATTTTTAAAAAATATTAAAAATTTAGATTTGAGAGTAATTTTCGAATTATGTAATCCAGTATTTGAAAAAAGGATTCCGGATTACATAATCTAGAAGCTAATTTAGACTTCTGGATTATGTAATTTGAAAACTAATTATACATCTGAAAAAAAATTTACAAATTAAATAATCCGAAAATTAGTTACGAATTTGAAAAAAAAACTTATAAATTATGTAATTCAAATTATTACAAAGGGACATTTTTAAAATATAAAAAAAGGTGCAGGAAGAAACAGTCTTGCGTGAAGGATTTTCAACCCAGCCCATTAAGAGCGAATTGGGCAGACATAACGGTCCGAGTGGGCCCGTAAAGTCCGTGTGAAACGGTGATCTGTTTCTAATTTTCGATCTTAGTTTGCGTTGGCGTGAGTGAAGGAAGAAAAATAGAACAGGGAGAGAAAAAGAGAAAGGTAACCCTAGACTTAGATTGGTGAATCGAAGCGAGGTGCACCTGCAAACTCAATCGCCATGGAAACCGTTGCTAGAAGAAGAGGTGGAGGAGTTTTGGAAAGCCTTTACAAGGTTGTTATGCGTCGCAACTCTGTCTACGTAACCTTTATTATCGCTGGTGCCTTCCTCGGAGAACGGGTCCGTTACTTCATCTTCTTGTTCAATTTAGGTAATTGTTTTCTCAAGTTTTTTTTGCTAAGGAATTTCAGTAATTGGTTGCAGGCTGTTGATTATGGAGTCCACAAGCTCTGGGAGACTAATAATGTTGGGGTAATGAAGCTTCTGGACTCTATCCTTAATTTGATTGCGATTTATGTTTCATGCCGTGTCATATGCTGTTTGTTTTCTGAAACAATAAATTTGGCCGCTCAAATATAGTTGGATTGGGTTTTGTATCGGTGAATCTTAGGAGGGGCTTTTTTTTATAAAAAAAAAATGAGTAAATTTATATTCTTCACGTTGATGTTTGTTTTAAGATTTGTATATCGTATAACCTTTTAAAAGAGATTAAGCTTCTAATATTTCTAATGATGTGGTTGCTCACTTGCGCTATGATAATAGATAGTCCATGATATTTTTTCGCTTTCTTAGTAAATTTATTGCTCCAGCTTTAAATAGATCTCTGAAGATTTCGGATTTTCAATAGCTTCGTATTGGATTATTTGTTCGTTTTAACCTTATCAATTGTAGCCAACATAAAACAGGGTTGATCTTTATGACTACCCTGGGAAGGGGTTAGGGCTTGATTATTGTTGTATTGTGATGTATTTCTTCTTGGACTATTGGTTATGTATGATTTTAAATCAACTCAGTGTTTTCTCATACTGCAAAATAGTACATGATTGATTAAATATCATTATTAGTTTTAGAATTAGATTACCATGTATGTTATATTCAGTTGGATTAATATTGATATTGCTCTAAAGGAAAATTAGAGCTCTATAGGCAGATTCAGAACTTGTATAACAGTTTCCGAATTGAAAAGCTGTGGAAGCATTTGGAGGAATGGTTTTTATTTGACTGTTTCATAATTGCTTGTGGCTTGTACTAATTACTTCTATGCTAAGTTCTGGTCAAATAATTCTGAATATGCACATGGTCTGTTGAATTTTGTTAGTTTTTCTTAATGTCACATGTAATTACTGCATATAGGCTATTAGGCGTGACTATGTTCCTCGTTTCCTATATTTGATGCTACTTAACATGTTGCTGTTGAATTCAATGTGTCTGAATACTACTCAAATGCAATTTGAGGAGAGTCTAACATCACTATTGTACATATTGTTTGAGATGATACAATTTGGGACAATCATAGTTTTGCTTGCACCAATCAGTATTAATTGTTTTGCTCAAGATTTGTCAGCATATTATCAATTGTCATTTTTTACTTCTAGGTTTCTTTACCTTCCCCAAGGTAAAAGAGGCATTTTAAAAATGTATTTTTCCCCATATAATGTCAAAACCCTGTCCTATTAGCCTCTGAGGTTACCCTTTCCCATTTAATTTTCCCTGTCTTGAGAACTCAATTTATCAGAGGGCAGAGGGCACAAGTTGGTCCTCAATGCCAATTCTAATTTCCCTCCCTTCATTGCTAGTTCTTTCACTTGCCTGTAAGCTTGCTTATATGTTTGACCTCTGTCTCAGCGAAGGAATATGTCGTGATTGGTAATCTATTAGTTAAAACAAGGTAGTATAATAACATTTGATAGATGTAATACAAAGAAATGGAACTCAACATATGAGTTCTATTTCATGTTTGGATCGTTTAAAAATATTTTACAACAAAACTTGAGGTTATAAAATGTTACATTTTTGTTCTGCTAAAAAGTGGAACCAAGGAAAAGGAACAGAATAGGATATTCCATTTCTGTTTTGTTCATGTACCAAATGCTACGTAAGTGTTTCATTATAATAATTATTATTTGTTAAAACAGTCAAAAAACAGTTTACAAATCTTCTTCTTGATCAGGGTTGAGTTATCGATTAAAATATATGCAGTGATTGATATTCCATTAATGAGAACGAGTGTTGCCACTCCCATGTTTCCGTTATCTCCTATTCAAATGACTATATGCTGTGGTTGATATTCCATTTTATATTTTTATTAGTTATTTTGAATACTCACTATTTCTGACTTAATGTTTCTCTGCCTCATTTGTGCAATTTCGAAGGTTAATCGCAGTTCATAATTTCAACTTAAAAATAGTTGTGATTCCTAACTGTAAGCAGTTTTGTATTGTCGAACCCATCTATGCTAGTATAAGGATTATGGATATTATAAGGATTATGGTTTACAATGGTATTATGGTCACTTACTTTAAGCTGTTTAGTATTTTACACTTGATATGTATATTTTCTTGTGCAGAAACGATATGAAGACATTCCCGTGCTAGGGCAAAGGCAGTCAGAATAATCACCAGTTTGTTAGCCTTTTTCAACTTTTATTATATTCATGAAATTTGAAGTGGACACTGAGTACTGGAGGCAGTTTCCATTTTTACAATAAATATCCTTATGCTTGTCTCTTTCAGGCTTAACTCTTATGCGTGGTTTCATTATCTGGTCTTTGAACCATTGCAGAATTCTGTATTTTTTTGAAACGATTTATCTGGAATCATTGGTCTTGCAAATTCTCTACTTAGCCTATTCTCTGAAAGTAGAAACATGGAAAATCATTGATGCTTATTAAATCCCAAAAACATTACTAATGAGTAAACAACTGCCGAGTTTATTGTCACCAATTGGTACAAGTAGTAGTGTCAATGAGAGAAACAATGAAATGTGATTAGCTTACAATTATAAGAGTCAAACTAGCCTTGGTTAGATATTGTGAGGTCGACGGGTGCATTTCTAATTATTGCACGTGAGTTAAGGTAAAATTGGCTTGCAGAGTCCAAAATTCCTCCTCAATGCGATCGGGTCCGTCAAACTTTAATGTTTTAACTAATACTCTTTTGGTGATAAGGCTGAAATAAATCACTTCTAAATATTTATGATTGAGGTTGATTCAATGATGATCTAGTTTAGTTCGAGTCAAAATAATTTAACTTGGCCATGCAGAGTACACCTTTATCAAAGTCATACAAATAAGAATGATTTGGAGGATGAGGTGAAAATGACTTGAGAAATTATGTTCTAGTTAATTCTCACTTACAACCACGTCTTTTCTCCCTTTCTCTTAAAAATGAGGAGAAATTCGAAAGATATTTCCTTCAAACACAGATGATGAAAAATGCATCAGTTTATGTGCATGTTCACTTAGGCGTGTGGATCATGAAAATAGATGTATCAATTTATGAATCAAGCATACGCTAAAACAATTGACTCAATGCACGTCCATTTCTTGTTCAGGTTGAAGAAACTATTTTTTTTGTCTCTTTTCTTAAATACAAGCAAATCAGTGGTTACATCTCAATCTAACTTAAAATTGTTAGAAAAACTATACACGCCTTAGTAAAACTACACATAATACAAACTGCAGCTACTACCAATTTTTAACAAACGAACTTCTAGTAGTTAAATGGATCGCACAACATATGGCAGTTCATTCGATCCAAACTTAGTGATGAACATCTTTGCTATATTGGTAGAAATCCCATAGAAGAGATTGTAGAATCCAGACCAATTTCACCAGGGTCACAAATGCATCCAAAGAAGGCAGCATGAAGGTTGCACTGATGGAGACAAGAAATGAGCTTAAGCAGCTTTAGTCATAGGGTTTGTCTCCTCTAAAGCAAATGGTGCACTTCAAAGGATAAAATAAAATCATTGATTGAAAAATTAACAAAATAATACAAATAACTTGTTATATACGTTCATGCATTTGGTCGTTATCACAGCAGTTCATTTTTTAAAGATAATTTATTATCTTCTAAAGTGTGTTCTTCACTTTATAGAAGCAAAATATGACAAACCAAACAATGAAGTGACATACAGCAACATGAACTACGCACAATGCAGATTTTAAATAGCATGGCCGAAATTGTCACATTATGAGAATATAAAGCATAAAAGAGGAAACACAAAATATCAAACCTAAGAAAGTAATTGTAGGTAAACATCATTAATAAGGTAATTATGGACTCTCAGAGAAACCAAAACAGAAACATAAGGTTGAAAAATACATTAAAACAAACTAGTTTACGAAAACCTAGTGTCATGAAAACCATGTCAATAATAGCTAAGAAAATGTCCTAATTATAACAGAATATCAAATTATTACTGCTTTATCAAATGTTTCTCAGTTTCTGATAATACAAATAAAAACTATTAAAAGACAGCGTGAGTAAAAGCAAATTCCGGCTTAAAATGGGCCAAAACTGAGGGGATAACTCATGGTTTTTCTAATAAACTACTGTCATCATACAACGCTTCTTAATATCTATTAAAAAAATCTACTCAGAAAATTATACATCTCTTTGGTTTGTCAAAACATGTTGAAAGTGTCCAAGGAGATCTACAGACAAAAAGGTTGAAAATTAAGTAATTTCTTCACTGTTAGCCCATAACATAGAAAGATTTCGTGAGAACCAGAAAAAAATAGCAATATTTAAGGGAAAAAAGTAACTGACTACTTAAAAAATTATTTCATGAAACTACTATGTCTTTAAAACTTGACATAATACAGCAGGCACTAAATTGACCCTTCAAAAGCAAAACTTTAACACACAAATATGGATACCTTTGGCCTCGACAATGGTACTGCAATTATCCAAGTACTCAACAACACTGCTTCCAGCTTGGTTTGACTTTTTCACTTTAATAACATTCCTTTGTGAAACGATAGATGGTGCATAGGTCAAATGATAAATCACTTCTGGCATTTAATCAAGTGGTTTTAACATAGCTCCAATGGCATATCTCATGGCACTATCAAGAGGTTGCAGTTCTCCACACCTGCTTCCAATTCCCTTACCAGTTCAATTCATAATCATTTCACAACCACCTTGGCCCATCAACAGTGTCAATTGAAATCCAAGTTAATTCTTAAATATTTCCATCTTCAGCGATCAAATTTGTTTACTTGACGGCTTGTAGAGCGCCTGCAATTAGACAATCCACTGATCAACTTATTATATGAAGCAAGATCAGGTATAAACCCCCTATCCAACATTTCGTTCACCAGTAACTCTCCTTCCTCCCTCCCTCCCTCTTCCATGTACCCTATAACCAAAGTCCTATAAGTCATGTCATCTGGTTCCAAACCCTTGCTCAAAGCAACTAACATCAACCTATTCGCCTCATTGGTTCTCCGTGCATCGCAAATATCCCGAAGAACACAATTGAAAGTCACAACATCCAGCACCATACCCTCATCAAGCATCCTTTTCACCAATCTCTGCACCTCATCAATCTTCCCCAACCCCCTCAACCCATCAACCACAACAATACAAGCAACCAAACTCGGAACACTCCCCCCATTCCACAACTCATAAACAACTTCCAACGCTCTCAGAGCACACCCTTGCCCACACAATACCTCCACCAAAGCAAAACAATCAAACCCCTCAGGCAAAACCCCCTTTTCTGAAAACTCCAGCAACAACTCACACGCCTGCAAAACCCTCCCTTCCTTACAAAGCCCTTGAACCAAAATCTCACAAGTAACACACGAAAGCTCACACCTTAATTGAACCATCTCGCGAGCCATCCCAATGGCGTCCTCAACCCTCCCCTCTCTAAACATCCCCCGAATCAAGGTATTGAAAGTAACGACATTGGGCTCACACCCCGCTTTCCCCATCTCGTGAAACACCTCCAACGCCAACGCGAACTGCGAGTTCCGACAGTAACCACTGATCAAAATGTTGAAGGTGAAAACATCAGGCTTAACGCGGTGAGTGACCACCATCTCGCGGTAAAACTGGAGGGCTTGGGTTAGGTTACCGCGTTTGACGAAGGCGTGGATGAGGACGTTGAAAACGACGACATCTGGCTTGGAGTCGATGAGTTTGGTCATGGAGTGGAATGCGGAGAGGGCGTGGTGGAGTTGGGAGGATTTGGAGAAGGCGTGAATGGCGTGGGAGAAGATGGGCTGGGTGTGGGGGCAGGAGAAGATGGAGGGAGAGCAAGGGCACGGGTGGGTGGCGATGAGATGGAGGAGGGAACGGAGCTGGGGGAAGCGATGGGTGGCGGCGAGGGTGCGGGCCATCCAGTGGAAGGTGGCGTGGGTGTGGTGGAAGGAGTCGAGGGAGGAGGCCCAGGTGAAGAGGTGGAAGTCGAATTGGGAGAAGGAGGGGTGGTGGTGGAGCTTCGATTTCAGGAAGTGGAGAAGAGTGTCTGGGCTGAACGGTGGGGCCCAATGGGCCTTTAAGAAGTCCAGGAAGCGGGCGTAGTGAACCGGGGACACGGGTGTCTCTGAGGGTGGAGAGGGGAGAGGGAGGTTGGGGATCGCCGGAGAAGAAGAAGGTTTCGGTGTTGACAATGTTCTCGCTTTCACCAACTTCTTCATCGCCATTCTCTGCTTCTCAATCAGACCTAATTATTATCTTAAAATCTTCTCAGAGGAAAAAAATATTTTCTCCTAATTTTTGTTTATTGTAAAAATAATTTTAAAATATTTTTATTAGAACAATTTCGCGCAAGAGGAGAAAATGACAAAAGCATGTAGCAGCGGTTACGGTGTACACGTATAAATAGTCCGTGCATCGAAAAATCGTTACGTCTACAAGTGGACCGAAATCGCAGAGAGCAACAGAAATTCAAAACGCAGAAGAAGAAGGTCGTCTCGTGAATCAAATTCGATTGAAAAAAATGTTTCCTGTTTGCAACCTTTCTCCTCTTTCTCTGCAACCGGTCAGGGTGGTTCCGATTCCCGGAAAACCTACCAGACACTCTTCGTTTCTCTCGGTCACCAACTCCGGCGAGAGAATCAGCACGCGCAAAAGTAACATTTCGCCATTCGAATCGCGAATCTCACTCGTTTTCGCTCTCGCTTCTCAAGCCAACTCTCTCTCCCAGCGACGTAATTGTTTTTCGCCATCCAACTTTGTGATTTCTCTCCTTCTCTTCACTCTGCAATCTCCCTAACTAATAACTACTTTTCTTGCCGCAGTTCTAGCTGACGTCGCTGCCGAGACTGCCAAATACTTATTTCCGAAGAGATTCGAAAGCCGTAATCTCGAGGAGGCGTTGATGAGTGGTACTTAATTAATTTTCGTCCTATAAAATGAAAATTGCTGTTATGATGTTCTCTTTTCTTGCGTATTTAATTATTTCGATGTTGGGAGCTTCGTTGCAGTTCCGGACCTTGAGACTGTCGTGTTCAAAGTTCTGAGTAGAAGGGACCAGTATGAGATTAGGGAAGTTGAGGTGCGTGTGTGTGCTAGCTTTCTTTTCTTTGATATAAATTTTACACTTCAATTCATTTTTTTTTAATTCTACACATATCTGTTTTCTAATATTTAACGCTAGAGTAAATTATGCTTATCATCTATGAGATTTTGTGAAAATGTCTTCCAAACTGCCATTCGGAACCTTGAGCCCGTCGAGTTCAAACTCTTCAAACTGTTTTAACATTTACAACAACCTCTCTTATCCGATAGCAAGGAGTAATGTTTTCAAACAAGGAAGAGGGTTAGTGTAATGTATAAGTGTCCGTATAATGTTTTTCAAACAATTAAAAGATGTTAGTGTAGGGGGTAAAAAAACACAGAATTATAATTTCAAGAAAATCCTAATAGATAGTTAGCGTATTTACGGTATGCTTCTTGTTATGTTTCTAATATAATCTTTGTTTATATTATTTTTGTAATTGTTGCCCTTAGACAATGGTCAGCCAAATCTAATAAGTTATTGCATTTAGGGATAGAACATTGGAACTTATGGCGTGATGTATTATGCTTCTGTATTTAAAAGACTCAGTTTACTTGATATTCTTAGTATTTATAGGTATGTTGTTAATTAATTCTTTACATTTCTATGCAATGCTAAGTGCTTTGTTGTCACTAACAAACCATCCGGTACTGGGAACGTCTCCCTCGATCTGATGATTATCTTTGCAGCCTTACTTTGTGGCAGAGGCAACAATGCCTGGGAAGAGGGGATTTGATTTCAATGGTGCTTCTCAGTCCTTTAATGTCTTAGCTGAGTACCTTTTCGGTAAGGTAGTTATATATTTTAGAATTAACGACATTCATACATTTTAAAATTTTACTGTGTTGCATTCGATCACTACCTATTTTTGTTTTCCCATTTTATTTTGAGAGAAGACAGAAGGTATAGATGTGTGCTGTTGTTTTCATGGTAGAATACAAAGAATGAGAAAATGGAGATGACTACACCTGTTTTCACAAGTAAGAATCAATCTGAAGGGGTTAAAATGGATATGACAACTCCTGTGTTGACAACAAAGGTATTATGTTTATTTTATGGATTTTGTGAAATATCTCATTTACAATCTTTATCTTATTTATTTTTATTTGCATTGCCAGCAAGTTTAGTATAATTATATTTTTTTATATAATATGAATCCGTTTCAGCAAACATAACTTAGCAACGTACCTTTTACATATGGCTATACTTAAACTGCCAAAGCTAAATTTCTGTTGGTGCAACCGTGCAATAGTTTGTTAAAACATTTTCAATAATGGCTGTGAAATAATTGCACCTAACTTATTTTCATGGTCTGAACTTTTAATGTACTATAATTCACAATTTAAAACCATGTCTCTGTAATTCAGGTTCAATTGAAATAAATCTCTCATAATGATTCAGCAATGTCTGGACTACCCTGGCATATTTTTTCAAGCTGATTTTTCATAACTTTATCCAAATGCATAGTTAAAGGTGACGCCTGAAAATTCTATCAAATTCACAGGTTCATTGACGTATGGGCTAATTAGTATGTAAAGTTTAAGTGCCTGAGATTGGATAAATTGATACCATTTTTAATCTTATGAATCACCTATATCTATCCCAATTAGATGACATTATAACATCACACTATTATTTTAACCATTTAGGCCACAGGTTCCTCTTTCATTGTTTTCCCCCCTTTGTTTTCTATGTTATGATATAGCCATGTGTACAAGTGTCACTTTGCACTTAACTGTGTGGATTTTGTGATATTATTTTCTGGAAGTTCTATATTTAATAATCAATAAATCTATTTGATTAGGACTTATTTTTCTATATTTATATTTGTAATTTATGATGTTCTAATTTATCAATGTATTATCTTAGATTGGAGATCAAGACAAGTGGAGAATGTCTTTCGTCATGCCATCAAAGTATGGTGCTAACTTGCCACTGCCTAAAGATTCCTCTGTGACAATTAAAGAGGTGCCCAGAAAAATCGTTGCTGTAGTCTCCTTTTCAGGTGCGCTCTTGCCTTGATATATTTCATAAATAACTTGTATACAAACGTAATTTAATTTAATTTCCCCCCGTTGTCTGTTATTTGGGTTTTATATGTGGAAACCCATTACTAGTGTAAATATTTAAGTACTAGATGAAGCACAGATACTACACTGTTGGTTTATTTCAAATTTTCAATCACATGTATATTTCTATGTATTTACGTGTGTAGAATCATCGCGATCTGTTCCATTTTATTCTGAGTAGATGTGTTGCATTTTTGTTTCAATTGAATACTGGTATGCCTGGGCATGAATCACAGTTGGCTAACCATAAAGTTATACAATATAAATTAGACCTCTTAAATATTTGTTTTTCGGCATATATGCATAAATTTTTGTTCAATTTAAAAGGGCTCGATCAAAGAAATAATTTTCTTGCCTTTGAGAATCAGGTTTTGTGAACGATGAACAAATTAAGCAGCGCGAACTGAAATTACGAGAAGCTTTAAAAAGTGACAGTCAGTTTAAAATTAAAGAGGGAACTTCAATAGAAGTTGCACAGGTTAGAATCTTAATGCAATATTGGTGTTGAAGGGAGGTTTACCCTTTGATATTTTTCTTCTTCAAATATCAATTGCTCTTTTATTTGCTTGCAGTATAATCCACCGTTTACTCTTCCATTTCAACGCCGTAATGAGATTGCATTGGAGGTGGAATGGAATAATAAGTAGGAATAATATTCACCAATTTGAGGTACTTCTGAATTTCCATCATTGATGCTGTAAGCTGTAAGAGTTGGCCTGTTGAATATCATGTATCGGATTGCAATAATGAGAGAGGGAATTTTACAATCAATGATGGAGGATCTACTAATTAATGCATGTTTAAATCTAGCATTGTAAATGTCTGTTATATAATACGAAAATTACATTTCGTGTTTCCAGAGATGTTACATATAAAATAGCAGGAACTAGAAGACCTGCCAATAGTAGATTCCCCATCTTACTTTTTCTGTTATATATGCAGACACCTTTTGCTTCTATTTTTTTTATTACACTTCTCTGGTGGTGCTGAGACGGGGAAGTTGGCTAATGATTTGACACCTTTATTTTTTTCCCTTTCGTTATTGTGCTTCTAAACTTGTGTCAAATGGAGGTTTATTCTTCATTGAATTTAGTCCTTGTTGTACATGTCAGATGTTAAGAAGGTCATGTTTTACAATTTGAAATATAGAATTTCTCCGCGTTTATTTATTCCCTTAAATTTTCTTGATCCGCTTTGAGGCATTAATGTTCCTTGCTATGTGATGAAAAACATAAAAGAAGATAGCTCAATCATCCATTCACAATGTAGAGAAAGATTATATTCTGTCTGAAATGATCAAGAACAATTCTGTATCTGATGCCCGAGTGATACCTATCTGATGCTCAAGCAGTGACGAAGTGACACCTATCTTAGTCCCAAACGGTTCCTTAATGCCTTTGCACACAAAATGTTAGATCAATCACATAGGATGAAATAGTTCATGATTTTATTGCATCATAAAGATGTGCTTTGAATGCTGAAGTGAGACAGTGTTTGAACTAAATCAAAGACAATTCCTAAAACGAAATCAAACTCCACCCAATACGTGGCTATATATTTAGTAGGTGTATGTGTAACTCAACACGTCAATTTCTTTTTTATCCTGGTTAACAGAGTGAAAATATGTATGATGGGCAATGACAAACTGTGTCCACTTTTGATATAAATGATGTGTCTGTTGACATGTATGGAAACCAATAGTTTATTATGATGTTAATAAGGGAAAGATACCCCCAGTAGGAGTTAGGCATAGTGGTAAGCAATCTTTGCTCCTAGTCCTAGGGGAGGATAAAGGTTTGTGCCCTGAAGATGCAACTTCTGAAGAGGACTAAACCTTATTGCTCCGCACCTGAAAGGACTAGTCTTACACTTAAAGGATGCGGGAATACCTGTGAAACAAATAAATAACTAACAGGAAAAGAGTGTGAAGGACTGCATTATAAGGAATGGTATTTTACACAAGGCCACGTGTTGGTAAGCATGGTTGTTATGTAGTAGATCTTACATTTTTTAAAGTTTATTTAAATTGAAATAAAGTATACTTGAAAAAGGAACAGTTGAGGTTACATGTCCGCTAGTTCTACTGGTTTACTTGGACTTCAACATTTTCTCTTTTATCCTAACCCCTCTCCCCAAGTGAGTTGGATTATGTCAAAATCGGTTGCTCATTAACCTTACCCACCTTTTCCTTCTCTTTGTTGATTTCCTCTTCCTCTTCCTCTTTCTCTTTTTTATGAGTTTTTATTTATGCCTTGTCACTTCCAACTTCCTTTGTCTTTAGTGCATGACTCAAAAAACACCTTTTAGCCCTCTTATGAGTTTTACTACCTTTTTAGGTATGTGACTATTCCTCCCAGAAGTGTCTAATACGGTGGCTTTAACAAGATGGTGATTGCAATGGGATTTTAACAACTGCACTGCAAATAAAGTCTACCCACATGGTAACTTGAGTTGCCTACTACGTCACACTAGTTGATTATTCACAAAAGCAATTTAAAATGATAAATTTACTCTATCTTTTAGAACGTGATTCTGTGTCCTCACGTTTGCTTATTGGTATGGAATCTAAACATTTCAAGCTGTTGCAGCAAAACAGTAGCAGAAAGTTTTATTAATTGTTTGTATGGATACAGCGGTTAGTGCCAAAACATATCTTCTGAGATGGCGATCTTTAGTAGTTTCTCATACAATTAGTTCAGTTGAACACCCATCATCCCCGTGCCTAATAAATTTTTAGATTAATGTGATACGTAAGTAGGAAATTTGATTAATATTGTATGGTTCTGGTAGAGTCAAATAATCATGCAGATCTAAGTGGTAGAGATTAAATCCGAATTAACATTAAAAAATAACATGGCTGTGATAGAAATGATAGATTTTACACTTTCAAAGAATATAGACGTTTTATCAGAAGTTGACCCTTCTCATCAGATTATGTATGGACTATGGAGTAGTGGCAATAATAGGAAGTTGATCCAATGCAATAACGAGAGCATTAGAGCAACACCATTGTAAATTTTCCCATAAACTCCAGTGTGAATGGCAAACATAATCATATTTTCTCCATTATTTATTCTTTTTCATGGAACTTGTATTTGCATTTGAAAAATCCGTGTGAATGCTCACTTTACCTTCAGGTTGGGTGGTAACAACTAATAAAAAACTATCAGTGATTTCTAACGGATTCATCAACATATTATTTATAAGCATGCAGAAAATAATATATATTATATTTTACCTCATATTTATTAAGCTTTAACTCCACCCTCACATCTTTTCTTATTTCTTATGGTCACTCCGTTTTTATTTTACTTTTTAATTTAAATTAAATCATTTTTGTCTGTTTTCATAATTCAATTGATATAATTAAAATTGAAATAATTATAAATCTACAGATGTAGAGTAAATTACAATAACTACTCCAAGAGTTTAAAATTACACAAATTTCTCACGTTATTTTTATCTTTACATTTTACCTCTCTTAATTGTTTTAAAAATATTATACCTTGGCATTTGTTTTACGTTAACATAACATAATTGTTTGAAAAACGTTATAGTATATCTATAAGGAGGAAACAGTTTGACTATACTTAAGAGATTAATCACACGGATCAAGAGTTTATAAAGTTATGAATATTTTATTTTTGTACCTATGATATAATTATATAAAAAAAACAATAGAAAGAGTTTTGTAGAAAATGAAAAATATGTAAAAATAAAATGATTCACAATTAATTGCAGGCATTAATTTTGTCTGTGTAAATGGCCATACACACACTCTCTCTCAAAATAAAATAAAATAAAATTAAAAGCTTGTTTTATAATTTTTTAATAATATTTTTTTATTTTAATAATTATTATAATGTCTAATTTTATTATTATAAAAAAATGGATATACATACGCATAGATATTTCCCCTCGTAATCTAATTCAGAAGGGGACATAAACTTAATTTATAAAATGAATAACTGAGGGGAGTTTGAGGTTTTACTCGAGGTTTTTGTTCAATTTCAAATTTTATAAAGATAGGAGATTATTCATCTCATTTTAAACCTAGAGTAGTTCACAAGCCTATATCCTAGTATTTGGACAGAAAATTTAACAATTTCCAAGAAAATTAAAATATATTAAATTTGAATTACTTTTATCATAAATTGTTTATTTTTTAAAAAAAAAAGATAAGTAAATTCAAATTAAATTTCTTATTTATATTAAGTATTCAATTTATCACAAAATACAAAAATTATTACTTTGACAAATAAAAATTGAAAAATGTCTCTGGTCTACATCGTGGTAAATAATCCCTACAATGATAACTAAAAGAAAAATTATGTCAACATCTATTAAAAAACTATGACTTAAATGAGTTCAAAAATAATTTTGTCACGTTTTTTTTTAATCAGCAATAATTTTGTTACGTTGATAGATGAAATATTGAATAACGTTTGTTTCAGAATAATAGTTTGTCAACTATGATTGACGTTAGTTAAAAATAACCTAACTGATATCAACCGAAAATAATAAATATTAATATTAATTGAAAAAATTATATTTAATGTTAGTGAAAAAATTGTTGATGCTAATTAAATAAATCTTAATTAACATAAGCTAAAAAATAATACTAACTTAAATTCACAAAAACAAAACTGAGAATAAGGATGACTCAAAAATAATTACTACCCACTTTAAACTTTAACTTATGAGAAATATTTGTTGACATGATTATGTCGAACAAATGATTATTCCACATTAGTTGAACTGACAACATAATTACCAAAGTTAAAAAAAAAATTATCCTAATCAAAATTGAACGGAAAAAAATGAAAAAAAAAAATCTTACTTCCTTAATAAAATTTGAAGTTCTATAACTTTAAAGAGTCAAATTTGTTTCCTAAATTTAAAAAATTTCAATATCTTCTAAAATTTTATATCTAAACAATATATTTTGTTTATTTTAAATATTTATAAAAATATGTCTCTTAAAAATTTCTCTTCAAAATTAAAATAAACAAACCAATTCTTTATCATTTGTTGGATGTTAGCAGCTGAGTTGAGCATCAAGCTTTTGCAGTATTTTACTATCTCAAGTCACATATAACGTTTGCATCTCTATATTTGCTGCATGCAATTGTAGTTATCCCCCCTCTCCCCAATGGATTATATTTAAAATACAGGGTATGGTAATCTGGAGAAGAGATTATCTTAAGGTTAAAGATGGTGAATTAGATTTTGTAGAAGAAATCAGTTATCAAGAAAGTTTGCACAAATAACGTTGGTTATAAAAAAAAATACAAATATGAGTGGATTTTAACTATTTTTTCATTAATCATATTTTTCATTTATTTATAATATCTATTGAGATTCTTAGATGAAAAACAAAAAAACTTGAAATTGATGATTCGATATCAATATTTTATATAAGAAAGTTAGAATTTTGTTATAGTTTTGTTTTTAAAAAATATTGGAGAGGAAAGAATATATAAGTTATTTTTAAATGTGAGATATTGAACGTACTGAACGGTAATTAGAATGCGAGTCTTCTTTTTTATATATGATTAGTGTTGATGAATTCACATTGACTAGAAATTAGAGCATTTTATAGTATATAAATGGGTACAAATCTCACCTCATAAATCAGTTTTATGAGTTTGAGTTTCCTAATATGGTATCAGAGTCATTTAAAGTCTATCATAGCGAATATTTGATGAGCTTATCAAGTCACCTATTATCGGACTGCTATCGGACTATCCATAAATATATTGTCTCATGCACGAGTGGTCACTCTCGACGTGAAGAAGTGTGTTGGAGATTTCACATCCACTAAATATTAGAGTATTTTATAATATATAACTGAGTACAAACTTTATGTCATAAGTCGGTTTTATTAGTTTCACTTAAGTGTAAAGTTAAATTCCTAATAATTAGTGTGATAGAGTAATACTTAAAATCCTAACCATATCAATTAGAAACCTGCCTCTCTCTCTCCTCCCTTTCTTGCACACTTTCTTAGTTTGTTCTGTATTACTTGCGGACAGTTTTGGTTTGATGTAATGAGAACACAAAGTTAGCCTAGAGGAGAAGATACCGAAAATGAAGTCTAAGTATTTTTTTTTCATCTAATGTGTATCTCTTGTTACACTGTATAAGGCAAGCTAGAAAAAAAAGGGAAATTTAAGCATGAAACTGCATTTGAACTTCAAATACATTGCTACTTTACTTCAGGTATGCTTTCCAAAGCTGGTTTCCACCCTTGTGAGACATCTTCATTCTTTTGAGACAAATCTTCACCCTTAACATCATCAGCTAGAGACAACATCTTACTCACTGAAAACCCTCCATTCTGCAACATATTCTGCAGCTCTTGCTTACTAATAACAACCTTAATCCTGACCACGTTACTTTTCTGTACATCATCTTGGACTTCTGGATCCGCGAACCTCACCTTCTTGTTGGTTTTTGGTGATGGTGGTGGTGGTGGTGGTAGAGGCACAAGGTAGTACAACTGCCCTCCAACTAACTTTGTTTGTGGCTCAAGATACCGCAGGACTGTGAGAGATTCAGATACTGCATGCCCAGAAAATTGTACCAAAACCTCTTCCACTTTGATGGGCGTTTTGTATTCAAGAATTTTCCCATCTGTTTTCATGATTGTCACAACGTTCTCTTGCAGCACCAAGCAATTTCCCATGGCTTTTCTGTAGTGATTTTCTTGATGGTGGTTTATAAGTAACAAGCAATTTCGGTTTTGTGAATGCAAGAAAATTACCTATGAAACGTGCAATATTTAAGCCGATGGCTTTGGAAAAATACCCTCATGTTGTAACAAGTATTACCAAAATACCTTTTGCTCTTTTTTCTTTTTTGTCTTCTTTTGGAACTTGCATTATCTCCTAGCCTCCTTAGGCGGCTAATTACAAAATTCTTTTTTACATGCTTCACCTACAATTTAATAAATATTAATATTTTAATTATTATTTATTAATATTTTAATTATTTTAAAAAAAAATATTTTTTAAATTTGAAAATTATTTATTGAAGATTTTTTTTATTGTATTAATATTTTATTATGAGTGTAAGATGGAATGAGGTGAGAAAATATCATAATCCGACTGCTGATTACTATCACATAGCGTGTTGATTAATTAAAAATAAATTATTTTAATTATTTTCCATTTAATTAGAGTTTTGAGAGAGAAAAGGTGAGATTTTGCATAGAAGTATAATTGTGTTGTGTTGGAAAAAATAAAAATAAAAAATAAAAAAGTGGATTTTGGGCGGTGGAAGGTGCACTTGAGCATGTTGGATGGGAGTGGGGTCCTGAAAAGCTGAAGTGGTTGACCACTTGTGCACTATGGATTTAGTTGTGTTGACTAAATATGTGCCACACTTACTATTTCCTCCTCTGCCATCTCTACTGTTACATCAAATAAAAACATACTCATTAAAGTCGGCAACAGTGTTCAAACTTGAAAACATGTTGCAAACGTTCCTCCTTTGTCTTTTGCCTAAATAATTATGAAAATGTTCTTAATTTGCTAAAGAGATGGCATATATGTTGGGACAACAAAAGCATTGCTTATGTCAGTCAATCAGCAAGCATGTATATGGACCTAACTTTGTTATGTTGCACTTGTTAAAGCTACGTACCAAAATGCAGGATTAGTAACAAATTGCAGAACATGGTCTGAATTATGTAGAACATAATGTTCTTTTCAGGGTAATGCAAAAGAAGCTTGTAACGTTTTGGTATACATGAGAAAAGAATAAAGAAACAGAAAAGAAATCTCATTAAAGAATTATAAAACTCGTATTATGAAACATAAACGGAGGAAGAGGTCTTGTGAACACATATACGAATTGCATGTGTGGAGGTACAGGGAGAAGTTTGAACAAATTACTATTATTTTTTTTTTCTATTTTTTCTCAGAAAATGTGACAATTTATCTAAATTTGTTTAGTTCGTTCATGCACCACTTGATTTAAGGAAATTTGGATACCAAATTGATTATCACAATAAAATTAATTTATAATCAACCCTCAATCAAGTCATTAAGAAGATATAAAATCAATTCTAATTCACATGCTAAAGTTTTATATTCAGCTTATCAAGAGTTTCTCGAGAGGGTAGATTATTTTTTTAATGCTAAAATATAAGAGAATTGCAAAGATAAATTATGTAGTCAATTATTTTTGGAAATACCTTCTTAATTAATGGGAGACCATGACCAATGAATCTTGATAATTGATCCATTGAGTATATTTAATGATGTACATTCCAAAGTCTACAAAGTTCAATCTAAAAAGTTGAAGATAGTATTTTAAATGTATCTTGAAAATGCGATAAACATTAATTATCCATTAATTCTTTGTGAAGAAGTCTTCCTCTTCGTTATCTATACAAAAGGAACTTGTGAAAAAAAGAAAAGTAAGAAAGAGAAATAGCAACATAGAGAGTAAATGAAAGAATAGATCTCCACCATAGTGTGAGATTAGAAATCTTAGTGAGATGTTAGAGATACTTTGTATTTCATCCTTTTTGGGTGTGATTAAGTGGTATCCTCGTAGAGTGAGAGAAACAAATATTGTAATTCTACTTTCACACTGAAGACATTTTTTGAACTAGGTTCCGTGAATTTTACTTCTTAAATTGAGAAAATTTTCTCACATTAAAAATTATCAGTGTCATTATTTTATCTTACTCTATTTTCTTCTATTTGCTTATTGTTTCCGTAAATATTAATTTTGTATCTACACCAAAGAAAAATAATTAGTTCTTATTTTTCCAACAATCATTGATCTTTTAGTATGAACTCTTTCGGCTGAAGTTCACTGCTATCAACAAGAAATATTCAAATTTCTAGATGTTTGTTTCAAATACAGCAAAACTCGTATAACATGATAAACATTGGTGAGAGTAGAGATTAACTAACTCAGATGATGAACAATTTGAATTATATTCGGTCTAGTACTAATTAAATTAGTTGTTCATGTCCAAGGATGGGTTGAACTTCAATTAATTTTCATTGAGTTTGGTGAACTATTTAAATAAATAAAACTACTTAGTTTTCAATTCATAATACTTGAATTCCAAGGTTAAGAAAATTCAGGTTACTTACAAGTTGAAATACCAAATATTGATAACGTACAATATCATTATATAGTTATGCGCGTCATCCTAGTATATATATATTGGGAGGAATTAAAGCTAAGAAACTACCAGAAAATTTACAAATTTATTGTTTGGGTTGGCAAATTCATTCAAATTCAAAAGCCGATGAAGGCTATGATTAATCTGTCCCAACATGAAATCGATCCTCATTTCAAAAATGAAATTGAAATAATGAGTATACCCTCTTTATCCTCTTCTTGTGATAACAAATTCGATTGCTTGTGATGTATATTCTTATAATGCACGTTTAAAAATAGCAACACCTTCTTCCAATGGAAGTGTTGCTTTTAAGTTTTGATTTGGTATTGTTTGAAAACATCTGGTATATAGGAATCTAACACCACTTGGGAACCATAAATCAACAACGTCGTTATCTCCGTCCATTACATCGTCCTACATATTCCTTAGTATTGATTATATGGTTTGGTCTTGTGTCATTTTAGGTTAGTGGTGGTCCAGCTCACAACATTTTGAGCCAAATTACTCATTGCCATGCTTCAACAACATGCATATCCTTATACTTCAAACGGAATTACTATCATTTTATAGTCTCAACCAAATTTTATAACGGGTATTGAGGTTTACAGAACGATTGTCTTGTTCCTCCCTTCAATCGGTCGCTGTCACTCTCAACTTCCTATTTCGCCTTCCTCCTCTCGGTCGTCCGGTCTCACAAGCTGGGATGGTACCTATAGAAGGCACTCCGACGATCAAGTCAGTCAGGGTGTCGACACTCGGTTGTCAGAGTACTGTAATGACTACCTGATTTTTGAAATATGTGTTATTTAATTACCTTAATGGGCCTTCGTTGGTGGGTCGGATTAGGAGGTTGATTCATGTTTAGGGTTGTGCTAAATAGCTCTTAATTATTAATTAATCATGTTGACTTGGTCAACCCATGGCTCGTCATCATAGATTGGTCAACCACGTGTTGTCGTGTGACCTTCTTATCATGGTCGAGTGGTTCGAGTTTCTGACCAACTCACCAAGTCGTTTGGTAGTGTCAGTACACTTATATAACTTAATAAAAGAAATTAGTTATTTTGTATAATTTTATTACTTAATTGCACATTTTATGATCCAATTGAAATGTCAATATTTTTGTGAGAGTGTTTTTGAAAAACTCAATGAATGGGCTTAAGATAAACAGAAGGCAAAAGTAGTGGAGATTAGTGCAGTGTGATGCTGTGAAGACGCATGGTTTAGAATAATGAAACTTCTGGGGGGTGTTGAGGTAGTGGAGGTAGGAAGTAGGAGTATTCAATTCAAAAATCTATAGAATATAAGAATTACATACCAAAGAAAAGGAAGTGGCTTTCTTACAACCTACTTTAACATCATTACCATTCATTCATCTTCTGCTGTTCTTCTTAGACAAACCCTCCCTTCTTAAACAAACATTTAAGGATTCATAACTTCTACAATTTTTACATCACTTTATGCTTTGGTGGAGTGAAAAATTTCCCTCTTTCACTTTCTCTATAAATTAACACGAATCCGTTTCATTTAAATTATTTAATCATATGTTATTCAAAAGAAGAATTAGTTCAATCCTTTTTATTTTTTTGTCTGGTTAGATCAACTCAATGTAAATGTGCGACATAAACTGATTTATTCATCTAAAATAAAATAAATAATTTTTTATAAAAATTGAAGTAATTAAATATTTTTTTTAATAAATATTGTTGCATTTTATCAAGTAAATGGTATCATGTAATTAAGGATGAAATATATATAATAATTTTATGTACAGTATATATGGTGGAGATCATCTCAATCTTATAGATTCAATGACTAAAAGTCAATCGAATACACATCCATGACATAAGTATCGATTATAAATTTTATATATATATATATATATATATATAAACAAATAATTACTCTTTAATATAAAGTTACGAGAAGATTATTCACTTAACAAAGTTCATCATGGTATAAATAATTATAAGTAAATGAATACATTTTAGATATTTATCATTTAATTATTATACATTTATTATTTCACTAATACTCCATCTAATTTGAATGCAGTGTAAATAACACTTTCTCTTTATCTACTGTTGAAGTATTCAAATTCATCCTTGCAAGAATAATTTATAATCTATATATTTGTATAGTTCTTTTTTGTCTATAAATAGATCTGCCAAAAATAGACCTTTTTTATTCATCATTTCATGCTAATTTATGGAGGAAAAAAATCCTTTGCCAGATTTCACATAAATAAATTTCCCCTTTATATTTTTTCTTTAAGAAAAGTTACAATTTAATTTTCTCTTTCAGTACACTTTTTTCCTAAAGAAGCGAAACAAAAATAAGGATAGAAATAATAAACTTTTTATCTAATAATTCTTGCCCAAAGTTTGGAACAAATAATTATCCTTATCAAACTTTTTTTATTTATTTAAAACATTTCACTACAAGAAAACTATTGAAATAGAAACTAAAAACAAAACATAATTAACTTTGTATAAATATTATTTTAGAAACTAAAAAAAAATTAATAAATAATAGAATATATTAATAAGATAAAATAAAGGCTGTAATAGAAATCATTTTTAAAATAAAATACTAATTATATTTTTAAGTCCCATCTCACAATCTTATAACGATTACTTAAAAAGGAAATGAGTAGGAAAAGCTTCACAGAATTTTATTTTTTTTATGGACTTAAAAAGTTGTCTGAGCCCGGGTTCGAACCGGGGACCTCTAGTGTGTGAGACTAGCGTGATAACCAACTACACCACCCAGACCACATTGCTTCACAGAGTTAATATAGATCAAATTTATTTATTGAGCACTGATAAAAACTTATTACTTTAAATGCTAAAAATCAATTTTTAAGACTGATCGTATTAACATTTTTCATGTTGAGTTGCAGAGTGTTTTATTCAGCATATGCCAAGTTATGTGTGTTTTAAGCAGGTGTGAACAGAATCTATATGGCATAATATATACTGAACCCTTTTACATGTGAAAAATTCTGACAGAATGAGATTACTTGACTCATTGCTTGGCTACAAAGATGTTTTGTGATCCATGGCGAAGTGTGAAACATTCATTATTAGATCATTGAAATTCTCCAAAAAATCTTACACACTTTTTTCCCTTTTAAGAAAAAAATCTCAGTATGTGCTTTGTAGATTAAATGAAGTGTATAGTGAAAGATGCTTTGGTTGCAAGCAAATTAATCAAGATATTTTGTTTCTGATGGAAAATCATCAATATCATTTCTGAGATTGTGGTAAACTTGGCAAACTATCACTGGCTTTTAGCCTGATATATGCTGCACCACTTCAAGCATTGTGGATATATGTATGACTCTATCTTTTTCATAAAAAGGGGTATATATATATATATATATATATATATATATATATATATATATATATATATATGATGAAAGTTCGAGTAGAGATATAAAGATGTTTTTTAAGAGTTAGATTTAAAGTCCACTTCTTATTATGGTATCAGAGTCATCTCAAACCTATCATATCGAATGTTTGTTGGACTTATTAGATCACCCGATATCGGTTGTTATCAGATCACCCATAATATGTTATCTCATGCATAAATGGTCACTCTCGACGTTAGGGATGTGTTAGAGATCTTACATCAACTAAAGATTAAGAGATTTCATAGTATATAAGTAGGTGCAAATCTCATCTTATGAACCGATTTTATGGGATTGAGTTAGATTTAAAGACCTCTTCTTCTAACACTTAGTGTAAAATTAAATTGAATTTAAAATTTACACATTAATAACACAAATAATATCTGGGTAGATATTTTCAAAAAATATAATTTTAGTTATGATGAAAATTAGGTTACAAGATGGTGCACTCAGTTACGTTGGCCTGATGCATGCACTTTATTTATTTTGTCTTGATCTTATCACTGCCCCCATTTTAAAGCTCTTTAGAATGATTGTGGATTTATTGTAGTAGCTGGCTAGATAGAAAATGATTATTAGAATAATGATAGTACTGTCTCTTTTCTGAAAATATTTATAAACCCAGTAATGATATATTTGTGCATCATGATGGTAGCAAGCAGTGAGAATTTAAAAAGTGAATAAATCAAGCAACTTGTGTGGAGTTGGACCATTTCATCAATGTTTTATACATCTATAATTATTTTACTTATTAAATAAAAATGTTAAGTTTTTATTTAGAAATTTTATATTATAGACTAATTTTGTGGGAAAATAGTTTTAATAAGATTTTCAGAATTCTCAAGAAACATTGTCATTTATCAATTGTACGAGTTACTGTGAAAATATTGTAGCACAAAATGTTATTTAAAATATGGTTGTAATTTAAATAAGTTACTGTTTAAAGATATTTCATAAATTATTATCATAAAATTTATAAGACAAATTTATTAAAAATATATGTAGTAATAAGATAGTTGAATGGTTTCCCACTGTTTGAGAATTGAAGTTAAAGATAATCCATTTAATATAAATTTCTCTCTCTTAGCTTTCTGAAACTTTACTTTAAAGATAAAATTACATAAAGCTTTGAAGTCTAATAAACAATATCCTATATACATAATTAAAGTTGTATAGTATTATATTAATTTAAATTTTAAAGTCAAAATTAATAATCCAAAGTGTAAAGATGACAACTAGTATTTTACTTCATCTTTAGAAGCAAGTCTTTGAAGAATTGCATATTATTAACTTCTATGAATAAACTATTAAATTTTGTTTTGACTCAGTCATGTTAATAGAAAATTATTAAGAAAAAACATAATTAATTATTAGAAAAAAACAAATTTAATTGAATAAACTAATTGAAATAAAATTTTATCATTTTGTACCTTTAAAGTATCGAGATATCGATGAAGACTATTGATTGAATATTTTTATTGATTGGTTATTGTTTAAATGTCGTGATAGTTATAGTTTTTATGAATTCTAAAAAATCTCTTAGTAAGAAATTATTAATTTAAGTATGATATGAAATTTTATCTTAAATTATAAAGATAACCCGATAATTAATTTTAATCTCAATTTAAATATTTATTATGATCTTATAAATAAACATATCAACAACAAGTATATATTAAATCGTATTTATTAGTTACTTACATCATATTGAGCATAACTTAAAAAATTTAATGAGAAACTTTTCGACTAAAAATATAAAATAATTAATAAAGATAAATTCTTTATTAGTTTATATATATATATATATATATATATATATATATATTAGTTATTATTATGATCATGTTATATGTAGTGGCTGGATTGTTACTAGAGTATATGTATTTGTACTAATTTTTGCCAGATAGACGAAATCCTATAAAGAATTAGATCAAATATAATTTAAGTTAAATTAAAAAATAAATATATTATTAATAACTCTTTTAAATTTATTTTAAAATAAAATAAATTATATTAATTAAAATTATTGAAAAATACAAAATTACTAATGAAACTCATTTAATAAAATGTGAAATACGTACAATTTTTTAATTTGTAATGATTTTTTAGTCCACAGTAGAAGTTGTGCTTGAAAAAAAAATTAATATCTTTCTAATTGAAAACTTGTTATTTTTATTTATGAATTATTATTATTATTATATATATATATATATATTATGAAATTATAATATTTAAAATTAATGTATTTATTCAGAAAATTGTTTTTGATATAAGAATAAGATAAATGATTTTAAATTATATAAATATATGAATGATTAAAATATTTATTAAAACTAGTTAACAAAATTTAATGATTTATTTGTTTTATTCTTGACCGTTCATGATCAAATTGCGAGTTTTAATTAGAATTCATATATAATATACTCTTCTGACCAAAGTAACAAAAAACGGGTCTATTATTTATTTATATTTTTCTTTTGAGTTTTAAGTTTAAAAGTTTATTTTGATGTCTTATTATCGATTTGGAGAGATGAAAATAATATATAAGAACGGAGCAAGTGAATAAAAATAAGAAGTGTGGGAAAAAAATTAAAGAGATAAATTGATAAACATGAAATTAAGTAAATAACAGAAATAAAATAAATAACAAATTCGACACACTTTTTCTATTTCCTCTTCATTCATATACTATACTTTTATAGGAACACATTAAAAGTGTTCATGTTAGACAAAATTATCATTTTATTATATTATTAGAGTGAATTATTTAATTTATAATAACCGTAAAAGTGATAAATAGATTTTGTGCGAAGATTGATTCAATAAAATTTTAAATTAAGGTAGTAGACACTATGATCTAGTACATCATTTGATAGTTTAAGCATGTTTATATTGATTATATTGTTTGTCTTTACGAATGTATATTTAACTTAATTAACACTTCAATTAAACTACATTAAATTTTGTATATTTTTCTTATTATTTTTTTTAGTTAACCATTTAAGTGTTCTTGCAAGTTATTATTATTTTCTAATATACTGTGGAAAATTATTTATTCTAAAATTAATATTGTTATAGCTAATATAAAAAGTTATTAGAAAGACAAAAACAAATTGTATACTACCACAGATAACCATATACGATAATTTTATTGAAATTCATAATAATTATTTAAAAAAATATAGGAAACAAATTTATATTATTATAATTGAAAAACATACATGTAAAAAAACTTAGATGATTTTTTTTGTTTGACATGCAATACATAATAATGAATGAACAATTGAAGAAGGTTGTTTTAACTATTATCATTATCCAACCTTTTTTTTTTTTAAGGGAATGCAAAGTTGGGTTTTGCACTTGGGCAGTAAAACATGACTTACTTCTCCTTTGTTGACGTGTTGTAGATGAAGTAGTGAAAGGGAAATGAGAGAATTTTATAAGAAAAAGAACATAAAAGTTCCACAATTTGTCACACCCAACACACATTTTCTAACATTCCCTCTTCATTTGTGTCGCTATAATAATAAAATAATAATCTTGCTTATACATTGGTTGAAGATGAAGATGGTGACACTTTCTTCTCACTGGTTAGACGGCACCGCTGAATCCTTCTCATTTTTTTTATTTTTTTTTCTGTTTGCAGAATTAATATAACTTAAAGTATATGGTTAGATACCCGTGATGCTAATATTGGTGCTTTTGCATTCACATGGTAAGGATTAGGTCGAGGGAGTCACAAGGATGACTAAGAATTTGCGAAAGTAAATTTAAATTAATTTGAGAAAAAAATTGTGAAGAAAGTGATGATTATGTATAATAGATTTTTCTGAAATTTGTAAGTGAGGTGGGTGTGAGAGATTTTTTATTTTTTTTAAAGATATTAAAGTGTAAGTTTACAAATTTATCTTTATTTTAAAAATAATTGAAAAATAAGATAAGAGGTATTTTTGTGTAGATTTTAGTTAATTAAAATTTTATATATTATTTTCAGTGTCATTAAATAATTATTTAAAAAAATACAAAAAAATAATATTAGCAATCAATTATCAACTCAAAATATAAGAATAGTTGGGACACGTATACAAAAATTGGCATAATCAATTATCAACTAAAAACATATAATTAATTATGGGACGCGTACAAAGATTGACATAATATCAACTCAAAATATAAGGACACAAAGGGCCTTAAGTTAATTCCCTCTAGTCAACATGACTTTCCTTTTAAATTCGTTCATGTGAGAGAAAGTGTGAATAAGTCGTTCTTCCTTATATTCATCCTCTCACTCGTATTCATCTGGAAGCAAACAATCCTAATATTCGTTCTTCCTTCCTTGCCAACCGTGAAACCCTTAGTCAAAATGCAACATAAAAGAAATATTAAAAATGCTTAAATGTATTTTACTTGTAAATTGGTAGGATAAAGTAAGTGGAGGAGAAATAAGTGAATAAATAAAATAAAGATTATTTTCATAGAAAAAAACAGAGTAGAAAAAAATATTATTATTTCAATAACTTTAATAATAATTGTTCTAAAGTCAAATTATTTTTTATTGTATTCAAATTCTTTTTTCCCTTTGTGTTCTTCAATCTTTTCCACAAAGTACTTATTATTATACTTCAATATTTAAGTTAATTTAGGATGTAATTAAAGAATATAAGTTTAGAATCAAATATTTATTACTTTCATAGTAAAATAGAATTTTCATCGAATATTTGCTAATAATTTTACTATGCAATACTTACTAATAATTTTATTAAATTTTTCATGTATGATAGAACAAAACTTGAGATAATAAGTACTATAATAATAATTTGTACTATAACATTTAAATTTATAATCACGTGTATATTTATAATTGGGTGGTAAGTAGTAAAATACATCCTCTTCACAATCCAATAAATTATTATTTTAATTATATATATATTTTTAATTTAAAATATTATTATTGTACCGGTCGGAACCGAACGAATATAAGAGGCTTGGTACCTGGTTCATCTCAACCGACATATCCAAATCCATTAAGGTTCAGAAAGAGATTAACGAATCTAAACAATGGATAAATATTAGGTTACGTGTGTTCTTAACTATGGTTCAGATGTTAACCTGACCGATAATAATGATATAAATAGTCACAAGTTTCGAGAAAAAAATGTGTTATTATCGCACATTAATTACACCAAACATCGGATACCGAATTCCAACCAAGAGTGTACGAAGGAGAGAGAATAGATAAAAAAGGAGGAGGAGAGTTATCTTAAATGGATTGAAGTTGTTGAAGTGAGGAATGGAGGAAGAAAAATGAACGACGAAGGAAGAAGTAATAATTATCTCAATTTTCTTTTATAGTAGAATAATTATATTATTATAATTTGTTGTAAAATGTTTGTAATTTTTTGAAGTGTCAGAATAACTTTTTCCTTTGTAATTTTATACTGTCTATCATGTGGTTAATAAGTAGATGACACTAATGCAAAAATAGGAAACAATGACAACATTTTATGACCGATATAATTCACTTGTCATATAAAATGATCGGTGACATTTATGTAATAAATGTAAAACTTATTATGTCACCTTAAGTCAAGATCGTCATAGTTACGATTATGACAATTTCAATTTTACCCGACATAATAACTTATTTTATTATTGATAATTTTCAGTTTTACTAGAGATAATACGTTGAATTTTATTTTTACTTGGCATACGCTCACTTTGTAAGTTTTTCTCCAACTTCAAACCCGATTTCTCTTCTCTGCGTGAAAACTCTCTTTTCTAACCCTAATCTCCTGCAATTTTTCGTGGCTGCTCTTAATTCTTTTTCGTTGTTTGTACTTTGTTCTCACTAGTTCATGCCTCATTTCGTATTGTTATGGCCAGTTCGTGCTTCATCTCGTCATAAAAAGTTCTGTAAAATCGTTATAAAAAGTCTTTTTTGCACTAGTATAGAAAAAACTTTCATTTATTTCATCTACATGTATCTATTTTGATTTTGTAGAATAACTTATTTGCAATTATCCATGCGTACAATATTTTTAGTCTTCCTTAGTTCTCCCTCCCATTTCATGATTTTTTTTTAAGGGAAAATAATAATAAAATTTAAAATGAAATTAATTCGTCTTTAGGGAAAAAATTGTTATAATTTACGTTGAAATTCTTATTATTATTTTTAATTTTCAAACTAATCTTTAGTTAACAACATAGGAAATATAAACTGATGTTATTTTTGTTGACTAATCTATTTAATTATTTTAGTTCAATTTTCCCCATTAATAATTTTTCATTTAGAAAACTCAAATTAAAAACTTATTTAATAAATCCAAATCTAATTCAAACAAATACCTGTTGTGATACAACTCCCTTTGAAAACAACTGATATCGAATAACTCCAGTATTTAATTTCCATAAAGGTCTTCCTCTTTTAATAAAATGTTTTCAAAATGCACTAAATACTAAAGGTGTTAATAACGAAATTAATAAAAAAAAGGGTCAAAACTATTTTTAAATATTTTTTTTTCTTCTCTTCTAGTTTGGAAATCCAATCAAATTACTTATTATATTTAAATAAAAGATTATATATTTAAAATTAATGAAGTACTAACAAACAAACATTAGTCTCTCTCTTGCTTTATAATTTAATTGTATTATTCTTACCGTACAAACATACACATATGTCTCTTTGGTATTGTTTTATAATTTAAGTGTATTATTCTTACAATACATTTGAATTTATTAAAATATTATAAAAAATATATTAAAATTTTTAACTATATGAGAAGTTAAGTTACAAATTGTACTAGTCGAACATGTTCGGGTCCGACCCGAGCACTTAAGCGTGCTATCTTGACTGATCTGGTTTATAAAGGTAAAATACTTAGTTCGGTCCAAAATAATAATAAGCTCACTGACATGTCAAGAAGTCGGCTCAAACCGTTGACAAGATATATTAAAAAGATAACTAAAATAAAAACAACAACTGAGTGAATAACTGAATTAGCTAGGCATGAATAAAGTAAATTTAATTTTGAGATACTATCCCATGCTCATACACTATATTCTGATATACTTATATGCTCTCAGTGACTTGATCATTAGAGTTTTGTAAACAAGTGGAACTTTACTCATTGTAAATTATAAGTATCTCAAAGCAACAACGACAAAAAGAAAAAGTCTACCACCAAAGTCGATCCAAGTCAGTTGACAAGAACACGAATATAAAACATTTCTTAAAAAAACTTCAAATATATTTTTTCTCACCAAAATTTGTTACAAAATATTTATTATTATTTATTTTAAAACATTTAATAACCTTTTAAAGGTATCTAACATTTCTAATTATAAAAAAATAATAAAATTTCATTTAAAATAATCACAAAATATTAATTTGATTTAGTTATGATTTCATATTAAATTAAAATCAATTTAAATTTAGTGTTCAAGCTCCACACTAAATATATTAAAAAATAAATTTAATATATTTTGGACACTAGTTTTTATAAGCATTTAAACTTAATAAAATTTGACAATTAATTTTTTGGAGGCGTGTTTAAGAAAGGAAAATGCCTAGTTGAGAAATAAAAATAAAATTTTTTATTGAAAAGTGTAATAATTAGTAGAACTAAAAAGAACAGTTTTAGAGAGACTAAAAATTCTTATAGATTCCTCTGGAAAACAAATTTCTAAAAACATATTGAATTTCTATTCTTGGATTGTCTTATTCTCATAAATGCATTTTCTGAAAACTCTCGGAAAATGGTATTTTTATTGTTATTGAAAATGATAGAAAGTAAACAAGGTGAAGAAGGAAATGAGAATAGAAGTAGAATTGCTCCAGATTCGAATTTTTGACCGTTGGGCCCGTTGCAGACAATGTAACGGTTGGGACAAGAGAAAACCTCCAGAGCCGTTGCCTTCACCTTTTCGTCCTCTTCAATACCTTAAAACTAACAAAAGAGAGAGATAGAGTTAGAGAGAACCCCCACTCACTCATCACCATCTATGGGCTGCGTCTCTTCAAAACTCGTCAAGAGAGAACTCAAGCAAGAACAAGTTACTATCACAAATGGCGGCGGTTACATGAACCACATCGTTTCCCTCACTTCCTCCACCTATGGAGCACTCATGTTGGACAAGGAGAAGGAGCAACCCCTACCAGTTGAAGAATCCAAAACCGCCAAAGTATCTCCTCCTCGGAATCGCGAAGAACCCGAAGTGATCAACGCTTGGGAACTCATGGAGGGTCTCGAAGAGGGAGTGCCCATTTCAAACCACCCTAAGAAAAGCCCCAAGTCCACACCTTTCCTTCGTGGGTTCCTCGCTACTGACACCAAAACCCCCTTGAAGTTTCTCAACCAATTTGGGTCACCGAGGAGTCTTAAGAAGTTCACAGGGAAGGAGAACAAGGCTCAAGGTCAAGCCAATGGCGGTGTAAGACGCTTGGATTACAATGTTAGTCCTAAGGGGATCCTCAAATCTTCTAATTTTTCTTCTCCCTTAAAAGCGTCTCCGATTCGTGCTCGAAGGAACAGTTTCGGCAGTGACACAAAGAGGAGGAGTCCTAGCCCTCTGTTTGATCCAGAGCTTCTGGCCTCCTACGAAAAAGAACTCACCGAAGAGGAAGAACAGATCAAGAGAATGGTGTGGGCCACCCCCAGAACCCGAAGGGTCAGAAAATCTTTGGACACACAAACTTTTGTTAACACCTTTGAGGAAAAGTGTCCACCCAAAGGGGAAAATTGCGTTGTCATTTACACCACCACGTTGCGGGGGATCAGACAGACGTTTGAGGAATGTAATAAAGTTAGGTCCATTGTTGAGTCCTATTGCGTGCATGTGATTGAGAGAGACGTGTCAATGGATTCAGGGTTTAAGGAGGAGTTGCGGAAGCTGATGGGGACGAAGCAAGTTAAGGTTCCGGTTGTGTTTGTGAAGGGAAGGTTGGTTGGGGGAGCTGAGGAAGTTGTGAAGTTGGAAGAAGAGGGAAAGTTGGGTGTTCTCTTTGAGGGGATTCTTCCCAAGACGTTGGGTGATTGTGAAGGGTGTGGTGGAATGAGGTTTGTGATGTGTGTGGAGTGTAATGGAAGTTGTAAGGTTTTGGATGAGGAATGCAAGAAGAATGTGAGGTGTGGTCACTGCAATGAGAATGGACTGGTTCAATGCCCTTTGTGTCGTTAAGGTTGTGAGTTGGTTTTAGTTTTTGGGATGATTTCTTTCTGATCTGGATTTGTAGGAAGACACAGAACAAACATGGTGTGCTTGGTCAGTTGTCAATTTATGTTGTCATGTTCTTAGAATAGGGGGGTTTCTAAAGAGTGTTTTAGTTCCCTTTTTGTTGTTTAGTTGTTCTAGTATTGTATTTTGGGACACTGGTTGTTCCTTCTCTAATCAATTTCTAATTTACACGAATCATTAACTTCTGCTCATTCTTTGTTTTTATTTTTATTTTTCTTTTCATTCAATCCAAATTCTTACATTATCTTTAGCTCTTTTTTCACTGTAATGAAAGAATTGGACATTGCGATTTGCATGGCATGCTAGTGGTTCAATATCCACATATGAATCTAATCTGGATCAGAGTGAAATGATTTACTTAACAGGATCTTCAAGAATAAGGAAGGGCATGATCAGAATTAGACACAAAGATACAGAGAGAAATTCTGACATTTTGTATGAATAACAAAACTCAAATAGATTGAAATTCTATGGTCCCCTTCTGATATTTTTAGTCAATTGTCTCAGTTTCAAAGGAGTTGTTGAAGGCCAATACCAAGGCATGCTTAAACACAAATGGTCCATCACTGATTTTTTTTTCTTCTTCACTTGTTGCTTCTGCCCCAACTTTTAAAAATAAAATGAATGCGAGTTACGTTGATTATTAATTATGATTTTATTATTATTAATTTTGATTTTATTATTCTTAAACTATTTTACTGTTATTATTGTATTAATGGGTAGAGGTTTATTATTATTTCTATTTTATACCTTCCAATA
Organism: Phaseolus vulgaris; assembly: GCF_051622355.1. NCBI lineage: Eukaryota > Viridiplantae > Streptophyta > Magnoliopsida > Fabales > Fabaceae > Phaseolus > Phaseolus vulgaris. The sequence goes on from NC_143498.1 coordinate 48,751,590, forward strand.
ATTATAATTTTATTATATATATATATATATATATATATTATTGAGTAAATCAAAATATATGAGATCACCTTAATAGTTTTACAATTTTGTACAATTAAGTTCAATTAGTTTTTACAACCTTTTGTCTTCTCTTATTATTTCTTCAATTAGTTCTTACACTTCTGTGTCTCAACGATTAAAAATAAAGTGAAAAAGAAAAAAAAGACACCAAAATATGTTTCTTATGAATTGAAGTAAGCACATTATGAAGGATTTAGATCCCTATCAAAAGTATATTGAAGTGTTGACCAAATTACAGTGAGATTACATCCTGACACTTTCATGAATGCATAATAATTTTCTTTGAGCATTTAGTTTGATTCTACTCTTTGGGTTCTAAAGTGTTACAACAGGTCTCATGTATTTCTGTGTGACTTTTTCTAAGCTCTATTACATTTAGCATTATATAGTTAAAACCATTAAGCTTATAATCAATGTGTTGGTATTTTGAATTTAGAGGTCAATGGAGGTACTTTATACTTTAAAAGCCATGTTGAAGTTTGACTTAAATCAATTGTCGAAATGCCAACATGCATAACATTAGTTGTCATTTTCTCCATACCAATTATTTATTAATGGACATGTGAAGTTTCACACAAAATTAAATATTACTCACCTCCTCGTACTTAAATTTAGTATTTCAAATTTAATTCATTTGAAGTAAAAAAATACATAAAATAAAAAGTAAAACCTTGTTTACAGTGAATCTATCATTATTTCAGTTCAAATCAAAGGAAAGAAAAAAATTATTTTCCTGATTTACACAATTCAATACTTTATTATTGTGTACAAAACATTAAAACCAACGGTCAAGTCATTAAAATCTCATAAAGATTTTCTTTAGGTTATTATTTAAGAGAGAGATTCGTTTAGCAGATGATATTTGTCTGTTTTCCCTTATTGTGAGTGGGGTGGAATCATTTGTTCAGACACCATAAAGAAGGAAAGAACCTGTTGAAGACAAAAGGTGGTGAAATAAAAGCAAATGTGAATTACAATAACCAGGTAGATATGAAACAATATTTGAATTCACATGTTTATATTGTCAATAGTTGCTTGTGTAATTATGTCCCAAATGTCATCTCACATCTTTCTCTTACATGTGCACCTTATAAATATTTTTCAAAATCAAGAGGAACTCACAAGTTACTTGAGTGTGTATTTGAGAAAAAAAAACATTATCACTTTATCATATAATATTTCAATGAGTTTCATTTTCATACACAGATGACAATGTATTTGGTAAATTATATAAAACTAAATATTGAATAGAAATTTTGTCAAAAAATTATAAATAATTTTCACACGTCTAATATAGTGTTTTATGAATACGAAAACAGATATTAAATACTTTGTATGGATATAAATATGAATAATATTCTAAAGGAAAAAATTATTTATTGCCATTCCTAGGATTATTTGGTCATGTAATGATAACAAAATCACCAATAACTGATAAAAACAGTTAGGATCAATAATTTTAAAAATCACACTCTTTCTTTTCGCGTTATATTAATTTAATTTAGAATATTTTAGTTTTATTTCAATCTTTTCCAATTGAAAGTTGGTGTACCAATTTTAATATAAAAAGAGGAAAATATCTTTAAATAAGGTTGGTTATACATTACGAATATTTTATTTTTTTTCAAAATGTTTTTGGATTTTTTTTTAGAACGAATTTTATGTATTACGAATTTTTTTTATCTGTAATGAGGTTTTGAATTTTGAATTTTGAATTCTGGATATATTTTTTTATAATGTAATATTTTCAGTTATGGATTTTCATTTTCAGAATTGAGGTATTTTCGAAGAAAAAAATTATATTGGATGCAGGTTAAAAATAATTTGGTGTAGAAAGAAAAAGTTTGGTTATTTCAGATTAAAGACAAGTAAGTTGGGCTGGAGAAAGCGAGCCTTTAGGCCATGAGAGGCCCAACTTATTTAGATTTGATGGCATTTGTTTCCTGTATTCCAAAATTTCTACCTGCAACTCCAAAATGAGTTGATTAAGTTGGGGTAGGTGGTTTTACATATCCAAGGTGTTTTTTTAAAAAAAAAATATTCGTTTTAATGGTGCAAATACAGTTAGAGAAATTCAAAAGTCTTTTCTGGAATAAATAATGCAGAATCTGTTTATCCAATAAACATTGACTTTTGGATTAGTGTTTCCGAAAATGATGAATAAACATTCTACGAAATATACTGTGAAATAGTGTAAGAGGTACTTATTGTATTCCAAAATTGTGTTTCTGAAAGCATATTTGTAGATTTCAAAAAATTCATTCTAGAAGTACTGTGCAAGGATTCCAAAATGTCAAATTCACAATACTTCCAGAATATTCATTCTAGGAGGTTTATGTTGAGGGTGTACTCAAGAAAGAGTATTCTGAAATAGAAAATTTTGTTTTCTAGAAAAACCAATCAAGGATAGTAATTGTGTTTTTTTGAAAAATTTTAATCTAAAATTGTAACTCTGCATTTCAGAAAACCTTTCTAGAATACATAATTACAATTTTGGATTGACCTTATGAAAGCATAATTACTATTCTATATTAGTCTTTTTGGAAAATATTTTTTTATTTTATTTTAAATTGTCTATTATGGAACGTAAGAAGTAGGAAATGTTTTTTTAGCTAAAATAGATTTTTGGAATAAATAATATGAAGAGAGAGTTCTATATGAAAATATCAAATGGGGTAGATGATGTTGATAGGAAGTATGGTGTATTTTGTAATTCATAGGATAATGAATGTAGGTTCACAAAATTGTATTGATTAGTTTACAATAAATGTTGGCATATTAGTATTTACAGTGTAGTCGTGAAACATATTTATTGTATTTGTTGAATTAAAGATAAAGTTTTATTATATTTTTACAAGCATTCGTTATTCAGACCGATGTAAAGTGAGCAAGAAATGTTGTTTATATATTTTGTCTTGTTATTGTTATATTAGGGTCGAATGTTTTGTTTTACTTGCTCATCTTCACTAATGTAACTAGGATCCTCAATGTTCTTTTTGTCTAATAGATGTAGTTGAACGCACGCGATCATTTAGAGGACCACAGGCCTAATCATGATTATTTTGTATATATATGAACAAAATTATGATTATAATTAAATTCGAGACAATTTTAGAATAATCATTCTAGAAAGGGGGAAAAGTGGCACCTTCAATGACAATGACGAAATCGTGAGACAAGAATTTTGCTCTCTAGTGATAATAATACAACAAAAAAAGCAATAGACAAGGAAAAGAGAGAGGAAGGGAAAGACAAAATGAGAGGCGGAAGAGTAGCTGAAAATGTGCTGCAGAAGGAAGTGGGGGAAGGAGGAGGGAAGGGATAAAAGGTTAAGGTTAAATTAAAAAAACTCAACAGGACAATTCAGACATTTTGCAAACTTCATATTGAAGGGGGTGAAGGTTTATAAAAGAGGATGCAAGAAGCAATATCCCAGATGGAATAGATTGTTTCTCTTAGAAAAATTTTCGTGCACCCCATGATTTCATCCTACACACTGATAGGATGGAAATGTCGTTTTACCCTTAATAGAAAAAAAAGGTTGCTTCTTCTTGTACCATATAGTATCATGTAAAATGTCTTTTGTACCTTTAAACTATGTGAAATGTATTTTGTACCCTTAATGAACTATGTAAAATGTATTTTGTACTAATGAAATAAAAGTTATGACCCACTACACCAAAGCATTTCCTAATCCTTTACGCGCCTAACATACACACTACCGAGTTCTCTAAGGTACGACGGAGAGGAAATTTATGGAGAGAAAAGGATATTGACTACTACATATCAATATCATCTAATCCATCACACACATCAATCTCTTATGAAATTATCATGTATGAGTCCATTGTATTCATTGCCAATGTTGAGAAAAAAAAACTCACATATCAACGCTCTTCCGGGTATTAATATCTTTAAACTTGATCAAACAATTTTGGATATAAAAATTCGAAACTCAAAAATCACTTATAGATATGAAAATTCATAATTCATAATTCACTTCTAGATATGTCCATTCAGAAATTTAAATAGAAAATAAAAACCACCTTCCAGATTTCTATATCCATAGGCCATGACAATGACTTCCAAATTCCTGCATCCTTAACCATACGCTCAGGCTTCCGGATATTGAGATTCATCTGCAGCTAAGCTAAGAAAAAGTATGAAGGAGAAACACATTGGTTGATTTCTTATCCCCTCCACTCCACTGTTACAGCAACCCACTTCATCACCCCTAACTCAGTTAAAAACGTACATCATAGTAACAAACACTCCTCTGCAGTTTTTTTCAAAACAAAAGAAACAAGACAATATTGAATTTAAAAAATTAGGTTGGATGCATATAAAAAATTATATGGTTGAGGAAAAAACTCCTACAACACCCTCTCTTAATTATCTTCATCTTTTCGGGTGCACTCTCTCTCTAAGTCGCACTCCCAGTCCGTTTTTATTTTGGAAAGCACTTTCACAGCCCTTTTGCCAAAGATAAAATTTATATGGTCTAGAGGTTGGTGAACTGACTTTTTATTGTTGTATTTCAAGTTGATTGATTTTAAAAAAATACTGTAGAATTCAAAATATATTATGTTTTTTAAATATATTTCATATTATATAATTTAGAATGTATTTTTTATCCAAAAATACTTTTTAGATTATGCAACTAATAATATATTTATAAAAAATAACACATTTTGAATTGTATAATAAAAAATATATTTAAAAATATAAAATTTATATTGTATATTTTTCCTTTCAGAATGCAAAATTTGTATTATATTATAGATACTATATTTCGAAATATAATATATAATCTAAAAAGTAAAAGCTACAAATATTTACGTCTGGATATCATAATCTCTGAAAAGTCTCTTGATTATATATTGTCAAATTAAAAAACTTAAGAAATAATTTTGATATTTTCAGAAATACGGGAATGGAAAAGAAAAACATGAAAATGTAGGAAGAATTTGGTGTTTCTCTAGTACCACAACATCACTCCTCACATTCCATTCAAAGACTAGGTTAATTGAACAAACAGAGAAAAGATCAATCCAATTGCGAAACATTAAACTCATTTCAAAATTACAAGTCTGAAGTGGAGGAATTATCCATAAATATTCTTCGAACTTTGAGAGCTTTAACTCTGACTCTGTAAAAGTCCAAAAAAATGTGGAAATTAATTGCAACATATTTAAACATGACATTTATTATTTGTGGACTTAGTAAAGTATTACAGCACCCACTACCAGTTTAATTGGCGTAGACATTTAAGATAATTTATTGTAGAAGAAAAAAAGGTCATACTCCGATTGGAACCGATTCTACACGCATTAGAGAACATTATCTAGTCTCCAAAGCTTTTGCTTTCATTCTTGTTAATGTGATGTTAGTCTCCATTTTCTGGATTTTCATCCCATTTTTATTAAGTAGTTCAACAAGGGCGTCTAAAATTGCCCTATTGAAGGATTGCGTGTGTGAAAGGAACGTGTTTGAACCTAGTGGTCTTCTTCATGCTTCTAGTCGCCCGGGTCAAAGCTTTCAGAGTCGAACCTAAAAGTTTGTTTTAAGGTGTAATGGAGAAAGTTAGAGCAAATACAGCTAGCAAGCATGATTGAATAGGAAGTTCAAATGGAAAAGCGTGGAATTGAATCATGTGTGATGGGGTTTGACATTTTAGCCATTTAAGACAACTCTGAATTATTCTCTTCCTTTTATCAATATTTCATGTACACTAATTCCAGATGATTCTATGATGTTTTGTTATTAGATAATTGATTTTTCTACCATCTTCCTGTCCAAATCCCCCCTTAAGAAATTTAAAATGTGTATTCTTCGTTATCTGGAACAATCGAACACGTGAAATTAATAATACAACATAATAAATATGTAGTAAGAAAGTGGTTATAATTGGCGTTGAATAGGTCAAGAACATACTTTGGGTACACTCTCATGATTTCATAGAGTCATTATACACTGAGGACCACTACACACGTCTTAATGAACTGATTATCCGATCCACGCAAATGGAGGTTCATATCAACCTATAAATAAGACTTTTAAAATGGAAAAATGTACGTTTTTTGATGTCCTGAGATAACAAAACTAATAACTAATATTGACTTGAGCGTCGGAATGTAATCGCAAGTATCCCACCAACCACATGCACGCGAGCTTTGAAGAATTCAGAGACTACTAGTACAACAACAATTTGTGTATTGTGTGGATCAACATTACTTAAGCCTCGTCATCCACACACTTACAAAATAGTTTCTCAAATTGGTATTCTAAAATTTAACCGGCACCCCAATTTCTTGAAAAGACATATAACTTAGTAAAAAAATGGTTAATCTTGTAAAGTTGATCCTCCTCCATGGACGATCATTTAATTCAATAATTCATGAAAACTAAGCAGTGTAGCGTGTAGTCTTCCTCAACTACACAGAATTGAGAACAGTAAAGCAACACCCATGCTTAATAATTTTGTTCAATCGCAAAGGAGAGGAACCCGCCACGCATGCACCGTTCGACAATTCATACAATTATTGAAACCCAAGACAAGAAAGAAAATATACATCATCTGCCCAATTCCAATTCCAATTTCAAGAAACAAAAACACTCATGACTCCTGTGTATTTACAAAACTGTGCGGCTACAAAATACAGTGACGAAAACACCAACCCAGTAAATTCATTCAACCACAGTAGTACAAAAACCAAATACTAGAAGTAACAACTGAAAATTTTTCCACGCGCCACGTCACGCCGGGAGGCGCTCTTCAGACGCCCAGGGTCCCACACAAAAAGACTCGCCAGTCGCCACAATTTTATAATGTTTTCTTCATCAATTGCTTACACCCAAGGGCAGAGGGCCCCACTTCGTGTTTGCCCTCGCCGAACGGTTAACTCCGACCAATCCTATCGCGGCACGTGGCCCTCGGAATCACCTACTCCCCACGATTCAGACCTTCTTCCAGACGCGAACCGCATCATGCCACCCAAACCGGGCGGTTCGCTCCCCGACACGCTGTTCCGCGACACAATTGACTCCTCGAACGACGCATCGTTCACGCTCGACGTGCTGTCCCGCGCTTTCAAATTAACCGCACCGCTCTTCGACGGAACAGTAGAATCCGGTTTCCGGTCCGCCTTTTCCTTTCGACCGGACCGCAAAATGGAGCGTAAGCTCTCGAAAAAACCGTGTTTCTTTCCGTTTCTTTTCGGTTTCTCTTTTGTACGCGTATCCTGGGAATCCTTTCTGGAGCATACCAGCTTGCGATTTCGATCGCGCTTGGATCTGACTCTTCCCATGCAAGAGACTTTCGGCGAGGATGGTTCCACGTACCCGGACTCCGACTTCCCGACGGAACCGCTGCGTTTCGGGAACAACCTGATGTTGCCAGGTTTGTTGTTGCGGCGGTTCTTGACGTCGACGAAGGAGGCTTTCTGAGTCTTAGGTAAGCCAATGATGTTGGAAGCCTTGGACTTGAAATTGAGAGAGAAGCGCTGGGAGTTGTTGTTGGAGCTCGTGCCAGGGTTGAGGTTGAGGTTGGTGGAATTTGAATTGGCCTTGGTCGATTCCTTGCGCTCGTAGACGGCGTTGCGGTCCCACCACTCGTATTCCTCGTCCCTGGACAGAAAGAAGGACTCCGGCGGCGAATCCGGGTGGTGCTCCGGCGGATCCGTGGCGTGGTCGCCGGCGAGAGTCTCGCACGCGATTTTCCGATCGCTGGATCCGCCGGCGCACGCTGAAACCAGTGTTTCGACCTGGAGCATTTGGAATGATTATTGAGAGGGAGAGAGAGAGAGAGAAAAACAGAGACGCAGATACTGCGAAGGAGGTAAGAAAATTGTTGAAGATTGTGACTTTGTGATGTTGTTGTGTGAATGAGAGAGAAAATGAGTATATATAATTTGGAGGGAGAGTTTCAACGTGCCTAGTCACACTATTACTGTAGAAGTGGTTCTTGTTTGGTTTTCAATTTCCCAAATGCCAACTCTTCGTCTTCATCAATAATAAAAACCATTTTAAATCATATATATAATTTTTTATTCCATTTTATCCATTTTGTAAATTTCATTCTAACATACACTAGATATTTTGAGAAGGTTCTATCATCTATATAATTAATTTTTTATTAGCATATAAGTTATTTGTATCTACATTGAAGATTGCATGTGAGACATTAAAAATGAATAAAAGCGTTTCCGTTTTGAGGGATAAAAAAGATGAGATGAGGAAGAAAAGCATCTTTGTTTGTGGTGGTCAAAAGTATACGAAAGCAATGGCGAAACGAAACGCATAGTCAGAGTCTACGCCCTTGGTTTTGAATTTGCATATTTTAAAACAGCGGGTTATATATTATAATTTATAACTTAAATTTCTTCTATTCTTTTTTACCTTTTCTCTCTTAAATTTGTTGCTGGTTGGTTCAGCGTCGTCCTCCAACACAACTGTTGTTTGATTCCAATTTATAGGCACTGCATAATGAAGCTTGCCTTGGGTATTTCTCATTCAATTTTTTATTACTTGAATTCATTCAGCTATCTTCGCAAGATCAACATGTTCACATGGATATGTACGCACCTGAGAGAACACGTTACGTTAGGGTTTTATTTTTATGTGATGCAAATATTTGTTTCTCTCTCCCCCCACCATTATTTTTGTCATCATGCATGCTACCAACTCATTCCAAACCAAACAATACCAAATCAATATGTTTCTATATTCTTCCATAAACAAATTTACCAAAATCACTGCTGCAATTAGATTTTCTATGTGTTGAATTACCATTTATAATGGCTTCATTTTATCTTTATTTTATTTTATTCAAATTTCAAGTTTCGTCTGTTTGTTTAAAAGTTTTATTTGAAGGAGTACAATTGAAATTAAATTTGTATATAGATTTAAGTTATCTCTACGTACGCTATTAGACCAATGGAAAAAAATATTTAAAAGAAACTATGATTTGTGAAACTTTTATGCAAAGTAGGAGACAAAAATGAGACCGATTTGATTTCGTAAGGGTCAAGACTAATATGTTTATATATAGAGAGGATATTTTATGTAGATAGTGAATATGTTTGATTAAAATCATTAATAAATTTATATGAAGTTTTTTAATTATTTAACTATATTTTTAATTTGATATTTTTTTAAGTGGGGTGATGTTATGCTTTGACATGTGAACACATAAAGATGTAAATAAGAGAAAATGTGTCCATTTAGAAACAATATAAAGTAAAATTCCATTAAAATTAAAAATTTAAACATTCACTGGTTTGAATGAAACAACCTTAAACATTTTACAAAAATTATATAATTTTTAAAAAGTTGCTGCAATAATTTCTTTTATCAAAGAACTTCAATACATTATAACTGTTAAGATTTTATAACATGTAGTTATTTTTTATCGAAGAAAGTGTAGATGATTTTGAAAACAATTTTCTTAAGACTCTTTTGATTCGTTATTAAAATTTTACTCGCTGCATTTCTTAATGAAAACAAGCATTTTAATATAATTGTTTTGAATCTTTTCAAAGTCAGTTCTATCCAATTTTTATGTTAGCAATAATGGTAAACCAACCAAACAAGAATATTTTAATATTAAATTTTGTACACGACATAATTAAAAGGAAACGTAAGTTGCTTATTTTGAGGGCCCAATTATGAATGATATATGTTGTAGTTTTTTATAATAAGAAAAACCATTTTTTCCTTTTTTTTTCTTTTTTCTCTATTCTTAGTCTCCAACGCCAAACCAAACGAGCATTAACATATGGATTAGTTGAATGATGAGATGAACCAAAACTTATATTATTATGTTAATTAATTCCACCAACTTTCTATTAATTATAATATTGCAAAGAAGATATGGCTATATACAATTGCAAGCAACTCAGTAATATATATTAAAAAATCTTAACAATTACACATTATATTGACGTGCATGACGAAAGTACTTGAACGTCTCCTAAATATAATTTAATTATATTAAAGATTGTTATTGATTGATAAAGATAACAGGGTAAAGACGTCTTCAAAAATGCTTTTACATTCAAATGAATTAGATATATCAGAAATAAAATATAAGGTCGAGTTTTTTAAAATGAATTTATTTTAAATATAATGTTAATTCAAATAATTCTCAAAGTAATTAATTTTTTTTATTAGTTGCTTTCAGAATCATATTCAAAGTAATTTTTAATCATTTGATAATGTAAAAAATATTTATCTTTTTAGGAATAGTTAAAACATTTATTTTAAATAGTTTATTGAGAATGTGATGGAATGGAAATATATTAAAATATGTATCTTTTCGTGAAAAAAAAATGAATGGATTTATTTTTGCATGACGTGTGAAAGTCAGTTGTGAGCTGAAGAGAACAAAAATGTGAGAAAAATATCTTGTAAAATTAAATGGTGTGATTTTTTATAGTTTATATTTTTAACTATCCGTAAATTATAATTTAACAAAAATATAAGGAACCATAACAAAATGAGTAAGAAATTAATACGAAATTGATAGTGACTGTTGAAGTACTTTTTTGAGATTTTAACTGCTTAGAAATTATGTAGTGTCACCAATCCAAACACTGAGACCGACACCTTTCCTCAAAGTGCTCAAACGTAGTTGTGCTGTCCTTTTCCTTCTTCTTTCAATTTTGTAGCTCACTTGATATTTAGCTCAATTAATGGCTGGCCCTGTCATGGTTTCTTTTTCTTTTATAATTATATGCTTAAGGTGAATGTCATCTTTTTAAGAATGAAGGCCAATAAAAGTCTATATAAATCTTTTTTTAATTTTTAAGATATTTCCTCTACATATAAGAAATTATAACATTGATACAATAATTTTTAAGATATTTCCCACTTAAAGTTTAATGAAATAATATTGATAAGATTATTTTTTACATTTAAAATTTTATTTATTTTTTAGTTTGTCATAAATATTTTAAAAAATATATTAAAAAATAAATTTTAAACATAATTTAATCTTATAAAAATTAACTTATAAGTTGAGGTTTGCATTCTTTTATATATATACTATGAAATGTTATACATCTTTAATATTTTCTATCATATTAAAATTGTTAATTTCGTGAGACTATATATTTATGAATGGTCTAATAACGATATGATAACTGATAAATCTAATAAATTATAGCTGATATAGGATTAAAATATTCTAATACTATATTAAAAATTATACTTTAAATGTAACTTAATCTTATAAAATCAAAATAAAAATTACTTCGCTTATATTTTATAAAATATTATAAATTCTTATATGTAGAAGGAAATATCTTCCAACTATGATGGAGAAACAGTTTCCATAAAAGTATTTGAATAGTCCAAGTTCCTCCCAAATGAAGTTTCTAGACCATCCATATCAAGTGTACACATTGAACTAGTCAATAAATATTATATCACTTATATTATATAAGTTATCATATTGTATAAAGATAGGTTTAATTTCAAAGTTTGTTAAAACATCTTTAGCTATATGCTTAATAATCTCTCGTTAATTAAGAATATAGCATATATAAGCACCACTTGATTAGCTTCAGATTCCAAAGATGTGAGATGTAAGAGTTTAAAGTGTAGAAAAAGAATCATTAACATAATATTTTTTCACTGCAATTGCATAGTTTTATTATATATAGATCAAGTTTAATTATTTTTTATCCAGTAACACAATCGGGTAATTTTTGAAAAGTTGCTACCTTTTCAAAAAAAAAACATCAACAAAAACATTTGTAATGTTTCTTAATATTTAGTGTATGCTTACAAAATATATGAAAAAAATACTTATATGATAAATGTTAGATCAAATAATTATTACTATATTAAAAGTTATAACTCAACTTAATAATGTAGTGATTTAAGAGTCATGATTAGAGTTAATTTGACTTGTCTAATCTTCATTACACTTAACAATAAATCAAAAATTAAAATTTAATTTATAATCAGAGTATTACTTTTTCTACTTGATAACACTCTTTCTATTTGATATATAATAACAAGTAAGTGTTATTATCTCATTTGACTTGAACTACCTAATCTCTAACACAGAACAATTAATTTATGTGATCTATAACAATAAAAAATATATTTTAAAAATAAAATTATTAGGTAAATGATATTTTATTATATAATTGGATTGAATTAGATTTTGAATTTATGAATTTATTACTTAATCTAGTTTTGATTGAAACACTAAACAAAACTCAACCTAACCCAAAAATTCAACCCACTCTACAAGAATATAATTGGATAGAGTGAACTCAATTCACAAAAATAATACTTCAAATTTAAAGCTATAAGAGCACTTAAAAAATATCACATAACTTATAAACTTTTTTACATAAATTATCTATACCTATATATAAAGGGGATTCCCCTCTTAACTGTTCTTAATTTTTTTTTTCTATTTTATCTTTATATTAATATTTAATTTTATTATTGTATTATGGTCATTGTGTCATTTCTTATTCCCCTCTTAAGTACTCTTAATTTTTTTTTCCATTTTATCCTTACTTAATAATTTATTGTATTAATTTATTTTGGTTATTTGGACATTTTATAATTTCAAAAACTAATAAAATAATTTTTTAATTTTTTAATTTATTTTATTTGTTATTATTTAACTGGAGAGTGGAAAGAGTGGAGAGATTGATTAGTTACTTTTCTGTTTTAAAGATCTTCTTCTCTATTAAATAAAAAATTAAAGATATTTGTAATATTTTGTGGACCACTTTAGTAGGAGAGTGGAGATTTGGTACGCAATGTATTAAATAAATTTTAACTATTACCAAATACATATATTTTTACCCATAATTAATAAAATATTAAAAATTATAAGAAAATATAAAACTCAAATTCTATTTAATTATTTTCTATCTTGAGTGACGGTTTTGAATTCAACATAATGATGATGATGATAATGTCATTTTAAATTTAGAAAATTCATTCATTCTCTTTACCGTATGTAACTTTTAATTACCGTTCTCCACTATTTTATTAAGCTACTCTTTAACTTCTCATTTTAATGTTATTAAGAGAAATTGTTTTTGAAGAATAAAAAATTACTAAAGAAAAAGAAATAAAAAATGCAAATACACACTACTCTTTAACTATATACTCTTTAACTTCTAATTTTAATGTTATTAAGAGAAATTGATTTTAAAAAATAAAAAAATTATCAAAGAAACAAAAATAAAAAATGCGGATACACAGGTGTCTGTGTTCCCGCTAGTATGTTATAGTCTCGTTATTTATGAGAAGATATAATTCCTAACATTATTTTCTTATTATATAAAAATTAAATAAAATAATAAAATTTATTTTTGTATTCATTAAATATTAATAAAAATCTAAATTGATCCTACAGCATTATATTTTATTTACGAATCTTTTAAATTTTGGGCCAACATTTATAATTATTTTGCCTGTTCAGTATAAAGACCTGGGCCTCGCCCTCCTCTGTAATCCGCTAAGGCTGTTTCTTTCTGCACCTCCACAGGAAGAAACAGTCTCCACCAATTGTGCGTGTTTCTTCCTATCAACTTCTCGTGCACCGCATAATTTTGAAAAAGACTATTTTACTCTCTATTTTAAATGACTTTCAGATTATTTTTTTCAAAAAAATTTCTGGAACATTCCTTTTTAGAATTTATAAATATATTTCAGAAAACATTTTCTGGAAATGAACAAAAAAATTTAAAAAATATTTTTCAGAAAAGGATTTCTTGAATACACTTTATGGAACTTTATAATACATTATAGAATGTGTTTTTTAGAATAATTTTTCTTAAATATATTTTGGATAAAAGTTTTTCAGAATGAGAGTGAATGTGATATTTGATCATTTTACTTATGAGATGTAGGAAGAAATACCGGCCAATTGTGCAGTAATTTTCATCTCAAGACCAAAAAAGATAGAGAGTAACAAGAAAAATGCTATTTGTACTCTAATTTTACTGCTACACTCCCCTTTTTTATTATTTTAAAAAAACTAGATATTACACACCCTTTCTTCAATTTACACAATGGTTACTGTTTCAGTCTCTGAAATTGGATCCAATATGCGTATGTTCTTTTCCATATATGACTTTAACCCTTTTCTATTTTTCCCAATCTACATTTCTTTTTTTATTGATCATGAAATGATTTTGCAAGTAACATCTACTTTTCTCTTAATACACATTACAAACTATCCTCCATTCTCTGAAAAAAAAATGTTGCCCATTTTGAAATTACGAACCACAATGCAGTGCTTGAAAAGGATGCAAATACTACGGTTCTGATCATGTAACCATTTTCAAATTTCTCAACCCGAAAATAGTAATAACTATTCGTTTTTGTATATCTCATTAAAAAAATATATATTTTATTAATCAATAATTGTTGCAGACTTACATTATTGAGCCTTATATTTATAAGGCACATAAAAAGATAAAAGATAAAAAAAAAAAAAAAAACTAATAGTGATAGAGTAGTTACGACCGATAGAGCTGTTACAACCGATAAAGCAGTTCCAACAGAATCGATAGAGCAGTTACAATAGATAAAATATTATATGAGATCATTTTTATCATCTAATAGCGCTGAAACATGTATATCTTTCATGAGGATGCAAAAGTTTGGTCAACATATCAACCACTAGATTAAAGGAAGAAACTTGAATTAAATGAATGAGACCTTTGTGGAATTCTTTGTAGACTGCTTTTTAGACTTCCATGAAATTAAAGAGTTTCCCATAAACACACAATAACCAGTTATAAACCTTCTAGAATCCATGCAAGTTCCGCAATCTGAATCAGAAAAAAACTTTGATAACAATTTTACTATTACTAGAAAAGAATAGACCAAAACCAAGACATCCTTTCAAATATCGTAATACACAACGAGATGCTGTCATATGAGGTTCTTGTGGATTTGAAATAAACTGACTGAGTTTATGAGCTGCAAAACTGATATCAGGCCTAGTGTGAGTAAATTTCCTAAAGATTATTGCCAACCAACATAATGTTATCAAAATATATCAACAGGGTGAAGGAATGATTGTTTGTGCGAATAAATAAAGAATGATTAACTGTACTTTGAACATAACCAAGTTGTATTACAAAGTTAGTTTTGAGTTTCATTGTCGACTCTCCTGCTTTAGTTCATATAAAGATTTTGTAAGTTTACAAACTTGTGTGGGATGAGAAAGAGTAAGGCCTGCGAGAAGAGTCATGTAAATTTCTTCACCAAGATCGTCATGAAGAAAAACATTATTCACATCTAAATGATGAAGAATTCATCCCTTAGCACTTGCTAAAGACAAAATAAATCGAATTGTGGTAATTTTAACTACCATAGAGAAAGTCTCAATATCTTTGGCAACCAAAGGAGCCTTGTACCTACCTATCAATGATATCTTTTGGTTTATGCTTAGCCGAGAGCAAGATACCATATTAATTTTGTATATCTTATATAGAGAAAGAAGGGAAATGAAAAAAGAAAATGATATATTTTATTAATAAAAAATTATTGCACACTTACGAGTGTTATATTTATATACCACATAAAAAAGATAAAAAATAAAAAATAAAAATAATTGATACTAAAACAGTATGTTACAACTTAAAATCTAAAATATTATACGACATATTTTTATCATCTAATAATAACAAAAAAAATAAACACAGTAAAATTAAATTATTTTAGAGAAGTTGAGTACATTAACTAAATATAAGATAATATATAAGTAACTCCAAATTTTATATTATAAGTTAATTTTATAGTGATTACTTAAATTTAAAATCTAATTCCTTAATATAATATTAGAGTTTGATTGTAGGAGGAAGTGAAATGGGCACGGGAGTGATCATATCATAGGGGTGGTGAAGACAAAGGTGAGCGTACAATTTGGGTATTTTTGAAAAATAAAATAAAAGGAGAGTGTTAATAAAATAAGGGAGTATATATAGTAATAACCAATGAATAAACAAGTTAATATAATGATAAGTATTTCTACCTGCATCCTAATTTTTTTTAACATTCGTCATTTATTTTTAACTCTTTATTTGCTTCAAGGTAATTACGATATACCGTATACGACGATAGAAGAGTGCAAATTTGGCTTTTCTATTTCGAAATACACTTCATTAGAGCAAATAATACATTATTTAATACACAATATTTTAACCAAAGCATTAGTACATAATTATGTTAAATATTTAGATGATTTTTTTATCGTTCATAATCATTCATCCAATTTAAATAATTTTAACTTTTATCAAAGATAACTATGATGTCTTAAAAAAATCAACTATATATATAAAACTATTTTCTAATATTACATACAGTAAAATTACTAACTTGAATAATACCTATTTTAAAACGTCTAAAAAAGTTTTTAATTAACTATCTAACATTATAATTAAAAAAGTTTTTACATAATAATTACTTAATGTTATAGGGTTTCAGGATTTTTTTAAACTTTAAACTTTTACATTTGTAACTTATCATGGACAGATAAAGATTTGTTAATATATTATAATTATCATTTAAAGATTTCTCCCATATAATTTTAGCTAGAAAAGTAAAAAAAATCAATTGGAAAATTACAAAGTTCAAATAATTCACCAACATATAATAACGTTATATATATGAAGGATATAGTTGAAAATTTACTATAGTTTGGAGTTTATTTATTCAACTGTTTAGATTCGTAATTAAATCATAATGAAACAAATATATGTTTAAACCAAAAGTATAATCTATTTATGGTGAAATCAAATCTATAATTTAATCTATAGATAAATTATTGGATACGATAATTTTAGGGTGAGAATAATGTAGAGAAAATATAATGATAGGAATTGTAAAATTGAAAAGGAGTGAACAGATTTGACTTTGACCAGAGTGCACAAAATCTTACAATGTGATGAGAAACATGGAAGAGATACCCACCGATCTCTGACACGTCATGATCAATCACGTGAGGGTTGATGGGTGTAGCGGTGGCTGTGGAAGTGTTCACAGGGTATTATTTGTATAAGTGTGAGTCACTCACACGTGTTGTTCATGTGCTCTTAACCTTTTTTGTGCAGTTGTGGAGTGTAGCAAGCAACTTCATCCTCTCTTTCTCTCTCTGTCTGGAACGCAAAATTCTCCTTTCTCTCTCTAAAACGCAACTTCGTTAGCCAATTGGCTTCGAAAAATGTCGGGGAAGAGAAAGAGGAAGTTGAAATTGTAAGTTCTGTTCATCCTTAGTCCCAATTTGAACTTCGCAACTCTGTGTATTTCTCTATTATTATTATTATTATTTTATTAATTTGCGTAGTTTATAGGGACATGAGGCATTTCCCCACGGTTTCAATGCCGGATCAGTACGGATTTGCAGGATATGTCGGTTTTTCTTTAGTTCCTTTTTTACTATTGAGTTTGAATTTCGCAAAAAAGAAAGTTGTTTGGCCCTAATTTACTTGGTTCGTAATTGAGAATGTTTTCTAGGGTTTGTGGATCGGATCAGTATTTGATTTAGACGATTGAGGTGAAGAATGGGTTGACCTAATTTCAGTAGCTGAGATTGTAACTTTTAGGTTGTCTGCATGCTGTTTTTGGATCCTCAGTTATCTAGAATGCTATTGTACTGACTTTTAAGTGATAGTTGCTACTTGTATGTTTTCTTATTTCCAATTTGATGGAATTTTCTTGTTTCATCTACACTTTTGCCTGTATCTGAAGTTTATTATTGATCTGCTGTCCTTTCTCTCGGAGCTGTAATTGGTCATGACTGGGTTGATGGTTGTGGAATGCTCCTGTAGATCGTTAATGGTGGCAGTATGATATATTTTATACCCTCAAATTTATGTACCTAAGACATTTACAAGTTTTGATAAAAGATACAAGTTGGTTGAATGTCTATGCCATTGTTCTGTTTAAATATTTTTTCTGTTCTTTATTTGAGATTTCCCTAAACTGCTAGAAGATAGATTGAATTACATCTTTGTTGGGATGAAAAACTGTTTCTACTCACAAAATCTTGCCTCTTTATTTTTATTTGCTTCTTGTTGCATCATCAGTTTTTTGTTGGATTTTGTTTCACTTTTATCTTGCATGCTTATGCTAATCCTTTATATTCAGGCTAAGCGACACAATCACAGATAATAGAAGAGCAGTTGATGAGGGGAAAAGTGAAAATTTGGAGCTGCAATCCTGGGCTGATCTCCCTGCTGAACTCTTAGAATTAATCTTGTCCCGATTGATCCTTGCTGATAACATCCGTGCTTCTTCTGTTTGCAAGAGATGGCATTCTGTTGCTAGTGATGTCCGTATAGTAAGCCAATCACCATGGCTTATGTATTTTCCAAAATTTGGTGACTGTTATGAATTCTATGATCCTGTGCAGCGTAAGACCTACACCCTTGAGTTGCCAGAGTTGAATGGATCCAGAGTTTGTTATACAAAAGATGGTTGGTTATTGCTATACCGTCCCAGAACTCACCGAGTATTCTTCTTTAATCCCTTCACTCGGGAGCTGATAAAACTGCCAAGATTTGAGATGACATACCAGATTGTGGCCTTCTCTTGTGCTCCAACATCACCTGACTGTGTTCTGTTTACTGTTAAGCATGTTAGTCCTACTGTTGTAGCTATTAGCACTTGTTATCCTGGGGCAACAGAATGGACCACTATCAATCACCCAAACCGCTTGCCCTTTGTCAGTAGCATTTGGAATAAGCTTGTCTTTTGTAATGGGTTATTTTATTGTTTGAGCCTCACAGGTTGGCTTGGGGTGTTTGACCCAGTTGAATGTATTTGGAATGTTCTGGCAGTACCTCCACCTAAATGCCCAGAGAATTTTTTTGCCAAAAACTGGTGGAAGGGTAAATTTATGACAGAGCATGGAGGAGATATATTAGTAATTTATACATGCTGTAGTGAAAACCCCATTATTTTTAAGTTAGATCAGACATTAATGAAATGGGAAGAGATGAGAACTCTAGATGGAGTTACTCTTTTTGCTAGTTTTTTGTCATCTCATTCCAGGACTGACCTAATTGGAATAATGAGGAACAATGTCTACTTCTCTAAAGTTCGTTTCTATGGAAAGCGTTGCATATCATTCTCTCTTGATGACTATAGATACTATCCCCGTAAACAGTGTCATGACTGGGGAGAACAAGACCCTTTTGAGAACATCTGGATTGAACCACCAAAGGACTTTTCTGTTTGCATGTGAAGAATTTTAGTGAAACAAGTAAGCATTTACAAAGTCCGTATTGTGTAGAGAATGTTTTTCTACTTCGTTTTATCACCCAAGGCTTTAACCGTGTATA
Source organism: Phaseolus vulgaris (assembly GCF_051622355.1). Classification (NCBI taxonomy): domain Eukaryota; kingdom Viridiplantae; phylum Streptophyta; class Magnoliopsida; order Fabales; family Fabaceae; genus Phaseolus; species Phaseolus vulgaris. The sequence goes on from NC_143498.1 coordinate 48,770,981, forward strand.
ACTGTTGAATCTGTGCTTTTGTAGCTAGCATAATGAGACATTTATGGAGCAACTAGTTTATGCTTTTCTAATTAATGCATGTAAATTTGAAGTTTTCTTTAATGTTCTTAATCTTGATTGTTTATCAATGCTTGCCCCTTAAAAATTAATCCTGGCTGCATGCATTTTTATCAGTGTAAGTTATATGCAAATCTTAACTGGATTCCAGTGGTTACATGTCCACTACTAGCATCTCCATTTTTGGATCTTATGCATTGAATGACTGTAAGCAAATTTGAAAATTTTCTGCTTTAGTGTCATGTTGTCATATGGTATGATTACAGTCGAATGTTCTTGATCATTGGCTATGGAAATTTGAAAGGATAAAAGTTACAGGTAAAACTGCAAAACATAATTGTGTGCCTGCATTGTATTTTAAAGGCACTTTGTTTAATGTTGGAATGGCAGAAGGAACCAAGTTAAGTCACGTGTACTGTATACTAGATTTTATAATTCATATTTTTAAAAATTTCAATACTAATTTAATATATTTCTCTTATTTTCATTCAGCTTCAAATTTTGTGAAACTCTTTGTAAAAGTTGGGTAGTTAATATTATCAAATTGTGAGTTTTGTATTGCCTTGTTACCTTCTCAGCTAGTTAGAGCCAACATATAATTAAAGTTGACTGGCTTAGACAACCTATTACTAAGTGCATCAACTGGCATCCATGTTTTTCTTAATTCAGTTTGATGGTGAAATTATACACCTGCATTTCTCAAAATATTAAGAACATACTTGGCAAGCCTTGTCTAGGCAAGGGCCAGTGTGTGCTGAAGTGGTCTGTGATTGGGAATTCAGTTGTTGCAGGGTTCTGTAGCAACTAGTAACCTCAGGATTTATTTTCTTTCTTGGGTGGTTAAACTGATTGGACCAATCTGTTGATTGATCAAATATATCTTGTTTTCAAATGAAGTATGGGAAGATCAAACTTTCTGTTTCAAATTGAAATATTTTATTAGATTATAGATTACTTCTCCTATACCTTACTATGTGTGGAGTTTTCGCCCTCCCTCTTTTGCTTTACAGTTTGCTCCTTCTGTATGTCGACATTTCCTGACATGATGTGTATGTTTGTATGCAGCATTTTGATTCAACGTCAATTCCCAATGCAGAACATGTGAATATTCGGAAGCATGCCCTGTTTTCAGGCTGCATGTAGGAGGCTAATGTATGTGTACAACTGAAGTTATATGTGAAGGAAGGGACCCCTGTGAGAGGGAAAGGAAAAGACATGCCTCCTTGGTTATCGTCTTTGCAGATCCTGGAACATTAAGATTTTTTTGGCTCAGCACAGCAGAAGACGTTAGAGTTTATGCTAATCTAGTGATTTATTAATTATTATTTCGGGCATGATCAGTAGTTTATTATATCTGAAGGAATGGACATCTCCAAGAGGGAAGCGAAAAAGACGTGCCCCCTTTTGTTCATTTTGTCTCTGTTGATCCTCGACTATTAAGAATTTTTGCCCCCAACACAGTTCTTATGCAGAAAATTAGTTTTATATTAATAAAGACATTTTTTAGTATTTTGGGCATGATTCACAGCTTCTTTTTACAATGGCTATTAATCTTAGTTTAGTTTGTCTACTAATTCAGTTTTACCTATATTTGTTAAGTGGAAGGAATCATATTAGTGCACTCTCAATCATGGTAGTAGAATCGGGATACAAGTATTGAATAGTTTATGTTTATTTTTTTTATTTACTCATTTTTTAAAATTCACGTTGATTTACACAATACGAAATCGTTTTGTGATTCGTATCGTGGAGGGTGAAATCGTATCCGTTATCGTGAATCGGAAGATGGGGGCAATACGTTTCAGTTCTGCTTTTGGAAGTTGGGAGCGTCTTTAGTGTTTGCAAGTGTAATTTGTTTCATAGAAATCATGTAGTATGCATGATTTCTCTTGGATACAAGAAAAGCCACAACTAATAAAAAATAGTGTGTGAGCCCTTTGAAATTGAACACGAAAAGTTACTTGCCACATCTCCCTTCAGGCAAACTTCAATAAAAGTGTACTATTATTAGATTTGAGCTCTATGGGAACGAAGAGATCTAATAGAATAAAGTGAATTTAAATCATAAGCAACAGAATAAAGTCGAGTAACATAAAAAAAAGAGTAAAACACAACAAAAATAATATACAAACCTATTACTTTAAAATTTTTAAATTAGAGTTAATTTCATAATCTCTTATATAAAATGGATTCACTCCTCAAAAGACCTAACAATAAATTGAAAATTTAAACTATATAAATTAATAGTGAAAATATATTAATTTATTATTGGTATAATTGTAAATATATATTTATCTGCTCGGTATGAATTGCATGATTTGCCTCACGTTATTTTATGTTAATTTTATTCCTTTATTTTTAAAATCAAACAAATTCAATCTTACATTCGTTTTTATATTTTAAAGTTACCAAATTCTTATTTCTGCTGGATATTTACAACTTCAACTAATTATATTATGTTAAACCTTTTCTACAAAAAGCTCATCTGCTAAAATATTAAACTTTTATTTAAAATGAAAAATATCTGAATTTCTCTCTTCAAACTCCAATCTCACCTTTTTGAAGTCGTTTCCATTTTAGAAAGTAAAATTTCAAAACTGTAAATAGAAAGAATAAAGATTAAACCCAAAACGAATTATTGTACAAATAGGAAATAGCTAAGAAATGAAAAATATTCCTAATAAAAAAAAACTGAGATCACTTAAAAAAGTATAAATTGTGAATTGCCTAATCCGTAAATCCTAAAAAGATTATATTAGAATGATACATTGCAAACTTTCTCGAGTCGAGTCCCGTGTTCATGTTCTGTTAATTTTGGAATATCCGCAACTGAAATGGAGTATATAAAAATGGTATCATTCGTCCTTTTTTTTTTTTGGAAGGAGTTATTAAACTCCTTGAATTGACAGTAGATAAATTATACTTCTAAAGATAAAATATTGCTTACAGTCTAATGTTACAGATAACTTCGTTCTAAAATTCTATTTCTTCTACAACCACGGTTAGAATCACGAATAAATACATAGAAACCACAAGCTAAACATTTGAAACACCTACTTCATAAATTTTCATGAATCTAGTAATATTTATCATGTCCTTCAGATCACTGTTGTCTATTTAAGAATTTGAACTCAAAATTGATGGACAATAAATAAAATTATATGAAAACCTGCTGTAAATGCCTTAAAAAATTTGTAGTACTGGTACAAAAATTGCAACTTCATTCACAGCTGCGTCCTATAATCAGTTGGGCTCTGTGCATAGAGTCGTCAAGAATTTAAGCCTCAGGTGCAAGACAGAATAGCATATCAGAAAATTCCCGTTTCATAAACTGTCCATCATTCAGAGATAAACGAAGAAAATGCAAGTCATTATAACTATGTATTTCAACAAATATACATGAATCGAATTGCAAGTCCATCATTTAGTAGGGATGATACATGCTGGATTTTTTCTCCAGAATTTATTTGTTCAGCCACAAAACTAATTCAGAATTGACGGAGGTAAAACACTAACAAGTAGGAACAAACCTCAATTTCCTAGCTCCTTAAAGTTCATTTAGTAGGGATGATATCGGCCATACCCACGATTGCGGTTATTATCATTATTGCGTTTCCCACTGCTTGAACTACCGCTGCCACTCCTCCCATGTTGGGATTCCAGCATTGGAGCAGGCTGTTGAAACCCTGGTTGTTGCCTATATGCATCACGGAGAAAAGCAAAAAAACTCAGATATAGATGTTTCCATTAGTAAATTGTTAATTAATGGTGAAAAAAATAAAATTATAGGTTGAACATCTAAAACTATATAAATCGTTATACTCACAATACATATCCAATCCTTCCATCTGGTAAAAGCATCGGTATCATTGTCATGCCAGGAGGGGTTGGTCCAGGACCATACATCAACGGCTGCAGATTTTAAGGACATCAACATTGGTTAGAGACATATAGAGGCATACAAGCACCAGTATCAGCAGTGTTGCTTAAAAGAGCGGAGAGGATCGCATTTCATTTAGTTAAATGTAACTCTTGAATAAAGGTAGAGAGCAAAAAGAGTGGATATAGTTAAACTGGGTACAGCAGTTACAATTTTTCATGCATGAATTGTTCAAATCATATTAATCACACAATAATTAGATTAACGTCAACCATTATATCTGTTATCAATACTCAAGTTGGTATGTGTATTGATATGTATTGGTAATAGATATTATGAATCACAAGAACATCAACAACTAAATTAAAAAGACACCTAACTGTTAGGGATCATTTACTGCAAATGAAATTTAGTGGGGAATGTTCAAGGCATTAATCATCAAACTTGATAATTTTTTTCAAGCATTACAATTAATAGAGTGTAACTCACTCCTGTAACCTCTCAAGGTGAGACAACACAGTTGCGGCAATGTTCAAGGGAAGTGTATCCCTAGCCCAACCTCCAAACCTCAATTATTTTTTCAAAATACTGCAAAACTAAAAAGTTGAGTCCCAACCCGTCAAAGAGAAACTTACTTGTGCAAAGCCAGCAGCACCATATCCTGCACCTATAGCCCCGTAAGCACCACCAACCATACCATAACCAAGATGAGGTGGATAAGTGGGAAGTAAGGCTGACTTCTGTTGATTTGCTACCCCAGATGACTTCTGATCTGCTTGTGGCTTCGCTAGTGAACACTCCAATGTTTGTCCTGTCCATCCCCAAAGAAGACAATGCTTACCATTTGTAACAGTCTAGTCCACTATTTTTAAAGAAAATATTAGAAAAAATGTATCATAAAAAGGAAAAAAAAAATACTACCATCAATTTCATATTTCTCTGTGTTCTTCAATGCCTTCATGACACTTGACCTTTCAGCAAAGTGCACAAAACCATATCTGCTCATTTCTTGGCCGGCTTTAGCAGAAGGAACAACCACTTTTGTGATTTTTCCATGATGTTCAAACAGCTCCTTAAGACGATCCTGAGTAATGTTTCCTGGAAGGTTCTTTACATACAATGATTTTACCTGTAATGCAACAAGCACTGAGTGTCAATTATAAAAATCTATAAAGCATAACTAAAATATAAAAAGTATTTCATGAGGAAAACCACAGGAAAGTTAATCTCATTCTCACAACACAACAGCTGCACAGACAATATAACATGAAACACAACAACCAAAGATACAGGAAATTTAATCCCAGGGACAGCCCAATAGTGAGACAGTGAAAGTCTTTACTTTAAGTCTTCCCAAAATATTTTACTCGCTAATATCTTAAAAAACTCAGTAATTAATTGATGAATAATAACATTTTTTTTTAAAAAAGGTCTCTCTTCCTATTATAAATCTCCCTTTTCATAAAAAAAGTACCATCTGTTAATGAGCAGATAGCAATATAGTATAGCTCAGAACACAAAGCAGATGAATGAAGCAACACTGCATCAAGAAGGCAGAAAATGGAGAATCCAAATTATCTAAGTGTTTTTTTTTTCAGTTGTGTGCATTGGGCTTGTAGAAACAATTTGGATAAGCTGAACCCCTTTTTGTCTTAGCTTCAATGCCAATTGGCAGGTGATATATCACCAAAGTAGACAGTAGTACTAGCAATGGAAGTGTCACCACCAACAACACAGTTTGAAAAAAGCCACACTAAGTATGATGCATGGTGCTTTTCTTTGGCATGGATTAACACACTGCTTTATGTTATATTCTTTTAGTGTGCTGATTGGAGGTGTCCTCTTGCAGACTCTAAAATTTGTCTGCATTATATCCTCTTTTTATTGCCACCGTCAATGTTGCCCTTTGAATTTGCGTATGATTATCAACTTTTATTTTATGTCTATTTGCAGCTGTTATAACTTATAACTCATACTTATAGGATTGAACCAAGGCCAAGGAGAGCCCAATGTATAATACATCTATAAATCAGATATTTCTAAACTAATGAAAATAACTTTTTAAAACTATTATGAATTTATTTGAAAATTTTCTGAACTTTTAATAATGAAAAATACTCATTAAATTCTCAATCAATTTCATTAATATTTCTTATAATCCTAGAAACAATATATTACAACTCATACTTATGGGATTGACCCAGGGCCAAGGAAAGCCCAATGTATAATAGGTTTATCCGTTTTAAACTAATGAAAATATTTTGCTTTAAAATTATTATGAATTCATCTGAAAATTTCGAATATTTTAGAGTGAAAATTACTCATTAAATTCTGAATCAATTTCGTTTATATTTCTTTCACTCTTGAAAACAAGGTGTAAGTGTTTTACACCCAGTGGAAAAAGATAGAAATATAACTTTATGATAAGAAAGTATATATACAAAGAGAAGATGTATCAATATTAATCAGTTGAGAGCATGAAGGAACAAATCATGTATGTTGTCCATATTTTTATTAACAAAAAGAAAAGGCATCTTAAATGAAACTTATAAATAGGAGTAGAATCGAAAAAACAATCCCATTGTTTTCATTTTCATATGAATTAAGTCTTTCACAAATATAAGTTTTTTTCATGTTTATTTGCATATTGTTGCCATTTTGAATAGTATTCAATACTCATATCTTGTTCAAAAAATGAGACATCATTCAAATCGTTGCATTATGCTATACAATATAAACTGTAGCAATGCAAAAGTATCAAAAAATATGATCTAGATTTATCTCTCAGCAAAAAATATAGCCATACAGGCCTTTTTCTTCAAAATGTTAAGGGAATTTATTCATAAAATTTAACTATATAATAAATCACCTGAGAGTTTGTAGATGATTCATAATTCCTTGGATCGGCCCAGCTAACTGTTGGAGCATTACTGCCAAGTTTAAAGGTTGAGTTTGACATTTTCTGCCTTGAATATTCTGCACAAGCATTGTTGTAATACTCAATAAAAGCAAATCCCCGGTTCCGACCAGAAATCTGTGGGTCCTGTAACAATGAAACAGTTTGTCAGGTCAAGGCAGAAATTACCTTTTATACATCACACTTAATAGTTTTGGTGACGAGAACAAACTTTAAACACGAGTTAGCAAACTTAAATCATACTATATGACATATAATAGAAAAAATGTCAAACAAACCTTCATCAGTTCCACAGAAATGACTCCAGGGCCAATCTCTGCAACAACTTTCTTCATATTTTCTTCAGTCCAATTTCTAGGAACATTACCAATGAACAACCGGTGCTTAGCTTGAGATGTTGAGCACTTTATTCTTTTTCCCTGAAAACTCAGAAAAAAAGAAAGTGACTTAATTCAAATAACAGTGCCACTGGCCAGCTAAACAGATAGGATATAGAAATTTTAAATTATAAGATAAATGACAAAAACAGGACACTGGAGTACAGGAGTAGATGACCTAATCAATGAACAGGATAACAACTACAGATTAGAAAAAATAGTAACAACTAGTGTACCGAAATACCTTAAATTCAGAGTTGTTCAGCTCCTTAATAGCCTTACATGCCAAATCCTTTGTCTTGAAGGTCACAAAAGCATAGCCTTTTGCTTCACCGGATTCTTTGCCCTTCATTATCCTAACCTGTACAAATTTAATCAGTTTAGGAAGAAATACATGAAAAAGGGAAAAGAAAAAGAATAGAAGAATTTCATGTATCTAACCTCAGAAACTTCTCCCACAGATTGACAAAATACCTTCAAATCTTCTTCAGAAACTTTTTGAGGAATGCCTCCAATGTATACCTCGGACCCATGAGGGGGAAGCGCAAGAAGCTCAGCATGTTTCTTTTTCTCATCTTCAGTGTGTGTCACTCTTGTCTCATCTTCACCATCTGAAGGCTTAGTCTCTTCTTCTTCTTCTTCTTCTTCCTCCTCCTCCTCCTCTTCCTCTTCTTCTTCTTCCACTTCTTCCTCCTCCTCTACTTCTTCATACTCAACTTCTTCCTCCTCCATTGTCTCCTCTTGATCATTGTCCCCATCAAAGTCTACTTGCTCATCAGAATCTGTAGGTTTCTCAGGCTCACTGTTTCCCTCTGGTGACTCTGGATTTTTTACCACTACATCTCTCTGCCCTGTCCCAGGCATTTTTTGCATCTAGAAAAAGCAAACTCGCAGGGGAACTGTGAAGGAAGCACATATGCCAGAAGTATTGAAGAGAGATTGCAAACATGGTAAGGGGGAAACAATATGAGAGGCCAATTGGAATAGCAGAGAAAGAATTTTGATTGAAACTGTTCCATGGGGTATGGACCAAGGAGTAGCAATATGGTTGATTTAATCTAGGGATCATTGTAACATAGCAACAAAAGTAACAGAGACAGGCAAGAGAGAACTCTCAAAGAAAAATCAAGAGGGTAGAAATGCTCAACAGGGCAATCAAAGACAGAAAACATCTACGGAGAAATGAATGTCAGAATTTCTCGATACTTAGATGCCGAGAATTGCCCAGAAAATAGAGGCCAGTTAATTGTTTAACTATTTTGTCGGAGGACAATGCACACAGAACAGAGTGGGAAAGGAACAAAAGTAAAAAATAAGAATCTGAACATCAAATAAAATAAACATAAAAGTTTACATGACAAAGGGTGAGAGAGAAAGTAAAAGTAAAGAACAGAAAATTCTACTCCAGTGCTCTCCCTGCTAAACTAGGTTTGATTGGAAACTAAGATACGTCATATTATCTTATCTCAGTTATTTTGAGATATAAAAGCAATGTTACTGCTCCATAAGAAACATAGAGCTTTCATTATGAAATTCTACATAAGAAAGTGCTAACTAAGAGCCATTGAACAATTTGCTAGTAGAATAGCCGGGTCAAAGAAACTAACGAAACATCATTCTTGCATCTGTTTCACAAGATTACGAGATTCTACATATATACAGCCATGCCAATTTGTGCATTATCAAAAACTACATGAAGAAGAGAGAAAGTACCTAATTGAGCAGGTCGAAATCAAAATCGAAACAGAAGCTCAAAAATCGTTACGTTCGAAACCCTAATCCTTTCTGCGCGCGCGCGCCTTATGTTTATGCAGTTGTGGTGGCGAAATTCACTGTTGCTAGGTGGTGTAGAGAGGGATTTTGCCTTGGGCCTTTGGACCGGGCCTTCTGAATCACCTTCAGACTATTTCTCCCTGGATCTCAATATCTTCTTCTCCCACCTCCATAAATTTTGGTATTTCCAAAATTGTTCATTTTGTAATATTATGAATTACGTAATACAAAAGTCTTTTTTCAAATTTGTAATTAGTTTTTGGATTACATATTTGGACCTTCTTTCATAAGCATGATTACCTTTTGTATGGATTATGTAATTCATAAGTCTTTTTTAAATGCATATTCAGATTACATAATTCAAAAGTTACTCTCAAATCCATACTTCTAGATTATATAATCCAAAATCCTATTTTTAAAAATATATTCTAGATTACGTAATTTGTAAGTTATTTATGAATCCAAGAGTAACTTCCAAAATATGGGAATGATAGAAAAAGGATAAAAAGGTATTTTCATATTTTGTATGAGGGTGACAAAAGAACATATGGAGGTGCAAGAAGAAACAGTCTCACCTTCATCTACCACTCTTTAAAGGATTTTTCTTCCTGTAACCCCATTTTTAAACCTGCACCCCACATGTTTCAAGGGTTTATAATTAAAAAGTAGGTTCTTCCCTTCCTCCATCCTTGTTGTTGCCTTCAATTGATTCGGATAGGTTCCCTTTAGTTGTAGGTGTCATTTTATTTAAGAAAAGCAATACGGGGCGGGTCATGTGTCTCATCTGTCCGCTATTAAAAAATATGGGGCAGACTCACTATTCTAGCTCGCTGACCCGCATAGGTCTGTCCTGCATAACCCGCATCTTGCATGGAGGCAATGGCGGGACATGTTAGCCCGTATAATAAAAAATTATTATTATTTTACTTTTTTACAAAAGAAAAATATATTTCACTCACATTATTATTGCAGTGTGATCTTTAATTTATTTTATTTAAAAAAATAATATAAAAAATAATGTTTTATTTAATCATCTAAGAAAGTTAATATTAAGAGTAACAATAGATTTAATTTTAAATAAAGTTTTATATTTAAAATTTGTTAATAAAAAATAATATGTAAAAAAGATTTCATTAAAATATTTTGTAGCAAAACTTTGATAAGATACTTTGATACAGTACATACTTATATAGGGAAAATATATGTAAAACAAAATTTTAATTATTTTTAATCAAGTCTTCTAACAACCCTCATACTTGAATTCCTTTATACAATTTTTATCTTAATTGAATGAATTGAAACAAGGATGAAATTTTTATTTTTTAGTAGCAGAAATATACTTTTTTTTATAATTAATGAAATTTTAATATAAATAAAAATTCATTACGCATGCTACCTCTTATGCGAGATGGGTCAGTGAAATGAGTTTGCACTCCTTACGAGGGGTGGGCCAGCATGCATTCCCGCCACTAATTTTATTTATTTTTTCTTTCCAATAAGAGTGTTATAGAAGAATATCGAATTTTGAATTCAATAATAGGGAGAGGTGTGCTTTAGCTGACGACTTTCGAAATAAGCTTTAAAAAATGTTTTTGGAATTTGCTTTCCAAAACATATTTCTAGAATAAGGTGTTTGGAATAACTTTCAGAAATACTTTTTCTAAAATATATTTTTCAAACAACAATTTTGAAAACATACTTTAAAAAAGGAAAGTTATTGTAGAAATCGTATTCTATAAATGTGATTTTTTTATATAGTTGTGTAAATACTATTTTTATTCATGTATATAAAGAGAAACATGATTAGAACTAGAGGAGGAGATTTTTCAACCAAATGTGTCTATTAGACAAAGAGAAGAAGATGGTCATAGTAACATTATTGAAGTTGACAACATGGAAGAAATTGTGATAATTGAGGAGAACCATGTAGTCGAGGATGAGACCTATCCTGGAGGGTCAATAAATAGGTCATTACTTGCCAATTATGAGGACCATGTGGCTAAACAATTATGGAATGGATTTGTAAGTAATAATGTTGACATACATGCATTGAAATTAATGTTTTATTTATTATAAATGCTCAAATGACATTCATTGGCTATTGTAAGATCGTGGTGAGTTAAAATTGGTGTCACATGATAGAAAAATGAATAAGTAGGGAGTGCTACATAAACACAAAATTTGCAGTTAAGTTGTTAGGGTTATCCAATTTGTTCGTGCTTGTAACGACATTGTAGACAAAGGATTGTTGTTTTCCTTTGTAGAGAAGTGGCATTCAAGTGCAAATTATTTTCATCTACCTATTATAGAGTTGACTATCACATTAGATGATGTGGTAAATTTGTTGCACCTACCCATCATTGGACAATTTTGCATGTACCCTACCTTGTATGCAGTTGGGGCTACAAAGTTGTTGGTAGAGCACTCTATGTTGACTGTGTTGCTGTAGATTTGGAAACTAGGGAATGCAAGGGTGGCCATGTGCATTTCAGTTGGTTGCATATTTTTGCAAATAGGAGTGCAAATTCAGTTAGTGTTTTGTACTTGAAGTTATTTGTTAATTTGCAGTTGACTGAAGGATATGTGTGAGTGCCTACTGCTTTGACCCACATGTATTAGCAGTTGGGAGATGCTAGTTATGTAAATATGAAGTAGCTAGCTAAGTACACGAGCTTGTTGGCGATTAGTTTGATTGAACATTATTACATTTTTTAAATACTTAACCTATATTATAGTCTATTGATTGTGTTGAACATGATTTGTTGTAAGCATGAATTCATGAACATTTCCCAGCTATAGGCTTGAGACAAGTGTGTCTTGATTATATTGAGGATGATCCCAGTTCACGTGGTATGTTGTTGGGAGATTATCAACACTTGTAACTAATTGATTGTAGTTGGATAACACTGTGTCAGTTATGGTACAATTTACCATGTATAACGACCACATGTACAATTTACCATGTATACCATGTATAACGACCACATGTACAATTTACCATGTATACCATGTATAACGACCACATGTATCCCTTTGAATGAATCTCGTTGCTTTTAGGCTATATTGGGTTGAACACATGCAGATAGTTGCACATGCCTAAACATATTATCCACCAATATGGATATGTGCAAATCATACATCGCGAACAATTTGTAATCATAAATGGTAATTCGTCGACAAATGAAGTGGATGCTGATTGTTGCATTTTGATGAATATGTTTTATAGGTTGCAATTGATGGTCTGTGAAGGTCATGTTGTTGAGGGCACACCTACGTAGGAAGGGACACACAAAACCCTCGTGCTAGCAAGAGGAACGACAAAAGAAAGGATTGTGTACATTAGGAGGCCACAACATAGACATTGTTGATCATCTTTTATTTTGAGTTATGTAGTTATATGTTTTTTAGACGCGTAAAACTTGTTTATTTCGTACACATTTGTTTGAGTTATATGAAAATTTGAGTTTATTTTTAATTTAAGTCTTGCTTGCATCGTAATCAAATTAATGGGTACACAAAATAATAGAATTGTATCCATATTAAACTTAAAATCCTTACATAATGTCGAAAAATTTAAATACAAAGTGTAAGCTACAAATGTTGTCTAGTGACTATTATCTAGGTAAAAACTTGCATTCGACTAATGGAATATGATGACCAAGCTTGAGCGTGCATATAACAATGAGTTGACCACAACTTTGTTGGTGGAATTGGACAATCTTCTTGCAACTTCACATACAATAACTCACACAATATAAGTCAAACAAGGATTATTACCTTAACATACCTTTAATTGAATTATACCTTGCACAAAATGATTGTCATAAACGTGTCCAATTGAAACAATACAATGGTGGCTCATATCAGTTGGGGTTGGCTCCTTAAAGGGATGAATAATAATTGACTACTTGAGGGATAAACAAACAAGAATGACATTATATCGATTGGGAAAAAACATTCCATATCTAGCATGCTCATAGACTTATTTATACCTGTTTGCAAATAAAGCCAAATCAATTAAATTGATTCATAAGACATTTGACATAGCAAATAAAGTATATGAAATACAGTGACTACTTTTACCATTGACATTCGGTCAACAAGAAGTGAGTTTCTCAAATGTTCATACCGTTGATCACCTCCAAGGAAATCAACATATTCACAATGTCACTAACTAGATTCTTTAAGCGCACAATAACTCATGACTCCTCTTTCATACCCAATAAGGCAACAACAACATAGTAACCACAATGACCATTAGTCTTTACATGAACAAGGTATGGATAAAGCCCTACAGGAAATTAATTTAGTAAAAGGATTGATTTCATTTTAGAGCTATCATGTTGTGAATGTAAGACATCAACATACTCAAAATAAAATGAGACTCGCTTAGTTCATTTGGCAAATTTGTAGCACGATCCTTTTTTATATCATTTGTTTTCACTTTCTCAATTAGTGCACACAAAGATGTCATACTTGAGTATGCAATTTATTCTCGATGTTAACCTTACCAATAATGTCAATCTCTTTAAAGCGATTCATGATCACATCAAACTCCTGTTGGATTGACAATTTTGTTGAACTTTCACATGATGAAATATCCAAAAAGCTTAATGGTATCCTTATTATATGCACTAATTATAGTGGTATGCTACCTACATCAAATGAAACAAATTCAGAAGCATAAAAAGATCATGTGTATATCTAAAGGTACAACCACAACAAGCTTTATTTAACTAAAATGTTGCAACATAAGCATCTTATTAATAGAATCCCAACAAAATCACCATGGAGGTATGAAGCATCCTCCTTAGACTCCAATGTACAACCTCAACCCCACAAAGAAAAATAAATATCAATGAACTTTAGTTTCCACTTAAATTTCACAATAGTATATGATTAAAACATACGTATTTGTTATTTGTTGTGTTACCTAAACCTTATTCATCCATACCTTAACAATTTTTTTTTTGTGTGGAATTAACCAAGTAACATTGATATATTTAACAAATATGGGCCATAAAAAACAAACAACTTTAAATGCATGGACACATGTTGAAATCCTTCTACATGATCACAATTCACAAGAGATCCCCCAGCTTCCATTACTTGGTCACATATATCTTAGATGCACAAACATTTTATACTTTGTTTTCACATTTTTGTCAATGTGAAAGTGACAGAGTACATTATATTCATATGAATAAAACAAATATGTTAACAGAATAATAGTTTACTTATCATTCAAATTCACTGAAAATAACCACGCGTGCATTGTAGAATATGCTAGTTAACCAAACAACATTTTTGCTGGCAATTAATACGTCGTGAGAATATTTTTTTTGGTTGAAACATTTGTCATGCACGTGCTTGACTCTATCTTTTAGTTTGTTAGACGTGAACTTTTTCATAGTAGAGGGATTTTTTTTAAACTTCCTAACAGTTTTTCTTTCCCATTTCATCAGTCTGCGAACTAGGTTTTGTCCTTGGACAGTGTCTTAACATCTGCAAAAGGCATCACGAAGAATGCAGGTGCACGTTGAATTGTCTCATGTTTCACATTCCTCAGTGCACAGAATCCAACGTAAAATGCTATCACTGCAGCACTACGCTAGATATGAGCTTAAAAAAGTTCCCACGGATTCACAGACAATAGAAAAAAGTAAACCAAATATGAGCTAATCATAAAAATTGAAGAGACTGACTACCGTTTTAAATAGCAAATACAATCTCCATTTCACATGACAAAAATGATGAAGTTTTATAAAATTTTAATTATAATCAATAAAACTATTTACCAAGAGAATCCAATAAATGTTTAAATTGCTACTAGTTAAGCCATTAGCATCGGGTAGTTTTTACATGAAATGAAACCTCATTTTCACCTTTATATCAGAAGAAAAATGAAAAACATTATTGCCAAAACAATGGTTAAATCTCGCAGTGTTCCATATGATAGAGAGACCTTCATATAATCATATAAGCTTGTTATAACTCACAGGAACAGGTGTCTAAGTTCTCCATTTGCAAGCTGACAGAGCTTATTGTAGCTGAACATATCTGCCAAGAGGAGAAAAAATTCATCAGAACCCACATGTTTCAACCATATCTAAAAATCAACTTGAGGAATGGGAAGGAAAACAATACCAATGGAATCACCAAAATTGGTCCATATCTCAGCAGCAATCGACTTATCACTGCTAACAATACCAAAAACTTCTACAAAAGTTGTAAGAGGAGCAGGGGGTGTTCCTTTTACAACTACCTGTTTCTCGTCTGTTGATTTTCCAATGACAACTCCACCATCAGATCGCACAACCTGCATCAGGGCCCTTACCCTCCTTCCAACATAAAAGTGCAGTAGTTCTGCATTGACAAAGGCTGCAGGATTTGACATATCCATATTCTGCCAAGACACAAGAAGATAATTTAAATCAAGTACTGAAAACAAAACATATACCCACCCACAAATGAACAAGACAAGACTTGACGGCAAGAAAAAGTCATCTTCTTTGATCTGTTTGATGAAACAACTGACTTTCATTTACATAAATCCTGTCTCATGATTTACTCTGCTTCAAATTTCAAATATCCCTTTCACTAACTACAATTCCTGTCCACTAATGCTGCCGACGGTGAACATTCTGGACCTGTAATTTTAAATATCCCTTTCACTAGCTACAATTTCTGTTCACTAATACTGCTGTAAGTGAGCAGTCCCCATAAACTTAAGATAGCTGGGACTTTCTAACACAAACAGCAACCCAGTAATTTGATGACATGAGCAATGATAATTTTACTGACGAACAGTTAAGAAAAAAACTAACATTGAGTCTCCAAATGGCAAAAGGTTCATAATTACAACAAACATCGCCAAAGAAAAAACCCGCATCATATTAGAAAGGGTCTCATGGTTAATAATCAGCCTCAATACAAGCAGAATCAAGAAAAATACTCAGTCAAAGACGACCAAATCGCACGAGATTACAACAAACATGCATTAGGACTATTGTTTAGTAGGGGTGTAAAATAAAACCTAAAAGTCACACCAAAACTATCTAAAATTATGTACACTGAAAAAATATGTTAGTGTATATTCATTAAATTATAAAATAAAATCAGCATACCACGGTGTGGATATTTTAAGATGCCATAAAATAGAATATTTATTTCATTATTCGGAAAAACAAAATCAGTGAGCAGTTCCTCAGTTTCAAGGAAGTAAAATGAGAGTATATGATGGAACGAGACGATCTAAACATAGCTTGGGATTTTTTTTCTCTTGATTTGGCCATTAATCGAACTCTACCAAAACTCGCTGAACTTATTCTAGAATGTAACAATTGTTCAATTAATCATGGAGACGACAGTGTTTATGAATACGAAACTAGTATTTGGGAACATGGAAGTGAATGTAAAGAAGCATGAAAATGGTTTCTTACGAATGCAAAATGAATTGAATGGATTCTTACCTGATTGAATTCAGAAGCCAATTTTGAAGAACGCCAACCCTGAAGCTCACCACAAGAGAGAGCGTGAGCGCGCGGGTTCTCCTCCCAGAGTAAACAACTTTTTTCTATTCACATTTCATACTCATTACATTTATAATGATACATAAACTATTTTTTTTAATTCTTAAAAAAATATTATATGCCTTTTTAACCCTTTTTCATTCTCATTTTTATAAAATACTGAATATATTAATACGTTGTTTATATATTTTATAAAGAAACAGAAAACAAGAAAGGTTTAACAATTGGAACCTACAAATACTGTAATACATGAAAGGATTATGTACAGATTGATGTGAACATAAACTAGAATGTTTGCATATTGTTGGGGCTGAGGATTTATTTGTGAACCCAAAAATTATGTAAAGAAATTTACATATAAAAGTACTTGACCAAGAACCTAAGACAATGTCTGTAGACCATAATCTCCACATTTCTTACATAAGCAAAGGTCATTTCTCTCTTAACTTCTTGGTTACGGCAAAGGCAACACCTGCCACAGCCACAATTATGCCTGAAACAATAATGGCCGATTTTTCCTTCTTTTTTCCTTCCTTTTTCTCTTGTTTTGCCATAGCTTGTTCCTTCAAACAATCAACCAAACATGCATATATAACAACAATCAGTGCAAGGCATATATATATGCGTAACAAATCATGACTTCTGCAGAAGTGAGAATAATTTTGACTTTGATTTTGGACTGTACATATATAGAAAAAAGAAGTGTTCTTGTATTGAAGTTGATGTTCTTTTTATTGGTAGTACCTTGGATTTTTGTGTGGCAGCCACCTCTGATGATACAGGGTCTACTTCAAGATGAACATTATTGCCAGAAGAATTCAGATCCTCATCAAGGTCTGCTGATGGAAACGATATGTCTGAGCTCACTGGTGGGCTTCCCATTTTCTTCTTCTACTTTTTACTCAAGAATAATCTGCAAGTTGGAACCTCCGTTTTGAATTCAATAATAGGAGAGAACGAAGAGGAGAAAAAAAAATATGCATGATCAAAGTTTCATGGCAAATTCAATGGCAAGGTATTGGTCAAATTTAATTGACAAGTGTCAGTTTTCCAAATAATAAGGTTGTTGGAGTTCTATGGGTCCTTCCTGTTCTCAAACTCACCGAGATAATTGCTCAGACTCTGCTAAACTTTCGGTGATTCGAACATAAAAAAAAAAACATAATGATTTCTTCAAAAGATAGAACAAACGGTGCATACTGTTTTCTGTCTCCTAAATATTGTTATTCTAATAATTTTAGTTCCACGTTTTCTTAGGGAAACTAAAATGTACATTGCAATCCAAACATAGGATGTAACTCACTTTATCATGTTAAATTCCATTTTAACATTACTTAATTTAAAGGTGTAAATAACTTCTGTCATTTATCAATGTTTTAGGTTTAATAAAAAGGATTAATATGTATTGAATTAAAGTTTGAATTTTCACCTTATGAAAAACTCTTATTTGCTATTTGACATTGCTATGAATAGTATTGTTTCTAAGAATAATTGATTATTTGTGAATTATTCAAATTTAACTTATTAATTAAATATCCATTTGAAATTCTATTTGTTTAGAGGAAATCAAGTTTATAGTTAACCTTGATTATTTACTCAAATGCAAGTTTCACAAACTTGATTATGTCCAGATAATTGGATTTTTAATTATTATATACAAACTTCCACTCCCACACCAAGATACAAAGTTGAGATTGTGCAAGAATGACACGCATGCTTCTTAGATTTGTATATCCCGCACATATATGATACAACTCATCTCTGCCTAAATTACATCAAACTCCTGGACAACCCTCATTGCAATATGAATTTATCTAATGATGGTAATAATTATTTTAGCCGAAGAAAGCTGAATCAAACAAGTTGGAGCTACATTGATGAAGAATATTTTAGCTGAAGAAAGCCAAATCATACAAGTTGATTACTAAAGACCGTTGATCCAGACTTTCCATTGTTTAGTGTTGAACCCTTCAGAGATTTTCAACTTTTGCTCCCAAAACCACGAGGAGCTGGCCTTCCGGATGTTGAGTCCACAAATACACTCCTCGATTCCGATCTTTTCCTCCTCCTTGCAGTGCCAGGTGGAGCCTGATAACGGCAGAATGAAGAAACCACAAATCATCAAATGTTATGTTTAAGAAGCATGCACAATTGTACATGCAAACACAAGCTCGAGATTTACAATTCTGTTCTGCATTTGTTCCACGTTTTTTCTGTACAAAGTTCCGTAGTAAATGACTTCACGACTTAAATGAAAATGGCATCAAGAGATTAGGATCATTTCACAATCATCTCACAGCATGGATTGCATGCATGTCAGTTGCACTTTTTAAGCATAACACGCCAAACATTTCACACCTATATTGAGCTAGAGAATGGACTGCTAAGGATACTTATAGATGAGGTTTTGAATACCTAGTATTATTTTACACAAACTAGCTCAGTTAATTCAAAAATTAAATAAAGTAACTTGAAATTTTTTAATCTCATATAAATAGAAAATGAAATCACCTTTTCATCCGCTTTAAGTGCTTCCTCAAGATTACTAAGTGTTGGAAGTGATCCACTTTGCATTACACCCATCAGGTTCTTCATACGAACACGCATTTGGAAAAGCTGAGCTACAAGTTGGCTTACCTGATATATTCATTCCTCTATGTTAGGAAGTATAGCCATGGTAAATAGACCGCAGCTTCTAATGCAACAAGTTAAATTTGAAAGAAAAATCATTCTACATACCTGCTGCTCTGTTTTCCCTGAATCCAGAGCAACTCTTTTCCTCCTGACAGGGGACTCTGCCAACAGTTCCGGCTTTTCCCTCTCCTCTGGAAATAATCAAGAAAGGTTGGTTTTGATCCAGGTTTGACAAATCATAGGGTAAAATAACAGTCAATTCTCCTTACAATAAAAAAAAGCATAAAATTAACACTTTTATGATTTCATAACCAAGGGAATTTGGGCCCTCGGGTGTTTCTGTCAATTTTGCTACGAGTTATATGTAATGATCATTTGCACGTTGAAGATGTGCTTACCCGTAGCACATAATAAGTACTCAATGCATATATTATAAAAAAGAAGCAGAAGAATATGCCAAATAATACCACCATTGAAACCAATACATGTAAAAAAACCGTGACTTTCAAGCCATAACATGGAAAACAACAATTGACTAAATGTCTGGGGGAGAATGGATGGAGTATCAGCAACTGAGCGTAAAAAATACAGAAAACAATCACTGCTGAAAGATAATTGAACTGGTTGCAAAAGCGAGAGTAATTGATCAAAGGACATAAGGCAGCCAGGTAATGCAAGTCATCAACATATACTGCATGTTTCCTCTATCATTGCTAATTACTAAAGATGTTCCCAGGTCAAGAAAAAATTTACTTAGATAAAGATGGTATGGGCAATTTAATTTATCAATTGGTCAGTAGAAAGAAAGGACCTGGGGTCATTGCTTCTATCATTGCTTCCATATTCTGCAAATTCTTCTCTGCATCTCTAATCTGAGAAGGAGTAACCTGCATCCATGTAGATATTATATAAGCTTTATAGCCTTTACTGAATTAACACCACAAATATCAAGAATAATATGCAAATTATAGCAATGCTCAATTCAAGGTTCATAAACCGAAATTGGGAGATAGCGGTCAGATAATTCCCTCCATCATTTGCAATTGCCATGGGGCATAACATACATAAAACTGTCATAAATATAATATTTAGTGCAATTCATGTGCAGGATCTCATACCTTCCCCATACCAGGAATCATTCCAATGACTCGAGATACAGAACCCATTTTGGCAACAGTACGTGTTTGCTTTAGAAAATCGTTGAAGTCAAACTTTGCACTCATGATCTTATTTTGCAGTTCTTCAGCATCTTCTTTACGCATCTACAACAAATGTGGTTAACAATTCATATTGAATACTTTTGTTTTGTGGCAATAAAACAAAAATATAGTGAGACTTACAACTTCTTGTGCCTTCTCAACAAAAGAAAGAACATCTCCCATTCCAAGTATACGTCCTGCCATCCTATCAGGGTAGAAAGGTTCAAGATCCTCCATGCGTTCCCCCCGTCCTACTAGTTTAATTGGCTTTCCAGATACCTGTCATCATTGAACTATCCAAGTAAACAAAATATATGAGAGAAGGAAAGAGATTCAGAATGGTAGGTTATATTAATCAGTTCACAGTTCCGAATGCGCTTATTTCTTTGCACCCTGTTTTCTTCATCCGAAATGTATGTGATGTCACTTCAAAAAATCAATTAAAAGAAAAATCTCCCATAATTGAGGGCATACCAACTTCCATACATTCACAAATTAAATGACGCATAAGTAGTATATTTTGGCTTAGAAATCCAGGAGTCGTATAAATCAGGTTTAGATATATGCCACTCATTCCAAATTCCAAATCATGTTAATGGACGAGATTGCAAATGCAGATCCTCCAATAAATCAAGAGTAATCAGTACTATATACGGGGTCCTAAGTCTATTTCTATGAGAAAATCTGCAACATTTCCCGAGGTACATACATTCACTAGATGAGAGCAAGGATGCAGCGTACACAACACAACACTTGTTTAGCCTAGAAGAGTTCGTCAACATTTCATTTTCAGGCTATTATGTTCTTGAATTGAAATACATTACAGGGAGGGACCTATTATGTTAATACTTACCAGGATATAAAAAAAAAACTGTTTTGTGTTATTTCAGAGACAACGTAAAAGTTGGGAGGTTGAGCCATCTAAGAGAAATAGATTAGTTGGGTGTTTGGAAGAGCTTACTTGGGCTTATGGAAGTGGCTTATGAACTTTCCATAAACCTTTTTTACTCTATTTCAATAACCTACCATGAAAAGCTTATCAAAATAAGCCCCAAGCTTAGGAATAAACTCTCATTTGACAAAATATTTTTGAATAAATGCTTAATTAATTTGCCCAAATGTGGCCCAGGCCTTTCACTGTCTGAAAGGAAAAAGCTATCTTTAAAGGGAGAACTCCCCAAGTCTTACAAAAAGTATTTTGGTCATATTAGTTGATGTAAGATCTTAACACAACCTTCATCCAAGGACAACATTTGGAGCATGAAGTTTGACATTTACAAGTAACCCAAAATTAGGATTGGATATACATATACTTAAAACCAAAGCTATCTTAAGGAGTACTTCAGCCATACTCCAAGCTGACGTGGGATCTTAACCCAACCTTCATCCGAGGAACAAACATTTAGAGTATGGAGTTTGCCAGGCTAAACATCTATTAGAGACCCAAAATTAGGATAGGACACACTTTGATACTTAACCCAAAGGATTGCCAAAAAGTACTTTTAGATATATTCCTAGCCAATATCGGATTTTAACTTTAACACCATCGAATGGGGTTGTTTCTGATCTCTAGCCTTCTTTCAGTGCAATTGACAAACACATCACACAAAGAAGAAAAGCTAAGATGGTAGGATTTCCTTCCCTCAAGCATCAATTATTCACATTTGTAAATTAAGGGAACCAACTTTGAAGAGTTTGTAATAATAGAAATTATGGTATAGAATGGTAAACGTTTCAGCAAAGTTTGAAAATAAAAATAGAAAATAAAAACATTTTACAAAAGCTAAGATAAAGGCAGGCAAACCTCTTTGACACTCAAAGCTGCTCCACCTCTTGAATCACCATCAAGCTTTGTCAAGATGGCACCTGTTATTCCAATCTCAAGATTGAAAGTAGTCACTAATGCTGTATAACAAAAATAGTAGCGTCAGAATTTGGAATGGATATAATGTTGGAGTATAATAATTAATAATCTACACAAGGCACAAGATTACCGCAAAGCCAAAAGAAACAGATCAGTAAATGATAATCGTTAATTATTAACCATTTCATAATATAAATGATTTTTTTTTCATTGGACTATTTAAAGAAAAAATTCATTTCATGTAAAGCAGTACAAATACACTTCTGAATACCTGCAGCTTCTTGCCCAGTCATTGCATCGACAACTAGCAACACTTCTGTTGGATTCAATGCCCTTTTCACTTCTTTTAACTCATCCATCATTGTCTTGTCAATCTGTCCAATAAGAAATACAACCGTAATCAATAGAATACAAATGATTCAAGAATAAACAGAAATGAAATAATTATTTGTTATAACATTTCCAATCCCATAGAGAATCACCTGCAGTCTACCGGCAGTATCAACAATAACAACATCAATTTTCTTCTTTTTTGCCTCCTCTAAGCCTTGTTTGGCAATTTCTGAAGGTTTAACATCTGTACCTGCTGCATAGACAGGCACATCTACCTGATACAAGCTACAACTAATTATAAATATGACTACATATAAATATGAGATAATAAAATAATATTAATTAGATCTCTGATGTCTGATTCAATTGGTTAAAAAAATCTATATTTTAAGATCCTAATATAGATCAGTAAATACACTGAAAATGCCTGGGAGGCGAAAATATAGCTAGATTACCAAAACACTGCCTAACAACACAAGCATAACAGCCCATAAAACACATCACTTCCACTACAATACACTTTCTTCATCAGTTTTGTGGTAGTAGCAACACAGAATCTTATGTCTCCATACAAAAGTTTCAATTGAAACTTTAAAATGACATTGATGCCAATATTTAAAGGATGCATATTTCTCAAATAATTGCAACGGATCAACTTCAAGGCAATAAAATTCCAGTACCTGTTTTCCCAAAATAGAAAGCTGGTCAATAGCAGCAGGTCTGTATACATCACCAGCAACTAGCATGCAACTTTTTCCCTGAGATAAAATTATCACGATTAGCTTTAAATTTTCAGTAAGGTGCACGAACTACATACAGACTACAAGGAAGGAGGTAGAATAAGTGGGGGAAAAAGCACCTGTTTCTTGAAATAATTTGCCAACTTTGCACAAACGGTGGTCTTCCCAACTCCCTGGAGTCCAGCCAATAAAATGACAGTGGGCCCAAATTTGGCAAAAGCCAGTTCAGAAACCTCTCCACCCATCAATTGTACAAGTTCATCATGTACAATCTGCAAAACCAAATTATCAGCACAACACCCATTTCATTCTTATATAGATATTCAGTACTCAGACAAAAATAGATCAATATCTCATACAAATCTCATCTTTACTGCATGTGAAATATGCACATATTATATCAAGACAAACCAAAATATACATATACAGGAAATAGTACAATAGTGCTATAATGCAATAGTCATATGGTGCATTCCATGCCACAAACTCCAACTGCACTTTGACAACCCCCACCCAACAAAAAAGAAAAAGGAGATATAATCAGTTGAATTGAGATGCAAAGTTCAGATTTTTCAAATGAACCTTTGCAACCAAACACACATTGGAGTCTAAAAACTTCTTGTGGAGCTGAAATTGAAATTTATTGCACAAACGGAAGCAGTTGAAGAAAATGGTGGATTTACTCCTTAGAATTTCCCATGGTGATTTAAAGGTGATAGAAATGCTAGCAGGGTAAGTTTTCAGACACAACAACAAAGAATACCTTGTGAAGTTGTGAGAAGTGTGGAACTGAATGATTTTACCTTAACCAATTGCTGATCCGGTCTCACCCCTCGAATGACACCAACACCCACAGCCTGATCACTGACAGACTGCACAAACCTTCTAACAACAGGAAGACTAACCTGCCAACACAACACGCATCTACTCAAGGCCCTGTTTGTTTACCACCTTCAAAAACAGCTTCCTAGAATTCGAGACAACTCAAAAAACATGTTAAAAAGGCAACTTACATCCGCTTCTAGAAGAGCTCTCCTAATATCTCGCATAGGCTCCACAATGTTCTCTTTAGACAAAACCTCTACAAACATAAACAAACATCCAAATCAGCTCAATAACAATCTAAACAATGTAATAGTCGCTAATTCTTTTGAAATTTGGAAAACCTTCTCCTTTGAGTTTGTTCCATGCAGTCTCAAGGCCACTCGTCAATTGGCCGAACATTTCAGCCCTCACCACTACTCCGCGCGAGTCCCTTCTCACGGCCACACTCTTAGAGTTCGAGTTCACCCAACCCCATACCTCTTTCTGCCACACAATCCAAATTAATTAGTTAATTATCACTGAACGTGTTTGCGTTAAACAGTAAGCAACATACCGCGAACCAGTTTCTGGAAGATAAGGAAGCGTTGGTGGAAGGAGGAGAAAGCTTGACTGATTTGGCAGAAGAAGAACGCAGGGTTCTGTTGTGAGAGAAAGAAAGGGAAAGTGTGGAGAAATGGCGGGAACCTGCTACTGCCTCCATGTCTTCTTCTCTGCTGAACCTCTCAAGCTTCCTTTCTATCTGTGTTATCCACAGCCACAGCTCAAAACTGTGACAACGTGGCATACACCGTGTTTCATCGTTTTTACATTTTTTTTAATATCTATTTATGATCAATAATTAAAAAATATGACTCGTCAATTTTAATGCATTTTATAATCACTTTGTTATTTAAAAAAATATTTTTTAAAGATATCTGAAAAATAATCAGAACTGGGTTTTAGTCATAGTTACGTTATTAGTGATCATACATTATATACCGATTTGAGATTTTTATTTTATTTTTTGTATCTTCTTATTACACTGTATTACTTATTTTGTTAAATTTGTTTTGAAAAATTATTTAAAAATCAATTAAATAAAGTATAGAGTTTTGAAGATGAAAATAACAATTTTTGTCTAATAATTATTCAAATTTTATATGAAGAAACTGAAAACGAAAAAAATCATTCCATCATGATTTCTTATGGATTCCGAACATAATTACGATTTACTAATAAAAAAACCTTTCTTAGCTGCTGACCACTGTTATTCAAGATGTAGCTTATGCGATTACAAGTACATTTTTCACATCTGCTTCTTTTAGTAAATCGTTGAAGTGTTTTTTTTTAGCTACAGAATAATAACACATCAAATTGCAACATTCCATTTTTTTACACGTTCTGGATTTTTAACGCAGAACCAACAAAAGGTTAGTTTTGTCTGATACAATTCCATCATTTTCTTCTACTTCTTTTCTTTTCTTTTCACTGCTGCGCTTGGAAGAATATTCACCATAGATTGAAATAGCAGTCTATTTCTGTATCAGTTCATCATGTTTCATATGTTCAAACCATTTCTCTCTTCCTTAAATATCCAAACAGAAATACATAGGCTTATTCATACAAAAAAATGTGTTGAACACAGCATACAGAAAACTTTGAATTCGTTAAATTCTATACTTGAGCAACGGAAAGAAAAACGTTAGGGAAGTGTGCATGGTTAATGACAGAATAAAAAAACATGGTTAAAAAGCTCACGGAAGAAACAATAACAGAAAAACACATCAGCAAACTAGTAGTAGTAGTAGTGAGCATTTCCAAACGTGGAAACACAAATAGAGATCTCCCCTTCACACCTTGTCCTTTCCCTTGCTTTTCCTTCTCCATGTTGGGGCCTTCACAACATGGATGCACTGCATTGTGACATCAGCTATTATGCAACTCACAAGTAGTCCATATTTACTGAACTAACAATTGCAGAACATTATGGGAGTATCACTTTTCTTCTGTCATCCTGTCCCTCAGGCAGCAAGATAAAAGGATGAGAACCTTTCAACGCCAAGCTTCAGCCAACTCCGTTCTTGAATTTATACGCCCAATAATGGCGGTTCCGCGGTTCTTCTCTGCAGCTCCTGCTACCGGAAGCTCAATCACCTTATTGGAACATTTGTCTATATCATAAGTACTCAACTGAAGGCTTTTGCTCCTGCAAAATTTTGCTTGATCCCCCTTTGTCTGCCCAGTAGTGAGGCCATAGTCTTGAAGCCCAATTGCCAAAGAGCAAATTTGAGACACAAGATTGCAAGGACAACTGCCAACCAACAACCTATTTCCACTAGAAATAAGATTTTCAGTAGATGTTGGCAACCTTTTGGATTCAGTTTCACAGCCATCTTCTATAAGATGACTAGGGCTTTGTTGAAACGGCTCTGCAGCGACAAATAATGCATCTTCATCTTCGTCACTACAATCATTTCCACTTTCACTGCCATCCTTGTGTAGCATTTCTGAATTGCTATGGTGTCCATCATCGTCAAAAGAATTAAGGTTTCGACCAGGATTTGATTTTACAATAGACTCCTCCCTTTCCTTAAGTGTCTTTACGACCAGTGTCTTCAGAAAATTCATGACTTGTACGGCATACATCAAAGCAGTCAAAGGATCCGCCATCTGTAGTAGACATGCAAGACAGATATACTGTTATTGCAATGTAGACTAATCGTAAATATTACAATTTTGTACAGCATACTAGAAACAAGACTAAAGGAGCAAAAACACACAAACCAGAGTCAAGAAGAAATGCAACTGATGCAACATAAATCAACCATAACCTTTATCCAAGACAATGATTTTACATGGCAAACCGAAAGATTTTAGGAGTGCAAGAAACACTGCCAAATTTATGTGGTACTAAAGTGAATTTTTTTCTGGATATTCACAAGAATTAAAAGGATAGTTTTCCAGTTTTACACGCACTTCTCTGGCCCTCTAGTGAAGAGTACTCACTCTGACCCTATCAGATAGTCTCTGAAGAAAATAAAATCTCAAAACTATAATTATGAAGAAAAGGAAAATGATTACAGTGGTGATCAATCTACAGACTCAACATAATAGGCTAACCTTATTCTAGATTGGAATAAGATAATCCAACATACCATAAATTCCCGTAATAACTAATAGAATCAAACCCAAAGCCTCAATTTCAAAATTAAAATCCTAAAACTACTGGCCATTTTACATCGACATGTTTTCCCAGATCTTCAAAAATCGCCAGAACACCAGTTAAGGGTGAGAAAACCAAAAGGCAATAGTGTAAATCTTTTTTCACCAGTTTGAAGACAATTGAGCTAACTTTACTACACATACAAAAAGATATCATCATAATATGTCAAAACGTTTGCTCCACTCATCAAGTTATATCCAATAAGATGGGGTTGACTTGTATTGTAAAAATTCAATAACAAATAACGGGGCTAAGAACAGAACTGTAAACTACATTTATAGTAGAAAATGATCTGGTCTTACTTGGGTCATGTTTGGTGCAAAAACCATTGCAACATTACGTGCATTCATCTTGTTCAAGTTTTCCATTTGAGCAACATCTGCCATTAAGTTTATTGCCCAATCTAGCAAAGCAGCTTCTGTTGGAGGAAGAAGCCTCACAAGCTGAGCACATTCTTCTTCTGACTGGGATTGCATCACCTGCTCAGGTGAGAGAGGGTCCAATACCCCAGTAGGTAGTTCTCTGAACCAAGCCTGTAAAGGAACACAAGCTCATCAAAATTAATGAAATAATGTCCTTAATACGTTTCCTTGATTACTTGGTTTTCTCTTGAATGCATTCACCACTCTACCCGGTCGTTAAAAAAAGGAAAACAATTAACATTAGCATATTATTAAATTCACCTAGACAACTTTCAAATAGAAGTCCAGACCAAAATCCAACAAATCTAGACCCCAATTCCAAATAAATCTAAAAAATAATTAGGGAAAATAGTAATACCTTTATGAGACCTGCCAAGCAATGCACATCAATGCCATCAGGTACAACTCCTCTGTTTAATTGTTCCCTCACAAACTCCTCTTGACCATTTTCAGCATTGATTCTGAAGATTCCTTCAGCCTGGATGTATAAATTTAATTTCAAGATTCAAGTCTAATTAAAATTAAACAACAAAATATACAAAATGGTTTCTGGTAAAATTACAAGCAAAACATGGTAAAAATAATGTGGAAATTGGTCATCCAATTACTCATATTACAGTTAAAGAAGAATATTTCTTCAAAACACCTTTACATTCTCAACAAGGTAAGGAAGGACTAGGAGCTAGGATAAATACCTGCAGGCCTCCTTGTGCATACAAATGTCTTTGCATTAACAGCAGTATTGTAGGTACACTATTTCCTCTGGCGTCAAAAGAAAGCTGCATAGATTCTGTTGAAACTCCAAAAACATTTGCGCTGCGGATAGTAAATAAAAATATATCAACGTTCAGGGAATAATAGAATTAAGGGGACCTTCACTGGACTGGACACATAATGAGTCAGGTATAGGACAAGATCGCTAAAAAGTAGTTAACCAAATAACTAGGTTGCATACACTAAGCACAAATTGGGCATTGCGTACTTGTGTCTCAACAATGGCAACCCCTTGACTGAAATGTGAAAATAACATCGCCAGGGTTTATCATTACTTGCCGTGTCAGTAGCAAGAAATAATCATTTGTCTATGAACAAACAAGGAAATAGAATGCATGTATGACATAATCAGCAAAGATAAGATGCAAGAATGAACCAAATCCACTTCAGAAAACTAATTTGCAAGACATACAAGTTGCACTTTACCAGTATGACATTAACTACAAATTATATATGGATAACATGACAGGAAACCACTGACTGAAAAATAAAATTACAATTATATGTCATAGAGAGCCTTCGATTGTATCTAACATTCAAATCTTTTGAAGAGTAAGAGCAGAGGAAAACTAAATCATGTGGGCAGAGACTAGATATTGGAAAATAGAAAAAGGTCAAAGGAATGCCTATCCATGTCTAAGCAATGATACAACCACAATCATCACATTATAACTTTAAAAAACTCAATATGGAAACATAAACCTGTAAACTCCATTACATCAGTTAGGAACCTGATACCAATTTTAAACTTCTATACCACACAAGTTCAATTAATAAGACTCTAGCCATGAAACAAAAAAGTGAGACCATTAACAAAGATTTCTAACAAAACACCCTTTTCAGAACCCAGCCTCTCAGAAAATGCACCAATCCAATGACAAAAAAATTCTAAGAAAGATTAAATTTTGAAGAAACCCCAAGTTTCCTTGAGAACATACCTAGCACTGGGGGACCTCCTGGGAACTTCGGGTTCAAACTCAACAGGCAAACCAAGAAAACCATGGAAGCGATCGAAGGTGACATGAGCCACGTGTCTCACATTGGAAGGCCACCCAATCTCCATGGAAGAAGAAGAAGAAGAAGATGACGATGAGGAAGCTGTAGTGCTGCACCCAATCAGAGACTTCCGAAACGTAGCTATCAAAAGGGTCAAAATGGAAAGCTGATCCCTTTCTCTTTCCCTTTTTCTCTCTTCTTCTTCTTCTTCCTCTTCTTCAGCTTCCAAATCCAAAGGGGACTCTGGCAGCACCACTTCTTCCACAGTGGGAGCGTTAATAAGCGAACTTGGGTGCGACCCATCATTGGGTGTGAGACCACCACAGCTTGACGATGAAGGCAACTGAAGCACTTCCGTCATATTTGATTCTTTCCCTTCCCACCAATTTTAATAACAATAACAATAATAATATATTAAATTATTATTTTGTTATTATTAGTATTATTCCTCTCCTTCTAATTCCAAATTCCTCACCGAAAAAAGCCAAGATTTTGGTGGAGTAGAGTTTCCTTCAAGAAAAGGGTCTCGGAAGGTGAAACGTTACCATCATTACTGTGCCTTCGGAGACGAATCATGTCATATAAGAAAGAAAAAGGAGGAAGATGCGGTTGTTGGAAATGGTTAGGGTGAACTGCAGATGATGATGATGATGAG
This sequence comes from Phaseolus vulgaris, assembly GCF_051622355.1. Taxonomy (NCBI): domain Eukaryota; kingdom Viridiplantae; phylum Streptophyta; class Magnoliopsida; order Fabales; family Fabaceae; genus Phaseolus; species Phaseolus vulgaris. The sequence continues at coordinate 48,801,161 of NC_143498.1, forward strand.
AAGAGAGAGAAAGAAATGTGCATAACATAATGTAAGAATTGTTGTTGTAATTATTATTTATTAATGTTTGTTCATCTTTTTGGTGGTGGCACTGGGAATGCTTTCCACCTCACACCTTCCCAATCTGGTACTCATATAATTCCACTCTTTGAGTCCTATCTAATTTTCTTTCTTCCCAGATTCACTTCCAAAGATCACACCTTTGACCCCACTTTTCCTCAACACCCTCTGGGTCTCACTTTATATACCATTCTTAATAACATCTTAATTACATTCACATATCTTAGATACCATTTTTAGCAAACAGTTTATGTATATACAGTAATACACTTTTTACATTAACCATAAATTCCTATGCCTACAAATAATAACTAGTTTCTGCATTAACTGGACCTGTTACTGTGATTTTCTATAGATAACATTGCTAAATTTTATAATAATTATTTACATTTTGTATTGATTGAGAGTAACCACTCATATCAGTATTATTAAATATTTCTTTCAGTTAACAAAATTATAGACTTTTTTTTCAGGATTATAATTGCTATGATCTAACCTGATATAGTTTTTGGATAAGATCAAACACAAGTTATCTGTTACACAAATTATTTCCAGAGTAAAGGTTACCAAACTACTAGAACTGATATAACAGTTCATTTATTTAAATGTTGGATGATAAGTTTCTCTCAGTTTAAAGTTTCACCTCAAATAAAGTCTATATTTAATCTAATGTTTCAATGCCTATACTGTTAAGACAAAAAAACTTTAAATTTTTATTGGAAAACAAAAGTGGCATTGAATAAAGTTGTGTCCTAACGTATTGAAGATACTTAATTACATTTCTTAGCATGTCAGGTTTAGGCCAATTCTATGTGCAGCATTTTAGTTGGGTGAACTTATTGCAAGATTAATGCCAACTTCTTACAGCAGCAAAAATGAATGTTATGTTTTGACACAGGGCATGTAGGGTGGCGTGTAAGTATGCAATGTACTATTAGTCTCTTAATTTGTGTGTCCATTTCATAGGGAAGAACAAGCATTACTCACACACACCAAACCAATCTAAAGTCCAAAATCCAAGATCATGAATGAATCCATGATCACGACGTGTGAGAACAAGACATCAGAGGTGTACACTAACCATTCGCTAGACTCTTCACTGCCCTATCCATTTCTAACTTTTTCACTGAATTGTCACTGTTTTCTCATCTTGGAACCTACCATTTTTATTATTGTGCATGCTTTTTGGTTGGGGCCATATTTTACTGTGCATGTTTATGAAGCTCTGTAGGGTTAGTCTTACTAAAATCTACCTAAAACAGATTATGAAATGGTGGTGTTCAACATCCTCCCTGGTCCACATGCAACTCCACCATATAACATTATAGGTTAAATCAACTCACAAACTCTAATATTGTCTCCACATGTCCTTAACTTCGTTGTCTTTGTCTCGGAAAATTTAATGAAGATAAAATTTAGCCACATCTTCTAATAAGGACCTTTCAAACTCCGGAAAGGTGAATTAGTGTAGCTCTAGATTATAACTATTTTATGAGGAATAATACTATCACATTCTTAAGAGTCAAGATTATAATCATCTTATGAGAAATAATACTATCACATTCTTAACACTAAAGATTATAATCATTATATGAAAAATAATACTATCACATTCTTAACAGTAAAATTGTAAATAGTAGTTATTTTTATGGGTGGAAAAGGATCATTTTTGTCCTACTGAGAGCACCTACTGTCCTCTACAGTATAACATTCGATCTTAGAGTGCATGCAAAAAGTACTTTGATGTCTAAGTCAGGATTCCGTATAAGATAGTTGAAAATAATAAATATTGTTTAATGATACATATCTTTTGTCTTGAGTGTAGTGTATATTTATAGGATTATCGGTTATGGGTCTCCATTAGGATCATCTCGATGTTAAAGTAAGATTGTGTACCTTTAATGAAATTAATCACGTTGTACATAGTTAATCCTTTGTTCCTAAAAATTAGACTCAATCATATTATTTGTAGGATATTCAATTTTATAACTGAGAAAATATTTAGTCACATTAGTGTTGTGTATGACACTCAATTATTGTTATCGATGATACAGTTGTAGTCACATTAGTGTAGGAGACTCAATTTTTGTTATCGATGATACAATAGTAGTATTGGAGACTCAATTTTTGTTATCGATGATAAAGTAGTAGTATTGTGGTATATTATTATGTTTCTTTAGATGAGATCATATAAAAAAATGTTTTTTTAGATGTGTTATTCTATGTTTCTTTCATTGAAAGGAGAATTTGGAGGTTGAAAATTGGAATTGTAATTGTTTAATTTTTCTTTAATTTTTTATTTTATTTTATATGTTGTATTTGAAAAGGTAAAAGCCCTCCTTCCATTCACATATCAAGAGTTTATATATTAACATGTTTCTTATATTTTTAAAATGAATAATAAAAGTTTTAGGATTCGTGTCTACAAAGTTAAGCAATGGAATTGAGTCTTTTTTAAACTTAATCAATTTGTCTGTGGTCATATTTTACTACACTTTTTTCAATATGTATCATAGTCTTGATTATTAAATTTTTTAAAACTGAAATAAATCATAAGATTCTTATATTATCCTTTAAACTTTTAATAAATTCTCTTAAATGCACACAAAATATGTAAAATTGTTTTCGTTTAAAAAAATATATATACAGAATTCTTTTAATCTACATCATCAAAATAATTTTTTTACTTCTGCTAACCTCTTTTTCCATGACTGATTTTTCTAAGGATATCTAAATAATGCCTCTTGTCCAATTGTTTTACCCTTTACAATTAAACTATTTATGAATGCAATATATTTGATGTGTTGTTTCATTATGTTAAATACTAAAGAAATCGTTATTGTAAATAATTATTTCATGTGTTAATTGCATTCTTTTTGTTTGTTTTGGTATACAGCATCTCAAAAGCTCACCCCAAAAATAAAAGGAGATAGTAACATTTTATGGTGTTTTTTAATATTCAATAAACATTTCATTGTCAAAGTATCATAATAGAATAAAAAATAAGGTTTGCATTACTTTGGCAAAGGATAGAACAAGAAGCAATGTGCCCAATGAATTTGCTTGGGAATTAAAGAAGCATGCAACCATGGAGTTTTTTTTTTACAAAGCTTATGTATATTATAATATGGATCCATCTGGTGTTGCTAACCAATTAAATTTGAAGTTTTACTTTGAAAGTTATATTTTATTAAATGCGTAGAATATTATCAAAATGAAATTCTAAATTTAATTGAAAAACACCTTTTATTACTTCCTTCAATTCTTTTTTACTATCATGGTTTTGAAATATTTTTGTTTTTATTTCATTTTTATTTTCAATATTTAAGAAAACACTAATTACACTTTTTATTATATTTTTATCATTCACTTAATATTTAATTAATTTGCATAGATACCCACACACACACATTTATTATAATGAAAAAAAAAACCTCAAAAAATCCTGTTAAAGTTTAATAAAACTCATTACATTCTTTTATTTCTTCAAAAGAATCCTTAAATTTGAAGTTATAATTCTAACCAAACACATCATTTCAAGAAAGCAGAGAGGATTGAGGGGGAATAAATTAATAAAAATATTATTTCTTGCTAATATAATAATAGTATATTAAAACCTAATGAACAAATGTTAGGGTGCTAATTAAAAGCAATAAGAAATAAATAAAGAATTGCAATGAGCTACTTCTTTAGCAACGGATATAATGCCGAGACAAGGCTCTGCATTTAGTAACAACAACGTATATCTCTCTTCCGTTGCAAAAAGTTAAGGTATAAAGTGAAAAAAGGGACTTGCTTGCACAAGCTTTATGTACTACCTCCATAAACCCACTTTAAGGAAGAAAACCGTTGCGAGTACTTACAATATTCTCTCTTTATTTTACTAAAATAAACTCATAATTTACAATAATCTTGATATTTAAAAATGTGGTAACTGCATACACAAAAGCTTCTACTAAAAATTCAAATGGCTCTCCGAATGCAGATTCCACGAAAAGGGCTTAGCTCCTTTTTAAGTGACATTTATACAGCTTTATGGTTCTATTATTGATGTTTTGAATACTCTCATAAGGCTCCTTGGGGTCCTACACTAACACCCCTTCAGCAAACCAAGCAAAGAGCTTGCACTTCAATTAAAGAATATTGGTTTCGTATTGCTCTGCCCTTTATTTTTAAAGCTATGCTTTTAATACCATGTTTGGATGAGCCTTTTGTGTGCAGGATTTAAATCCAACTTCAAGCAATGTATATTTGCTTCTGTATAGTTTGGTTAAATAAATAAAAAAAGTGGATCCTAAACGCGCTTCCAAACAGACTAGATAAGCAAAACCATACGGGATAATTTAGTGATGGAAGGTGATATATTGATACCATACCATACATCTTAATATATTAATATTTTTATTATTTTTATTTTAGTTTTTAGTTTTTAATTAAAAATATTATTATATTATTATATTATTATATTATTATATTATTATAAAGAGTTGTGAAGTGTGTGTGTGTTACTATTTCTATTTCTAGTGTCAAAGAAAAGTTTTCGTTTGTGTGACAGCTCAGGGGACATGTGCAGACAACAAGGTATGTACCATTCCAAATGCAATAATAGTAGGAACAATGTTTTCTAATTAAAAAAAGACCTTTCCGAATACCGCTAATTACACCTTTAAAAAGAAAAACAATAATAAATATTGGGCAAGAAGATTTTAAAAAAGATTCAGAAATCAAAATCAAAATAATATCATACTTTAAAAGATAAATATTGATTTCTTTTAACCGGTTTAGATACCAAACCAGGTTATGATTTCAAATCTATAACCAAATTTAAAAATTGTTTTAAATTTTTTTATAATTTAGATTTAAAAGAAAAAGGAGGAAAATCCCCCATGTGTTAACTTCTTATAGAATCCCGTTTAAATACTAGTTTTAAGATAAAGCATACTAAGTGTTTTGGATTTGATTAAGCACCATTGCACCAAAATACTCAGCAATTATAGTCAAACCAAAGTACTAGAAGAGTAAGATATGCAAAATAAGCAATGACCTCACATTTCCAAAGTCGCTGCCATCAACTTTTAGTTGTCTCATTGAGATCTTTTGGATCTGCATTGACTTCAGAAATGGCCATTCATCGGCTTTTATTAAAGATTTAAAGATAAGATTGAGACCATTTTAGCAAAACTCTGGCAGTGAGCAATGCCACTAAGTCGCCCACATCGAAACTGAAATATAAACCGCTTCATACGTTTACATTTCAGAAATAAAAAACTTACCAAAGACTCAAGTTTGGCCAGCAGTATTACAATCAAGTTCGAAAACCAATTACATAACAAACATAAAAATTAAGCACAAAAGAATGAAAATGACCATATCACCAGAAGCATGCAAAGATAAGAACAAAACATGTTATCATAAATTTAGAGCGCAGGTACTGGAAAACATATTAAATAAGAACCAGACACCCTGGATAATACAATGTTATCTTCGTTTGAAGCAAACAATCATAACAATTATATAATTCTAGCAAACCAAAACTTGTTCCGTCTCTAAAATGCTCTCTTGGAGATGAAAGAGTGAAAAGCGCAGACAACTAGAGGCCATGTTTTTGTATTCAAAACAAGTTTTGACTCCACCTTGTTTTAAAAACCAAATTTTCACCTAAAACCTGTTTTAAAAACCAGTAAATGCATCCCTCAACATTGCATAACATTGCAGGACACCAGGCTACACCAATAGTAACCAAAGAAACATACTTCTACAAGAAAGCAAACCACATTGGTCACATCTTAAAATCTGCAAATTGTGCAAACAAGAAAAACAATATACCCAAGATAAATTGGGTAAAGTTGCACTGAACTTAATTCTAGAGATGATATCCATATTGAAATTATCGAAGGTAAATTTATAAACAATAACGTTCCCAATTTTCTCCTCAAACGCATGAATATGCAACAATATAAAATAGACTAACATAAACGAAATTAGCAACAAGATTATTTAAAATCCACAACAACAATCTATCCAATAACATAAATATTGAATAAGTACCATCTATCTATCTGAAGGAATTAAAAGCCAACCATTTATTGAATTCAAATGTTGGAACAGATAAAACATTCAACAATAGATAAAGAAGCAATGGCTGAGAAGATACTCAAATCACACAGAGAATAACTAAGAAGCTGTGAAAAGACAAACAATTATAAAGAAAGAATTAATTGCCAAGGTTACTGGAAGCATTCAAACATGTGTAAGACCACATAGAGCTTCACATTCAAACAAATCAGCCTAAAATTATGTGTAACAACAAATATGATTCCTTACTCCTTAGACAAAGGAGTTATAGTGAAACTTCTAATAGCTCAATCAACAACCCCCATGTTTAGACTTAAGGGTGGACAGAAAGAAATACAGAGGTTTCCGTGCTATAAATACAATATAAAAAGATGAGGGATAATTCACTAAGAGGGATAAATACGAACAATTCAATAGAGTCAACTCACAGCCAAAATCGTAAGTATCCCACCCCACAATTTAGCCAGAAACAAACCCAGAATTAGTGGCCAAGATGACCCTCTTAAGATCCCCAATTACAAGCTACTCTCACCAGCTACATTGGTCAAATACACAACTGTTAAAACCAGAAAATGTACTTATAAGTGTTTACAAGAAACAGAGATCAGGTTCTGTTCACGGGTTCAAGCGCCTCAACAGTGACCACACTATTTCCTCTGATTACCTGCAAAAAGGGGGAAAAATTATCAATTTAAAATCCAATATCAGAATCTACTAACTACAATACCATGACCAATGATGTTTAAAATAAAATGCAAAAGAACTCACCACCATCCCTATGTCAGTTTTCTCATTGCCATTAACTTCCACAGTGTTGTCAACAACTAAATTCATAAACTGGTCAAAGCCACGGAGAGTACCAACAATCATGCGATTAGCATTCAGCTTGACTGGAAGAAAATACCGAGGAATCAGTATAATTTATCACCCAATTGTAAGACATACTTCCAGATATAAGGCTCTTCCATTAATAGGTTTAGGTTTCAAGTTCAGCACATATATACAAGTCATAGACAAAAAGTAGATTAAGTAACTAATAAGGATGTTCCCACAAACCAAAAAAGTTATAAAAGTAAATAAAAGTGTAATGATACTCTCACTAACACAAACACTTGTCATTATTTTCTCAGTAAGCTAAAATGGTCCGCTGCACTCATACAAGATGAAAAGACAACCACTCTCAAAGAAACAATACAAAATTTGAAATATGAGATATTGACAGCGTAAACTCTAGAAACGACAACAAGGCTAGAACACATTTCATTCGACACAGTTATTTCATTAAATAAAACAAAACCACTTAATTCAACGCAAAAGATACAAAGATAGTGAAATTTGGAGTTTGAGAATAAACCCTGAACCCTAAAATACAACAACGCACTCCAGCTCGAAAAAACTCATATGGTACGATTCAAAAAGAAAACACGAAAACGATAAGATACAGAGTAAGAGAAACAATAAATAGAGAATCACACTTACTCTGAAGCTTCTTGTCCATGTACCTGCCGCGTCCCCAAACAAAAGGCAATATGGATCAATTCGCAGCGAGTGTAGCGAAAATTGAGAAAAAAAAAACGAAAGAAGATAAAGAAAATTGAAGTAGAGAATGAGAGAAACACTTACTTCTTCAAATCCGGTGGTTGCCCTGATCTGCTCATGGTGATGAGATGAGAGATGACAGTAGCAAAGAAAATTTGGTTCACTCCACGAAAGTGCCAAAACCAAAACCTAACTTCGGAGGCAATGTTTCCTCTTCTATGTACTTTTGAAACCGAGCACGAAAAATGACACTTAATTGCTCCAAGGCCCATGGATCTCTCATGGCAGAAATCACGAACCAAAATAAGAGAAGCCCGTTTCAATACTTAAGGCCTGTTTGTTTCAATTTTTTAAGATAATTACTTCCTGCATCCCCTCCCATTTTTGAACCAACACTCCCACAGTTGGGTGAAATGACCAAATTACCCTGTCCGCTACACTATTATTACACCCACCATTTCGCACCCACCGCCATAACTCTTCCCAAAATATTACAAAATATATATATTATACACAGTTTCAAAAATTTCATTTTAGATTTTTTTTTTCTGAATTTATTTCATAAATTTCAAAAAAAAATTGTTCCAACAAATTTTCAAAATAGATAATTTTGAAATCACTTTAAAAAAAATAAAATAGTCTTTTTTATTGTTGTGGGGTTACAAGAAGAAGTTTCCTTTTTTTATGGGAAAAGTAATTTTTAAAGTTAAGTAAAACTAATTCAGAGTTTTGCAAAATATAAAATATTTTCAATCATTTGCTAAAATATATTTTAATTTAGTTCTTTTTTATTTTTTCTTTTAAAATTAATCAAATTTACTTATCAAGATAATTAAAAGCCCTTTTTTCAAATACTGATTTCCATAATACACACACAAAAAATCAAATAACATCATTCTTCATTAACAAGTGGCATGTGTGAGCTGTTGGAAATCTTATAATAACAGAGTTTGACTATTATCTTTAAATAAATACCTAAGCTCAAAATTTGACGCAAAAATGTAATTAATTAAATCAGTTGATAAACTCGTGTTGTGTATGATATTTTAGTTTATAATTTTATTATATGATGGTTTAATTAATACAAATTAAGTATATATTTGAATAATATAATATATTTTATAATCGATATGTAAATTACATCAGTGGAGTAAATAAAAAAATAATAACAATTTAACGTAGGAAAATGTTTATATTATTTGTAATGAAACAAAAAAAAATATACACAACATGACCGAAATAAATTAACATAACCAAAATAAATTAGTAAATACTAGTAGTTGTGAATACTTATTATCACCATCAAATATATTCTTTCACATTAAAAAAAATTGAGAAAATAATTTTTTTTAAAATGATAACAACATTTATTAATGTTTAGTTTATGATTTAAGGTTCAGGTTAGAAATGTCAATATGATAAATTTAAATTGACTTATTTAAATAAAATAACTTAAAATTATATTAATTAAAATTTAATGCGTTTAAATATCCTGAAAGTTTAAAAAAAATCTATCCAAACACAAGGTTTACTATAATGCAAACACACATGGTCACTTCAATGAAGTTGATTCAAAAGACAAAGTTAATGGTCAATTAATATTCAACTTCCTCGTGACTTTTAATTAAAAATTACCTTATATTTAGATGTTTTTATTCAAGAGGAAGAAATATAAAAATTTGTGAATCACATGAAATATAAAAATCTACCGATTAAAAATTAAATGACCTAACAATATAATGGATACTTCTTTTTGTATAAAATTATATATATATATATATATATAATTATATTATTTTTGTTCTTCTAAAATTTAAATATATTTTTTAAAAACATATCTTTAAATTTTAGAATAATTAATATTTAAAAAATTTATTGGGAGGAGAAACATGATATCTCCATTACTTGCATGACCGTCCTCCTCACTTTTTCTCATTAACATCCTAAATTACTTTAAATCTTTAAAAAATACAACATAATATAAAATTAAAGAAGAGGAATATAATAATAAAAAAATAAAGAAGAATAAGATGAGAATTTCACTAACAAATAACAAATCCAATCAGATATTTATTTTCTAATTTTTTTTTGGTTTACATTCATTTTTTTATGTTTTTTTTTTATTTTTGTTTTTTTTTCTCACACTTCTCCCAAAGTTTTCTTTTTATATTGTGCCTTTTGAAATGTTTTAGTAGTTTGAGTACGCATATTAGAAAATTAAAAAAAATTGTAAATTTTTAAAATGAAAAAATACAAATGATATATTTTATACAATTTGATTATTGTTATAATTTAATTAATGAAAAATTTGTTAACAACAATCTTATTTCTTTTGAATAATACGCAAAAAAAAAATATCATTTATACCTATATTTAAAGGAAATTCTCAATTATAACTATTTTTAGTTGTCACAATTTGTTTCTATTCTATTTTTATTAATATTTTATTGTTTTGTTTTGTTTTTAGTTGAACTTTTGAATTGAATGGTGGTTGTTCGGGCAGTTACTTTGACTTTCTGCAACGGACCAAAAAACACACTACAAAAGAAAACTTTTAGAGAAGTGTGAGATAGAAACGAAAAAAAGTTATGGAGAGAAAATGAACATCAAGAAAGGAATGTAAACCACAAAAAACTTAGTTTGATTTTTTATTTTCGCCAATCTAAAGGTATTTCTTATTGAACCAATACTATTATTGTTTATTTTGTTCTAATCAATGGATGCAGGTTGCATAAATTATGATTATTTAATTGTTAATGCTCTCATTTTTATTTCTTTTACTTTGTTTTATTATTTTCGTACAACAAGGGAGGCCGAAGAAGAGGAAAAAGATAGAGAAGCAAAGTGTCTCAAACTCTTACTTGAATAAAAAAAAAACTCCAAAGCATTCATATTTTTGCACAAGTACAAAGTTTTGATACTCTACGATTGTCAAACGCGCTACATGGATGTTCACGACGGAAGGACTTACATGGATGTTCACGACGGAAGGACTTGTGACAAGGAACATTTTGATTAGATCGCCACCATAAGTTTTGTAGACTATCTTGATGTTATTGCTGATGTGGGCGTCGACATGAGAGGATTGATTCGTTGTAGAGAAGAGAAAGAGATTAGAAAATATATATTTTCTTAGGGTTTGTTACATGAGTTTCTCATCTTACTTCTATTCTTCTTTATTTCGTCATTATTATATTCCTTTTGTTTAGTTTTATATTAGTTACAAACTAAGATTAGTGATTTGCAAGTCTTTGTAGCAGGTAGCAGGTAGCAGGTAGCAGGTAGCAGGTAGCAGGTAGCAGGTAGCAGGTAGCAGGTAGCAGGTAGCAGGTAGCAGGTAGCAGGTAGCAGGTAGCAGGTAGCAGGTAGCAGGTAGCAGGTAGCAGGTAGCAGGTAGCAGGTAGCAGGTAGCAGGTAGCAGGTAGCAGGTAGCAGGTAGCAGGTAGCAGGTAGCAGGTAGCAGGTAGCAGGTAGCAGGTAGCAGGTAGCAGGTAGCAGGTAGCAGGTAGCAGGTAGCAGGTAGCAGGTAGCAGGTAGCAGGTAGCAGGTAGCAGGTAGCAGGTAGCAGGTAGCAGGTAGCAGGTAGCAGGTAGCAGGTAGCAGGTAGCAGGTAGCAGGTAGCAGGTAGCAGGTAGCAGGTAGCAGGTAGCAGGTAGCAGGTAGCAGGTAGCAGGTAGCAGGTAGCAGGTAGCAGGTAGCAGGTAGCAGGTAGCAGGTAGCAGGTAGCAGGTAGCAGGTAGCAGGTAGCAGGTAGCAGGTAGCAGGTAGCAGGTAGCAGGTAGCAGGTAGCAGGTAGCAGGTAGCAGGTAGCAGGTAGCAGGTAGCAGGTAGCAGGTAGCAGGTAGCAGGTAGCAGGTAGCAGGTAGCAGGTAGCAGGTAGCAGGTAGCAGGTAGCAGGTAGCAGGTAGCAGGTAGCAGGTAGCAGGTAGCAGGTAGCAGGTAGCAGGTAGCAGGTAGCAGGTAGCAGGTAGCAGGTAGCAGGTAGCAGGTAGCAGGTAGCAGGTAGCAGGTAGCAGGTAGCAGGTAGCAGGTAGCAGGTAGCAGGTAGCAGGTAGCAGGTAGCAGGTAGCAGGTAGCAGGTAGCAGGTAGCAGGTAGCAGGTAGCAGGTAGCAGGTAGCAGGTAGCAGGTAGCAGGTAGCAGGTAGCAGGTAGCAGGTAGCAGGTAGCAGGTAGCAGGTAGCAGGTAGCAGGTAGCAGGTAGCAGGTAGCAGGTAGCAGGTAGCAGGTAGCAGGTAGCAGGTAGCAGGTAGCAGGTAGCAGGTAGCAGGTAGCAGGTAGCAGGTAGCAGGTAGCAGGTAGCAGGTAGCAGGTAGCAGGTAGCAGGTAGCAGGTAGCAGGTAGCAGGTAGCAGGTAGCAGGTAGCAGGTAGCAGGTAGCAGGTAGCAGGTAGCAGGTAGCAGGTAGCAGGTAGCAGGTAGCAGGTAGCAGGTAGCAGGTAGCAGGTAGCAGGTAGCAGGTAGCAGGTAGCAGGTAGCAGGTAGCAGGTAGCAGGTAGCAGGTAGCAGGTAGCAGGTAGCAGGTAGCAGGTAGCAGGTAGCAGGTAGCAGGTAGCAGGTAGCAGGTAGCAGGTAGCAGGTAGCAGGTAGCAGGTAGCAGGTAGCAGGTAGCAGGTAGCAGGTAGCAGGTAGCAGGTAGCAGGTAGCAGGTAGCAGGTAGCAGGTAGCAGGTAGCAGGTAGCAGGTAGCAGGTAGCAGGTAGCAGGTAGCAGGTAGCAGGTAGCAGGTAGCAGGTAGCAGGTAGCAGGTAGCAGGTAGCAGGTAGCAGGTAGCAGGTAGCAGGTAGCAGGTAGCAGGTAGCAGGTAGCAGGTAGCAGGTAGCAGGTAGCAGGTAGCAGGTAGCAGGTAGCAGGTAGCAGGTAGCAGGTAGCAGGTAGCAGGTAGCAGGTAGCAGGTAGCAGGTAGCAGGTAGCAGGTAGCAGGTAGCAGGTAGCAGGTAGCAGGTAGCAGGTAGCAGGTAGCAGGTAGCAGGTAGCAGGTAGCAGGTAGCAGGTAGCAGGTAGCAGGTAGCAGGTAGCAGGTAGCAGGTAGCAGGTAGCCATTCACTTTCGTAATTAACCCATTTTTACATTCACAATTATCATTTTTTTCTCCCTTTGATTTGTCATGAACTATTGTTTTTTCCAAACTTACTTAAAAGTCTTGTGTTTCATGTAAGAGTTTGGTGAGTTCGCAATAGGTATTTTCCTTAACGATAATATACATAGGGTACAAAAAAGAAATATAAATGCGATAATATGGATGATTCTCACTATATTTTCCTTTGTGTTTTTCTTTGTAATGAAAATAGCTTCATATTTTTTTATTTATTTAACCAACATGGAGTTGAATTTTTGAAGTTCAATATTTAAGTTGAATGTTGGATTCATTATTGGAAGATTATAACAAATTAAACTAGTATGTTTCTTTAACGGTCGCTTGTCTTTATTTGAACTGAAATTAAACGTGGAGAACAATTCTAGGTGTAGCATTCACATATAAATAAAATTCAAATTAGAGAAGTGATCATTGATTTAGGCATAAAAATCTAAAAATTAGATCATTATAATTTATAAGTCGTTTGTAACTTTAAACAACAACTATACTATCTGAACTGGTTAATACGCCTACAATATTGTAATAATCTTGCATCTTTTTAAATTTATGAATGTCACATATTTAATTAGATGTCATGAATATCAAATATTTTATAGCCCTAATTAACCAATTGTTGGCACCATTCATTGGTGTCTAGACTTTGGCCAATGGTCAACCAACAAATGTGAATTGAAACCACCCCCAACTATCCCAACTATATTATGCTAATTAATGTGTTTAATGTTAAAGATCTGACCTATAAAATAGTGATTTAGTGAAGTATGTTTTTTATTTTAGGGTTTAGGATATTACCTATTGATCCTGCCTGTTGACCAAAACGTTGGAGCTTGCCTCGTCAAACTTGGATCGACGTGTGCACCGCGTCAACCTCCGTCATTCGCCACGATCCACCTCAAGAACCTGCAAAAGAACAGAGCGGCGCCGCTGCGGCCGATCGCACTCCAACGCCCAAGTCAGTGATTGAACCACCAAATACTAAGAGCAACACTCAAGAACTCTCAAGGAGCCGTGCAATGTTCTCTCTCACAGTATACTCAAGAACTCGCAAGCGTAAAGAAGACAATCTGAACGTGCGTACCTCAGAAGTTCGTTGGGAAACCCTTATATACCTGGCCACTTTCTCTCTCCTGGCAGTTACAGACCTGGACACGTGGCTCGCATCCAGCTGTACACGTGCCATCATCTGGAGCCTCCTTGACTTGGGCGCTGCTTCTGACTCTCATTTGGCTAAGTTACTTATGCATGGTACTACCCAGTGCATAGTTGTCCTGGAGTGCGATCTCTACTGGATTGGCGAGCTAGGGTGCCTTCGTACACACCTCCCCTGTGGTCTCGCCGGCCGCCTTCATCATCTGCACCACCTGTTTCACTATGTATGCTCAAACAAGCTGCCCCCGACCTCATCCTCTGGTCAGCTGGGAAATGTCTATCTGCCTTCATCTCCGGCGATGTCCTTTCTTCGGCGATCTCTGATCACTTGGTCGCCTGGGTTTACATCTGGCGACTTCATCTTCAACTTGGTGACCGTCGGTATTGGTGTGATGGAGATCGGAGCACGCCAACTTAATAACTGGCGACTACACGAGCCCCCCGACCTCCTTCCCTTCTGCCAACCTGGCGTCCCATCGACACGCCTATACAGTAGCTTGATGCCACGTCATCACTTCCGACTACCAGGGCGGTACACCTATATTTAAGTGCGAGAAAAAAAAATTAAACCGTTCCATTTGTGCACTCTGACCTATTAAGAATCCATTTACTTAAATATACTTTTTAATTTAATCCATAATATTTTATAACATTTTCAAATTAGATTTTCAATCATATATAATTTGACTACTAAACAACAACTATCACTCACCGAGACGTTTTTTAAGGACAAAATCGTGACGGAACATCGAACTCCAAAGCGGAAAATACCTTGGATGTAGTGATTAACCCTAGTGATGCTATCTCTCGAACTTGGGGTTAGAACATTGGCCAATATAGTCCCACATAAGGGCAATTTATATACTCCCTCCTCCCTCAATCCGCCGAGACGTCTTTTAAGGACAAAATTGTGATGGAGCACCGACCTCCAAAGCGGACAATAACTCGGATGCGATGATTGACTCTAGTGATGCTATCTCTCGGACTCGAGGTCGGAACATTGGTGTCGTCTGTGGGAACGAAAATGTGTGTCAAGCCATTCAGCTAGGGGGAATCCACTCCCCTTATTCCTCGACTGGGGGGGGGGGGGGGGCTTGTTCTGGTAACGCCAATATAGTCCCACATCGCTCAAGAGTCGAGGGCAATGACGGTTTATATATTCCATCCTCCCTCAACATGCCGAGACACCTTTTAAGGACAAAACTGTGATGGAGCGCCGACCTCCAAAGAGGACAATACCTCAGATTCAGTGATTGACCCTAATGATGTTATCCTTCCTCTAGTCATCTTCCTTTGCTTTCACGTTGGCCATGCACACTAGAGCGGTTGCTTAATCGAGCAAACTCTCGACATCCTTACAAACTAAGCTCAACCTCGAACCCTTTAGTCTCGAGGTATCCTCCTCCAACAAATACCATGCTTTGTTATGATTGGACATGTCGAAACCAACATCCCAAAAGCTGGTTTTGCCCTTGACACAATCGGTAGTGCTCGACTGGCTGACTTCAATTATTTCCACCTCGGGGTCGCGCATGTCGAAAATGGAGTGTTAAGAAGAGGGGATGAAACCTTCAAACCTTTTTCGCTTGAAATTAGCCCCCGACAGAGTGCGCTCGTCCATATCAGATTGGATGCGAACCCCACCAAGTGTGGTCGGACTAGCAACCAATGCAGCTTTCAAAGCTCGCATTCTCTTTACCTGATCAACCAACTCGTTTTTTGTTGAAGGATGACAACATTTTCTCTTCATCAAAAGGGAAAAGAAAGAGTTACATAAAAAACAAACAAGCAAGTCAGGGAGATAAAATTCCATAGGAGTCTAAAGAGGACGATATACCAATACAGGCATTTATCAGTTCAGGCCAGTATGCTCATTTTAGGATGGTAGAATGGTAGAAGTGTTGAAAATGGTTTGTAGATTTTCCAAAAATTCACAAACACCTCGCTCCATAAGGTCAAGTTGGTTAAGGTGGCGCGAGCACTTAGAAGCGGAGTTTTTGAGACTAATACAATGGAAACTCGTATAACAAGTTTGAACTTTTTGGGGTAGGTCAGACTTTAATAAAACGTGATTTGAAATTCTTATATGAAGATTGGAAAAGAGACAATAATCCCCTTCCCCTGTTGAGAGAAGACCAAAGCTATTTGTTAGAGTTCTCAAACTCAAAAAAGTAGAAAAAAAATGTTCTAAGTCGATGATATTCTAAAGTGGGAACAAAGAATGGTGAAAGCGCGCGGATAAAGGCCAGCTATTCGGATGCATGTCATAAACTTCTACACTTTAAATGAAATTTATATATCTAATTAAGCATGTCATGCAAACTCCAATTTCCTAGCGTCTAGCTTTCATTAACATATGGTTTCTATGATTTTCTTTAGTAATTTTTTTTACGAAAATATTGAGAAGAAAAGAGGTACATAAAATAAAAGTATTAAATTTGTGCTTCTTATTAGATAGGAAAAATAGAAAATATTAATTTTAAAATCCTGAAAAGAATAATTTTTTCCTACCGAATTGACATCAAATAAGTGGAAAAATCCCTTTTATACAATTTATTTCAATATTTTAAAATTAAATGATTTTTACAACACCAAATATAAAATAAGAGACTGCTTTATCTTAGTGGAGCATTTTTTATTAAGCATATATTTTTTTTTATCAAAATTAAGATATGCGCGATACAATTTTTTTTTATAAATTAAACGTATTAAAATTATTGAATTTATATTGTATCCGAATAGATATAAAAAAGTGAAATTAGGATAGAAAATCTCTCCTAAAACCAAACTTACTTATTTAAATGTGTATTAAATAAATAATAAATGCATAAACATAAAAATGTTAAAGTACAATAAAATATTGAAATTAATGTATAATTAAAATAACAAGCTTAACATTAAAAAGCTAATAATTAACCTTTATCACAAAAATAAACAGATAAATTTTAAATTACATTATACTAATAAATTTTTAATATTATGTAGATTTATAAATTCTTTTATAAAAACATGGATTTGGATTTGAATTTAATCCAATTAAAAATTTAAATTATTTGTATAAAAAATATGGAATTGAATTTAAAATCTGATCCAATATTTAGATTAAATTTTTAGTGAACACCCTTACCTGTATTAAATTATTTTGTATAATATTAAATAAAAGATTTAAATAAAAATAACACATTATTTTTTAATATATAGCAAAATTATATAAATAGTTCTGGAGTGCCATGTAGCGTTCTCATTACTTTTGTCAACCTTGTAATGTTTTTTTATGAAAAATAAAATTATTATTTTTTGAATACGTTTTAAGTTATTTCAGGAATTTTATTTTGTAATGATAAATTGTATTAAGTGGTATTTTTAAATTATTAATTCAGAATAGTTAAAAATTAATTTGAGATTATGACATTTGGAATGCAATTTTTTAACTCCAGAATCAATACTCTAATTAATGTTTCGAAAAGTGTAATGTGAAAGATAATATTTTTTGACATTATAAAAGTTTTAGAAGACCAATTTCAGTATTTTACTATAGAGAAGTACATAACGAAATTCTGGATGTGTAAAAAGTAAAGAAAAGTTTTGGACTTATTGTTAGGGTAGTCCAATTGAGTCGAATAATCTAATATGCAAACGATAATATGGTAATTAGAAAGAGAGGGGCAAAACAGTAAAACTATGCCAGATGGGAACACCGTTAGATCACGATCCCCCAAAGTCTTAGCCGTAGATATATATGGAAGTGGAAATACGAAGAGCGGATTTCAAAAATTCAAATCTCAGTGCACCCTTCATCCCCGCTCTCACTCCCTTTCACACAAACACAGAGAGAAGAGAAGAAGGAACTTTCAGAAGCGGATCTGCGACCAAGAATGTCTGGGCGCCACGAGAAAGAGAAGGGCGTCAACGTCCAGGTCCTCCTACGTTGCAGGTATCCGTTTCCGTTTCCATTTCCCCGTCGTTATTTCCGCGTTCTGCAACTATAACCTCTCAATTTGATTTCTTGCAGGCCGTTCAGCGACGAAGAGTTACGGAGCAACGCGCCGCAAGTAGTGACTTGCAATGATTACAATCGAGAAGTCGCCGTCTCGCAGAGCATCGCCGGCAAGCACATCGATAGGGTTTTCACCTTCGATAAGGTCCTCCTCACTCTTCTCTGTTATTTAGTAATCTCCCTTTGAGAAGTAAATAGTAAGATGTGAAGTAGGTTTTGGGGGGATTGCAAATCTGAAATATGTTCATTTTGTTTTGTGTAGGTTTTTGGTCCTTCTGCTAGGCAAAAGGATCTTTATGAACAAGCTGTTACTCCGATAGTTAATGAAGTTCTTGAGGGGTTTAATTGTACTATTTTTGCGTATGGTCAAACTGGTACGGGGAAAACCTATACTATGGAAGGGGAATGCAAAAGGGCCAAGGTATGCTCTGATGTTATGAGGTGTCTTGATGTTATGTGCACGCATGTTACTGAGTAATATTAGTGATTTGATTTGATTTTACTATTATACAACAGAGTGGTCCCAATGGAGAGTTGCCTCCGGAAGCTGGAGTCATTCCCAGGTCTGTCAAGCAGATTTTTGACACACTTGAGGGCCAGAATGCCGAATACAGTGTGAAGGTCACTTTTTTGGAACTTTATAATGAGGAGATCACTGATTTGCTTGCCCCGGAGGAGCTTTCTAAGGTTTCTTTGGAGGAGAAGCAGAAAAAACAGCTGCCTCTCATGGAGGATGGTAAAGGTGGAGTTCTTGTAAGGGGATTGGAGGAAGAGATTGTGACAAGTGCCAGTGAGATTTTTACTCTTCTGGAGAGAGGGTCTTCTAAACGACGAACTGCAGAAACCTTGTTGAACAAGCAGTCAAGGTGACCGTTATTTTCTATTTCCTTTATTCACAGTTGGTGGAATCATGTTTCCATATCTCTTACTAATACTTGCTTTGTCTTCAGTCGATCACATTCGTTGTTTTCCATTACAATCCACATCAAAGAATCAACACCGGAAGGAGAAGAACTAATTAAATGTGGTAAACTTAATTTGGTTGATCTAGCTGGGTCAGAAAATATATCTCGTTCTGGTGCCAGGGAGGTAATACATCATGAACATACCCTTTGTTCAGCGTTCTATACGTTCTGGCTTTTTCCTAATACATATTAATTTTGAATTATTAAGTTTATATTTATTTATGATAATTGTTAGGGCCGTGCAAGGGAAGCTGGGGAAATTAATAAAAGTTTGCTTACTTTAGGACGAGTAATCAATGCATTGGTGGAACACCTTGGTCACATCCCTTACAGGTTTTTTTTATTTTTGAGCCTTTGGCTTTGGCACTGCTTCATTTTATTGAGCCTCTGGCATTATTCCTTTCGCTGTGTGCTCACATGGGTACGTTCGCATATAGGGATAGTAAGTTAACACGCTTACTGCGCGATTCACTTGGGGGAAGAACCAAGACATGCATCATAGCAACAGTGTCTCCTGCAGTTCATTGCTTAGAGGAAACATTGAGCACGCTGGATTATGCTCATAGGGCAAAGCACATAAAAAATAAGCCTGAGGTTTGTTTATGATTGGCATGGTGTTTGGAAATGTCTATGATACTGTGTATCTTTAGTAGTGATAATGTCTTTGAAACATTTCATGTCAACATGTTACAGGTATATTACTTATGCAAAGATTTTTGAAGTATTTGACTGCATTTATGTTTTACAATTATTGACTTTATAAAATTGTCTTCTTAAACAGAGTGTCTAATTTGAATGTTCTTTTTTATCCATATTATGATGTAACACAATTACTAGTTACAATTATATTACTTCTACAAAGATTTTTGAAGTATTTGACTGCATTTATGTTTTACAAATATTGACTTGATAGAATTGTCTTCTTAAACAGTGACTAATTTGAATGTTCTTTTTTATCCATATTATGATGTAACACAATTACTAGGTACTTATCAAAATTATGAGCATGAGTTGTTTGAATTCATTTTGTTTAAGCACTAATTCAGTGCTTTTAGGGACATTTTCATTTTAAGAATAAACCTGTTTTGATTTATTTAGCACTAGTTTAGCTGTTTTTATTTCGATAAGATATGCAGGATATGAGATGTTTTTCGTTTTGCTTTGATATAACAAATTGCTATGTATTAAACATTGATTTTTTAACCTAGTTTTTCTTTTCTGATATTTTTAGATTAACCAAAAAATGATGAAATCAACACTTATCAAAGATCTTTATGGTGAAATTGAACGTCTTAAAGCAGGTGAATTGTGTTTTTCATTAGTCGTTGCTGATGTATGCCTTGGGATCTTCAGGTTTCTTGGTATATTGTCTTATTGGTAATATTAATTATTTAATTCGTGACTTTCATCAGAGGTTTATGCTACACGTGAGAAAAATGGTGTCTATATTCCAAAGGAAAGATACTATCAGGAGGAGAGTGAAAAGAAGGTTATTTTCCTTTCTCTTTCTGTTACTATGTTATCTTCTATTAATACGAATAATTCATTAAGAGCAGTACTATGGTTCCATGTGTAACTTTCAGCAGCTCAGATCGTGAAGATAATTTTTTTAGTTCCTTGGACGTGTTTTCTAGTATGAATTTTAATATTGGTCATGGGTAGATATAAATTGGTTTGATTTTGTTTTCATGATACAGTTGTTAAAATCACTTCTGAGGCCTTTCATTGGTGCCATTTTTTTTTTCTGTTTAGGCTATGTCAGATCAAATTGAGCAGATGGGGGTCACAATCGAAACGCAACAAAAGGTTTGTTTTGTTAAATAAACTATGTATAGAAGATAGAGCGTGCCTGCTTCTTCCTTCCTGTTATGCCTGACTGGTTTTATATGTTTCAACCAGCAACTTGAGGATTTGCAAAACAAATACGTTGACCAAATTCAACAGTGTTCCAATTTGGGCAACAAACTCGATAGTACTGAGGTAAGTTAACAATTTTCTTTCACTCTTGTTATGAAATTATGTATCCTTGCTGATAAGGAAATTGTGATAAACCACTCAGAAAAACTTGAACAAGACTAGCAAGTTGCTTGCCAACACAGAGGAAGAATTAAAGAAATGTCAGTATACCTTGAAAGAAAAAGACTTCGTCATTTCTGAGCAGAGAAAAGCTGGTATGCCAAACACATTATCGTGTTCTATCACCGTTTCTGGTTTAATATTCCTTTGAGATAATCTTAATTATGTGCGACAGAAAATGCTCTGGCTCATCAAGCATGTGTTTTACGAGCTGATTTGGAGAAATCTCTTCAGGATAATGCTTCATTATTTTTGAAAATTGGTATGTTCTTATTCTTTGTCCTGCTTTTATTAAAAAAGAATTGAAGTTGTATTGTATCTAATAACACGTTTATCTTTCTGTTAATTTATAGGCAGAGAAGATAGGTTGAACTCGGATAACAGAGCTGTAGTAAACAATTACCAGGTGGAGCTCGCTCAGCAGGTTGGTTCTCTTTGCAACACGGTTGCAACATCATTGTCTGAACAGAATGAACATCTGGAAGGTGTGAAGAAGTTCTGTCATTCTTTTTTGGACGTTCATGATAAGGTGTGTATATAAAGAATCCAATACTGTTGTTCTTGTATGTTTTCTTTCCTTGTCTCGTTCAATTGTGAACATTTGGAAGGTGTGTATGTTTCCATGTTTTCCCCATATTTGTGCGTGTCTTATATTTTATTTCTAAATCCTCCCATTCCTCTTTGTTTACTGTAGGCCGTTGTTGATTTTAAAAAGAAAGTGACATCTCTGAGGGCCTTGTATATATCTCATGTCGAGGCAGTGCAAAATGTTGTGCGCTTGCATAAAGCGAGCTCTGATGCTGCCTTTGAGGAGCTTACTTCTGTTATATCCTCCAATGGTGATTCAATTGAAAAAGTGTGTTTTACTTGTTTCTACTTTTATCTAGTGTCATGCGCATCTTTTATGCTTTTCAATACTAATATAGGACTGTAATTCATGGTGAATCAGTTTCTTGTATCTGAGGCTACCGAAGCTGGTTCAATATTTGATGATCTTCAGGGTTCCCTTTCAACTCAGCAGGGTGAATTGGCATTTTTTGCGAGCGAGTTACGGAATGTATGTACTGCAAGTTATGCTTTTCTGTTCTGTACAGAACCATTGTTACTTCATTTTTCTGTGTTCAGACTGATTTTTTTTAATCTTCTTCTAACTGTTATATTATTGGGTATTGTAAATCAAAGAAATTCAATCTCAGCCTTGAACAAATAAAGGATATCTCTGAGCGCTCTCAAGAATTTGTGGATAAGCTTTTTGAAGAATCAAAAAAGCTTGAAGATTACGCATCCCAGGCAGACCAAGTGCAAATGAAGAGTATTGACGAGTTTAAAAAGGCTTACGAGGTTGTAACTTAACATCAACTATCATTTTTTGAAAGATGGTTATGGCTGTTGACATCTGATGTGGACATCTTGTTCTATTCTGTTCAGGAGCAATCAATATCGGATACAGAGAAACTTATTGCTAATATGACTAGTTTAGTTTCTGATCACATTCGGCGACAAATGGATCTGGTCAGTTTTGGGTGTTCCTTTTTTGTGGGTGGTGGTTGAGGGGCAAGGCCTGCCAATTTAGTTTGTCGTTTATATAGATATGAAATGATGTTCGGCTTGCAGGTAGACTCAAAGCTTGTTGATCTTAGGGAAAACGGAATGAAGAACAAGTCCTTCTTGGATGGGCATTTGTCATCAATGGGAGATATTGTTACCAATGCAAAAAGGAAATGGCAGGCCTTTTGCGTGCAAGCAGAAAAAGATGCTAAAGACACCTCGGATTTTTCTGCTGCTAGGCATTGTCGTATGGAGTTACTCATGCAGCAGAGGTAAATGTTCTTTCTCTAAATTTTATATATCCAGATGCACTCACAATCTAACATTCTTTTAAATCCCTAGTTTTAAGACTGCTAAGTCGGCTTTTGAACATACAAAGAAGACACATGAGGCTCTGAATGAGATGGGGACCAAACATATTTCTGCAACAGAATCAATTGTCAGGTGCGTGGCAAACTGATTGTACCTTTGTAGAATAACGTGTCACTATGTATTATACGGCTTCGTGTCCCACAATTCTTAATCGTATTACATTTAAAAAACATTTTTTCCAACTGAGATACCACTTTAACATATTTTGGACATCTCTTCCCCACAATTTGAACATAAGTAAATATTGAACCGACACCACTGAGCACTTTCTAAAAACGTAAGAATAAATTAAAAGAAAACATGTAAACTTTGCGAGACTCATTATATTTTTGTGTGATGCTTGTTTCACTAGACTTATCTAGTTATTTTAACTATTAAGAGATATGTTTCTTACTTTTTTTTTTATGAGAACCATTATTTTAGAAAAACAGCAAAACTTTGTAAATTTGTTTCTACAGTGACTTTATATGAATTTTAATTGTGTTGAGATTTTTTTTCATGCAAATCATACACAGTCACCATATTTTATAATTTGGACATTAACCGTGTGTCGTGTCGGAGTCAATGCTTCGTATAATGAGTTTGTCTGTGCAGCCGATCTTTAAATGAGAGGCGGGAGGAGGGAGTGTTGCACTAATGTCGTTATTGTCTCTGTTTTTATTGACCCATTTTACCGATTACTTTGGTTCAGGAATGCTACTGATAGCAATGTGCAACATGTCGTTGAGGTCAATTCTGCACGAGTTGCAGCCGAAGAAGATGTGGCAAAGAATAGTGAGGATCTTATTGAGCGGTTTGATGGTGAGTTATGAGTTGGATCATGGTCCTTAGATTAACAACATCCAGCAAATTTACGTCTAGAGCTTGGGTTGTTTGATCATGATTTTTTCTTTAAGTGAATGCAAATACCGAAGCTAAAACAGGGCATGCACCACCAATATCTCTCACCCTTTTCTGTCAAAATGTGTTTGCATATGCATTTATCTTTTTTTTTCTTGGGTTACGTTTTTTGCAGTCACTTCAGCACAAGAGCGGGAGTGCATATCTGGCGTATTAAATGTGGTGAGAACTCATGAAAATACACTTGAGACGCTACGAGAGGATCACGGTGGCCAAGCTGCTTCGATTGAACACAGAGCAAGTGACGCTTTTCAACAGCAATTCAGGGTATGTCGACTCGGTTTGTACTTTGTTTTTAAGTTCAAATATAATCATTGTATAACATCATTACTTCTTCTGATGTCTTGCAGGACTATGAACCTACCGGTACAACACCAATAAGATGTGAACCTGATGTTCCGACAAAGGTGACAATAGAGTCTCTTCGATCCTTGCCAATGGAATCCTTACTCGAGGAATTCCGGGAAAACAATCCATATGAATCTTCTGATGTAAAAGAGTTGAAACCATCTCTTATTCCACGTTCGCCTCTTAGTCAGCTGAACTAATGGTGTTATAAAGTTACTCGGTTGGGTCCTTTATTGTGACAAATTTGTATTTCTATTGTAACATCACATTGCTTTTGTTACCCATATTGTTCGAAGAATGCATCCTTGGCATATAGGATTGTAATGTGATATTTAGAGCAATGTACTCTGTAAATCCCATCTTGGGATGAAGTATAGGTCAAAATAATGTTTAATTTTAATTAAGGCTCTCGCTTGTGGTTTAAGTTTTTTATTCTTGTCATATTTAGAGCATACTTGTATTGTTTGTGTGCAATCTGTGGATCTTCAAAAACATTTCCTTGCTGTCTAAAATTTGAAATATTTATTTTTGTTATTGTAATCAAACTGTTTAATTATTTATTAGTTCTATTATGGGGCCAAGAATATAAGTGATTGATGCGACGTGATTCGTCAGGTTTGCAAAATGTGATACCATTTTGCTGATGGTGAAGAAATGTTGATAATAAGAGTACAAGTTCAAGAAGACTTCATAATTATGCCAGAAAGAACAGTAGTTAAACATTTATCATTTGTTACTAATGTCTAATTCCAGTAAAGTGCATTGGATCAACTTGTTGTAGCAGCAGTAAGCCTGTACCGTAAGAAAATGGTGCTTATCTTCGTATAAATTCGCTTTTGAAAAAGATAAAGATAATATATATTTTCACTTTATAAACACAGCCATTAGGATGTTAAAAAATAATCTACGTTTATGGATTTTCGCAAGTAAATCTCCAATACATAGATTTATCCATAATATTCAGTGTGTGGATATTCGTTTGCTTATTTGAAAATTTCTAAAAAAGTCATATGATCAAAATAAAATTACTAATAAAAAATATTAAGAATTAAAGAAATTTAAAATTTAATTTTATATATTGATGTTTTTTAATTAAATTTACGAAATTAAATATTTTTTTAAAGAGATAAATTTTATTTAAATTTATTCTTTTCATTAAATTTGATTTTTTCAAAGATTAAATTTATTTATATTAATATTTTATTGTATAACTTTCTTTAGATTATATTTTAAGATTAACGTTTTGATTGATTTTCTATTTTAAAAAAATATTTTAAACTAATCTTACTTAAAATTAAAAATAATAAAGTATGTATATTTATCTATGGATGTTTGCAAATATAAAAAAAAATTCTTAATATGTTTCATGTGAGTATAATGAATCATTATGTTTTAGATGAAACAGAGATATTATTCACGTTGGCTCCGAGCTGTTTCATCTATAATGAAGATTATGATATATAGTTTCTTATCTAATAAACCATCTATTGTTTTTTTCGTTTATATATATCATTAAATCCAAATGTTAAGCGAAAAATAAAAGCTTAAATTAAATAGAAAGAGCCAATCTCATTTCGGTTTCTCGTATTTGAGGTCTCTTAATTTTTTTTTCTCAAAAAAGTTAATTTTCTTTTGGTCCATAATTTGTAAACAAAATTTAACTATATTTAGCAACTTTTTTTTCATGTTTACACGAACTTTAAATTGTAATTAAATATAGTAAACTAGGCTTATTTTAAACCTATTTATTTTTTATAATTAATTTATAAATTTTGTTTATAAATTTGAACTGAAAAGTTTAGAATAAATTTAACACAAAATTTAAAAGACATAAGCTGAGAATTTTGAAAAGATTGAATGAAATATGCGAAAGAACTTTAATACTGTATATAAATGTATTAAATATTAAATTCAAGAATTTGTATCTAACCTATTTTTTATGTTTTAAAAATAACTAATTTATTTTAATATTTTATATCTAATTTAAAGTGTTACTGGCCTTTTCATTGTTTATTATTTGTTTTTTAAATAAAAAAATTTATGTTAGGTATTACTATACAACTTCACATCTCAGCTATGTGACACCTCAAGTAACAACAATCGTTTATCATCAAATGAAAAAAGAAAAAGTATTATTAAAAAAGAAAAAAAAAAGAACGAAAATATAAAAAATATGAAATTAGACCAAAACCTATAACTAGAGTATATCTATTCATAAAGAATTCTAAGAACAGACTATTATACCAATGAAAAAATTCTCTACGAAAAAAAATCTTAAATTAGCCAACTTATCAGTACACGCATTATCTCCACGAAAAATAAAATATTAGTAACCCTAAACCTGATTTTCCCACAGTAATTGAGACAAGTATTTCATCGATTACGAAGCATCTAAGGAATATTGTTATGAGAATAAACGCAGCACAAACCAAAGAAGAATCACATTGCAGCCAGATATTAGTAAGTCTCATCTTTTGAGCTTCCTTCATAGTATATATAACCCCATAAAACTCAGGAACCAAAACAGTCCGAACTTTAATAAACATAGAGAAAACTCCAATAAATTTTTTCATACACTTCCACGTAAAATACCTCCACAAGTAGCAAGACTAGGATATCTCCTAGCAGCCTCAATATCAGTGTTAATTTTAGCTAATTTTTATTTAAAACATCTCTTTTATTAATTCAAATTATAATTTAGAGAAAAATTATAAAATTAGAATGAATATGCAAATCACAATAAATACTTCTAATTCTATTAATTTAGTGGGCACAGATAATAATTTGTTCAAAAAAAGTTACAAGTCATTAATGTATCCAAAAGTAGTCTTTATGAGCTGTTGACTTCGAACACAACTTTTATACATTTCATATATTACACGAGTTGCACACAACCATCGTTTAAGTTATTCTACATAATATATTTTTATTTATTTACAAGTACACATATAAAAAAAATATTTGAAAGTATATAATACTTTTTATCGTTCTATTTCTTTTTTATCATAGTTACATAGCTCAATTTTAAAAAATAAAAAATAAAAAGTCATGCCGCATAATATATTTTCAAGTACACATGTTAAAAAATATATTTAAAATTGTAAAATATAAATTTTGATTGAAGAGATGAACATATCAGTATAGAACAAAGAAATCTAGTTTTTGCGAACATTGAAAAAAATCATTTGCTTTTATGTCATAAAGAAAATAGTAGGTACAAGAATCTTCGGAATATACTTATTTTAAACTATCTTTATATATGTAGAAATTGATTTTTGTTTGTTTGTGGTAAAAAGGTATTTTTTTTTAATTAAAAGTGAGAACAATGAAAATTAGAAGAAAATTTTATACGAGGAAGAGACATAGAATAAAATGAGACCAAGTATAATAACATTATTAGATCCTACAAAATTTGAAGGATAACTTGTTAAACAAAATTGCACATCTCAATGCTTTTTTAATTCTATCTTTTCTTTTCACACTTTTTTTTTTGTCAGAAACAACTCTAAATTGTTTTTTAAAAAACATAAAACCCACTTTTTTCCTGTTCCTCTTTTTTAATAAATTTAACCAAAGTGACATGTTAAGAATAATAACGAGTAATTACTTTATTAGAATATCTTTTAAACTAATTTTTTTCCTGGTCTACTAATCATTTTTCACGTCTATATTGGAAATACTGAAAAGATTTTATGATACAATACGTTTCTAGTTTTTACAGAACACTTTTTTTTTTGTTTTTTAAATCTTTATAAATTTTTCTTTGCTTTCATTTCCGTTTAATTTGTTTTTTAATTTCTATAAAATAAATGAACTTTGTTTTCTGAGTCTGTAAAGTATTTCTACGGATTTTCATTTATTTTGAGTCGGAAATCACAAGTCGACACATACACGGACAGATGTTATTAAAGATAATTATTTAATTATTTTATTAAATTTATAAACAAAATATCATATAATAAAAAATTATAAATATATTTTAACTTTTCTACCAATGAAAAGTTATTGGGTCGGGAAGGACACCAACTTTAATTGTATGTTAATTTCTTTTTTTTTTGCAGTCTTTCTGTAATTAGTATTCCCTTTTTAATTATTGAATATAATAAATATTAATAAATTTGTATTTTGGGATGATTTTTGTTAACTTATTTATAGAAATGAAATGCGTTAGATTCTTATATTTTATAGATTTTTATTAATACGATTTTTATGATTTATTTTTTATATTATGTATGATTTTAGAATGAGATTTAGTAATATAGTTATTTGTGGTCGAGAGAGTCTTCACAGTGAGTGATACAATTTATTGTGAGTGATAAATTTATAAAAAGAAAAAAACTAAAATTAAAATCTTCTAAACTATATAGAAATGACAAATATTTTTAAATCTTACTCTTTTTAAATTAATCATCAATAAATGGAATTCTTAATTGTCTACTTTACAATACTGGACCACGTGGATAAAAAAAAAAGTTATCATTAAACTTAGAAAATGAAAATGGTAAATGTGTCTAGTTTTCAACGGAAACAAGGTACAAGGTGGGTGTTCTTTATTTTCTAAACTAAATATACAAAAAAAAAAAAAAACAAAACTATGACAACATTTTGGCTATGATTTTGTGGAAAGAGCACACTATAGTAAGTGGGTGCAGTGTCATATACCATTTTCACTTTAATCCTATGTGTTTTGAACTTGCCATGTGTTCAAACTTTTTATGAATGCCAATTTCAAATGTGAGTTATGCTGTTGTTAAATCTTTTTTATTATTATCATTATGTACCATTCAACATATATATCTTAAGTGCTCACGTATAATAATTTAATCATACTTTATGCCTTTTCTTTATATCCTTTCCATTTTTTTTCTCACATTCAAGTGAGATGATATTGTATAATAACATAACAACTTAAGTTCCTTTCACCTTTTCTTTAACTCAAAATATAACTTATAAAAACGTTTGTGTTGCAATGTCATCCAAATTTGCAAGCATTGTGTTGAGAATTTAAGCTAATTTAAAACCCTAATGATTAAGACATATATAATATTTAAGTAAAATAGATGTTGAAAATTTTGATAGTATTTTAAAATATAAATTTTTTTGGTCGTTATTGATTATATATAAATTTTAAAACTATTTTATAAATTTTTATTAATAAAAGAAATATATTTTTAATATTAATAATTTTTAATTTAATCAAATAATAAGTAATTATTTTAATTTCTAATTTTTTTTTATTTAATAATTTTTTAATTAATTTTTATTTTTTATTGTATATGATCGACATTATATTATGGATTTAATATATATATATATATATATATATATAATTTGTAAATACTGACAAATTAATAATAATTTTTAAATTATTTATTAATGTTTTGAGTTAGAGAATACATTATTCAAAACATAACTAATTAGATTATAAATTTAGTAACCAAAATTTTAATAGCTAATTATATATAAAAAATATTTATTAATAATAAAATTTAATTTAAATATTTTTTTAAATTTTATTTAATGGGTTTTTAGTGACAAGATTAAAAAATATAATATTCTATAATTATGTCGAGAAATAATATTATTTATTTATTTATTTATAGCAATGTTTTTATCAATCACTTAATTTATAATCGTCATAAATAAAGTCTCCGTGTTTTTTGTAATTGTCGGTAACATAAAATTTGACAAGCCAAACTGTTGACTTAATATTTTAATTGAATAAATCAAGTTTACGAGTTTTAATGTCGATAAAAATCTATTTAATAAACTCAAATTAACATATACTATTTTTCCCCAAAATAATAGTAGTTATTGATTACAAAATTATATAATTATAGATATATAAATTGGTTTGCTTAATCGTTGTGATTCTATCAAAATATTTATGGATCAGAAATGAAGTTAATAAGCAAAATAGTTTGCAAACTAAAAATATTGGGATTGAATTGATTTTCGAAACTAAACATCGAAACTCAGTTCATATCCAATTGATTGAGTCACATCAATTTGCCTTAATTACACTCTTAAGGTCAAAACAATTTGTGGTGTCTTGCAAATATGTTGTTTTCATAGACTTGATAGTTAAGTATACTTTTGCATATTGTAATAAATACAATTTTTATTTTATTTTACATGCAAATTATTAAAATAGATAAAATTTTAAAAAATTATTAAAGTAAATTAT
Organism: Phaseolus vulgaris; assembly: GCF_051622355.1. NCBI lineage: Eukaryota > Viridiplantae > Streptophyta > Magnoliopsida > Fabales > Fabaceae > Phaseolus > Phaseolus vulgaris. The sequence goes on from NC_143498.1 coordinate 48,831,471, forward strand.
TAACATGATATGATTTCAGTTAATATTTGATTATAATTAAAATTGTCTCATCTTAACTTGATTTTAGTTCAAGTATGTTGACATGATTTCTATATTTTAATATTTTTTTAAATTTTCATATACTTTGATAATTAATGTGTAGAATTATACCTAAAGTGAAAGATAAATAATATGATTAATAACTTTTAATGAAATAGTTTTGAGGTTTTAAGTCAATTACCTTAATAAAAAATTATGTTAGAGTAGTATTGAACCTTTTCAATAATAGAACCTTTATCATTTCATTTCAATAGTATTATTTGTACACTACTAACAATTTTTTATATTTAGTGAAGCTTTTCAGATAAATGTTTTGTTGGAGTTTACAAAATTTACAGAAATTTATTTTTTGTACGAATTTTAAATTTTTTCACAAAATATAAAAATGTTATAGTAATGATATTGTATTTTAAAGTTTAGGATTTTTTTTACACGAATTATTTGAATGTTAGTTTTCATGTAAAGTCTATCTTAATAGGATTGTTCAACAATAAATATAATTTTTAATGTCATTTTACATGAAATGAATTAAAATACTGATATATTTTAAGTAAGCACTACTCTAATTAAGAAATCGCACCAATAGAGCAAGTGCTCATGATATAAACAAATTTAATTATATTAATGAAATTAATTAAAATATGTAACAACTCACTTGATCTTATGTACATAGAACATTTTTTTTTTTAAATTAAAATTTTAAAAATATAATCATCTTAATATTCTTAAATTTGTCTTAACCTAATATATATCTTGATGTCCGTAATTAAAAACTTAATCATGTATGGTATGTGAATTAAAGATATATATTTACAAAAATCTTTCTCGACATGTTATAATATATATATATATATATATATATATATGTGTGTCCTCTAATATTATTATATTTTGAGGCCTGTAATAAGTCCATAATTACTAATAATCTGTTTTATATATTTTTATGATTTTGGGACTGGAAAAGAATTTTTGTAACCTTATTTTTTTTTTAATTTGTGTAATATTATTATTATTTATGTAATTGTTGTAATTATTAATTCATGATACCATTATTACAGCGTATAACAACTTGAATTTATTGTTTTAATCATTAATCAAAGAAAATAATAAATGTAGTTGTCAGAAAACATTTACCTAAGTTACGTAATGACATAATTATCTTTTCCATTAACATATATGCATAGATAGATTTGCATATTTATTCTTCTTAACTACCTATTTTTTTAATTTAAAAAGAGTCATATCTTATAAATTTTAATCATAATATAATTTATACATAAAGTTTAAAATATATATAAATTTAGTTTTGTTACATGAATTAAAATAAGTATTTGGTCTCTATTTGTAGAGAGAGAGAATATGCGAAAATAATGAATATAGAAAAACAAGTGGAATTTTGTTTTAGCATATATTTTTGTTCCTATTTTTTATCTGAGTCAGCCACCTTATTCCATTGGAATCTCAATCTATAAATAATGGAATTCACCTTACCTCTCTTCACTCTTCTGTTTCCATATTTTTGTTTTCTGTTTTATTTCTCATGGTTTCCCCCAACTCTAGCACCATTTTTCTCTTCCTTTTATCCCTTCTGTTACTCATTAACAATGGCGTTCAAGCTTTTCATAAAGTATATCCCCATCTTCAATCTGTTTCAGTACTTTCCATTGGTGCACAGCACAGAACTGGATACCATTTTCAACCTCCTAAAAACTGGATCAATGGTACGTACCTTTAAAACTACTTTTTCCCTTCATATTGAGTGCAATTTTCCTTTTTTCTGTAATTATTTAATGTGATTTTGTCTTAGGTTTTTATGGCTGTTTTGACTTAAACATAATTAACAAGCACTTAATACTGGACAATCAATGCACTGCTTTCATAATATGAAAAAAAAATGATTTAAAAGTATCTTTACACCACTAGTATGATACCATATTATAAAGTGAACTTTAAGTCTAATTCAAACCCATAAAACCGGCTCATGAGATTGAGGTTTGCACCAACTTATATACCATGTCGATGTGAGATTTCTAACCGCATGGCTTGACGTGAAATAATAAGCATGGAAGGAACTCTTTTCTAAATAGAATTCAATATTTCTGCATTGAAGATGTCTTAGTTTAACCAAAATTATGGTAACAGTTTCTATTATATATCATCTCTATTTTTATATATCATAGTTAGGTATGATTGAGTAAAACCTAACAACGTGTTTATTTGCTTTTGATATCTCCATACTTTTATCATCGCCATAGGGTATTTAAACCAAAATTTTGATGCGAAAAAAAATCTGTTATAAATTATAATCTTTGGGTGTCTTTGTTGTAAATGATTTTGGAACATCCCTTTGAAGCTTTAATAATCATTTCTCATGCATTAAGTGGTTGTTGATACAGTTAGGTTTAAAGGTATTTGCTTCGTGACGTAGAATCATTGAAATGTACATATGCATGCGTGTGCCTCTTTGCATGGTTTTCTAATGGTTAAAAATGATGCATGCCAAACTATTCTATTAGACATCAAGGAAGGCATATAAAGCTATTTGGGAAAAGTTTGAACGATCTGATCTGACTTATTGAAAAAAGAAAGAAAAAAGTTAAATAAATATTTTTATAAATATTTGTGATATCTCATTATCACAATCTTATTGAACCAACCATAATAATATAAGTCACTACAAAATTCATAGTTTTATATGAGATTGAACCAGTTCTTAATAAAAGTTAAATCCCATACGATCTCTAGTTTGGAGAATATCAGTTTTTGTCCCAACACATCCATGTCGATCATATTCTATCATTCATCCAGTACAACTTCTTAATCATTCTATGGATATCATAATCAGATTACCTGGGAGTAAATACAAACTCATGGTATAAGTAGGTGATACCCCATTTCTACTATAAAAAAATTCTCATGATATATTTATTAGATGGCAAACAGTAGTTTGAAATAATGAGTATTTCTGCATACTCGAATTCCATGCAAACTCTCTGATATGCCTTTCTACAAATTCGCATAAAATTATCCATCAAAGCTGAGAATCCCTTTCTGATATGATTTAAAGCTTAGTAGTTTTTTAATTCGCATCGAATTTAGCAGAATAATGCATAATTGCAACCATTTATACAGTACAATAAAGGGAATGCATGATAGATGTTTGTTTAAAGATCTGATTACATTAACGTGCAATCATAAACATGTTGTACAAAATCTTGCTTAAAAAGCGCTAACTTACTTTGTTTTCATGATTCCTCAATCGCCGGGACGAACGCAACTATGGCAAATAGATCCAAATGGTAAGGCAAAACAAAATCTGATTTTTATTTTATGATTTTTGAGCAACAGCATGTTAAATTTGCAATTTTGCGAACAACACAGGACCCATGTACTACAATGGAATCTACCATTTTTTCTATCAGTACAATCCAAAGGGTTCGGTGTGGGGTAACATAGTGTGGGCCCACTCAGTATCAAAGGATCTGATAAACTGGGAAGCTGTAGAACACGCGATTTATCCATCGAAGCCCTTCGACAAATACGGGTGTTGGTCGGGCTCAGCGACAGTAGTCCCAGGTAAGGGACCCATAATTCTCTACACTGGAGTCAAGGACGAGGCACAAAATCAAGTCCAATGTTACGCTGTACCCGAAGACCCCAAGGACCCGTACCTCCGAAAATGGGTAAAACCCGACAATTTGAACCCGATTTTGGTCCCCGACAAAGAAGTAAACGGCAGTGCGTTTAGGGATCCGACAACGGCTTGGTGGAGCAAAGATGGGCACTGGAGAATATTGGTGGGTAGTAGAAGGAAGGAAAGAGGAGTGGCTTATTTGTACAGAAGCAAAGACTTTAAGACATGGGTTCGGGCCAAACACCCGCTCCATTCCAAGGGCGACACGGGTATGTGGGAGTGCCCCGATTTTTACCCTGTTCCGCTAAAAAACAATTTGGGGTTGGACAGTGTGGTGGACGGAAAACAAGTGAAATTCGTGTTGAAAAATAGTCTTGATTTGACTAGGTATGACTACTACACTATAGGAAGCTATGACAAGGATAAGTATGTTCCTGACAACACTTCCGAAGATGGTTGGGGTGGATTAAGGTATGATTATGGCAATTTTTATGCTTCCAAGTCCTTTTTTGATCCGAGCAAGAAAAGAAGAGTGATATGGGGTTGGGCAAACGAGTCTGATACCACAGATGACGATGTTCTTAAAGGATGGGCAGGGATTCAGGTACTCAATTTAATTGCCTTTCTACTGATTTATTCTTTAAGAACTTAAGATCCTATTGATTTGATGTGGAAATAGTTTATACACCATGTAATTTCAGTGTTTTTGTGTGTTAAACTAATCAGGCGATTCCGCGAACAGTGTGGCTGGATCCAAATGGGAGGCAATTGTTACAATGGCCAGTTGAAGAATTAGATAGTCTTAGAGGGAAAGAAGTTAACATGAAGAGTCAGAAGCTTGAGAAGGGAGTTAATGTTGAAGTAAAAGGAATCACTGCTGCACAGGTCAGATTATGTGTGTTTTTTCAATTGTTTATGAACAAAAGGATATAAAACTATATTATGTAACATTGCAGGCAGATGTGGAAGTTAAATTTTCATTCTCGAGTTTGGACAAGGCAGAGCCATATGATCCTAAGTGGGTTCATGCACAGGATGCTTGTGACCATAAAGGTTCAAAAGAACAAGGTGGTGTTGGACCATTTGGGCTTTTGACTTTAGCTACTGAAAAACTAGAGGAGTTTACTCCTGTGTTTTTCAGAATTTTCAAAGATCAAAATAAGCATGTGATTCTCATGTGCTCTGATGCAAGAAGGTTGGTCTAATTCAATTTTGGGATAAGGACTAATTTTGTATCCATTTTCACTCTTTCATTTAAAAGCTAATTGGTTATTTTGGTGCAGTTCCTCTTTGAAGAGTAAATTGTACAAGCCTGCATTTGCAGGTTTTGTAGACTTGGATTTGACAACTAACAAGAAAATTTCTCTTAGGAGTTTGGTATGTGCAAATGTAACCATTGCTGAATTTGGTCTTTGCGTATGACATTTGTTAGCACCAAGACACTAATAATCGATTAATGTTTTTCATTCTGTTAACTAAATGACAGATTGATCACTCAGTAGTGGAAAGTTTTGGAGAAGGAGGAAAGACAAACATATTGTCTCGAGTTTATCCACAGCTTGCAGTGGCAAGTCAAGCTCATCTTTTTGTGTTCAACAATGGCACTGAACCAATCACCGTGGAAAATCTAAAAGCATGGAACATGAAATCTGCTAATATAAAATGATAAAGTATAAATTAATTAGTTTGCAGGAAATAATATACTTTACCACAAAGTTTGTAAATAATTAAAAAAAAGTAAAAACAGTATCATTGTCACATCTTTTTATCACGCAGTGAATTCGCATTCATCCTATCTTAATAAGTATGAATGGGATCATGATAAAAGAAATTGTGATTAGAAGATACTGTGTTAGGTTTTTTATTTTATTCTACTTTGGTAGATTATTAGTTCCAAATTGTACTACCACTCTAGATGGGTATTAAATGACATTAAAGTTTGATTATCTGAATATAAAATAGTTGATATTAAAAACTCGGATCCTACAAATTTAAAAAGAATTACTTTTTCCCTAGCTCAAAAAAGACATAGATTGGACTTAAGTTATTATAAATATTCATAACTATCTTTTACATGTATTCAATAACTAAGAATAAAAACATCTGATCAATTATAACCTAAAATTGTATTAAAATAATTACAAAAATTTAAGAGAAGAGAGTGTGTAATAATATCATTGATCTAAAATATAGTTGTATAATTTTTGTGGGTATAAATTTTTTTTTCCTTGAAACATCTATCATTTGTTTTTAATCTCTATCAAATATTGTTTTAAACTAATTTAAAATTTACAAAATAATATAGAACTACTTTCATTTTATTTTCGAAAGTACAGTGTGTTTGTTTCCATCAATTTGAGTTAATTTATGGATGTGAAAAGGGCAGAGTATTTGTAAAATGATTTCCATCCAACCGTAGATAGAAATGCGAAATAAATCACGATTCTTTCCATCAATTTGAGTTAATTTATGGATGTGAAAAGGCAGAGTATTTGTAAAATGATTTCCATCAAAGAAAGACAAAGCAAACGAGTATGTTATTGATTTATCAGTGCATTTTCTAACTTTCAAAATATATCAAAATTTGAAAGATAAATAAATTTTTATAAATTTCAATTTTTAAAGTATAAATATTTAATTATGTTTTCATTATATATTTGATTAACAATTATACATAATAAAAATAAGTAAAAATTATTTTTAAAAAATTTCAACTAATAAAAATGAATCACATTTTATATATATTTTTATAAATAATTATTCAACAGTAGAAATAATTTAAAAATTAGAATTAAATCAATACACAATATTTCATATTTTATTATTCAAATAAATTTCATATTTTAAATTTAAAAATATACGTTTTATATCTTTAAATATAATTAATCACAATCATCCTATTTTACATAACTTTCCCCATCCTCAAATTATCACACTTCAACTCATTAATCCAAATATAACATTCAAATTCTCACACTTCAACTCATTAATCCAAATATAACATTCAAATTCTCACACTTCAACTCATTAATCCAAATATAACATTAGCTTTTATGTGAGAACTTTATTTCCAAAAAGATTTATGGGTCAAATTTTAAGAACGGTTTTGAATTTTTATTTCGAATAGTAAAGAAATGTAAGTTTTTCGGTGAGATTTAAATTTGAATTTTATGAGTTCAATTTCACTTGTTTTATAGTTTCTTAAAAGAAATAGTCCAGAAATTTAGGACAACTTTTAAGAACTTTATTTATTACCAGTGTTAGAGCAGAACTGACAGTATAAACTGTGGGGTTCATGAACCGTTTGGAAAGGAATTCTGAATTGTATTTGCTTTGTATAGGTGATAATGAATAAAAGAAGATTTTCAATGATGGAGTGTGTTTACTTTCAAATTATACTTAATTCTATTTACAAATTTTAAAATATTTTAACTCAACAAAATCGTATTCAACCCAACACAAATAATTTTTTCTCACATCTAAAATTTATATTCCCAATTTTTAATTAAATTACACATGCGCACAGCCACTATCTATCATCCGACATAAGAATTTCAGAACTTAGCATGCAGGAAGTGCCTTAAGATCTTTCAATGAAAGAAATTAAAAAACTGAGGTCAAATATTAATTTGAGTTATAATTACCACGTATAAAAATGAATGAAATTTGTAATTTAAAACCATTTCTAGTTGAGATAACAAATTTCATAATTAGATATAAAAAAGCTTTCAAACGAATCAAATCACTCATTGAAGAAAAACTAACATTTCAGATAAAACATATATAGGATTATTGAGTACAAAATAGATAAAAAAAGATTTATGCGGTACGATCAATTACGGTTTATTTAAGAATTTCATCAATTTGTTGTTTTGTTTTACATTATAATAATAACACATTTAAGGCTTTTTACATAGAAAAATATGTTGAATTAAAATTTTATAATAAAATACTTCCTCATTGAATTAAAAACGACATAAAGGATATCTCATTTGTTAAAAAAAAATTAACTATACATTTTAACTAGAAAAGAGATTATTTATATCGATACATATACCCAGTACAGTTCGTCATCTTGAACAAGATGTACAAAAAAATGTTCTGGATGTTATTCAAGAATAATTAACAAAATGGAACAAACCATTGCTTCATCTTTCAAACACAAAAAAGAGGCATCTATGAAACAAAAGGATGCAGCATAATTGTTTTAAGGGTTAAATTATAAAACACTTAAAAAATTATAATCTTCCCTTTCGTTGATCATGCAAACATTTAATGTAAAAAGAACACGAAAACAATGTAAAATGGAAACGGAGCTAATTTAATGTCATCATCATAGCAATATAACTGGCCACTACAAAAATATCCATCAAAACATTTAAAATTAACAATAAGCAAAAACAATTAAGGATAAGTATATAAATCAACAAACCAGTCCCTGTCCCAAATCCAAAACGAAAAGAGACCAACAACCTCAACCAAGATTTACTTGATCTTCTTCTTTGGCCTCAACTGAAAGCGTGAAACAATGTTCAAAACAAATAAGACTTAACCATTCAGAATAATAAAGGTTCAATTGAGAAAAAAGAACACAGACTTACCTGATTACTATGACCACACTTCTTCTTGCGGCAGTTCACAGCCCTTGGGTGCAGACGAGCATAACATCTAACAAACCAAAAACAAAGATTTAAGTAAAAACAAAACTACAATATTATAAGAAAAAGAACAATATGAAAAAACAATTTCAGTATTAACAACAAATAGGAATTTAAGTAGAATGTACCACCCATGAAAATCAACTGTGAATAAGACACAGTCAACAAAGTAGAGATGGATTTAATATAGGGAACAATTATAACCCCTCTTGCATGGTAAAGAAATAGGGGATAAGTTATTGTCCCATAAAAATATAGATAATAGAGCCCATACTTGCGGCAAATCATCTTGTCTTGGTTGTACTTGCGCGCCAAAGCCATAAGCGAAGGCTCAATGATGCCACCGCGAAGCCTGAGGACAAGGTGAAGGGTGGATTCCTTCTGAATGTTGTAATCGGCCAAGGTCCTTCCATCTTCCAGCTGCTTCCCAGCGAAAATCAAACGCTGCTGATCCGGTGGAATACCTGAGAATTTATTAAATGAGGATTTTTTAGGTTACGGAAAATTGAAGTTGGGATGCGATGAAAGGATTTTGGAATGGTGTGTTACCTTCCTTGTCTTGAATCTTGGCCTTGACATTGTCGATGGTGTCACTGCTCTCAACCTCGAGGGTTATGGTCTTCCCCGTTAGGGTTTTCACGAAAATCTGCATTTTTGCTGCTCCCCTGCTCTGCTGCTGCTGTTTCACTATCTTGCTGAGGAAATGCTAAAACAAAGATTTTATACTATCCTTTCTAGGGTTTCAAATTACTGAGCCTGGGCCTTGGTTTTTATGGACTGAGGCCCATTGGTGCTAGATGTTGTGTTTTGTTGGGCTGCAATTTAGTTAGCCTGATTAGTGACTAAATTGTTAGGCAGTCAATCAATAAAAAGTATTACAAATATTTATTCATATAAAAATTAGCAATCTTATCATGGCAATACTTAATTAGATAATGATTTAAAAACAATTACACTGTTGATCATTATTTGGTTTAATTCTGTTTGTCTTGTTTTCAACAATTTTTTTTTCATTTTTTTAAATATAAACTTCAGGAAACATGAAATAAATTGAATATAAAAAATGACTCTTTCAGGTTAAGTGATTTTTTTTCAAAGTATTTTTGGTCTATCATTTTTAAAAATTGGATGTTAGCCGCTGGATTTTGTCATTTATAAAAAAGAATTCCAATATATTAGAACGTAAAAAGTGGGTGTCACTTATTACTTTAGTCTCATTGACCCCTGTTCGAACCCAAAAGGAACACTTTTTTCTAGGGCATTCCAAATTTTGTAAGCTTGTTAAAGTGCATGCCCGCAAAGTTCCTGAGTTCAATACTTGTTTCATGAATATTATACGATTGAAAATGACATAAATAGGATGAGAATAAAAATATGATGTAATAGATAGGATAATAATAATAATACTATTATAATATAAATTATGTTTAAATGTGATTTTTTATTAAAATTATACAAACATATATATATATATAAAATTATTATTTAATTTTAATACAAGAATAAATAATATAATTTGAATTTATGAGTCACAATAATTATAAATATAAATGCATACAAAATGATATGTTAAATAAAAATTTATGATATAATATTTCATGTATATTAATATAATAAAATTTTACAAAATTTTTTTATTTTATATATTTAGTAACATTTTCTTAAAAATTATAGATAAATTATTCAAGTTTTGTAAAGTTAATATTATGATTCAAATACTTTTTAAATTATATAAATAATGAAAGATATTTTAAAATTTTAATTATCATTACAATTTAAATGAAATATATATATATATATGTATATATATATGTGTATATATATATATATATGTGTATATATATATATGTGTATATATATATATAGAGAGAGAGAGAGAGAGGATTGACACAACAAGTAATAAATTACAACGAGATATTATAATTATCATAATATATCCAGTCCAATAAATGAATTTTTAAAGTTTTAAAACTAATGACACTAATTTTTAAAATAACAGCAAATTTAAAAATGAACATGCATACATATATCATAACAATTAATTATCAATTAAAACACCTAAAATAAGAGTTGGGAAGTGGACATGACAGATATGATTCCTTATAGGTCTTATTTAGTAGTGTGTGGTTTCAAAATCTGGTCCAAGATATTCGCATATACAATGAATTGTATGAAAATTATTTGGTACTTGATAAAATTGTACATAACTAATTTTATTACCCGCCAACCTTTTGTGCTTATTGTTAAGATTTTCCACTCTGGAAGTAACAATTTTCAACCACGAAGGCCTCGAGCTCAACTAAAGCAGGAACTAGAGGGATGCTATCTTGGGAGCCATAATCTCAAGAAGTCCTTTTGGGTTGTCCACATGAACCCAATGACCAGAATTTGGAAGAACACAGAAGGAAACTTTTCCACAAGAGTCGGCTCCATGCTTACTGGCTAGTTTCTGGATTCTCTCAATAGCATCTTGGTCCCATCTATCACTTTTTTCAGCACGCAAAATTACTATCTCCATACCTTTGGGAGGCTTCTCCAAAAGATTCCAGTAAGACTTTTCACTGCATAATCGTAACGTCGGAGATTTGTTACTTTTGGCTGTGGAGGAAGATCGCAGAAAACACTCAAGAAAACAAAAGGTTTAAATGAAGTTTTAATGCATCTTTGTTTCAAAAATGGTTAAGTTGCTAGATATTCGAATAATTATCTTCTATTTCTATTCCTTATTTCAAATATTTGTGTAAAAGATCATTTGAAATGTTTTACTCAAATTCAACGAAGCTTCATTTACCAGTAAGAATCGAACATATCTTTAGCATTTTCAAGATCAAATATCCACGTCTCATGATCACCAACTTTTTTGATATTGGTGCCTATCCAGTCCGACAGTGCTTTAGAATAACCAAGTCCCATAAGATGACTCACAAGCCACCTGAAAGAAGGTTCAGTGTATATTTTAGTCCAACTGCAATATTAGATTGGCACGAGGAAGATTGCATATCGTACATCTTTTATAGTGTTTGGTAATTGACTTGACACACTGCATTTTCATCAAATTTTAAGACAGGTACTTTTAGACATTGGACAACCAATCAGATCATCAAAAGAAAATGAAGAAAGAACCTAGAATGTCCTTCCTTCGGCCATATAAATTACCTCAATCTCTTTGCTTAAAATGTCTAACAAGCATTTGTACATTTACACTGTCCATCAAACGCAATATCCAAAACTATGACCGGCACTTTATTTCATTATAAAAAAAAAGCAGATCATATGCATGAAATTGGGAAAATGAATAATTCTCTACCTACAGTCTCTAAGATTCCTTGGAAAACGTAAAATTTGCTTCAAACATATTGTTTAGAATGTATTCATCATATATCTTGTACTCCCAAAATGCTATTTGGGGAAGAAGAAACATATATCATGACATAGATAATGTCCACTCGGTACACCAAAAGTTATTATTGGTCCACTGCCAAACTACTAGCATCATAAGAGAAAAGGTTCAGGGATATAGAGTCTCACTTGCGAGATGGGAATTGTGATGGTAAACTTTGCAAGGTTGCTAGAACATCCCGGACTTCATCGTTTCTGTTTCCAGGGTTCACTTCTCCAGGCACAGAATCCAATACCCAGAGCTGTTCTTCAGGAGGGATAAAAAGAGAAACATAAAGAGGACGACTTCAGGCCTAGAGTACAAAAGCTTCATTTTAAAAATCCATCATATGATTCTTGAGAATTGTAGAATTTCAGACGGAGAGAGAAAGTGAGAGATTTTATTAAACTGAATTTTTTTATCCAAATCAATTTTTTCTAACTTGCACCATATGTCTGCGACATTACTATCCTCTATTTGATATAGCAGATTATCCACTATATGATATCTGCAAACTGATAGCACTGCAGTCCTCTAAAAGGAAGAGTTGTGTAGCTTAAGTATGACATCAATTAGTGTATTCTACTCAATATAAGACTCCAAACTCCTCTAATATGTGGTATAACAGCATATTTTGTCCCTCTTTAACATTTTACCATATAGGTGCTATACCTATTTCACCATAGACATAGGCATGTGCATACACTCACAACAATATAAAGCACGAATAAAATCAACTGCTGAATAACTTATCGTGTTATTAGGAACCGTTTTCTGTGTAGTTAGCTATAGATAGTTTAGAGTTTGTTATTCTGCTTTTTTGTATCATGAGCTCATATACAAGGCTGCTCCGTGTACCTTCTTTAGGTGTGAAAAAATGAAACATTTTCATCTTTCCGAGTTCAATACATCTTATTGTATTCAACTGTTAAAATTATAAATAGCTATTACAATAGAGAAGAGAAGAGAAGAGAAACCTGTTTAGGAGACAGAACAGAATGGCCATAGTCACCGTGGCTACAACTCTCAGCAAACTGCAAAGCCATTTTTCCACCCATGGAGTGACCTACGACAACCTCAGGCCAAGGCCAACCTTCAGCCTTCACCAAATCGGCCAAATCTTTGGCCGCAGATTCAATATTGTGAGGCGGATTCAATTCTCTCTCCGTCGATTTCCCGTGGTTCCGCATGTCCAACATCACCGCCCTCCAATCTGCACGGAAAGAAAATCGGAAAATGATAATTCGATTCAGGGTTACAAATAAAAAAATGAGAGTCGAGCGAGGTACTGGAAGAGGGCGAGGAATTGGAGAGAGCGGCCAAGAGATTGCGAGAGAAGGAGCGCCAGTTTCTGGAGGATCCCAAAAAGCCATGGACGAAAACGGCCGTTGAAGTGTAAGGCTTCTCCGGATGCGCTCGCAATTCTTCGTAGGCTACAGTTTCGAGCCACCTTGGACGGTGGAGAGTCGCTGAGTTGAGGAAGCGAGTTAGCCGGAGGGAGCTGTTTCTGATTCCCAGAGATGCTGCCATTCTCTGCTTTGCTTTTACTTTGACTGGGCTTTTAGTTCTGCTGTGACTTAACAGTTACGGGCACCTTAGCCCAATGGTGCCACCGAAGACGGAGGGTAACGGTACAGCCCTAGTTTAGGGTAGATGAAAAAAAAAATGATAGATAAAAAAAAAAATTGACAGCTGTGGGATTTGAACCCACGCCCTTTCGGACCAGAGCCTAAATCTGGCGCCTTAGACCACTCGGCCAAACTGTCACATTTGAACAGTCTGTACGCATTTTAATACTAGTCACTTAAGACAATAACTTGAAGTTGAAAATGGCTTACCTATGCTTCCAAATAATTATTTATGAAAAATGATGTTTTGATAATCTTTGAAATTGTATATAATTTTTTATGTGATGGATTAAAAATAAATATACATTAAAAATTAAATTTGTAATTAAATTATATGAAAAAAATATTAAAATAATAATTTTGAGAGCTATAATGTTATTATATATAAAATGGTTTGGAAGTGTATCATTATCTATTATTTATATAATATAACTCTACAAGAGAAGGTGTTGATAAACAGGTCTGAATAAAGAGAATTTGGAGTAATTTTTTTTATATAGAATAATGTTGGATTTTAATTTTTATAAGGACAAAAAAAAGTCATTTCAAATATAAAACTCATATGTTCAAGCTCAGTTTCTAAGAATATTGGTGACTTTATTTTCTTGTATATTTCTTTAAATATGTATGACTAAAATAAATTTTATTGTGTTTTCTTGTGGATCTTGACTGATAAATGAGGGTGTTTTCTCTTTATGTTAAAAGATTAAACTAAATTTTAAAAATAAAAATGATCACTGTCTGACAGAGTTTCAAACACAAAGTAATGGTGAAATCTTTTATATTTTTATTTTGTCTCTATAATTAAAAAATAATAATCATCCTTGTGCATAAAATAGTGGTATCTTTATGGATAAATGGTAATTTTTATGTAAAATTTATATTATCTATCCTTATTTTATTCTAACATTATTTTATGAATAAACTAGTTATATTTCAATAATATTATTCTAAACTGTCATGATGAGATTTTGATTTTCATTAAAATCTTAGTTGAGTTTCCAATTTAAAAAATTAGAGACTATTATAAACCAATATACATAATATTAATTTCTTTAAAAAGTCAAGAAAAATTCATCGTGCTTCCCCTAAATATGATGCTAGAACTCCATTAAATATATATATATATATATATATATATAATTTAGCACAATCTCTATACCATAATTAAGACTTGTGTTAATAGCTCCTTATAGAATGTCATCCATAGACATCTATAGAGTTAGCAAAGTTGAAAAATTAAATAGTGAATAATTCACGAGACTTTATGTTTTTTTTTTTTTCTATTGTTAGTTAATGAAAAAATAAACACACGAGGAGGTTGTGTGGGAATTAACATTAATGTTGGAGATCCCACATCGACTAGAGATTAGAGTTTTCATCGTATATAAGTGGGTGCAAACCTTAGCCTATGAACCGGTTTTATGGGGTTGAGTTAGGCTTAAAGTCCACTTCGTAATAATTAATCATAAAATTATCATTAAAAAAATGTACTCCCCATAATGATTGTTGCTTTAAGGAATCAACTAAAAGGTGTTGTGTTATATGTCAAAATTGACTTAAAATTTGTTTATCATTGTAAAAAAATGGAATAAGATACAATGGTTTTTTAATATATTCCAAAAGTCACAAAAAACATGAAAGACATTCGAGAATTGTGCTAAAAATTCTTATAGAAATAGTATAGTATAGGAGATGGTCAACATATGTATTGTGGTTGAAACAAGTTCAAATTTCAAGACATGTAATTATAATAAAGTGACATGGTTGTTGCCCAAGTTAAAGTTTTGTTACATTGGGAACAACTAAAAAAATATAACAGAAATACATGAGTTCTTAGTGTTAGGTGACTATTATAAAAAGGTGACTGAAGTTTATTTTTTTCAAAATTAGCATTTGAAAGAAATGAAATACATGAAGTTAGTTATAAAAATTGAAAAAATAAATTACTATATCCATTTGTCTTGGTTCTTTGTGACCTTACCAACGAGTTTGAGGTTTATTGTAATGCTTTTAAGGTAAGGATTAGAATGCATACTTGTGCAAGATGGGAGAGTGACAAGTTATGCTTAGGGACAACTCATACAACATGAAGTTAATTACCCTATGCAT
The DNA here is from genome assembly GCF_051622355.1 of Phaseolus vulgaris. Classification (NCBI taxonomy): domain Eukaryota; kingdom Viridiplantae; phylum Streptophyta; class Magnoliopsida; order Fabales; family Fabaceae; genus Phaseolus; species Phaseolus vulgaris. Next base: position 48,846,921 of record NC_143498.1, read on the forward strand.
GATTTAGAATTTCAATCTATTTATATCTGCATTAAAGACTAAGGAGACATTAGTCATATACAAAAATATTTGAAGTTTTCACTAATCCTAAAAGTTTGAAATGCTTATTTGATCATAAACATGAGACAAGATAGATTGATGAAATTTGTTAAAAATGATGACTTTGAGTTGCAATATCATCTTGGGGAGACAAATATTGTGATAAATATTTTAAGTAAAAAATCTACAGGCATCTATGATGATGGTAAAAGAATTATATTTAAGAATAAACTTGAACTTAGTTATGGAACTAAGACCAAATAAACTATTTTTAGGTGTATTAAAAATCTTTTGTTGGAATAAAAGTTAACAACATGAATAAAAGGAAAATAATATGAATTTCACAATAATTCTAGTGGGATCATCAAATTTAGAGGTAAAAAAAGTTCTATTTAAGAAATAAGGTATGAAAAAACTAATACTAGGGGTGGTTCGTAAGGGTAACTTAAGCATTCATCCAAGTGTCATAAGGGTCTATCAAGACTTGAAGAAGATATTTTGATGGTATATGGTGAAAAAAGTAATGATAAAGTTTGTTGTTTGTTGCATGTTGTTTAGTGTGTCAACAAAAAAAAATTAGGACATAAAAATCACTATGTTGAAATAAGGTTTTATTGACATTATGACAAGTTTACCAGTTATTATGTCTACTTATCATGCAATGCGAGTAATTGTGGACATATTATCAAAATATGCTCACCTTTGATCTATTAACAACATATTTTTCTTACAAAATTAGTTCAATTGTGCATGAAAGAAATTATTAGGTTACATAGTGTACTTTCTAGTATAATTTCTTATGGAAATCTCATTTTACCTACAAATTTTGGAATAGTTTGCAAAGAATCTTATGAACAAAAGTTAGATTTGGTTCAACTTGCTACCCTTATATTGACGGACAATTTGGAAGGATTATCCAATCGTTAGATAACTTGTTAAAAGTTTGTCTTAAAACAAATTAGAAACTAAAATCAATTTATATTTTGTATAGAGTTTAATTATGATGTGAGTTGATTTTAGGATTGCACATTTTGTGGGTTACTCTTTTGTTTATGACTTTTGAGATTAACAATTATGGTGAAAAACCCAAAGAAGATTTTTACTGAACACAAACTTAACAAAGTGGTTAAGTGTGAAGGTTCACTTTTAGAGGTCAAAGATAAGACATAATTATATGGTGTTGACGATGAAGAGGTGTGGAATTAAAGAGCATATAAGGGAAATGAAGGAATGGAAAATAAAAAAGATGAAAGGAAAGAGAAGCTTAGGATGATGAAGGTGTAGCCACGCCACTTAGAGGGGGAGGAGACTCCAAGATGAGTGGTGTAGAGTCGCCACTTGAAGTGTAGTTCACTCAAGATAAGACCCAAGAATAATAGGAAACTCAGCTCACTAAACACTCTGACAGAGTTTCCTTACTTTCAAAATTTAATGTGTCAAATACATGAGGCAAGACACTCTATTTATAGGAGAGAGTATCTTGGAGAGCAAGATAGAGGGGTATAGGTGTCATTTGCGATAAACTTTCTAGAAGGTAGGTCAAAGAAACCTTAAACCTAGATGCACATGTCATGAAAGGTTTGACACAAACTCAAATTACTAAGCACACCATACTCAAATTACTAAGCACAGCCTAATATAGTTTATTCTTTTATTTGAATCCCCAAACTGAGTCCAATTTATTTACATAAACTTGTCTTTTAAAAAGACCAAAAGAAAGAACATTTGATGTTCTGGTCTGTCTCCAATTCTTCTTTTGTTGAGGTCCTTCTAAAGTTTGGTGTGACCTTATCTTAAATGCTGAGATGACTGACTTAATTGTGAAGTATTTGTTGTGTCATTAATCATCTGTTTGTATCAAATTATAACAATAATTTCGACAGACAAACATGAATGACTCAACATGAGGTTCTATATTAGAGAAGGTGTAGAACCTGTAATGTTGGTGTGAGAATGAAAATTGTTTAACTTTGGATAAATAAACAATTCACAATACATCTTATAAGATTAAAATAATTAGAAAAAAAAATATTTCATTTCTAAATAATAAAAGAAGTTATCATGACAAAAATGAAGGAAACCTTTGAGTTTTAAGAAAAGAGTAATGTTTTCATGAAAGAAAGTTACACATGTAACTCAGGTTGGTAGAGTTCTCAAATACTTACATCCAAATGCTTTGGTCCTTATTAATTCATTAATCATATTGATTGTTTCACCTTAAATTCTTCTTTACCTCCTTACATTTCAAAACTTCACAATATGTTTTATGTATCACAACTTTGTAAATATATTCCAATTCCTTTTCATTTAGTAAAACTTTATATAATACAAATAAATAAAAAATTATGTAGTGAAGATTGGATATTAGAAAATTAATTAACTTTGAGAAAAATAAATACTTCTAATCAAGGTATTGTGAAATTAACAAGAAAGCAATGATGCAAGTTAGAAATTTAAAAGTAATATAAAAAAAAAATTGTATAGTCTCTTTACAATTTCACAATAAAAAATTTAAAACAATACAAATGTGTATCATCTTTGTTTTTAAATAACTATATTATTTATTTATTTTATCTTTATTTTAAATATAAAAATTAAAATAAAATCCTAAGTTACAGTGTCTATTATAAAATTTATATTTTAAGATTTCTACACATGTTATACATTTCGTATTTCTACAGTGATAATGATAAAAATATTAATTAGTCTCTTTATGAATAAATATAATGAAATAAAAAAAAATCATGTTTAAAAAGTTAAATATTTTTTTAAAAAATTACTATTTTTTAAAATAATTGATATTTATATAAATAAATCTACTCTCATATCAAATTTAAAATTAAAATTTTAATAAGAAGAAGAATATGAAATTTCTTGCACAACGAGTTTTGTATTAAAAATAAAATATAACAAAATAATAATATCTTTAAAAATTAAAAAAAGAGATAAGGTTGAAGAGTGTCGGACAAGCACCACCGTCTCACCGAAAACTAAATTAAAAAAAAAATATTAAAATAATAATATAAAAATTATATAAATATTTATGGCACCTTTTTCTATTTTTTTATTGTGCGGTTATATTTTTAATACATATTCTTAAATAGCTGAAAATATGTTATTTACTCTTTCATTTAAATTTAGTAAATATATGTATATTTTATTAATCTTTTATAAACATTCTGTCTATTTTTTATTTTATTATTAAATTTATTTTTTTCTTGCATTTTATATTTTAATGATTTAAATTATTTATAGTACACTGCAGTTCTTTTTTTTTTTACGTTTTTGTTGTTTAGTTTTCTTATAGTTATCTATTGGTTCTCTTATTATTATTATTATTATTGTCATTATTTTTATATGTTTTATTATTTATTTTTACGATAATATACTATTTATTTTATTTTTTTATATTCTAATTATTTAATTATTTATTATTAATATATTATTTTTAATTAATTAAATTATTTATATTTTTGTTATTTAATATTTTATCTATTTTTTATGTTTATTTTTTCTAAATTATTTCTTGTGGTAATGGTACATGTACAAATATTTATTTAAAGTTTTTTGGTTTAAATTACTTTGTATTTTGTATTATGTAAAAAAATTTAAATATTATTTTTAAAACTCATAAATTTATGTAGAGAAGGAAGATAAGAAGTAAATAAATTTTGTTTAAAGAACTTAAATAAATAAAATTGTTATTTTCTGATGAATTGCTTAAGTTTAGGATTTAAGTTTTTCTTACATTATTTTTATTGTTTTTATTTTTGTTATAATATATAATTTGATAATTAAAAATTGTATGACATATTTTCAGTACTCATTAAGTTTTATAATTCTTTAATTTATATTAAGATGTCTCATAATATGTCATTTGAATAAAAATGTATCTTATGTTTACTTATCATGAGTTAATAACAATTCTAATAAATGAGCATATATATTTGAAAAATCATGGTGGAGTCTAAGGAAATAAATGTCAAATAGGTGAATATATGAATGGATTAAGGTAGCACCATGAAATGATATATTTATATTTCAAATTTAAGACTAAATGATACAAGCTCAACACTGTAAAAATTAGGCAGCGATTGTGAATTGAAAGATGTTGATGTTCTTAATAGAAAGAAATGTGAAAATACCAATATTTTTAGTAAAAAATATTCAACTAGTTAATTACTTTTCAAGTAACTTTTGATATTCATAGTAGATCATTAAAAATGATATATGAATCCACATGTTTGATAAAGTGAGATTGAGATTTACAATTGGAGGTTAAATGCCTAAGCCCTCATTGTTTGTTATTATATGTTAAGTTTACTAAGATTAATGTTTGAAACTTACAAAGACCTTATTATTTGCTATATTTTTCGTTTATATGTATGGTAGAAGCAAAAAATGAGTATGTTTAATCAAAGTTGTACTTTCACATTATTTTTTCTAAGATGTTGACTATTTGATGACTTAAATTTTAATATTATTGACTGGATTAAATATGTCGACAATCTCTTATCTTAATATATGGATTTTAATGACATGACTGATTCAGTAACATATATTTGTATTTTCTTATTATATACATTACACATAAAATATGTTATGGTTAATGTTCCTTATAGATATTATTAGAACAAAATTACTCCCACCTTCTAATTAAATAATATTTTCTAATATCAAGGGTGTTATAACAAATTGAAATTTGTACGGGTTTCATATATTTATAAACTTGGAGAGATCCACATGCATAGTAACTTGTATAGATGTCCAATGGTGCACACCGCCATAATTTGTTTCGCATTTGTTGAATGATACCAGTTTGAAAGGGTAAGATTACAATTTCATTTGTTTTAAGAATTTTCTCTCCTCCCTTACAATATTTGTCTTTGCAAAATTTTGATGATATAATAGATAATATCCAATTGAACATTGTTACGTGCTTTATTATAATAAATTAACATGTGATGGAAGAATCTTTTATTTCAAAATAGATTTCAACACATTAACCATACTAGTGATTAATACACATTTACATAATGTAATTAACTATATATAAATACAATAAATATTGCTAAGTAGACATGTTTCACATTAGATGATAAAATCACACTTTAAACATATAATTGTATCAGTTCTCATGATATTAGTGTTTACATGTGATGAATCTGAATGTAATGTAGAACATTTTTTGTGGCAGTAGTACAAAAGAGTTTTCCACAATACATCGATTGATGTGTCAACCATAAATTTATTGAATTTTGTGACTGTATTATTTATGTGTGGGGAATCACGATAGAATGTAATTCACCTTACTCACATGTCAATATTAAATGTTTTTATTCTCATGACGTTATTGTTCACACGAGACGAATCATACTACAATACAAAGTGTTATTTGTGATATTTCAAAACAATAGTCGAAAATGGATTCATTGACCAATGACCATTAATGCATCAGTTACCGTAATATGACTATTCATATGTCATAAATCATACTTTAAATTTTTTGTTTTCTGACATTACAAATAAACAATATAAATTATCATGTTCTTCTTATAAATAAATCATGAATGACATTAGTATACATAAACACACTAAAAAAGTTATAATTTAACACATTCTCTCGTTATCTCTAAACATCATCATGTATGGTGAGTTCTTCTAAAAACCCCAATCATATATGACTTTCACTATAGTACTAGATTATAGTGACAAAAAAAAAAAGCCATCAAAATAAAATATCAACATCTACTTCAAATCAGTTATGAAAAGTTCGTTCATAACCAAATTAGTTAAAATTAATATGGTGTATTCAATTCTTCCAATCTTAAATCAAGACACAACTTTCAAGAAATTGTGTAAATAATTCGTTTATAATGTTAATGTAATAATTTATTTTATAACTTGAATGACTTTTGTTACTAACAAAGAAAAAAAAAGTAATCAATATATAATATCTCATCCAGAATATAATATTTATTTCATTCTTATTTAATCGAGTATCCTGAGTATAATATTTATTTCATTCTTATTAAATGGAGTATCTAGTTAATGTTATACCTAATTTTCAATTAAACTACTTAAATTTGTTACCAATAAGTTTATCTTCTATACACAATCAATTACAAAATTTAGTCATGCCACTAATAATAAAATATAATTCACTTCAATATTTTAAATATTAATTAATATTAATATCATTATCAAATTTACTTTATACAAAATTATATTTTTGTATAAAATCATTGCTAATAATTTTACTCCAAATAAAATTTAAGAACAACATTTAATATTACTTTGTATTAAAATATTTATTTTAAAAGATTACAAGATCTAATGTTAATTTATATTTAGTTTAGTACAATATTTAATATTAGTTTTATATTTGTATTAAATTATTAAATTTATTAATCTATTAATTTATATCCAAATACATAAATATATCGAGACATGATCATTCAAATAAATTTGCTGACATTCGGGTATGTTTGAAAAAAAAAATCTTACAATTCACTATATATTAATTTAAAACAACTTTTGAAACTTGTATTAATAATGTTATATTAAAATAATTTTAAAGGTATATTTTTTAACAATATTTAAAAAATAAATTAAATATTAATAATTATTAATTACAAACTCGTAGTCTTATTAAAAATGTAAATAATAATTAATTATTCTATAAATAATTTGTAAACTCATATTAATTGGAACAGTGCGAATACGTCAAGTTCAATATATAAATTGACCAAAAGTTTATTGAATACTTAGAGAGAAAAAAAGTACCTTTTATGGAAAAAAAACTAGGAGAATTAAGAGTAACTTTTGGAAAAAGTATTAATCGAATTGAAAAATATATAAAATTACAGAAAAAAAAAAAAAATGAGTAGAAAGAAATTGAGTGTAGTTTGTTTGAAGTGGTAGGGTGGACCCTGTTGTTTGATTGAATGAGTGACTTGAATTTTTGAATTCTTGTGTTTGAATTTCAATGAAGGACCTAAACTAGGTAGGAGGAGAAAATAGGACACGTCTTTTGCCACGTCAGCGATGAAGAAGAGGTTACCCATTTTGTCATTCTTTTCGTTGTATTTACCACTCTGCTGCGACCCTCCGCCACATCACCCACATTATTCACCATCTCTCATTTTCTTTCCCATTCACTCTCTTTCACTCTTCCACTCTTTCCTATCCCCACACCAACCAAACAAAATAACAACTAATGGACCCCACACCCTCCTTCCACCGCCGATCCTCCTCCTCTTCCTCCGACCGCTTCCTCGGTCCCTATCCCGCCACCGCCACCGCTTCCCCCTCCCCTGCCGACGAGCTCAGCGAGGCTGAGCTGTTCTGGTCCGCCGATTCATCTGAATCGGAACCCCAACACCACGCGCCCTCGTCCAAACCCCGCCTCCGCAACTTCGATCGCCCCGTCGACTCCGGAATTCTCGTTGTGCTCACGGAGCCCGATTCCCGTGGCGGTGTGTTCCGCGGCAAGTCCCCTGTTCAAACCTCCTCGCGCATGATGATTCCGTCGCTGCCGAGGCCGCCGGCCTCGGACTACCTCGCGCAGTCCGCGCCTTCCAGGAAGTTCCAGCAATCGGCGCCCGTCAAGGTCCCTATTCTGATTGCGGCCGGCGCCTCCAGGCGCCGCAACACCGACGATTTCGCGCGCGTGATCGATGACGATGACGATGAGGAGATGCTGCCGCCGCACGAAATCGTGGCGAGAGGCTCTGGCGTTTCGCCCAAAACCACTTTTTCGGTGCTGGAAGGAGTTGGGAGAACCCTCAAAGGGAGGGATCTCCGTCAGGTTAGAAACGCCGTTTTGCGCCAAACCGGTTTTCTCGATTGATTAATTTAATTTGACCTATTTTCCATTTCTATCTCTCCTCCTGCTTAGGCGGCGAAGTTAAATTTTGATAGCTTCTCTGCTCTATCGATGATCGTTCCATGTAACTTCATTTTCGGATGCTCTTTTTGTTCTGTGTTTTATATAGAATCTGGAAACAATGTAAGTTGCTGGACCAAACTTGGATAAAGTTGATCTTTTTTTTCTCCCTCTTCCTCTCTCCATTTTTGTATTGGATTAGCGGTTTTGCCTTCGATTAAGTTGAGACATTTAAATGGCTAAACTTTGATGTCCCCTGTTTTTTACCACACTTCATTTGCACTGTATCTGAAAGTCGAATCTCCAGAGTTAAATTAATGAAACAATCCTGTGTTGATGAATGGAGTGAATACTCATCACATAATTGGTGCTTTTCATGTGATTGTAAACATCTTCTACTTGCTTTGAAAGGAGGTGAAGTACAATGATTGTGCTTTGAAAAGCTTGGAGAGTTGGTGAGATTGTTGTCCGTATTCGTGTTAACATGTTCCATTATGAATATTACACCAGGGATTAGATTCTTATTAAGTTTAATAAAGAACCATGATTACTGGTTGTTAGAATCTAAATGCCACTTATTTGGTTTGTAATTTTCTGATCTGGAATAGTTCTGATTGTTAATGGCATTCCATTTTTCTGCATGTTCTGTTTCTCTCTCTGCTTTCAGCCGAATTACGTATCGTACAATGCAGATGTTTATGGTGTAGGTAAATTGATTGGGTAAAATGTTCTTGGGGAATGCAGTATAGAATATTGGCATTGCTTGGGGAATGTACAAGTTGAAGATTTGGTTCATTGACTTGTGTTGGATAGATCATGAATTTTGCCCAGGTGAAATTCATTGTTTGGCCCACATAGGACAAAGTTGTGGGCAACTACATCGATTCACGGCCTCGGGAAGTTGCGTGTTGAAGTGGTATTACCAGTCATGGAAAATGGACAAATCGTTTTCATAATTTAAACTGTTTTATTTCTTCTTCAACCAAGGAAGCAAGTTCGACAAAAGTTTCATCGTCAATTAATCTAAACACATGTTCTGTGTTGTTTTACAGAAAAATAGAATGTTGTGTCACAAGATTAAATTTATAATACTGCCCCGTGATCATCAAACGGCTTAATGGAATAAATTGGATCTCAAGTTGCTCGCAAAAGGATACTTAAATTATTTTAGTTTGAAAAAGGTATATTTAGATTTAGATAATTCTCAAACCTCCAATAGTTAGATATATATTTGCACACACTTAAGCATTTGTTTTAAGGTACTTCTTGATTGTCGTTTAAGATTTAGGGATTTATTAAGTATCCGATTAAGATTCTTTTACACAAATTACAAAACGTGATATACTTTTTTTTTCAATTTTTCTCTCGTAAAAATCTTTTTTTAAGAAAAAATGTATAGAAAACACAACTTATTCACAATATATTTACCAAAGCCCAAACATTTTTTCGAAGTCCAAAATCAGGCTCCACAGTGCTGAATTATGACTTTTTTTAAATAATGTTTTGAAAATTATTTTCAAAAGTATATCAATATAAAATTAATAAATGAAAAATATTCCTTTTATAAGTTAAATCTATAATAGTTATTTTAATGTCAGACTGAAATTAATAAATTGGAAAAATACTATTATTATTTGTTTTAATTTTGAACATTTTATTATTATTGTTAATAAATTGTAGTTTAGTATATCTTTTTAAAGATTTTTTATTTAAGTTGTATTAAATTAGTTGATTGACAAAAAAAATCTGTTTTTATAAGTATGTATAGTTTTTTAACCTTAGTTTGATATTGTACTATTTATGTTATTCAATCTAACAAAACTATTTATGGAATGTATGGTGTCTCAAAACTGGAATAAATAAAAATTTAAAAAAAGTTTCTTGAGTATGTCACTTGTTTTGTTCTCTTTTAAGTATACTAGTGTTACTTTTTTCTGGTCTTGATTGCTTTTTTAGTATTTATGTAACTAAGTCTAACGATATCATTTATGAGTCTATAATTTTTGTACATAAACTTGTGAACGATGCATAAAATTTGAAAAACTAAGTTAAAGGTTTTATTGATTAAATAATGATTAATAATATACGAAAAATTATTTTGTTCTTATACTTAGGTTGACTTTTACAACTTATTTGTATTTTTATTGGAATATAATTGTGATCCTTAATATAGTGGCCAATAATATTTATGTCTTAATTTTTTAAACAAATTGTTATCGACCTTTAAAAATTAATCTAATGTGTGAATTAAATTATGGACATCTTGTAAATATGTTTGCATGTAACAATTACCTGTAATTATGATAAGTAAATCTTTTGAAACATTTCACAATCACACTATATTTAATATAGTTTTAGTGCAAATTTATCTTATGGGTTACACCTTTTTTAAATTTATCATTTTTTGTTTGAAATATTGTATCACATTAATCAAAGAAAGTAAATTTAAGTTTTCATCTTTTTATTGTACATCCTCACTCCATTGCTTGCAATTTTAGAATAGATATGTCAACTCTAATAATTGTGGTCACCTTCACTTTTGTCTTTTCACGAAGAATTTGTCACATTTTTTTTTTCATATAAAAATTACCAAGAAAAATATTGGGAGATTTCTGGTGGATTTTAGCACCAATTTGATTAAATTTTCAAGGTAAGTCATTATGTGTTTCTATTATTGTCTAATAAAACAAATATTTTTTTATTTATGACATGTATTTTATGCACATGTTATAAAGTACAATACTTACCAATGTATAAAAACTCTATTAAGAAGGGTATTATTGAATTTTTATATAAACAACTCATCATGATTCAAAATTAGACACATATCATCTTGTTGTTAGTGTAGCATACTTATGTAATAAATGATATCACCTTTTACTATAATAAACAATGGAAAGTATAAAATTCTTTTGTATTTAGCATAAAAAAAATTCTGTTAGAAGTGACTTCTAATACCAAAAATCATCACATAATTTAAAAGTTCAAAACAACTTATTAAGAGAAACTCTATCCTAAACTAACTTCCTCGAATGATATGTAAGCGTTTGTCTTTCACTAAAATTATAAATACAATTTGAGGTCGTTCAATAAAGCTGTAAGTTTGTGGAATGATTATTCTCAATTGTGATACATGTTTTCCATGATGCCATTACATTTAGTAACGTGCATATTACAACATGAAACCAGGATTAGGAATCAACATACAACAAAAAAAATGAAATTCTTAATAACTAAAAATGAATTAAAAAAATGTTTATTTAATAAAATAATGAAATAAGTTTAATGTTTTGTTTGGATGATTGAGTGAATTTGAGACATTTGAAGAAAAATGTGAGGAAAGTTTAGTAGTTGGGATTAAGGTAAATTAGTGAAAAATTATGAAAATTTGGGAGTGATGTGATGAGTGTAATCGAAATTTTAATTTTTTAATTGATAAAAAATGATTTTTTAAAAAATAATGTAAAAAATAATTTTAAAATGTAAAGAAAATTAAAATAAATAATTATATTTTAAAATGATAATAAATTAATTTAAATCTTAATATTAAATAAAATAATTTATTTAAATATATTGTTAAAATAAAATATTAATATTAATTTATTATTTTAATATTTATTTTAATTAGTTATTTACAAAATGTAATCATTAATAAAAGTAAATTATATTATACAAGATTAATATATTAAAAATAGTTTTTTAAACTTTCTTTACCGTTTTAAACAGATAGTTTAAGTCTTAGTTTTTTTATCAATTAATGTGTTTATTCTTCTTAAATTTTAAGTTTTTTTTCTCATCTCTTACTAAACAATATTTTTGCGTATTTTTATCCGCAAAAACAAACAATTTATGAAAGTTAATAAACAACTATAATTTATTAAATTAATTATCATAATTTTATTTTTCTTTTCTTTTTATATAAATCACATTAGGCATATATATATAAAGTAAAAGTAAATATAAGGGATCAAACCAAACTCACTGCAAAGAGAATGACTTCTACCCAAAAGGCTAAGGAAACCTAAATTATGAGAGGTTGTAACAATTCATAAAAAATATCCAACTTTTGGACCACGGGTAAAAAAAAAATAATAATAATAATTTATTTCAATATTAGCTAAAAGATAAGCATACCTATTACTTTCACAAAATATGTGAGACACTCTAACCTTCAAATACGTGAGACACTTTATTTCAAGAGACTTTAGAAGTCAAGGCACAATAGAGAAATTACGAAAAGTTTGAAATACTAATAAGGAATAACCAAATTTAGAATAATTATTTTGCTGTGAAATTTCCACAACAAGAATTGTTGCATTCAACTCAACATATAACATATTTGAATTTCCATATAACAAAAAAAATACAATGTGTTATCCTACGCTACCCTTGAATATACCCTCATTGGTAACATACCCCAAATTGCCTCTAACTCCATCCATATTATTTTGAATAGCCTTTTTTGCACTGGTCTGAATGTAAAAAAAAACTTAAAACAAACATATGAGCAATACCATTATTCATACTTTAGTAGAACTATTATCAGTCTTTTGAATATGTCATTTAACCAAATATAAAGCAAAATGAAAGGAATGCATTGCTTGATCTCTCATTATTACTAAGCTTCTAAATAATCCAAAAATGTAAGTAATATTGGCAAATCTAATATCCTTAACAATATGACTACTTGAAGTAGAATTAAAAACAATTATATGATCGATAGAATGATAAGTAAAGTCAGGAGAACCCTGATAAATCTAAGTCTATAACTTATTAGCTTAAGCACAATCAAAGAATAAGTGATATTTACTCTATTGAGCAACTCTACAAAGGCTACACATAGAATTGGATATGATTATCAATAATAATCATATGATTAAGAAGTTTCTAGAGAATCATAATACATGAGTTATATTAAAAGACCAAGCAACTGAGTCACTCAGAGGAGTTTTTCATCCCATATGTCTGCAGATAATACTCTCCAGCTGTGCATGCTTCTGATTTGAAAATTTTGTATCTTTAGTGAATTCGAATTCAATGCAACTGCTAGAAATTTGTTTCATTTTGATATACCTGCCAAAGTACGTGTCTGAATCTCCATTGTTCCCTCTTCCTCGTTAGCTGCATTAATAGCTTATCAACCACCCTAACGAATACATTTTTTATTAACTTGGTACTAAAATATTTACAATGATCAAAAACCAATAATACAATAATATTTACTAAAATATTTACAATTTCAATTTTTATTAATCATTAAAAACCAATAATCAAACAATTGCAAAAAGAGACACCCCATATTATAACAATGAGATTGCGAAAACTGGCATCAATCCACTAGTAACACAAAAGATCTCAAAATAAACATTTCTAAGAAATTTGTCAATGATACATAATAAAACCCATGTAACCAAAGTAAACTAATTGAAAGAAACTCATAACATCTATATACACGATTTTCAAAAATTTCAATATTCACACGTATAATATTAATTCACAAATCTCGTGCTTTGGCCAAATCTCCATCGTATAGAGGAAGTAAGATTTGTGACGAAAAACCTCTTGCTCGTTCTCCTGATCGTTCTCGTGAAGGGTTTGACATTTTTTAGAAAATCGGTAGTGGGGTTGCTGGGAGAGTGGAGGAGAAAGGGAATGAATGGTAAGAAGAATGGAATGATTAGAGCCTTCTTCCCCGCCAATACTTCTGATTTCTTTTACTCCTCAAACCCTACTTCTACTGCTTCTTTCAATTGTTCTTTGAATGGAGTTTTGGGGTGCTGAGGTTAAGGTTGGGGAGTCTGTTAAGGTAGACCCAACTGAATTTGAGGCATGCATACACCTTTCTCAGGTTGCTCTTGGTGAGGCAAAGAAGGAAAAACTAATAATCAAACAATTGCAAAAAGAGGCACTCCATATTATAACAATGAGATTGCAAAAACTGGCATCAATCCACTAGTAACACAAAAGATCTCAAAATAAACATTTCTAGGAAATTTGTCAATGATACATAATAAAACCCATGTAACCAAAGTAAACTAATTGAAAGAAACTCATAACAGAATTAGGAAATTGCACATGGAAGTATGGCTAAGCACTCTTTTTCAGCTTAGCAAGCTCTTGCCTAACAACTGCTGCCCTCTGCACAAATTGAAACAAAAATTGAAACAAAAAATTATATGTCAACACAATAGTACAAACACTTGGATTTTCCTATGCATAAAAGCCATTTCACAAACTATTAGAAGAGCAATACCAAAATCAAAAGAGTGAGAATAGCCATGTAGAATGAAACCAACTTTGATCTTTGCCAACATAATCTCTCTTCCCCTAGCCGGGTGGAAACACTACTACGGGTAGGTCTTTATATTGGCCACCATCATCATGGCCTTTGTATCTGTACTTCGGGTAACGAATTGACCTTGGATGTAATGATGAATTAAAAATCATGTTTTTGATCAATAAATTTTGTCTCATTTTCCTCACAAACCCGCACAATATAATAGCTTATAGTTATTGATTGATGATATTAGGGGATTATAAAAATAATATAAAATAAGATGTATCAAACCTTGAATTGTCTTCATGTGCTAACTGTGTCAATGTGTATACGATACATGATCGAATATATTTAGGAAATCTTCCCCCAGGAAAACATACTTCTTGTTGAGAAGTATATCAACAATTAAGGGTACCGTTAACAAAAATACCTCCTGGGGCAAATATTTCGTACCGATAATATTCACCCTGAGAGCCTGGTGGGAGTATAGCAGTGGAAGGCGTTGGTACCCAAGAATTGTTGGAAGTTGTACTAACAAAAACATATCTGGTAGATGGAATACCAAGAGGACCACATCCACGATGAACAAGTCCTTCAAATCATAGTAATTGGAGTTGGAAGTATGACCATCCCATCTATATACACGATTTTCAAAATTTGTACTCCTTTCCTGTACAAAACTTTTCTCAACCCTTTTTCTTCAATATTCACACGCTTGATATTAATTCACAAATCTCGTGCTTTGGCCAAATCTCCATCGTATAGAGGAAGTAAGATTTGTGATGAACAACCTCTTGCTCGTTCTCGTGAAGGGTTTGACATTTTTTATAAAATCGGTAGTGGGGTTGCTGGGAGAGTGGAGGAGAAAGGGAATGAATGGTAAGAAGAATGGAATGATTAGAGCCTTCTTCCCCACCAATACCTCTGATTTCTTTTAGTCCTCGAACCCTACTTCTACTGCTTCTTTCAATTGTTCTTTGAATGGAGTTTTGGGGTGTTGAGGTTAAGGTTGGGGAGTCTGTTAAAGTAGACCTAACTGAATTTTAGGCATGCATACACCTTTCTCAGGTTGCTCTTGGTGAGGCAAAGAAGGAAAAACCAAATGAGCTTGTGGTTGTGTACTTGAAGGTTGGTGAACAGAAGTTTGTCCTGGAAACCTCTCCAGAGAGAAAATTCCTCAAATTTCTTTGGAATTGGTTATGGAGAAGGAGTTTGAATTATCCCACAGTTCAAAGAATGCCAGCGTTCATTTATGTGGATACAAGGCTTATTACTCTGGCGATGATAGTGAGGAGCATGAATTTACTGATAGCGATGAAGATATCCCATTGGTTAACACAAAGAATGGAAAACCTGAAAAAAAAAAAGCTAAGGAAGTGAAGGCAGTTCGATCTAAAAAGCTAGATGCCAGAGCTAGTGCTCCAACAAAAAAAGTCAAGGTTGTTGAGCCAGAGAAATACAACCAGAGAAAATCGGTAGTGGGGTTGCTGGAAGAGTGGAGGAGAAAGGGAATGAATGGTAAGAAGAATGGAATGATTAGAGCCTTCTTCCCCGCCAATACTTCTGATTTCTTTTACTCCTCAAACCCTACTTCTACTGCTTCTTTCAATTGTTCTTTGAATGGAGTTTTGGGGTGCTGAGGTTAAGGTTGGGGAGTCTGTTAAGGTAGACCCAACTGAATTTGAGGCATGCATAAACCTTTCTCAGGCTGCTCTTGGTGAGGCAAAGAAGGAAAAACCAATAATCAAACAATTGCAAAAAGAGGCACCCTATATTATAACAATGAGATTGCGAAAACTGGCATTAATCCACTAGTAACACAAAAGATCTCAAAATAAACATTTCTAGGAAATTTGTCAATGATACATAATAAAACCCATGTAACCAAAGTAAACTAATTGAAAGAAACTCATAACAGAATTAGGAAATTGCACATGGAAGTATGCCTAAGCACTGTTTTTCAGCTTAGCAAGCTCTTGCCTAACAACTGCTGCCCTCTGCACAAATTGAAACAAAAATTGAAACCAAAAATTATATGTCAACACAACAGTACAAACACTTGAATTTTGCTATGCATAAAAGACATTTCACAAACTATTAGAAGAGTAATACCCAAATCAAAAGAGTGAGAATAGCCATGTAGAATGAAACCAACTTTGATCTCTGCCAACATAATCTCTCTTCTTCCCCTAGCCGGGTGGAAACACTACTACGGGTAGGTCTTTATATTGACCACCATCATCATGGCCTTTGTATCTGTACTTCGGGTAACGAATTGACCTTGGATGTAATGATGAATTAAAAATCATGTTTTTGATCAATAAATTTTGTCTCATTTTCCTCACAAACCCGTACAATATAATAGCTTATAGTTATTGATTGATGATATTAGGGGATTATAAAAATAATAAAAAATAAGATGTATCAAACCTTGAATTGTCTTCACGTGCTAACTGTGTCAATGTGTATACGATACATGATCGAATATATTTAGGAAATATTCCCCCAGGAAAACATACTTCTTGTTGAGAAGTATATCAACAATTAAGGGTACCGTTAACTAAAACACCTCTCGGGGCAAATATTTCGTACCGATAATATTCACCCTGAGAGCCTGGTGGGAGTATAGCAGTGGAAGGCGTTGGTACCCAAGAATTGTTGGAAGTTGTACTAAGAAAAGCATATCTGGTAGATGGAATACCAAGAGGACCACATCCACGATGAACAAGTCCTTCAAATCATAGTAATTGGAGTTGGAAGTATGACCATCCCATCTATATACACGATTTTCAAAATTTGTACCCCTTTCCTGTACAAAACTTTTCTCAACCCTTTATCTTCAATATTCACACGCTTGATATTAATTCACAAATCTCGTGCTTTGGCCAAATCTCCATCGTATAGAGGAAGTAAGATTTGTAATGAACAACCTCTTGCTCGTTCTCTTGATCGTTCTCGTGAAGGTTTTGACATTTTTTAGAAAATCGATAGTGGGGTTGCTGGGAGAGTGGAAGAGAAAGGGAATGATTGGTAAGAAGAATGGAATGATTAGAGCCTTCTTCCCCGCCAATACCTCTGATTTCTTTTACTCCTCGAACCCTACTTCTACTGCTTCTTTCAATTGTTCTTTGAATGGAGTTTTGGGGTGCTGAGATTAAGGTTGGGGAGTCTGTTAAGGTAGACCCAACTGAATTTGAGGCATGCATACACCTTTCTCAGGCTACTCTTGGTGAGGCAAAGAAGGAAAAACCAAATGAGCTTGTGGTTGTGTACTTGAAGGTTGGTGAGCAGAAGTTTGTCCTGGGAACCCTCTCCAAGGAGAAAATTACTCAAATTTCTCTGGAATTGGTTATGGAGAAGGAGTTTGAATTATCCCACAGTTCAAAGAATGTCAGCGTTCATTTATGTGGATACAAGGCTTATTACTCTGGCGATGATAGTGAGGAGCATGAATTTACTGATAGCGATGAAGATATCCCATTGGTTAACACAAAGAATGGAAAACCTGGAAAAAAAAAGCTGAGGAAGTGAAGGCCGTTGGATCTAAAAAGCCAGATGCCAAAGTTAGTGCTCCAATAAAAAAAGTCAAGGTTGTTGAGCCATAGAAATACAACGAGGACTCTGATGATGATTCTGATGAAGAGATGGATGATGTTGACAGTGACGAGGAGTCTGACAGTGATAAAGATGATGATGAAGAAACCCCTCTTAAAAAGGCGGATATAGGAAAGAAAAAACCAAATGAGTCTGCATAAAAAACTCTTGTTTCCTCCAAGAAAGCAAAAAATGCTACTCTAGAAAAGACTAATGGTAAGAAAACAGGAAATGCAGGAACTCCACACTCCGCGAAGAAAGGTGGAAAGGCTCCCAATAGTGAAGCCAAGAGTCCTAAGTCTGGTGGGCTCAGTTGCAAAATCTGCAACAAGAGTTTCAACTTCGATAATGGTCGGCAACAACATAACAAGGCAAAGCGCAATGGTCAGTGATATTTTTGCAGTTTGTTAGCTTATTCTTCATTATTTTTTCGCTATGTAATAAAGTATTTTAAGGACATGATACAACGCAACAATATGGCCAAAATGAAAATACACCTTAGCATAAACATGTGGGCCAGAAGGGCATAACAAACCTCTCAAAAGTGGATGGATTGAGGAGATCCAAAAGAAAACGGTTGGAGCCCAAATGGAAAAAGGACTACGTGAATATAAGGGGTGGGGAGCAAGAGAAAAGGCAGGCAAAAAGTGAGTCCCTTCCTTCCCTCAGAATATTCTACTGCATTACTTGTTTCTTCCTCTGTTTCTGAATGCTTAACCTTTTTCACAGGTGATTGAAATTATGATCCATGGGCATCTGCGTGCTAGCGGCTGCATATAATAGGAACCACTTGTTTTGTTTCCTTTAAATTTTGTTGGAACTTTTGGAATTTGCCAATAGACAGTGGTGGACGATTTCTTCATTGAAATAAACATTTCCAATTTGTTCTTTGTTCCCTGTTTTCCAGTATTGGTATTGGTTTTACAGGGTTGTTTCAGTGGTGCTTTCATTGACCCATCATGGCAGAAAACACACGGATGAAGGACATGCAAGCAAATGTAAAACGCATGATAGAGGTCCTAATGAACCATTCTACGCAGTTTCTCAAAGTTAGTCAAACCTTTGAAGCGTTGCAGACGCTTTTCCAAGGACACAATGATCGATTTGTGAAAGTTGAACAAGCACTAGACTCTATTTTATCTTTGCTACATCAAAGCGGCGACGCAACCACTTCGCAGTCGCTCTGCTCCGATGGGTCGAACTCTCAGTCCAATGTGGCTTCCCGTCAGCTATTTTCGGTGTTGCAGCCCCAACCTCACATGACCGTGGATATTCCTATATTTTCCACCGATGATGTCATCCAATGGTTATATAGCGTTTCTTTCTGGTATACTCCATTCCTGACGATCAAAAGGTTTCTATAGCATCGTTCCAATTTGATGGTAAGGAGCTGGCATGGTTTCAAATGTTGGAACGGTCCAATCAAATTCCAAATTGGGGTTCCATGATACGACCCAAATGTTAAGATCACTAATAGGAAGAACTTCAAGTGCTTTGGTCCTTGACCATTCCTCCTATTGATGGCATCTTCTTTTGCTTGTTGAGATGACCCTTCAAGGTTGACATTTATGGTCATCTTTTAATGGATTTGGGTAGTATCAGTTCCTTAGCGACAACGATTCACCTTCAATTTGCGCAAAATTACTTAAATTTACTCAAAATATTGCGGTAGGTGCATGCTGTGATACTTTCATTGAGCTTGCTAATCGAGTTGTTGGTATGGATGACTCGCTACTCATGGATTGTTTTGTGGCCAGTTTAATTCTACAACTGCGAAAGGAGGTTAATGCACGGATACCTTAATCCTTATCCCAGGCAGTGACGTTAGCCAAACTATTTGAGAAAAAATTTGTTCCTCTTTTGCCTTCACCTCAACCTCATTACCCATCATTCACCACGAAATCAACTTATCAACCTATATTTTCCCCATCCCAAAGTCAGGAGAAACCGTTCATATCTCCTTCCACATCCAACATTAATTCCTACACCACCAAAACCCAGTCACCTTAAAAAATTATCACCAACAGATATACAATTTCGTAGAGAAAAGGACTTGTGTTTTACATGTGATAGAAAAATATTCTCTATCATCAAAAGAAATGGACGGCCTTGTTGCTGAGTTAAACTACCCTCACTTAGCCACGACCACTCCACCAGATAATGGCTTCCATCACCACCTCTCGTACAATGCTTTGAAAGACGCATCAGCAAGAGGAACAATCCATTTTACAAGGTATATTAATGGCATCGAAACCCAAATTCCTCTGGAGACAACTGGATAATTTCGTACAACCTAAACTTATCAAATCTCTCAAGTTACCAGTTAATCCAACACCTACATTTCAATTGGGAATGGGAAAATTGGCTTGTCATGGTCAAGTTCATAACATTCCAATTCATATCAAGGTCATTGCTTATAGATTTCAGCATATTGTTGTTACAGATTTGGTTTTGGGCACCCACTAGCTACGTTAGACACATATTTGGTTACTATAATCAACGCTTCATTACCTGGTGCAATTGCAGAATTATTCACATTAGAACACTTACTTGGCTGACTAATGCAATTGCAAAATTATACACATTAGAACTTGGTTCGCTTAGTGCAATTAAGCTTCTGTGTTCTTAACAAAGATTTACTTATCTAAATTCTAATTTGATCAAGAACATTTACGCTTTATAAATGTTCAAATGTTCTTGAAAGGAATTTGCTTCACTGAATTCTACCTTAATCGCTGACCAGAAACATTTTACTTTCCTTTTAGTTATTAGTCATTATTGACAGTCGAGAGCATTTTCCTTTTACTAAAAGGATATGAATGTAATTATTTCACTATTATGAGTTCCTCATTAAAACCTCACTGACCAATACTACTATCATAATTAGGCTGACCCAACATAATTTCAAACATTCTTATGAAAAAAATATTTTCAGCAAATAATAGTTAAGAATCTGAAAAAAATATACTTACATTAGTTAGTTGGTAAAAGAGTAAAAGTAAAAATAAACCTTTAACCACAATGACTTAATTTCTACATCATTATATTACTGAAAATGAAAACAATAAAATGATTTCAACGAATTTAGGAAAATATAAAACATGTTTGTGAATTCTTTGGACTAGTGTCATTTTTTATTGAAGGCAAGTCAGGTATATGAATGGATTGCCTCAAGATTTTGAATTCAGAAAGGAATTTTCCTTTCATACATCTAATTGAATCATCATCCTTGCCTTATGAAATTTACTTAAATTGTTTAATCAAACAAACACAAGTTTAAATTCAACCAAAACCCATTTTAAAAAATCTTAATCTTCTAGAAAAGAAAGTAACACAGATGGTTTTCAGATCAGTTATATTACAAGCAGTATCGAAGAACACAAACCCAAGGAGAATTACGTTAACATCGAATTAATTGAATCATACCTTATCTAAGAAAAGTTAGAATATAGGCAAGTCAGGTATATGAATGGATTGCCTCAAGATTTTGAATTCAAAAAGGAATTTTCCTTTCATACATCTAATTGAATCATCATCCTTGCCTTATGCTTCCTTTGAAATAAATATATAAATAAACCGAACACAATAATAAACAACTCTAGAACAAACAAAAAACGAGTCGTGAAATGTTCCCACCAGAGACAGAAGCACTGATATAAGACCCAACAAAGGAGTTGAACTCACATTAGTTGAATCTAAAGAGGGCATACTGGGAAATTCCCAGTAGCCATAGAGATCAACAAAAATGGAGATTCAAACTCCAGTGTAATACAAAGGGTTCAATGAATCTTGATAAGAAAAAGGTGGAAGAAAGATGACTCAAAGGGAAACCCCAAAGAGAAACCTCAAAGCGTGTTGATATGGCGCTGCTATGACTCGACACGCTTCCATGGATAAATTGGGAAGGCGATCTTAAGGGCAGCGCTTATAGAAAATAGATTCACCAAACAATTACATTATTAGAAAACAAAAATGTTGTCTGAAAAGCCGTAAAGAACGAAGAACCCTAATGACTGTGGAAACGAAACGAGGGTATATATAGTCTCATGGATATTCTGAAAGACCAGATTACCCTTTTTGGGCTTTCTATATCATGGTTTGGCAAATGCTCCCCGCACATTTTAACCTGCACCCAACACAATTTTTAAAGTTCCAAAAATGCCCTTTATTCCGAAAATAAAAATCCGGAATTAAAAATAATATATTCCGGAAAAATATATCCGGAAGTTGTTATTGAGTTTTGGAAATAAAAATCCGGAAATAAAATTTAAAATTCTATTCCAGACAAAAAAATCCGGAATTGATAAATAATACATTCTGGAAAAAAAAATCTGGAAAAGAGATTATTGTGTTTCGGAAATAAAAATCCAGAAACAAAAATGAGAAACTCATTCTGGATAAAAAAATTCATAATATAAAATTTTGTTCCGGAAAAAAAGATCCGGAACACATATTTCGGAAATTTTTTTTAAGGATAGTTTCGTCTTTTCCACTGAAATCGGGTGCAGTGATATGGTGCAAGAAGCAATTGCCTCATGGTTTTGGTATATATGGGCCGCAACTAATTTTGGTTTCCTGTAATTTTAATAAATTTTAAGAAAATATATGTGGGAATTTTGTTCAGTAAAAATAATTTCCAGATAAAAATTAAAATTTTAGGAATTTATTTAATAAAATACATATTTTTTTAAAATATATAAATGGATCATGTTTTAGAAATTAATCAGTGAGCATTAAAATTAAGGCAAATTCTTCCTGCACCATATCAGTTTTAACCTCCACCATATCAATTTTATAAATTTCCAAAACTACCCTCCTGCACCATATCAATTTTATAAATTTTCAAAACTACCCTCCTGCACCATATCAATTTTAACCTCCACCACCATATCAATTTTTTAAATTTTCAAAACTACCCTTATTCCAAATTAAAAAATCCAAAATAATAATGATAATTGAGAAATAAAAAAATACATGCTGGAAAAAAAATTCTGAACACAACTAAACTGGATAAAAAAATTCAGAATTCAAAAATATGTTCCGAAAATTGAAATCCAAAATATTTTAGATAAAAATTTCAAAAATAATTTTTCCCATTTTTGTGTAAGGTTATTTTCACCATTTAGAAGGGTATTTTTGTCATCTTCTAGAGCTGATTAGGTGCATGCTGAAATTCATATGGTGGAGGGAGAAATTGCCATAACTCTTTAGTATTTATTTTTGCAGAATGTATTATTATCTATTCTGGATTTTGATTTCTGGAATAAAGGGTATTTTCGAAATTTTAAAATTGTATTGGGTGCAGGTTCAAAAATGTTGGGTGTAGGAAGAATTTGCCTAAAATTAAAATTTGAATACATTTCGAAATCTGGTTTTGGTATATATTAAATGCTCGTTTGGAATGGAACTAAATTTCAGAACCTGTAATCAAAATATGGTTTCAAGAATAAATATTTAAAACAGATATTTTAAACATTTTTAAGAAATAAAGAAGAATGTATATGTAAAACCATTTTTTAAAATAGATATTTTTTATTCAATCTCTGAGACACTGGTTTCAAGTTTTTCCCCATTTTTTATTGGCTTACAGTGTCTTTGTTTTTTCTCTTTTGGGTGAGTCATGATACCCTTCAAATTCCTGGACTGTTTCTTCTTGCCCATAGATTTTTCTTTCATTTTCATATATTTTCGTATTTTCTAAAATATCTGTATGTAATATTTTGAATTACATAATTCATAAGTCTTTTTTCGTATGCAATGATTAGTTTTCGGATTATATAATTTAGAAGTTTTTTTTAGTTTTTGAATTATGTAATCCAGAAGAGTTTTTTCAAATGCGTATCCAGATTACATAATTCGAAAACTACTCTACGGGACTGACACAAGAAGGATAAAAAAGTATTTTCACATTTTATATGGGGTGACAGAAGAAGATATGGAGGTGCAGGGAGAAACAGACTTCCGCCTCCTATGTTTAGCCCAAAATTTGTCTCTGGGCTTATTCGAGTTCTGCCTACTTGGATCTACTACTACCTCGTCCATTGAGTATAACAGAGCAAATGATGGTATAGCAATGAACATCGGGATGATACTAGGAAATATGGTCCGAAGAATCACGAATGCTTTAACAAAATGATAAATTTTACCATACTCCTTTGAGTTTTAAGAGTTTTCATACGATTAAATTTACTGTACTGGTAATTATGAAGTCATTCATATTTTAATTTAGTCTCTAATGGACTAAAAAGACTTTTTTTTATTTTAAATTATAGTTATTTCATTAAAAAACTTACTATTTTTTTTAAAATATCACAAGACAAGGGTTGGAGTTTGAAAACTAAAATATGAATAATACAACTCAATGAAAAATATATCTAAGCATATAAATAATAATAATATACGGTTCAGAAGTTTTGAAATATTTTTAAAACAATAATCTAAGTTTCAATTCGAAAATATATATATTTTTTTAATTAACTAGAGACTAATTTAAAATGAGCAAGTTATTTTAAATAAGGTGACGACATTATCCATAACTTAAAAATGATCGGTAAAAAGCTAGAAAGTTTCAAAACAGTTAAATTTGTAAGGATAGTGTCGCAATGCTAAAAATTGCTATAGAAGACTTGGAAATGAGATTGCGATGAAATGCAAGGTAAATTATGTTGTAATTAAATTTTCAGGTATTAATTTGATTGAATAACTAAAATAGATGTTCTGTAGTAAACTCTATTGACCAAAAAGACTTATATCCAGATTGTAGTTGATTCAGTCTATCCATCGTTAAAAAATAAAACGTCACGTTGTTTTCGACCGCTAAATGGTATAACTTGTTGCGGAAGAAAAAAAGTACTTCTCGGTCTATTTGAAAGAGACTCACTCAAACTTTCCAAGAAGATGAATGCATTTTGGTAAAGAAATTCAATGTAAAGAAAACAATTATAAAGATTAAAATTAAAATTTATTCAATTTATGAACAAAAATTATATTTAAATATAAAGGTATAAAACTTAAGAATAAATGCAACATAATGTATGTGAGAAAATACGGGTTCTTTTGACACCAACGAGTCATGATCATTTTATATAAAAAAATCAGTACATCACTTTCAATCCAAAATTTTTAAGATATTGAATATGCGAGTCTTCTTTCTTATACATTGTTTTCTAGACACATTCCTACTCAATTTGAGACAAATTCACTTACAATTATAGTAATAAATTTATAATATTGTTGTGATAGTTTATTCACTTAGTTTTTTTTTTTTTTTAAATCGTGATCTCGAATTATCAATTGATAGTAAAAATCATGTTACTTTTATTAAGCCATGTTTACTCCTTTTATTGCACTCTAACCATAATTTACAATTTTAATATGCCTAATAATACTAATTTCAATTTTTTCTTCTTCAAGTATTGTCTTCATGGTGCACCTTATAGAGCTTCGTATAGACTACCGCAGAACTTGTAGAGTGCCACTGCGTTGAATATGTATAACTGCAAGTCTTACAGTTTTCTTATATTAAAATATCAATTCATTACTACAATTTACAATAACTCATTTTTCTTTTCACTCGTAAATGTATTCTCATCCGATTTTTCTTATCAATGGGTGAGTGTATCTATAGAGACATCGAGTTACCTTAAAGAATAAATTAAAATAATAAATATATAATAAATTAATGGGGTATGTATTGAGATTGACTTTTGTCTATTCAACAAACTCCTCTTTTATAATTGGCTAATAGTAGTACATTCTCAACACGCTTATGAACATTGTCTCCCTTCACTATAAAATTTACATATATTTTTGTGTAGTTTTTCCATGAAGTACTTGACTTGTGATTGTGTAATGCATTTTAGAAAGAGTGCCAATGAGCCTCTTTTTTAAAAAGTTCCCTCCTGTGACGAGAAATCGGGAGACTTTTATCTTTATTGCCTTTTCTTCCTTTTCTTTGCTATTGATGCACCCCCTTCTTTGTAAGAAGTTAAATATTGGATTCATCAAGGTGTCATTGTGCTCTATTGTGAGACATTCATTTGTATCAACAGTTGGTGACACAAAATTTCGTCTAATCATATATGATTGTTGACCTTTCTTCTTTATGCTTGCCAATTTTGACAATAGATCAACCCTTGAATTATCTTATCGATAAATATATTTCACTATTCTTTCTTCTAAGTCCAGTAACATTCCAAATGATTTGTGGTAGTATTTGAGTAAGACTGTGTCATTTGCTCGAAACTCTCTTAACAAAATCTATTATGAGTTGGGAATCACTTTGACATAAAAGTTTGCATGCTGACATATCCCAAGTTATGACTATCCCGACTATTAATACTTCATATTGTGTTTTAAACATGACACCTACACTAGCACATTTTTTTGTTGAACGAATCGTCAATATGTGTTTCCGCCTCTATCTTAGTTGGACGTAACTCATTTGCAATCCATGCAACTAAATCAACATTTTTTCAATGGATTTCAAGAGTCATCTTTTCATTTTTCATCCGACAATGATGACCCTAACTTCCTATTTTGCTATGATTTGCCCAATTGGAGAAGGGTTGTGTCATCACTCGAATTTACACATACATATTGTTAACATAGGCCTTAAGGTTGATCATCACAATCATATTGTCATTTGCAGCTGGTTGTGGATTACAATGGACTTGGTAGTGGAATCATGTTCATAATGATTTTGTAGCATTCTTTAGTCATTTTTTGGTCAACATGTACCATGACTTTGTCTCCCAAGACTAAAGGGTGAATGTCATGGCTAGATGAAGTGTGAAAAAATGTGAAGAAGTATTAGCTGACAATGAGACATCCAATAATATATCAACCGAGCTTCCTTAATCAACCAATGTTTTTATTAAAAAAAATCATGTCAAGGGTGATAACCATAAACATCTTTCTTTTCATAGTGACTATACAACAATTGTATAAATAAATAAAATTTAAAAAATTAATTCATGCAATAACTATTTTTAAAAATATATATAATTTCTTAAAACAAATATATATAAAATTACTTTTTATCTTATAAAAAAAAATCAATTTTTTCCTCAATTTATACATTCCCATTACAACTTTATTTATTATTATTTTATTGTTATATAATATTTTATTAGAAAAATTAGTTGTTAATTAGATGTATTTAATGAAGGATAATGTTAAAGAAAACTTTTCATATCGAAAATGTTTATAGAATACTAATAAAAAAATTATTAAATAGAAATCAATTTTAGAAATTAAAAATAATTAATTGTTATATTGATAAAATTAAATACTATTTTAAAGATTAAAAAAATTATTAATTTTTAAATTAATTTATATTATTAATAAATAATTTTTAAATTAATATTATCTATAAAAAAATTGTTACCAAAATTTAGAATTTAAAATAGTATCTAAATTCCTATTGAAAACTGCAAAAACACGTATATTTGTCTTGTTTCACACTAAACAGTTCAGACACAGAAGAATTCAGGTCCCCATTCAAAATATTTATGGACAACACAACACAGAGTTTCCAAGTCAAAATTTCAACCCAAGTCATCAATAATTTCGTGGACAAAGTGCCATTGTCCACCACAATGACCAAACCCGTTATCAAGTTTTCTATTACACTTTTCATCTCTTTTGATTCATTTAACTTATCAAGCAGGTAATTCTTAATTCACATTTAACTTTCTAGACGTCACACTAACACGCCAAAATAACACTCAAACAGAGTTTTGAAAATTGAATAAAAAGTGTCTAATGTAGAATTCAAACTCACTATGCCTCATACCTACACACGACACTATTACAATACTAATTAGTTATGAAAGAACTAGAACTGAATATATACGATTTTTTGTATATTATAAATTCTATAATATTATAAATAAATAAATAAAATATATAATAATATTTTTAATATTATATCATTTATTTGTAATCATAACTGTATGTTCAATTTTTATTCACTTTATTTATATATATAACTAAAATATAATATGAGGAATAATAATATAATATAAAACAATAAACATTAATTTTATTTAGTGTTTAGGATGTATATTACGATAAAAACTAAATAAAAATATGTTGTGATAATGATAATATGATAATGAAAAATATAATAATGAACAAACCCTAAACTCTAATTGTGATGTAGAGATGGAGATTGAGATAAACCGTCAATCTTGTAGTGGAAATTGACGTATCTATTGGCCACATTAAAACAAAATCATTTAATAAAAATTAAATTTAGATACTAAAAATAAATAATTATTGATTAGATATTATTTTAAAAATTATTAATACATAAAGTATTTTTTATTATTAATAAAATTTATAAAATATTTTTTAAATTGTATTTAAATTAGTTATTAAAATTTTAACTGTTAATATTTTAAATTTTAAATTAGTTTCTAATTAAAAATATAAAATAATTAATAATTAAAATTTTGATAACTAATGATTAAATATAAAAAAAATTAATATTTAAAATTAATTTTTATTTCATAATTTTTCTTATTGAAGATGCTTTTACCATCACTTACATGGCGGTGGAGGTTGAAGTCACATTGAGTAATAAATTTTCTTGCTCTTTACCTAGTCCTATTCAAAATACACTGGAGGAGGGGTGGTGACACTGTCGTGGGCTCATCACAAAAGTTTTATTATTATTTTTTTTTCAAAATAATATTGTTTGCAAAAGTTTTATAATTAAATATTCTTCTTCTTTTTTATGTTCATTTGACAGACGCTACTAGTGTTCCAATGCACGCTAAATTACAAAAACATTTAGCTTTTTAAAACATTTTGACTACTTGAATGCAAATAACACATTAACGTATACTTCTTTCTTCATTTTATCCATTTTTTACCGACTTTAATATGTT
This sequence comes from Phaseolus vulgaris, assembly GCF_051622355.1. NCBI lineage: Eukaryota > Viridiplantae > Streptophyta > Magnoliopsida > Fabales > Fabaceae > Phaseolus > Phaseolus vulgaris. The sequence goes on from NC_143498.1 coordinate 48,875,614, forward strand.
ACTTTTTGTCTTGTAGTGAATATAAAAAAAAGAGACACATACTAATTAAGATATCTTTAACATACATCTTTGTTTAACCTTTTGAAAATATATTTTTAACTCATGTATTTTATATAATAAACTTTGATCATTAGACTTGACTTAGTCACCAATATTTAATTGAACTCCATTGAATGTATTTTTATAAAAAAAAAATAACTTGAACTTAAATATTTGATAAACAAAATTAACTTGGACTTAAATATTTTATCAAAATAAAAAATTATACTCGGTGATAAAAATTTAAATCAGAAATAAATACTTATAATTTGTTAAGATTCCTCTTATGTTATATTATACAAAATCATTTTCAAAAGGGTTTTCTCTTTTGCAATACATCAACCTAAAAGGAATATATATAATAACTCCTGCGCACATGTTTTTGCAAGCATTTGTAGAGTTTATATTCAGTGATGATTAACAAAAGTCATAACTATCCAAGAGATAATTATGTTAATCACTTTTGTATTTTAATTAACCACAACAAAGTCTTTTATTTTCATAAGCTACACTACAAAATAATTAACAGGGATTAACGTCCAAGTTGGGACTACAATTTCAGATAGGTAAGTCTCTTTTTTGGTCAACAATACAAAATATCATTGAAGTGCATATAGGATAAAGATAGAAGGTACATATCCACCTAATAGAACAATTTGTAATAAGCTAGTTTAAGTGATGACCCATATACACTTTTCTAATGCAATTAAAAATAAGCAAAAAAGTTTCACATTAACACCACACATAATATCGATTTCGTATTTTAAAGTTTAGCTTCAAAATTTGTTTCATTTTTGTTGTGACGCAGCATAATGTCAATCACAATGAATGAATGTAAAACTAGTCAAATTTTATAATATAAAGTGCTATCCATGGAAAATTTGTTTTAGATAAAATGAACATAATTACATATAAATTAAGACTCTAATATAAACTTTAACTAAAGCCCCTAGATAATTTTAAATATAACTGTGTTCATTCAATGGTTTTTTTTCATTAAAAATTCAAAACACTTCCTCAGTAATCAAATCACAGCATAAAAGAAAATAAATTTTGAATAAACTAATTAAATCATTTTCAGAAGCATAATTGACGTCGCAATTACCGCCCCAAACGCACGAACATGGGAGATGAATGATGACGCGATAAATTATGGCCATGCCCAAGTAATAAACATAGTTATGTTATTGTACAGAGAAAATTATATTTAACTTTTACAAACTAAAGGAATATAATTTACTATTAGATATTTCTTTTAATAGATATTATACTCGGGCAATCGAATCGACTTCCGTGAGTCGGTCAAGAACTTAACCATTCAATCAATCAAATATCATGAGAAGGTCACATGATGACATGTGATCGACCGACTTATGGCGACAATCCATGAGTTGACCAAGTCAGCAGGATTAATATACAATTAAAGGTTATTTAACACAATCCTAAACATAAATCAACCCCATAATCTTGTCCACCAACAAAGAGTCATTAAGGTAATATAAATAGTACAAACCCCAAGAACCAGGTACGTCATTATCTATAGTACTCTGACATCCGAGTGTCGACACCCTGACCGAGTTGAGTGTTGAAGTGCCTTTTGCAGGTACCATCCCCGTCTATGAGATCAGACGACCGAGAAAAGAAAGAAGAAACATGAAACTTAGAATGATAACAACTTACCCAAAATAGAAACAGAATAGTCGTTCTCTATACCCCTACACTCGTTCCAGAACAAATATATATTTGAATTAAAAAAAAAAATATGTAATATGTTGTGCCATTTGTTGTACTTTCAAGTCTTTAAGATTTTTACGAAAAAATACTAAACGACCGGTAATGCATTTAGTTTATATTTATGTCAACATGAGAATGTAAAATTGAAACATAATAAAAGTAATTTGTTATAAAAAAATATGAAATCATGCTAAGTTAAATATATATGTTTGAGTTTTTTTTTATCATATGATAATTTTATAGGTTAATTATTAAAATGAAAAAATAGATTCTATATCACATTTATAATATCAATTAAGCAATGTTTGTTTTTAGCGCAGTAATGTTTCAGAATAAAGAAATGCACGGATACTATACATCTGTATCCACTTATCTTCTAGAAATTGTGAGCGTGGAAAGACGTGGAAGTTGTTTTTCTCCATTCTCCTATGTGCCTAACAAATTGCGAAGAAAAAAATAGATAACTTAATGTTCTTAGTTGTTATCCTTACTACTTGTGTATGATAATAATTGTTAATTATTTATAAATATATAAAATATTTTATTTATATTATTGATTCAAATTTCATAATACTTTTTAAATATAATATTTTTATTTATAATTTAATATTAAATTAATTTAAAAATATTATTTTTATATATATACAAATATAATCAATTATATATAATTTATTATATAATATAATATAATAAAATAATATTTAATAATATTATTAATAAAAATAAATATTAACAATTAATAATAATAAATATACATAATTATTTATAATAAAAACATAAATTTATACAATGATAATAATATAAAAAATTATTTTTAATTATTTTTTTATAATTATGATTATTTAAGTATTATTCATTTTTATTTAATAATTTTTCAGATATAAACAATTAATAATTTATATTTTTAAATATTAAAGTTATATATTAATCTTGATAATATTTATGAGTAGTGACATGCAATCAAGCATGACAAGAGGAGATGTAAATTGTCAAAATATCATATTATTATATTTGTCAGTTATTTATTTATTTTATTCTAAAAAAATGTATTTAATATATTTTTTATTATACTTTAAATGTTTTTTTAATGTTTTTTATAATTTTTAATATTATAATTTAATTTATAGCGAAACAATTTACTCTTATAAAAACTTTTCGTGTTTGGACAATGATAAACAATTTGTATTCCTAAAAAAAATATTTTTTCAACTATAAAAAAAAATTTACAAAATTTTAATTAACTTAAATCTACACAAAAATATCTTATATTTTATTATTCAATTATTTTTAAAGATAATGATAAATTTATAAACTTATATTTTAAATTTCTTAAAAAATTAAAAATTTTCTCACAATATTGTTGCATCACTGGCAAACTTAAATAATTTTTTTCTCATAACATACCTTAATTTAAACAATCACTTTATTCACACTTTTCTCTCAAATCGGTATAAATTGTTACACATTCTCTTTCCAATCTAAACATATCCTTAACCTTATTAGAACATATCTCAACTATTATTATTGAAAGATGGCAAATATAATTCACCTTAGTAAATTACAATTTTGCACGTAAATTTTTAGCTTTCCATAAACAAAATACACAATTCTTAAATGTGTAGTAATAGAAATAATTAAAAATATAATACAACAAATCAATTAAATATTGTAAGATTATAATTGATGAAAACTATTTAAAAATAATTTTTTTATTTTTAAATTTAAATATTGTAACAGATTACAATTCTAAATAAAAAGTGAATAAATTTAATATTTTTTTAACTCAACAAATTATCATTTAACATTACACAAAATTTAATTTTTTAATAAAATTAAATATAAATTTCGTAAATAAGTAATAATAAAAATAATAATTGAAAAATAATATACAATAAAATAATTCTATATATAAAAATGTAACTGATGAAAAATATTTGAACAAATTCAAATATTAAAACAAATATAGAAACAAAGATATTAGTAAAATATCATTTATCACTACATTAAATTTTTAGTTTTCAATAAAATCAACATATAATTCATAAATAAGTAATAATAATAAAAATAATTAAATACTTTAAAATAGTAATTGATGTAAAAATATTTATAAATAAATTTACTATTTTTATATTAAAATATTAAAACATACTTCAATAATTAAAAAATTAAATAAATATAACATTAGTCCACAAATTATCATTTATTTTTCACTTATTTTCACTTATACTTATTTAATTTTGGTTATAAAGATATCCTCGATGAAATACTTGTCTTAATTTTTGTGGGACAATCAGGTTTAAGGTAACTCATTTTTCGTCAAAGGAATGTGTGTGCTGATAAGTTGGCTAATTTAGGATTTATTTATAGAGAATCATTTCATTGGTATAAAGACTCCCAGCTAGTCTGTTCTTAGAATTCTTTATGAATAGGTATAATCTACATCGTTTTTGTTAACATATGAGTTTTGGTCTAGTCTTCCATATTTTTGTTTTTTCTTTTTTTTTCTTTCTTTTAATAATATTTTTTTCATGTGATGGCAGATGATTGTTGTTACATGAGGTGTTAGTTTAACTGAGATGTCAAGTTGCATAATGATGCCTAACACGAAAACTTTATATAAAAAAAAAAAAAACTGAACTATAAAAGAAAAATAAAAAATGGAATGCACCTAGCAGCATCTGAATTTTCAAAAGTACGGAAGCAGAATAATGGCAACGCGGTGTAAGCGCGTGGAGTGGAAATTTCCTGGCAAATTAACCAAAGTACGCTACTTCCTTTTCTTCTTCCTTTCACCCCGACGCCCCTTCTTGTCTTTTACTACCACCTTTGCCTAACTTTCTCCAGGCCACGTGCTTTAATTTTCACACATATAGCAAGTCAAATATAAAAAATATTTTATTTTTTATTTTTTAAATAATAAATAAAATCCCATTTATACAAATTTAAATTTTAATATAATAAAAATAATTCCCATTTTTTCAATTAACAATTTTTTTTTATTAGACTTCTCACATTTGTGGCTCAGCACCATGTTACTTCTATAGCACCTACCCTGTTAATTCTCTAAAACCGCTAGCAGTACCTGTTAATCTCTCTCTATATATATAACATCACTGAGAGGTGTAGTGCTTGAGAATGGGTCTACACCAATAAAGAAGAAAACAAATTTTCTCCTTGTTGGTACGGCACATATCGGTGAGAGAGAATACAAGTGTATGATAAAGTGATCGAAAGATGGAAATTATGCCACCAGGTTATCGTTTCTACCCTACAGAAGAGGAGCTGATTTCGTTCTATCTTCATAATAAACTCGAAGGAGAAAGAGATGACATGAATCGTGTTATTCCAGTGGTTGATATATACGATTACAACCCCACCCAACTCCCACGTAAAATCCTTATACTCTTCTTATCTTTCTCTTTTTTTTTTCCTCATTTTCTTTCTCCTTTCAATCAAAATGGAGCTAAGATTCTACAAAGGAAGATATACTTTAGTTTTGGCAAGTGAATTTGATTCACTAACATTAAGAAAGGTGCAAGTCAAGGATGTTTTTGGGTTTCCTCTGTCAAACATTATTTTCACATGCATAATTCTCGTTTAACTTCTTTTTTTATATCAATTGCATACTCACATACTTACCTTCCGGGTCAAATATGTATTGTGATTGGTTTATTAATACTTTGATTTTGAATTTTGGTGTTGGGTTTTGCAGAAATCTCAGGAGAGGCGAGTCTGAGAGACACGGCGGAACAATGGTTTTTTTTCATTCCGAGGCAAGAGAGTGAAGCTCGAGGAGGAAGACCAAGACGTCTGACAACCACAGGGTACTGGAAAGCCACAGGGTCTCCAAATCATGTTTATTCTTCCGACAATCGCATCATAGGCATTAAAAGAACAATGGTTTTCTACAGTGGAAGGGCTCCAAACGGAGCCAAAACTGATTGGAAGATGAACGAGTATACGGCCATCAAAGATTCACAGGTGAACCATCTTCCTCTAAAAACTAACCATTAGGGTATTATAATTCTTGCCTTTGCTTATTTAATTTCTTCTCTCGTTAATTCAATTTTCAACTTTTTCTTCTCTACTCTCTGCATTAATGTCTTCATCCTCCTCAATCACCAATACTCCACCCTTCTAAACCAAATATACAAAACAAATCGAGCATCCTTATTTCTTTCGAAAATAATCTTAGGAAACCAGCTGCACACACATAGGCCTTTCACTGAATTTTTTCAAGTAATAAAAAGAGAAGTGATACTCCATAATCCCATTTATTTGTCTAAAATTTCAGTTTTTTCATGAAATAAAATGATGAAAATATCTTCTTCTTTTTTCATATTATTAAGAGATTGTACAGTCAAGTAGGTTCTCATGATAAAATATGGTGATGAACTAACCGTACATTAAAAAAATCTGATCATAGCACGCCATATTTTTCTCACTGGGTAATTAGTCTACAATTATCAACCATTCAACAGGGGTTAAGGTGAAGTTTACACACACTTATTAATACATCTCTGAGGCTACCAACTCGTGCCGTGCGTGAAAATATATGTTATGGATGATCCGATAATGACCCGATAACGGGTGGCATGATAAACCCAACAAATTCTCGTTAAGAAAATGACTCTAATACCATGTTAAGAAATGAACTTTAAGCCTAACTCAACCTCATAAAATCAACCAACTTATAAAGTGAGGTTTGCACCACTTATATACAATAAAATGTACTCATTTATAGATATACAACATTATGTGTTACGTACATGATATGTAATGCAGTTTTTATATTATACACATTAAATAATATATATACATAACTAATCTTTTCACTGTATTATACATGTTAATTACTTGCAGTTAAGGAAGGAATTCAGTTTATGCAGAGTGTACAAAAAATCGAAGTGTTTGCGTGCGTTTGATAGAAGACCACCAGCGAGGAGGAACAAAGTGAGGTATTTCACTGGTCAAAGTGGTGAAGAGCAAGAAAAGGGTTCGATCTCAACGTCTTTTGATGATCATAAGCATCAAATGTTAGAGAGAAGTGCAACATGTTCTCCAGAGAGTTCTTCCTCCGGAGACCTTGACCATGACCAACCCCTCCTGCACGGTCAGGGAGAAACCCAAATGGATGTCGACAAGGACCCTTTTTTGGATTGGGAGAAAGTGGATTTGTTCTTGGGATCGGAACTATGAAGGGTTCGAATTAAGTGCAATTTATCAGGTATCTATGCCTTCTGCTACAACAAAGTTGACTCAACTAAACACAAGGAAGAAGTAGGGGTTTTTTTTTTTTTTTTACTACGATGAGTTATTTTTTTTTTGCTTTTTACTAAAATGGGATCCGTTTAAAAAAAATACAAATTTAGCAAGTCGTGCCGAATTGGCACGACTTCATATATACAAATCGTTTCAATTTGACATGACTCTGCCATGTTATACTGAAGTCGTGCCAACTTGGCACGACTTCTGCCACGTCATATTTTTGTATTTTTTAAAAATTTTATTGTTTATATATTGGGTAGTAAGTTATGTAATGTTAAAAATTAATTTGATACATAACTTTCTAAGAGTGTTAGTTTTAAGGAAAAAAAATTGGATAATCGTGTATGGATCATTCGGCGCCATTAAATATCAAAATATCAAAAAAATTGCATACATGATACATTAAATATTAAAATATATTTTTTGGCTAGTGGGAAACCATGTCCGGCGGCAATATCCTCAGGAGTTAATGGCTCAAAGTTTGAATAAGCTGATTATCCAAACATGATCCATACACAATTATCCATTTTTTTTTCTTTAAAACTAACACTCTTATAAAATTATGTATCAAATTAATTTTTAACATTACATAACTTACTACCCAATATATAAACAATAAAATTAAAAAAAAAATATGACGCGCCAGAAGTCGTGTCAGGTTGACACGACTTCAGTATGACATGGCAGAATCGTATCTAATTGGGATGATTTGTGCATATGAAGTCGTGCTGAATTGGCACGACTTGCTTAAATTTATAAATTTTTTTAAACAAACCCTATTTTGATAAAAAAAATAAAAAAAATAACCACATGATCAAAATCCCGAATAAGCACAACAAGGCTTATTATGTTAATTACAAATCTTGCAGAACCACTACTTTAATTTGTTTATGTTCTTGCTGGTTTTGTATAGATGTACGTAGTCCTACTAGTGACTAATTTTTCTGATAAAATATCTCAAGCTCTTCGTTCTTTGATCAATCGCACCGTCTTCATGCAAATCTTCATGAACATGTAATATTATGAAAGCTAATTTCGTTTTCTTCTAAATAATTTAATTAATGAAATCTTAAAAAATTTAAAAAATGATGAAAATAAATAAGTTATGACAAGTTGATATAAATTGTTGAAACTAAAATCGTGACAATGTGATATTACTCTAATGTAATAATAGTTTATGAAGACTATATAGTGTGACAATTTTTTTTATAAGTGTTGGAGTATCAATCAAATACTTTATATTATATTTAATTAATTTTTACTGATAAAAATAAGAAAAAAATTCTTTATTGTTTGAAACTAAACGGGTAATATTCTGAGTTTGGATTTATAAAAATAGATTACCTTAATTTATATCCATTTGTAGGATGAGATGAGATTAGTGTTACAATAAGAAAAATGTACCGGTACGGGGCGAGGTCGAGACCCATCTGGCTGACCGATGCCCAGTCAACCTGATCGAGACCAGGGGAACCTGGCCGAGACCTTAGAAGACTTGGCCAACAGGCCGAGAGACTTAGACCTTAGAAGACTTGGCCGACAGGCCGAGAGGCTTAGACCTTAGAAGACTTGGCCGAGAGGCCGAGAGGCTGAGACCTTAGAAGACTTGGCCGACAGGCCGACAGGCTGAGACCTTAGAAGACTTGGCCGAGGGGCCAAGAGGCTGAGACCTTAGAAGACTTGGCCGAGAGGCCAAGAGGCCGAGACCTTGGGAGACTTGTGCCGAGAGACCAAGAGGCCGAGACCTTTGGAGACTTGTGCCGAGAGACCAAGAGGCCGAGACCTTTGGAGACTTGTGCCGAGAGGCCGAGACCTTAGAAGACTTAACTAAGACGACCGAGACCACAAGGATTTGGTCGATGGCCGACCCGCATCAAGGGAACTTGGCCGATGGCCGAACCCTATCACAATTAACGCTCAAACCGATATCAGTGAAGCTAATCCACCATCAAGAATTAGGTAATGCAACCCTAAGCGGTATCCACCTCGATAAACGGGCCCAACAAGGTAGGCCCATTAGAATAATATAAATAGCGCGCATCCCAAGGAGTAAGGTATGTCATTTATTACTGTTCACCTACCTTAGAGTTGACCACCCGCTTTACTGACTTGAGCGTTGGAGTGACTTCGCAGGTACCCCCACCATCCGGTGTTCACCCGACGAGCGAGTGTCGAGTGTCGAAGGATAAGTAGGAGGACGAGAAGAATCCCAGTTCATCACCCAGTCACCTGCCCGACCGAAGGAAGGAGAATAAGGCTTCAATAGTTCTCTAGATCCCATCTCCATAGCAGGAAAAAAAAACATCATCACTTTTACTTTAAAATTCCTATGATTTTGTTTGCAAGTTTTTCATATGTGGATAATTAATTATAGGACAAAAGGATGGGATGCGAATTAATTGAAACAATTGCTTCACTGTAATTAATTGTGTGGTTATAACTTATACATTTAAATTTTAGATATATATATATATATATATATATTTATATGAATAAATATTGAAGGAAAGACTTTAATAATTTAAATAATTTTTGTCTCGAGACAATTCGTCTCATAAACAATACCTATATATATATATATATATATATATATATATATGAAAAAAAGCTTTAGTATAAATTCCATTTCACAATTTCAAACTCTAAATCTGACAATGATTTATATATATGTATTACAGCATTCTTTTATTCATTAATATAGAAAATATAAAATAATTTTATTATTTCAATGCATTGTGAAATTACCTTTTTATAAATTTTTAATAGAATTAATACAAAGTTCCTCGTGTACAATAATGATGTGATCTTACTTATATACTGAAATTTAATACAGATGATATTCACCGACAGATTAATAGCGATAAAACTAGTAATTAATACAGCGCAGTAATTTAATAGAAAGAATGGAATTTCATAGCGTGGTCTACTACTACTTTTCATTTTTATTTTGAAATAAACAAAATCTAAATCGAAAGAAAAAAAAAGTTGCAAAACAGAAGAATTATAAAGTGTTGTTTTATGATTTAATCTTCTCCTTTGTACTTAATTAGATTTCTTTCCAATTCTTTAACATAAGCTTTTTCTTTTCATTCCATTAATAAGGTTTTTTTTTATAAAATATCTTAATTTTAATTAATGTATAATTTATAAATAGTTAATAGTAGTAAGATGTGAATAGAAGAAAAAATGGAGCATATTAATTGACATGACACATAGCTAGGTACTGACCCAAAGCCACAACTCCATCCACCAGAAGTCTTTAGAAAGAAATTCAAAAATATTTATTGACTTCCCTAAAAAACGCCATTAGTATGCACCTCAAAACCCTAATTCCTATCTCCAATTGACCATAAATCAAGTTCAACAAACACCTTAAGGACCACCAGTCTTAAATGCAGTGGGAAGACTTGTGCATGACGAGCAATAATGTCAACACTGTTGCTAATATTTTATGAAAGGAAAATACAACTTTTCTTAGTATAAGTTAATGGTTTGAGTTTCTTACTAATAAAATAATATTTTAACACTAAAAGGAGGGTTATGGAACGTAAAATGATCACTTGAATATCCAACGACGAAGTTTGAAAAACAGCAGAACCAAGATTTTCGAGGAGATTGCCGAAAAACATAAAAACACATTTATAATAAAAGTAGCAAATTTGTTTTATATATATGTCTCACACGGACTCATCTGTCACAGCCTTTAAATTTGTGAAGTTTGGATAAGGACCAAAGTGAAAAGACAACATAGAACATGACATTGATGCATTAACGCGTTGCACTTTGAATATTTGATCATTGATTGACAGAGAAGAATAAAGAGGTGCAGGAAAATAGTTGTGGGGAATATATCATAGATAAAACAATCGCTTTTAAAGAATTTCTGAGTAGTTACTAGCTATACTGTCTCAATATATATCTGTAGAAATTTAGTGTTGACTCAAAGATCTAGTTGACTCACCTCATTGAGGTCCCTCTTGCAATTAGAAGGATGATTCTTCATTTGCAGAACGATATGTTACATTAATCATTGAAGAACTTAAAGAATATATACAATACCTGCCGTACCAGGTCAAAACAGATTAGTCATAAGAGTTCCATACATGTAGCAACACACTCTATTCACTTCAAGATACTGAAAATTATCTCAGATTTTGATATCTTCAAGAAGTTATAATGTTTCATCAAATATTGAAATATTATAACCATGGAAAAAATTATACATAGGCAAAAGCAAGATTAAGTAAATTTAGAACAAATGTGTTACCAAAATATCCTGCCATATTACGTTTTGACCAGTTTCACACAAACGATGAAAATACTAAAATATAAATTGCTTAGGTTGTATTTATCCATATATTATCAAAATATGATAAAATATAATTGCTTGTATTTTTTTTTTTTTCAGTTTTGTTCTGTTTGAGCTTTTTCTGTTTGGGCTGTCCAACACTGCTTGTTTTTCTTTTTTATACTCATTTTGTAACATACTTCCAGTAGATAGAATAATAATATCATTTTCTCCTTCTCTTTCCTTTCACGTTTCTTTTCTGTTATTCTCTGCTCTTACCGCTATTGGGTTTTTCTTTTCTAGTTCCTCTGTTCTCCCTTTTTCAATCAAGGGTTGCATATTCTTTTTCATCTCTTTTCTCTTTTCCGCAGGATCGGTGCCTACCTTGTTATGGTATCAGAGCTCTTCCTTTGAAGAGCTCTGCTGCGCGCTCTCTCTTCCTCCTTTTCTTCATCTTTATACCTATTTTCTACTTACGTTCCTTTCTTGTTTTTTTTTTCTTTCAGCAAAATCGGCTACAATGGAACCATCTGCAAACAGCTACCTTTATCTTCATCCTGGTGAAAACCCTGCGGCTTCACTGGTTTCACCGGTTCTTGACGCGACGAATTATCATTCTTGGAGTCGGTCTATCATAACAGCGCTAAGTGCGAAGAATAAAGTCTAATTCGTCCTGGGCACCCATCCCTGCCCACCAACGAGCGATTCCAACTATTCGTCCTGGGTCAGATGCAACAATATGGTATTGTCCTGGTTAGTGAATTCGGTATCCCTTCCAATTAGACAAAGTGTGATTTGGATGGATATTGTTGTAGATGTGTGGAATGATTTGAAAACAAGATATTCTCAAGGTGATCTCTCTAGGATTTCCGATTTGCAATTAGAGGCATCTTCTTTAAATCAGAACGATTTGTGAGTGACTGATTATTTTACGAAACTCAGAATTATTTGGGATGAGCTTGATAACTTTCGACCTAACCCTATCTGTCTTTGTCAACATAAGCCCTCTTGTTCTTTAGCCTCTGTTATTAGTCAAAGGAAATGCGAGGATCAAGCCATGCAGTTTCTTCGAGGGCTTAATGATCAATTCAACAATATTCGGTCCCACGTACTCCTCATGGAACCGATTCTACCTATTTCAAAAATTTTCTCTCTTATGGCACAGCAAGAACGTCAATTGGCAAGCAATTTTTTACTTACAAATATTAATCATACTAGTGTGAATCGTAATTCTGTTAAATGTTCTTTTTGTGGAAGATTGGGTCATGCTGAGAATGTCTTTTATAGAAAAGTGGGTTTTCCAAATCAAGAAAATAAGAATTTCAAATTCAACAACAATAAGAAAATTTGTACTCATTGTGGTAGGAATGGTCACACCATAGATACATGTTACAGGAAACATGGTTTTCCTCTCGGTTATAATCCTCCAAACAGTAGGACCGCTCCTTCGCTTAATGTTGTTTTAACTGATGATATTCCTTTTAAGAATTGTCAACAAGAACAGGATTCTGGAGACATGCGTTCTGCCTTCACAGCTCAGCAATATCAAGTCTTATCTGCCTTGATCAAGCAAAATGCAACAAACAATATTGCCACTCAGCCACCTGTGCAAGTAAATCAAGTGGGCTCTCTTACTGTTGATACCAATCACAAGGATTCTACAACTGATAATGTTACTATTTCAAACCTTTATACTAGTATTAAAGGCTCTTGGATCTTAGATTCAGGAGCGACTGATCATGTTTGCACCTGTTTGTCTGATTTCACCTCTTATAAAAGTATAAAACATGTTCTTATCAGTTTGCCAATGGACATCGTTTCTATACTAGTTGTTCTGGAACTGTGGCTTTCAGTAATAAGTTTTACCTAAATAATGTTTTGTATGTGCCTGAATTCACTTTTAACCTGATTTCCACTTCCAAACTTGCTTCTAATTTGAACTGTCACTTGATTTTCTCATCCAAGGATTGTGTGATACAGGACAATCTAACGAAAGAGAAGATTGGTATAGTTGAAGCCAAAGATGGCTTGTACATTTTTCATGCTTCTGTTTTTCAAAGACATACTACCAACAGATCTGTTCATTCTTTTCATTCTGTTTTGAAAGACACGAATGTGTGGCACAATAGACTGGGACATCTTTCTGATGAACGATTACATGTTTTGAGATATCGATACTCTTTTATTTCTGCCCATAAACCATATATGTGTGATACTTGTCATAGAGCAAAGCAAAGAAAACTTCCGTTTGCTTTAAGTGATTCCATTACTTCTAAATTTTTTTAGATTTTACATATGGATATATGGGGTCCTTGTTCTGTTATTTCTATGCATGGTTTTCGGTATTTTTTAACTATTGTAGATTATTTTTCTCGCTATACTTAGGTGATATCTATGCGCACAAAATCTGAAGTGAGAAATCACATATCTAATTTTTTATCTTATGCTGAAAACCACTTTCAAACCACTGTCAAAATTATACGTTCTGATAATGAGGCTGAATTTGCTATGACAAATCTGTTTTCTTCAAAAGGCATTATTCATCAAAAAACTTGTATAGAAACACCCGAACAGAATGGTATTGCAGAACGCAAACACCAGCATATTCTTAATATAACGCGTGCTTTGCTTTTTCAAGCCAATTTACCCCCTATTTTTTGGCATTTTGCTGTTTTACATGTTGTTCTTCTCATCAACTGTATTCCTACTCCTTTGTTGCAGAACATGACTCCTTATGAAAAATTAAATGGTACTTTGTATGATATCTCATCTTTACGTGTTTTTGGTTGTCTTTGCTACTCTAGCACTATTACTTCTCACAGAAAGAAACTAGATGATAGGGTTGTATCTGGTATTTTTCTTGGCTTTCAACCACACACTAAAGGTTATCTTTTTCTTAATCTTCAAAATCATAAAATCGAGATCTCTAGACATACTGTTTTCTATGAACATCACTTTCCTTATAAAATGAAAGATGATGAGAATGAGGGTCCCAACAATTTATCTTTGCCTGTTCCTCAACCTTATGTTTCTACCTATGATTTTTTCTCTGACAATAACAACACTGCTACTGAGATCATGATTCCTCCTGAAACTGCGGAACATACATCGCCACGGAGATCCACTCGGGTTAGGAGAATTCCTACCCACCTTGCAGATTTTCATACTGACATGTCATTTGCACATACTGTAAGTTCTAAATATCCTGTTAATAATTTTGTGTCCTATCATGCTCTATCTTCTAATTTTCAACATACTATTGCTTCTTTTTCTTCTTCAACTGAACCTCAAAATTATGAGGATGCTTCCAAACATGACTGTTGGAAAGAAGCAATGGCAGAAGAACTTACTGCTCTCTCTGCAAACAACACTTGGACACTGGTGCCCCTTCCCTTGGGAAAGAAAGCCATTGGCTGTCGCTGGGTGTACAAGGTAAAGCATAGATCAGACGGTACAACCGAACGCTACAAGGCACGTCTCGTTGCAAAAGGCTATGCGCAACTTGAAGGACTAGACTTTCTTGATACTTTTGCTCCAGTTGCAAAGCTGACCACCTTACGCCTGCTTCTCGCCCTTGCTGCATCACACAAATGGTTCCTCAAACAACTGGATGTTAACAACGCCTTTCTACATGGAGACCTTCTTGAAGAAGTATACATGAAGCCACCTCCTGGAATTGATGTCCCTAATCCACAAATTGTTTGCAAACTGCAATGTTCGCTCTATGGCCTACGCCAAGCAAGTCGACAATGGTATGCCAAACTATCTCAATTCTTACTTTCTAATGGTTATGTTTTGTATGCTGATGATCATTCGTTATTTATAAAAACACAAAACACTCACATAACTGCCCTTCTTGTGTATGTTGACAACATCGTCCTTACTGGAAATAATTTTGAGGAAATTACCCACATCACTACACTGCTGCATCAACATTTCAAGATAAAAAATCTGGGTGACCTAACTTTCTTTCTGGGACTTGAAGTAGCCCGCAACAACACTGGTATTCACCTCTCACAACGGAAGTATACCATGGATCTTCTACATGAGACAGGGATGCTTGATTGTGCACCTGTCCTAACACCCATGGTTCATTCTTCGCAGCTTTCAAGTACTCAAGGTGATCTCCTATCTGCTGCAGAATCCTCTTCATACCGACGCCTAATAGGAAGACTCATCTACTTGACCAACACCAGACCAGACATTGCCTTTAGCGTGAACAAACTGAGTCAATTTGTTTCGGCACCTACAACAATACATCGTCAAGCCGCTTTTCGCATCCTTCGATACCTCAAGAATGCACCTGGTCATGGTCTATTTCTGTCAGCAACAAGCACTTTTCAACTCAAAGCATATAGTGACTCAGATTGGGCCACTTGCCCTGAGACAAGAAAATCTGTAACCGGCTTCTCTATTTTTCTTGGTGAATCACTCATTTCCTGGAAATCCAAGAAGCAACAGACGATCTCCAGAAGCTCTTCAGAAGCCGAATATAGAACGTTAGCTGCAACCACCTGTGAAATCCAATGGTTAACCTACTTATTACAAGACTTCCATATTCATTTCACTCAACCTGCCATCCTTTATTGCGACAACCAGTCTGCAATACATATTGCATCCAATCAGGTTTTCCACGAACGAACCAAACATATAGAGATCGACTGCCATCTTGTTCGAGACAAACTCAGTGCTGGCCTCATCAAAATACTCCCCATCTCTTTCTCAATGCAAACTGCTGACATCCTCACAAAGCCTCTCCCTCCATCTACCTTCAAAGTTCTTCACTCCAAGCTGGGAATGAAGAACCTGTACTCCCAGCTTGAGGGGGGGTGATAAAATATAATTGCTTGTATTTTTTCTTTTTGGTTCAGTTTTGTTATGTTTGGGCTTTTCGTGTTTGGGTTGTCCAACACTGTTTG
Organism: Phaseolus vulgaris; assembly: GCF_051622355.1. NCBI lineage: Eukaryota > Viridiplantae > Streptophyta > Magnoliopsida > Fabales > Fabaceae > Phaseolus > Phaseolus vulgaris. Next base: position 48,891,862 of record NC_143498.1, read on the forward strand.
TTTTTCTTTTTTATACCCCTTTTGTAACATACTTCCAGTAGATAGAATAATAATATCATTTTCTCCTTCTCTTTCCTTTCACGTTTCTTTTCTGTTATTCTCTGCTCTCACCGCTACTGGGTTTTTCTTTTCTGGTTCCTCTGTTCTCCCTTTTTCAATCAAGGGTTGCATATTCTTTTTCATCTCTTTTCTCTTTTTCGCAGGATTGGTACCTACCTTGTTAAAATATCATGTCATCGTGTTTTTTTTATCAATCTCATACACATAATCTCATAAATGTACTAAAATATAAATCACTTTTGTTTTTATCCATATATTTCTTTAAAATTAGGTTTGTCAAGAGTTTACTTATTCAAGACTTTTCATTCTTAACAAACATCTTTCTGATTTTTACAAAGAACTCCTTAGTTATTTATGTTTTCAGAAATTATGTATTGGAATGCTTATGGAATGGATTTCAAGATCATTTTCATACAATTTGATTTCTTCCATAGTTTTATTTTCCTCTTATTTTCGGAGGTACTTTCATATGCAAGAGATGAAATGAGTCTTAACATAAGATCAAGATCCATTACACCAAAAAATATTAAGACATTATCTTGTTGGGACTTGAAGTTTAAGTTATCCAAAACAAAAATAGTGTCGATAATAACAATAATATTGATATGATGATTTTGAACTAAATTGAGAATAACAAACACAAAATACATTCACATGTCTCAATAAATTTCATTTTAAAATATCGTTAGTACATTAAAATTTTATTTTTGGATGAGTAATATGTTGACACAATAATAAAATACTAATAATAAGAATCTATAAAATAATAAACCTTATGTAATAACTGCTAACAAAAGTCAAATAATTATTACAAAGTTAACACTACTACTCCACACATGTAATACTAATTCTCCTTTAGACTAATTAATATGTACACATATTTTAAGTTTATAATCTTTTTATATTTTAAAATAAATTAATTTACACAAGAAAGGTCACTTTAGTGACATGTTATTTTAATTAATTAATTTAAAAAAAATAAGAAATAAACATATAATCATGATTGAGTAATTCATTTTTTTTATCATATTCTTTGTATTTCAATTGAAAACATAGACAGATATATATTTAAATATAATTATGTTATATCAAAATACATCCAAAATAAAATAAAATCAACCATCCAATTATTATTAAAATTAAAGTTCTATTTATTTATTCTAAAATTAAAAATTAGTTAAATTTAAAATTTTAATTAAAAATCAAATCCGATATTATTTTAACAAACAACATTATTCCACATATTTCACCTACTATAATTTTAGGTGAAGACTAACTTCAAGTTGAGTTAACAATTTGATAGTAAAAGTCACACAAAACAAAGCTTAAGTTTAAGTTAGAACTGAACGGCGTGATGAGGGTAAATTACCAAAAAACAAAATTATACTTAAATAAAATCATTCAATAAAAACTAATTTAAAAAATAAAAATAATTAATTACTATACTAATTAAATTAAATATTATTTTATAAATTAAAATTATTTAAAATAATTTTTAGTATTAATAAATAGTTTTTAAATTTATATATAATTAACTATCAAAATGTTTTAAATATAAAAAAAATTAATTACTATATTAACTAAATTATATATTGTTTTAAAGATTGAAAAATTATTAATATTTAAATTATTTTTTATTATTAATAAATAGTTTTTAAGTTATCAATTCTAACTATAAACTATTGTATATTTTAGAATTGATAGTTAAAATTTTTGTAACTAAATATTAATTTAAAAATTATTTATTAATAATAAAAATTAGTTTAAAAACTAATAATTTTTTGTAATTTGTAAAATAATATAATAATGAGGAGTGGAGAAGGAAAGTGAGTGCGAAGACCTAAGAATTAGAGTTGAAATATTGCACGAATTGGGTTGAGTGTGTCTATTAACGCGTGGAAATCATCATGAAATCATCATGAAATGATCTTTTGTTCTCACCTAATTCACTTCCAACTTACTGCGACCTTCTCTGCAAACTCTGTTTATGCTTGACAGCACTGCACCATTTTATAAGTAGTCTAATACTTTTTTTTTTCAAAGAAGAAGAAATAGACACTCTCTGGTATGCAGATGAAAAAAATATGAATCGTGCTTATTTTCTCAGAATTTGAATGAACAATTTTTTTAACTTTAGGATTTATTAACTTCATTCTCTTGTGACTACCTTATCAGTTATAACTGTTATCAGTTGTAACTTCCTTATCAACCGTTTTATTAACAAGTTTCACTTGTAACTACCTTATCAGTTATAACTGTTATCAGTTGTAACTTCCTTATCAACCGTTTTATTAACTATAATTACTTTATTAGTTATAAGTGGTCTATCAGTATTTTTTTTTTTTTTATCTTTTATCTTGTTATGTGCTATATAAATATAGCACTTATGGAAGTGAGTAACAATTCTTAATTAATAAAATATATAATTTTCTCCATTTTATCTTATCTCTCTAAATGAGATATATAAAACTAATATGGTATGTATCAGAGTCAGTACTAGAATAGCGAAGAGTATTAAGGTTTTTTTATACTACATGAGTAAGGCCTGCGGGAATGCTTGGTTGATATATGTTGATGACATTATGTTGGTTGACAATAATCTTCAGAAAATCCAGCGTGTTAAAACTCATCTGCATAACTCATTTAGTATCATACACCTTAGTACTCTTCGTTATTTTTTGGAATTTGGGATAAGTCGCTCACCTTATGGGATTGTTCTCAATCAACGAAAATATTGTTTAGATTTTCTGATAGTGGTTTATTGGCTTGCAAACCTGCCTCTTCTCCCATAGACCCATCATGTCCTTGTCCTCTCTCTGAGAGTGAAAGTACATTACTTTTTGAATCCAGGTGAATATAGAAGATTGATTAGACGTTAAAGAATCCCATATTTAATGAGAGAACGAAACACATTGAAATTGATTGTCATTTCTCTCATATTCATTTATTTTCGGTTTCTTCCTCTAATCAAGTGGCTGATATGTTTCTTTAGGAAAAAAAAAAGTGTGAGTCGTAAGAAAACAATGAACTTAAGATATGTGACAATATTTATTTTATAAAAAAAATTTGTTTTGACTTTTATTTAACAAATAACGTGAAAGTAAAAGGTTCGTGTCATTAATTTAAGTCATTAGTGTTGATGATGCCAATACAAAGAAGATTTTATTAATCCCTTTTTTATGACTCATTAGGAGAAAGATTAGTGAAATTTTCTTTTTCTATTATATTTGTTTCATTCACAAATATTTGAATATGAGAGATTGTTTAAGATATTTGGACCCAATTCTTCTTAAAACAATGACTTCAAGAAAAATTACATTTTAATTTTGAACTAAAAAGAACAAAAAAAAAAACATGACCATAAAAGATGTATTCAATTTATTTTTTGTAACTATAAAAGAACACAATATAAAATACGTACTTAAACTTTTTATTTATGAGAGCAGAATTCTTTTATTACAAAAGATAATTTTCTTTTATTTCTCTTTGGTCAAAGATTTATTTTTTATTAATAATTTTTCATTTACTTTTCAATTAAAATAATACTTTCTTACAAAATAAATTTTTTTAATTTGAACCATATAACCCTACATATGGTCAATATTATAAGTCAACTTGTGGTCACATGACTACTTATAAACATGTATCTTTTAATTTTTAATTTTAACCCTTCAAATGCATTTAACTGTGAAGATTTATAATACTCATTTCGCATTTTAAAATATAAAATTATAAATGTGTTTTAATTTATTAAATATTAAAATTAAACTTGTAAGCATTTTTAAATTTTTAATTATTAAAAATAATCAAAACATTAAGTAAAAATATTATTATTGAAACATTCAAGAAATATTTTAATAGAAACCATAAAAGGTTCAAGGTATAGAGGATGAAAAATTCTACGATAAAGGTGAATACAAATAATCATAATGATACAGTTTTATAATTTTGACATTTATGAAAAATATTTTACAATAAAACTTGTCCAACTTATACAATTAATAAAGTAACTTACAAGAAGATAGTATGATAAATTATTTATAAATAGTTTGAAATACTAAAATTTAAACAGTACATGTGAAAACATTAAATTTAATTTATAAAAAAAACAAAATAAAATACTAAAAAAATTCTTAAATTTAACTATTTTAAAATAATTTAATCATTATCACATTAGTATTAAATAATTTATCAACATTTTAGATTTTATTTATTATTACATAATACTCGTGTTTTGGGAAAACTTAAGTCATTGTAACTTGAACATTCTGACTTCTATGAAGTTTTTAAAAATTAACTTGTTAATAATGGCAATTTTGAATTCACTTTCTCTTATTCATATAAGAGATTTAGATGAGCTGAATTAACTACAGTCTCAAAGATTTAGAATTCCTTGTAAGACAGAAAGTGCATTAAAATCTTTCTGCTACAATAATGGTTTTATTAATATAGTCAAAAGTTGTTATCAAAGTGGTCAACATCCTGCACTAAGTTGTACAAGTCCTGAAAACATAGAACTATTTCTTTCTAGAATAGAAGAGAGCTATTTCTTCCGACTCTCAAACACAGCAGCAGACTTGCGTTGCAAATTACACCTAATAATCACAGTAGATAATAATCACAGTAGAACCATCTCCGAGATGTCCCTTCATATTTAATTGGTTTAATTTAAATGTTTCACACGTCTAATTTATCAGAAATTTTGAAACATTGCTATATAAGATAACAGATCACAATAAAATGGAATCATGTCACCACAAAGATAGGTTTATCTGCTGTCACAAGAGCATGGGCGAGCAAAAACATATACATAATGTTAACAGAATGTTATACATGAACATTATAGACACCCTATGAAGAATAAAGAAACCAAGAAAGTCAAAAGTCATGTGTTCTCCACCAAAAAAATCACAAATAACTTACTATATCAAGAATACAAATTGACAATAAAAGTAATTACTGCAGAGCTTTACAGAGGTTTGAACTCCCTTATATGGTAAGGAACCCTAGTGACTAGCAGGATGTCAGAACATTGTGAAATTTCCTATTTACCAATCATCGTCAAGGTTGGCTTGGTGGAAACATAAAACAGTACATATAAATATGAAGAACGATGCAAGCTCAATGACCATTGCGCCTGTCTCAATCATATGTGCGTGTTTGAGGATTATAGGAATGGCTATGCTCCCAACTGCTGATGCTCCAGTCAAAAATTTTGCAGCATCTATCCAACTGCAACACAAGAGCAGGTGTTACATTTACTGTTGCAACAAATAATATTTAAATATAACTCTCCATGCATTCATATTGAATTGCAAAAAGGTTATATAAACAGGAGCAGCACCGATTGCATTGCATACAGGTATACAACAGAATAGTAGTAACCCAAAAGCCAATGGCATGGAAATTATTTCTACATAAAATCAGACAGCTTTTCTGAGCTCTAAATGGCAACAGATACTTACCCCCCACCATCACGGCTCATTAGAAATTGAGTAGATCCACCTCCAAAGAATAAGCAAGGCATAGGTACCAGCACATACATCAGAGCTGCAGGTGCAACGTTCTGACCGTTAAACTTTTTTAATATACAAGACATTTCCAGATTAAAAGACTCAAATTTACCTGATAACATGGGCCACCAATTGTTATATATTACACATGCCTGCCACAGCAAACAGAAAGTAAATGGGATTACATTTAAGACTTGCTCTCTCAACAGATTGGATGACTAATATTTCAATTAGATCGTGTATCAATCGCATATAAAAAATAACTATTTGAATAAATCATCATCTTTTTTTCCATGTTTAACAAATTTGGCCCATAGATTATGGACTCGACCAGTATGTATTCCATTACATCCCACTGCATCCACAGCACTACAATCTTTTTTTCAGACTTATAAATAGCAATGTGTAACAATCAAAACCAAGCATAGAATAATCAAAAAACAAATTAAAGACCTCAAAATTGATCAAACCAAAGTTGGAGGAAACCTAATTGTGAACGAAAAAAAAAAAAACAGTCATTATTCATTTCATAACAAGCATAGGGCATACACAATCAGCCTTATGGTGAAAAACATACCAGAATCTGAAGCAAAATGCTAGCCGAGAACATAAAAGCCAGCCCAGCAAGGCTGCAAGTGTAGGAAAGAGAAATTTAAAAGTTGATTTAGCTTAGTTTGCACTATAATCAATCATCATGGTACAAAACTCAAGAGAGTTTAGTTTACACTTACACTGTGAAGACGAGAATAGTCCCAGAACACCAATTTGTAACATCAGATGCAGGACAGAGTCAGTAACATAATTTAAAGTATAAATTGAGAAATAAAACAATTAAAAAATAAAAGTAAAGGAACAGAAAAAAGGCAAGAAAACAGAAATCCTTAGTTGGAAAAGTGTTGCATGAATTTGGCCATATCCCATGGCAGTATATAATCCCCAAAAGACTAAATGAAATGAAAATAAATATACTGTGAGTGGGATTTATCTTTTCAAACTGGTACCCCAAAAAAATTGAGATTTTAACAACTTTTTTATAGTTTGTTATATGTGTATGAGTATACCTATCAGAATCTCCTAACTCCTGATAAACAGATATATCCTCTAAAAATGCACTCCTCTCACTTTGGAGGAGCCAATTCCCTTGAGGGTGATGGCGACACACACATACGCAGGTTACTATTTTGGACCTCTAACCTTACCATCCAAGCTACCCTGCAGCATGTGTTTTGCATTCTTACTTTTTTGGACTTGAACTCAATATTGCAATGGAAAAATCATCATTGATTTCTATAAGCAAACACGCAAGCACAAAGTCCCAATTTTATTACAGCCTGGACCATTTGCTGCTAACAAATTTGATGTTTAATTGTATGCTCTTAAAAATTTTCATAAACCATCGTTTCTGTGTGAAGAGACTGTCTTGGTATGCCCTAATCCCCATTCCCACCAGGATCATACGAAAACCCAATAAATGAATTGCTACCGAAATTTACTATTCATAACCCTAAGCAAATTGTGAACGAGTTAAGTTTTATCCGTTTGTTGTGGAGAAACCTGTTGCAACAATCGGTAGTGGAAGCGAAAGTAATTGCGACCTAATTAGAGTAATAAAGAGAATTCCAGTGAGGAGAATCGGTAGTGTGAGGAGAAAGTTGAAATAGAGATCAGTTACCGTGTATTGTCATTGCCATGCTCAAGAAGGGACTTTATCTCTGTCTCCGATTGCAATCCACAGAACAGAGATTTTTTCTGACGGAAAAAAGTGCAGAGCTGAGATGGGACTTGCTCCCAATTTTGACCCACCCACTCTTTCTCGCCTTAATTTTAATCAACGTTTTTGGACTTTCCAGTGATTCCAATATATTAGTAGCTACTGTGTCACAAGCAATTGCTAATAGCTAAAAAGATAATATATTTTCACCATCTCGTGATTTACTATTTATTATTTATAGGAATAGGATTAGGATTTAGTATGTTTATTTCACCTAATAAATGCTTATTTAAAACTGAAAATAATATTTGTAAATATAAAGATTATATTTTAATTAAATTTTATATCAACTAGATAGATATATATATTTGCATATAAAAGTTGTGTTCAAAATTTCTAACTAGAATTTAATAGGTATAAGTTGACAATGTAAAAAAGTATACTGTTAACTTATCGAAAGTATTTTTCTATAACTTTTTAAGATAATTATTATAATAGTATATACAATAGCTGCTGCTTATGATTGAATGTATAATTGAAAAAGTGAAAATAGTGAAAGTTTTGTTTTTCTATAATATAAAAAAAAGTAAGCACGGCATTAATTACATTTTAATTTTTCATCTCATGTTTAAGAAAAATCTTTATTTTAAGTGAATTAATATCACAGGCAATTTTATCGCGATAAATTGATGATAGCTATTTGAAGAAAAAAACTGTTGACACTCTTCCAAAAAATAACATTCACTAACAACTCGCTTTAATAATATAATAATATATATTAGAATTTTAAATTAAAAACTAAAACAGATATTATTAAACTATTATTATTTAGAAATATTAAGAGAGTGTTTTTTTTTTATGGGGTCAATGCATCCTCATCCCTATTTTAAATACCTGCTTATATTGTTTCTCAATATCAAAGCAATGATGTATAAATATTCATGTAATATAAATTTATTGATGTTATGCTATATTTTTTTCTAAGTATCTATGTCACATTCAATGTTTAATGTATGAATTTTATGGTGTTCATGCTATATTTTAAAAATTAATTGTATTTTAAGAAAAGGTCTAAAATGCAATATTGAAAGAATAACATCACAACTTTGTTTTATAGTGTTATTATATATTACGAAAATGTTTTATTAACACTTTTGTCCACTAACATATACTTGCCCTACACGTGTCATCAAGTAAAGATGTGGTAGTAGGGTTTTTTTGTAATTATGATGAGTAAGAAGCAGCGGTCTCGTCTAACATATACTTGCCCTACACGTGTCATTAGGTGAAGATGTGGTAGTAGGGTTTTTTTGTAATTATGATGAGTAAGAAGCAGCGGTCTCGTCTAACATATACTTGCCCTACACGTGTCATTAGGTGAAGATGTGGTAGTAGGGTTTTTTGTAATTCTGATGAGAAAGAAGTAACGACCTTCTCGTCGTAGAGAGAAAAAAAAGAAGGAACGACCTTCTCGAAGGAAGGTAGAAAGAAACATTGAGAAGCACAGAGCAAGCAAGCAAGCAAGCGAAGCACAAAGCATACTTTTTTTTGGTGTTGGACGTTGGAAATCAAGAAACGTCTTTCTTGTATAGTCGTCATTGCTTTGGGTGTTGGATAACTTAACCGGTATAATATATTGCACCAAACAAAAAACACAGTACCACCACGGATAACACATCACATCGACGACTACGTCAACGAACAAACCAACAACAACAAACACGATAACGGAAGAACGTCAGTATCACAAAACAAATGAACTGAAAACGGAATTTGAGGGGGACCAACCACTAAGAACTCGAACAAAACGGAGGCACCGAGAACAACGGCTGCACGGATAACTTGAACAAGAAAGTAAAAGGCAGTGAGATTCAATTTAAGCTAAAATTTTATTATTTCATACATTTCAACCAAACTTGCCACATCGCGAATACAATCTCACTGACCTCGGAAGCCTCAAAGTATCTTAGTGTAAATATATCGAGACTCTATATATTAAGTTTCACTCAACACATTACACATAAAAGAAAGAAAAACTAGACTTTGAGTAGTTGTAAGTTGTTGAAGAAAGCAAGGGCAATCCAATCCAGCTGCATTGGAGACCAACGTACGTGGTTGATTTCAGCTGATGATCCGTACCACATCACCGGCTCCACCTCACAGCCATTCCTTGAGTCCTTAACGTCCCAGATGAAGGCCCTTGCATCATCGCCAACAGAGCACAAATGTCGTCCAAAATCTGGGGACCATGACATCGCATTAACACATGTTCTATGTTTACTCAACTCCATAAATGGTGTGGTTGGAAGCCTGATATCCAATATCACCACCTTGTTGCTGTCCAATCCCACTGTGGCCATAAATCTTGGATCACTTTTATTCCATTCCAATCGGAGCAAAGGACAATCCTGCACAGGATTTTCATAAATTATAGTAGATTTCTCCTTGTCTCTTAAGTCAAACACCCTCACAGAACCATCACCTGACACGGAAGCAAAGACATTGAACCCACCCCATGAAATGTCATACACTTCTTTGTCATGTGCCACTAGCTGTGCCTTCATGACTTCCCTTTCAATGTCCCAGATGGTGCATGTGGTGTCTACACTAGAAGTGGCTATTAGACGAGTATCAAACACAGCCCAATCAAACGAGGTAATAGCCGAGTGATCACTAACTTTGTTACCAATGAGGGGGGACTTTAGTTGAATATGATCTTCGTGGATTTCCCATAATCTAAGGTTGTCACCTGAGGTGGCAATGAGGTCTGGATTGGTGTCATCCTCGGAGGGAAAGAACATGATGTTTGTTGGTGCATAAGGGTGGTCAAACGCAAAACGAGGGTCGGTGGTGAAATTGAAGGTGTCGTAGTTGAAGTGCACAAGTTCAACCTTGTTGGTGTAATCTTCCAAGTAACTGCCAATGGCAAGACGAGGGCTTCTGTCACGACGCATTGACCATGCTAGAGAGGAAATAGGCCACTGAGCAACATAGGTGTGCACACCTTGTTTTTCCTCTGTATGGCTTTGCATGGTGAAGTTTGCTTCAATGGAATCCATAAGAAAGCCAAGAAGCTACAATTCTGCAGGTTAGATTGACATGTGCAAGTCAGAAACTGTTCCATTTTTTGCTTTAAGTGATGCTTATCATGTTAGACATATGATATGTACCAGAATCAAATAACTTATAGCATTGAGTTGGCTTCATTCAACTGTTGTATTTTTCTTCAAAATTAGTTAGTGACATGTTTGCTGACTTAACAAGAAAGAGGATTTTACTGTAAAAAAACTAACAAAAGAACTTGTTCTCAGTAAGATAAGAATATCACTAAGTAATCTTAACGAAATTACCATCTATATAGGTAATTTGAAATTCTTTTAATTGATTCTCAAAATTTCATAATGACCATAATTGTATTTAATAAAAAATTAAATTCTTAACATTAATAAACATATACATATATATTTTTTATTATTAATTGTTATTTATAATTTTAGTAACAGATAAATTTTATATATAACTTTAATGTTTAATACTATATAATAATAATTATGTTAAATATCATGTTAATAATTATTTTCAACAATTTAAAACTTCAACAATATCACATTTTCTTATTCATCTTTAACCATATCACATAATTAAAATTAATATCTTCAAAATAATTTGAAATAAGATAAAAATATGTTTCTAATCATTCTAAAACTATTTAAATTTACTATTAGTCCCTCATTTTTTTACTAGCTTCATTTTTTATTTGATTGAAGAGAAAAAACAAAAGAAAGACCAAAAAATCCTATTCTCTCAGTTTAGACCCACATATTAAAAAAAATACACAAAAATAGTTATTATATAACTCTCCATTTCAATCCCTGTCTCTTAGAGGTCAGGGATCATCATCTATTCACCATCAACTTGCCACCTTCCTCTATTAATACACACTAATGGAATTAAAATAATAAATTCAAAGACACTTTTTCATGGCCTCTCAGAACAATGTCAACAGGAAAAGTAGAAATAAAGAACCGATTGTATAATCAGAGTTAGCCCAAGATGAGAAACAAAATGGCTTGTAAAATAATATAACCTTTGCCACTAGATGATAAGCAATGAACTTACATTGAAACTGGTGTTATTAGCTCAGCAGAAACTTGGTGAGGCTCTGCACATGCATCCAAAGCATTAGTAAAGTTAATTAGGATAACAAAAAATATTTAGGATCACAAACACTACTGCATAAGATGGTAGGCGATTTTGGATAGTAAAAGAGACTTAACATGATTTTCTACAGCTAAATGCTACAGCTTTAGTCTACAAATTCCTAGTATCAGAGGTTTTTCCCATTGGTCAGGCTATCCAATTACACATATCTACTGATAAATTAAGAATATGAAAAAACTTGTGATGATAGAAAACATATATTAATTTAAAAGGTATATACAAAAAAAAATACTATTCAGTGTGAAAGAAAGCATGTAATTTTTGGGGCAAAAATAAGTGGATGATGTCCAAAAAGGAATCTGTGTTTTAAGACTTTTGTAAGAGTAGAGACAGTAAAATGGTTTTAAGAAACTAAGAATGTTAGAATATTTAATAAATTTGAGTGATGATTTTTTGAGAAAACAGTGAGAAGAAATGAAGGGAAAAACTTGAGGAGCATAGGTATATAGAAGATGAAAGGAGGTAGATGATATATAGAAGAGACAGAGAGTAAACATTTTTCTCTTAAAAGAGAAGTTAGAAAAGGGGCTTACATTGCTCAGATCCCAAAGCCTCCGGTGCTAACTTGGTGCAGTGTGGAGTACAATTGCGATCTGTGGCAAAGCAAATAAATATCAGAGCACCACCAGCAGTTTGAGAAGGGAAGGGAAGGTGAAACTAATAGTCAATATTGTTTGGTCAGCTTTTGTAAGTAAGTTGTTCAAGAACTCACACGTTTGTAAAATCATTTTGTCCCTGTACTTGAGACAACTGTGAGATAGGTACTAGTTGATTCAGAGTTAAGAATATCTAACAATAAACACTGTGAGGGCCAAGGAATCTGTTCATGAATGGAATTCAAATACAATAAAGATGAATGGAAACTTCTCTAGAGATAAAATTATAAGCATAATATATGATATAATAATGAGATAAAAAGAAAACTCACTCAAATATTATTAGAAGGATGACATGTGCTCATATTATAACTAAAAAGATAATATTTTGTTAAAATATTTGTTAACTCACATTTGTAAAGGAGTATTTTTAATGTTGAGTTGTTTAAGTAACTTTTTTTTATCTCTTTATATAAGAGAGGAGTTGAAAGCTTCATCCCAATGAACATCATATATATATATATATAAAAGCGCTAACATTGATGATGAAAAAATACTAACAATGACCAAAAAAATGTTAGTATTGACGATACCTTAAAGAACATCATAAATATCATACGCGGTCATCAATGTTAGCGTTTTCTTCATCAATGATTGCTCAGACACATCACTATCATCTTCAATAATTGTCTCTGTATTGCAATTTTCGTTTGTTTACGGCGCTTTCATTAGTCTGATATTTTTTTATTTGTAGAAGACATTGTTGTTTCCGCAGATATGGAGGATTAAAAATAAGAAGATGCTGGTGATGGAGGATATGGAGGGGAATTGGTTGACGATGATAGTAAAAGATAAAACAATTTGACTAAGTCTCTATGCAAGTTCAAGACAAAGAAAAGATAAACATATTTAATTATATTTTCTTCTTTTATATATAATATTTTTCATTATTAATACTGATTGAACAATTAAAGATGAATTTTTTATTTATTAATTGTGTAAGATGTATTACATGTGTTATAATAATAGAAATAAAAAATCTTTCCCGCTAGTACACATAAAACTTTTTTAGAATCAAAGCTAAAACCCTCTTCTAACTTTCAACGTCGCAGGGTGTTACTTGTATTAGTTGAACCTGCACTTCTATTTAAATGCGCATAAGTTTAAATCTTTATGGAAGCCCCAATAATTGAAACCTTTTTTACCAAACTTTTAAATTTTTAGTTAAGCGTCAAAAAATACAAAAAAAAATTAAGTTGTTTCTTTCAATAAACTTATTCTTATGACTCTGTTTTAAATTAATGATAAAATTAGTTTTGGAATAATTAATATAGACTATAGAGTATTTTAAAATTTTATTTCAAATAAAAAAATGTAGTTAAAAAATGAAGTATAATTACTTTTAACTTTTAAATATCAAGTTATTTTTTGTAAGTTTTCAATAACAATTTGTATAATAAATTTTGCAATTTAACGGAAAGAATATTCGTAATAAAATATTAATTATTTGATGAAACTCGCGCAAGACCCATTAAGTAAAATATACCCATGTAAATTTCACTAAATAAATAAATATATGTATATATACTAATATTCTTTATGAAAAATACTATAAAAAACACCTTCATAAATTTGATTTCTCTTATAAACTAATGGGAACTAGTAACCAATTTGCCATATACAATTGGATTTATTTAGTCTAAAACGTGATTTTGTAAATATCCAATATTTTAAATAATTTAAAATTCCACGTTTTTTTATTAGAAACTTACAAAAACCGTCATAAATATTAGTTTTATATTATCATTTTTGTGTTTTTTTATTTTTATTTTATTTAACATATTTAATTACCCCTGCCAAAGTGAATGTTGACAAAAAAAAAATAAAGAATAACTTTTCTTTGACAACAAACTTACGAAGAATAAGATGTTTTCTTTTGTTTTTAGGCAAACTAATCATCCAGTAAAAAATTATTTAGTAGGGTTTTTATATGTTGAAAATCCAAATCCAATAAATATATAACGGATATAAATGTTAGATTCATTTTAATTCGATCAAATCAATTTGATTTTTTTCAATTCAATTTTAAATTAGATTAAATTTAAATTTAAATTATTTTGTCAATTAGATTAAATTTGATGTATGATTGACTTAATCGATTTTATGTGTATTGATCAGACATAAGTTGAACTTGACTTGCTTTGATTTGACCTGTCCGTCTTGATCTCACTTCAACCCTATTCGATCTACATCAAGTTGAACTCAACTTGATCTTGGTTTGACCTAACCTAATCTCAAACAAATTCTACACGACCTAAACCCAACACAACTCGATTAAATATGAGGCCAAAATGACTTAGTTCGACTTGGGAATAGTTTGACTCAACTTGACTTGACATAGATCGATTTAACTTAGCTTGACATGACCTCATCCTGATATGAGCTTGATGTCTTGGCCAAAAATAACCCTAACTTGACTTGGCCTAACCTTAGAAAATTCATCTTAATCCCACCTTATCCCACCTATACTTAGATTTTACCCGACTCGACTTGACCTACAGTTAGTCTAACCATACTTGGTCTTACCTAGGTCTTGCCTAACTCTATTGGACATGACCCACCCCGATGTAGGCTCGACGTCGCAGGTTAATAAGAGACCAGTAACTCGAATTGATCATACCTAACCTCATTTGTCCAAACATGGGACTGAGTTAACTCTACTCAATGATGGTTTGTGTTAGACTTAAGCCTGAGTTGACTTTGATTAAACTCAACTTGACTTAGGTATGGGTTGACTCGATCTATGTATGTGTTGGACTTTAGTTCGAGTTGACTTTAACTCCACTTAACTTGAGCTTGGGCTTAATCGGTTCAACTCGGGTATGAGTTATCCCTTAAGCTCGAGTCGACTGTAACTCGACTCGACCCGGTCCCAAGTTGTCTCGACTTGACTTAAGCCCAGTCTGACTCTAACTCGACATGTCCTAGGCTCAGGCTAACTTAACTTGACTTGGGTACGGGCCAAATTGACTTGACCTAAGCCAAGGTCGACTCTACTCGACCTGAGTTTGGGTCGAATTGATTCAACTTACTCCCAGGTTGACTCGACTCAATCTCAACTTGACTGACATGTGTCAATCTTGGCCTCTAATTGACTTAGCTCAATCTAGGAAGCTTGGGATGACTCGTCTTGACTTGAACCGAGGCTGAATTGGCTCAACCTAGTCTCAGACTCACTTAGCTTAACTTATGCTCGGGTTGACTTAGCACGACCTGGACTCAGATTGACAAAACTTTATCTGGATCAGGGATTACTTAACTTAACTTGTGCCCATGCCCACTTAGCTTGATTTGGGCCCAAACCACCCAGCTTGACCTTGGCTAGGTTGACTCAACTAGACCTGGGTTGAGATGACTTATTTAAAAGTCCGACTCAGTGTCACCTTACTTGGGTTTGGCTCAACCTACCATTTTATAATTTGAAACGATCGGGAGAAATCTTGATTTTAGATTTTTAAAATCCAAAAAATTATCTAATCTATATCTCTGACTCAAATTTAGTTAAATGGATTAGATTGAAAATCCAAAAATATAATTTTGAATTTAAGATAAATCCATTTAAATATACTTAAATTAATATCACAATTTGAATTTTTTATTTACCTTAAACTTCGAGTAAAAGTGAATAAAATATCTAATTGGGTCAAAACTGGTTCATTTTAATATTACTTAATATTTTCAAATTAAATTTCCATTTTATTTATACATAATATTGAAAATTATAAATTTTGAATTTCCAATCTTAAAATTTTTAAGATGGAGCACGAGAACCAAAAGCGTTAATCTCTCACGATACTAGACAAAGTGACTCTAGTGAGTTTCCATTTTCCAAACCATTATATCATTATATTATATGGTTTGTTTTTGTTACCTTTATTTTCACTTCCCCTCCATTTTTCGTTTGTTTTATTTTTAGGTTAAATCACAGTGTCACTACTCTTTAATTCATCACGAACAATTTTAATCAATTTTTTAATATCTTTTTATACTTAATCAATTAATTTGTTTTTTGTTATATCTTAAAGATACATGTTGGGATCTAAAATTCAATCAAATCAAAATAAAATAATAAAATATATGCCAAATTGAGAATAGGACAAATCATTAGTTTTTTATATTATGAAGAAATAAAATCACTTGAAAATATAAAATATCAAAATTATTATTTAACTATTTTTTGTCAGATAAATGTATGTTACCCAGTTCCATCTGATTTTAAGAAATTCTAAGGAAAATATTTTATTAAAGATATCATTAATGCATCTGCAAAATTTAATGTATTTGGCATGTGAATTTGATGATTTTTTATTTATTTATTTTACTTTATTTGTTTTACCATGTGTGTTTTAATAAAAAATACTTTTCTTTATCAAGAAACAAACACACCTACCTTTAAAAACATTGGTTATAATAATCCATACCATGTCTTAGTCGGTTATAAGACTAGTTCTTTATATCGAATCTCTAGTAAATGTAGAAATGTAAAAAATATCCATATTAATTTTGTTTATAGTAGTGCATAACTTTGATGAGAGGAAGGTAGATTATATAGAAGAGTGTAGTTTTGAATGGTTTGTTCCAGTGGTGGAGACAAGGAAAAGAAAAAAAAAATGAATGTGTTTTTCTTTTTATGAAGAAAAATATTTTTTAATAATTTTTTCATATTAAATATTATTATAAAATTTGATATTTCAATTAAGGAAGTGCGTTGAAAATTTTATATCAATTAAAAATAAATATATTTAATAGTATATAAATCTTCTCTTATAAATTGGTTCTATAAGTTATCAGATTAAATTAATTTTTTTTTTAATATTATAATTTTTTAATCTAAAAATATATACTGCATATATTTCAAATTTTATCATACTTGAAGAAATATGTTAACTTGTGTATTCTATAAATATATTTTAAATTACCAGATCTATAATAAATAAATAAAAAATATTACATACAGATAAAAATTTAATAATTTTGTAAATTAAATTTTTTATTACTTCAATGTTTAGATAATTCGAAACTTAAAAATTGAAATAATTTCAAAGAGCTTCATAAAATAAGGTTGAAACATTATAGAAATATATTTATTCTTTTGTCATGGATCTAATACAGTAGAATCCGTCGTCTCTAATAAAACACTGTCATATTTAAAAGGAATCTTTAAAAAAATTGCCAAAAAAATATATTAAACAAAATCTTATATTTTTAACTAGCAAGCATCCGTTTTCATTCCTTGACCTTCAAGAAATAGGAGGTTGTAGGTAGATATTTGAGATTTTTTTAGTTACATTTGTTAATAAAGTTTATTGAATACATTAATCATTTCTACTCAGTCGATTACTTACTAATTATGTTACTTAAATGTGTGTTTTCTTTTAGGAGTGATGGAGGTTAAAGATGGAGTGAATGAATGTCACCCTTATTTGTTTATATGAAAGAGAGATGTTGAGGGTGAGAGTGAATGGAAAGTTAAAGGTATTTAGGATCCTCTAATAATTAAAGAGAAATGAGAGTAAAATGAGATGAAAAGACCATAATGCCCTTCATACAATTAGTATTAATAATAAAAATTATTATTAATAATAATTTTGTATATATATATATATATATATAACATAACATAATTTAAAGAATCATAAATAATATTAAAATTATCTAAATAAATTAACTTAAGTAACAAAATTAATTTAAACTAATAAAATGAAAAATAATAAAATTATATTATTTAATTATTTCTTTGAATTTAATATATGTTTTTCTTTTATTTATAAATAAAACTTTAAATTATTTTGATTAACTAAAATATGCACAAAATTAATAATAATTTATTATTATTTTTATATATAAGGGTAAAATTGTAATCTTACAAATTATCCTATTTAAAATAATTTTAAATACTCTTACAACCATCACATCACTCACGTATCTTAATAAACTTTTTTCACACATCCACTATAACATACCATACTTCAAACACACTCACTTTTTTTCACATTTTCTTCTCACACTCTCTCTCCCACACCCTTAACTTTCCACTATCCAGTTCAAAAAAATATGAGCAACTAGTGTATCATATTTATCTTTTCTTATCCTCTTTTTTCTAATTATTCTTGTGTTAATTTTCAGATGATAGCAATGATTGGATGTAAGGTGATTTTCATGCAATTATCTGAAAAAAAACATCTTTTTCAAATTGAATTTGACCAGAACAACCAGTACAAACTCCATAGTTATTATATGACATCATTAGCATTATATAAAACTAGGGACATCCAAAAAAATAGAAATCCAAAGACCAATCTACCACCTCTTGAATATTTGTAAGAGAAAGTTTTATACTATTCCTTCTAATAAGATGAAAAGGGAAGAAAGCTTGAACGTGTATTTGTAGAAAGGGGCAGTGAGTTTGTGACATGTCCAAGTTGGCTTGTTGGAGGCAGAGAGAGTTACTTTCTATGCTGAGTTGCCAACTTTGACTACCTCTTTCTCTCTCTCCAATCGATTAAGTTCTTGATCACGCTTTACCCTTAGTTTTACTCATTTGAAAAAACAACACTCACTGTGTTTTGCTACGCTGTTTCTATTAACTCTTCTCCCTCACACGAACTCGCAAAACCCTAATCGCTTCCTCAAAACATTCGCTTCTTCAATCTTCCCGGTTCTGGCTCCCTCCTCTGCCGCCTCCGGACAGTTCCACCGCTTCTTTCATCGCTAGGGTACGTCCTCTCACCTTCCGCTGCGATCAATTTTGTGTCGATGATTTCTCACTATTTTCCTATAGACTCACACTGGTGATTCTTCAATTTCTTGACGTAGTTGCTGCAATTGCGAATTCTGTTACCTGCTTTGTTTGTGCAGATGACAGGGGCGGAGAATAGTGAGGGGAGCGGGAGTGAATGGGAATTAGCGGGAAATGGCGATAACGGTTTTTTGGAGTCTAGTGGTTCTGCTGGTTGTGAAGGGAACGACAGCGTTTCTTATGCGAACGTCTTGCGTTCGAGGAACAAGTTTGCTGATGCTCTTGCTATCTACGAGCGTGTCTTGGAGAACGACGGTGCAAATGTAGAGGCGCTCATCGGGAAAGGCATATGCCTCCAGATGCAGAATAAGGGAAGGCTCGCGTTTGAGAGTTTTTTTGAGGCTATCAAGCTGGATCCTCAAAATGCGCGTGCTCTCACACATTGCGGCATTTTGTACAAGGACGATGGTCGCCTAATGGAGGCGGCTGAGGTATGCCTATCTCTGTTTAATAACTTTGGTTGCTGAAATTGTTACTTCGCATTTTTCTTTTCTTTTGTATTATTTATTCAGAATGATTAACTGTTCGCGATGTGGATGATGTGTTTATCACAATAAAATTTTCCTTTTCTTTTTTGAGCCTGTATTTTTACTAGTCTGAAGTTGAGGTTGTAAAAGGTTTTATTTGTTGATTTCACGCCGTCTCTCTTCATATGTCGGGTTATTTATTGTAGTGGATTCACTGTGGCTTATAATATAGCTTTGTTTATGACCAGTCTTATTGTTTTCTGGATATGTGCTTGTTTCTCAAAGTCGTAGATGCCGCATATAAGTGTTATACTGAATGAAGTTCTCAATGAAGTTCTACTGAATGTAAGTGTTATATATATTGATGGAGATGCCCCATAAACTAGAGATATAACCAAATTGTAGTATATAAATGGGTGTAAACCTCATTTTATAAATTAGTTTTGCAAGTTTGAATTAGACTTAAAAGTTATTTTTCTAAATTAGTACTAAAGCGTATCCTAGTGAGGTTTGTTGAACTTATCTAGCCACCTTCTAAGAGGTTATTATTGGACCATTCATAAATATATATTCTCGTGAGACGAGATGTCCAATTTTTGGCATAAAAGAGTGTGTTGGAGATTTCTCGTTGACTAGAGACGTGACTAAATAATAATATACAAGTGAGTGTAAACCTCATTTGATAAACTAGTTTTGTGAGATTGAATTAGTCTTAAAGTTCATTTATTAAGATATACATACATACATATTAGTGGGAAGAAAATGTTGTGTTCTATGAACTAGGATAATTATGGCAGTTTATGCTAACATAACATAACTGAAATTATTGTCTGCTACTAGGCTGGGCTGTTATATACCTCAATTGCAAATGATTATTTTTCGAACTGTTAACTGTAGCAAATTATAATTTTCAATGACATGTTCAAATATAGTTTGAACTATATCATATATGCATGATAATATATTGTTCAATGTCATAATTTCAAATTACTTAATACAGTGCATAGAATAAGTTAGTAATGGAGTGAAATGAAACCCCTGTTGCAGAAGAATAAAAAAGGGCAGTGGAATATCAAATAGGGTGTGTATAGTAGTACTCTTCCAGTTCCTTTTTCATTTAATAATTTGTTTGTTGGGAATCCAAGGGTGAACGGGTAAAATACCGGGAATATCTCCACTAGCAAGCCACTAGCAAACTACACGGGTGAACTTGATGCCACACTCAATCCAAAATCTTAAGGCATAGATTTGCAAGTTTTTCTTTTTCTCACTTTCATGTTACCCAAGTTGCTTACTTTTACCCAATTTTGTTTGTATTCTCACTTGCACTGCAACAATGTACTCATATGGCTTTCAATTATTTTAATGAAAATTAGAATTGATGAAAGAAAAAAAAAACTAATGAATTGCTGAATCATGTGATTCTCATGAAGGACACTGAACTACACTTATTCATCCATGTATCTCATGATTCAAAGTCAAATCTTCATCACAATATACAAATTGATCTTTACCATGCTAGTGTTCATACAAGTTGAAATTTATGTGGAATTTATTACTGTTAATGAAATTATTTACTTGGAACAGTCATATCAGAGGGCTTTACGAGTGGATCCTTCATACAGAGCAGCTGCTGAATGCCTTGCCATTGTGTTAACAGATATTGGCACCAACACAAAGCTTGCTGGATTCACTCAGGATGGAATTAAAAAATACTTTGAAGCGCTCAAAGTAGATCCGCACTATGCTGTAATTTTCTTGTATTCTGAATACTTTGCTTTTATCACTAAAGCTATCAATTTTGTATAGATTTCAGTTTGCAAGAAATATATTTTTATTCTATATGGACTTTGCAGCCTGCATACTACAATCTTGGTGTGGTGTATTCAGAAATGATGCAATACGACATGGCCCTCACTTTCTATGAAAAAGCTGCAGCAGAGAGGCCAGTTTATGCTGAGGCATATTGCAATATGGGTGTTATTTTTAAAAATCGCGGTGATTTGGATTCAGCTATTTCTTGTTATGATAGGTACTCTATATATATATATTCAGTCATGTGTTCTTTTCTGAGCCAAGAACCTGTAGATAATTTTAATTTAATTTGTTATTTTAATGACTTGACTTCTACTGTTGGGTCTTATAATCAGGTGATGTTTTGTGGCAGGTGTTTAACTGTTTCACCTAACTTTGAGATTGCAAAGAATAATATGGCTATAGCTTTGACAGATTTAGGAACGAAGGTGACGCATCTGAAATTCTATATTATGATAATTATGCAATAGCTATTTTTTTACATCCTCTTTATTTTCCAACTATAAAAGGTAAAATACTTTAATCATCATCTTGCTTTTATAGAATTTGTATAGTCATTTTATTATCGATATCTTAATGCAATATTGGTAAATTTATAATGGAGATTGTCATATAAAAAAACGATTCCCATGCAATGTAAAGTTGTGTGTTTGGTAGGGTTGGAATGGAAACATTGGGTTTGTTGCTTAAGGGCTAGCACTTTTAACTTATTTCATCTTAATTTTAAAGGGGCTTTGAGGAACTACAAATAATTGTTTTGTTTGTTGTGGATTGAGAAACAATTTTGGTAAAATCCAAAGTTATGGCTTGAGACCATTAATTACTGCTTGCCAATTAATGTTCCTACTTCCTATTTTCCCTTGTGACTTGGTCTCTTAAACAGCCTCTTCACTTGCTTTTTTGTTTTTTTTTTTGGGGTTGGAGGCTGCAGTTTGGACCCTTGTAGAATCCTACAGTGGTCACATAATTGCAGCTCCATTCTGTTGTTCTCCTTGTTTCCCATCCTTAATACACTTTGGATCATTTCTATCTTGCTAAGATTATTATTTTGGTTTATAGGTTAAACTGGAGGGCGACATCAACCAAGGTGTGGCTTTGTATAAGAAAGCTTTGTATTACAACTGGCATTATGCTGATGCCATGTATAATCTTGGGGTTGCTTATGGTGAGATGCTTAAGTTTGATATGGTACGTTGAATACAGGCATGCCTATATTCTATCACACCTCTGATATGTTCATATTAGTCTAAACTAATTATATTGTTGGAAATTCAATCTACAAATTAGGCCATTGTATTCTATGAACTCGCCTTTCACTTCAATCCACATTGTGCGGAAGCATGTAACAATCTCGGTGTTATATATAAAGACCGTGAAAACCTTGATAAAGCTGTAGAATGCTACCAGGTAGCAATGATGACCCTCTCATTTTGTTTTGGCATTGGTGGATTGCATACATTTTTAACAATTTATTATTCTTGTTATGCAGCTTGCTTTGTCAATCAAACCTAATTTTTCACAGTCATTAAATAATCTTGGTGTTGTATACACTGTCCAGGTTAAGTATTTCACCATTCCTGAACTTTGTGAGTTGTCAAATATCTACAGTAAGTGATAATGTTTTCTTTCTTCTCCAGGGTAAAGTGGATGCTGCTGCAAGTATGATTGAGAAAGCTATTATGGCAAATCCGACATATGCTGAAGCATACAATAACCTAGGTCTTATTTTCTTTTCTGTAGTTATTATATGTTTGGTTATTGTGGTTGCACAGCATTTAGTAGGGATTGTCTTGGTCAAGGTTGTGCAAATTTATGAATGACAACATACCAGCATAATTTAGAGTAGGTTATTCTTTGATCAGATGTGAATTGTATTATTTGATTCATATTTTTCTATGTTTCCTGGTTGCTATGAGTGAGTTTAATGGTCATGTATCACTGAACGTTTTTATCTATTGTATTAAAAAATTTCACCATGTCTCCCAGCTTCAAATGAGAGGTGAGGGCAGTGACACTGATATTGTTGTTTGTTCACCTTGGACTAGTCAAAATGATAGTGCACAGCTAGCCTGCACGGGCATGGGAGCTGTGGATCATAGTGTGGTGTTAGGACCTATTGCATGGAATGGGACTAGAGCTCCACATTGGAATTGTGGGATTTAGATGCGCAGTTTATAAGGGCTCTTGCTTAACTAACTATTAGAATAGGCATTAAATAGAGGTAGGAAGTAGTTATATTGGAAAACTACTGTATACTGTACCTAGGAATCTAGTTTTAATCTTTGCTCTTCCGTTACTCACAGTATCAAAATTCTATCATTATAAATCTGAGAACATGAGGAGTGATCAAGCTCTCTCAAATATAGTCTCTTTTATTTATCTCAACTTGGTATTAGAGCGGGTTGATCCTGGTCTCAGTCCCAGGAAGAATATTCACAGTTCACCATCCGCCATCGACATGACTTTCTTGACAAGACAACATATATCTCTAAAACCAAAGTTGTTAAACCCAAATTTTCTAATGAAGAATATCAGTAATATCTAAGGTTAAAATCTCATAACTCTCAATTATCTGCAAATCCCAGTTTGTCAACAACTTGCATCTCACAATCCATGGAAAGTCAAAGCCCATGGATAATTTAAGGTGCTTCTGATCACATTTTTGGTAATACCTCTTTGCTCTCATCCCTTTCTATTTCGAAAAATCCTCATTTCATAACCTTACCAATGGTTCTAAAGTTTCCTCCGAGGGAGTTGGACAAGTTTCCCTTTCTCCTTCCTTAAATCTTCAATCTGTTCTTTTTTTTCCTGCTTGCCTTTCAATCTTATCTCTTTAAGTTAAACCAAGTCTTTAAATTGTTCGGTAACCTTTGATGCCAATTCCTTTGTTGTACTATATGCTGTACCTAGGACTCTAGTTTTGATCTTTGCTTTTCCCTGTACTCATTGTATCAGAATTCTATCAATCTAAATATGAGAACATATGAGAGGAGTGCTTCAGCTCTCTCAAATATAGTCTCTTTTATTTATCTCAACTCTTGTCATTTTTGTGGCGTGCTTCTTCCAGGATTTTAATAATGAAGTTCCATTTTGGACTTTTATCATGGTCGGAAAAGATGATGGCACATAGTGCTTGAATACTAGTAAATTATGCTTGTTTTCTTATTGGTTGGGTCTTCTCTGTTGTGGTTAAGCAGTTATTTAATTGATGTTGTTCCTAGAGATTAACCAAGTAGCTGGTTATAAATCTTATCTTGAATAATGTAAAGCAAAAGAATTCCTATATTGAAATGATATTAGTGCTGCTGAAGCTAGGGTAAGATAAGTAAAATTGCTTTGAAACATTATTTGGAGCAATATAAATGTCCTATGCAGTAGTTTTGGAAGATATAGTGTAACTGTGTTTGTATTCTTTGCATTGATTTATGGAGGTTTCTGCAAGTCTTCACCCTTCTGCTCTGTCCAAAAAAGCTTTAATTGGTTTTTGTTGGTACTGTCTTTTCCTTTATATTTAATTACAAAAAGGAGTTTTTGCAGAGGGAGTATGGCAGTCAAATTCTGAGCACATCTTTCATTATATGCTTATCTTCTCTATTTTTGTGCAGGAGTTCTTTATAGGGATGCTGGCGATATATCTCGAGCAATTGATGCTTATGAGCAATGTCTTAAGATTGACCCTGATTCTCGGAATGCTGGTCAGGTGTGGTGCATAATGGGTGATTATTTCGTCCTTTGTGTTCTATAAATTGTTTAGACGTGTGCAATCATGCATTAAATGCATAGCACCAAATCTTCTGTTAGGAGTTGGTTTATATATGAACTGGGGTTCAACATAAACTAGATATATTGTGGTGGTGCCTATTATGTATTATAGTTACCATGATGTAGGGTGTTGAGGTTAAGTTTTCTCGCGAGAGGGTGAGCTTCTAGTTTGGGACATTGGTTGTAAACTGATAGAATAAAATTGGTGTGTAAAAGGTGAACAAGTTTCTGGAATAGATGTGTAAAGTTGCTAAAATTTTGGGCCCGCAACAAAAGTATTATGCTTTGTTTTGATGGTGTGATGGATAGTGAGAGTGGAAAAGGACAGGAACGGAGGAAAATTACAATGGAAAGTGAAATTGTTCCAATTAGTTGAAAGAGAAAGAAATGAGTTGAAAGTAAGATGGTTTTATTTGTTATTAATAATTTTACTTATTACTTTTATTGGGTCGTTCAGCAGCACCAGCTGGTTGTTATTAGTATGGAGAGTAACCTTTTTATTTGTTCAATTTCAAATATTTTGCCCATAATTTGATTTTTTTTACACATTCAAATCAGTTCTGATGCAATGGATGGATTTATGTATTTTGTCCTTTGCTAAAGTTATGTCTTGATTGTTGGAGCTTTTATGCTTTCTATTCAATGTCTCATTTTAATGTACCATATTATGCAGAACCGCTTACTTGCAATGAATTACATAGATGAAGGAATTGATGACACACTTTTTGAGGTTCACAGGTTACAGCTTTCTCGAATGAACTTCTTTTATACTTGAGTTTTTATCATTGGCAGTATTTAATCTACTTCATTGATTTCGCATAAATGTTCAATTGCATGTAACTTCCTTAGGTGTTGGAAAAAAATACATGTTATTGTCTGCTATCCACATGGTTTTTACTTTTTTATTAGCAGTGGTCCCTGCTTATATCTATGTTTGAAGCAGGAAAGAGTAAACAAGTAACATGCTTTTCTAGATAGGTTCTGTTAGGAAAGAAACACAATATTATAAATTCAACGCTAGTTAAGTTTTTTGAAGACCAAAAATTTGGTGGTTATCAACTTCTAAGCTCAAAAATACTTTGATCACAAATTTTTGAGGGAAATGTTTGTTATCCTTTCTAGACTTGAATGCATTGTTTGAAGCGTGTTTGAAGCATGAACGAGTAAACAAGTAACATGCTTGTCTAGTTAGGTTCGGTTAGGAAAGAAGCACAGAATTATAAATTCAAAACTTTGTTAAGTTTTCTGAAGACCAAAAGTTTGGTGTTTATCAACTTCTAAGCTCAAAAATTCTTTGTTCGCAAATTTTTGAGGGAAATG
Organism: Phaseolus vulgaris; assembly: GCF_051622355.1. Classification (NCBI taxonomy): domain Eukaryota; kingdom Viridiplantae; phylum Streptophyta; class Magnoliopsida; order Fabales; family Fabaceae; genus Phaseolus; species Phaseolus vulgaris. The sequence continues at coordinate 48,918,186 of NC_143498.1, forward strand.
TTTTTTATCCAATCTAAAAGTGAATGCACTGTTTGACACATGAGGTGTGATCACTTTGTCATTGTGATATAAGCTGTTTTCTGGGACTTCTCAAATATCTATTTGCACTGAAGGAATGTGCTAGTTTGATACCTAAAGAGTGGCAAGATAGGGTAATACTTGTGAGTTCAGAATAGTAATTTCCATTTTATGTTGAACATAAATCTTTAGGAAATATTTAATATTATTTAATTTATGATGAATTTGGACGCAATGCTTCCTATGTTATCGAATTGCTCCAGGGTTTCTTAATGAAGGATAATTTCAATTACCAATTCATCGATTGTAACATTTACAGTTCTTGTGTAGCAATATACATTATGTGCAAAAATTGGATTTGTAACATGTAAACTATAATGAATCAAATGTTTATATGCAGGAACTGGGGTAGTCGATTCATGAGACTATATCCACGTTACACATCGTGGGGTAACACAAAAGATCCTGACCGGCCCCTTGTGATAGGCTATGTTTCACCTGATTATTTTACTCATTCTGTGTCGTATTTCATAGAAGCACCTCTTGTCTATCATGACTACTCCAATTTCAAAGTGATCGTTTATTCTGCAGTTGTCAAGGTATCAATTGTGAACCCACACACACAAATTGCAATATAAACTATATTAATGCGGTTTCAAAGCTTTTCACATGACATATATTCTCATGCTCTCTTGAAATTCAAACATCAACAAAATTCATAGTTGGTTGGCTTACAGTGATGCATATTTTTCTATGTTTCACCTCCTTCATATTGGAAATGTAAAACTAATATTGGTAGAGGTTGCTTTTTCTTCTCCTTAACCAACAGTTTTTTTGTTCTGGGTGACCATTAAAATTATTAGGAGGAGAAAGATTCTCAATCTATGGTCTAGTAGATTGAAATAATTGCTTTTGGAACTGTTTACCTTGTTGGAAACCAAAGTGACCCAGTGGAAGGATTTTCTTTTGTTGTTCAGTTAGTTATTGATCCTTTCCAATAGGAAAACTGTTATGGATCCATAGATATTTATATTGAATATAAAATATAGTCAATTGAAAAGAAAATTGGTCTTAGGTTTCATTCCCCATTGTGGTTCTTTTTTGCAATCATAATTAATTTGTTAGGTTATATACAGTGCTAAAATATTCATAATTTTTACTGAGAAAATGTTTGTTGAGCAACAAGTGTCTGATATATTGGCTGCTTGCCAATCGAAATATAAAATGGAACCTTGAAACTTAATTTAGGATATTTCACAGTAAAAAAGCCTTCCATTGTGGTTATGTTCTAAGCGTAATTATTTTTGATAAGTTGTACGATGTTTAAATATTCAGAATTTAACTGAACAAATATTTGTTAAGCAACAGAGTCTGATAAACGTAAAATGGAACCTGAAACTTAATTTTGGATATTTTATAGGAGAAAAGCCTCCCCATTTTGGTTTCTGTTTCTCAATCATTATTGATTTGTTAGGTTATACAGTGTTAAAATATGCAGAACTTTAACTTGGCCAATATTCATTAAGAACAAGAGTCTGATATTGGCTGCTTGCCAAACAAAATATGAAATGGAAGCTTGAAACTTAATTATGGATATTCTACAGAAAAAAAGGTCTATTGCCATGGTTACGGCCATCATACTCTAGGAAGCACTGACAATTCTATTGAACATGTTGGCGTGTCAGAGATTTTTTTGATATGACACTTGTTGGATATGTTTTCAACATATGTTGCACATGAATAACAGGGTTGCAATTCAAAAAAAGAAATTTCGGTTGAGACTACATTGACATCTCTCCGATTTAGCTTAGCTGGAGCAAGAGTAGTGTGAATGAGCTGATATATATATATATATATATAATCTTGGTTAATGCTATTCTTAGTTAAACACTTTCCAAACACTCCTATCATAAAAAGAAAAACTAAGTATATATTGTTAGAGATATGATTTGACTACATCAAATAGAAGATATGGTATGATTTGATAGGGAAATATCTTACCACATATTTCACATAATTAGATAGAGTATCTTTCTTATTATTGTACCTTTTTTTAAGAGTATTCATGTTGTAGCCAAGACTCGGAATTTATTATAATTCTTCTTGGGTTCTCTCTTTTCAACATGGCACTAGAGCTGTACCATCATCCATGACCTGTTTTCTCACTAGTTCTTTCAACTCAAATTTGTGTTTTTCCCTTTGGGCCCACGCGGAGTAAATATTTTTTAGAAATTGTGTTTTCCGGTTTCTGTTTTGATTTTCCTGCCATCACTGTTCACACGGATACTCTAACAATTTTCCAGCGAGGTTATTTCCTGTCTGTGTTATTGTTTACCACCGACGAGTACTGTTTCACAGATCTTATTCACTTGCCTCTATATTTTCCTTTTGGGCTGATATGATTCCACTGACCAGCTGTTTGTATGCCTTTTCCCAAATTCACTCTTTCAACAGCTTTTTTTATTTGTCCCCCGTTCCTACTCTGTCCCTCCAAAATTAATTCTTTTTTTTTTCATGTGTGGGGGCGAACAAGGAACAGAAGCGTAATGCTCATGCATCTAGTTCTTGTTATATATATGAATTATTGACCATGATAGTTATGTTTTTTTCATAAAACACATGTTGGGCATTACTATGAGACTCAAAATCCCAATTAGGTTGACACCCCAAAGCTCAACAATCATACATGAGAATCCATAATGAAAACAAAAAAAAGGAACACAAGAAACATGGGGGCACAACATCAAAACCTATGCAAAAGAAAATTCACCCAAAGACAAAACTCTAGCTCAACAAGAACTAACCCATTAAAACATGGTAACACATAGCACCCAACCCTTAGCCAAACCTAAACTCAGGAAGGCCATATCTAATCCTCAAAAACATCAAGACTCAAGACAAGAGGTAAAACATTAAACCAAGAAAACTCAATCCAGTTTTCCACCCCAAAGTAGTTAACCAATCAACACCCATGTTGCCTTCTCAGAAGATGTGAGAAACCCTGAGATCAAGAGATTTATGTAAATCTAAACACCTAAACCATTGCCCCAAGATTCCAAGGAATAATTTGGAAGTTTTGAAAGGCTTGACAAACCATAGAAGAATCACATTCCGAAAGTCACGGGCAACATATTTTCCACCGCCATGGTTGCAGTCATCTTGATATACGAATTTGGTTATGTTATTTTTATATAAGATCATACATTTTCTCAATTAAAGTATTTTTTAATGCTTACAGAAAAAGTTTTATTGTTGTTAAGGGTTTAGGGTTTTAATCTCTATTTAATTATTTTTATAATGAAAATTTTATACAAATTAATTCAACTTTCATTCCACCTAATATTAATTTTGAATAAACTAAATTTTATGGCTTTTAATTTTAAAAGAGTTAAGAAAAAGTGAAAGTTAACAACCAACTTTTACTTATTTTTAAGCTTTTATTTATCTTTAAGGCAAAAATAAGTATGACCTAGCAGTTCAGGAATAGGATTTCATGGAATCAGCTGTTACGATTTACCAAACAACCAATTATCAAGATGGCTCAGCACTAATGTCTAGCATGGTTTAGAGTTTAGGGTTAACATTCTGACTTTGGTTACATTAACATAATTTGCTGGTCTTTTTAATTTGTAATAGCATAAATCTTTGTTTCCTTCACTTTTCATATATTTTGGATTTGATTTTCATGTTGTAGGCAGATGCAAAAACCATTAGATTTAGAGAGAAAGTTACAAAGAAGGGTGGTATCTGGAAAGACATTTATGGAATTGATGAAAAGAAGGTTGCTGACATGGTTAGAGAAGATCAAGTTGATATTTTGGTAGAACTTACAGGTCATACCGCAAACAATAAATTAGGAATGATGGCATGTCGACCTGCACCTGTTCAGGTGTGCTTAGGCTTTAGCATATTTATATATAACTTGCTCTTTTTGTTTTTCAGCATGTTTTTCCTTTGTTACTATATTCTTTTATCTATGTTTTCCTTTCAACCTTTGTTAAGTTGGATGTTTGATCTTGTGAAGCTGAACATTTGGATGCTGCAGCTGGATTGTTAACTAAAAACTTATCATTTTTCCTATGTTGTGAATTTATATGATTTTAATTTTTTCAAATTGAATGGTTTAGAGATGTGTTTATGTTAGAGACCCAAATGTACAAGAATAAACACATTGAGAAAATATATGTATTATTCCTGAAAATGAAATAGAAAATACAGCAGGATAATGATTCCTACTGCTGCAGAGCAGGCTTCTCTACAGAGCTTCATCTCTATCTATCAACTCCCTTTTCACAGCTTCCACTCTTATATCTCCTGGCAGAAATCGAAATATCAGAAGAGGTTTTCTGCCATAGACAACCTCAAAACACCTTTTGGAAGCATGACAATTGGTGATATACCAATATTCTGACCGTGAAAGCCAATGCACCCACTGGTATGGTTGGTCTGCCATGAAAAGTGCAAAAGGGTCTCCAAATAGAAATTGACCACTTTTGTGTGACCATTAGTTTGTTTGTGGTAAGCAGTGCTCATTTTGAGGGCTGTCCTTGAAGCATGAACAAGTCTTTCCACAACCAGTCAATGTACTTAAATTTGTTAATATTTGATGAGCTGCAAGGCCAAAATCCTGAAGATGTCCTTGCATACATCCATACATTGCTCACACACACTCACACTTCTAGTAAATTAATTCTGAATATATACAAAGTATGTACGTCATTGTTTTTTTATTTCAATGAAACATAGGACAATGTCAATGTATGTATGCAGTACTAATGTTTTAGTTATCAAAGTTTGTGATATGATGTGGTATGTATCATTCATAGCAACATTCTTTATGCCATTTGCTATCATTTTATGTTGTGTATTTATTTAATCTCATGCAAAATTGTGACTTGTGTTGCTTTGCAAGTAGGTGACTTGGATTGGTTATCCCAATACAACAGGATTGCCTACAATTGATTATAGAATCACCGATTCTCTGGCAGACCCTCCTGAAACAAAGCAGAAGTAGATCTCTTCAAGAACTTCAGTACTTTCTTTTCATTGACCTATACTATAACACTTTTATAAAAGTCCTGTTATTGGTTATTGTCTTATAGTACTTTTCTTTAATTATAGACACGTCGAGGAGTTGGTTAGATTGCCCGAATGTTTCCTTTGTTACACCCCTTCCCCTGAGGCTGGTCCTGTTTCTTCAACTCCAGCACTTTCTAATGGCTTCATCACATTTGGTAGTTTCAACAATCTTGCCAAGGTACGATTATGTGTTGAAATATGTTATGTATTTGTTCTTTGTTTACCAAGAGCAAATTGTTAAAGATAATAAGTCATGTGTTTCTGATGTGTGTACTTCTATTTCTTCAGATTACACCAAAGGTATTGCAGGTCTGGGCAAGGATATTGTGTGCAATTCCGAATTCCCGCCTCGTGGTAAAATGCAAACCATTTTGTTGTGACAGTGTGCGACAAAGATTCCTTTCAACACTGGAGCAGTTGGGCTTAGAACCACTACGTGTTGATCTTTTGCCCCTTATTCTTCTTAACCATGATCATATGCATGCCTATTCTCTAATGGACATCAGGTAATATCTCTATTTTGTATTCCTTGAGTATTTTTATAATGCTGCTTTGACTCGGATTTTCTTAGGTTTGCATACATCTAGCATTGTTTTTGCTACATGTATTTTACTATATGGGCCTAGGTCCATTGTTGAATAATTCTATGCACACACACATACACATAATGTTCCTTTGCTTTGCTCTAGACACACAAGGATTCCTTCATATGACTCCATATCTTTTTATCTCTAGATGGTATCTAAAGCCTAATACGATTCCATGTTTTCTTAGTGGACCCAATGTCCATTGATGTCTATTTTTTTTCCAGAAATTGTCTCTTTCCAATTTTTGGCATCCCCCCTCTTCATTGTGCATTTTCCAGCCGTTTTCCACCATTTTCACTACTACCATTGTCGTTTCGTTTGTTGCTGTAGTTGCTAGCTTTTTGAGTAGCCCTACCCAAGTGACCACTGCTGTTAATATTGTCTCTCGCTTTGTTGTAATCTGTCACATGTGGTAGTGCATTTGGCCACTGTTTCTGCTGTTCTTATTGGTTTTGGACTCACCTTAGTCTCCCCTCTCATGATCTGGTCCCGACTTTGTGATTGGGGCTTGTTATACGTATCTCCTCTCTTCTGGTGACATTTTTCTCATGCTTTAGTTTTTCTCTCTTTCATGCATGACTTCTGTTAGTGTTAGGTCTGAATCCTCTATCTTTATTACTTTAGTTAATGTCCCATTCACGTTGATAAGTTATATGACAGGAATTATGACACATGGGCCAATGATTTAAAGTTGACTTAAGGGACATGATTATGTTTACCATCTAACCTAGAGAATGACTTCTGTTGATGAAAAAGATTGTCCTCGTTGGTCTAAAGTTCATGTACATTCTTAAGTCGTTTACTTGTCCTTCCTTGAAGTAGACCTTTTGGAGCTTATGATACATGTGTTGGAATTTAGGAACTGATGTGGTTGTTATACACCAATGATACTCAACGTCTACATAGCGTTTGCCAAAATCTCTAACTATCATCATCCTAGATGCCTTGATGGCCGAGTACTTGGGAAAAGTTCATGGTCTTCTACATGACTTCAATGAAATGTTCCTCCTTTTGTAGCTCCTACCCAAGAACTAAAGTAACGACAAACCTTCTTTGTGTTGATCCCCTTGTATAGGCTTCCTAGCAAATATTTGTCAATTTCAGACCAGGTTATGGGTTCAATGACTGTGTCGACATTGAACTTTATTTGGTGCTTGTTATGTCATGCAAGTTGTCCCTTTACATATCTTTTTTTTCCCTCGATGACTCATTTGTTGAAGGTTGCAGCGTGATTACCATAACCACACTATCCTAGCATTGCCAAACTTAAACACCTTGTACCATGTCTGTCTAAGTTGTCTTCTTTGTCATGTGATGTGAGTCATGTCAATTAGGAAAACATAGTTGTAGTCTTTTTCCTATGAGTCCAACAAATCTTTGTGTTTTTGCTTTAGTTCACTTAATAATTGATTATCCTGGATGTATTTGGTTGTTTTAATAAAAATTGTTTTGTTTTTTTTTTTCATATTTGAATCCTTTTATAATGAAGTTAAAAATTAATTTGGGGTTTCTATTTGTATTTCCGTTGTGATAATGCCTGTGAATACCTCTTATATTCTTTTCAGACTTTCATGGATTCCCTCAGTATTCTTCATCAAACCTCCTATAGCCATATACCCCACAACAAAATGGGGTGGTGAAGTGCAATGATAGATGCCTTATTGAAACAACTCAAACTCTTTTACACTATGGTCATGTTTGGGTGATGTTGTTCTCAATGCATGCTATCTCGTCAATTGATGCCATCTTTTGTCCTCAACAACCAAATAGCTCAATCTATTTTTTTCTCTCATAAACCTTTCCATCCCTTGAATCCCCAAGTCTTTGGTTCGAATCTTCCTATTTTGTTCTCAATTGTAGTCTTTGCCATGACAAATTGTCATTTAGATTGTGCTTAGGATTTTTTTATCATAGGTTTTCTACATGCAGTGGGTTTAATCTTTAGTGAATCATGATTAATATTCTATTATTTTGTTGTTGATTGTTTGTATTTCTAGAAAAAATGATAACTATGAAAGACATATCTCTGATTCTGGTAAAAGGATACCTTGCACTTTGTTTGATGTTGTGATACCTTGTAACAAATCTCATGCCTTGTTTCATGTAGTTTGGATACATTTCCATATGCTGGAACAACAACAACTTGTGAATCTTTATATATGGGAGTTCCATGTGTCACTATGGCTGGTTCAGCACACGCACACAATGTTGGTGTCAGTCTTCTTAGTAAAGTTGGTAAGAAGCTCTTCATAGTTTTTATTTATTGTCAATATATGCATATTCTTCTACAATTTTAGATTTTTGTATACCATAACCACCATTCTAATTCATGTGTGCTGCATTCATAGTAGTCAATATGGCAGATAGTGTTGAGGCTGCCCCCTAACTTCTATAGTGGGTTAGCAGTGGTGGGAATGCTATTTGCTGAAAAATGGAGAAAACACCTACTATTTAAAATATTTTGTTTAAGTTTCATGACCAACCAAGTGATTTGACCGAGTAAAAGCTGCAAAAAAGACAATCACCAGGTCCAAAACAGCAAAACAGACAAACATGATGTCCACAATAGCAAAGGAAATCAAATTAAAAAGTTCAAGCCTACGAGAGCCAGTTAGTAGACTCAATTATAAACATTTAAACATCATGGTTTTCAGCTGCAATGACATTGCACTTCCTCTCATCTTCATCACTTTCATAGTTAAAAAATTATTCATCCTTTTCACTAACCTCCTCTTCACTAAATTGGGTCACAAACCTCCTATAAGTGGTATGATCTCTTGCATTTTTGGCCGGACTACGTGGTGCAATAAATGATGACCCATAGGTATGGCATGACTTGATCATCTGTTGTGGGGAAGCCATTACGCTCCCCACCAGTGCGACAATAGCATGACAAAAAGCTTTGAGTATTTCTATTTGGTCTGATCAACTGGAGATGGGGATAAAGGATACATAGACATCTGAGGGATTGTCTATTCTTTTCCTTTTGAGGGAAAGATAGATGAACGAGATCTCTTTTTCTATTTATCATTGATTCAATCTATGAACCAAGTCAAAAGACTTCTTTGGGTTCCCCAAATCTAGATGGATTTTGGATCATTTTTGCCAACAAAATGAACGTGGAGTCCATTTCGAATGCTTCTTTGACCTAGATGTTCATGCAATGAGAAAAAGATCTTGCTCTTCCTCCTTTTGTCTTTTCTCGCTTTGCTAAATGGAAAACAAGTAGAATACTACCTTTACAAATGAACTTAAAAGTACTACTATAGGAGGGTGGGCTTTTCTAACTAAAAAGAAAAACAAATAGACCAACAAAATCTACTAAAAAGAAAAGTGAATAGACCAACAAAATCTACTAAAAAATAAAAAGATAAAAGTTAGTAAACAAAAGTCTAAAAGATGAAGCAAAATCCAAAGATATAGTTCTTTAGGTTATATATAGCCTACTTCATTTGTTGACATGGTTTAAAGTTAAATCTCAAAATAAATTCTAAAAATAGGCTAAGGCCAAGGTGGACCACCATCATAGGCAGTCCATCCTACTCTTTTTTTTTCCTGTGAATTAATTGAAGTCTTGCAAAACCTCTTTATGAAATCTTGTCCTTTTCCATTTTCCTTCTTGCTAAACCTCCAATCTTGTTTGTTTCCTCCTTCAACATCTTCTCGAGTGACTCTCCAACAAAACATTGCAAAAGTCTTCTTAGATCTCCCTTTGCCTTGCAAACTACTTGTTACTCAAAAGGGGGGATAGAGATTTCCAAGACAAAAAACTAACATTCACATATCAAAAGAATAATTCCATTCCAGAACTAATGTTTCTTTTTGAAGATGGTGCAATATCAAATCACAAGAATGTCAAGGTTTCAATGTTAGAGATTGCAATTCAATGACAAAGATCTGAAATTGAATATTTGATGACGATTTGTTGGAAAATGTAGATTTCATTTGATGTTCAAGAAGCTCTCACGGGCAAATAGAATGCAAATGCAATTGTCTTTTAGGTAAGTTTTTCTATTTGACTATGGTAGATTCACAAGCTTTTATGATGAAAGGGGATTGTCACTATTTGCATTCTAGAGACTTCATTGTTATCGCACATGTAGGGACCCCACCACAATGCTCATTTGCAAGATATTTTAGGGAGGGAGAGAGGGACGAAGTGTAATTTGTGCGTTGAAGGGAGATTAGGTGCCAAAAGGTTTGTTGATGTTGTAGAGGGTGACATTGAGGAACGGTTACACATTGGAGATGATGGAGGGATTGTTAGAGACTACCAACAACGACCAAAGGATTGGCTAATGGAGAGGGACAAATGTTTCAATAAAGAGGAATGTAGAATAAACACAAGTACTTGGAGACTACAAACAATGATCAAAGGATTTTTTGAAAGAGACGGGAAAATGTTTAGGTAAAGAGGAATGTATAATAACAAGATGAACCAAGATAAATCTCACAACTCACAATTTTGTGTATGATGGACCACATATAATGGTGGTCAATAAGTAGAAGCTATTTTATAGTTTGTTTTATTAGGCTAAAAAGTGTTGACTGGTAAAAGATTGGGATAAGAAAGGAGATGGTCAAGAGAATAGGAAGAGAGAAGTTTGGTTTAAGTACAATTTAGACGCAAAGTAATCCTTAACAATAGACACCTAAAAAAAGTTTGGCCTAGCTTTTGTTTAGACACAATAAATCCTAAATGTAGTGTAATTGTCTCTAATGTAAAAATTTACGCTATGCAAATTGTAGAAGAAAAACTCTATTTTTGAGAAAATAATATGTACAACAAAGTAACTTTCACAAGATTTCACTCTATGAAGGAAATATGATTCTTATTAATTGTTTTTTTTATGATAAACATTGCTTTCTTTATTTACCAGACATAACTACATAATTCAAGAAAAAAATGAGACAAATCTTTCTTTATTAATTGCTCTTTTGAGATAAACACAATCTTTTCGCTTCTCGTTCTCAAATGATCTCCTCGCCAATGATTTTTTTTGTCAGACCCAAATTATTCATCTCAAATTCACCACTTAATTGTGTCTTTACCTTGTTTATCTCACTTATTGACTTACATTCAATTAGCATGCCATCAACATAAAGAAGTGAGTACACATAACTTGTAAGAACCATCACATAATTTCTTATGATAAACGCAACTATGATACTCGCTTTTTATATAACCAATGTCAATCATAAATGAGTTGAATCGTTTATACCTTTGTCTAGTTAATTGCTTCAAACCGTACAAAGACTTCTTCAACAAACAAACTTGATCTGATTTTTCAAGAATGACAAACCACTCTAGTTGTTGCATGTCACTTCCTCCGAATCACCATGGAGAATGGTTGTCGTCACATCAAGTTGTTCCAACTCCAATTCATGTAAACACACCAAAGTAAGAAGCACTCTAATAGAACTATGCTTCACAACAATAAACAAAATTCATTAAAGTCATTACTCTGTGTAAAGCCTTTTTGTACAAGCCTTACTTTGAATCTTGTTTCATTTTTCTTCTTAAGTATCCACTTACATTCCATAACCTTTTGACCAATCGGTTTCTCAACAAGTTTGGAAGTTTGATTTTGTAGAGGGATTCAAGCTCTTCTTTCGTGGCACCAATCTTTTGTGATGCTTCATCACAATTAAATGCTTTACGGAAAAAAACTTGGTTCCTCTTCATCAATTCTTTCTGCCATATTGAATGCAAAAGCAACAAAATTTTCACTAGGTGGTCTACTTTGTCTTGAACTATCCCTTGCCAATACATACTCAGTTTCTATTGATGGGACATCTTCATTTGTCTCCTTTAGTTCTTGTTTAAGAGAATCTATTTCAAGATCCACCTTTTTGCTAGAACCATGTACTTCCTCATGGATAGTGAACTAAAACCATAAATTAGTGGCTACTAAATTGTCTTGATAAGCTCTTGGCAAAGAACTTAGAAGAAGAATAACTTTGTCCTCGTCATGCAGTGCAACATGAATGGTTTTTAAACTAAGAATAATTTGGTTGAAATTGTCAATATGTTTATGAATGGACCCACCTTCATGTATTTGCATTGCATGGTATATTGTTTCTTCAAACATAAATGATTGTGTAGAGACTTTGTCGTGTACCTACATTCTAGCTTTTCCTAAACCTTGTCAGTGATCTTTTCTCCAGCGACTTCTCTAAAACTTCATAACCTATCGCAATGTGCCTTCTTCATTATCGCACTCTGTTGTGCAACTTAGAACAGCTAATAACTTTGCTTGTCCTTCCAATACCAATTCACATGCTTATTGCATGAGAGCTAACATCTTTACTGCAAGTTGAAGTTATTCTTGCTGGTAAATTTCTTGACGTTGAACTTTGTGTATGTTCTAGCTTTGATACTAGCTGTAATGTAGTTGTTTCTAAAGTAGAATTTTACATAATGCAAATTATAGAGAAAAGAATATGTACAGAAAAATAACTGAAGATTTCACTATACGGAGGAAATGTGACTCGTTAATAACTTACAAAGTTTGCTAAACATATGGTAACAGGGACTTTTAGTTCCAATACTATCCTTTCTATTATGAATTTTATTTATTTAACAAATATAACTAGTAATTCAAGGAAAAAACATAACGCTGAATAAAAAAGTTATAGTTTCAAATCTAAATCCATCGGTAATATCTGATATATAACAAACCAATCTACATCAGTATTCTATGTTGTTGAACTTCAAAGTTCAAACGTTTCCTCTATTACCTGATATTGGCCTTGTGTTGGCTTCTCTTGGTTCCTGTTGATGTTTTTTTGTTATCGGTCCGTTAATTTGGTCTTTTTTGTGATCAATTTTATTTTAATCCTCAATTTTTCATGCCTTTTATTTCCTTTATTGTTGCCTAATTGAACACCTGACCTACATTTTTTATTAAGGTATCATGGAAAATAATTTAATGAATTGAAATTTAAGATTAAAAGAAATAAATGTAGGAAAAATTGAGGATTGGACCAAAATGGTCGGTTTTCCAAAGTCTAGGTTTTAAAACTCTGGAAAAAAATAGGACCAAAATTATAATTTACCTTTGTTATTTCTTCACTATTATTGTAGCTTTTACTTTGCAAGCATCATTTTTATTTTTCATTTTCGGCTGTACCAGCAAAATTGTTAAATATTTTACTAATTACAACCAGGGATGGAGCATTTGATTGCCAAAAATGAAGATGAGTACGTTGAATTGGCTCAGAAGTTGGCTTCTGACATTTCCGCACTACATAATTTGAGAATGAGTCTGCGAGATCTCATGTCTAAGTCCCCTGTCTGTGATGGTGCAAAATTTATCTTAGGTCTAGAGTCAACTTACAGAAATATGTGGCACAGGTATTGTAGAGGAGATGTTCCATCTTTGAAACGCCTGGAATTGTTAGAAGAAGTTGCCATGGGTGACTTGTTAAATAAGAATTCTGAGCCAGAAAGGATTGCAAACTCAAGGGAGGACAGTCCTGGATCTGTCAAGGCCAATGGATTTGATACAATGCCCGTCTCAAAGCTTAACATGGACAGCTGCGAAGAAAACGGTGGGCCATCAAATCGCAGTAGTAAACAAGGTAAAAGAAAGGTTAATGTTGAATTTCATCCGAAAATCCTTTTGTAGTGATTCAAGGATGTAGAACTTCATTACAATAGTTGTACCATTATGATGTATAGTTGCTGTTGGAAGAAGCTGAAAGCAATCATTGCATCGTATAGGGGGTGTGGGCTTATAGAAAGTAAGTCATAAGAGCCCTTAAGTGCGGTGGATGTGCAAAAAGGTGAAAGCTACTTTGAGCTGTCTGTAACAAGTTTTTTGGTAGCCGTTGCCTGCTGGATATTCCCTCTTTGATTTTAATAGATATAGCGTGGCAATTTGTTCTAAGTGCTTTTGAAAATGCCATTTTTTTAGGTGCCTCAACGTGCAATACCTTAATGGGATTGCTTTTTCCATTCTCATGGTTTTTTCCTACATCCTATGGGATGTATAGAAGACAAACGATCCTAAATTATTAAAAACCTAATTTTATTTCATCCTCTTTACATTTTCTCTCTCGTTGGTTGGTTTTGTGTCTCTGCCACCAATTGTCATCCTTCATTGTTAACACCATTATTGTCGTCGTCATCCTAATTGTTCTTGTCACCACCATTATTGTTGCTGTTGTGAACGGTGAAGGAGTCTAAAATTTATGGATCTTGCAATCTGTAAGTTATTTTATATATTAGGCAATAATATTCTTTTGGATATGGGGGTTTATTCCATATTGTAAAATTTGAAAGTTTTTTTTATGTAAAAATTGTTTTCTATATTGTGGTTTGGATTTCTCGATTCAAAAGATTTCTCCCTATACCCCGACAAATGATTTCCTGCACCCCATCATTCTATTATGGAAACATTTTGTTTATGGAACCTATTTTGAAAATATCTTTTGCTTATAGAACTTTTATATTGTCAAGGATAATTCTGGTATACATAGAATGTAGGGGTGCAGGAAGAAATACTCTATATTTTTTGCTTAATTTTTTGTTGGAATATATAATATGAAAATACTCTATTGAATTCTACCATCCTAAATAAGTTACTTTTCACTTATAGAATACACAATCTAGAGAACTTTCAATCCGAAGAGTTTTCAAATTAGAAATCCATAACTGTTCAAAATAATGAGTTGGAAATTTCAATCCAATAAATGAAAAGAACCACGACATTAAGAAATTTAACAAATCTTTGATAGAAAAAGGGACAAAAACAACTATTGACCTGTAAAGAAGGTCATAGTAAATCAAAAGCTAATTTGCGGGGATTAAAATTTGTTTCTTTTCTAAATTAAAAATAACATTTAAAAATTTAATATCACAAAAGCTAATTTATTTAAAGGATCAAATAAAAAACTGTAATGTCACAATCTATACATACATAAAACAATGAAAATATATTTTTAAAATTAGAATACAAATTTAATTAATTCGTTCATTGAAGTTTTTTATATTATCATAATAATTATGTGTACCAAACTATGCATAATTATGCATACTTTATAATTAATATTTACATATTTTAAATATCATTTTATACCTTAAAATTGTGTAATATAATAAAGTTAAATTAAGATGCCATGTAAGTTTAGTAGAGATTGTTTTTAAAAATAAGTTAAAATTATATTTTATTAAAACTATTTATTTAGTTGTTCTTTTATATAATGATACAAAATATTCTCTGCGTATCATGGACACAAATACAGATATACATGGACACAAATACAGATATACGTATAATTCATAAAATGTAAAACAAAGAGAAACAGATCTATATATTATATAATTATGAATTATATAAAGATTTATGTACACTAAATATGTTTTAATTTTTTTTATCAAAAAAAATATTTTTCATGACTAATTCAAAAAAAATAGTTCTTTATTTTTATAATCATAATAACAATTTATATTTTTAGAAGTATCATTCGAATGTTAGTGTCCAATAAATTCATAAAAGGTAATCTTATAATTTAATTTTCTTATAGTGACAAATTAATGTCGAAGAATTTTGAAAGGACGAAGAGTCCATGTAACTGAATTGGACATCAGCCAGAAATATGCAGATAGAAACATGCCAGTACCACTTTTCTACGTTGTGTCCATCAATACAAATTACAGAAGTATCTATATAAAATCCAAATTTCTTTCCCAGCCATAAATAGTGCCAACACTACTGCTAAAAAATCAGTCTTCAGCATATGAGTGATTAGTGCAAAAAAATACAATTAACAGTTCTGAAGACCCTTCATAGCACTCTCAAGTTATGTATCTCAATGCCATTTTTGTTTAGTTTGGTCCATTACTAATCCTTCACTGAGGTACGCAGTATCTTCACATCATGGATGGGCCTGAAGAAATAGAAAATGAGAAAGTGCTTCCATACTTTTCTATGCATGTTCATAAAAAGTAAGATCATAGAAAGTCCTCATTTTAACTTCAAAGTTTTCCTCAAATAATTTCTTCATAAAATTATGTTTTTCATGGCAGCCCCATTATTATAAATGTACTCTACTTATCAAAATACACACTATAGCCTCTTTAGGCGCTCATTAGCCATTATCTTCCCTGTAATAAAGTATTTCAGAAATACAAATAAAAGTTGTGAAATGCACCATTCTCCAGGAAATTCAGCAAAACGCTTAACACAATATTTTAAATGGTTATCTTAGAAAGATATTTGACATACCTATCGTTGTTATCTGTTTGGACGCTGCCAAGTCGTTTGATAATTTCCATACCGCTGCACACTCTTCCGAATATTGTGTGTTTTCCTGGAGGGAACAGAAACAGGAATTGAGTATCATTAGACATTCCATACATTTCCTGATATGAATTAAAATAATCGATCACAAACTAAACAATATGATTGGAACTGTTCATCATTCTGATGCCACCAAGGCTATGCCTAATTATTTACTTGAGTCAACTCTAGTAATTAATAAAAATATTAATCAGTAGGACTGTAGGAGTATTTACCTTAAATGCAGAAATTATATTAGAGAATTCACAAACATCTTAAAAGAGAGAGAGAGAGTCCCTTTCGTTTTAGCCTTCTTATGGATTTAGTCATGGGAACTAACCTAAGATACACAAGTAAAAAAATACACTTGAATGAAGAAATGAGCTTAACTATAATGCCTAAAACTGTATCTTCTCCAAAAACAAAAGAAACACAAACAAGACACTCTCTTGTTGAAGATCCTACACAAGTAAAGATAAGATTAATTTTTAGTATATAAGTGGAGACAATCCTTACTTTACAAGCCGACTATATAAGGATGAATTAGGCTTAAACTCCCTTCTTAATATAATATTAAAGTCTATCATAATGAAGTTTAATGAACCTATGCCTATCGTGTCATTCACTATCAGACCATCCATAAATATCTAGACCCATGCACAAGATGTACATACTTAGGCATGAGAGGGAATGTTGGAAATCTATATCAAAACCAATTTTCAGTATATAGGTGAGGGCAATTTTCACCTTACAAGTCAGTTTTGTGAGGATGAATTAAGCTTAAATTCTCTTCTTAATATTTCTCATATTCTCTGCCTTAGAGTTCTTTAGAAAAGTGAGTTACGGACCAGACACAATCAAGGGACTGACCCGTTGTTAATAGTCTGTATTGATGAGGATCAAGAGGTTTTTATAAAAATGTGTATGATAAAGTAGTCATACTGACAGAATATTTTACATTAATTGTTGTGATTATCGGGACTCAGACAAATGAGAAAAGGAAGGGGGGCATATGTAATTTTGCATTTTCTTTTTCATCTCTCAAGTGAGACAGGGATCATATTCATCATTCTTAGTTTCCAAGAGTGTAACAGTTTATGCACAATGTGAATGGAGCTGCGACCACAAAGCTACTTATGGCAGTGCATCTTCAATTTTCAATTTACAAGGACTGAAAAAAAAATCCTTTAGAGCTGAAAATTCTCCACATACCAGTGGGTTACAAAACAAAGATCCACAACCACAAGAGATTATAAATTTTAATAACAGAGGCTTGTTATCTCTAAATTCTGAACGGTAAAAAACAGAGGAATTACCATCGAGAGAAGGGCAAGGTGCCAGAGTAATAAAGAACTGACTACCATTGCTATTTGGGCCAGCATTTGCCATGGATAAGATACCAGCACCAGTGTGTTTCAACTCTCGTTTTATCTCATCTTCAAACTTTGCACTGTCGTAAACATAATACCATGAGTATGAGCAAGAGCAAAGCCATAAAGCATCACCATCATCATCATTCATCAACTACAACACTGATAAAGTTAATCTGTTCATTAACCCCTAAAATTGTCTACATTTTAAATTCTGTCTCATACATAAAAATGAAGCTTGTCACATACATCAGCAGTATAAAGCTGCTAAAATAAAATTGTCTAACATAGAATTAAATGAATAGTTTAACCTAATAATACTAAAAATACAAAAAGCTTAAGCGAGGTACCCGTATATGGATTCCCCTCCTCTTCCAGTTCCAGTGGGATCTCCACCTTGTACTATGAAGTCCTACTCAACAAACCACACAAATCTATGTAAGAATATATCACCCAAACAGAGGCTTCACACCCAAAGACAAGAAAGAACCGAACATAATCACCTTAATGATCCTGTGGAATTTAACGTTGTCGTAGTAACCTCTGCGAGACAGTTCAATGAAGTTCCTGCAAGTTCTGGGCGCATGCTTGTAGTACAGCTAAACCCAAAATTACGGTAGCAATAAAACCGTTTAATTTAATTTAAAAGAAAAGGAAAAAGAAAAATTAGGACCTTAGACTAAGAACGTAGAAAGAGGGAGAAAATTGAAGTACCTCCACTGTGAAGGACCCCATAGAAGTTTCCAGATTAACCTCTGGAGCACCACCTTCTGCGCTTGCCCACATTTTCCTCTCACACCAAATCTCCTCTCTCATTCTCTCGCATATAGAATGAACAAAATTTAAACTCGTTATTTTGGGCCGGGTTGATCCGGGTCGGGCCGGGTCGGATCGAGTATTCTACGCAAAGGACTTGAACATGGAAAATAGAAAATCCCCTTTTCCCTCTCATTTGAATTGATGTAAAAACAATGCCGGAGATTTTGGACGGTGCAATTCGGCGAGCTGTAGTGATCGGAAACGGCTTCGCTGGCGCTGAGAATCAGTGCATTGGTTTGGTTCGTGCTCTTGGTTTCTCCAAACGCCACACCATATACGTAAGCGTTTTTTTTTTCATGATCTTTCTTCGTTTGTTTGTAATATAGGTATTAAATTGGATTGGATTTTTGGTTGCAGCGTGTCACAAGGCCTCGAGGAGGAATCAATCGATGGCTTCAATGGCTTCCGGTTTCGCTTCACAAAAAGTTAGAGTCCGTTATTAGAATGATCTGTGGCAAATCGCGGTTTCGAACGCCTCACACGATCGGTAAATAACGCTGTTTCTCGTTCACGTTGTTGAGAATTGTAATGCAATGCCATGATGATAGTTTCGTTTAGGCTTATCCAACGTGTTGGAAGCTGATGCTTACCAACTTGCCACCATGGCTCGCGAAACGTTTCACAAGTACGTTGTCTTGTGATTGTTCTCGTCTCTTTAAATTGAAACCCGTCGGAAACAATGAATTTAATGAAATGCCCAATCAATCTATCTGTAGAGATGGACCTTTGTTGGTGGTTGCATCTGGACGAGACACCATTTCTGTTGCCAGCTCCATTAAACGGTTAGCTCCAGAAAATGTTTTTCTTGTTCAGGTTAAACTTTTCACTTATTCTTTATTGTCCCTTGATATATATATGAGTATAACTTGGTGTGAGTGTGATGATTGACTGTTATCGAAGCTCTTTTTTTGTGCTTGTATGATAATGAACGATTATAACTTTTAGCTGAGATAACCAATTTCTATGAAGGTTTGGTTTTTAACCGAGTCCAGTGATATTGACTGATCTATGCAGTCATCCTCACTTAGTGGGACAAGACTTTTATCAGATTTTCTTGCCCTTTGTGGTTAACTGGCAATTGATTCTTTTTTCTTTGAAACGGTAATAGCAAAGATATTGTACGTTGCTTGCATTTTATAAATTGTGATCAGAAACATTATTCATAAGAGCACGTTGCAGCCACACGTTTGCAAAGACTTACCTGTTGACTGTAGCTTATTTTACTTCCTTTGAGGTTTTACCAAATTGCCTATTGCGCCATTTCTCTTTATTGCTAGTTGTAGTGAAGTGTTTTTCAATTGCACGGATTCCATAAATATGTAATGATGAAGGCCTATGTGTGTTGCTGTCTAACTCTCTTAGATGTTGTCCAACGCAGATACAACATCCAAGATTTCACCTGAATAGGTTTGATCTTGTTATCACTCCACGCCATGACTATTACCCGCTGACTCCACATGCCCAGCGGCAAATACCTTGGTTTCTTCGAAGGTGGGTGACTCCATGGGAACCTCCAGGCCGCAATGTGGTAGGTAGAGTGATTGTGTGGTGGCTATTGATGTCACTTCCTAGGAATAACATTTATGCCATCATGTATAAGTTTAAATATTATATTTTTGTTTTTTCTTGAGGGAGACATTTTTATATTATTACAGGTCCTCACTGTGGGAGCACTTCATCAAGCTGATTCTGTTGCTCTTAGGGTTGCTGCTTCTGCCTGGCATAACGAGTTAGCAACTCTGCCAAAGCCCTTGCTTGTGGTTAATGTTGGGGGACCTACTGGTATTTTACTTTGCATTAAGGAACTTATAAGTTATAATGCTTTTCCAGTTTTATTGTTTAAAATTTTATCGTGTTAATTATTAAGATTGCTGTTATTATTGAAACGCCCTTCTTTCATCTGATTTATGTATAATTGCCTATTGAAGACTCTTTCAAAATGACTCTAACCTGATATTTAATAGCTGGAAAGAAATTGCATGCCCTAGATACAATGTTGGGCTCGTTTAAAACTTTCAAATGTTTGTATTTTACAGGGCATATAGTTCAAAACTTAATGAAGATTTTGATTTTTGAGTATATCAATGGTCACTTGTTTGAAACTTTGAAGTTGAGTTGAAAATTAAAACCTTTGAATGTTTATATCCCTTTCGCATGATATTTTATTCTTTCAACATTTTACTCCGCATATTATATGCATGCTTTCTTTTTTCAAATCTTTTGTCACACTGCACCATACCTTCATCATAGTTTCTTTTTTGGGGGGTGGGGGGAGTCAGGCAATTGTCCCTATGGTGTAGATCTTGTAAAGAAGTTAGTGGTTATGCTTCAGAATGTTCTATGGAGCTGTGGGAGTATCCGGATATCTTTCTCCAGAAGAACTCCTGACAAGGTATAAATGATTATGCAATTAGTAAGAATCTTTTTGCCTATTCCTCAAGTCGTGTGTGAATCAGTTTTGGTTTGTAAGCATGAGCATGCTCCTGGTTTTTCATTTGTCTAATTTGGTGTTGGCAATGGCAAGTATAAATGATGTTGCCTGGGGGTGTGCTGTCCTCAGTTTAGGTCTCCTCAATAACTTGCTGTCTTTGTTTCAATGAATTTATAATATCCCTTTTTTATTGTAGATCAGCACAATTTTGGTTAAAGAATTTTCCACAAATCCCAAGGTCCAAATATGGGACGGTGAAGGTACTTATTTTCCGTATTTTTAAGAGAAGAAATTTATACTTATCAGTCCGGTATTGGAGATTGCTTGATGTACTTTATTTTTTGCGTTTAGGTCCAAATCCACATATGGGACATCTAGCCTGGGCTGATGCCTTTGTTATCACAGCTGATTCAGTTAGTATGTTGAGTGAGGCGTGCAGTACTGGGTGTGTATGATCAAATAATTAATGATGAGGAGTGTCCTTCTCACAATAATAGATAACAAATAAAATAATTCTTGTTTAATCATTCCTTCAAAATGAAATCCATAATCTCATGACCCTCTATCTTTTACAACAGGAAGCCTGTGTATGTAGTTGGAGCAGAGCTGTGTACTTGGAAGTTTGCTGACTTCCAAAATTCTTTGCAAAAGCATGGGGTAGCTCGATCACTCACTGGGAAGGAGAATGTGAGTTGCCAGTTGTGCTGTAATGTTCTGTGTGGGGTTCTTTTGGGTGTGTCTATCAAAATAACTCGTGATAACAAACAGGGCATAAAAGTAAATATCTAGCAATTCATTAAATGATTAATCCCTTAAGCATAATGCTTGGTTGCATTTCTCTTGGGCTTGCCTATTCCAATTGGGACTGTTTTTGGTGTTGAAAGAGGCCCATCAACAGCTTCCTTGTCAGTACCTACCCTAGCGAAACCTACCGTGTCCTCAAAGTGGAAGGAAACACAAAGGTAATCCCATTTCTCCCAGCTTGAATCATTAGGAGTAAGACCCTGCCATTGGACCAGTACCAAAACTTGAGGTGGAATAGAAGCGTGATCCCATTTGGACTATAATATAGCCAGGCTATGAATAAGTGGATGATTATCATGGGAAGTAGGAGGTAATTCATCAGTGGAATAAAACCGTTTTTAATGTTGGAGATCTCACATTGATCTCTAACAAACATCTTGTGATAACTAGAATCAGTTAAGAAAAATTGGCAACAGGGAAGTAGTTGCACATAAACCCAACGATTCACGACATACTTACCATCACAACATTTCTTATCAGCCTGGATTTTCATTTGACGTTGAGCCTTTTCCAGTTTCTGCTGGAGCACAATTAACAACCCCTACATCTGAAAAAGCAAATGATCTACAACCTCAATTTGAGAGGATCCCATCAAGTAGTGAGGGATATAGGTGGTGGCTTGCCAAATGTGATATGGAAAGGGGAAAAACTAGTTGTTGAATGGAGAATTGTGTTATATGACCATTCAACATAAAAAAGATACTTGACCCAAGGCTATGACTGTGAATGAACAAACCAACAAAGGTATTGTTCCAAAACCCAGTTAAGAACTTAGGTTGACCGATTATCTCTGGATGGTATGAAGCACTCATGCACAATTGAGTGCCACATCAGAATTTGCTAATAAAGATAGTATCACGGCCTGAAACCAAGTTATGAGGTAAACTATGGTACTTGCAAACAATGTCAAGGAACAATTGAACAACCTTTAAAGTAGTAAAATGACTAGGCAAGGTACCAAAATGAGCCCCCTGAGCAAAACGATCAACAATGACCAAAATAATGGAATTGCTTGAAAATGCAGGTAAGCCAATGATAAAATATTTTGCAATTGAATTAATCCAAACCCATGTTCTAAGACTTCCTAGAAATATTTTTGGGGTATTTGTCGCAGATAGATGTTTTGTTGAATAGATATTGCTTTATGCTTATTTTTGTTTCGAAAAATACAGATAAGCGAAAGCTGGAGTTATCCTCCACTGAATGACACAGCAGAGGCTTCAAGCCAAGTAATTGCTGCTCTTGCTCAGCGAGGATGGACCATTCCCGCATAACGGATTTTCCTCCCAATATTTCTCGGTTAACTCTTGGAATTCATAAATGATACGTGATTGAGGAGGAAATATTGTGGCTTGTGTTAAGTTTTCAGAGTGCTTGTTAACTGTGGTTGTTTCCTTTTATTGGGAAACTTGTAATAGTTAATAGCGAGGTTGTTCATATAGATATGTGGACAATGGTCGGTTTCACCAATTTTTGCTGGTAAGAGAAATTGTTGTTCTGTTATTACCAACAATTTTTGGAACTCTCCTTTTCTAACTAACTCCTGTGAGCTTTAGAATAATGTAAGCTGCGTACCACTTGGGCATGTCAGAGATCTCAAATCTTTTTTTGGCTGCCCAGGAACTGTATCATAATGACAAAGGAATCATATTAAATGAGATATTTTTGCTCCACTTTTTACTCTCTGTTTTGAAGTTGAGTCTCTCCTTGATAACGATATGTTCTTTGCTTATTCTTTTGCAGCATGTGTTACTACTATATGGTGTTGGTGTGGTAGGGTGATCTATTTGTTTGTGTTGTGTAACAAATGTAAGGTATAGCTTATAACTAACTTTTGGTACATACCAGAAGCTAATATATTGATTATCTTGTCATACCATACATACAATTGCTTATTATAGATCCCAAAAATAGGAAAATTAAATAACTATGCTTGAAAGAAATATGTTTTTATTATTCTGAGTGTATTTTAGATTTTATCTTGTTCTTTTCATCATATTCTTGTTAGAAGTTAATTTTTAATATTCCTACATGAAAGTTTATATGGAGAAATAAGCATCAATATGAATATAATAAATGTATAATAGACTTAAATAAAAAAATTAACTGAATTAAAGGCAAAATATCGCTATATTTATCTTTATATATAAAATTAAAGCAATTTGTATTTATTTATTTAGCTTCGAAAAGAAATTTGTATGGTACTGGAAACAATTCTTTTCACCCCAAACAGAAGAGTTATTCTGAATTTAAAATTTAGTTTAGATATTTTCACATAACAAATTCATTATCCAATAATCATCATAATGGTCTTTCATCTTAAAATTTACCATTAAATTAAAATTTATCATGTATAATGTTATTTTAACCTAAATCGTTTTATTTAATTGATATACATTAAATTGATGAAATACTTTTAAAATAAATATAAATAAGAACTTTTAGAATATATTAATTCTTCAATTTTGATCAAATTTTACCCAAAAAATATAGATAATATACAATTATAATTCAGTTATTAAATCACTAAAAATAATATTCTACATAAAATTATTTATAGTGTACTCATTATTGTAATCTACAATCCTGTAATTTTATCTCCTTATAATTTAATCAGAATAATCATCCAATCATGGATTGCCATCAGATTACTATTTTTTTAGTAATTACTTTAAAAATTATTCATACATGATTCCTAATCGATTTATAGTGGAAAAGTTAATGTTAAAAATCTGCAATCTGAAAAATCTTATAAAACTAATTTATATCACATCTTATAAAACTAATTTATATCACATCTTATAAAACTAATTTATATAGTTCATGTGGGATTCCAATACATTATTTTCATGTCAAGATTTATCAACTCGTAGGTGTGATAACGAATATTTCATAGTATATAATGGTACAAATCTCACTTTATAAGCGCGAGTTTTATAAGATTAAATTAGACTTAAAGTTCACATTTTACTATGATATCAAAGTCATTTAGAGCTTATTCTAACAAAAATATATTGATTTTATCAAGTCACCCGCTATCAGGTCACCATTGAACCACCCATAAATATATAGTTTCACGTACGAGTTCACAGGTCTCGACTTTAGGAAAGTGTTGAAGATCTCTCATTGATTAGAGATAAGGATATTTGGTAGCATATAAGTGGATGTAGACCTTATTTTATGAACTGACTTCATAAGGTTTAGTTAGATTTAAATTTCGATTCTGAATAAACAAGATGTAAAAATTATATTCTTATTTTATATGTAGTCATATGATTTTTTTTATAATGTATTTAATTAGAATATGAAGAGTTTTTATTACCTCATCCATAATATTTTGTCATTGATAAATTTTTTGTAATGTAGTAATTATTTGAAAAGTCATATAAATTTTTCTTTAATTATTCATAATGTAAAAATTATTATAATGAAAACGTATCAAAATCAAAATTAAACTCTTTATTTAAGTAAGCTAAATAATTATATTATTTTACCTCATTGAAAAATAAATGATCCCATCTCTGCAAATGCGCAATGAATTGTTATTATTTTATTATAGTTTTTTCTTTACGTTTTATTAGGTGAATCATGACTAAGTTGAACCAAACTGTGATTTAGTTTTTTCTTTGTGACTGCCCATTTTTCTTTTGAAGAACTCGGCTTAATCCATAGTAATTAACATTATTAAATTTAGGTTTAAGTATCTCTCCAGTTCAAAACAGTCAAATTCATCCCTATTCTTAGTAACAATATTTGCAGCATAGAGGACATTCATACCACACGGATACATAAATTGATAATAAAGATTTATGTGCACAAGTATGTTCGAGATTATTTTTTGAAGCAGAAAGATGTTTTTCATGACTGGTTCACAAAGATTTGTTTCTTATTTTATAATCATAATAACAATTTATACACTAAAGTTTGAATTTTGAGAAAATTAATGTATTTTTTCTTTTTAAAATTGTGTTAGAACCGTACTAGAATTATCAGAAATCTAACAAATACTTTTTGAACTTACACTTCACGGATACGTATCCTACATGTGTCATACAAGTGTCGGTGTCGACACACTATTTAAAAAGAGTGTTTGAGCTTCATAAATGGCAACTAAAAAATTAAAATTAAAATTCACTCATAGATGCCAACTAAAAAATTAAAATTATTTTTTTGTCAAAATACAAACAAATACATCTCTTATAAATTTTAATAAGTTTCTATCCGTTTATTTTTAATTGTCAAATTTCATAAATATTTATTTATTATTTTCAGAGTTCAATAAAGCATTAATTATTTTTAATTTCAAATTAATGTACCCTTATATATTTACTTTAAATAAAATGAAGACTTACTAAATTTTGTTTTATTAGAATTAAAAGTTGATTATATTTCTTCTTTTTTTTACATAAAAATACTAAGAACAAATGGTACATAATACGCAGCAAAAATAACTAAACTTTTTAACTTGTGTTGTATTTGAGAGTGGTTGTTCACCAAATATTTGTTTAAGAATTAGGATTAAAAATAAAGACACAAGATTTGTAAATTTTGATTTGTGAAGGAGTAGATTAAACTCCGAACATTGTTCTTTGCTTGGAGTGAGTGAGAGTCAATTCTTCTTTTCGTCTCTTTTCTTTGGAAGAAACAACGAAACGAGTCAAGATAAAATCCCGAGCGGGAGAGGGTTTGAGAGAAATTGAAATGTCTCAGACGAAGAAATTGACGCCGAATCTGGATCAGCAGAGCACGAAGGTGCTGAATCTCACCGTGCTCCAGCGAATCGATCCATTCATCGACGAGATACTCTTCACCGCCGCTCATGTCTCCTTCTACGACTTCAACATCGAAAGCAACCAGTGGGTTCGTTCTTCTCTTCTCTTCTCTTCTCACTTCGTCGCACTTTCTTCTCTCATCTTTTTGCTCACTCACTGTAGAGTCGCAAGGATGTCGAAGGATCTCTCTTCGTTGTCAAGAGGTGAGTTCATCAACAACACTGTCTCTTCTCTCGCTATTCTTTGTATGCATTGATGCATTCATATGCACCAAGATCGATCATCATTTTCTTTTTTTGATTCAGGAATTCACAGCCACGGTTTCAGTTTATTGTGATGAATCGACGAAATACAGGTTCAGATTTGTTTTGAAACCGTATTATTACTATTACTTTTATTCGGAAAAATAGTTTGACTAGAAGAAACAAAGAACGGTTTAGGGGCTAGATTCAAGTAAGCTAATTATTGATGTAAGTAAAAAATGCTGTTTTTGGTAATGCAAAATTTATTATTGCCGCATTTCTGAATCTTTGGCATCTATTATCTACTCAACAACTTTCTCTCTGAATTTTGCCCCGAGTCTTGACAGATAACCTGGTGGAGAATCTATTGGATTTTGAGTATGAACTTAAAAAACCGTACCTATTATATCGGAATGCAGCTCAAGAAGTTAATGGTATATGGTTTTACAATCCAGACGAATGTGAGGAAGTTGCAAATCTTTTTAACAGGTATGATATTTTTCGATTTTTCTCCATTCAAGTTACTTTAGTGTTTTTTTTTTCTTTAGTTATTTACAGTTACAACTTACAGCATGCTAACTTCAACCAATCTGGTCTAAACTGTTGTGTGTGTATGTTTATTTTTCTGGTTAGTGATGCATGAAATTGGGTGCAGGATAATCTTATTTATTTTCCAAATTCAATTTACAGAATACTTAATTTGTACCCAAAGGCATCTCCAACTACAACACCGCCTGCTAACAGAAGGTAAGGATTTTTTGTAAATTTTATAAAATGTGAAGTTGTTTCAATTGCATAGTTATCGGCCATCATGATATAACGATTGAGTGACAGCCTTTGGCAACTAAAAATTTCAGATTGTTGACCACTTTTACATTTGCAGAAGCCTAGTGTCCCTATTTATGTGTAGAACAGATTATTTAGCGAGATGTCGTTCAACTATGTGGAGTTTGGGGTCGATTGCTCTGCACCACTGTGTTGTGCTGCTTATATATTTGAAATTCCAAACAACATCGACTTTAACATTTCATTTGTGAAGAAATTTCTTATTCAAAATGAAAAATTACTTTAATAGAGTACTTTTGTTTGGGTTTTCTTGTCCAACGAATGTGCTTGCTCAAAATTCAAACTACATTTATTTATTTCCCCCACTTAGTGATCTCTGCTGTTGGATTTATAAGTAATAAAAGTTGCATGTCTAATGTCTGATGTTTTTATACATTACAGTGAGTTTGAGGAACACCAGCCAGTGTCAATTATACCAGAAAGCTCTCTAGAATCGTCTTCAGCTGCTGCTTCTGCAATTGATTCTGTTGAAGATCCTGTATTCACAAACTTCTTCAGCGTATGTAATGTTGTTAAATGTCTATTTTCTATGCTTTTTGGCTAATACTTCCGCAATTTCTATGTTAAGTTTCACTTCTTATTATATGATGATGTCTGTGGCTTAAGAATTTATTTTTAATTCAATTGTTGCAGACATTGAAGGCTACTGGAAATTATGCTTCCAATGTAGAAAATGATAGGCAGCATTCTACGACCGTCACTTCTGCTGCTCCTAGTGGTTTATTTTCTCCTTCACCTATCGTGCAAATACCTGCCTCTCATTCAACCTCATCTATATCAGGTTTCCCTGTTGACTCTCTTGAAACAGTCAAGAGTGGCAATCAAGCCATTAGTCTTGTTAAGCCTTCTACTTTTTTCACATCCACTTCATCTTCACTGTTAGCTCCACCTATTTCTTCATCTGTGCTGCATAGTTCAGTTGTGAATCATTCCCTGAATCTACCACGACCATATGGCACACCAGTACTTCAACCCTTCCCGCCCCCTATTCCTCCTCTATCTCTTACCCCTATTCCAAGCTCCAGTCCAAATAGACCTGTAATTGGCAGGGATAGCGTTCGCGATGCACTTTTATCATTGGTTCAGGTATTTCACTATTTTCCCATCTTTGTTTAGTTCCCTTGTGTTTCTTGACCGGTATTAATTTAGTTCTATTTTTAAATTGTCATTCAATTCTTTTATTTTGGGGTTGGTGCGTAACTTAAATAAGGGGGAAATAACGACTACCAGTGTCCTCCTGAGTATCATTAGGGTGTGTGACAAAGGATTATAGGAGTTCTTCCCACTGCAGAAAGTCCAGTTTGAGCCATAGTCATTGTTAAGGGGTTGCCAGTTGCTTCAAGAGAGACGTCTGAATTATCTATTTATTTTATTTATAATTTTGTCTGGGCACTACTAAAGAGTCCGAACTTATTCAGACATAAAAAGCAGACCAAACGGGTCGTAAACCTTCGTATGTGGAAAATATTCTAGTTAAGTTAATAATGACTATTTAGCTTGCTATTAGACTGGAAGTGTGCACTAATCCTAATTATTATTATTATTGAGATTTTGTTTCATATAACAAAATTCCGGAGATGCAATTTTTGAAAAAATTGTGAATAGTTGAAGAAGGGCGTAACTAAAATAAGGTTTTTGTAAACCTGACACATAGGAACCCACCTCTACTCTTACTAACTAGTATTAAGGGTGGGCAAATTCAAATTACAAAATCCAATCCATAATTATCCAAATCCATATTAGTTTTAATCCATTTAAATGGATTTATCTCAAATCCAAATTCATATTTTTGGATTTTAAATCCAATCCATTTAATTGGATATGGATTAGATATAGATTGGATACATTTTTGGATTATCCAAATTGCATTTTGAGTTGGATTTTGACTTGGCCCGATCCAGATTGAGCCAAGACAATTCGGGCCCAGGTTGAGCAAAGTCGGGCCAAGTCCACGTTGAGCTGAGTCATCCAGGCCCAAGTCGAATTGAGTCGGTATGGGCCAAAGTTGAGCCAAGTCATTTCGGGCCAAAGTCGAGCCAAGTCAACCCTCGGTCAAGTCAAGCTGAGTGGTCGATATTGAGTCAACCCCAGTCGGTCGGGGTTGATATTGAGCCGATTTGGCCCATGCCAATGTCTAGTCGAGCCAGTCCAGGCCCATGCCGAGTTGAGTCTTTCGAGTCCAATATTGAGTCGAGCAGGCCCGAGCCAATATCCAGACGACAGAGCCAGGGCTAATGTCGACCCGAGTAGGCCCAGGTCGATGTCGAGTCAAGCAGGTCCAAGTCGATGTCGAGCTGAGCGGGCCAAGGCCGATATTAAGTCGAGCGGGCCTGGGCCAATATCGAGCCGAGTAGGCCCAAGCCGATGTTGAGTCGAGCGGGCTTGAGCCCATGTCGAGTCATTCAGGACCAGGCCGATGTCGAGTCGAGCGGGCCCAAATCGATGTCGAGTTGTTCGGGCCCAGACCAATGAGAGTTTTATGGGCTCGGGCTGATGTCTTGCTGAGCGGGCTCGGGCCGATGTCGAGCCGAATGTGCCTGGGTAGATGTCCAAAAGAGCGGGTCTGGGTCGATGTCGAGCCAAGCGGGCCCGTGCCAATGTTTATCCGAGCGGGCCTGGGCCTGATGTCGAGTCGTTCGGACCCGGGCTGATGTTGAGTCGTTCGGGTCGAGGTCGATGTCAAGTTGTTCGGGCCCGAACCGATGTTGAGTTGTTCGGGCCTGAACCGATGTCGAGTTGTTCATGCCCGGACTGATGTCTAGTCGTCCAGGTCAAGGCCGATGTTGAGTTGTTCGGGCCCGAATCGATTTCGAGTTGTTCGGGCCCGAACCGATGTCGAGTTGTTCGGGCTCGGACCGATGTCGAGTTGTTCGGGCCCGATCCAAATTGAGCCAAGACAATTCGGGCCTAGGTTGACCAAAGTTGGTCCAAGTCCACGTCGAGCTGAGTCATCCAGGCCCAAGTCGAATTGAGTCGGTATGGGCCAAAGTCAAGCCAAGTCATTTCGGGCCAAAGTCGAGCCAAGTAAACCCTCAGTCAAGTCGAGCTGAGTGGCCGATATTGAGTCGAGTTGGCCCATGCCAATGTCTAGTCGTGCCAGTCCAGGCCCATGTCGAGCTTAGTCTTTCGGGTCCAATATTGAGTCGAGCAGGCCCGAGCCGATATCCAGATGACAGAGCTAGGGCTAATGTCGACCCGAGTGGGCCCATGCCGATGTCGAGTCAAGCATGTCCAGGTCGATGTCGAGCCGAGCGGGCCAAGGTCAATATTAAGTCGAGCAAGCCTGGGTCAATATCGAGCCAAGCAAGCCCAAGCAAATGTCAAGTCGATGTTGAGCCGAGCGGGCTTGAGCCCATGTCTAGCCAAGCAAGCCCGGGCCAAATTCAAGTCGAGCAAGTCTGGGTCGATGTCGAGCCGAGCGGGCTCGAACCAATGTTGAGCCAAGCGAGCCTGGGCCGATGTCGAGTCATTTGGGCCCAGGCCAATGTTGAGTCGAGCGGGCCCAAACTAATGTAAAGTCGTTCGGCCCCAGGCCGATGTCGAGTCGTCTGGGCTCGAGCTGATGTCGAGCCGAGCGAGCTCGGGCTGATGTCTTGCTGAGCGGGCCCGAGATGATGTCGAGCCGAATGTGCCTGGGCCGATGTCGAGCCAAGCGGGCCTGGGCCAAAGTTGAGTTGAGTGGGCCTGAGCCTAATTTCGAGTTGTTCGGGTCGAGGTCAATGTCGAGTCGAGCGGGCTCGGGGCGATGTCAAGTTGTTCGGGCTCGAATCGATGACGAGTCGTCCAGGTTGAGGCCGATGTCGAGTTGTTCGAGCCCGGACTGATGTCGAGTCGTCTGGGCTCGAACTAATGTTGTTTCGTCTGGGCTCTAGTTGATATCGAGTCGTCTGGGTCTGGGCCGATGTAGAGCTGAGTTGGTCCGCGTCCAGGTTGAGTCGGCTTACGCCCAGTTCGAGCCAAGTTAGTTTGTGTTATCAAAATGGATTTAATGGAATTGACAAATTAGATTTAATCTAATTAACAAAACTGAATTTAATATAGATTTAATCCACTTTAAATGGATTTAAAAAAAAATTAAATATATTTGATCTAGTTAAAGGGGATATGAATTTTAAATCAAATAAATGAATTTGGATTGGATGGAGATTGAATTTTGACTAGCCCTGACTAGTATAAACATACGATTTTTAGTTAGAAATCATAGATTTTCATGTTTTGATTTTCATGTTTTTATTACTTCTTTTTTGTGTTTTTGATTTCAATATGAATTGAACCTCTGGTCTACAAATTGAATTAACAAAATTGTTTTATCTTTTTTTGTCTAATGCTTGCAATATTTTGACGCCTCTTGTTAACTTTTTATATAGTTTCTCTACTAACGGAATTTTGCTGTGTTAGGATGATCAATTCATTGACATGATGTTCCAGGCATTACTGAAGGTGAATCATTCATGAGTAGTAAAACTCTTGAAGGTCTTGAAGGTTGGATGGAAAATGCATATAAATTAGTTGTGTATATAGTTACACACCGACACGTCTAACAGGAGGTGTAACTTAGTATATAGAGACATCCGTCGTCTTTAGCTTTAGCCACAACTTTGCATGATATATCGGTAATGGCCAATTCCACAATATACTAACAAATCATATGGTGCATATTAATACACTATATTACCTTCACCACTTAGTTTGTGTGTGTATACGTGGACAAGTTCTTAGTGAAAATAATGGTTAAAATATAGCTTGATTTTAATTGCTATGTTGATCTAAAGATTGTTCCACGTTTACACAAAATAAACTAATGGTGAAAGTAATGTGCATTTTTACACTGTAACTCTGTAGTGTATTGTAGAAATAGCCGTGTATGTTTCTGCACAATGATAAGTGTTTCCATGTCAGTGTCGCCTTATTATTACCCTTTGTTGTATGTACTGTGTTTTTAAATTCAGTTATGGTTCTGTCGGACAAGTCCTCTCTCTATGGACTAATCAAGATATATGTACAATCCCATGTTTAGCATGCTGTTAGATATAAATCAATAAAAATTTATGTTAATTTAATCCTTAAATTTGCTGAATGTGAAAATTTGAAGACCCATTGTTTTATCTCTTTTCGTCATGAACTTGAGCAACTGATGCTTCTTATTTGTGAGCAATACAATTAGGGGCAAAAGCAACGAAATGGTTATTTTTTTTTTTTAAATTATAGTGAGTCATATGTGGTAGAATGACTTTAGAAAGAAGTCGTATTTTTAAATAAAATTTCATTTTTTTCTAGTTTTTAATATTTTTAAGAAGAGGTAAAGATACGATTGTTACTTTTTTTGTGTGCAAAAAGTCGTATGACTCATGAAATTAATTTCAACAACACTGACACCATAATAATGTGATGCCACAAAAAAGAAAAAAAAAATGTTATTATTAACAATAATTGCATCCATTCTTTTTATCTTTAGAGATTTTCAAGATTCAATTTTTTTTTAATTGTATTTTCTTCATCATCAACCTCTTCAATGAAGCATTGTACTTTACCACTTTTTTTTTAAAATACAACCGTAAGACACAGTTTAAATAGAATAATAAGACACAAATAAAGACAATATTACACATCCAACTAACCTTTAGAAAACAAAACATAAAACACAAAAAAAGTCTCTTTGTTTTTTAATAGAAGGCTTTAATTTCCTGCATCCTCATTTTCTGAACTTGCACCCCCACCCACAATTAGGTTAAATGACTGAATTGTTCCGTACACTTCTTCCTTATTACATCCGTCACCACCACCACCGCTTCAGCACCATCGCCACTCGAGAAGAAGAGGAGAATCCTACATCTAATTCTTGAAAAATTCTTTCTGAAAAACTCATTATAATCTGAAAAGTATTATATATGTTCTAGAAAAGTAATTATGAAGTCTTGTATAAGAAGCTTATTTTGAAATATATTATGAAAATCTTACTATTCTGAAAAAACATGTTTTAACATGTATTTCATCAATTCTTTAAAGTATGTTATGAAAAAAATTAAATCAGACAATTAAACAATCATTAAAATAAATAAAGTGATCATTTTAAAAATTATGGAGTCGCAGGTTCAAATATGGAGTTGCAGTTTCAAAATTGGGGTGGTAAAAGTCTAAATAGAATGATAAGACATAAAATAGAATCAAGGTTACACATCCAACTAACCTTCACAAAACGTAAACACAAAGAAAGAAGAGGCAATGCAAATTTAATTCATAAAATAATTTTCAAGGATAAACACACTTGTAATCATGATGAGAAAATTTAGAAAAGAAAGTGAAAATAAGAATGAAGAATTTTGTAATCCTTGATAATCGAGAGAAGTTATGTCTATTTTAAACGAGTATGTCATAACTAATGATTCCACACTAAATTATACTTCAATATAATTTGGTGATAAAGAGCATAAGTTGCATTAAAAATAAGACTTCAAAGGAGAAGAAGGAAATTAGAGGAACATAGATAATTGAAAACTTCATCACATCTTTAATCCTCTAGAGAAGAGAATATCTCCATAGGGCACCTTTTGCTCCACTTTCAACGCATCACCGGAAGCAAGAACTATGCAAATGAAAGAATTAAATTAGACTTTATAACTTAGAATGTTGATTTTAGAAAAAGAGTTTAACTTTTATTCTTTTAATGAATTAAAACCTTAAACCTTATAAGTTTTTGAAAGTTTACCATAATTATTCTAAATGTCTTAGTTTATGCTTGAATGATGGTACGTAGTGAATATAGTCATTAAACTACTATTTTAAAGATTTAAAGTAATATGTGACCATTTTTTTTTTTAAGCATCCATAATTTTTTTCTTAAATTAACTTTTCTAATTAATTAATAAAATAAATATTTTAATCCATTTTATCATAACAGTCATACAAACATAAGACATAAGAGTCGTAATATGTATATTATATCTTAATACAAAAGATCATATTACAATATTACAATATTTTAATTTAACAAACATACAAACATGTGTGGAATAGAATTATCGGAGTTAATACCGGATACATAAATCAGCTTTTATTTATTTATTAGATAAATAATTTGAAAAAATATTAAATATTTCAAATAAAAATTGAGAATTTAAATGTATTAAACCTATTTTAAATATAGGATAGATAAAGGAACTAAAGAATAAATACCACAAATTTGATAGAAAAGTTGTGATGCCGATGTTCGTGTCATTCCAGCAGCTAGATTATGGAGGGATTCAACGGGAGGAGTTCCAGGCGTGTCAAAGTGTGCCTTCAATTGTCTGTTCAAACACAACAAATATGCATTATTTTACCTAAAATTAAATCTGTAATGATGGTTAATAATTACTTAAAGAGATTCATACGCTTGTATGGAATAGGTTATCCTGTCACTGGGATGATTGATGTTAACTTGCGTTTGCGTGGGTCCTGTTTCCACGAGAAGTTCTGAAAAGGAACTTGTGAGGTTGACTTGTGTCATAAGTAAATAAAGAATATATCACTGCAGGTGGTCCTCTTCCAATCTTAGAAAAAGCCTTAACAAGTAATATACCTTGATCAGGCGTGGGACCATCTTCATAAAGCCTAGCTAACTTGAAATTTACATCCTCCACTAGTGGCTCAAAACCTCCACTGCTGTTTGCTGATGGAGAATACCTTCTGTTTTTTAATCTGTTAATATTTCTGAAGCTTCAGACTACAACAAATCTTATTCAACAAATGCAAAACTACAATATCTTTTGTCCTTTAGACATCAAGGTGGAATGGACATTTGAAACTATGACGAGTATGCGATAGGTTATAAATTGAATCAACTACCTTCCCGAATCAAAGTCTGAATGTGAGGCAGGACCATGTTCAGACGCTGGTCTTGGAAAGGAATGTGCACTGTCTCCTAGAAAAAACATATTATGTCGTATTTTCTTAGTCATAGAAGTCCATTAGAGAATTGAAAGATCCAATATAGAAATCAATAAAAAAAATACCGGCTTTCCTTGATGAGACATGCGGAGTAGATTCATGCCCTCTCAATAGACTAGCCTACTATCAAAATCTTCAGAAGGCTTCACATTTGGACATTTTATTAGAAATAAGCTACATGTCCTCCTAAAATAAAGAAAAAGCAAATCAAAAGATGGAGTATAAGACTAACAAATTGCATGAAATCTCCATTGTGTACTCCTTGAGGCGATGAAAATGATGGTTCTGGAGGATGGTAGGCTGAAATCCTTTCTGGCATAAAATTGAGTTTGTTACTTTATGCTAAATTCCATATAAAGGTTTATTACTTTCTTAAGATCACCAAAGAGACTTTATGCTCACCTGAAGGTGAATCGTGGGGTGGTTGAATGCTCTTAATCCATAAGTCAAGAATAGGTGCTGGATAATATATATTATTATTTTCAGCTGTAAATGAATCACCAATTAGCGCAACAGGTGGCAGCTTCATGAGGTTGGCTATCTTTGTTGATGACAAAACATTGGTTTGCTGCAACAGAGAGAAGGTATTCTTTATAGTGGAAGCATTTTGTAGAAAATATAATTAGATTTCAAATTTTATCTGCTTCTCTTCTCTTTTCTTTTCTTCTTTTTTATGATATTGGACTCTCCCGTCATCTTTCTTTCAAAAATTGTCTGGTTCCTAAAATATCAGATATAGAAAACAACATATGAAAAACCTTTTTCTTTCTTCCCCTTCGCGAGACAATATCAGAAGCATCCTGAAGCCAGTGTTGGTATATGTGAACAGGAAGAATGGTTTGCTCATAATCCATTTCGATACCCAATCTTTCTCTTCTTTTCCTTTTATTTGGTCCTCGCCTTCTAGGTTCCTGTTGCATTGCATTTCTAAGGTCAATCATTTCTTTTTCTCATCGTAATGGTCATTGTAGTAGTACCTGTCTAGGTGTCACGGCTTCATTAGGTTGTTGATTGTTCTGTTGTCCCGGAAGGTCTTGAAACATATCAGCTGCACAAGTTATATGTCAGCAAACAATTTTCATTCTTTCTTATTTACTTTTTATATTGAAAAGGTTTAATTATTTTCACAACACGTCTATTTTAATATTCACCTGACTCATAAGGAAAAAACTATATCTTATATTGTCTTCACACTAAATGGTAATACCATGATCACTAAATTCTAATCATAATACTTCAGTTTCTGTGCTAAATATGCCCTTTTACAAGTCAACTTATGATACTAAAATAACATTTTACCTACACGCCACCAACTAAAAGTTAAAATTTTTTATCTTCCATAGTCATTTGTCAAGACTAAATCTCCTCTCTGTTAGGAAAGGTAGAGCCGGACGTGGAGTGATACGCAGGCTGTTCATACAATTCAGTATGGAAAGTCCATTATTCCCCTACAATTCTTAAGCTATATGTACAAATCTAGTCCAATAATTAAAAAGACAAAATGTTAAAAACGAAAGCAACATTATTGTAAATGATTATTATCCTAATCACCTCTGGTGGGCTGGTCTTCATGAGGTAGGGAGGGTATAAGCATGCTTGGAATTTGATCTCTAGAAGTTATATTTACCTGTGTTTCCTCATCTCCTTCAATATCAAACCTGCCACAATCATCCAAAAAAATAAATGGATTTTGCAAGAAATTAAAGACTACTATACAAAGTAAGATGATTTAAACTAAACCTCTCAAAGCAATTTAATGGATCCGCATTAGCTTGGAATGTTTCAAAGCGTTCAAATAAGGTAATATTCTCTACGTCAGCTGAGAATGGTAAGAGTGAGCAAATTGACACTTGCATGAACTATACATATATGTTTAGCAAATCCAAAGAAGACAACCTTGATGAAATTTAGATGGATCTTGGTCCTCTCTTGCTTCGTTATTAGTGAAGGGTAAACCCACACTATCAAGTCGCTGCAATAAACAGGGTTTGGATTAGCCTAACCTCTCAATGTTTATTGATTAGTTTTTTTCCCTTTCTAATTCCATATAGTGAGACCAGGTACGTATACCATAGCAAACACGTTTGTCTCACTAATCCCTGGCAGAGTAACAGCCTCTTTCCTGTCAAAGAGAAAGAGTTACTATAGATTAAATATGGATTAATGATATACAGACAATTTTCCTTAAATCTTTGAAAAAAAAAATAATGAAATTACTCACTGAAAAAGATAAAATTAAAAACTAAAAGTAAAAAATTCAGATAAAATCGTTGTTTGCTGAAAGGACATTCAACATTTTAATGTTAAGTTAATCATGAAAACAGGGATTCAAAGTTTACCATAAAGGAGCTTCACTTTTCTCTCATACACAATCACCACTCCTCCTGATAAAAACGCAACAACATTAAGTATAGGCGCGGAGATATGCTATATTTCTACCTATAATCTGAAATAGAAATTGAAACTGAAGATAGCATTGGATCAACAGAGAGCACCATGAGAATTCCAGAAAGTCTAAGAGCCATGGGAACCGATGGGTTCAGAATCTCTTCGCTATGAAAGAAGTACAAGAAACAAAAAAATAATATATCAGCTCCCTTGGCAATGTATATGACTCTAGGCTACAAAAAAAAACGTACAAGTAATATTACCAGATCTTAATGATGTTGAGCTTGTCCAGCTTTTTGCGTGCATAGTCGCAGCCATCCTTCATGAAGAACCAGTGAGAATGCGACTAATATTTTTATTTTTCATTTTAGAAACAAACGCAGATGTTAAACAAAATTGAAATCCATAATCACCGATTAGGTTACACGGATAAAAAAACGAAGCAACAACGATGCAGTTGGTTTTGCATGATCACATTTTCTACATAGAATAGATATATAGTGCTCGTACTCGTATATAACAAATACAGAGTGGAAAGCAGGATGTGAAATAAATCGAAACTGAGTTACCATATTTGGCCAAGAGGAGCCTTCCGAGCAAGAAGCTGGTGTGAGTAAAACATCTTCAATACAGGAGAAATTCAACTATCTGTATATACATACATATTCACCAAATAGCAAAACATCTGATTATCTTAAAAGAAGAATTTGAAAGCAAACCTTGCAAAAAAGAGACTCACTAATAGCTTCGCATTGCAACACTTTTTACCCGCCAAATGCAATGGCTTGTAATGTAATGTGGCAAACAAAGACCTACCCGCGGTGCACCGAATTTCCCCATGCTACAAAACATGACTATAACACGTGTCAGTGGAATAGCAGTGTTAAACGCACTCCTGACTGTTTGAGTGGGCTCCACATGTCAACGATTTTTCTCCTTTTTTTTTGTTCATTGAAGCTTAATTCGTTAGAAAAATGTGAAAACCCATAAAAATTGGACACGCGCCTTGAGGGACGTTTGGTTTACATCACAGTGTCGTGACTCTCATTTTCATTGCTCCATCTATATTTCACTCACCAACTACCAAGCCCAATCCCAATCCCGGACAGAGAATCGAGCTTTGGGAGATGGAGGAGGCACTGGTGGAAGTGTGCGAGCCCGCAGATGTGCGGATAGAGTTCGCACTCAACTGCAAGTGCCGAGCTGCGGCTTCGTTCTCTAAACCCAACCTCACCAGTGGCCTTCAAGATCAAAACCTCATTGCCAAAAAAGTTTCTGGTCAACCAACTGGGTGGACTCATTCTCCCTTTATCCTTCGACACCTTCAAAGTCATCCTTAAGCCGCAGTCTCGTCTCCCTCGCTCCCACTCCGACCGCTTCCTCGTGAAAACCGCCGAGTTCGCCGCGAACTCGTCCGTGTCCAACATTTAGAATATTTGAAAGATAGGGTGCAGATTCAAATTGGTATGGTGCAGGAAGAATTTGTCATGCTACGTAGGTAGGAGGTGGGCCTGTAGCAACCTAAGCCCAACACTGAGTTGGGCTTCTGGTGTATGTTGAGCCCGTTTGCTCTGCGAATATGCCATGCAACATAAACTCTTCATTTCCCTTGTTCACTGTCTGCAACATCGAATTGAATTCCATGGCGGCTGTGAGAAAAATAA
The DNA here is from genome assembly GCF_051622355.1 of Phaseolus vulgaris. Taxonomy (NCBI): domain Eukaryota; kingdom Viridiplantae; phylum Streptophyta; class Magnoliopsida; order Fabales; family Fabaceae; genus Phaseolus; species Phaseolus vulgaris. The sequence continues at coordinate 48,957,418 of NC_143498.1, forward strand.
TTCAGGTCAATAAAAATAAAACCTTTGCGCCATCTCTTTTAGCTTTTCGCCGAGGAATTGCTTACAAGCTTTTTGTTGGAGGTATGAACTCTCCTTTTCTTTTCCGCCGATGAAATCACTGTATGTTTTGTTCCTTCAGGCCAAAATTAAGGAAATTAATTTATGCTGTTTAATGCCCTTTGTTTCTGTTGATGAAATCTATAGAATAGTTTCATGTTGCCTTTTTATTTGCTTCTTGATGTGAATGATAAGCTTCTTGATACTCTCAGCAATAGCAATTATTTAGACTGTGTTTCTTGAACTGAGCATGCCCTAAGGTTAAGTGTTGTGTCTTGCATATCTTTTATGCTCATATATTGGAAATCAGATTTGTCCAAACATTTTTTAAGTAATTAGCCTGCGGATTCTGTTTCAAATTCATTTTGTTAATTTGAAATGCATGAATCGATCTTAATTTGGAAGGGGGTTATTTATCCATGGAGCTGGTTCCTCATTGTTTTTCAGGACTGTCCTTCTACACCACAGAGAAAGCATTGTCAGATGCATTTTCCAACTACGGGCAAGTTATTGAAGGTATCAAATCAACAATGAAATGCACTAACATTAATCCACTCTGTGTCATCTCATTGTATGATTTTTCTGGTCTTTGACAATTCTGCTGAGTTTCTGTTTTGCAGCAAAAGTTGTGACAGATAGGGTGTCAGACAGATCCAAGGGATTTGGGTTTGTCACCTTTGCTTCACCAGACGAGGCTGAGAATGCCATAACAGAGATGAAAGGAAAGGTAATGATGAAATTTGGGTTTTTACACTAAAATAGTGTATTTTTTAAAAAAAATTATGATTTTGAGTAAAAAAAAGTTGTACTCCATGCATGGCTTCAACTTCAGACTACACATACCCTGTGATACGACTTCCAATCTGAAGAAAAAAAACACTACTTTGTGCAAATATTAAAATTTGGGAGTCTTGTGTTCTTTGTTGGGTGGGGACTTAGAAGTGAGGACTAACAGAAACTTTTTACAGACAATAAATGGACGTGTTATCTTTGTTGATTATGCAAAGCCCAATATCAACGGTAATGCTGCGATGCCAATTGCCAGAGGACCTCCCGAACCAACACCAGACACTTGATATTATATATATAATGTTTAATATGGTTGAAGCAGAGACAGAGACATTTGTAAAATGGTATCAATCCTTCTTTTATCAGCGGAAGTGATAGGATTCATGAATTATAATACTACAGGCTGTGAGGATTTTATTGTTGTCACCAAAACAATGTACAATGTTATTGGAAAAAAGTGTTTTTGGATAAAGAAAAAATTATTATTGTTTTGAAACGGTGATCGTATTGTATCATGCCCAATCACAATAAAAATTATGATAATGAACATAAGATCATAAACTAAAATATGATAATGATGACAAGATATAATATAGATCATGTATGTTTATTAAAAATAAATTATTTTCTCAAAAACTCTGGTTTTTAATTTATATTTTTATGAATTATGGAAATTGTAAAAAGTATAAATTTGACTAAATTATGCAAAAATATATTTTTATTAATATAAATACCTTTAATATTTAAAAATTTATGTAATATTTCAAAATTATTAATATCTTAAAAAATATTTAAATGACGTAATTCGAATGTGTTACAATAATTATAAGTGAAAAGGCATACAAGATAATGTCTTAAAACAAAAGTATGATATACATTAATAAAAATAAATTTTATTTATATAGTTTTTTATCAAAAAATTATAAACAAATTATATAAGTTTGCTGAAATTAATACTATGATTTAAATGTTCTTTTAAACTATTTCAATAAAAAAAAAGTATCATCATAATTTAAATTTATATGCTTTCCGTGTCTTAATAAAAATACATGAATAACGAAAATAAAAAAAACACTATTTGATATACGATTTCAGCTAAATGGATATTTCCAATTCACAAAAAAAAATAAAAAAAAACGCCGTCTGTGGGGATCGAACCCACGACCACGTGGTTAAAAGCCACGCGCTCTACCGCTGAGCTAAGACAGCTTTGATATTATTATAATTTGTAATTATATTTATGTATTATAATGTATATATTGTAATCACTATTTGAAGTTGGTTATTATTGTCCTATCAATTTCTATTGTTTGTAGATTTAATATTTTGTGGAAAGGTAGATGTTTTTTAAACTATCTTATCGAATACGTCATCTTACCAAAGTAAAAGGTATCAACAGTAACAACATGATTTGGAACTTTCATGCTAGTTGCCTTCCATCTCGGATTTCTTATCCTTATTACTTGCAAGTGTTGAATGAAAATATTGACCACAAATTGGTGTAAGTTATTAATTCTTCGTTAAGATATTGTATAAGTACTCCACTATAGATGCGTCAATTAGTAGTTGGTGGTTCAAAAACAGATTGCAATTGATCAATTAACATAGTACAAGTGGCAAATGGAATTTATTTGTTGTTTGTCTTTGGATTTTGAGAAGATGCGTTGTCCTATATTAAATAAAACAGGGTGTTATCGGTTGGTTGGGAAGCTCATTTCAATCGAATTCTCTTTGCTTCTCATAAGCATCATGTCTTCCAATATTATCATGTGTGATCTTTTAAGAAAATATCCAATTCAGGGATTTGTTGCTTCTGTAAGAATAATTAAGGTCAAAATTAGATATTATTTTTCTCTATGGGATTATACCAATTTAGTTAACGAGACGTCATATCCGTTAAAAAGTTTTAAGGGTACCAAAAAAGTTGCAGAAAGATGGAAATATAAAACTTATGTTCTGTGAAATAAAATAAAATAAAAATAAGCTACTGCATTTATTATGATGTGTAAGTAGTAAGTAATAAATAATTATCTTTTAATCATGAATCTAAAAGTCAAAATACATTAAAGGAGCTTGAAAGCCATAAAATATTGTAATGACATGCCGGCAAGATCTAACTCATGATCAACTATCGAAATCATATTGTCCATGAACGGAATCTTCATAACCTGTTAATAACAGATTATTCATTTTACCAAGAAAATGGATTTTAAAATTACTGCAGAAGGTTCGTGCTTGATTGTGAAATCTAAATAGTAAGTAATAAATAATTGTCTAAGTATGAATCGAAAAAGTCAAATATACATAAGAGAATTGAAGGGCCTTAAAATATTGTGATCGTGGCAAGATCTATTTTGTATGGTACAACTCAACAATCTATCGAACTCATAAAATCAACGATCTTGAAAAAGGCATACACACTTATCAATCTGGTCAACTCAATCCAGCATGGTACATCACATGAATATTCATTCCAAATCCCATGTTTTTATAACTAAAATTGTTTAAATATATTGTCATTCCAATATGCTAGAGTGATGCTTCTTCCAAAAATTCATCAAGACTTTGATCAACTCGAAATTTAATCCTTTTATTTAAGATTAATTTTCTTAATTGAAGTTTTTATCATAATGAAATAATGAAATGTGATAAAAAAAATTAAGTATTAAAGATATTGTGAAATTACAATGTAATAAAGTAAATACTTACTTACTTGTGACCAATGTAGTAAGTATCATCATGAAAATGGAAATGTAATATTTGCAAATTTCAATAATTATCAATTATCTTCTACATTATTTTATATCTAAAGTTTTGATTCTTAAGATTTGATGTAAATCTTATAACAGTTGATTGTATTTCTTTTAAAATGTTTTTTAAATAGGGTTAGGATCAATGAGTGACTATACATTATTGTGACTATTTTTTATATATTTGTAATGATATTATAAAATAACAAGAGTTGATCATGTCTTCAAAAATTAAATAAAGACAATGAGATTATAAGGAGATCACTTTTAACATCCTTTTTGTTACCACAAAATCAGAGACACCATTTGTCACAACTTGCACAACATTATTATTCTTCCAAATTCTTTTATTACTATAAATAGATTTTAAGACAATTGTTTCACTTGATTTATCCACAAAATGTTTGCAAGAGACACCATTTTCCATTTGTTCAATCACCACATGTCGAACTACAACTCATTTATTCCATTCAATCATATATTTCTCTAAATGAATTTAAGTATTATCAATCGCCATCTCAAACAATGTACTCGAACTTCATGATAAGTTGGGAGCTTTGAACCCTTTCCATATTCAACAATAAATTTTAATATTTATATAAACGAAAAGTTTCTTACCAAACTAAATGATAAAAACATTGTAATATACGTACTTACAAGTGTCTAAAACCACTAACTCAACTTTTAAACATCTTATTCATGTTTTTTTACTTTATATTTTCTTGAACAATTCCATAAACATGTCTTTAATATTGTCAAGAACAAAGGGACAAACAATGTCATTCTTCTTTGTTCTAACAAGATGATGTTTCATTTTTACAATTCACCCTTACAAATATGTTAATAATACTCACCCTTGACTAAAAGCATATTCATAATAACCCCATTTAATATTTATTATGACAAAAACTCTCATAATAACCCCATTTAATATTTATTTTTTTCTTTTACTTTGTTTGACTCATTGTTTCCATTAATAAATTCAAATAAAGGTGAAAATCTTCATAAGATAATAAACATTTTTTTTAAAACAACTAATTTTCCATAAAAAATAAAAATTATATAATAATTCAAACTGATTTTTTCAAAAATAAATTAATAAAAATAATTATCAAACATTAACTAATTTTATATTAGAAAATAATAACAAAAAGAAATAAATATAAAAATAATTACATACTAATTTAAACAGTAACTTCAATTTTTTTTTCAAAAGAAATAATAAAGAAAAAATCATTTAAACAACAACTAATTCTATATTGAAAAATAAAAAATTAATATATATATATAATAAAAAATACATATTAATTTGATTAATAATTAAATTTTAAAAATAAATAAAATAAATCTTAAACAGTAATTATTTTTCTTATAGGAAAAATGTAAAATAAAAAAAGTTAGGTTCACATGTTAAATTATTAAAACAAAATAAAAGATGAAGTGCTGTCTCAATGATTCTTGCAGAAGAGAATCACTGCTGCAAAATATTAAGCTTGAGTTGTTAATTTATATATTAAATTAATAAAATAAAATAAAATAAAATGGTGTGTCAGTAATTCAGAAGAAGCATTCATTAATGCAAAATATTAAAGTTGTGTGAGTGACTTAACAAAAATAATATTATATTATATTTTAAAGTTAAAGCAGCATTTGGCACAATAAGTAAATATGCATTTTAAAATATTATAATGGAAAAACATTAAAGAAACAGTATTCTCCACTCACTGGGCTTCTTTTTCAGGAAGCTTCTTCTCCACAAAGCTTCTTCTGCATAATGCCTCTTTTGCACAGTGCCTCTTCTATGTGAGTTTCTTCTTCGGGAGTCTTCTATCTGCGAGCCTCACAGAGTAACCTTTTCTTGCCTCTTCTCTCTCTTTCTACTTATCAATTTATAGAAAACTTCATTCCAATCACCCTTTTCATCTATTTTTGTGTGTAAAGCTTTGTTTCGTTCATTGAAGGCATGCATACATGAACGGATCGTGCTCGACGAAGTTGATTCACGAATTACACCATTCAACTTCGATTCAAATTATGATTTCAACAAGATGTATCGCTTTGAAAGATTTTTGAAATAAATCACGATTTGAATCATACGATTCTTACGATACTAACTACAGTGTCTGGAATCACTTCCTCTTGTCCATATCAAGCAAGTGCACTATTCAAATCTATATATGAACTCAAACGATCTAGTAGATAATGGTTTTCTAGTCTTTCTAACTTTCTCATTTCTGGACTATATTCCTATTCTGCATCTTGTTATTCGTTGTTTATCAAGCATGCTAATAAATTCTATATTCTTTTACTGATCTTCCTAGATGATTTAATTCTTACATGTAATGATTTAGAAGAGATTACTACAATTAATTTTGATCTGTACAACAGGTTCAAAATGAAGCGCTTAAGTCACTTAATTAAAATACTTTCTCAACCTTAAAATTGCTATATCTAAATTAGGAATTCATTGTTTATCAGATATAAAGGAACTCTCATGATTAAGAAAACTCACCGAACTTAATAACGCTCGTCTCCCTAACTACATCCCATATTATAGGTTAATCAATAAGTACTCTTATACCTAACTAGTACAGTATTGGATTTTGTATATGTTGACACTATCAAAACGTCTCATTTATCAACTACTCATTTCTTAGTTTATATAACATCTATTAATTTATCTTTTACCATATCAGCCTCACTTAATTTATCACAAGGACAGTGTTAAGTGAAAGTTTTTTTAAAATAGTGTCAAAATAAACGTTTTCCACAACACTATAAAGCAACCATTTGTGTTTAAGATACATCAAAATTCACCTACAAGTTTGTTTTTTTCCAACAACTTCACTCCTTGAATAAAACTTTTAAGGATTAAGATTGGACCACATGTCTTAATTCACGCAAGTGTGTAAGTAGATATTGCATCTTCCTTCCTTCATGACTCTCTTATTAGCAACTATTACTTGTGAAGTCCAATAATTAACGTTCTCATTGTAAGATATGAATTTTCCTTTCCAATTTCCAACCTTATTCTGTAATGTGACAACGAATCTAAGTATCATATTAACGTTCTAACTAAGCCATTGGAGTAAGTTGGAGCTGCACAAACTCAAAGCAAAACATTATTCTTTAAACCCAAAATGTAGTACACTAATTAACAAACTCCACCTATTAGCAGATTGATTACTGTTTTAAGTAAGCAGTAATTAAACCACTATAGGACGTTACATGATGAACAGAGCTTAGTTGGTTTAGTTCTATCTGTACAATTTAATTTTGGCTGTGTTTGTAGATGGGTATTGATATTGGTATTGAGGTGTGTATTATAGTATTATATTCAGAAGAAAAAGAGTGTAGAAATAGCCGCAAAGGACAAAAAAGCTAGAGTCACGCACACCATGTCCAACCTTCTTTCATCTCTCATCTTCCTTTCCTTTCTCTCCGTCTTCTTATTTATGAATTCCAAGAATCTATCTTTTTCTCCGTCCACAAATAATGTTCCCCTTTTACCCTCCAAAGCCCTTTGCAAAATCCCCAAACTCTCCCTCCCATTCAGGATCATTCCGTCCATGTCCTCCATCTGCACACACGCTTCCCTCACCTGCATCTCACTCCCGCAAGTCACAGTCACGCTGCACAGCACCGCCTCCCATGCCGAACCCCTCTCCCCGCCGCCCACCACCGTCGCGAACCGGATGCGCACCTCCCCACTCAGCCAGTGCCGCTCAACCGACACCGCCCTCCCGCTTGACACGTTCACCGCGCGCTTTCCCTCAGGATCCACCACTATCCAGCTCAGCCTCAGTTCCTCCCGGAGCCTCTCGCACGCTTCCTCGCTCCGCGGATACTCCATCGCCGTCGCCACCGCCTCCTTCGGATCCAGCACGTCAACTCTAAACGGCGAGCACCGGAACCAACCGGACTCTGTCTCCGTCTCCACCACCCGCGAAAGCACCAGCTGCCTCCCGTGGAATAGGTCCACCGCCGTGACAAGGTCCGGCGTACACTCGATGCTCGTGTGGCGACAAGTGCCTGCAGCAGCAAATGAAGGGAAGCAGTCGGAGAAAAAAGAACGCGAGGCGCGTGGGAACGTTGAGATTATGTGGCGCACCCGTGGCGTCTTGGTGGATGGCCACGTGGCATGGCAGATGTTCTCCCAGAGCTGCTCGTGTTCTGAGAGGGTATGGAGTTGGGAGCACGTGCTGGCAATTGAAGCTAGCGCGGGGCCGTCCAGGCACGTGAGGATATGGGTTTGAATTATATCGGGATGCACAGCGGAGATGGTGGTGGCGCAGCCTCCTTGGTCGATGTCGGTGGCCATGTTATTTGTGCAAGCCACAGTGTCCTTAGTTTGTTTGAAGCAATTACTTCTTTGGCCACTTTATAGAGAATATATAGAGAGAAAGCGGTGGGAAGGAATAGCCAAGGAGAGGGACGATTAAAGGGTCAAAAAGAATTCTCAGACACCTCTTCTTTTTCACTTTTTACAAGACTACCCTTTCCTACCACCGTTGACTCACACCACCATCATGTGAGACTGACTTCACTTATGGCCGATTCGGTATTTCTCTGATTGCCGTCACACACTTGAAATTTGAAAAACCAATAACACATAATTTATTCATGGAAGTGCGAACCCTCATTACAAGCTTATCACACTACCAACTAAAAACCAAAAGATGAAGATGAAGGTAGATTATGCTTGGCCTTTCCCTTGTCAAGTATCAAACTTTAAATACATAGAAAATACTTGTATAAATAGACTCACCACTTAAAACCTGCACTTTCTAACCATATTCACTCAATTTATTGCTATTTTGTTTTTTGTAATCAAATAGTTTTTGTCAACTTGCATTTAATGCAGGTAAAGTATAGATTAGTTACAAAATTATTTAATTTTTAAACATTCAAACCAATAATGCATAAACGTGTACAAGTAATATTAATATTTTTTTAAATGATTTAAAATATTAATATTTTTATTGTTTTTAACTTAAGAAGAATAAATTGAAATTAACTTGTTTTACTTTTCTAACTGTTTTTATTTTGAAATAATACAACAATTTCTTTTTGTAACATTACCTGAAATAACAGTGTGATTTTTTTTTTCTGTAAAAAAGCAGTTTGACTTTTTTGTTTTATATTATCCAATACCATTCATTATTTCATCATTTTTGTTTGGTTTAAGATCTATTATAATAATGTCCCCGACCTGCAATTTTTTGACACATGTTAGGCATTTAATGGAATAAAAAACTCGTTCTGACTAGAAAAAATTGATATCTAACTATAAAGATATTGATATGAATCTGTAATTGAATTAGATAGAAAAACTTCTAACAAGTCATAATGTTACCCAATTAGATGAAATTTGGAAGTGGAAATTTGTGGCTATTTATAAGAATATATATAATGAATCATATTATACAACGTGTCTATAACTTTACTGTAAGTACCTACATTAAGTCATTGATTATTGCTAAAAATCAATATTATTTTACTCTATACACTAGAATAAAATATTTTTATGAGATTAGTCTGTGTTATTAGATCCAAATAAACCATGGACTCAATAAAAAATATTATGTTGTAAATAAATCATGATAAAATAAAATTTAAAAATTGGTAACGCTTAAATTTTATACTTTTAAAAACACAGTCAAATCACATTGATTCCACAACATTTTTAGTATTTATCATAATCTTTATAAGTATTTTACTAAGTGCTTCATTTATTGACATACATATTTTTATATTTATATTAGTTTAATATTTAAATTAATGATTTGTTAAAATAATAATTTTATTTTTAATCAATATTTTAAATTTTCAATCAACATAAAGTGCAACAATATACTTCTAAATTATTATAATCTATCCTGTTAATTTTTTACTGAATATTTATGATTGGAAAATTTATATTTTAATTACACTTATACTTTCCGTGTTATGTGATAAGTATTTATTAGCACCGTAATAACAAAATTATTGTATTTTATGGCCTGACACTTTTTCTTATATTATTAATATTATTTTGCACGAGGCCCACGATGTATATATGCTGTACACGCAAACAATAAAATAATAGAAAAATGATTTGAATAGAAGGGTCCATTCCCTTTCCTGTTCAAATTCCATATGTTAGTACGGTAATACTGAATCTAATGTATTATACTTTTATTATTTAGGTTAAAAGCAATTTGATTGTGTATTTTTATACTTGTAAAATATTTCAATCTCATCTTTTTATGTGAGCAATGTTAGTTCCAAAATTTCATCATTTATTAAATTTTGGTTTTTTTTATTAACCTCATGTCTATATAGTAACCAAAATACTAACATAATCAATCTTTTACTTAATTAAATACTTGATGGCTAAATAATTAAGAGATGATTATTATAAAAAAAGTTGTTAAACTGCATGAGTAATCTTAATACATGAATCTTATAAAATCTTCTCTTAATATATATTGATATAGCATAAAATTTAAGATACTAAACTAATATTTTAATAATTTTAAAAAAAATTTCCTTCTATAAGCAACTGACTTGAAAAGAAATAAAATGTATTTTATAAGTAATTATATGTCATTTAAAAGGTGATTAATATCAACAAAAATAATTAGAGTATCTCTTTTGCATGGTTGTAAGTTTAGCATATAAATCTAATAAGACTTTCTCATGTTGTTATGACATCAAATTCGACAAGTTTAGTATATAAATCTTATAAGAATTTCTCTTGTTTTTATGACATAAAATTTAATATACTAGGTTATTAAAATAATAAAAAAATATTTGTATATCTTAAAAACATATTTTACTGCTAACAACTAAATAAAATATCAATTAGAGTGTTATCTTTTAACATCCTTTCATTAAAGTAAAAGTTTAAAAAATATATATCAAAATACCTACAAAAAGAGTAATGTAATGATCCTTATAATATAAATGACCATCTAAAAATCCAATTTTAATATATTATAAATTCAAAGATTAAAACCCAGCCATTGTAATTATGGAGACAACATTTAAGTAAATTTAGAAAGCATTTTCATATATATTTTCTAATGAAACACTTATTTTTCTATAATAACAATACGATTAATATTTACGTATGTCCTTAATATCTTATTGATATTAAATTTATGTCTTATTAATATGTTGAAAAAATGTAAAGAAAATACCACAATATTTTTTCTTTTAAGTGACATTGACATATTAACGGATAAAAAATGTTATCCAAAGTAGTAAAATTTACTTGTCTTTGACTCCAAAATATTAAGAAGAAATGTTGCTTATTTATTTTAATCAATATACCTAAACCAACATTAAAATTATGAGTATTTAAACAACATTTTTTTAATTGTAGATGATTTCATTAACCTTTCGGACATCATTTTTTAAATTATAAGTGTTTTAAATAATATTTTAGATCATATTTATTAAAATATATATAATTAAAACCATTTATTATAGGTATATTACCTTTAATATATCATATAGTTTAGCTATTCTACTTGGACACTTTCACCTCACTCCACTGATTTCAACACGTTCCAACCTAAACCCATTCCAAAACCTCGCTCCAATCCCTGAAAAGCCTTGTTCCAAAACCTATATATTTACCAAATCTCCCAAATCGTACCCTTCGAAACCGAGATCCCAAGAATCCGAAAAATCCAAGAAAACAAGCTCAATCAAGTCAGAATCCTGTTCGTCTGCTTACAGCCACTGATACTCGTGGTTCGTCTGCTGTTCGTTCTTCCAATCTAGCCCCTGTGACGGAAGCAAAACGATGTGAAATTCAAGGTTTAGCTACCTTTTTTCCTTCGATTTTCTCATGGGTTAGGGTTTACGTGTGACCTTGTTTGCATTAGATTTCTTTTTTTCATTGTTTGGATTTTATTTTGAAATGTTTGGTTGAATCGGTCCTGTTCATTAGCATTCCGAGGACGCTCTTTGAAGCTCGCTGATTGTGGGCAGTTCGTGAACGATTCTGGTGAGTCCCTAGTTTTAAACATTGTCTGGTTGCACTCGATATGTTTAGCATCTCAAATACATCAGTACGGGCTTTTGGTATGCTGATGAAATATGTGCTTGTAGCATAGAAATGTGCATATAGTTTATTTTGTGGTTCCGTTCAGTTCTTCCTTGCAAAGCATACTGTGCGTTTCATTATATTGATCAGTTGAAGTTCCCAACAAATTGTCACCACGCATTCTTGCTTCTCTTTCTCAAATATTTCCCATTTTAATGAATAACAACTATCTCTTCAAATTAACAATTGCAGTTTATTATTCCCTGCTTAATTTTGGGAAAATCGTTTTTAACAAATACAAGTCAACTCTCTTGTAGAGTTTTAGGACTAAGGAAACTAGGTAAAGATCTACTCCTGGATTTTCGATTTTTGCCATCTGGCGAGTTTTCTCAGTATTCATCATTCAATTAATCTACTATTATATATTTCATGTGTGTGTTAAGACAATGGAGAAATGATTTTGAAGTTGTAAATAATAATTATAAATTAAATTTTATGCAGGTTAGGTGTGTGTGTATATTAATTCATGAACTGGTTATTTAGTTCATCTAAATATTTTTTTACTGAATATATAAGGGATGCTGATTTTATATACATCAGTAAATAGAATTGTTTTTTGGAAGCAGAAAACACATTTATTAAAGCAAGAAACGTGATTTTACTCATTAGAAATAGGGTACACTGGTTTTCATATTGTTTCCTGTTGCTCATTAGAAATAGGGTACATAGAGTTAATATTTGGTTTCCTAGCTTGGAAGGAACTCGAGCTAACCTTAGCATTTTAAAATTGGGTATGATAACCCTGTTCATTCGCAGCTATGCATGAATCCGGTCGGTGATATTGGTAAAGCAGTACTTGTACAAGTTCTTTGCAGAACTTTTTTAATGAATTTGATATTTGTTGGATGTCATTTTCTTTTTGGTGATGTTATGTAAAATACAATTAAGTTGGTATTATTGTGGAAAACATATTGCATAGGAAATATTTACATAGGAATCCCTAGTGTGAAAAAAGTAGACTTCTCCAAAACAGTATTCTTTTGGTTCATGATGTTGTTGATTTTACAGTAGCTTAATCATTACTATATATTTGAAACATTTGGTAATGCAGGTTGATTAATATTTTAAATGTGCAGGTTATTTTAAAAACATTTGGTAATGCTGGTTTAAAACTATAATTTTTTATATTATTAGAATATAAGTGTTAATGTAAATTATCACATTCAATAAAAAATAGACAAGTTATGCACCATATAATTCAGAAAAACCCACAAACATAATGTAAAAAAGGATTTAGATTGATTGTGGTGTGAAACAAAATTGGATTCTGGGTATTCAATAATTAAATTATTTTAGCTTAAATATTTTCTTTCCTCTTAAAGCTACAAGCACATGTGGTTTAAATCATAGAGCAGTGTTTTCTGGTTTGGATGAAGAGAGGTATTTGGTTCAGGAAGCTCCAAGAAAAAAAGAGAAAAGTAATAAGATTTTATTACCTAAACTAGAAAGGTTGAGAAAAATTGACTTCCTTATCTCTTAGCCATGTTGAGTGATTGGTTTTGTTTGTAGAATGCCAAGTTCATCTGCAGAGGGATACAGAGGTTAGTGAAGTGTTTGTGTTTTGGTTGGTCAAGAATAGTCCATTGATATGGGTGAATGAATAAATTGATTAGTTTTTAGGCAGGCAGGCTGTGAATCAAGTCAATGATAAATAAATTTTGCAAACATGCTTTAATCTTTGGTAGTATTATAACTTATTTATACTATTTTAAACCAGAATATATTCTTATCAGATTCATATATACATATCTACATACATACATATACCTAGTTTATGAAGTAAAACTAGAAAGCAAAGAAGAATAAGGTAACAAAGACTTGAATAAAAATTAACGCATTAAAAGGGTGACAAATGTGAAAGTAAAGAAAATTGATATTCCGTGAAAGTGTTGGAAGCGAAAATGTTCAGGCCCTTCTAAATAGATGTAGAGGAATTTGGAGGGTAATTAGTCATAGATCTTTTACAGTACTTACCAAAATTGAAATCATGATCTTGGCCCAGTTTTGCAGTAAAATTTCATTAGCATGAGGGTTTTGGCTTTCTCATGGTCATGTTCAATGAGATACTGAATTCTTTGCATAATAAATTTGTGTGGAAATGAATTTTGAAGAGTTCTCAAATGAAAAACCTATGCACTTTAAACTCATGTAGCGATAAAAGGATAGAGTGCAGTAAGTAAATTTCAGCATAAGATGATGCAGTGAAGTGACAGTTAAATAAGAGAAGAAAAGAAGTTTACTCCCAGTCTGTTCTGCATTGTCAAACAAAAGTTAAAACTAATTATTACGTTTCCAGTTGCATACTTGGCATTTTATGCTATTGGAAAACAACACTCATAGTAGATCATACTGATGTCAAGGGTTTTGTTTGCATTCTTTGTCTGAATAGATGGATCACCTAAAGCTAATTTCAGCATATTTTTCTTTTGTCTTTTCTTTTTTTCCTGATCAACACTTAAGATAATCAACTTTCTTTTCCATGTTCTTGGGTAAACTGAAACAGAAATTTTGCTTCACTTTGTTTCTTTCTGATGTAATCATTCCCTTTATCAAATCTTATGATTTATTGACCATCGCCAATTAATATATATTGCATTCATTTTGTTGCAGTTTTTCTGTTTCTCATGTAATCATTGAAAATAAGTTTAAAACTTCAGTCTAGTGTGTGTAATCCTCATTAAATTCAATATCAGAATAGTTTGTCAAGATAAAATATCAGTAAAGTTAAATATGTTAAATATACATATAGAGCCGGGGGGGAGTAGGCACATTTTATCTCCATTTGGATCATTACAAGGTATGAAACGAATATATTTCTACTTTTAACACCGGATTCAACGATGTCGTCTTTGTGCTTTTTTTTTTTTGAGATTTTTTTTTTAGGAATAACAATGATTTTAATTTCTTTTTTTAAATGACTTATTTATTAAAGAATAGAGAGACACTGAGAAAATCTATTTTGTAATTTTGTCTTTTAACATAGATATAGTTCTTAAGCCTTTCATTCACTATAAGCACATATTATTAACATAGATATTGTTAATTCAACAGTAGGAGAAATAAGACCAGATCGAAGATGGATGTTATGGAGAAAGAAAGAATCATTTTGGCCTTGTAAGTGAAGAATTTAGAAATGAACTAAATGTTGACCTTTGAAATAAAGACTACACTGTCAATATTGTCATGCAACTAGCATGGCAGCGGATAAGCCGTTAGACAGCATGGTCATAACAGAAAATAATATTAGTTGCACACTATGTACAACTAGCATTGGTGATTATGCACAGTTGATATTGATGGAACTTATGTGAAATATGTGACTAACTTTTTACATTTACATAACATTATTATAAAAAATATTTGTTATTCAGCCGAAATTTCTAGGAGAAAAGAAACATAAATCTATTTAGTTTTAGCTAATGCGCCAATTAATAAATATACAGGGCAGTCCATCAGGCCAGTAGAGCTGGGTGTGGCCCAACGTTTGTTTGGCCTTCATTTAGCTGTTGACATATGACCGATAATTAAGGATCATTATGTTTCATTTCATGCTTTCATGTTAGACATCACTATGTAACTTGACATCTCAGTTAGGCTGACATTTCAAACAACAACCATCTTCAGCCATTTTGATGGGTTCCTTTAAACATGTCTGTTTTCCTTTTTTAAAATATGTAATTCTTTTAGGAGATTTTCCTTAATTAATTCACAACAAGCCTTTCCTTATATATTCTCAAGCATAACTGATGGGTGTTTATCATTTTTCTTATTTTGAGGTATATTTGATTGAAACTGAAGGTTGTGACGTAGAGAAACTTATATTGGTAATATCTGAAGGGTAGAATGACTAGTATGTATGATCACACAATCATGCTCTCTATATCTTACATGGAAATAAAATGAGTAGAAATATATAAGAACTAATATAAAAGTTAAAGGTGTTTGGTTAAAGAGAATAAAGAAGCGAGTAAAAGTAAATTATGTGCAATTCAATGAATTCTATTATTTTTTAAAATTACTCTTCTCTTTCGCCAAACAGTCTACATTAATTTCATAATCTTTTATTCTCTTTAGTCCTCTCCAACAAACACACTACGAGGGAATTCTTACTAGCTTATAGTGAATTTGACACTACCAAATTTGTCATGACATTTCTTTTATCTTTTAATTTTTCTAATGAGGTATGAGTAATTTAGTTTGTACTTCAATGAAATAATAAAAGAGAAGGAAGGAGAGAAAAAGTAAAATAAACTTCTTTCTATTTCATGTACTTATGTTTGGTAAAGTCTCTAACTCCATTGGATGTGGTTTTGATCTTCATGTGCATTAAATATGTTATTTTTTATAATAATTACTTTTAAAAACATATGCGTGTGCATTATTGTTTAAAATTTGATGAATTCACAATCAATAGAGCTATGAAAAAATGTCATGTTTTTTTTGTAATAATCAGTAATAAATCAATAAATTTTTAATATTAATTGAAACTTGAAAACATTAAATAAGTTTTATATTTTAATTTTTCACTTGATGATTTTAAATTTTAACTCGATTTAGTTTAGTTGTTTTTTCAGTGAACTAATTGGAAGTCAATTCAGTGCCTTCGTACTTTTTTTTCTCTTTGCAGTTACTGTTACAATCTCGCCCCTGGTTAATAGTTGCTACTACTCCATCTGTGTTCACATTTTGGAGGTTTCAAATGAAAGTGAGGGTTGTGTGCAGGAAAATTTACGACTATATACGCTATGATCTCAAAGAAATCGCTTTTCCCTCTTCTTTGCCAGACCCTCCTCACATGAAAAAGCGTCGCAAATTGACCTGGAATGATCGTATCTGGGTATGGCCTTTTTCACTACTGCTTATGCCTTTCCAATGTTTACTTTCCTTCTAATTGAACACACTTTTGCTTTCCGTGTAATGGATGTGCATTGTTACTTTTCTTTTGTTTTGATTGTAACAATCAGAAAGAGCTTATTTGCTTGACGTTCATGGTTAATGTTGTTTGTGGATTAAGTTGCAATTTGGAGATACTGAACTGTAGTTAATTGACCGAGTTAGTAATTTAGATTGTACTGAAACATTCAATGTCCAGGTTTTGAAGAGAGCTTCCAGGCTTTATGCTGCAAGCTGGGTTCGTGACATTGGTCCTGACCTTCGGCCAGATGATTATCCGAAGGGTGACATGACTGATGAAACATATGCTGAAAAGAGAACAGCTAAAGGAAAAGAAGCCTCAACACTAGAGGATCTTGGTACAATCTTTTCTCTAGTTTAAAATCAGTATGTTATTTGGAATTGATGTCAAAATTAGGATTGTTATGATTGAAGTACAACGGTTCTTGTTGCTGAGGATTTATTGAACAGTAGTTATGGTGTACCTATACTCTTTGGTGTATCTAACTCGGTTGAGCAAGCGCGAGTTGTTGTAAATTCCCTCACCTGTTTCCAATTCCAACTGATAAAAAATACTGTGTATTCATCTAGTTATGTGAATTACTTAATCAAACTAGAGTGTATTAATGATTTGGATGAAGAGAAAGCAATGAGGATTCTGCCGAATATCTAGTGAACAGTGATTTGGAAGAAAAATCTTATGATTAGCTCGAGCAATTAGTAGAAGGTTTTTCATGGACTAGTATGCCGCCCAAATTGAGTAGAATTATTTTTCCTTGCTATATTTGCAGCTCCAAACCTCTGTTTTCAGATTTTTATGCTGTAACCTCCCTCTCCTTTCTTTTTTGGTTTTAGTTTTCCTACCATTTTTTTCTGGTTAAATTTTCATACCATTGCTTTGAATATTGAGTTTTTAAAGGTATGTTTGAATTTTGACCAAGTGCGTGCATTTTTACTGGAAAATTACAGCTGTAGCTGCTAGAGGGGGGATGGAGACCCTCAGACCTGCTTTACAGCGTGTGTACATGACCAGAGCATCTGCATACAGAGATGCTCTTAAAAGTTTCATAGAAGGGTACCAAGAGGGTGTTCAGCAAGTGATGGAGAAGAAGGAAGATTCCAAAACGCAAGAAGATGCTGATCTACCCCCCAAAAAACCAACTTGAACTTGCTTGTAGAAACGGTGATGTTTCTTTTCTGGCAGACCTACCAATTTTTTGGACTAAGGCATGAAGTTTGACAGAAATTAGCGGCAATTCTCTCTATTAAAGGGTTTTAATGTACATTGCCTGAACATATAGAATCGTATATTCCAAAATGGGTGTATTTTGGATACTACTAAACATCTAGTGGTAGTTCTGAACTTTGTTTTGGCAAATTTTGTTTCAGTTTTTATTTATTTTAGGTGCTTATTAGTGATGTTAAAGGTATGTTTGTTCTCCAAATGGAAGCATTAGCCTATGTTCGTGCCATGTTTCTTTAACAGCTAGCTATAATTAATGATGTATTATCTATTGTCATTTATATGTGCTTCCCTAAAGATTCACATGAAGTTATGGTTTCAATTTACAATTTCAAGTAATAACATCAAGTTATGGTTTCTATCTTACCGTGCTTGATCCTATTATGTGAAAGATTTTGGGTAGAGATGGGGTGGTGGCGAAGTTCTTTAATTTGATCCTCCCCATTTGTGGTTATGGATGCATATAATACAATCACTATATGCATTTAACACAGTTAAAGGTCACTATTGCATGCTTGTTATGTTCACTTAGAGATACGTGAATTCACCTTCTAAAAGATGATATGAGGAAAGCTTCATATATGATTGATTCTGGGTAGGGTTGTATGGTATCTTTGTCTAATACTGTTTACTGGAGATCTTGTTATCATTTTTTATAGATAGAATTACTTTGGCACTCTACGAGATTCCTGGCTAGGTGGACTGAATTATCAGCTGACTCTTGATGCAGCACTTCTACCACGGGTTGTCATTTTTTATTTAAAAATATGTATGTGGCAGACAATTTGGGTCATGAGATGCTAGGTTGAATAGTTTTGGCTTCGTTGTGGAGATTGAGATGACTGAAAAGACTTTTATAATGAGAGATAAGACATAAAATTAGGTCCCCACAAAATGTTATTGATTCTATCTTTCGGTTGATAAGCCTGGTATATGGGTCTATTTCTTTATGAAGATTGCATCTACAGTCTTGGTCTGAATTATGGAGGAATAGTTCTTAGTATTTCAGGTACGAGTTGTATGCTTAACATTATAGGTAGGGACTGTATTCGCAGTCTTCCCTCACGGCCACAGTTTGCGGGGAATCTTTTAAATACAAGTTTTTTATCACTAGTTCTATGATATTGAAGGGCTTGATCTAAAAATTGTCATACATTTTAGTTTTACTATTCTGTAGTGAGAAACAATTTATCAGGATGAATCCATGTGAATGGATGCAGGAAAGAGCATTGTTTTCCTGATTAATCTGTTTAATTTTGTTTTTGGTAGTTCATATGCTGAAACGTGAGGGGGGTTACTGAGATGCAAAGGGAGATTTAGTTGGTGTTGATGCTAATATGAAGACGTACTTTATTCTTCAAGAAGAAATCAAATTCCCATTTGTGTTCTTTATTCTAGAGCTCACCTAAAGGAGATGCAATGTGAGATTCATCCCTGACCTCTCAAAGTAATGCCTAGTGGTGTGGCATGAAAGATACACACTCATAATATTGCTCTCTAATTTTTCTCTTTAATGTCATCTGTACTGTATTACTATCTATGCATAACTGTATCACTCCTGCAGGTCAAAGCTTTCCATTTCTTTGATAGGCCATTATGTGTAGGCCAATGATAAACACCACAATCTGAGGACCCTCCCACTTGCAGAGCCAGTGTGAGCCACCGAGAGAGAGATTGGACGCCTTCTCTAGCAGGAGTTCAATGGGCCTCTTGTGTAAATCTTTATGGGGCCCTAATAATCGCATGACACATTATTTGATTACTCTTAAAGGTATTCTGCACTCCTGTCGTTCTTTTGCACAATTATTTTTCAATAACTTGGATGAAACTTGTATCGATCATATTGATTGAAAGCTAAAAGCTTTGTTGAAGCCACTGTTTAGACACAGTGATCAGTTCAAGCTCTTCTCTCTTCCCCTACGTCCTACAAGAATTTGATTATTCTCTTTCTTCTTCCTCTGTGAGAGACAAGGGGCAAGAACTTGTACTCGAGTTTTGGTAATTAAGTGTGTTGGATCATTGATTAAAAGCACTTCACTGACGGGTCACATTCTCGTTTCATCAGCCCCTGCTCGTCGTCTATACAGGCAGTTGATTGTACGACAGCTAAAACTTCAGTCAGTGAAACTGTCTTTCTTCTCCTGAAAATACCTGTTGTACCAGAAGTTTGGAATTTTTTCACCTTGGATCCACGTCACCTTAATGGAATAAAAAAACACTAGAAAGAGCGTGTACGTGCAGAGGAGCTATAAACTTAGTGATGGAAATCAATCAACTCAAGTGGACCAAAACTATTTCACTCATTGTGCCTTACCCATTAATCAGTTAATAAGCCAACAAGGGAAACCTGAGGTTGCTTTGCCTCAATAGCGTTGAACTAGGTTTTAGAGAGTACTTCTAAGTTGTGAATTACACAATTAATAATTAATAGCTGATAAAAACAGCATTCAATGTGAGCCGTACTGCATTGCCTCGAGTGACATACTGCTTTTTACTTGCTTGCTCGTAAGGATATCCCTGTCTCCCTTTTAGTTTACGGTCTATATTCTCCATTTTCCCGTCTTTGTTTAAACATTTTACCCTAGTTACGTTGTGAAAGTTTTTCTCTTCCCTTTTTATTTCATTGCGTGTTGTTTATAGTTTGCAAAAACTTACAACTGCACACAACAGACCATAAAAAACAGGTCTGGCCACAACCGGGGGTGGGGGGTGGGGGGGGACCATGGTCTGTTGACATGCACAAATTTATTTGTCTTCAGCTTCCCCAAATAAATGCGTCATGAGATATTTCTACCTGAAAATTTGCACGGAAACAAAATTTGAAATATCAGGTCTTAGGAGGAAGCAAAATCCAAAATATCCCCCTTGGAATGATGATCATTCCTGTAGGCTCTAGCAGCTAATATATATCTGCGTATATACTATGGATATAGGTTATCTAAAATAAGTAATATTAGTAGTTGATGATACAGTCATAGTTTGTTATGGATGGTTGAAATTACATACCTTGTGGAATAAGGGTTTTGTTGTTTGTTTGAGATTACCTATTTTACCAACATGCTTAATTTTAAGATGGCAGGATCCATAAAATATATGCTTTGCTGAGTTGAGATGTGAGTACCACCACTACTAAGAGGTGGAAGCATATAGCATGTGGTTTGTGTTGCTTAACTAGAGGAGTGGGCTTAGTAGTACGTCTTTGGCCGTGTTATCTATCAAGTCAAGTCAAGTCCACCCACCCACCCATTATACCCACCAATACCAACCAAATAGCAGCACACCATCTGTGGCACCATGCCTTACCTCCCACGTATATTATGATTAGCCTTGTGAAAATCTTGAGGCAGAATCCCAACAGTAGTAAATTGATTCCTCATTTCTGATTTCCAATGACCTAAAATTCTCCATCTAGCACTGGGATGACGTCACCCAGCTCTCTCAGTGGGCCCATCAATACCACTCCATACCTTACCTTCTGAATCTGCCCTCTGGCTGCAGTCTCTTTTCTTTTCCCATCACTACTCTCCACCTTCGGGTTTACTCATTGCTACTCTTCTGGTGTGAAAGTTTGGTAAGAAAATCAGGGATTCGTTTCCTTTTCTCCCTTCTAGTTTTTCTATCATTTTTCTTTCTGCCCCTCCCACCTTCATTTCCCTTTCCCTTTCCCTTTTAGGCAGGGTTTGAGGGGAACCTGACAAGTGGGTTAATTGGATCAATTATGAGATGTCGCATCCACCTATCGTTGTCCTTGGTGATTGCTCTTCTGGTTGACATCCTGTTGCAATCACGCATCGACACATTATGTTAATTCCTACTTTTTTTTTCCACTACAGTTGAAAACATTTAAATAGTTATGACACATACCCCATAAAGAGTAAGACGTGCCATCGATTTTACGAAGAAAAAATGATAGGAATGTAAGGAAAAGAAAGGTGTTGATCAGTTTATGTAAAAAAATTTGAGTAAATTCGAATCATGTTTGATTTTCATTGATTATCATGTCCATGTTATATTTTTCCAGCTCGTATTGAGTGTATGCTTGTGTAAAGTGTATACTATTTCGACTGTTTCTCCGATGAGCTTTTTTCCTGAGGACTCGGAAGTTAGCAACTCAATTAATACCATTTTAGTGGTTAATTCCGTGCCATTAAAAATGTGGTGTGAACGTTTAGATAGAAACTTTTTGTACGTGAAAAGTTTGTTTAAAGAATGAATAGAACATCTTTCCCGGATACCAAAATATGTACGAAGGAAGTAATCCCATAAATTCAGGATTCTGCAGTGAGCTAAACAACTCGAGTGTGAGTCGAAGAGACACTAATTAGAATAGCTTTGTCACCATGGAAAGGCTAACATAGTTTGGTTGACTTCCATGTGTTGCAGATTTATTGAGTTTGCTTTAAGAGAGTTTTGGATGGACTTTTCAACCAAATATATGTCGGAAAGGTAATTCCACGGCATTCGTTATGTTTAATGATGAAACTTAATTAAAAGGTTTTCTTTGGGATAGATTGAATTATAATCCGTTCTTCCCATGCTTCAAACTTCCAACTCTGTATGTCTATCGGTTGGTATACCACACCACCACGTACACATCACACAAGGTGGACCAAAAAAGAAATGAGATTACCCAATCAATTATGGTCTAAGGTTAATCTGTTTGCATTCGTTGCCCTTCAACATTTAATAGTAGAGAGAGAAGGGTGTTTTCAATTAAATAGATAATGAAGCTAACTCGGTCGGGGTAAAAGGAAACCAACAGTAGTTTTCCATTCATGTTAATCCAAGATGCAGAATCAATTAAATGAATCGAAGACAATCTTGACTTAATCAAACCTCACATGACTCAAATTAAGTCTACTCAATTAATGTTATATTTAGTTTTCGTATATACTAAAGTATGTAGAGCTTTCCCCTACGCCCTTTTTAATATTATATAACGGGTGTCACTATCAATCAATAAAAAAACCAAATTAACATGAATTTTGAAGGTGATTATTGTAAAATTAAAAAGAAAACATATGGAAAAAACTGTAAAGTGGTGACATTTAAAGTCTGTCTTGTATAATAAGAGGCAAAGTTGATAGAAAAGGTGTCCAATGATCCATCTGGCATTCACAGCTTGGTTTATAATAAAATAAATATGCTGGAGTGACAGGGAACAAGAAGATCCGGTAAAACGAATAAAAAGGCATTTCCATTTGCATGCATCTCCCTAATTGAAGACAAGAAAGATCGTCTACAATCTTGAACGTCAACCTAAATATACCTGTAATAAAGAGGGGTTCCTTTGAGGAGTTGATGTTAATGAGAAGGTGATTAACTAAAATTAATTAAGGGCATAGCTTAACCCTGAAGGTGGAAAGGGAAAGAGAGAGAATCTAATTGTAATAGATTGTAATTGTATTATGGTAGTTGACGTAGCATGTGATGGTGAGGGTTTGGGGAAGAAGAGTAAGAGGTTTGACGGTGTAAGTGGTGGTGGGAAAGCGTTGAGGAGAGAGTGTAAGAGCATTGTGGCGTGGAGTTTTGGGAATCATTATGAGGTTGGCATTCCATGTTCACCCCAAACAGCCTCAGCACCCTGCCACCTGAACTGTTCCCTCCCGGTGTCGTTTGGTTCTGTCCTTGGGACCCTCCACCTGTAAGTAAAAAACATTACAACACGTGCAAATGCCCACGCTTTAATCATACACATTTCATGTTCCAATCAATTCTTTTAACCATACCATATTCAAATTCCGCCCCACCTACCCAACAAAAACATCTGCTAATTAACAACACAACACCCCTTATATCTTCAAATTCTCAATCCCATTTTTCACCACCTTCCTCACGCGGCACACGTTGCAGAGACCCACTTCTCTACGCAATCTCACTTAATTCCAACCACTCCCAATTCCTCCCTCCAATGTTACTTCTACCACTACATTATTTTCTATTCGAATCACAATAAATGAAATATACAGACCATGACGTACCTGGTGCTGCATGAAGAGAGAGAGGTTGGTATGGGAAAGGGAGGTGATGCGCAGGATAAGGCTGCGCAGAGTAGAAGGAAGCTGTGGCGGTGGAGTTAACGTGAGCGGGGGGGTTCGCTTGGCGGCGGGTGGAGGTTATGAAGAACCGTTGGGGATGGGTTCGGTGTCTGTGGAAGAAAACGACGTCGCCAGCGTGGAGGCGTTTGTCCTTCACGTAACGGCTCCATCCTTTCGTCAAAACGTAACTCTGGCTACTGTTCCAATAAGAGTAACGGAAACGCCAGCACTTACCGGACTCGTCCTCGAAACTCAGTAACACACCTTTCGCGCTGTCACCGCACGAAGACGACGACGACGAAGACTCCAGCGGGAAGTGCTTCTCCGCGTGCTGTTTCGGGATCACCAACCGGTTCAGTTTCCCCACATCACTCGGCGTTAGCGGCTTCTCGAACATCGTTTCCTTCTCCTCTCCCGCCGCCCCACCACCACCGTTCTCCGCCGCCGCCGCCACCACCACCTCCTCTTCCTCCTCCTCCACCTCCTCCTGGTTGTCGTTCAGGTTGAAACGAGGAGTGTGAGAGTTTCCCAGCCACGTGGCTGCTTGTTGTTGCTCGCTCCAGTATAGTCTGGCTTCTGGTGAGTAGTGGTTTATCGACATTGAGAGCTGTAAAGAGAATAAAGAAGGAAGAAGCAAAGAGAAGAGAAGAGAAGAGGCGTGGTGATGATGATGATGATTATGGGTTCATTTGATGTGGAAGCTGGGGGAATCACTGCCTGTTTTGATGGACCTAGCAAAGATATGACAATGAGATAGAGAGAGAAAGAGAGAGAGAGTACGAGAGTACTTCAAGGTTATGTAATGTGCCAAGTGCGTTACTATATGAAGAAGAAGAAAAATAAAAAAAGACAGTCTTTTTTTGGGCTGTTTCGAATTTCGATGCTGTTTTTCGGTTTCTTTTTAAATTAACGTTTATTTTATTTGTTTCCGTGTGAACTTGGTTGTATTATTAGGATTGTTGGTTCTTCTGTTAAATGGAATGATAATGAAAGTGTGTGATGACATCGCAGACGTTGTACACTTGTATTTGTATTGTATGAGTTGTAAGTGAGACATGGTGAGATTTTTAAAATGAAATAATTACCGAATTGGACCGAACATGTATGTTTTATGAGGATGAGAGAGAGATTGTAGAGTACAGGTGAATAATTTGGTGTAATTAGGGACATCCCATGTTAGTAAATTGGCTTACAAATCAAGTGATGGGGCCCTTCTCCCCAACCCAACCCTCACCACTCCTCACACCCTCACCTCACCTCACTCACTCTAACCACTCATCATCATTTATTTCTTTCATTCATTCTCCATCCTATCCAATCCCACCATTTAATAATATGTTGTTTTTGCTCATATTAATTTATGCTTTCAATCTAATGTGAAGGTTACAACTTACAAGGATACGTCTTACATTTTATTTTTCTTATGTTTACTAAAAAGCAACGATTTAGTAATGGACAAAATAATAATGTTTTTTAATGTGATTGTTTGGTGTGTGCCTATAAATTCTGGCATGGATGGAGGGAAAAACTAACGTAGAGTGGTCCACGTACGTCCTCCACAACTTGTGTGTTGAATCTGAATGATGGGCATGTATATGAATGTAAATGAATATAGGTCTGATTCATTTCAAGTCTTCTGAAAATGTATTATGTTGAAGATAATGAAAGAATAGTGTTGTGTCACGTGCATGACTTCATTATTGGTGTTTGGCCATTCCTGGTTTTCAAATTAAGGAAGCTATACATCAAATTGAATGCGTCATGGAGACAGGGAAGAGAAAAAAAAAAAAACAGCACAAACAAACAAAGGCATGGGTGGAGTAAAATTTCATTTCCACAGATCATAAGTTTCTTCTCTCCTTTCCAATAAGCAAAGAGTAACGAGATTTGATTTGGCCAATTAGAGAAGACACAAATCCTGCATCATAGTCGTGTTTCAATCCCCACCTCGCATATCTCTCGTACACAACATAATCACACACTCTCTCTCTCTACTTATTATATGGTCCTATTGCTGTCTACTCATCTTTATATTTTTTTTATACATACTTTGTATTCTATATATAATAATTTCATTAGTTAGATTATGTCTTTTCTATGAGTTGGAAACAAAACCCACCTCAGTTTCCAGGTAGATTCAGACACCTTTTTTGTCCTACAAAAGGTTTAACTCATTTGTTTAGTTTAAGTGTATAAATATGTTGGGCACACACCTATGATACGATAAAAAAAAGTTGTTGACTGTTCTTTTTCTTATTTCTTTTATTTTCAAATTAAATAATTCTCTTGGCGTAGTATAAACCTTGGATGCGACGGTCCCATAAACCAGAAATGCTTGGCGAGTGCAATTAATTCCCAGAAGGGACCATCAAAATTGCGGGTCCTGTAAATGATGATGCATGCTTACATGGAAGAAAATAACAAATTTCAATGTCTTCTCAAAAATATTATTTCTTCAACTATTTGCATAGTAAATTTTGCAATAATAAAAATATGATATATAATTGTTTATGGGATTCATTGAGAAAAATAAGGAGAGAAAAAACATTATCAGAATTATTTTGTATACATAAAAGCATCCCAAAGATGTTGGTAGGCTAATTGGTGGAATGATTGAGCATGAGGAAATTAAGAGAGTGGGCTTTGAGTGTGGAGTGTTGTATATGATTCTGCAAAAAATGTTAATAGTTTTTGTGACAGGCAATGTCAATAGTTAATTTCAGGGGAAACTGTGACACAAGACAACCCCCACGAGGTATTTAAGGAAAGTGGGGTAGGAACACCCACATGGAAATCAAAACACAAATTTAACTAACAATATATACATTCATGTATTAACACAACTATAAATTACAGCAAAAACTCTGCTTTCTTAATTTTTGTTTAATTAAATTAAACTCTTAATATAAACATAGTATGTTAATATAAAATTCCGGGGACTGTATTAATTTAATTTTTGTTAGACCAAGTCAGTTAATGTGTCAAACTGCTAGTGCAAAACTACAGGCACATAAAGTTTCGAACAGTACACTAAACAGCGTTCACATAATTTTATATACTGATGAAGTAAACATTTTTGCCAACTAGGTTTTCGAAGCAGTCAAATAAGTTAAGTGTAATTTTAAAGTCTAGTCAACAATACTTATTAACATATTATTTGATAACATAATACTTCAAAACACATTAACTTAATAATTAATTAACATGTTGCGTTGATCATTAATTTACTAATCACTACCAAAAATAATTAACTTACTAATTAAATAGTAAATGTTACTAAACAGTAATACAATTATGATTCTTGTAAAATAAAAATAATATAAAACATGGGCAAGATTTTCCTTCACCTCACTTTTTCCTTTCTCTAGAAACATGAGGTATTCTTTAACTGAAAGTTGTTTATATTTTCATATTTTATTGAGATTAAATATATTTTTATTTTATTTTTTTTACATGAAATTAATTTTTCTCACTGATTTAAACTTTAGATCCTATGAATAAGTAAACTATTAGAATGTGTTTTTAGTATACACTAAGATGTTAAAACACTTTATGTTGATTTATAACTAACGTGAATGTTATAATATAATTTTATTGAAATTTTCTTTCTTATATAAAAAATTATTAATAAAAATTTATCCTAAACCTTAAATCTATCTAACCCTTTTATTATTACATACAAATGAAAAGATTGATCTTCTTATCACATCCTAAATTAATCAGGAAGAATTTTGTATGAATCAAATATATGATATTCTTATATTTTGACATATATAAGGCTGGAATTTGTGTTTGTTTTAATTTGAAGAAAGTGAGGAAGGTTTGGTGAAAGAGATGGCATGATCGGTTGAACTAAATATTTTGTCTGATGCAGGAGATCTGAGAGAGTGTTCCAGATTGCAAAACTTAGTTCATTGTAGCAGTTATAAATTCCGAAAGCAACTCGTGAAGAAAAGGCCAAGAACAATGTACGCAATCTATTATCTTGATACGCATCCTACACTTTGAGTTTATCGTACAAAGAGATTAATAAACAACTACTCTAGTGTATTGTGCTTGAATATTATGGCAGAATAATTAGCACACTTGTCAACAACTTTATTAACATTCAATTTATTGTTTATTATTAGTTTGAATTGACACTAATTTTGCTAACACACATGCATATCCGTTAGACAAGTGCAGATTAATTCATCAAATTTGTGTCTAGAATATGCTAAAACGCCAGTAGTTAAAGGTTTGTTTAAGTGGGCCAATCGGAGTGCACCTCACTTGGAACTTATCACATTAATAATTATAAATATAGTAATATGTTTGCATGTGGCTATATTAAAGTTCCAAATGGTACAAGGATCTCATATGCATCAATTATATATACTGTGTGTGACCCTCTATCTCCAACAAAACCATTGCATATGCTATTGCCAAAACAGCTTGCTATAATCAAGTCAAACTCCACTATATATAAGTCCATGCAATAATTCACTAATATAAATTTTCTGTATTTGCTCCTTCAAGATATCTAATTCACTGGGGACCCTACTGTCCTTAAGTCTATACTTAATTGCCTTCACTTTTGTATATACCTTTACTTTCCTTCCTTATATGTATTTTTATAATAATGACAACAATGACTATTGAATCTAATTAAAATTTTATACAAATTACCAAAATTTGTTATCATCAGATTGATACATTGAATGCAAAATGTGATTCATATATATACTACAATAAAATAATTATTAAATAAAAACTACTAATTAATTATTGTATTAACTAAATCAAATACTATTTTAAAAACTATTTTAAATATTAAAAAGAAACATGTTAGAAAAGATGTCTAGAATTAGAAGGGTTGGGGAGGAAACATGAATGATTTAGCAATAAATATAGTGGTGGTGAAAAAGAAAGTAGAAAAGATATGATGAGAGTGTAGTTTAGCACGCCAAATGGCAAGGTGGCCTGATACTTAGGAAATTGATGATTCATAGGGTTGATAATTAGCCATAATTAAGAACATTGAACTGAGGAATACACCCTGTTTAAAGAATGCTTTTCATGATGCAGTATTTGCTCTATCTATTTTGTGGCAATGAGTGCCTCAAACAACATGTTATGATTTTGCTTAGTTATACAAAGATCACTATTAACTAATCATAGGTTAACAACATTCAATTGTAGGCATGCAACTCTAATATTCTGCTGCATGATGTCATATTTATGCCGGCAATAACATATCCACTGTTCCCCCACTCTACACCGACTCCTCTCTTTTTTTCTCCCTTTTCTAATCAGTTGTTGCGATAACTCCTTCGCATACACGAAGGATCAGTATTACAGTATAGGACAAAAATAAATTTTGATGTTATTCATTTGAGTATTATCAAAAATATGCTAGGGTTTCGACAAGGATCAATTCCTCCGATTTGCTTTTGTAGTTATCTATAAACAGATCTCGTTTGAGGCAAAATGAAAAATGAAAAGAGTTGCGTTAAGATCAATTGAGTTGGACTAATTATATACGTGAGTGAATTTAATCATTGTACACAGTTGAAACGTAGGTGATATTGTTCTTCAAGTGGAAATTGTTAAGTATGAAGTCATGACCAATTGGATTGGGCTGACTAGGCATCATGTTTAGTTTAATGAGTGAGCTTAATTATTGTGTCCCTTTTATAATTTCTATTTGAAAAGATTGTAATTGATTGCAAAAGAATATAATGAAAATATAATAGTTGTCCATGTAGAGTGTAAATTACAGTTAAGGACCGAACCACATTAAATCTTGTGTTATTTTTTTTTTTTAAGTTGACTCCGCGTGTGTTTTTTCTATTTTTTCTATCATTAATTAGATATGAGTAGATTGTAAGAGTGAAGATACGAAATTTGTATAGACAGAATTTAAAATATCTGGAATCAAAGAACAGTATATGTGGGGTCCCCATTTCCGTAATAAGGTTGTGAAATATCTGGCACGATGGAATTAATCACTGGGCTACACTCTAATGCAACACACACAGCCTACACCTATATATCAACTTACATATAGATACTGTGCATAATAATCTTCCTGTTCAATCAATTAAATAAACAGTTTCCAACCAAATAACTGTATCACAAATTAATTTGGATTACCAAATTTAGAATCCCACATTGAAATTTATTTAATATCACCGACACATTATACGAGTATTTTTATTAAATTTTATGTATAATTAGTTATTATTTTGAGTTTTAATGTGGAATTAAAATTAATTATGAGACATAAGAAAGAAAAGGTTGTGGTTTTATCATCCCGAGAAGAAATGTTTAGGCAAAAATAGTAAAAC
Source organism: Phaseolus vulgaris (assembly GCF_051622355.1). NCBI lineage: Eukaryota > Viridiplantae > Streptophyta > Magnoliopsida > Fabales > Fabaceae > Phaseolus > Phaseolus vulgaris. The sequence goes on from NC_143498.1 coordinate 48,987,615, forward strand.
AGGAAAGTAAAAGGCTCCACATATAAACAAACACACAGAATGAAATACAAATAGTGTGGGCAGAAAATGCCACGTCAGCTATGTATGAGTTAATTTTCTCACCCGTCAGGGAAGGCATGCGTGGTGGGCTGTGGCCCACAATGTAAATGTGTAAATGAAAGTGGGCCCACTCTGGCATTCTCCTTCCCACATTTGTCAAACCCTCTTTATTCTTTTTTTACCTTTTTATGGCTGGCAAGGAGCATTTTCTTTATCTGCTTCAGTTGTGTGGTGTGAAAACTGCAACAAAAGATGGGAGTTGCTCAGAGTGGTGATGGAATCGGGTAAACGGCACGTGCCACGTGATTTGTGTAGCTCTGTGGAAGAAGAAGTAGAGGGGTGGATCTAGACTTGGGACCATTCCACCACCATTTTGACTTATCTTGCAGGCCCAATACAATGGTCCACTAGGCCCTAACTAACCCTCTCTCTTCTTCTTCTTCTTCCTTTTTAACTTTTCATTTTACTCCCACTCTTGCTTCTTACTTCTCACCAACAACATCAACTTTGACTTCCCATTTATAGACCAATGCTAAATTCTCTTACACCTCACCAATAAGAACAAATAATATGAACCAACTTCTAATAAGAATATTTAGGAGACAAACATTATAGTAAATCTTGTCTTGGTTAAGTCAAAGAAAATATTTTAAGAAAGTTAAACTTTGTTTTGTGTTGGTGATGAATCGTACGCACAACCCATCAGGGTCAAACATAAGTAGTATGCTATATTTACAAGTATAGATACATAATCTTTAACGTGGAACTAACTTATTATCACTATGAAATTAGCATGCCTTTAGATTTGGAAGCTAGCATTTTTTCTTTTTTCTTTTGAGGTCTTTTAATTAATAGGGATACTGAACTCATATTCATTTATTTCCACGTGTAAATATGATACATTGTTAAGATTTCATCCGTTTGAGCTAGTTTTTGAAATTGGATTTTTTTTTTTATTTGCAAATGTTTAATCATGTATCACTTATTAAAAAGTTTTTTTTTAAAGTGCAGGCATTGCGACCACAATGTCCAATCACGTATCAATAAGTTAAAAAAAATGTGAAAATTGATATCACCGACTTGTCATAATCTTGGCCTAACTTTTGAACAATGAAACTCAACAGATTTAAGAGACTGAATGAAAGACCGCGTGTCTTATTGATTTTCATGTCTATTATCATCTACTCACTGCAATTAATATTAGACCGGAATAATTAATTGTCACTGCACTTTTTATGTTTCATGTTTGGGAGATTCTAGAGTGAACTCTCATCAATCTTGAAAATCACAAGATAACGAATGATTTAAGGTTAATATTTCTATCCTAAATTAATTAGACTTCGGAGGTTTTTTGTTTTGAACCTCTCTGGTTTTTCATCACACAAAGCTTATTCTACTGGGTAATCCCCTCAACAAAATTGTTAATTGGGACAAAAAAAAATTGGTAGCCGTTAATTTAGACTTCCTTATTTAGATTTGAGCTTCCAAAGAATGTAAACAAGTTGCACTGAGGATGGCAGTATAAACCACTGTTCTGAATAAGCCTAGCTCTTTGACCAGTTTGGTCTATACTGTTGTTCTTGTTCACTTTCATTTGAAGCAAATTTTATTTATGGCTGTCTTTGGGATCTGTAATAGTACATTTGATGTGGCTGTGAACATTTTATTTACCTCATCTTTGAATTACTCTATCTAAATGGAGATGGGGTCTTGGGTAATTAATCTGGACCTTATTAACTCTCCTCATAAGCTTTAGGTCTAGCCAGGACCATTAAACTGTGTCATACTTTATGAAATGGACCACAATTATCCAAGGACAATTTTCCTTTCAAGGTTTTGGATTGGACCACCCCTCTTAATTTGACTCTCTTGACCCATAAGATGGTGTCATTTTCTTCAGGGGCTAGTGGTCTTTTACTTTTACATTTTTCAAAATTAACTAGCTGCAGTCCTACAGTGAAACAAACAAAAATGGACAGTTATCAGATTTAATAATAGGACATTAAATATTTTTTCACATTTTATCGTTGTTGTTTTAATCCGCTGAGTAAAAGAACATTGTAATCAAATAAAGCTTATAATATGGAGTCTAGGCATTGGGATGAAGGAGCCAGAGAAGGCAAAAATGAACTAGGTTTTTATGACTCACAAGCACTTAGTATGTGTTACTATTGTTATTCTGGGTATCCATTACATCTATTTCCATTTGACAGTAATTGCAGTGCCTCCAAAGATGTCCAAAAAATGAGAAGAACCCTTAGTTATTGGAGTGTAGGTCTTGATAGTATTGTGAGATCCAACTTGCTATGATATTTACCTCCTGTCTCCTTACATCTTTAAGCCACTTTGGATCTTCCTTAGCAGAATACCTTAGGTCTACATGATGAGCTCCTGCTCACAAAAATGTTCAAATAAATATAAGAATATTGATATATTGAGAACCACTGATAGTTTGGTACTAACCTCTTTTTTCAACTATAGCAACTATTGTTTTTGATATATTCTTTAACACCCTGCAACCAAACTCATAGATAGTGTGGTTTTAATAATTGCTTTTAGCATTTTTGAAATTATAGTAATTAAAAAGAAGAGATGGCATATTATACCCTCCACCACTCCAAGGATCTCTTAAACCATTGAAGAATATAATGTTGCTTGCAGACCTTTTCAGAACTGTCTGAATAGCCTGCAGAAAAGATAATGTTTGAACATGTAGTGGTGTTAAAAAAATCAAAATGGAATTATAAAAAGACTTGATAGTTAACACTCACATGGCCACCAAACTCAGTGGTAATCCAGTGTGGTCTTGGGGTAACGTTGTAGAAAAATTGGCATGCAGAGGCTCTGTCTTGGTATGACCACACATATTCTGGGAAGATGCTGTGCTTATTGCTTCCACCTACGGGCATTATCATCTCTGTGCAGGCCTGCATGCACAAAACTACATCTCCTCATTACCTACATCTTTTTATGTATATTATATTATATGCATTTCACACTTTGTCCTTGTAAATTAGTTAAAACAAATCTCTTTCAATCATTTTAAATTACCCTCATTTTATGTTTAAGTGTACATTTCATCTCCCTTCTTCTTTTACACTATTTTGTTTTATATTTATTTATAAACTAATTTCCAATATTTTTTTAGAATAAATTAATTTCCAATGTTTGTTATGAATCTAAAATAAAATTTATATACATATATATTTTAATTATAATATGAGTTAATCTTAAAATGTTTATTTATTATATAATCTTTAATTATATAAGTGCGTGGATATACATGCTGGGCCTGCTCAGCTTGTAAACAAATGGGTCTATTATTATTGGTCTCAGGGGCAAGATTGGGCGATTTATTCCAGTATCTTATTCTTTATAATTTTATTTTTTATTAAATATTTTTTAAAATTTTATAATGTGAAATTTAGAGATTTTATAAATCTAAAAGTTAAATTTATGATTTTTTTACAAATTTTTCATTTCAAAATATAGAATCTAAAATGAATATATTTAAAAAAATTGAAAGTATAAGTGTAGGAGATGGGAGTGCAGGAAGAAATTGCCGGACGATTGTACTATAGCTTATTTGTTTTTGTCCAAAACTATTGGGCTGGTACTTCTTAATTGGTTCACAAATTAAAAGAATAGTTTTCGTTTTCCTTTTAAAAAGCTAAACGTCCATGGTTGAAAAGATTTGAATTGGAATTCAGTTTAAAATATTATGTTGTGAGTATTAAGGGTAAGAGGGATTACCAAGTAATTATATAGTAATTTTTAGAGTTATATGAAAGGTGATGGTTTTATAATTAAGAAGAAAAAACCCACCACTCACAATTTTACAAAATAGGAAAAGAATAGTCCCAAAATTTGAAATACCCTAATATTATAAATGAAATGCATATAAGAGAGTAAATCTCTCATATTCTCCATTTTTATAAATTAAATATAGGTACATTTCATGTGTTAGCTCGCTAATTAATAAAGAAAAATCTTTCAATTGGTCCAAACTATTATTTTCTTATTTTTATCTATATTATATTTATTTACTATTAATTTAATTATATAACATATATTTATTCAATGCTCCTACTAAAATACTAGTTCACGAACATTTTGAAAGAGAAAAAAAACCTCAGATAAACACTAACTAAAAAAGTTAACTATAATAACTTAACAACTAAATCATTTAATTATAATAATTAAAAATTATAAGATTAAACCCCAAAAAAATATTAAACTCGTTCACTGGGTTATGGAAAGTTGAAACACAATATTAATCAATAACGTTGGAATAACCACCGTTAGCACGTTAACACGTGAAGCTGTCACGTGGTCTTTCTTGGATTCTACCATTATTTAAATATAATATATCTATTTTATCCATTTAACTATTATTATTATTGTCGACTAAAAAAACTATTATTATTATTATTATTTTATATATATATTTTTTAAATGGTAATGGAGAAATTTAATTAGAAGTTACCTGCCATTGCCATCCTCCAAGATCGTGAGGATCTGAATCGTCATCCAAATCGAAACAAGTTGCAGTGCCTGTATAGTTGTAGTACACACTAGCTGCTGCATACAACTTCCCTAATCCATCATTCTTTTCCCTATCTATTGCCTCACACATCTATATTCAAACAAACAAATCAATACATCTTTCCATTAATTATATATTAAAAAATAATTTTAAATCTAATTCAATCTTATAAAACTAAATTAAAAAAATTAAATTTTTATTCATTATATATTATAATATATCACTATTTTCACTTGAGATTTCCAATAATATAATATATTTCAAAATCCTACAAATACCATTGATTATTTCTCAAGAACTATTATTTTTTTAATTATTTATGTAATATTATCTAAATAAAATCATTCTTAATTTTATCACTAAAAATCTTCATATTCCATTTCATTGTCGCTGTCATTACAACTTCGAAGCCACTCCACCACATGTTTCAACAAGTCTTTTTCTTAAAGGTGTGTGATATTAGGCATTGAATAATTGTTCTTCTTCATCAAATATATGCCACAAAAATCACAATTTTGTAAAATATAATCGGGATTATTTTATCACATCACGATCCTTTAGTCAAACGGAGTTAAACAAATAATTTGCTATGACTAACGATTTTAACAATGAATCTGAAGTTTGTTCTTTCAACAACAACAAAGAAACAATATCCGAAATATGTAACCAAACAGATAGAAGTGAATCACTGAAAAAAAAAAACAGTTTCCTTAAAAAAAGCATTTAAAAAGTGTAAGCTGGTAACCTTTTTTATGGGATATGCTGGTAAGGGACTGAGGAAATTGGATGGTGTGGGATAATCTGTCATAGCTGTATAAACCCACGCTGTCCTAAGCCAATTTTCCAGAAAACCTGGCCCAAAATCATTGCTTCTGAAAAATACATATATTAAACTATAATCACCTAAATTAATTAATCATTTGAAGTAAATGGTTTTCCATTAATGATGCTCTCACTTGCAAATTCTGAATGATTTCTGTAACAGTTGCAGTCCTCCGGGTTTGTTGGCTGTGTCGTCTATTAGTTTCCATGACCCTTTTAACACTTTGTAACAATTCTCACTCTCGCTCTGTGGTAATACATGAAAAGGAATCTTTTATCAAACAGTTACATGCACGTGAGTATTAATTGCAAATTATTAAGAGAATCAAACCCTGAAGTCTTGTGAGATGATGTTGTTGAAGATATCTGGTGAAACCAAATCCATGAAATGGAGAATTGGAGCGGAGGATGCTAGAGCTCCAATTGCAACGTGTGGATACTTCATCCTGAACCAAGCTGCCAACACTACAAAACAATACCCAATTAGATTTTAGACTCATCTCAACTTGGGAGATTCAACCATTGAAGTCAACAGAATAGAAGCAAAGACTTAATTATTGAAAGGAAAAAAATGATGATGATGACTGGTGAGATTGGTTTATACTTCCTCCATAGGATCCTCCAAACACCACAACTGGAGAATCAGTTGCTGACAAATTCTTCTTCAAATCAATGATGAGAGTGGCATAATCAGCTAATGCCTGTGTGGAGCTCAAATACCCCAGTGTGCTAGCATTTGCATATGCAACCTTCCTGTTTCCCCCAAATGGTATTGATTTTCCGTAGAATCTATGCTGCAGTTCAGTTTGTGATACATCAAGTAGGGTATGTTATTAAGTTAATTTTGAACAGTTAAAAATCCCAGTTTGAGTGATGAAGCAAAAAGTTTACTCGACCGATACAGAGACAGAGATCCATGGTTTTACAGAGGAAATCTTACCTCAATAAAAACCAAAAGGGCATGAAAAGAAGGAGCATTTTCGAACATAAAGCCTGTGTTCTGAGTGAACCATTCTATGTTCCCTTCGTTTCCCGTGTAGACAAAGATTGGAGCATTGTTTTTGGCACCACCCCAAAAGGTATCATTGATGAGATATCTTTGTTGAAAAACGTGATTGCTCTGGGGATTGAAATTGAAGTGATCGAGTATTTGGGTGAAGAACTTTGTTCTGTATAGGCTATTTGGAGCAGAGTTGGAAGACTGCTTTAGCTCTGCACTAACTGCTGAAGAGGGAAATCTGGGAAGGATAGGGGACAAAGCAAAGGTGGAAGAGGTCACCAAATACAGAGAAAAGAGTCTGAGTATGAAGTGCAAGCCAAGTGCCATTATTTTTCTGATGAACTGTGACTACAAATCAGATGTCAATTTGAAGAGGAAAAATATGAAAACAGAGTCTCAAATTCAGAGCTTCTGCAGAATAAAGCCTTGTTGGTTGGGCTACATACCAACTATTAGTGGACCATTGCCAATTATTATAATCTTTTTATCCACCTTTTCATATACAAATTTATAGCCTTGGATTAATTTAACTTTTGTAATCTTTGAAAACAAATATTAACTTGTGAGTGAAATGTTTTACTATAACAGGTCTCTTATATAACTTTTAGTGCATTTTTATATTACTTGCAATGAAAAAAATATATCTTCTAAAAGTAGAAAATTATAACTTCCATACTTAGTTTTTTATTTACACAAATTCAATAATTGATCATTTGTGATGTTGCATATCCATAACTCTGACATTTTGAATTTTCTCTATTAATAAATAAATGATAAAATTTTGGTGGATGACCCGTACACACGATATTTTGCGTTTTCCAAGTAAAATAATAAAAAAATAATCTAATCTGTTTCAGTCTATTAAAAAAATATTTTTTGGAATTTAATAGTACTATATTTAAATGCATGTTTAATCAACATAATTTAGAGAATGCTTACTTTTTAAAATACTTTTAGTATAAATTATTTTTAAATAAAAAAGAATTAAAAATAATTTATTTGCCTTAACATGTGCTTGAATTAGTTAATTTATAAAGAAAATCTTTAAATTATGTGGAGATAACATCACACATCCACTTTGAAAGCATATACAATGTTTCCGTTTATAAATCATATATATATATATATATAATAATGCATATGTTTGAAAACACTAGGTATTCTCACGGGTTAAGAAAAATAATTTTGACTAAAAGTAATTTAAATGAAAGATAATTTTGACTCAAAACTATGTAAAAATATTATGAACATCAAACTTTTACTTTGATTATAAATTATTTTTCCTAACCTGTGAGAATACATAGTGTTTTCAAACATATATATATATATATTATGCATGCATATTACCCTTCATTAAAATCTACCTATTACAAGTACCAAATTGAATTTTAAAGTCCTTGTAAAATGGTGACTGAGTATAAGTTCTTTATATGCAATCATTGTGCCTCTTCTTTGTCCTATCTACCTCCACTCACCCCAAAAAAAAAGCATCTTCCTTGTATTGTTCAATTTCGACTTCTCCAACACATTGTAATTAAATTCATAAAATATAAATATAATTAAGTAAAATTGAATTAATTAATATTATATTAAAATTTTAAATTATATAAATGTTCTCGCCGACTCGAAGTCGATCGGAGTATGGATGAGCTTTTCTTGGATTTCTTTCCGGTGGTCGGTCGACTAGTGGATGAGGTGCTTAGGAATAACCTCCAGGTTTCAGCAAACTGATCTTCTCGAGATTAGGGAGGCTCCACCTGTGATTACACTCCAACGCTCAAGTCAGTGAGAGCATTTGGCGCCCACCGTGGGGTAGGTAAAACTGTCCCTACTACCACCAATCACTTAAGATATACGCATGATTTAGATATTGATTCTGCAAATCTTATTTCAACATTTAAATCTATTGAGAGATTATTCTTGTAAGAAAAAAAGACGAATTGGAAGAGATTAGACAAATCTCTATAAATAGAACATGAATCCAAAAAATAAGATAAGTATTATTTTATGCAATACATATTTCAATGACATATTTCATGCTCTTACCCACTTGATCGTTGGAGTATTGACAACACGTGGAATCTAAGGAGAGTACTTTACAGTTATATATTCTTGCTTATTTATACTTTCAACAAGAATCCTACCGACTCATTATCGCCTTGCGCGACCAGAGAATATTATTATCGCCTCGTGCGATCAAAATTATTATTGTCCCAATATAATTGTTATTTAGATATATTATAATTATAATCATTTAAATCTGTTGAGATTTTATCTTGGAAAAAGCGAACATAATTGTTGTTATTTAGATCTATTATGACTATAATCATTTAAATTTGGTTGTCCGACCTGAATAGTTCAATATAAAAAATAACGAGTTTTTAATTTGGTCACTAGAATAACGAACTTGAGTAGTTCGGTCGCCACTAACCAGAGTTTTTAATCTGGTCGCTACACAACGAACCTGAGCAGTTCAGTAATCTGCATAGCGAACCCGATTAGTTCGGTCTAAATCTGACACTAGAATTCAATCTGGTAACGTACATAACGAACTTGAGAAGTTCGGTAATCTGCATAACGAACCCGAGCAGTTTGGTAGTTTGCACAATGAACCTAAGCAGTTCAGTAATCTGCATAGCGAACCCGAGCAGTTCGGTTTAAATCTGACACCAGAATTCAATCTGGTAGCGTACATAACGAACTTGAGCAGTTCGGTAATCTGCATAGCGAACCCGAGCAGTTCAGTAGCCCGCACGACGAACCCGAGCAGTTCGGTAACCCACACAACGAACCCGACCAGTTCGGTAGTTTGCACAACGAACCTGAGTAGTTCGGTAATCTGCATAGCGAACCCGAGCAATTCGGTAAGTTTGCACAATGAACTTGAGCAGTTCAGTAATCTGCATAGCGAACCCGAGCAGTTCGGTCTAAATCTGACACTAGAATTCAATCTGGTAGTGTACATAACGAACCTGAACAGTTTGGTAATCTGCATAACGAACCCGAGCAGTTCGGTAGTTTGCACAATGAACCTAAGCAGTTCAGTAATCTGCATAGCGAACCTGAGCAGTTCAGTCCAAATCTGACACCAGAATTCAATTTGGTAGCGTACATAACGATTCTGAGCAGTTCGATAATCTGCATAGCGAACCCGAACAGTTCGGTAGTCCACACAACGAACCCAAGCAGTTCGGTAGTTTACACAATGAACCTTAGCAGTTCAGTAATCTGTATAGCGAACCCGAGCAGTTCGGTCTAAATCTAACACCAGAATTCAATCTGGTAGCGTACATAACGAACATGAGCAGTTCGGTAATCTGCATAGCGAACCCGAGCAGTTTGGTAGCCCACACAACGAACCCGACCAGTTCGGTAGTTTGCACAACAAACCTGAGCAGTTCAATAATTTGCATAGCGAACCCGAGCAATTCGGTAACTTGCATCTTTTGTAGTATATTTTATCATACACATTATATTTTGTACTCTTACTGACTTGAGCGTCAGAGTGTAATCGCAGGTGGAGCCCCCTCATCCCCAGAAGATCAGTTTGCTGAAACCTGAAGGTCATTCCTAAGCACCTCATCCACTAGTCGACCGACCACCGGAAAGGAATCCGAGAAAAACTCATCCATAATCCGACCAACTTCGAGACGAAAACAATAAATAAATAAAAAATTGTATCACTATTAAAGATGCATTAAGTAATATTTCTTTTTACACAAAATAATTTTGGAATACACTTGTTCTTTATTTATTTTTGTGACTACATTAATATATGTGATATTAACATCCTTTCTTCGTTTGGTACCTCTTTCTAAAATTTGTGCGCGTATTTTTCATTATTTATATATCCCAATATATACCATGATAACCTCTTCATACAAATAGAATTCCACTAAACGCCGAATTAATAACGTCTCTAATTCTATACTGGTTTAATCAAATCTTATTAGATTCAAAATATGTTAATTTTGGAAATAACCACTTCTATAATTTTTTTGGATTTTTTAGCTTCAAGGATTATGATTAGTTTAAATTTCTTACATAAAAAATGATTCGCCTTTATTCAAAATTCACAACTGTGACACAAATGCAGCAAACCTAGTTAGCATATTCACATGTCATAATGTATATATTTCAAGAAATAAATAGAATCCTATGAAATCGATAACCAGGTTTCATGAAAATAGAATAAATAACCACCATTCTGAAATTGCACTTTAATTTATGACTTCTATATGGATGATTGTACAAAAGTGATGGAGAAGCAAAAAAGAGAGAAAAAAAAATCATATAGTGGTTAACTGAAAACTCCATTCTTTACACGGAATTTGCTTGTGAAAGTACATTAGAAGAAAAAATAGTTTCATGTTCATAACAATGGTATAGTTTTCTTTCTGTTTTGGAGAAAGGTGGTGTATAACAACTGTGTATCTCAGAGCTGATGACTGAGGATTGATGTTATTTTTAACTACTGAGAGTTAGTATATTAGTTAAGAAATTATAAAGTTGTTGTGAAGCTTATGAAGATTTTGTTAAAAAATAATTGGTAATTATAAATACGAGGGGGCTTGGGACATTTATAAAGGAGATTTAACAATGAGTGAAAATCATAAAAAAATTCACACTATCTCTAATAAAAAAATTTTAAGGTAACAAACTTGTCGATTTTTTTATATATTGTTTAATTTTCTCATTTTTACTGGATATAGAACTTAAACTCGTACTTTGGATTAAGAAGCAGAGTTTTGGATTCGATCCATATGTAGCAATTATATTATAACGAAAAGGGCAGAATAAAGTATTGGAATTTATATATAATTGAAGTTTCAGGTTCTGTAAGAAAAAGGTTAAAAGAACATATAACTAGAAAAAACCGAGGAATTTATAGTTTTACAAGTTAAAGATGATATGAAGTTATTGTGTTGTTAATTGGTAGTTGATTGGTGAAGATATGTGTCAAAGTAGAGAGGGAAAAAGTGCATGTGAAAAGTGGTAAAAGTATGAAGAAGTTGCTTTAAGTTAAATTTGGCTTTTTCTGTCCTTGAATTTGTGGTTGTTTAAAGTTTGTGACAATGAGTATGGATTGAATGATTGGCACAAGGGGTGATGGAGGAGTCATAGATTCTTTGAATACGTGTAAGTCCAAATTGGTGTGCACTCCTTTCGTCATAGCGTAGGGTGGCAAGTACTCACTACTAAGTGTATATATGGAAAAGAAAAGGAATAACTTTACATTTAAATAAATTATTATTTTATTATAATATGATATTTTGTTTTTAAAAACAGTGGTAAAGTAATTGTTTTTTATTATTAGAATGTAGGAATGGCAAAACCGATAGCTCCTATTGATCCGATTCTTTTAAGTCATCAACTCGATGGATCATAAGGTAAGATAGGACGGGATAATCTGTGATTCTTTATTTTTGACACTTTTGAAAAAGTAATATTGTGTTCGTTAAATTAAAATGGATGATGATTAATGTTTTATGTTACATTAATTTATTTATATATTATTTTATTTATCGAAATATTATTGATATTTTTTTTATTTTGTTAGCCATTAAATTTTTATCATCTATTTAGAATGTGAAATAAACTTTATTATGACGAAAAACAGAAGAAAAAAAATAGATGCTTGAAAACATTGATATGCCAAAATTTTAATTTCATGTACAATACTATTTTAACATTTATAACCGAATAAAATAAATATTTATTTTGATTATAACTTATAATAAGTAATATATATTTAAAGGTTTGTGATAAATAATTTATATTGTATTATAATATTTTTATTTTTAAAATATTTAAATTTATTTTTAAAAAAATGTAGATTGAAAAAACAGAAAAAAATTATTAAAAAAATCCACAATAAATACTCTTCTCTGATTCTAAAATTGTTATCGTCCAACAAAAGTCTTAAATTTTTAATCTTAATATATATATATATATATATATTATTTTTTTAAGATTTAAAAAATTAAATTTGATAAAAAAAAATATAGATATTTTAACAAAATAGTTAATGTATGTTTGTTTGCTATCAGAAACTTTTATTAAAAAAAAGTAATACAAATAGTATTTAATTAAATTATGTACCTTAAAAGTTATAACTATCTCATTAAAAATATTCATTTTTACCTTAATTATATTAATTAATAAATTTTATTTTTACTGTTAAACTAATCATAATTAGTTATGAAAACTAAAATATTTAAAACTAATAATTTTTTTAGAGAATCAGAGACATATTTAAATCTCGATTTTATTATAGTTATTTAAATAATTTTTTTTTATAATTATTTTGAAAATTGTAACACACATAAAGCGATATTTTAAAAAAAGAATTAGTTATTTGATGAAAAAAAACTTGAAGTCCATTATTTTGTTTATCCATGAGTAAAACGCAAAAGTAGTGCTTTAAATATGAAGTTAATTTATTAATTATTTTTTTCCTAATAACAGTGCCCTGTTGTTTGGAATATACCAATGTTATCATTTATCGTTCACAATATCTTTTCTTAGTAAGCTTATAGTTTGATTATGAGTTATTTATAATTTATTTCATTTATGTAATATTTGAATGATTGTGATACTCTAGCAAAATTAAGCTAATATTTTCCCTATTTTATTAAATTTGTATTTTGTATCATAATACTCAGTTGCTTGAAATACTTCTTCATCTTTTTAATACATAGATTTTGGCAATTATTTGTTGAACAAGTTTTCGTGTATTTTAATTATTAGATTTCTGTTTTTATCTGACTGATATGCTTTAATGTCCAAAAAAACGAAATTAGCAGTTTATGATCACCATTATTTTTAAGATTAGCGCAGTTCTCCTTAACTTTATATATAAATTTTAAAAACATTAATTTTAAATATTTTATAAATTTGAGTATTTTGAATTATTTTTTATTAAAAGATTTTATTATATTGAGGATTTAAAATATTTATTATTATTATTTAAATATTTACTGTTTAATTTTACCGTCAATGATTACGTGGTATTACTTCTATTTTTTAGTTTCCAACTTATTTATTAATTTCTTTATTCATTCTATAATTTCCTCTAGTTCACCAATTAACTTGCTTTTAGAAAGGAAAAAAACGTAGAAAAACGATTGGAAGACTTAATTACAATAAACCATCAACAAGTCGTATAAAATATCGAAATTACTTTTAAGATAACGAGTTATGTGACTCTTCATTTTTATAATCTTAATCTTGTCCATTCTTATTAGTCAATATAAAATTTAAACTAATACTTTAAATCCTAATATTTTTTATTTAATTAATTTTATTAAAAAGTAATTTGAATTTTTTTTTTGTTTAAATGAAAAAAAAATACATTAAAATAGTACTGTACAAACTTCAACGACATAAAATAATTTTTACAATAATGTAACATTCCTATTTTGACCTATTTTTAATAAAATAAACTGTATGTAATGTCTAATTAACATATACAAATATTTCATAATATATATATATATATATATAAATATGCTAAAAATACATGATAATTTTTGTACATCCAAATATAATTATAGTAAAATCATAAACATAAAGAAAATTTAAGGATGAGTTAATTTTTGAAAACATATAATAATTTGAAAATATCTCAAAATATCATGGAGTTAGCCTAGATTTAGTCATATTCTAATTATAAATATTTTTTCAAATAAAAGATAAAAAAATAACTTAAATAAATTACAGAGAGTATAGGTAAATATAGAAAAAAATTAAAAAGATAATAAATTTTTAGAAATAAATAACTATAAACAATTAAAAATGTAATTTATATTCTTAAACCTAACTTGTAATTTTAACATTTATCTTTATAAATTCTTCCATTTCAAATATGAAAAAACATTGTTTCTTACTTTATCTATACAATAAAATAATTAAATAGAAATAAAGTTTAAAAACAAAAAATAATTAGTTGCTATAGTGACTAAATTATAAACTATTTTAGAGACTAATTTCTAAATTAATTTCTATTATTGATAAATAGCTTCTAAATTGATATGTAATTAGCTACCACCCCAATTATTTAGATTCTAAATTTGATAGCAAAAACCTTGATAGATACAAATTTAGAAGCTATTTATCAATAATAGAAAGTAATTTATAAACCAAATTTTGTTTTAATCTCTAAAATAATTTATAATTTAATTAATATAGCAATTAATTTATAATTTAATTAATATAGCAATTTTGAAAAAAAAACAATTTTTTTTTCTGATAAAAAAAATTATTTTTGATTTTTAAAATTGATTTCAATTCAATGATTTGATAAATTTGTTTTTTCATTCTTAAAAAAAATGTTTATTATTACCATAATACAGTGTTAGTATCATGCTGAAAACAGGAATACCCTGATTTCAGTGACATTTGAAGGTACTGTTTAAAATTAGTTGTCTGCTTCTGTCCGCAAGCTTCAAACTATAAACTCCGGAGTAATAGAGCAACATAGGATAACTTTTTTTTACAGATATTATATCGAATAATATCAATTTAAAATATATAAATAGAAGTAATTGTTATTTTAATGTTAATTTTATGATGATAAAACAAATTTAAACTCGTTTTTTTTATAGAAGAATCCGATTTTTAAAAGATAGCGCGTGCATAAAAATATTACTCTCGAAAATCATAAATAAGATTATTTATAGAAAACTAATAATTAATATGCAAATTTAAAATGGTAACACAGTATGATAAAGATAATGACGTTAATAAACGTTGAAAAGAAATACACGTTTAAGAGTAGTGAAGACTGGGAAACACAAAATTCCATGTTAAGACCAAAAAGAATATTTATACTAAAATTAAAATCTCCATTGAAGAACAAACAAAATAATAAAGAGTAAGCCGTAGCTTAAATGAAGAGAAGATGATAGTTGCTAACCTAAGTAGTTTGTGAGATTGACAAGCTCAAATCAGGGGATGTGATGTGTAATCTTGATGAACATGCATGTCCCCACTTCTCAAGATTCTCACTCCGTTATCTTTCTATTTTTTTTGTCTAATTCTGTAATTGTCTTTGTTTGTGTGTACTTTGGAGTTGGAGAGTTAGTGGGAGTGGGGAAGACGATGCTTTACGAGGAGGACTTGTTTGAGGTTGTATTTGTGGCATGAGTTGACCACGTGGTGTGTCATGTTCTTTTCTTCCTTTTTCATTTTGTTTTCAATATTTTTATAAAAGTTCGTTTTATGATTATTACATGGTATAAGTTAATCACTTGGAGAGGATTTTCTAAAAATTTTCATGACTCAATTTGGAGAGAATGCGTGTGAGATACGTTCAACACCATTTGAAAAGTGCACCAACGATCAAACACATTATTAATTGCTATTTTTTATTTATTTTTTATTAATTGCTAATTAAGATCTAATAACAACACCTGCTTAATCTTTTAAGCTTTGATTTCAAAGAGGCTATATAGAATTTTGATTTCCTGTTATACTCATTTATGTATCATTATACTTTTTGTTATTATAATTAATTTCTCTTTCCATATTAGTTAAATTAAGAGTATACAGGAAAAATGATGTTTAATTTTTAAAAAATAACAAATATTGACCGATGTCTGATGTTTTCAACTAGAAAATAAATAGTAATATTTGATTTAGAATGCTTATGGGAATAACTTTGATACTCCATTGGAATAAATAAAAATATGCAGAAAAATAATTTAATAATATATTTTTGAGAATGTAGTAAAATGAAATATTTTTGTTAATGTGTGATTATATTTAGAGTAGCGGCGGCAATGAGGATTTGAATAAATAAGTAGAAAAAAAGGAGAGTGGTGAATGTGGGAAGAGAAGGGAAAATGGTAATAATAAATGGGGGAAGAGATGTGAAAGTCAAATGTAGTGGTGATGATGATTGAGATATGTGAATGAAGGTGCCAACTGCCAAAAGCGGCGTACATGGTGTCGCTATAATACCCTCCACCACCCAATCTTCGCTAATACTCCTAACTCTCTTTCTCTTCTCTGCCTCCTTCCCACCACCACTCACAACCCGACACGTGTTCCATCACACTTTCCTCCTCCTCCTCCTACTCCTCCTGCACTCGCCCATTGCTATGTCACTGTAATCTCATGCCCAGGCACCAAAACCCAACCTCCATGGACATGATTCCTGGCAAGATCAGAAAACGAGGTTGTTCTTCCTCGGCCTCCTCCTCCTCCTCCCTTCTGCACAACTACCGCTTCAAGAGGACTATTCTGGTGGGGAAGCGGGGGGGATCCACTACGCCCGTGCCCACCTGGAAGCTTATGAGCTTCAGATCTCCTCTCCGCCCGTTGGCGTCCTCCCCCAAGTACCCGCCGTCGCAGACCGCCGCAAAGCCTCGTCTGGCCCCGGTGTCGGCCAGGAAGCTCGCCGCCACGCTCTGGGAGATGAACGAGATTCCTTCGCCCAGCGTGAGGTCCAAGAAGGAAGTCAGAGCTAGAGAAAGGGTTGCTAGGTCCATGCGTTCTGGCTCTTTGCCTCCCCATTTGTCCGATCCATCACATAGTCCTGTGTCCGAGGTACTTTCTCTCAAATTTGTGTTTTTTCTTTTCTTAACTAATTAACTAACTACAAATTATATCACTGTATATGTTTCTCAGAGTTTTCTTTTTGTAGAGGATGGATCGATCTGGAACTGGGAGTCGCCAGAGAAGAACTCCTTCTGTTTCTCACAGACAGAGGATCACTGAACACCATGTTGGCCCTTTGGACTCTCTTAGCAATGCCAGTCTCATGGAGGTATTTAATCTATATTAATACTATCTAATATAAAGCCTTTATATTAGGAGAATGGTTCTGGCCTAATTGCGTAACAGATTTTCGTAAGGTATTAAGGTTGGTTGAGAATTGTGTCTATCTCTCTTTATGAACGTTAATGGGTGGGCTCCTGTCATACCTGGGAGATGGACCCTCTCTTTGGAGATTTTTATATAAAAATGTTATGTGAAAATTGTGTCTATTTGTCTGTATGTCTGTCTCTTTGTTGATGATGAATGGGTCCTGCAATCTGGTGTCTATAAAGAGAGATATAGACACAGATGTGAGATCCATTTACAGAAACAGAGAATTACAAATTTTACATGATCTTGTCATGTGAAAATGTTACATGAGAGAAGGCATTCTCGTTAAAGTTATTTTACGTTCTTTGTTTTTTGGATAGAGGTCTTTTGCGTTTTTAGTTGTTTAAAGATATTGAAATCCCTCCAGTGTGAAATGCTCTGTCGTGTATAACTATAGCACTTTTTTACTTCTCAGTTGCTTGTACGTTTGCAGTATATTTTGGAAAAGTTAGGAGCTTCTTTCGATGAAAAGGGCTACAAATGATTTGTGTGCAGTGCACCAATTGCACCCAGCTCCTTGTCGATACTCTTACTAGTAATTATATTTTTAACACATCTGTTTGTACTTCGATGTTTGGTGACAGATTAATATTTCTTCTTGATATGTGAATAGAAGATCTATACTGAAACAGATATAGCAATGCAAGATTTGTATTCACATCTGAATGGCCAAACTGCATAACAAACTAACTTATTGTTCTGTTACCTGAGTGGAGATTCAGTTTTGTTCTGTACTTTTGTATAGTTTGAAATGTACATTGTACAAACACCAAACGCCTGTCATGCAATTCCCCCATTTAGCTTACAATTGCATTCCGTTTTTCTCTCAGTTTTGTGATGTCCATGCCTCCTTACAGTTCTTCTTGGTTTTTTTGGTGCAGATTGAAACTAGATCCCGAGCACAGACCCCTGCTTCATCTGCTGTTGGAGTTAAATCACGTTTAAAAGATGTTAGTAATGCTTTAACAACATCCAAAGAGCTACTTAAAATTATAAACCGTATGTGGGGTCATGAAAGTCGTCCTTCATCTAGTATGTCCCTTATCTCAGCTTTGCATACTGAGCTGGAGAGGGCTCGCCTACAGGTCAATCAGCTTATCCAGGAACAGCGCTCGGACCAGAATGAGATAAATTATTTGATGAAGTGTATTGCTGAAGAAAAGGCTGCTTGGAAAAACAAGGAGCAAGAGATTGTTGAGGCTGCAATTGAATCTGTTGCTGGAGAACTTGATGTAGAGAGGAAGCTCAGGAGACGTCTTGAAAGCTTGAACAAGAAGCTTGGGAGAGAACTTGCTGACACCAAAACATCCCTTCTTAAGGTGGTGAAAGAACTTGAAAACGAGAAAAGAGCAAGAGAAATTATTGAGCAAGTATGTGATGAGTTAGCAAGAGATGCTGATGAAGATAAATCCGAGATCGAGCAACAAAAGAGAGTGTCTACAAAAGTTTGTGATGAGGTAGAGAAAGAAAAGGAAATAATGCAGCTGACTGATAGGTTACGCGAGGAGAGAGCTCAAAAGAAACTCTCCGAGGCAAAATATCAGCTTGAGGAAAAGAATGCAGCTGTGGATACGCTCAGGAATCAACTTGAAGCTTTTCTAGGAGGCAAACAAGTTAAAGAGAAAGGTTTCAGCTCCACTCATTTGAATGATGAAGAAATCGCCGCTTATCTGAGCAGAGGCCGATTAAGTTCCCACTTCATTGAAGATAAAGAAGATGATGGAGGAGAGGTTGACAATGGAGTAGAGTGTGAGGAGGAATCCGCTGAAAGTGATCTGCATTCTATAGAGTTAAATATGGACAACAACAGCAAGAGTTACAAGTGGTCCTACCCTCCTGAAAGCAGATTTGATACAAGAAGATATCCAATTGAGGAAGAAGTGAAAGTTAGTAGGAGGTCTACCTCTGGGAGGGCTTCAAGGAGAAGCACATCCCTGCAAAGGAGTATATCAGACGGAATGGAATGGGGTGTCCAAGCTGAGAAGGTTCAGAATTCAGATGGGATTGATTGGGAAAGCTTTTATGAGCTGGAAAGGCAAGCACAAGGAAAAGGATATGGGGATGAAATGCAAGGCTATAAATCAGTAAAAGGTTTAAGGGATCAGGTATTGGCTGCTTCGAAGCTGGGATCTTCAAGAGGTTATGCCAGTCCCACTAGACAATTTTCTCAGCCTTGGCCATCACGTGATCTCACAAATAACTTCCAGGAGAGACCTGCTACAGCACAGGGCAATGGTCCAAAATCAAGGTTAGGGGAAGTCAGAGGTGAGGGCCAGAGTGTAAGAAAGTCCAAAAGGTGAGTTAATACTAATGTCTTTTGACACAATGGCCTTGATTGTGAACCGCATATCCATTTGCTTCTGCTATCATGGTGGCTGGTCAAGGAGAATATCATAGATCCGCTAGCCTAGTAGCTGAAAGAACCTTTTCCCCTTTTGAGTTTTATCTTGTTGATAGCCCATGTCTGCTGAAGTTGCAGCACTCGCTCGCTGCTTAAATTTTCGTTTGACCCTATGTGTAGGTATAGTATGGTCGTGTCTGTAGAGTTCAGAACATGTGTTATATAAGTATAACCGGCGAGTTTTTTGTTTTCTCCTGTAATATATGCTGAAGGTGCTAAGAACATTTTGTATTTTCTCCCTTCTTTATCTAATACGCTACCACTTTTTCTCCCACAATGTGTTTAATGACCCAGGAAGATCTAATTGGCAGGGATATGATCATGGTTGGGTTTAGGTTCTGTCTCTTTTCACAACTTGCAAATTTGAGAAATGCTACCCGAGCAAGGGGAATTATAGCCATTGTTATTAGCCTCCTTATACTCATGTTGCGATAAAACAACAAAAATATATCACGTCAAATGAATTTAATAAGTCAAACCTTTTTATTCGAGAAAAAAAAAATTAGACGTTTCAAATACCACTCAACACGTAGCAAGAGAAAAAAGAGAGTACATATTGTATAATAAGTGATATGAATAATAAGAAGAGATAGACAAAAATAAAATGGGTCAATGAGGCAATTAGAATAATTGTGTGCCTAAAGATTTTACTCTTAATATTTTTTTATGATTTTTTAAATAAATTAATTCAAACAACTAAATGATTTCAAATGTGGAAATAAAAAAGTTAATTATAAGCTAGTTAGTTAACTTGCAAGATGTACAACAATTGCTGATGTACCATAATAACTAGTTAATTGATTGTGTACTCTATTTTACTCATGGATCTTTATATTTTTGATTTTTTCTATATAGTTTTTAATGAGAACAGTTATGATATATTTAGTTGATATTTTCAGTAAAGAGAAATTCAAGAACTTGGATGGTGTCGAGTATAATGTTCGATCCAATTAAATAAAAATCATCCCAAGTCAAGAACTTGGATGGTGCGGAGCCCAATGCTCTCGATCCACTCAAATAAAATCATCACAAATCAAGAACTTGGTTGGTGTTGAGTTCAATGTTCAACCCACTCAAATAAAACCATCAAGTCAAGAACTTGGATGATTCTGAGTCCAATGCTCAGTCTACTATTAAGAAATCATCTCAAGTTAAGAACTTGAATGATGTCGAGTCCACTGTTGAGTCTAATCAAAATAATCACCTAGTCGTACATTTGGATGTTGCCTTTTTTTCTAGATATGTTTTTTTAGATTATTTTGGTTTGAGCAAAAGTAATATATTATAAAGCTTAGGAGTTTAAAAGATAAAATATATTGTATTAAGTATAAAATTTCAGTTTAGAAAACATAAAAGATAGAATGTCAACTTGATTAAAGTATTCACTCAGGCTTGGGAGGGTTGTGTGGTGTCATAGGTCGGGTCCAATTAGTAAACCTCTAAGGCTCGAGTCTGAGGTTGAGGGGCTATGCGATATTAAATGTTTGTTCCGATTAGTAAGTCTTTAAGGCTCGGGTTGAGGCTAAGAGGTTATGTGGTACCATATGTCGGGTCTGATTAGTTAAAATATTATACAAATGGAATAAAGGTTGTTCTTGAAATAAGAATCTTAACGAATAATAAATATTAAATATAGTAATCTCGTTATTTTTTTTCTCATATTAAAATAGCTTAAAGACCTGAGATTAACCTGAAATGAGTAATTGACATTTAATATTAAGGAAAGACTAAAAACAAGTTCACATACAGAGAAGAGAAGGTAAGGAGGAACACGTAAAGCATAAAAGATATGTGAAAACTCGATTTGAAATCCCCTATATCTTTTATTTAAATTTAATGCTCTAATTGAGATTTATCATTCTTGACTAGAACAATAAAATAAAATAAATAAATAAACAAGGTAACAATAAATAAGATAAAAAATAAATAAACAAGGTAAATAGAATAACAAAAATATTATGATGAGAATATAATTGCACTAAAGAGAATATTGGAATTCACCCATGCATATTCTCTCTTCTTATAAAATTTTATACACTATTGGCTAAAACATTCAAAATCCTTAGTGTATTTTCGAACTTGAATTTTTCCTCCCCTCTAATTTATTGGACCAACAATCACGTGTCCCTTTAGTTGAATTATCTAAGGTTTCTTTTACCCTATCTTGTATCTACACTTGTCTTGTCACAAGATGGTTATTGTTGTTGAATTTGGATGTGTTCGTGTAACACTCAGGTTGGTAGAAAAGACTTTATCAAACCTCTTTTTCTTTAATTTTGCAATGACATGTCACTAAGGTAGAATATATATATATATATATATATATATATAAATAGACTCAAAAAATTTAGAAATGAAATTGAAATTGAAAATGCACAGGAATAAACAGAAACAAACGAGGAGAGCAAAAACGCAAAAACAGGACACATAAACGAAGATGAAAATGATGTTGAAATAAAAAGTTGCATTTATTTCATCTATTTTCCAAAGAACTGTAGTAATATTTCATACGTAAATAAATAAATAAAATCAACTGTGGTGCATTGGTTATCCTTGGACCCAATGTAATTTTTCTAAGTGTAAATAAAAAGAAATAACCCATACATATATCACTACAAGAAAATCATGAAATAAAAATCAATTTTTAGAAATCAAAATAATTAGTTGCAATAGTAACTAAATTAGAGACCATTTTATAAACTAAAAAAATTTGGTTTCTAAATTAGTTTACATTATTGTTAAATAGTTTCTAAATTTGGTAGAAAAACCTTGGTTTAACAATAATAGAAACTAATTTAAAAACCAATTTTTTTAGTTTATAAAATGGTCTCTAATTTAGTTACTATTGCAACTAATTATTTTGGTTTTTAAAAATTGGTTTTTATTTCATGATTTTCTTGTAGTGTATATTACATAATTTATCCACTACGAAGTTCAGCATTCATATTAAATGATGTGTTTGTGTCACATATGTATTAGATACCAACACTTATACGATACTTGTAAGACACATATGAAGTGTTCAATTCAAAAAATATTCGTTGATTTTGTTGACAATTCTAGCAGGGTTCTAACACAATTTTAAAAAAGAAAAATACATTAATTTTCTAAAAAAACTCAAACTTATTATATAAACTTTTATTATAATTATAAAAATAAAAAACAAATCTTTTTTAACTAACCATGAAAATATTTTTCTGCTCCAAATTTTTTTGAAACATACTTATACACAAATCACAAATCTTTATTATTAATTTATATAGTTCATAATTATATAATATATAAATTTCTGTAAGCATATCTTACATGTTATTCGCAAAAGTGATATAATTTTTCTCATTTAAATTAAAAAAATTGAAGTATAACTTCACATTTTTCATATCAGCAAATAAAAACTAATTAATATTAAATTAACATATTACATCAATTCAAAACATAACCAATATAAATATTTGGAGTATTACTATTTTGCCATCACATCCTATTTTATACCGGTTCGAAATTAAATTGTGTAATATCTTGTCATTAAAATTCTATTTCGCAGTAGTGAATTACATAACAAATCAATACACTAATTGAGATTATATCACTTGAAAACAATATGTTGCTAGCATTACTTACTCTCACTGCATAATGAAACTTAGGGTTATATATTGAATAATAATGTGCAACACTCTGAAAAACAAAACACGGATATAAGAATTATTAACCAAATTCTTCATTGTGATATGTACGTAAACTTCGGAAAATGAATAGGTGTAAAATGAAAGAAAATATGACCAAATCCCTATTTATATACGAATGAGTGATTCATGATTGAATTTTAGAAGATTAAGTCTAATTCTCACTTTTAACTTTTTTTCCCTCTCCACAAGTACATTTTATTTTATTTAAGTTTATTTTCATAAAATGTCTTCATTTTATTCTCTACATTTAATTAACCAGTTTAGTTAAGCTAAATAAAAAAATATTATTTTATTTTAGAAAAAAATAGGACATTACAAAAACTAGATATCGAATCATTCACGAAAAATAATTACATAAACTTATTAATTTATTTTATTGTAGATACACAATAAAAACTAAGATTATTAATTTCTACAAAATATTTTTAATTTAAAAAAAATCTTCATTTCCATTAATATGTTGCTAATAAAAAAAGGTTCAGTTTTGGTCTTAAAATCGAAAGGAAAAAAAGCCTATCGTGTTAAGATTCCAACCTGATTATTCCCAATCCATAGTGGGAATTGACCTTGTCGTATATGAAATAGAGAATATGAATAAACCGATGTTAATAAGCTACCAAGATTGTTTTTATCAACTTCTATATAAAAAATTCATGCAGCCTTGCTAACTTCAGAATCCCTTATACTAATTAATTCGTTGTTTACATTATTGATACATTGGTTAAAACAAAACAGAAAAAAAATATATAATTTCTTTTAAAAATATACTTTAAATCTAATTTAACTTTATATATATACTATAAAATATCACATCTACCTCTAAAAAAACTAATTATTTTTAATTTTTTAATTTAATTATTATTTAACAAATTTTATTGTATTATACAACCATTCTTAATCTTTATGTATACAACCAAAGAATCTGATAATAAAATATGAGGAACTTTGTCCTACCTGCTATCGCTGGTATTATCTATACATGAAGCTTGTTTATATAATTTGGTATCCTAAGTGGTTGTTGGTTATATCCTTCCATTTTTGTTTTTCTTAGGTTAGATTTATCAATGGCAAGCTCAAGCTCTGTGGGTAACAGAAGGTACGTAGATGAAAGCAATGGTTGAAGATGTGAGTGTGAATATAATCCGTTTAGTTTTGTGCAGGTTGGAAGGAAAAGTTGCAGTGATAACAGGAGGAGCTAGTGGGATCGGGAAACGCACCGCAGAAGTGTTCGCCCAGCACGGAGCAAAAGTAGTGATCGCTGACATCCAAGACGAACTGGGGCATTCGGTGGCTGAGTCCATAGGGCCATCGACGTGTTGTTATGTCCACTGCGATGTCACCGATGAGGATCAGGTCAAAAATGCTATCCACAGAGCAGTGGAAACTTATGGCAAGCTCGACATCATGTTCAACAACGCCGGCATAGCTGATCCCAACAAGCATCGAATCATTGATAACGATAAAGCAGATTTTGAACGTGTACTCGCCGTCAATGTCACAGGTACAATCATTATTTATTTCATTAATTACAATTTATGTTATTAATTATATCTTATATTACACAAGATAATACATTTTTTTAATTATTCATTCAATTTCTTTTAATACATCTAATTACAATTGATTTAGGTAATGGTTTTTAAACTCAATAAATTTAATCTAACTTAATTATACAATAAAAATTTCATATAACTTATTATTATAAGTAAATATTAATATTCTAATAAAATATTTGAAATAAGTTTTTTTTATGATGAGTTAAATGTACTATTTTTTTTGAATTGTTCGTTCTAATCATCCAATCCAATCATAATTGTTAAGTTACTAAATAAAATGAATTTAATCCAACCAATGAAGTTGAAAAAAATTGAATTAATGATTGATTAACTCAACCAAATTCAGACTAGGCGAAAAATTAAATCACCAATACTTAAACAAATTTTAATTAACATTAATATTTTTTATTTTAAAATTTTGTATAGCAATACAAATTAAAAAAGAGTGATTGGGTTAAGACATGATAGGATAATCCTTTAGACAAAAATACAAAATTATGATCATCATTCTACCGTTCTTATCTTTGTGTCTCTATTCTAAATAGACAATGAATGAATTAAGTAAATCAATATCCACAGAGTATTGTGGATCGACTCTTAGAAATCCAATATTATGGATCAATTTCTCGGAGATCCAATGTGAGAGATTGATCCCTATCAAATCGATCTATAAAAATAAAAAAACACATTAGAAATCTTATCAGTTGAAAGATTTTAATTGATGAATACATCCTAATCCTTAAAAAAAAACCAAAATTAAATAAACCAATCCCCTCCCCATAATGTTTTTCCCTGTAAAAGTATGGAGTTAATAGGAAAGGTATATATTTTATTTAGACTATTAGAGATAAACTTTTTAACATTATTATAACCCATAAATATTTTTGAACCAGAAGAATAATTAAATGGAGTATATTTGACTATATTTACCATAAATTATAACGAACATGTGAGTCAACTATGTGAAACTTTGTTGGGTTAAGCTTTTGACAGTCATATTAATCTTATGCAGCAATGGTGCCAAAGTGTGTGTGTTTATATATTGTTGTATCTGATATGTGGTTTGAAGGTGACAGGTGTTTTCCTTGGGATGAAGCATGCGGCACAGGCGATGATCCCAGGACGTAGTGGCAGCATTATCTCAACGGCGAGCATTAGCTCTTACGTTGGTGGTGCAGCCTCCCATGCATATTGTTGTGCTAAGCACGCGGTGGCTGGTCTAACTAAAAATGCAGCGGTTGAGCTTGGACAGTTCGGAATCAGGGTTAATTGTTTGTCACCTTACGCTCTTGCCACTCCCTTGGCCACCAACTTCGTCGGAGCTAATGATGAGCAGCTTGAGACTATCATGAACTCACTCGCTAATCTCAAGGGTGTCACCCTCAAAGCTGATGATGTGGCTAATGCAGCACTCTATTTTGCTAGTGATGATTCAAGGTACGTTAGTGGCCACAATTTGCTCATCGATGGAGGCTTCAGCATTGTTAATCCTTCCTTTCACATGTTTCAGTACTCCCAATCTTGATTTTCTATATTATGAAGAAGCAAGAGTAAGTAATAAGAGCTCATATATTCTCAGTTGCTCAATCATACACTCTGCTAAATAAATAGTTTGCTGCATTCTATGCACTTTAACACAACTCTGTTCTTCTGCAATTATCAACATTCCTGCTCTTGTATTCTCATCACATTGAATTCTATCTTAATTTTAGAAACTCAAGCAACCAAGTTCACTCCTATACATACAGAATTCACAACAGAGAGAATAATTAAAACTTTATAATTTTTTCTTCAACCAAGATCACGACCTTGATTATACCAATTCCATGTGCTCTTCTATATCACTTCTCTTTAAGAAGAACGACAGTTAATATACAACCAAATTTTCCAAATGAGTGGGAACATATCACCTACAACTGATTCTTTGTTTCTTCTATTATGTTCCTGTCTTTTTTACTTTTCTTAACAAAAAAATATGTAAGCAATAATGTCAAACACGTGATTAGCTTTTGCAATTCTCATTCAGAAAACTTCCTTTCCAATTCCAAACCCAACACCAACTTCAAATTTTGCAAGGAGACCCATTTTTTCATTACTGTTTGAGGCAAAATTAATTACACATCCTAGGGAACATAGTATCACCAATTTAAGTATCAGTCTATACCCACTCCTTTTTCTGTAATTCTGATCAAATCCCTCACTTCCTTTATTTGAACTAAAAATTTTCAGACTTCAACCCCTGTTTCTCACAAAAGACTCCTTTTTTAAGCACCTAATCATATCTTGACATGAAAACGTTGTTCTGCAACCTATCATTCTCAACCCTGAACCTCCATCTTCGTTTACCTAATAAAGCATTGTTTCTCTTTAAATACAGTCTCGTGTTGGAGCCTTAAAAAAATGAAAGAAAGTAGATGAAAGGAGACGATAAAATTAATGGACTTTAAGAGAGCAGTTCTCCTTTGTCCTTGGTAATGTCTCTTTATCTTTCTCAACCTTGAATCAAAGTTGACAATTTCTTAGGCCAAGTCCCAACAAGAATGCAGAGGTAATCAAATGGCATACCCACACCACAAATTTACAATTTTAAAAAATCCACAGCCTTCTTCAACCATCTCACTTATCTGCATTACAACGGCATTGAATAAAATAAATAGTTTCATTTTAGAAATGGTGTTGGAAGCCATCAGATCACACGTCCACTAAAAAAAATAATATTTTATTATATATAAGTGAATGTAAATCTTATGCAAACTTCTAATGAGTCAATTTTATGAGTCGATTTTATAAGATTGAGTTAATCTCATGAGTCGATTTTATAGAATTGAGTTTTATAGGATTGAGTTGGACTTAAAATTCATTTAATAATAAATACTCACAACGATTACCTTATGTGTCATGCTTTTCTTACCTAAATGACTACTTAACCAAAACATTCTTATATCACCGTCTCCATTTAATTATAATTAAGATCCAAAATTTCTTATCAACGAGTCAAAATCAACTTAGAACTCTCCAACATAATAGTACTCAAATTCATAATCAAAATTTCAAAAGAAAACATTTATTGTTGCACATTTTTCTCTTTGACTTGTTTTATACTCTTCAAAAAAGTCATTACACCGACAATTCATTCATAAAAGTGTTTGTTTCATTGTAGTTGAGAAGTTCTAAAGTGGACTATTATTTGATAATGCGAGTATTTTTTCCTGTAAATAATCTTTATGACAAATTTTCAAAATTGAAAAGGCCAAAACGATTAAAGTCAATTTTACTTGGGAATTTAGTCCCCTCCACGTTCTTCATTTCCAAGCAAATGTTGCCAAATTAGGTGACAAAATTCGCAATGAAAGGAACACAATTCACAATTCGTACTGCTCAAGTGATAAAAACAAAAATACCGAATTCTTACAATATAAACTCAGAAAACTAAATAGGAGCAGGAAGAGCACTTGATCAATTGTTTTATGAACAGAAATTATTGTATATGCCAACATAGCTATTGTTTGTGCCTGTTTAACAAGAATTAATATTTTATTTTGATAATATATAATGCCATCAAGAAAAGACACACACACACACACAATTTATACATATTAAATTGCATTAATTTTAGTAATATTCTGATATTCTTCTTAAAATAATACCCTGTTATTGATTTCGTTAAAAGAAAGTGTCCACCTTAATTACTGCAGGAGAAAACATTCTATAATGGTAACTGAATGTCGTATATTAATTATAGCACAATATTTAGTTTTGTTTGATTTAAATATTTCTTTAGTTTTTTTAGAACGAGTGAGTTTTGATTTTAGTACTTAGTAATTTTTTTTTATTGATTTTGTAAGATAGTAATTAGATGTTAACACTACGTATTCCACAATCTATGGCACGATAATTGACACTATAGTTGGAAGCACGATAATTCGAGGGGATTCAACATTAAAAATTATGCACAAAATTATTAATTACTAATTAGTTCACACTTCGTTCTATTTTTTTTTACACTCATTAGTATATAAATATTAAACTTTATAATTATTCTTTAGTATTTTTGTCACTTTAATCTACTGGTAGATTAACCAAAGTTATAGTACGAACTTATAAAAAACATCTTCTCCTTTTCACTAGAAAATGCTTAGTTTTTCACCTCTATATTTCTCTTGTTTCATCAATTATTGACTAATTTAAAATATAAAGTATCAAATAATTTATATTATAAATAATTAGTAATTAAAAATTTTCTAATTAATATTAAATATTAATTTAAAAGATAATTTATATAAAAAAATATAATTTTTTTTAATTTATAAAATAATATTTAACTTAATTAATATCATAACTATTTTTTTATTTTTAAAATTAGTTTTTATTATATTTTTTTTATAATAATCATATATTTTCTTTTGTGAATTTTAAGTTCAAGATGTCGACATTCAAATTAATTTTAATATAAAATAATAAATATAGTGTTATTTTAAAATATATGGCTCATGAATTTCATTATTACGTTTCCCTGCACTATACATATTATCCTTAAATTGAATATATGATAAGATTGATTATATACCACACACGTTATATTTTCCTGTACTATATACATATTATCCCTACATTGAATATATGATAAGATTCATTATATACCACACTCGTTATATCTTAATTAGGTTTAAATGAAACATAAAAGAAACCTTGTATTTTATAAAGAAAAAAAAAATCTTGAATTAAAGAGGAAAGTAGAATATTTTTCTCTTCTTACTTTCTAATTAGAAAAGGAAAATGCATTATTACTTTCCTTATGATTTTCATTAAATTATATATCTCTTTTGATATTTTCATTTTTGCTACCAACATGTGACATATTCTCATATCAAGTATTATTATAGCAGCTTCATCATATATATGTAAAGAAAACTAATAATTTAAACAATCAAACACAACATTTTCATTTTATAAAATATTTCAACTAATTACATATGAATTTTCCTTTTATTCAAGACTATACCGTAATCGTATTTCAATTATTTAAATTAATTTGTCACACTCGAAGTCTCCTATCTAATTGAACATGTGATTTATTAGATACACTAAAAATTTATCTTCATCTTCTTGCGTTAAGGTGGTTTGTTACGTCTATTCGCTAACAACTTGATACATATATATTCTTTAACTTCTCATAACTTAATGTTTTAATCTACGTGATCATTAATGAAGTTAGGATATCATATATGTATACCATATAATCACATATATAACATGCATCTTATGATCATCGTTATCGTCGTCATCGTCATCACACAAACACACATACACTCATAAAAACACAATCACAAACATGCATAAAGAGACAAATATGCACACACGATAAATACACATGTCATTTGAACGAACTCATCTCATTTGAACAACTTTACTTCCTCTAGCAAAGGAAGATTTTTTGCTTAAGCAATCTTACATAGAGCAACACCAAATCCAAATGAAAGAGAATTGATGTGACCTCGTTCTTCCTATAACATACTCTCATCACATTTCTAGTTCATGTGGTCATGGTGCTCTTATACCATCTTTAAAAGGTGGAATTTGAACAAAACCAAACCTAACAAAACCGACTTGATAAGGTGAGATTTGTATACACTTATATATTGTAATTTGATTTTTTTCTTTAGTCAATATGAGATTTCTAACAAGTCTTAAATCATAAATTGAGTGATATGTTCTATTGGTTGAAGCATTTATAGTGATGCTTGAGTTATATATGTGTATAATTGTTACTCACCGTGTTTGAGTATTAATTGAGTGGCAACCCACCACTCATGTAATACACACTTAAAATCATAAATTATATATTTTTTCATATTGAAATACTAGCACTACCCATTTATACCTTATTTTAATTATCTACAACATCTATGATAAAAAAAACACAATGATACTAATTCCTTTTTAAACTCCATAGTAGCATTTCAGTATACATAACATTTCCATACAACTATACCAAAGTGTATATAATCATATACTATAACAACCATATTGCTTCAATACCTATCTAATTCAATACAAACAATTATATGTACTTACTTAACTCACGTCACCTCGAGGTAGCGCGTGTGCTACCAAAATTATTTTTGTATACCTCAAAACCCCAAAATGTGCTACTAAAACTCCCAAAAGTTTTAATTTAAGCCCTGAGAAGAAAAGAAGAAGAAAGAGATTAATCAATAGTAGCAAACTAAATAGAAATCAATGATTTATTCGAACTATCTTGATCTCCTAGTTCCTACCTTCTTAGAATTATATCCATTATAGAAACATATAACTCCGTCATTAAAACTTTTAGAATTTTTTTATAGAGAAATAAAATTATTATGAAAAACTTATTTATAACCTTTTTCATTTTTCATTTATTTAAATTTATATTTCTAAAAAGTTCAGATCTTATTATATTTATTTCCACGTTTATGAGATGTAAAAAGATTAATTAGTTTAATGAATCTCGTTCACAATTATACAAGTTTAATAGAATTCAATTAATTAGAAATATATATTGAAATAAGATTTTAATTTAGATAAATCGTTAGAATGAAAATTAATGCTAAATTAAAGTAATTATTATAAAAAGAGTCATGCTTATAATTTCATAAATACATAGTATAAACATCTGTAGCCTCTGAATATATTATGATTAAATTAAAATTCTTAAAACACTGCTCATAATGTATAGTTTAAAACCTGATGGTTATCTTATGTCCCTAAGTTTATGCTGTTCTCACTTCACTTGACAGCATTGAATGAAAGTAGTTGTTTGATGATGTTGGCCGGTGGTCTTCATTCATCTAACTCTGCCATTTGGTCCCTAAACCCTTTATAAAGTCTCCATATATACACTACCAATACCATTCATATTCAACCTTTTCACTGCTTCCATTGTTCCTCCCATATCATCAACTCTCTCTCCATGGCTTCACTTGTCAAAAGGTAATTACTCATATTAAGCCTTGTTTCTTTATTCTCATAATCTATTTCCCAATCTTAAGAGTGAAGTTTTTTTATAAAAAAAAATGCAGAAGATTAAAACGGGAAAAAGAAACAATTTTTTGGTTGATTGATAGTTGAGACTCACGTCAACTATTGACATATCCTCCACAAAAATGGTTTTGAAAAGAAAAGAAAAGTTGTGTGTTGTTCCTAATGAAAATCTGAAAAAACCTTTGTAGACTTGAAGGAAAAGTGGCGATAATCACAGGAGGAGCTAGCGGCATAGGAGCTTCCACCGCCAAACTATTCCTCCAACACGGTGCCAAAGTGATCATTGCCGACGTGCAAGACGCGTTAGGCCACTCCCTCTGCAAAACCTTCAGCACAAACACCCCCATTCACTATCTTCACTGCGACGTAACCAGCGACTCGGACATAAAAAACGTGGTCGAAGTCGCCATAACCAAATACGGAAAACTCGACATAATGTACAACAATGCCGGCATCTCAGGAGACTCAAACAGATCCATAGTAACATCCGATGAGGAAGAATTCAAAAGAGTTTTCGAGGTTAATGTGTACGGAGCTTTCTTGGGCTCCAAGCATGCGGCGAGGTTCATGGTTCCAGCGAAGAGAGGGGTGATTCTCTTCACTTCGAGCGTTGCTTCAATTCTGGGTGGCGAAACGACGCATGCTTACGCCGTTTCAAAGCACGCGGTGGTGGGGTTGATGAAGAACTTGTGCGTTGAACTGGGGCAGCATGGGATCAGAGTGAATTGCGTTTGTCCAGGTGGCGTTCCCACTCCGATGCTGAACAAGGCGTTGAAGATGAACAAGAAGGAGACGCAGGAAGTGCTGTGCAAGGTTGCGGTGTTGAAAGGGACGGTTCTCGAAGCTGAAGACATAGCCAAAGCTGCGGTATATTTGTGCAGCGACGAGGCGAAGTTCGTGAGTGGAGTTAACTTTGTTCTGGACGGAGGTTATAGCACCACCAATATGTCATTCACTTCAGTGCTGAATGGTCTCATGGATAACCACATGGACAACAACCATGCTTAGTCATGGCTACCAATACCCCTTTTCTGCATTTGCTGCTTCTATTGATATATGCTGAAATAATTAAGCTATGGTTTATCTAGTTTCTCGATGCTTTCTGGTTTTTCTTCTAGATCACAAAGATGGAAAACTGAACACAGTTTCCTCTCTAATGCAACAATGTAGTACTAGCTAGCTAGTGCTTTTCCTTAAATGAAAATGTGTGTTGTACTTTAAAAAATTGTTATATGTTAATATATATATATATATATATATATATATTAAAATTATTTTTATTGCCACATTTTTATAATAATAAGAAATAAACTATTAATAAAAATGCTACCAATTTTAATAATAATATGATGTATATGTTAACAGTGATAATTTCTTTGCACTGTAATACAATTTTTTACTAGTTTATAATATATATGATATATTCTGAACGTAAATGTTTAATATTTATATTGAGTTTAATTGTAGTGTCTAATCGTTTTATGGTCGTGTTAGCTTTTAATGTTTTTAATAATCATTCTTATTCAAATTATCTTTAAGGCTAAAGTTTGATGATTGTTCAAGTTATAAGAATTCTAAATTAGATTTTGAGAAAAATGAACTTATGAACTTCCGATTACCAAGAAAATAAAAGAAAACACGTTACTTCACAATTGTCACTAAAAGAAAAGAAAACGAGAATCACAAAAAAGACTTTAAATTAAACCACCACCATAACTTATGTTATGTTTGTCACACGAGGTTATTTTTTTCTTAGATTTCAAGTCGGTATATTGTCTGAACTCAATCTTATAATTGAGATGAGGGCGATGTTGTTTGATAAGGACAATCTTGACCAACTGATGAGGTTGTTTTGCTTCCTGATAAGGTTAACTTGTTGATGTAGTTTGATAAAGTTAACTTGTTGCCTGATAAAGTTAGCTTTTGCTGATAATACCTTATAAGGTCGATTTGTTGCCTGGAAAGGTCAGAGTTGTTCGATGTTACCTGATAAGGTTAACTTTTGTTGATGTCACCTGATAAGGTTAACTTTTGTTGATGTCACCTGATTAGGTTGACTTGTTGTCTGATAAAGTCAGTTTTTGTTGATGTCGCCGGATAAGGTTGACTTGCTGCCTTATAAAGTTAACTTTCTTGGAAGACTTTATTTTGGGAGAACTTGTTCTACAAACATTTGGGAGAAATTCTGAAAAGAGGTAATTTTTTCATTGGGAACCCTACTAAATCAATGTAAGGCAATTCTCGTGAAGATACCCACGAACATTTTACATCAAACCTCGTCTTGCCCCCTTAGATTAGCATGAGTTTGGAAAGATTTGAGGTGGGTCTCAGGTCACCTAATCTAGAGAGTGCTCTACAAGAAAATTATTGAATAGAAACTAATTTTAGAAAAAATAAAATAATTAGTTATTATATTGACTAAATTATAGATTATTTTAGATACTACAACAAATTTTGGTTTATAAATTAGTTTCTATTATTGATAAATAGTTTCTAAATATCTAATTATCTACCAAATTTAAAATCTAAATAATTGATAGTTAAAACCTTGATAGCTAATTAGATACCAATTTAGAAACTATTTATCAATAATAGAAACTAATTTAAAAACCAATATTTTTTTAACTATCTAAATGATTTGTAATTTAGAAACCAATAAACACTACTTCTTATGATATTGAGATTCGTTAACATTATTAAATACTAAATATTTATTTGCTTTATTTTATACATATTGCAACAAATTTAGGAAATCTGTATTGAACGTATAGTTCTTCGACGCACATAGGGGTGGCAAAGCGGGCCAGCCCGCCCCGCATAGGCCCGTCCTGCTTAGGTCCGGCCCGCATGCAAAATGCGGATTGGTTTTCATGACCCGCCCCGCATGCGGGTTGGCCTGCGGGCTTGCGGGCCAGCCCGCTTTTTTTTTTAATGTAGAAGAAAAAACAATTGAGTGTTGCAGAAACATCTAAAAGAAAAAAAAAAGATTACAAAATTAATGATTTATTATATTCTTTTTAGAAGTTTATTGTCTAATCCTACTGAGAGGTTGGAAACCAATGTTCATGAAACCAAGCTTAGAACAAACGCAACAAAGGATTCAGGATATAAAATTTATGTATATGTTTATACCAGTTACTTAATAGAGAATGTTTTTTTTAACGAGATTGATTCCCGTGTTTCATGCGCTCACAAAATATAAAATTAACTGTATGTCTTGTTAAATCATTGTCTCAATATAAAGGGATGATCACTTAAAAGGAACCTTCAAATTTTGTAAAAAATAGTTTAATCACACTGGATTTAATTAGAACCCTTAGTGTTGTAATGTAATGAACCACTATAGAATAAATTTTAAGAATTGATGAACAGAGAAAGTTATATTCTAACAAGTCAAATCAATTATTTTTTTTATTTTTTTTTTGCGGGCTAGCGGGCCAGCCCGCCCCGCCCCGCTGTTGGCCCGCGCGGGCTGCGGGTTATGCGGGGCGGGCTAATACGGGTCAGCAGGTTGAAAACGTCAACCCGCCCCGCATTTTTTACCGCGGGCCGCAGGCCGGCCCGCATGGCCCGCCCCACTTTGCCACCCCTATACGCACATGTTATCCACGATAAATCTAAAACAATATGCTCTAGCTTCATTTTCAAAAAATTTATATCCGACTTAACATTCAATATTTATTGAAGGAAAAAAATGTCTTTATTATTCTCTAACAATTTTTTTCTTGTTATTGAAAAGTAAAAGATGATCAAATTGGTGCTGATGCATGAGAGATTATGGTATAAATAAAGAGAAAAATATTACAAAAGAGCTATATATTCTAATTAGTTTTGGATTTCATTAATTATATAAAAGAATTATTTTATTTTTATGTATGGTCATATATATATATATAACCAAACATAGCACATGCATGTAAGATCAATCAATCATTTGATGAAAGGACTGACAGTTTTAAATAAGAAAAAAAATAAAAAATAATTTTATTTTTAAAGGATATAATATGTTATTTTAATTAAAATTCAAATATTCTTAATCAATTTAAAATAATTAATTCTCATTTTAAATGCAAGTTGATGATCAGTATATATAGTGTTTATTTACCTACCTATAAATATATTTTCGTAGGAAATATTAATGTCATAAGAGACATAACGTTGTTACTCAAATTAAAAATAAAATCTTCTTATATATGTTAAAATTATTTATAACTTTGTATTTTGTTTTTATATTTCTTTTATTTATAACCTAAGCGTACGGCAACAGCTGGTTAAATGAGTATGATTCAATGTCTTTTCCTTATAATTAATAAAGGAAAGGTTAAATGAAGAATAAATATATTTGAACAATATTGTTAATTTTTTTTATCAAATTTTCGAAATTCTTTAGAAAAATCAAAAGCTGGATTTAAATATAAACATAATGAAATTTGATATCATTAATTAGTTATATTCCAAACTTATCTACTTTAGCGAACAATGATGAAGTTGAGATAAATACTTCACATATGAAATTTGTAGATTTTTTCCTCAATAAACCAATCGTAAAAGAAATTCCATAAATAAATATGTGACAACATTATTTATGGTAATAGACTTTATTCATTATCGAGGTTGTAAAATAATGTTATTAGTACTGCAAAATCTATTGAAATTTGAGTTTAAAAATTCAAATTTAATTTCCAATTTTCTAAATTCTTTTTTTTTGGAAAAAATTAAAAAAAAAATCACTCAAATTTAATTTTCTGGAAATCGAATACCGGATAAGTTTCCGGAAATAACATTATTTACAATTAAGAATTCTCTTTCTTAAAGGTTAAATTCTTATTGAGTTTCCAACGTTCAATAATGTTATTTACAGTTGATAATTCAACTTTCTAAAAATAAAATTTGATTAGTTTTTCAACATTAATAATATTATTTATAGATAAGAATTTGACGGTGCAAATTAAATTTTGATTAGGTTTCTAATATTAATAATATTATTCCACGTTGTGAATTCGTTTCTCAACTATTATAATATATAGTCTATAGAATTTTTTTAAAAAAATTATGAAAAAAAATCAAAATTTGTATGTGCCACATTTCTCAATTCTATTTTGAATCTTTTCCTTCTCGGCAGAAAGAGAAGGACATGAATAATTTTATATTTTTTTTAAAACGATAAATAATAAATATAATTGTCATTCTTTTATTAAAAAAAAATATAAATATGATAACACAATTTTTTTTACGAAAAAAACAAAATATATAATATAATTATAATATTCTTTCCTTTTAAAAGACCTACACAATTCCTATAAATAGATTCCTACGTAAATGTTTTTGCCATTATAAATAGCAGTATATATCAAGCATAATTTTCCTATTAATTTTTATTATTTATTTTTGTTTTTTTTAAAAAGAAGTATAACCATTTTAGAGTTCCACAGAATAAGTTTTACATTTTTTATATAAAGCTATAGCAAGCATATACGTTATTGTCTCTGTATCTCTATAATTTTTATTAGTATCTGATGTTAAAGTTTAATATTTACATTAATTTTCATTTTATATATTTATTTAAATTTAAATATGTATTAAATCCAAAATAATCCTCCTAAGATGGATTTTGCACTTAAAAATTGCATTTGCATAGCCCCATGAAACCAGACTTTAATCATTTCATCATTACAACGGTACATCTGTCTAAAGTTTGTATAATTATTTACTAAAAAGATTCATGATAAGAATGTTAATTTTATTTATTTAGAGTAGAAGATATTTAATTCGTCTACTTATTTACTTCCACTTTCATTTTCTTTTATGCATTCTTTTTCTTTTCTTTTTTATTCATTTAAAAAATGAAAATTCATTTTTTTTAAAAAATATTAAATATTGACCTGGGATATTTCTATATTTATTTATAAAAAGTAAATTACACTGAATAAAAAAATAGTAAGTTTTTTTTACTGTAATTTGCTTAAATATTATATTAATAACGGTTTCTAATTAATTGAAAATATGAAAGTTTTCAAAGTGATCGTCGTGTATACATCCATTAAATTATTTAGTCAGTGACAGATTTTTTAAAAAATCATTTAAGAAAAAAAAGTATATACCAATCCTCTTAGTTAACATTTCTGGAGTTATTATGAAGTTAATTATTGTGCTGTATTTTAACGGTTGCATGATTAAATTTATTAGACTGTTGTCCATGCAACATATCATTTAAAACATTCATCTAATATAAAATTTAAAACTTAACATTGTCTTTATTTTCTTTATTTTGAAAAAAAAAATTATAGAGGAGTATTTTTTTTTTTTTTATTGTGTTGTGTGTTTTGAGTAGAGGTGGTGGTGAAGTGGGTTAATGTGATGGTGGAGCGAAAGCATTATTATTAGGTGCAATACAAATCTCTTATGAAGTAAGGAAATCATTTATGTTTTGCAATTTAGTTAAGGAATCCCGATATCTATAAGACTTCATGTTTGTTGTTGTATATTCCGTATTTAAACATCCGAAAAAAGTTATTTTTTGGCTTCATTTAAATTTTTGGATGACCATATCGAAAAGTGAGTTATTAGTTTTGGATTTTCATGTCCAAAATGATTTTGAGGATCGAGATCTAAAACTCATTTATGTTTGCTTACGGATCTTGATATTCAAAATGTTATTTATGTCGCTAAGTAAGTTTTTAGATGACCAAATTCAAAAATGACATATTAATTCCGGATTTACATATCCAAAACTTTGTGATTTAAATGAATATTTGAAAAATAAATTTTTTTAAATCATTGAAGACAATTTTTGCGTAATAGATTAGGTGCATATTTGATTTGATATGGTGGAGGAGGAGAATCAGCCAATTTATTATTACCGTAAACTACGGAAATATGTAGGCCCAAAGGATTAAGATATCACGTGATTGTGTTGGGCTTTTTAAGAGCCCATTTTGTTAGGTATAATTAAGGAAGGTGTACAACGAATATAGCAAAATAAGGACTTCATTTTATTCAATTCATCTAGTGCAATATATTCCATATCCATCAAATATACGGTTGTTGTTCCCTCTCATGTAAATGCTACTTTTATAAACTAAAATAATTCATATGCTTTCTTTTTCCTTTCTATAATTAAATTGTAGATGATTTAACTGTCAAATTGCAGATAATTAAAAATTAAAGAACTAAAGTTATAAAAAAAAATTAAGAACTAAAAAGTATTAGTAACATATAGGAATATAGTTACAATTAAAACTAAACAAATATAAATATATTAATATCTCTTCCTACATATTAAATTTAGTATGGGTACAAATATATCAGATATTATACTATTTTTATATAATCTTATGTGTATTTTAAATAATAAAACGTCAATTAATATATATATATATATATATATAAAATATCAATTCTAAGGTTTTGTATTGATCTTAATCATTGACCGTTGTTACCATAAATAAATTTAATTCCCTCAAAGTTTAAAATATTAAAATTAAGAAATAAAAAATAAATTTTGAAATGTAAAATTTAAAATACAAATTTTATATTTTGTATAATTTAAAATACAAATTTATATTTTAAATTTTTTATTTATTTTGTATTCTGGAGTATACATTGTTACTCTATTAGGTAAAAAAGACTGATTCTTCTTACACCTCTTTACGTTATTCGTGTTACTGCCATAAGTTTTTTATTTCCAAAATATATTTCTTTAATATTATGAATTACATAATCTAGTAGTCTTTTTCTATATTTTTAATTAGCTTTTGGATTATGTAATCTGAAAGTCTTTTGTGATTAACTTTCGAAATACATAATTAAAAAGTTTTTCCTATATACAAGATTAACTTTCGAATTATATAATTTGGAAGATTTTTTTCATATGCGTGATTAACTTCTGGATTACATAATTTAAAAGTCTTTTTTATATGATTTTAGCTTTAGGATTATATAATTCAAAATATATCTAGATTACATAATTCATACGCTTATCTCAAATCAAAAAAAAACTTCCGGATTTAATAAATCTAAAGAACACTTATGGATCCAAAAACATCTTTTAGATTATGTATGCAAATGACACAAAAAGGATAAAAAAAAGTATTTTCACATTGGAGTGAGAAAATAAGGTATGGAGGTGCAGGAAGAGGCAGTCTAGGTAACTTAGCTTTGGACTACATTGGAGCAAAAGCAATGATTTTTAATGAGAAATGTTCATCAAAATTATTAAAAATTATATTTTTTAAAATCCCGCTTTTTATTTATTAAATATCATTTATTATTTAAATTTTTTAATAAATTTTAACAATGATAAAAAACATAATAAGAAAAGCATGTCAAATAAGTATATCAGTAACACTCTGTAATACACTTTGTTTATCAGCTAAAATTTGTTAAAAACTATAAAATCCTGAGTGATTCTCACGTTTGATATATATTAAACTCAACTTTATGATTTTCATTAAAATTCACTTAATATTAAAAGCGTGTAATTAAAAGGTAAGTTACTCCCATTTCTCATTAGAAATTGTTACTAGCACTAATTTTTAATTAGCAAAGAGAGGGTGAAGAAAGTTTAGCGGCAAGTGATAGAGGTATTTACTGAGGGTAGCCATGCATGTTTAACTATTCTCGACGTACAAAAAAATAATTAAAAAAAAACAGATTCACAATATGTTATTTAACAAAGATTTGCTCCACAAATTTGTGTTTTTCATGACATATGAACAATGATGAGAATGCCTATGGGTATATATGACACTCATGCAATAATACTCTACTCACTGGAATTTGCTAGCCCAACCATTTTGAGCATATTGCGATCTTCCTTGAACCTCTCCAGAACAGAGCCTTTGACAGCATCATGCTTGTCTTGTGTTGCAACTTGAGTCACTCCCCAGCATTCTATTACTTCTGGCAATATACGATTAGTCTTGGAGAGGCAAGGGCTACCAAACGTGGTACACGAAAATGTATGTCCTTGATCAAAGTTTGCTGATAGAAACAAACCAAAGTGATTGACTCGTCCCCCAAAACCAATGCCATTTGGAATGTCCTCTGAACTGAAGTTGATAGCACACTACAACACATTGCCATTTTCAAGAGTTAAATAAGAATATAAAAAGTCTGCAAAATACATTAGCAATTAGCTATCTAACTCAACCGAATAAAATCCAATGCAAAGTGCAGAGTGTGATCACTATTCTGCCCGTGGAATGAATGAATGGAATCTGTTATCAATCTTACTTTTACAGTTGATAAGTGAAACCATCTTATACAATTGTTATACAATCTTGCTCGTAAAACCTGGCTAACCACAGAGCTACCTTTCTGCTATATAACACTTAAAAAAAGTCGATTATGCTAACCTCCAACATACAAAAAAGCGGTGAAACTGATAGGCGTGTACAACATACTATTTACTACAGTGTGAAGGACTTGTTTCCCTTGTTCAAATTGTAGCACCAATGTTACTTGGAGTTTTATTAGATAAATTTCTTAACAAGTTATTATAGAAGAACAAAACAAGAAGGTAAAATTAATAAAACTTTCATAAGTTTAGCATAAATTATAATGCTTTTGGAGAAGTTAGATGAATGAACTCTCGTAAAAAATTGGACCCCATAAGTTGGTTTTAACTTATAAAATAAGATTTACCTTCTTATTTTCTTTTCTCTTTAATATTTATTGAAAATTTTAACCAAAAACAGAATCTTAATCAACTTAGTAACACAGACACAGTTTAACATATAATAAGGGGACGTTAAGACTAGCATTTTAGAATCTTTAATTCAAGTAGACAGTAGTTACCCATTGTAGATTATTGTTTGCTCCAGTCGGCCTGAATAGAGAAGCCACTGGATTTAGTTGAAAAAGGTAACATTTCAGGTCTCCATAAAAATCAGAATGTCGCTCCCATGGTTGAGAAGCATACCCTCCATATATATAACCCTCTTGGTCCTTAATAATTAACACAGTTGGGCCTGCGTGATTTCTGCACTTAAAATTAAAAGTCAAATATGGATTTCAAATTTCCAATCCTACATTGTGATTAGTTGGAGTAGAACAGAGACTGAAATGAATTTAACTGGAACTTTTAGCATTTACAGCCTCGGAGAACAACAGAAGTCACTAAATTGACAAGCTATGCCTCTTTCTATTCGAGAAGCCTTTAACTTTGTATTGTAATAGCAAAGGTCCTAACAAATAGTAAAACCCATGCATAACTATTGAATTGTAAATCTAACAATTAGCCAATTATAGTCCATGAGTAGTACCAAATGCTAGCAGTATTTTAGATATCTCAAATGAACACTTTTTAGGAATATACTGCATTAAAAGCACTAAACGAACTAGCAGTAAGCCTGCAACGCTTCATAGGGTACTCAAATGCAATCATTTTGTGTTCTGTTTCTTCTAGATTCACCCCCCTTGATTAATTAAAAGGTCAAGCCATTCACAATCCCCTTTGGCAAATTTCCACAATTTGTTTTTATGTGCAAAGTTGCTAGAAATCTACTAATTTAGAGCAGTAGGGTGCTTCAAAGGCAAAAATGATATACTTACGAAATGTTGCCCAGGAATGTATTAAAACTAAGACCATTAACAGAACTATGATACAAAAGATTCCAATCTTCCAGGTCATGCTGAGAAAGTGCGCCTCCAATAAGCCAAGCATATTCCTTTCTTAAAAGTATAATGTTAGAATCAATAGCCGTTGAAATTAATAGTTTAGGAATCTGAGAACCAGGTCGTCCTAGAAAAAAAGAAAAACATTGGAATAAGATATGTTAATCATATTCGCGGAACTTTTCTGAAAACTAATTCAGTAGCATTTGATCTTAGAAAATGGTAATGAAATGAATACAGTCAAAATGCGAAGCCAATAGTTTAATGAAATTGCATGTGTCTGTGTAACAGTCTAACAGATACATTTGAGTTGTGCAAAGAGTTAGAAAAATAAAATTTACAATTTACATAATATGTTTTTGGAAACTATCAGAACATTTTCCAATATTATATATCCGGCAAAGAATTGTTCTTAGGTCACCAGGATCAGTTTAGTCAAGCTTCTCAAGTGCGCTACACAGATCATCACCATTAGTTTCTATTTACAATTAATATCACTCAATAGATAGTCTAGCAGAAGAAAGATCATTAATTTGATCAAAACGTTTTCGTTTTAGATAGGTCAAATAAATTGCAGTAAAAAAAAGGGTTGCTAATGAGAAGACTATCACAACTATAGTTACGAAAAAACATCAACCAAGCCTTATCCCACCAAATGGGGTTTGTCGGATGAATCAATAAATAGCATTGGGCTCTACAAACACCAAAGTTTCTGTGAATCGTTATATCCTTTGCAATGGTTTCTCCCCCTTACATTGCCCACGTCATTCTGTCAAATCTTAATTAACAATACTACCCACCCTATTTCTTCTTCTAACTTTACCTTACCTATGAACCAGTTAATAAATCTTGACATCTAACTCTGTAGCAAATTTTTTCCATCCCACGTGATTTCTGAAGGCATATGTAGCTAATTCTCATAATCACGGTTCCAGTATTTCAAGTTCTGAAACAAATCATATTCTTATGACACATCCAGGAAAAAAACACACTAGTTAAAACTAAATCGGGATGCTAAATAGCTAATATTTAAGAAAACTTCAGCTTAATCCATACAAAGCATACTTAAAAGTAACAACCTAACATTAGCATAGTTGTATCATTGATCCGTGCCACAAATGGTTAAACAAAGTGTTACACTGACTGTTGAGTGCCCAACACAGCTTCCTCTAGTATCCCAACTTCAGGACCGACTTCGTACAATTTGGGGGAGGGAAAATCATAAACAATGGGAAAGTACGATTTTGTATGAAACATACAATGCAACCAATCTGTCTTCTCATAACTCCGTG
Organism: Phaseolus vulgaris; assembly: GCF_051622355.1. NCBI lineage: Eukaryota > Viridiplantae > Streptophyta > Magnoliopsida > Fabales > Fabaceae > Phaseolus > Phaseolus vulgaris. The sequence goes on from NC_143498.1 coordinate 49,031,469, forward strand.
ATAACGATCTTGTTATGTCATATTTCAGATAAAATTGTAAGAAAATAAGTCAATAACAAAATGTTGGAAATTAAGTGCAGCAATACCTGAACCTGGTGGCAAAAGTAGGCTTCCAAGAAGCTTCTTCACAGATGGAAGATGAGTACACCAGTTTCTGAAATCTTCTAAAGACATAGTCTCCTCAGTGCCCCCTTCATTATGCATGGAGAATTTTGCAGCATTCAGAAATATGTTAATAATGTCCTCTTGTGAACTTGATCTATCCTGAGAATCTTTTATGCATAATATGTTGTTAAAAATGGCGATCATAACAGTTTCCAAATCAGACCTGCATATCCAATGTAGCATATACATGAATTTAAAAGGGGATAACCCTATCCATAAACAAAAAAACTCCAACAGTTTATAATCCTTTGTCCCTTGTTAGAAACACAGACAGAACATCAACCAGACTGACAACAAAACTTCTAAAGAAATATCACTTGTAGAACTGAATCAGAAACCCCAAAAAAAAATTAAATCCAAGGAATGAAGAAACTTCGCTACCCGGAAAAAGGTATCTAGATAAAACTTCAACGGAACGAGAGATATCTAAATATAAAGTGACTGACGTTCTCTTATCCGCGAAGAAAAATACATGAATTCAAACTAGCAGATAGGTAAACTAGCTTTATTGCTCAATTATTTTGAACTAAATGGAGGCTTGCATATGATCAGACCCGCATCCTACCTCGTTACAAAATTATCTCCGGATACATCTAATAAGCGAAAGATGAATTCTTCAATATCATCTTTTGTCCCTTTCTCATAAGTAGCCTGCAAGATTAAAAACCAACCCGACATGTATTGGATACATGACACCACGATAAATGTCCTAAATTTGAGACAACACCAACAAAAAACGATGATGAAAACCAATAACTCACTTTAGCAACAACGAGGTCCTCAAAGGTTAACCTTTGATCCTTGCGCTCCTGAGTAACTACCTCAAAAATCCTCTCCCCAAGAGGTCCACGAAGTCCAAAATATGACTACACCCCCCGCAAAACAAATCATTAATGGGTTTTAGGGATAATAACAAGTGGGTTATTGCGAAGAAAATTAATCATTGGACTGCAAAAGGAACCTGAAAAACTGAGGGAGATATGCATTCGGCGTTAGTCTGGGATTGAGCTGCCAGATGATTGAACAGAGACCTCAAGTCTTCAAGTTCCTTTTGAGTAAAAGCTCTGCAAAGATTTTGGACATCAATCTATGAAAATGATTTTGTGTAATTAAGTGTGGTGAAAGAAAAAGAGGAACCTGGTTGCTGAAACATATCGAGGATCATTGATGGAAGGTGATTGAGCGTTGCCCATTGCTTGCTTTGCCTCCAAATTTGTTGCGATTGCAGTCCAAAACTCGTGGGTTCTGCAAAGTTTCTTGGCACCACCTTCCCTTTTCACGCTATTTCTCCCTACCAATCCCCGTCATCAAGTTTCTAGATTTCTGAGAATAATAAACTGCTGTATACGTAATTTTCCATTATTGGTATTGCTACCTTACTGTGTATAAAGTGAGAAGAGGACATTTTTATTCAAAGTTTAATATTTTAAGAATTTGTAATTGGTATGAGTTTTGAGATAATTATTGTATAAATAAATACATTATACACAATAGATTTGTAAATATAATGCACACTAAAAAATATTTATACCGTGAGTATACATACTATTTATTTAATATTTAATATTATTATTAATATAATTTCAATAACAACATTGATTTACTCATTTTTAATTATTATCATTTTAAAATATGTTTAATTATCATCTTAACGGAAATAGACAATATAAAAGTATATGTATTCAATAAGTTTGATATCTCATTTAATCATTGATATAATTAAATTTAGCAAATGAAATTAATACCCGAATAAATCATAATTAGGCTATATAGCATTTGAATTTGTTAAGCATTTTGGTTTCTATTTGTTGCAACAATAAATAAGTTCGGACTCATTTATTAAGTCTTCGAAAGATTATTTTCCGATGCAACTTTTATTTTATATTTTTAAATCATATTTTAATTTGTAATTTTTTAGGTTTTTAGATACTACTAACAGTGATAAATATTTTTTCTTGAAAAATAATTTTCAAATATATCGAGTTAAGAAGGGGTTAATGACGCTATAAAATCACTTTGAATCCCGCAACTCCTTTCTTGTGTTATGTATTATGTGACTTTATGTTTCTTAATGAATTTAAGTTGTTTATCAGTTGTTTTTGTATTGTTTGAAATAAGACTAATATAGAATAATGTAAATATGGCAAATTTGAATAAGGAAAAGAAAAGAACCAAAGAGGGAAATCAATAAGGATAGAAACTTTATGGAATTATTATTTTGTAGAGACTAGAGTCTAAATTCATGGTTGTGTTTGTAGTTTTATATCATTGTGTCCTTTTTAGACTATGATATAATTTTAGGACTATTAGACTAGCTTTTTGATAAATTCTTACTGGGGAAAAATACGATTTTTTATAAGTTAAAATTAATTTATGTATAAATTAAAAACAAAAACAAGTTGTATATATGAGAAATGGATAAATTAATTTTAATTTATAAAAATCATGGGAAGTATAATTTAATATATTTTACTAGAGAAAAACTTAATACAGTTATTGTATATTTTATGTTACTTGGCAAATGCACCAATGTTATAGGAGTTCATAGTGTGTTTGGTAATTCATTTGAGATGTAATTTTTCATAATCGTGTTTAGAAAATTTTTTTTCTTTCAAAAGAATATACTATAAGCAATTCTAATAAGCAACAAATCAGAAAAATTTATTATGTTTTAAAATTATTAAACTGAATTTTTAATTGTTTAACTATGAGATAAACAATAGTAGTTTGTGATGCTCTTAAAAAATATAGATTTCATTTTTTTGAGATTGCGATATAGCTTCTTTATAATACCTTATAAAATTCATAACCAATCTGCATGCACTTGCGTCAAGATTAGTGCTCTGTATTATTAATAATAGCATTTTTTAAATATCATTATAATTTTATACTATAATTTATATTAATCGAAACTTATAAAAAAATTAAAAAATGCGAAAATACAAACATACTCACTACTAAAAAAATAGTTAAATAAAAACTAATTTTAAAAATAAAAAATAACTAGTTACTATATTAATTAAATTAATACTATTTTAAAAATTAAAAAAATTATGGATATTTATACTAGTTTTTATTATTAATAAAATTTATAAACCAAAACTAAATTTATTATTGATATCAATTAATTTTTTTAGTTTATAAATTTTATTAATAATAAAAATTACTTTAAACACAATAATTTTATTAGTCAATAGTATATAATTTAATTAACATAATAATTAATTATTTTTTATTATTAAAATTGATTTCTATTTAATAATTTTTTTATTAATTCTATTTCTAATAATAATAATAATTAAATAAAATAGGCTAAAACAAAAGATAAGAAATGGAGATTAAATTACATCCAGTGAGTCATTATGAAAAATAGATCACAACAATTTTGTTGAAAGGAAAAAAATATTACTTTTAAATTTTGTAAGTATTTAAGTATGAGTTAAAAGTTTTATAAACCGAATAAAAAAAAAACACAAACACCTTGTCTTCAAGATTTATGGTTGATCTCTTATATAACCTTTTCATGATTATTGGTGTTAAATCTGCCTTGTGTATTTTTATAGAAAAAAAATTTAATATAAATGAATTTTAAGAAAAAGTTATTTTTATCTTTTAATATATTTATAAGGAAACAAGAAAAAAAAGTTATTAGAAAAACAGAAGAAAAGTTAAAATTTTAATAATGGGACTTCTATTTCTAACCAATCATCTACCTGTAATACGTTTCTTATAATATAATATGTATTGAATCAATGAATTAATGAAAGAGTAGAGTAAGTTTTGATGGTGTAAGAATCATCAAGAAGAGACATCTAAAATAAACTCTTATTTACTCTCATTCAAAAACCTTATCATCAGACTCATTTGAATGCATATAACTAAAACAATAAAGTAAACAAGTTGATTTCACGATGTACAAAGTCTACGTATACTTGAGATGTTATACCATGATGAGCACTTCCAAATAAAAAAAATATTCAAGACTCAATAAATGTTTATAACTAAGTCCAACCAATAAAATGTAGTAGTCACGTTCACTCACAAGGTCTATTTTTTAAATTATTCTTTTATGAAAAAAAAGTTGTGACAAACACCCCATAATTTAGGTTACTCTTAATGAGTAGCTTAATTTTCGTTGACACTATATATATAGAAAAATATAAGCCCCCAATTGCATTTACATATTTGTATGCATACATAAATACGCAGTGACATGATACACAACACAGTGGAGCAACATTAATTGAATGTACTAAAAAACTTGAAGCATCTTAAAATCTGAGTTAATGTTTTAGGCGTAGGCTAAGTTGTCTATAATAATATCTGCAAGGTGGAGAATCTAATGTCACGTGAAAGGATGGATCTAGGAATCTGTCAAAACAATTTTATGCTTACTGTGTTTAATGTGAGCATTGAAGGATTGTTCATTGAAAACTGCAACTTCAATTAAAGTTGAATGCCATGTACCTTTTTTCCTACAAAAATACAATTTCAAATGTACGTGTAGATATATACTAAGAATTTGGAGGGAGATTTGAAAGTGGGGTATGTTAATAGAGAGCAGAGGCATTTGATTTTGATGAGAAGTTTCTGGTGAGTTTGGTTGGCACATGAAATAGATCTGTTAATGGCGTTTGAATGCTGCACTCTGTTCCGTAAGAGTAATCAAAGAAAAGTGGCAACAGATACCTTCTCTCTATGTCTGGCTCCATATTTAGAGGCTAATCTGTAGGTATGCAACTAAATGCTTTGCATGCATTTCAATGAGGGGTTGAGAATTCAATTCATATTTTCATCAATAGGGTATTAAAATTTATGGCTTGGATCTGCTTCGATTGTACTATACTATATCTGTGTAAATGCACCAATTTTGATTCCTTACGTTCCATTTGATTCCTTTTAATGAACACTAATTTTACATTTTCAGTTTTGAGTTTTTCACAATCTCTACTCCCTCTGGAGGCCTTGTTTGGTATGGGACTTATGCAAGTAAAGTCTTGTAGCAGTAATGCTGCTGCCACGCAAAATTCTTCTTTCAAACTTTCATCCACCAAATTGTTCATACTCATTATTATTATTTACTATCACCTATACATACATAATCCTCTTATTTCTGACATAAACAAAGACTACCATTTATGGTAAGTTGAATTTTACTTTTTCATCTACCACCAAGGAACTGCTCAAGTAAATGGCTAAAAAGTTAAACAAATATTACATAACAAAATCTAATTCACTCATTTATATACTTTTCATTCATGAAAGGTTTTTCTCTAATATTTTGAGTCCTCGTTTCACAATAGTAATTTGCTTTAGATTATATGAGGAGATAGTGAGAAATTTTAAAAATTGTACAGTTTTGTTTTTTACTATATAAGTAACATTTTTCAATATTTTATAGTTTACTTACATATGAGAAAAAGAAAACAAGAGATCAATAAAAAAATTAAATTTAAGAGAAAAAATATTTTTTTCTTATTTTCTTGGCTCATAATATTTTCAAATTTAAAAAATTTTATTCTTCTAATATTGTTTCATGTTTGTTTCAAAACTGAGTTTAAGTATTGAAATAAATGAATAAACAACGGTTAATACTATAAAAAATATTAAATAAAAATTCATTTATAAAAAAAATATTAAATAAAAAATAATTTTAAAGGTGAAAAATAATTAATCATTGTGTTAATTAATTAATTAAATTATATATTATTTTATAAATTTAAAAATTAAATTTGATCAGTGGCGATGGTTTTGTTAATAAATAATGGTGTAGTGATCAACTTAAAATTTAAGTCTGACATGAGGATTTGTCTGACGTATATCTTCTTTTAATATAAATATTTGTATTAATTAACAAAAATAGTTAATATCATTTTATTTTAGTAATTATATTTTAAAAATATTTTTTAAAAATTTTCATTGAAATTTGAAATTAAAATAAAATTGTTAAAACAGAATAACAATTAGCTAAATAATATTTGTATATGATATTATTAAATACAATATAAATAATTAAATTTATTTATATTTAACTTTTTTTCTTAAAACTCAATTCATAAAAATATGTTATATTTGAAGGAAACAACACTGGTTGGTACAAATAGTAACAATTTGTGATTTTTTAACAAAAATATATATAATAGATAGATTATTGATGATGTGACTTTGGGTACTTGAGAATAAATCATATTGAAACAAAATGAATGTTTTGCTAAGTTTGCAAGGCATTCTTATTTTGACATTGATTTAAGGAATATTGGGATAAATTTATCTATCCATTATAATATATAAAAGATGATACCATTTTTTGCAAAGAAAAATGTGTATATAATATTTTTCTACGATTTTACCTTTGTTAAGTGGTTTTGCATTATAATAATTGATATGGTATTTGTAGTAACTATTTTCTTAAGTAATTATGTAGGATTTTCTAATTGTGTAACAAAAATTATGAACTCACATGGCACAAGTATTTCCACTTTTAAAGTTTAAAAAATGATAAATTAAAACTATTTTTAAAAGATAATATAAAAAAAAAGAAGGAAATGAGATATAAGAGAAAGTAAATGTATAATAAATGACCAACTCTTTTAAGTTGATGTGTATAAATTATATAACTGACTAAGGATGTTACATATTCTGCTAGTGTGGAAATAATTTATGAGTTGTGGCAGATACATTTGAGTTGTGAGAGTTCCAAAATTTAATCTTCTGGTGCATAGTTAATGGGAGACACATATAAGATTAAATGTGAGTAATAAAAGAGGTATATATTGTTATGAAAGTGAATACTGTGATAACCATAGTCCAAGCCAGGCTCATTCTCAACTGCATTCAATAAGCCCTAAATTCTCTCTTAAAAGCTTCCACCCAATCTCCCTTTATCCACAACACAGACCTTCAATTTATTATACCAACAACTTACATAAATCAAATAATTTTATTTGCCATAATTTATTTGACTTTTAGATAGTATATATCACTACAAGAAACAATTAAAAAATAAAAAAAATTAAAATTAAAAAATAATTAATCACTATATTAATTAAATTAGAAATTAAAAAAATATTGATATAAAATATATATAATTTTTATTAGTAATAAAATATTATAAAATAGTTTCTAAATTAACTACCAAAATTTTAGCTACTAATATTTTATATTCTAAATTAGTTTTATAAAGACTAATTTAGAACCTAAGTAGTTAGTAGCTAAAATCTTGATAGATAACAGTAAGATGTCAATTTTAAAACTATTTTATTTTTTTTATAAATAATATAAACTATTTTAGATATCAATATTATTTTAGTTTATAAATAATCTCTAATTTAGTTAATATAGTAATTATTTTAATTTCTAAAATTAGTTTCTATTTAATAATTTTCTTGTAGTGTATATATATATTTTCTTAAAAATATTCACTACACAAGTTACAAAAATGTTTAATTTTTTTAATATAATTTTAAGTGAGTCTTATATTATATATTTATCATTTTTTTACTATTTCAATATACATTTATATGTCATTGTAATTTTATTTTTATTACTATAATTAGTTCTTATATACTACTAAAAATCATTAAATAAAAATTAATTTTATAAATAAAAATAATTAATTAATATATTGATTAAATTAAATATTATTTTATAAAAAAATATTGATATTTAAAGTAATTTTTATTAATATAATAATTTATAAATTAATATTTAATTAATTATCAAGATTTTAATTAGGTTAATAATAATAAATTTAATATCTAATTAGATTCTAATTTATAAATTATTTATTAATAATAAAAATTATTTTAGATAATTTAATAATTTTCTTGTAGAGATATTTTTATTCAAACTAATTTAAAACTAAAATTATAAAAGTAATATGTTATCTTGAAAATTAAAAGAATTTAATTAAAAAAATTATGGAAGTGTATATTATAAAGATTAGAATATAAATATATATCTATTTAAATATTTAATGAAATTTAATAATCCCTTGATTTTATAAAATATAAAATATTTTGGAAAAAAATTAAAAATCGGAAAGACAGAATATATGAGACAGAGAAGGTACGTGATTTTTCATTATTAGTATAAAGCTGGCTACGTGCATGTGTTATATATTTATTTCACGTTCTTTTGCTGGTACATATTTATGAGTCGTGTGAGAATTAGACACAAACTTGCAACAATGAACTAAGAAGTTGGATAAAAATAGTTAACATGTTGAATTAAAGTTCAAATTATATATATTATGATATTGTTTGAGTTTTAATAAAAGTAATTTTTGTCATAATTTGTTTCTCTTTGGACCTAGTAGTATTAGTGAGAGACAATATTAAGATTCTGATCAACAATCTGTCTAAAAATGAAATTTTTTTAATTAGTTAGTTTTTTAATATCACACTTTCAATTAGTTAAATTTTTAATTCAAAGGCAATTAAATAAAGTCCATTTGAATTACAAACATGGCAGGTTTAGGTTGTGGTCTGATTTTTAATATCCGGGTTGAAATCTGCAAATAAATGATACATATGGTAATTATATTATATATCATACAAATTGTTAAGTTATTGCATACTTAAAATTTTAAGTAAATGGAACTACAATTGCAACATACATATTATTTAATGAAGTTAAATTGCTACCTATTGCTAGGTTGCCACACGTGATTAGTAAAGGATCATTAACTTTTTTTGGTCTACCCTAATATATAAGCCACCATAGGATTTTAACTTCAAATTCCTTAAATTTATATTTTGATATATGATTACTCATATACAACTATTATGTTAATGTGTGAAAATAATACAAAATAAAAACTAGATTTAAGTGAACTTCAATATGAAAAAGTAATTTATAAAATAGAATTATCTGATGATTTGTTTACACCTTTGTATCAGATTATAATAAAAAAAAAATTAGTTATAAACGAGCGAGTTTCACTTGTCAAAAAGTAGGTGTTCTATTTTTTTTAGATAATGATATATTGACAATTCTACTTTTTTATATAATCACATTACAACCTTCAATATTATTATTTTAATATTTTTTTATATCATTTAACTACAAATTTATCTGTTATTATATATATTAATCACATCAAGAGTTATATACAACTTTCATGGTTGTCAAAGTATCATTTCTCCTCTCTTTGTTTTTTTTCATCAGTCATAACAAATATATAAATACAAACCACTTCAAAGGTGGATCAACCTTTATACATACATAGTCCAACATCTAATAAGAACCACGAGACCAACAAGCAAATACACTATCCAAACAAAAAACCCAAAAAACATCAAGCAACAAATCGCATACATTCCAAAGGTTCTAAACACCAACTGAAAAAGGAACCGAAGTAGAGCGGGATTTCTCATCTCTTTTTGATGACGTGGGAGGGATTATGAGTTAAACATGCATGGGAGTAGATTTGTTGAAGTATGGGAAATTGATGATTGAGATGGAATGGTTAGGCAATGACTCTCTTGAACTTTAATTGTTCTTTTTTGGCTGAGGCACCACAGTTGAACTGCTATAAAGATTTTATCAAACAGCAGACAACCTTACTCTCCCTCTTAATTTCTATTTCTCTCATTGACTTCCGAATAGTAATACTCATCCACAGTGCCACATTTAGAAAACCAGCAAAACAATTTCTTCAACATTGCCTCCTCCGTGGACGTTCTGTTTCTTTAAATAATGTCACCCTAATTATTATACACCAGCAAAACAATTTTCATCTCACTCATTCTCTTTCACTTTCCCCTCTATTTTCATAAGCTCTACTTTCATAACTTGTCTACACAAAATACAAATAATCGTACGTACATCAATTCATACATAAAGTTGCCATAAGTAAAATAGAATCATCTGATGTACTAAGAAGAAATGACATCTCAGAATAAAACAAAAAGGGCCTGTGATAACATGTGATGCAGTCTTCAAAGTCACTCACATCTAATTGCTTTGTGTTATCAATCCCAATATAAGACCATCAAGGCTCAATATAAAGTACACTCAGAGGAGTATTGGTAAGAATACCAAGTTAATTGCATGTAAATAGTGAGGGAGATAACATGTATAAAATGAGGTGAACCACCATAGGAAGGTTTAAGGGTGAACCTATATAAAAATCTTAACTAAATTAGTTTAATTTTTTAGATTACCAATAATAAACACTAAAAAAATCATTAAATATAAACTAATTATAAAAATAATTAATTAATTAATTACTACATCAACTAAATTAGATACTATTTTAGACACTACAAAAATTATTGGTATTTAAAATAGTTTCTATTATTAATAAAAATTTATAAACTAGTTTCTAGATTGATATCAATTAGCTACTAATTTTACAATTTAAATTAATTAGTAACAAATTATATATCAATTTAGAAACTAGTTTATTATTAACAATACAAACTACTTTACATTTTAATAATTTTTGTAATCTCTAAAATAATATCTAATTTAATTAATATAATAACTAATTATTTTTATTTTTAAAATTAATTTTATTTAATGATTTTCTTGTAATAAAAATATTATTAATATTTTTATTATTTCGTTGAATACACTATATAATCACATTTTTCTACCATTTTTAATTTAGTATAAGCTTATTAAAATAAAAACATGTTTACAACATTTTTAATGACAAGATTATGTGTGGCTTTTTTTAAATAAAATAATACATTTTATTTTTCCTTTTTCTCGAAACAAATTTTACACATTTGTATAGTAGGAGATCCAATTGTTCTGAATTAAACAAATGTATTCTTAATCGGGTTGCTTTGTCGTTTAAGTTAAGCTAAAATTTTGAACTAATTTAAACCAATGAAAAGATTGATTTGGAATGATTGTTTTTCCAAAAATTTGATCCATACTTGCGAACAATTTCAAGAGTGGTCGTTACCAACCATAGATCAAAAAGTACAAAAAGGACACTAAAAGTAGCATGCCCTGGAAAAGTACTACTTGAGATCTTGTCATATTCTCACCCACCAAGTGGGCTATTGAATATGCATCGATCCTCCACATGATGGAGTAAAATAATCTCATATTTGCAAAATAAATACATACAAAAGGAAAAAGAGTGGGGTGATTTAATTTCTAAATCACTTTCACAAGTTTGTAGGATTAACTACAAGAATCATTCATAAAACTAACTCAAAACAGCGAATAAGGAAGTACCTAATTAAGGTTTGTCTTAAGTTTTCATGTCATACTATCTCAATAGAAGTATGATTCTAGAAAGGGATTGAAATGTTACATTAGAAATCAAACTTTGTCAAACTGTTACAAGGAAATGTGTAAACTCTAAATAGTATTGTTTGTGAACCATATATGGTGGCATACACTAGATAGTGACAATGTGTTATAGTGATAATTGCGTATAAAACCACGAGTTTGAGGGTTTAATTGTTGTTGTGTGAACTATATATCAAGAGCATGTGTGTTTTGATAAGATGAGAAGTTATTGTTTAGTAAATTGCAATATTTAAATGCGGTCTAGAATAAGATCGAAGGCAGATTCATATGAAATTTCAGTCTTGGTGGTGGAAAGACTTATCAAAAGTATGTGGTGAGGGTGAAGAAGCATGATGGTTCCAAGAAACTTTACTATGTAAAGTTGGATCAGGGAACAAAGCTAGATTCTGGAAGGACAATTGGATTGGCAAACATTAACTTTGTATCTTGTATCCTAAATTGTTTTCTTTGTCTCTAGATCAAGGAATGTTAGTGGGAGAGGTTGGTGTATGGGAAGAATCGGTGTCGCACTGGAGGTTAAGGTGGAGGAGGGTCAGGTTTGAATGAGAATCGTTACAAGAAGAAGAAATGTTAAGGCTTATCTCTACGGGTATTCAAAATAGGGAGGCAACGAACCGACAAGTGTGGGGAGGAGATATCACAGTGGAGTTCTTAGTGAAATAAGCTTATGAGTGCTTGGATAATCATGTCATTATCCATCATGATGACATTTTCAAACAGTTGTGACTGGTTAAAGCTTTTCCCAATGCATTGACTACTGCTTGGAGGATCCTTCTGGACAAAATGCTAACATAAATCAGCTTATTAAGAAGAGGAGTGTTAGTTGAATTATCTATTTGTGGGTTGTGCCAAGCTATAAAAGAGATATCTCAACATTTGTTCTTGGGATGCATCATCGCATATCAGGTGTGGTCTCTATGCTTTAGATGGATAGGGATTTTGTCTGTTCAATAAAAGTACTTGAAGTCTCATTTTGAAAACTTTCACTTGGTACATATGAATATCAAGTAGAATCTAGTTTGGAAAGGTATATGGGTGGCAGTGGTGAAGGGTAATTGGGAACAAAGAAATTATGTTATCTTTAAGCAAGAGGTACCTTATGTGAAAGAAATTTTCCATTTGGCACACCTAAGAGCGTGACTATGGATGAAACACAGGGTGTGTTCTTTCAATTACTCATTTTCGGATTGACAATTGAATCTTGACCTGTGCTTTAAAAGCTACAGGTAATAAGGAAAGGTAGGCCTCCGAATGGATCACTATTCTCCTTGAATAAATGCAAGGTGGAAAAGGAAGAACTATTCATGTGTGGACATGCAAAAAATGGTGTGTGAAGATGCAGTTCAAATATATAGCGTGAATGAGTAATGCTCGATGCACCACCAATCTTATCTTTTGATGCTTTATGACCATGCATAAAAAGGTGTTGTTCATTGTTGCTCAATCTTTATGTAACATGATATGCACAGGGTAGTCTAGTGCCTTATACATGGTCAGATATAGGCAGAGTGGATGCTTTTTAGGATTGTTGTGTGCTAGATTATGCTTTTTAAGTGCAGGGTTTTTGTAATTCATATGCTATAAATCACGGATGCCTTAGTTGTGCCAACCCAGCGATTTTGTGCCTATGTTTTCAGCAACAATGAGGAGGTTTTTTTGGCAGGGGTGCACAAAACATATGAAGTGCTTCTAGTGGAGTAGTTTTGTTATGGCTTATGCATAACTTTATGGCCAAGGAGCAGGATGAAATGTTTGTTCACTTATAATTCTATTTTAGCATATATGTAGTTTATGCTCTTTGCACCTGTTCAATATCTTTAGAAGCTACCCCAAACCATTAACACCACATGTAATGGTTATTAGTGCCTTTAAAAATCTTAATAATATAGAGAAACTTGTAGATATCATCAAAGTACGTGAAATTATGCAAAAAATACATAAAAATAAGAAGAATAAGCCTTTAGTGTTAAACTCTTAAAAATAAAAAAGGATCTTGTATGTTAATGCTTTCAACATAAGGCGTCAAATAACTTATCAAATGAAGCAAAATCATATTAGGAAGACAAATTCTTCTTTATCATGAAGAATAGACAATATATGGAGAAAGAAAGAAGGCTACAAAGGTAGAAAGATGTATCATATAAAATATAAAAAATACTATAAAGAAAGGTGTTGCATGTGACATCAATTGTCCCATGGCACATATCAGGTGGGTCAAATCACAATCAAATGTGACATTTGGGTTGCTACGCTCTTAAGTATAAAAATTTACACCCTGACTATTAGTTATAACTTTTGTCCTAATGATAAGTATTCAATCTAACAAAATTATCCAAGTAGTGTGCTATGATTGCAAAAAGCCAAGACATTTCATATAAGATTTTCTATATCAAAAGAAGAAGAGGTGAAAAAGACGAAGGGAAGTCTCATGTTAACTTAGGAAGACCTTGATTTGTCAAAAACTAAGAGAGAAAAAGAATAAACTTAGATTTGTTACATGCCTAACATAACATTTGAACAACTATTTGATGAATTTAATGAAAATGTAATTTCTTTTAATGATTTACATTTTGTGTGTGAAGTGTACAATAAACTTCTCTCTACTACTTCATGACTTTCATAAGCTTATAAAAGTGTTAAAGACAAATTTAAATATTATAACTAAAGAATTCGACGCTTTAAAAATCAAGTACGAACGATCTCAAATGATCTAATTAAAGAAACTTCAAATTAAAGTAAAAAACAAAATATTGTATAAAGAAAACAAGAGTCTGCTTATGAATCGAAGTAAAAAAAAATTAAAAGGAAATGTTTTCAAAGAGTTTATCTTAGTAGATGCAAAAGGAAAACAGTAGACGGTCTACTAGCTGAAAAGGAAAAGGTGAAAAAATTCATTTCTTAAACTACCATAGGAATATAAGATTTTGGTATTGTACCGGTCGGCACCGGACGACCGAGTGGTTCGAATTAAATTATTTAATTAGGCGAAGAACGTGGTTACACGTGGAATAAACGGTTATAATTCCCGCTGAGCAGCAAACACACGTGAGCACTCCCTGGATTTTCGGGAACACCCCCTAGATCCCAGGAAACCACCTAACACGACCCAGAGACCACAAAAACACGTCGCAAGCCATCAACCGCTTGGCCCCAATGGCCCAAGCCCATGTGAACTTACAAAAGGGAGGGGGAAAAGGAAAAAATGTACGTTTTTCATACTATGAGAGCTTCTCACTTGGAAACATCGCTGACTTGAGCGTCGGAGTACAATCGCAGGTACCCCCACCGGCCGACCAAGGCACGCGAGGAAGTAGGAGACTTGAAGAATAGGACAACCGAGAGTGAAATAGACACCTTGTATCGACGTGGATCAACATTACTCAGTCTCCAATATTCATACAAGTACAGGTATTGTAATAAGAACGTAAATAAAATCCACAATAAAATAAGACTGGACCATGAGGAAGAGAAATCTCATTAAAAAAAATCATGCATTTATTTTGCATCACCAAGAAACCACATATCTCTTTCTGATTTACATATACACGTCTCTTTATATATATATATATATATATATATATATATATATATATATATATATATATATATATAAAGGAAATGAAAAGTTTTATTCATTTACAATTCTTCATTTTTTTTCTTCCTTTCTCTATACTTATAATACATTTATATTGCTTGGGAGAACATGTTAAAGAGTTGTTGTGGATGGTGGGTAAGAGATAAAATGTGACCACTAATGACGCTTTTAAAATTATTAGAGCTTCTATGTTTGTATTCCAACGGGTATCTGAAAAATTGCTAAGAATGTTCTTAGGAAAATTTGATACTTCCATCTATTTAAATATTATTTTCATTTTTATTAGACAAGAGAAAAGAATAAAAAAGTGATAACAAATATAATGCAAATATAATATTAAAATAATATATATATATATATATATTACAATTTTATCAATATTTCTTTTATTTTATATTAAAAAGATTTGAATTAAATTTTGTAATGATTATTAAAAAAATTAAATATCACCATGATTAAGAGAATAACATAAAATTAAATAATATATAATCATTCATATTGGTAAGGTTAAACTTCCAACTACAATTTTATTAAATCTTAAATATTTATTAAATAATTATTAGGAGAATTTATCTTTAATAAAAATAATTATTAATATTTTTATATGAAAGTATAAAAATTAAGAAAAGTATTTAGAAGAAGAAAATGTTTATTTATCAACCAAAGAAAGAAAATGAATATTAAAAGAATAATAACAATATATAATATATAAATCAAATAATAATATGAAGTAACCAAATAAATAAATAAGATGAGATTAAGATATCTTGCTCAGTAAAAATACTTATAAAATTATCAAATAAATAAAAAAATGGAATTAGAAATATCTCACTAAAAACAAAGACAATTATAAAATAAATAAATAAAATTATAGAAGTTTACTTTCTTACCTTAATGATTGTAGTTGACCCTAGTAATGCTTTTTTTCTCACTGTACTTTCTCTCCATCTCTGACTTTGTTCAAAAAAATTATCTGACTTTGTTCAAAAAAATTATCTTGCATCTTTTAATTTATATGTAATGATGAGAAAGAGATATTTTCATCTTTTACTTATCTTTTGTTGTACGAAGAGATAAGTTTATCTTATTCCTTTTTTAACTTTTTATAATAGCAAAAATTTTAAATTCTTAAAAGATAATACCATTCAATGCATGCATTGTATTTGAAAAAAAATATATTATTATAAATTTTGAGATACTATAGAAACAGTTACGTTCAGAAAAAAAAGAGTAAAAATTGGAATTGTCCAAATAAGTACGAAACTTCCACTTTCTATATTTGTTAGTACAAGTCTAAAATATATATTTTTAGCATAAATCTGAGTTGTTATAATATTGCTTCTAACTAAAATTAGCATGTAATAATTTTATTTTGAAGAAATTATGTTATTTATTATCAATTGACAATGTAACTCATATAAAATTAAATTATAATGAACTCAATGAGTCGTAGGAAGAATATATTGAAAAAAAATAAGTAGAATAAATTAAATATGAATTATTAGAGAAAGTAAAATTATTTTAAAATTTGTTTTTTGATGGTTTATTTTTATTGGTGTAAAGTGAGGAGGTGAGAAGTTAATAGATGTGTTGTTTAAGAATGCATTGTATATTAAATATATCCGAAACCCCAATTTGCAATCCTCTCACCCCTTTTATAGCACATCATGATTTCATACACTTGTTGTTTCTGTCTACAAAGACGTTTACCTAACATGCATCCTCTTTGCCCATAACTACGAAATTAGAGCTTCTTATTTTTACTCTTTCCTTTTTAATCTTCCTGTTTAAGTTTCAACACTGGGTTTCATATTGTCGTGTTACATCAAAATTCCTTCATAGATTGGAAGAAAATTAAGTCAAATTGAGATTTTTAGATCCACAAAACTAGGGTCAAATTAATAATGCACCTCAATTCATGCCTTTGGAAGCGTCAAAAGTCATACCCTTTCTTATATCCTAAAACTGCACTTTTAAATATATTTGGTGAGTTTTAATTTTTTGTTGCAAGTAGAATAAGAATTAATAAGAACCAAAATGAATGAACTGAGTGTTGGATTAGTTCATCCTCAAAGTACGGCACATTAATTGCAACTTGTGTGATCAAACCCAAGTTTAATTCCCACCTAGACTCACATGAATTTTGTAAGCAGTGTTCCTGGATATTCATTTATTGAGAGTTGAACAAATACATGTTGAATTTGCACCCTTCATTGTGTGCTCAATTTCTCATTTTAAAAAGAAATAGACTTGTTGCTAATATTTTAGCTTGGAAACCCCAACAATTCTAACAACTCATCCATGCTATTTGTTGAGGACCTTAACTACACTACTCATTTGCATATTCTTCACAGATAAAAGGTGATCCATTGTCTTTTCACCTTTGGATTTGAGAATTTGAGACTGAAAACTTCTGAGAAATTTCTAGGTCTTAAATAATTCTTAAATAAATAGACAAGAGTGGAATACAAATAATAATAATTAGTCACTCACACTTAATATGCATTAAATATATTATTAGAGAACTCACATTAATTATTAATTAGAAATATAATCAAATTATTGTCTATAAATATGATATGAATATTACTTTTAAGAATTGGACTTGTGAGGTTAAACTTGACGTATAATTATTTACTAAGAATTTGAGACTGAAAAAGTTGTGTAATTTAAAAAAAAAAAAAAAGCAAACAAAATAACACTTTAATACTTTTTATTATTTTAACTGATTAAAATATTCTTAAGTGTACACTACTTTAGTGAAATTAAAATTAATTTATAACTATAAAATGATCTAAAAAGATATATCTAGCTAAGGTAAAATTACATTTTAAATAAATTAATAAAAGAAAAAATGTCAAAAAATTAGCAACTTATTATCTCATTAATTTATTTTATATAAGCCAAAAATAGTTTATAAGTTTACATATATGTTACAATTTTTTTTTGATAAAATTAGTTTATAACTAAGCTGAAAGCTTAAAATTTATATACAATTTGATAATAGTCTTTCTTTTCAATACTATTTTTTTTTTCACAGAAGTATTTTCAGATTTTGTACAGACTTTCATAATCAAATGAAAAGTATTACAAACCAAATATCTTAGATGGATGAATATAAAGATTTAACCTTAAGTTTCTTTAACAAAAACATCAACGATAGATAATATAATACTTAAGCAAAACTTTAACATCACGTAAAAATTTGCAAATACATTCATGTTCTCAATTTTTTTTTTCCTTTTTTACTCATGACTGTTCATACAAGAGTTTTCTTTAAAGATAGTCATTGTATTAAGAAAGTCTTCTAGCAAAAATCTACTTAAACTATCTAGAGTGTAAGTTTGGTAATTGTTATTAGGAACTGGTTGTGACTATTTCAATTTACTACACAACATGATGGAATATGGCATCAAGGGTAGTGCTTTCTATGATGTAAAATAGGATATGTGGGTTTAAGATTATTTCTCTTATATCCTTTTATAAAGGCATCCCTCTATTATAGAGGTCAAAAGAGAAATTATGAAACAACTCATTGTGGAATTTATTTCTAAGATGTATTTGACTCTCTCTATGACTATTTTGGTGGTCAATAGCATTAGGAAAGTGATTCATATTATAAATTTATTTTTATAAAAAGTGTTTGAAAAGCACTTGAGTGGGTTTTTTTATCAATTGATAGTTAACTGTAGAAACCCGTGTATGTATTGAAACTATTAAACTAGTAGAGAACATCTCAAACATAAAAAAACATATTATTGAAATAATATGACGGAAGGACATTTCTTGAAAGAAGTTAGGAAAGGAAGATATATATATATAAAAAAAAACATAAATAGCTACAAGGAAAAATAGAAATTGTTAAAAAAAAAACTATAACCAAACAAACACATATGTTAAGAGGTGAAGTTGGTTTTGGGGGAGGCGGACAATTGGGTCTGGAAGGTTGGGGGTGTCAAACATTCACAGTTAACTCAGTCTATGTTTAGGTAAGGAAGGTTTGAGGAGGGGAGTCTTCTCCGGTGTACAATAAGTTGTGGAGATGTAAAGTCTTGCCTTCGACTTTGTTCACTGCTTGGAGGGTGTTGGAGAATAGGATTGTCTCTAGGTTAATTTAGTAAGGCGCAGAGTGACGGTAGAAAATTCCTTGTGCTGTTTGTGTGGGAAGGAGGAGGAGTCGTCTTGTCACTTGTTCTCTGTTTGCAGGTTTGCTTAGCGTGTCTGGTGTTTGTGTTTTGAGTGGCTTTGAGTGTCGTTCGTAATTCACAAGGACCCTATGTCAAATTTTTCACAATTCAGGATGAGCCAGGCTTCTGATTCGGTTAATGATGTTTGGAGTGCAATTTGGGTTGGTATAGTGAGCGAAATCTAGAAACATAGGAACTCGGTCATCTTCAATAGAGGTGTGGCAGATGTGTCGGAAGTGTTTGCATCGGTGCAAGTAAAGGTTTGGTCTTGAATTTTTGCAAAGTCTCAGTTTGCTTATTTCCCTTATTCTAGTTGAATTTTAAATCTTTTGTTTGATCTGGTTGTCTCTTTGTTAAGCTGGTAGGCGCTCTAATAGGAGATTGATGTCATGTATTTTTGTATAAGAGTTGAACCACCCCTGAAGTGGTTTCTATTTATTTATTTTTTATTGTTGATAAAAAAAAAATCCTTCAAGCTAGGAGTACAAATCAAATATTTTTAGGTTGGAATATGTATTATTGAACATGGTTAAAGGTAGAGTCTTTGTAAGAATATCCACGAGTTGCATGTTAGAAGATATAGGGAGAAGTTTCAGCAAACCATTATTTAACCTTTTCTCTCACAATGTGATAACACTCTTCTAACCACATTCAGAAGTAAGTGTATAATTCATGACACAACCATATTATACATATATGTTAGATTAATTAGTTCTTTTGTATTGTTGTACACGAAATTTAACTTGTTTTTAGTATTAAAAGCCGTTTCATTGATTTACTCCAAAAATAATAATCATCACCATAAAAAAGAATAGTGAAAACAAAGATATGTTTGAGGATCCTCACTTAGGTTAATATATAAGTAATTTGGTGCTTGATGAAATTCGTCGACTATGGAAGAAAAAAATAATAGACCACAGAAAATAAAAGAAAGAATAAAAAATAAGATAAAGATGAGCGTAGGAGAGTTCTTAGCATATTATTGAAATAATACTATTGAAGAATAAGAAGAACCAAGAAAAGAAAATATATTTCGACTTACTATTCCGTAACTTTATACAAAATATCATAAAAAATGGATGAATTGTGAAAAGTTGTATTCCCTTCTGTAGCAATGTTTTTCCATTTGACAAACTTAATTTACATCGTCTGTTTTTTTCTTCATCTTTTTTTTTCTCAAATGAAGTATTTTGATAGTCCCTGACTCATAGTTCTTTGTTTTCCACGTGGACACTCTTGTCATAAATGCTAGAAAGACATTAAACTTTAAAAATAATACTAACTGATATTTACTGACATAAAACACTTACATTTACATATTTCATGGATCATTTAAGTTGTAGATGCTCATTTGTAAAACCAGACTTCACTTTAAACAAATGGTGTAATGTTGAGTCTTAAACAATACTTTATATTTAAGATGTATTTATTTATATGTTATTCTTTAAAATAATAATTTTTGTTTTTATATGATAATAGTGTTTTCTATCTTTTTCTAATAGGGACCTATAGCATATCTATTTCATGTCACGTCGATTTTTTCCATGTTAATCTAATTAAAATTAAAATTTTATAAAATTTTATTTACTAAAAATATAAAATCTTAAGTTATTAACAAGTCTTTTAAACCTAACATACAAGTCTTTCTAAACAAATATAAACATGCACTTAAAAAAATAATTAAATACCAACTAAATTTGAAAAAAAAATTATTAGTTACTATATTAACTAAATTAGATACTATTTTAGAGATACAAAATTATTGGTATCTAAAGTGGTTTCTATTATTAATAAAAATTTAGAAAATGGTTTTTAAATTGGTATTTAAATTAGTTACTAATGTTTTAGCTACTAATATTCTAAATTCTAAATTAATCTCAAAAATACTAATAGAGATTCATTTAGAATATAAGTAACTAGTAAATAAAATCTTAGTAGCTAATGGCTAGATACCAATTTAAAAATTATTTTATAAATTTTTATTAATAATATAAACTACTTTACATATCAATAATTTTTTTAGTTTATAAAATGGTATCTAATTTAGTGTAACTAATTATTTTGATCTCCAACATTAGTTTCTATTTTACAATTTTTGTTAAATTTGTTATAACTAATATATTATATTTATTTATCTTAATTATTAACATGTTGATTTAAAAGTCAAAGTCATATTACTATAAAATAATTTTTAAGGGTTGTATAAAAAATAAATTTTGAATACGTAATTTATTTTGATATATTTTACATACATGATTGTATAAGATAAGATTGGATATGTTAGTTAAGATATGGTCAAATATACCTCTATTACATAGCAATATCACACACTTGTAATCATTAATAAAAAAATTATGTTAATAAGTCAACTACGTACTATTTAAATGTTTCATGTTAAAAGCAAATCTATTCATGATAGATAATACGTGAAACTCTCTATATTTATTTTTTTAGGAATATAAGATCCAAATATACTAAAATTGGTTCAGTCTATCGTATTTATTTACATTCTATTGATATGGTTAATTATATAGAAAGTTTATATATTTCCAATATTTGATGAGCTTGTACTACATATTATGTTAGTCATTAATATTTTAGATTGACTTAACATGAATTATTCAATTTAATGTTTTATAAGACTATCAATAGAAAAATAATATGGATTTAATAAGTGAAAATCAGTTTGGTTCATTAGAGTTTGGTTTATTTGAGGATAACGAGAACTTTAATAATAGGTTAAAACATGATATACCATTATGGTCTCTAATAACCAAATAATTTTTATTTTTTTTTAGTTCGAAGGAAAAACGAAAGTCAGAACAAGAATTATGTGATTAGTTTACGAATATCATAAAATGATTTTTTTATTTTGAGTAGAGGTTTTTCATTGTACACTTTGATGCACTTTATTTTCTTCGTATTTTGTTATCTAGGTATTTTTCTTCTTCCTTTTTTAACACAATTTATTTGTGCTTATTTAATATTTTACCTGGTTAAATTAAAATTACAATAAATTTAACTACATTTCAAATTTGATCAGCAGATTTATAGTTTAAAATAATGTGAAATCATAACATAAAAAAAGTCCAATAAAAAAATTATTTATTTATTTATTTTCAAATTGCAGCTATTATTCTTTTATTTTCTTTTCTTTCGTCTTCATTTTACAAAATTTTAATATTAGATAAAACTTTTCCATTAACATGAGTCTCATACTGTATCCAAAAGAGATATAAGAGTCTCTCTAGCCGTAACACTTAGTGTGTTCTGTCTATCTTTTATTTTACAAAGTCCTAATGATAATTAAGTATTTTACTTGTAATTACTTTTTTAGGGTTAAGGTTTACATCCCTCCCTATGTCTGTCTTATGTATTGATAATCTTATTTTGTTGATTATTATCTTAATTTTAAAGATTTTTTATTTTAATTACACATTACAAGGAAATCATGAAATAGAAACCAATATTTAGAGATCAAAATAATTAGTTGCAATAGTAACTAAATTATACACCATTTTAGAAACTAAAAAAAAATAGTTTCTAAATTAGTTTGTATTATTGTTAAATAGTTTCTGGTATCTAATTAGCAACCAAGATTTTTGCTACCAAATTTATAAACTAAATAATTGGTAGTTAAAACCTTGATGGCTAATTAGATACCAATTTAGAAACTATTTAACAATAATAGAAAATAATTTAGAAACCAATTTTTTTTTCTAGTTTCTAAAATGGTCTCTAATTTAATTATTATTGTAACTAATTATTTTAGTCTCTAAATATTGATTTTTATTTCATGATTGTCTTATAGTGACATGTATTAAGATTTATTAAACTGTTTTTAAGATTATGTTTTTAAACTATAAAGTTTGGTATAAGAATTTAACTTTCTTTCCTCTCTCAATTTAAATATTTTTATTTTCTATTTAGAGTGTGTATTTCTCACTTTCTCCACAATTAGTAAAAAAAATTCTACACAACTATATAATTAAACTAGTTGTGTATATCCTACAATAAAATCATTAAATACAAATCAATTTTAAAAATATAATTAATTAATTATTATATTGATTAAATTTATTTTAGAGATTATAAAATTATTGGTATTGAAAGTAGTTTCTATTATTAATAAAATTTATAAACTAGTTTCTAAATTAGCTATCAAAATTTTAACTATCAACTTGTAAAATCTAAATTAATTGATAGTTAAAACCTTACTAATTAATTGGATACCAATTTCAAAATTAATTTAGAAATTTTATTAATAATAGAAGTTTAGATGTCAATAATTGTTTTAATCTCTAAAATAATATTTAATTTAGTCAATAATAACTAATTATTTTGTCTCTAAAATTGGTTTTATTTAATGATTTTCTTTAGTGATATTTGATGTTTTTAATTATTTATTGCTTTAATTCTATCATATTTTATTTTCATCTCTAAATTGAATTTTAATATATTTTAAATAATTATCAGTATTTAAAATAATGTTGCATTACAATTTGAATTATTAATTACAAATGTAAAAAATATTTATATATTTAAATATATTTATTTGTTCTAATTATATACAATTTCTATTAAAAGCATTTATTTATTATAGATTTTAACTATATAAAAATAAATAAGTACTCTACATAAATCATTAAATAAAATACTGATAAATAAATAACGACTTACATAACATTTTAAAATATATGTTTTTGTTATTTTCCAGCGATCTTATCCACTTGAACTTTTTTTTTTCATTTTGGTACCTTTCATTACATTTTCTTTGGTCAAATCTAATGAAAAGAATCACATGATAACAAATAGTAAATGAAAAATTATAAAAACAAAAAATGTAAGTAAAAAACAGTTATCCAAATGTGTAAAAATTGAAATATTAAAAATACTCCTATGTTATTAGACTGGTTCTAGTATAACACATCCAACAACAATCAATATTATGTCTTTTTTGAAATGATGACATGTAAATGTGGTAAAAAAATATTAATTATTAATTAAAGATAAAATTATAAAATAGAGTTTGATAATAAAAATAATAATTAATAAACCTATTATGAAGTGAAGATAAAGTAGTAGATGTATTGGAGGCTTTTGTGTTGGTCCAATTAAAGACTTAGTCTCGGGTTTCATCCAAATCACAGTCTGCGTTTTTTTCCTTTTTTGATTGATGCATAGATACGACGGTTTGTATGGGAATGATCTTATGAGATATTTACTTAGTATGTCAGGTGACTTTCTCTGAGTTAAGTTAGAAGTGTTTTGTATATACATACATAGGAGTATGTCTACGAGAAGTGATTAAGGTTGTTATTATTTATAAGGGTTGAACTACTCCCAAAGTGATTTATATTTATTTTATTGACAATAAAAAAAATAAGTTAAGATAAAGTAATGAGTTTATTAATTTCATTGGTAATTAATATAAACAATAATGTAATTAATTTAGTATTTAGATAATTAATAAATACTTAAAAATTAGAATTGATTTAAGTTTGGGAAGATTCTGCACGTAACTCAATCCTCATCCTATGTGTGTCATATTGAGAAGTAGACAGCATATTTCGTATTGCTGAGAAAAAGGTCAACAAAAGAGAAGTGAAGTAATGAACGATAGTGGAGAGCGAGTTGAAGATAGTTTCTCGTACATTTTGCGTAAAAACAATTATAAAAAGTAAAAGTTGATTTAAGCATAAATAGAGGAACAAATTTATATTGAAAAATAGTTGATTGGTAAAATAATTAGAGAAATATGATATATCACCGAAAGTGATAAGTGTGTTATTTGGAATGAGTTGTTGATTTTTGAATTGTAACGAAGGAAGCATTGGTCAAATGGTTGAATCGTGGATCCATATTCTTCTTATCTATATGTCATAGATGAGATGCTGAATTTTAAAGAATGGGAGTGTCTATTTATAGCAAGTAGAAATGCATCATTTAAAGCATGTTTCATGAATATATGCCACGTTGACCACAAAATTCTACATATGGAAAATAATACTGCCCTTTTACAAATCATTTTCTTTCTTCACCACATTTCATCATTTCCTTGACCTAGCATTCTTTCTTTTCTTTCAAAATAATGCTCCAATAATCACATCTTTTCACATGCAACTTTTCATACTTTCTCCTTTTAAGTTTACAATCTTAATCTTTTGTTTAGTACACTTTAATTGTCAAATCAAAAATCAAAAATAGATGAAAAGAAAATTACAAATTTGAGACATTCATATATTTTTATTTCTTCTTTATGTATTTCAATTCAAACACAATCAACCACGTGAATATTAAAACCCATTCAATAAGTTTTTTTATTCTCAGGAGAGCCGTAAAATGTTATTATATATGAAATTTAAAAGAAATTAGTTTATTTGGAAGTGACATGTGTAAATAAACTATACTATAGAGGACCACTTTGATTTTGAGTCTCACTATCCAGTTACTCGAAAGCATTGTTATTTAGAAGTATACATGTAAATGATCTGGCTAATAATTAGAACGAGTGAACTATTTTAATTGAATAAATAAAATTTTGATCCACAAAACTTATAAAATTTAGATACTAAAATATATTTCATTATTTAGTATAAAATGAAAATAGATGTTGTGATATAAATTTAAAAGCAGTGGTATTAAGCATTAAAATTTAGAAAGAATGTGAAAAATGAAGTTGAAAGTATAGTGGTAGTATATGATGAGTAAATGTTCCACAGGTCTCTTCCCGGCTCTGTCGTTGCATTGTCAAATCACGATCAAGTTCATGACAGAAAGCATTCTTTACTTTGTTTTAATGGTGACAATAATGTCTTCAGAAGAATCAATGGTGCCGTGACAATAACACCACGAGATCCTGTAATGTCTGTTGGACGATGGACATGGATTGTACTTTCCAAACTATGAGAGAAGAGAACAACATACTTAGTCCAAGGAAAACCACCTCAGAAACTCAGAACACGGGATGAGAAAATTCTCGACCAGAACAGAACACCACCGTCGCCACAAAAGGACCCTCTAACAAAGAATAGTTTTTTTATATTTATTTTATTGATGAGGATGATGTTGAGATAAAGGGGTGGTGGTGAAAGAGGTAAGTGTGGTAATGGAAGGGAAGTATGTGTTGGTGGAACATTGAACAGTGAAGATTGAACATTGAAGATTTAACATAGAACATTGAAGGTTGTCATTTCATTAAATTGGGTTTCCTTTTCTCGGGGCACTGTTGAATGGTACTGGTAATATTTATTTAAAATGGGGGCACTTGATTTAAATTTCGTTGGAAGGATTTAATAAAGAAAAATGGGTTGGGTTATTACTAGATGGATGGTATTAAATTTTGTTGGTGAGGGGTTGGATTTTTAAATAAGGGGTTTAGCTTTAAAAGCCGTTGGATTTCTCTTGCGCTGTGTTGCTCGGAGACTTAAAACACCGACTCTTCCTCAAGCAATGAATGAAGAAAGGCCCTCCTTCTGCACTTTGTAATTGCAATATTTACTCCAAATTTCCCCTTCCTGCATACTTCTTGGGATTTTTCCAAACAATTAATACATTTCCTGGCCTCAATTTACACTCTCCTTCTACCCAATACTTCAATTCAATTCAATCCAATCCCATCGCTCTCTCTTTCTCTCTCTTTCTCCCTCTCTCTCTCTCTCCTCTCTCTACACACACCCTACCCCCCTCCACCTCTCTCTCTCAATTAAATTAAGCCTTAAATCACTCCCTTCATTTTCCTTATATAAAACGCCCATGAACCTCCACCCATTCTTGCAACAACAAAGATCACCAACACTTTGCTGGTGCCACTCTTTCTCACCACCCCTTTTTCTCCTTCCAAAACATCCTCCTCCAACAACCTTAACGTGAGTCATTCTTCTTCCTCTTTCAATTCTAATTTCCTCTCCCTGCTACTCTCTCATTCACCCTTTTCCCCTTTCTTTCCTGTCTTTATCTGCGTTACGTATCTTTTTTTTTTCTTCTTTTTTGTGGTTGCAGAAAGCAGAGGAAAGCCATGAGCCGCAGAAACGGAAGTGGTCCACAGCTTGACTTGAAGCTCAACCTGTCCCCGCCGAGGGTTGACCGGAGACTGGAGTCGCCAACACGATCGGCCACGGCTTCACCGACTTCACCGCCGAGCTCGTGCGTGTCGTCGGAGCTGAACCAAGAGGAGAAGAATTACTCCAACAGCCCTGAAGCCACTTCCATGGTTCTCGTGGGTTGCCCTCGCTGCCTCATGTATGTGATGCTCTCCGAAGATGATCCGAAGTGCCCCAAATGCAAAAGCACCGTTTTGCTAGATTTCCTCCACGACACCAAAAACCCCACCATAAGGAGGAGTTAGAGTAATAGAGTTAGGATCCTCCGTTCCTAGCTCTGTTTTCTTCTGTTCCTAGCCCTGTTTTTCTCTGTTCCTAATAGTAGGACATATTATTATATTATATTATATTAGCTAGTAATGCTTAGGAATTAATCTCCTTTTACCTTTTTTTACTGTTTTAACTATTCCCCCTTCTAGGAGTAGTGCTATGTGCGCTCCACTTTTACCCTCTCTCCCAACAATTTTGTCAAAGCAGGGGATGCATATTTGCAGAGACAGAAAGAGACAGAGTGGAGCGTGAATAGCACTATTTGAATCACCTATAGAAAGAAAGTTACTGGGCAATTCGGGAATGTTAGGTATCTATAATATAGGAGCTGGGTGCTCTTTAGCAGCGGTTAAGAAAGTGTAAGAGGGCTTATAACCTCAGGTGCCCTCTTAGTTTGCTTGTTGAAATCCAACCTCGGTTTTCCTTTCACTCTCTTTTTCTCTGCATCCACGATGTTAATGTTAATGTTAATGTTACTGTTTCATCCAACGGCACACACATGCTGTTGTTACTCTTGACGTTAACCACCATAAAAAGGTAAATAAAAATAAAATAAGTGAATAAAAATAGCCGCAACAGCGAAGTTGTAAGACAGAATGTAGATCTTCTGTACTTTGTGTTAACAGTTGAAATGGTTTGAAAGTTAAGGCCCACCAAACCGGTGTTAACTGCTCCATCTACTGCACTCTGCGATGTTGTGAACCACTCAGCATGCTTGAGAAAAATGAAAAATCTGAGTGAGCACAATGGGCTAGTTGACTTTGTTGTAGATTTTGTTAAAACAATTGGGGATATGATGACTGAAAAATGAGGTGTGTAATTTGATTCAGAATTCAGATCCCCTGACACGATGGAATGGAAAAGTTTTGCATGCGATAATGACCTGATTAAAAAAAAGGGAGAGATGGTTCCAACTTCCATGTTACAAAATTCAAGTGTCCACGAGCATAATGAGAGCAATGGCGTGAAAGTCGTATGTCGTGTAGCATAAGAAAATTATGTTGTGGGTTAGGAGGAGATGAAGGATGAGTGAATCAAGGGATGGTAGAAGGTGGGTTGGGTAGTTCCGAGCATTGAAAAAAAAAGGCCATTCTATTAAGGCCATTTAAATCACATAAATGCAAGAGTAATTGAGACGGTTGAGAATAATGTGGGAGATATTACGTCAGATGATAAATGCTCTATTTTTTCTCTCTTTTCCACCTATTTTATCAAACACCTTCTTCTCCTTCTTCTTCATCCTCCTTTATCTTTCTATTTCTCCTCCTTCAACACTTTCAACACTATCTGCACTTTGCCTTCATTTTGTGTTTATATCTATTTTCCCATTCGCAGACACCATAATTGTACCAACTAAGCCCCTCCTTTTGTCAGCTTCGTTAGTAAATTGACATTCAAGGTGTGACAGACCATTAATCCATAATTTATAAGCATTAGATTCAAAGCTTCAAAATCTGAATCATTATGATTCACCCTTAAATATGTAAACTTATAGGTTAAATCAGGTGAGAACGTAGTGGGAAATGGCACAATTAATTGTGTGTCATCAATAAAATAAGAGCAAGTTGAACAAGGTACACAGCTCATGGACATGGTCATCAAGATGAGGGGCCTAAGACTCCATTGAAACTCACCCCAGAAAACATTACTATTAGGGTTGCCCTTAAATCAAATTATATAAGAAGGAAAAAAAATGGTAACAAAACTACATCAAAAATCAAAAGAAAACATCGTGTGATAAGAACAAACTAAAGCCAAAAACCTTGACTGAATTCGATGATCTTAATGCCTAAGAAGTGTTCCGAAAAGAGGTTAGGCACTAGTGCAGTGCATGTCATTTCTTGCTTCAATTACATATATATTACCTTATAAAAAAATTAGTTTAATTAGTTACATTATTCATTTTTAATTGAACTGTTTTTTATTTCATAAATTAAAGTAATTTAATTGTCTAGGTTGTATTTTATTACACTCAAAAGACATTAAAAGAATTTATCATTCTATTTCTTTCAACTAAAATTGATATATGAATTTATTTATTAGGAATGTATAGTTGTCAACTTTTCATATCTAATAAAATGATATATAAATCAAAGCTAACAAACCATTACTGAAAAATAAACTTGTGTTCGTAAAAACATAAAAGGGGTTGTCATTTGTCACACAAGTTGTTAATATAACGAGATGCATTTCTAACACTGAAACAATTTTTTACAAACAATATTTACAGGATTATTATGTAAATGATCAAATTTTCAACTCCGATAATGCTTTAACTCTTGCACTAAAATATTTTTAGCAGTCCAGTGATTAAAAATTTATCTAAAAGTGAGTTTATTTTAGTTTTTAATAAATATGGTTTAGTTCAATTCAAATAACTGTATATTTTTAGTTTATTCTAACACTCCTAGTTAGCAGTGATTTTCCACAGTTAAACACTTGACATTTCCGTGCGTATTTATATTAATAAATAAAAATTAAACTTAAATATTTCTTGATATAATATTAGATGAATATTTACATGGTTTTTCATATGCGAATTGATTTTGAATTTAATATTTATTTTAAATTGAAGTAAACTTGAATTTGTTTATCATTATCATTATTACTATTATATATTATTAGTATGTTTATTATTATTATTATTTTATCTTTTATTATTGGTATTATTATTATTATAGCAATAACTTTGGTTATCGATGTATGATCCAACATTTATTGCAATTACCACTTATCCTTTTGCTACTTGTCAACACCATCCACATCTTAGTGTCTTGCATTGCATCACATATGGAACAAAGTAATGAATTAATAATTATATTTATCCTTATTTTTTGTCATCATAACAATGGATATCTATGCATTACTCGCGTGCAATCAAATTTCGTCTTCTAAAATAAAAAAATAAGAGAGAGAGAGAGAGACTTCCTAATATTTATGTTGATCATAAATCTAATTTGAACCAAGGTACTAACTTCTATTTAAAGATAAATTCTTAATCACATTTTTTAAAACCAAGGTTAATCACCCATCATATGACATGTTGGTGCTAAGTATCAAGTTCATTCATAACACACATGTTAAGTAAAGCAAATTAAGCTTAGTTATGTATATTTATAATTTAGAGTTCTGTTTTCCAAATTAACTACAACTCTAAACAAGTCTCTCTCTTTTCGCCATAATTACTAACATGCAACCTAAATAAAAACCAACTACATGTTACTTGATTTTAATAAATGTGTGATATTATTTTGTGAGAACAAAAACAAGGCATAACTTCATAATAAGTATATTTCACACAATATTTTATTGAGCAAGAAAATAATATTAAAATTAAATTGAAATTAGAGTTAAATTATGCAGAGTATATAAAATAAATCTAATTTAAAATAATATAAAAAAATATGTATATTCTTATTATAGGTTAATTATTATTATTTTATCTTTATCTTTGATTAATTAATCTCTTTTATGAGTATGGTTAGTATCTATAATGATATTTTAACTTATATTTTAAAGTAAGTGGGCTTATCGACCTAAACTGTATGGATAATTAGTATATGAAAATATATGTGGATAATTATTATTTGAAAAATTTGGAACCATAGAAATAGAATAATTTTTCAACGGTGGACCTGATTGATATATTTAATATAGTTGAAAAGAAGCATCATGCTTGTTTTGAAGTCATCATGTTTTATATGATGATGGCTATGGTTTAAAATTGTTGTCAATTTTTTTATAGATATGTTATGTTGTATATGGAAAAAATTGATTTTGATTGTGAACAAATATTTGTAATAAAAAAAATGAAAAAATCTCCTTAATAAAAATATAGGCAAAATGTAAAATGTTAAAATATTTTTTAAAATTAAAATGATCAAAATATTAATATGTTTTAGGAAAATATCACATTTTAGGAAAAGATGTGGGGTGTAAGGTGGAGCATGAGGTGTCAAAAAATCATTTTCCTTTTTGATACCTTCATCTCTTTTAGATTGACGTTTGTTGTAAATTAATTGGAGTATCTCATACTCTCATTTATATTTGTTTTTTTATTGTTGATTAAAAAAAATTAACCCAAGTTAAGTAAAGTAAATCAATGGTGTAGGTCTTTGTGAAAATGAAAATAAAATAAAAATCAATGGTGTAAATTATTAAGATATAAAACATATTTATTGCCCAGTGTGTATATATATTCTTCCACTTCACATCAACTATTTGAAAATTGTCATGTTTTTTTTTATATCTTATCAACTCATTTTTTTTCTTTTAAAATTGTTTTGTTAATGCTTTTAACTTTCACTTAGATAATTACAGATGTAATCGACATTAGTATGTTTTAGGAAAATAATTTACAACCTTGATTCAACTCGATTAATCTAAAACTTGCAAGTTTACTTGTGAGGAAGAAAATTATTTTCTTATTTTTTTAGAAAAATATTTAACTCAAAATATTAATATCACATTTAATCCAAAATCTTGATGTAATGAGGTTCAAATTTCTTCATTTAAGATTTATATTTATATTTAGATTCCTAATAAATATAAATATCTAATATTTATTTTTAAATGGTTTAGATTATTGTAGTAATATTGTTATAGAGAAAGTGGTTTTATGAACCACAATAAATCAAATCAAACACGAATGGTACTGAGATGGACGGAGAAAACTTGTAAACAATTAAAGAGGTTTTCATTATTTTCACTTTATATTTTTTCTTTTAGTGAAATATACTAAATTTATTTATTTTAAAATATGAAATTAAATTTATCTAATATATTTATGTTTTCTTTACTTTGGAATGTGAATATAATTACTTAGTTCTTTTGACATTACCATGCTTTAGTTTTTGTGTCCATTAAAAGTTATTTTTCCTCTGCATTAGAATTTCTTGAATGTGTTTTTTTTAAAAAGTGTCATTATCCCTGATAGAATTAGAAAATGTCTATAATGTTTAATGAAACATTTAATAGTTATTAACTTCCTTTAAATATTAATACATTTTCATTTTTAAAGATATCTTCCACCTTTTACTTTCTCTGCATGATCCCTTAGAATTTGTATTATTACAAATGCTTGAAAAGATCATCAAAATAAAGTGTCACATGCAAGATTACATGAATGATAGATATGAATTTAACAACAAAATCTTGTTTCATACACAAGAGATAAATAAAATAAAAGAACGTTTGAAAAAATTAAGCATGAAGAAAATTTTGAAAATTTAAAGGATAATATAGTTAATTTTGTTAGAAAAGTCAAATTATATAATTTTATTATGAATCCAATAAGCAATACAATTGCAGTGCCATGGAGTCAGCATAATTGATGACAACCCTTGCTAACACATGAACTACCATATTCGCTTGCCTCGTAACAAGCTTAACACTATAGCTTGGAAGTTGGGGAATAATAATAATGATGATGAACTTTAAATTTACTGAAGATCATACCACACTAAGAAAAAATATGCATTAGAAAGCCAACATTATCAACCACTAGTTTGCAATCTAATTAAAAAAATACTTATTAACCAAGACATATTATTTATGCCAAAGTAGTAAGTAAACTCATGACTCGAATATGTGACACCATATTATCCATTTGTTACCTCAACATTTTCACAAATAAATTGGTACGAGTTATCACACTAATACATACCTCATTTTTCACAAATAAATTAGTACGAGTTATCACACTAATACATACCTCAACCAATTTTATTTTGATTTTTTTTACAGAAACATTATTGTCACATTTAATTTTATCGGAACAAACTCAAATTACTAAACAATATATGTACGACCAAAAAGTGTTAGATCACACTCCATGATAAGGGAGTCTCGTCACATGACCGAATACATCTTGATTGTCAAAAGTGACATCACCATTAAGATGTAATTAGATATCATATATCAGATTAATACAAAAATTTAATATTGATATTCATATTATCAAACCAAAAACTTTTTAGGTTCAACTAGTCCTATAATTAAGTTGAACATACTTAGATCAAAATACGCATTTAAAAGTCTTTAATATCTATAATCACTAAATATTAACTTGCGTTAGAGGACCTTTTGTACACATCTTTTACTACGACCGAGTCAATATCTATTAAATATTGATATTAAGGAGTTTAAATAATACTAGTAACTAAAAAATGAGAAAAAGACCATTTGATTTAATCTCTTTTGCAAATTTCCCATTAATAGTTACTTTTTTTTATAAACTTTGATAAAAACAAAAAGCTTGTTCCCTTCCTAAGAATGAATTTAACTTAGACCAAATACTCCATGTACGCATAAAATCACATGTTTTATCTTGATCACTGAGTTAAAAGATTCTTAATAACATTTTACATATAAAATTTATCTTAACACAAATGACTAAAAACACAACCACATAATATATAAAAAATATTCTCTGGTCCATTTTTGCATAGTGGGCAAACAAATTATCAATCCACTCATTTACTCCTTAGTCCCACTCTAGTTGGAATACAATTCCCACTTACAAGGAACTTTATCTTAGATAACATGTTTAGCTTTCATATTCTTCCCATCTACCTTCCACTCTAAGTTTAGAATACTACAATTTAGAGATTATAATATACACTCTTTTTTTAAACTACCCATAAATCATCGTAGTATGTGAGAAATAAATATATTTAAAAAATAAGTAGAACACTCCACACTTTTTTATTATGCAATAACAATTTTTTACCACACAAATAATGTAAATTAAAATCCCCCCCCCACCCAACTTTAATACTCTTTCAATACTCTATAGGCTTCTTTTACGAAGTTTTGAATGTAATTATGAAGTTAATACCTTTATTTTTTTAAAACAATAAAAAAAAAACTTTAGTGTGCTGAATTTGACTTCACGTGTATTTGTTTTTTTATTGTATTGACATAAAGAAAAAAATGATAAAATGGTATCTTGAAATTGTACTATCACTCGGTCAAGAAAGTTTATGTCATAAGGACAGTGTGACCGATTTCGGCAGGATAACTAAATACATATGGGTCATGATATAGTAAATTGAGTAAGATTTTCTTACGATAATTAAAGATTAAATCGTAGTGTCAAATTAATAATAAGATTAATAATAATTTTTGTACTAATTTAGGTGTATTGACATAGAAGTTCAATATAATTTTGTAAATAGATTAACTACGATTAAAGGAAAACACACTTTTATTAATGTATATATTGATAGGGTTTATTAATGTATATATTGATAGGGTCTAGATAGTACCTAAAATTGGTTATACAATTGCTGACGTTTCGGCTGATTTCTCGTTCTTTATTTTAAATCTTCTCCTTCAATTATTGGTGTTCGGTCGAGGTTGACCTGAAAAAATGTAGTTCAACGACAAAGTAAGTACATTGTATTAAGAGTGTGGTGATAAATTGATTTAAAAACCTTACACCTATGTAAAGGGTTTATTCATAGTGTTTTGTAATGAACCCTTGTTGTGATGGCCGAATAAATATCAGTTGTTACCTGATGTGCAACTTGATCCCTGATTTAAAGGAATATATATTGGTATATTCATAGTCGGAGAATATATCCAATATCTTTAAGTTAATTTGACTGATTTTTAGGACATGTCAACCTCATTAAGCAGGACATGATTATGACTCACAAAGAACCCTCCATAACTATTGTTGTCATTTATTAAGTGTCTTAAAGTATATTTTGACACGATCAATCACCAATATCAAATAACTGATTCATCCGATATAATTAAAATTCTTTAAATATTCAAAAACCGACTCAATGAAATAATCTTTTATAAAAATCTCATAGCGATACTACGATCTAACTACATATTACATCATATTAAGATAGAGATTAAAAATAGATAAAATTACTTCAAATCCATATAAGAACAAAAATAATTAATAACAATAGAGTATTTTGAGTGCGGATAAGTTACGAATTTTTAGTGAACAACATTTAAAAAAAATAATAAATTTTTTAGATTATTACAAAATATCTAGTAATGTTTTTTTCTTTTTAAAGTTCATGTAGATTTTTTTGGAGCTTTAGCTTATTTTTTCTTCAATGTGTCCATCAACCACATCATCGTTTTATGAAAAAGCCCTCAATAGATAATTTAAAACTATTATTTTACAATTTCTTAAAGTGTAAAGATTGTTAGAATTTTTTTTCCTAACTATCTTTTCCACATATATAATTAAGAGTAAAATTTCTAACAACATATTTAAATATTTAAACTATATCTATGAATGAAATGTATTGAATTTTGTTGTTTAAACTGTAATTGTGTGTGAACAGAGTCCACAAGCATGTGCTATCTATATAAGTCCCGAAGCAATTAACACCCATTTTATACGAATATTTCAATGAAAATTAATTTTTTATGTTCTCGTCAACTTGGAAACAACGAACATTTTGACACACGAGAAGGAATGAGATGGGAGAGAATGGAAAATTTGAGGTTTTAGTGAATTATCTTTTTCAATTCATTGAAAGGAAATTTTGTCGTACAAGTAAAACACGTGTAGAGCCAAGTTCATGTTTATGCAATAACAAGATTCATGTTTGAAAATTCTTTCTCACCTAAAAAAATGTAATAATTTTTTATAATTTAAAATTCCTTTATATATAAATAAATTTGTAAAAAATTGTTGCATGATATTTTTAAGTTTTTTACAAATTAACTGAAATGTATAAATAAAGTTTTTTTTAGAAAAAAAATGTCCTAGACTATTTTAACATAAAGTTATTTAAATTTAGAAGTTTGAGTCTTATATATATATATATATATATATAAAACTTCTTCTCGTAATATTGTTTTGGATAAAAAAAAATTAATTTTACTTTAATTAATATATTTCATTTTAATATATAAAAAGGATTATTTCATCATTTTATATGAATTATTTAAAATTAAAATTCTTTTTTAAATTAACATTGAGAGTCACTTTTTACATATAATTAACCTTCCATTCTTTTATAAGTCCTTATTTTAAGGACCTAACGCAATTTTTATGGGAAATGTTTTATTAAAATAGAAAAAATAATAAAATAAAATAAAAAATTTGATTGATCAATTTATTATTTTTTTATATTTTATTTTTTACTTTTTCAACTTTTGATTCATTAAAATTAAGAAATACGCAATTACAATATCTTATTCTTTCCACTAGTAAATATAATTATCTTATAATTTAAAAAGAAAAAAAATGCTATTAATAAATAATGTTATGATTCCAATAATATTATTTTTGCTAAAAAAACTACACGTGTTTTAGAAAAAAATTTGTATCATAATAGAAAAAATTATGGATTTTACATTTCAAGCATAAAATATAAAACATTTTTCTTTACAAAATTAGAGTTTTTCAAAACATTCCTAATACATGATTAGGACATATAAAAATACAAATATTTGTAACATAAGTTTTAAAGTCAACACCCTAAAGCTCTTCAGACCCTTCGACACCTGTAATATCATCTGCTCGTGTACGTAGTACAATCATCGCAGTTCAAACACAACAAGAAAAGCAAGGGTAAGTTAGTGAAAAGAAATTACATATCATATCTAATTCTTGCAAAAAGAACCAACCAAATAAATCATTTATAAACATTTCTATAAATGTTATCATGTAAAATTTCAATATCAATTTCATCATTCATATAGACCACACATGGATCTATTTTCAATGACAATCATTGGATTTCATTTCAATCCCACTTCATCTTCCGGAAGACTCATTAAGTATGCCCCTACCATAGACTAACACCTGATCCAAAGAATCCAATAGAAAGGATCAGGGTAAGTTCAAACATCCAATACCGAGTGTCTACAGTGGGACCCAGTGTGTATGAACTCCCTCTCAGCTTCTCACCACCTAATATCTTAGTCTACATGACTTAGATCATTAGTGAAGCCAGAGGATCTCCGTTAAACATAGGCTTTTCATACTTAACGTACCATCAAACAACAACTCATACATTATCCCAAATGTATGACATCAATTTCATACTATTTACATCATTCGTATATAATACATATCATTCAATCCCATAACATTTAAAAATTCATATCATTCCAGAACTTTTCCAATGTTAAAAACAATATTTAACTCTCAAACTATCAAAGTATAGTATTTATAAAGTTTAAATAATATATAAACAAACACACAATATATAAACAAATAACACCTCTGCAAGAGAAAATAATATTGGGACCACGTCCCTTCCGCATTCAGATCTTTTATCCTAGGGTGTTATTAAAAATTAAGTTTAGCTTCCCTTATCTCAATTACTTGTTTTCCAAGCAACTTCTATAATTTTATTCCCCACAATCTGGATAAACTTCAAGATTTACGGGCCTAATGCAAGTTATCCAAACAAAACAAAAATTCAGTATATAATAAAATAAGTTGAGAGGATTAAACTTCTCAAGTGACCCCACCAAAATTGATGACTAAATCATAAGGAAAAACAGAGAACAAATGATATTTAGAGTAAAAATGAACTTACTCTGTTTGAAAATTTGATCGGGTAGAAATGTTCCTTAACTCCTCAGTTACAGCGTGGTACGATCAGATTCTAAAATAGATGAAGATTGGGAGAGAAAATTAAGAGGGAGGAAGATAAGAGAATTGGAGAGAGAGAAATGGAGATAAGGAAGAAAAAATAAATGGCATAGGGAAAAGGGTTATATGGCTTCTGTGTTTTTTCTTTCTTCATAAAAGTTACGTCGTTACAATTAACAGTTTATTTTGTAAATGTAAATGACTAATACACCCTTTCTCTCTTTAAATGCAAGCTTTTTATAACTAACTAATGGAAACACAGGCGCAATTGCGTATTGTGTATCCACATTTTATTTGTTTACTCAATTTTCATGAGGATAAAAATTTAACATATATACAGAAATAATTTTGGGTGAATCGAAATTGAAAAGCAAAAAATGGAGTATAGAGAGTGATTAAAAATGGAGGATTATTTTATTTTATATATGAGATTTGATGTAGAAATATGTGAGAATATGCTCTTTTTTTCTTCGTGTTGTTGCCTTAAAATAAGGAACTAAGGGAAGAGTGTGAAGTCATATAAAAATTGTACATTAATATTAATTTAAAAAATTAAAAAATAATTTTATTTTTTAAGTAATTCATATGAAATGACATCATACTTAATTATATTAATAAAATTTAAATAAAGATAAAATTAAAAACAAATTATTACACTAAAAAAAACGGTTATAATATAAAATCTTCTTTATATATAATTTCTTTATATATATAGGTATAAATTCTGTCGAAAGTTATAACTAATAAGTTTATCTAATTAAAAATAGTATGCTTGTTTGTAATATTATTTTTTAAAACTTAAAATTTCAATTAATTCAATATTAATGAGAGAGATAAAAACTATTAAAAGTTTTCACTCTTTATGTACTAAGATTATTAATGATAATTTAGTCAACAAATAATTAATGAACAGAATAATTAAAAAAGATTCTTGTAAAAAACTTTAAGACCTATTTATGATGAGCAAGAAATAATTTGTCAGTGTTTGAATGAAAAGGATTTTCTAATAGCATTTTTTTTCTGCTTAACTTGTTTCTATCCATTGTTTAAGATTGGCAATTAATGAAATGAGCCAAATCATTATTAATGGAATTTAATTTTCCGGCAACATGTCAGTTCACGTTAGAATGAGTGGTGTAAGATTAATAATACTATCATACAATACTAAAAATATAATAATTATGCAAAATAATATAATCAAAATATTATTTTAATAAAAAAATATGATAAAATTAAAAATGACAAAGTGGATCAATACTATCAGTCACTAATTCATTCTGACCAATTAATATTGGACCACAAGTACAATAAGATATATGCTGTACTTTAAAAAAAATAAAATTATATATGTAAAGTATAAAATTAAAAAAAAAGTACTCGTATTGGGTAAAACAACTTCTTTATGTTTTATGTTTCTAACATTTCAACATATATTTTTTTACGGACTCAATAGTTTACTTATTATATATTTTTAATTCTAAAATGAAATACTTTGTATTCTAAATTTTATAATTTAAAAAGTATTTTCTGGGTTTGAAAATTTATTTTGAATTCCAAAATTCAAAATATAAAATTATATTATATATATTAGCTTCTTATATTTGGGCTCATGTCTGCATCACAGGCCTGTAAACTGGACTGTAGACCAGCCTGTAATTTTTTTTTTTTCAAGTCACATATAGTTAAATCTGATATTTTAATAGTTATACAAGATGAATAAGATAAACTACAGAAAGAGAAGAAGAAAAGAGATAGAATCATTAATAAAGAATAATATACTTACTTTGATCAATAATCTCATAAACTAGTTTTCACCATCACCTTGCTACCTATTCTAAATGAGTACCTTCTATTACTTATTACACCTACGTAAACAATAAGAACTTCAGTTATTGACAAAAGTCAGAAGATACAGACTATACTCAATTAATAATATGATTACTTCACTAAAAAATTACTATCTCATACTTTATCAACAATTTCATTATATATATATATATATATATATATATATATATATATTCACACATATTATCTCCTTAACTTATAACTCATGTAGTAGCAAATGATGATTTGCATTTCTCTTAATATATAAAATTATTATATAAATGTCCATTATTTTATTCTTTTATGTGAGTTGATTTTAATAGAATAAAACAGTACTTTGAATTTGGAATAACTTACGAACCTAAAATAATTTTCAACTAATTAAGTAACTCATTCATTTCTTTAGGTTGAAAATCTCATAAAATTCGAAATAAAAATATTTCATAATATATAAGTGATGAAAACTTCATCTTATAAGACAGTTTTATAAGATTGAGTTATGTTACTATTTTTTATATGATAACAAAATCATCTAAAGTTTATTATAACGAGAGTTTATTAGTTTCATCCGTTATTGGATTACTCATAAATATATAGTGTCACGCGAGTTGACGGTCTCAATGTGAAGAAAATGTATTGGAAATTTCACATCAATTAAAAATAAAAATATTTCACAATACATAAGTGAGATTAAGATTGTGTTAGACTTAAAGTTCACGTCTTAATAATTTAAGTCATTTAATTAAAAGAAAATTTACAATACATAATCTCTTAAAAGTTAAATTAAAATAAAATATTAAATTACACCTGTTTTAATTTCCCGTAATTAAAATAGATATAAGTCTAGTCTGAAATTAATTTATGTTTTTTTATAAACTAACATGAAAAATCTTTTACAAATACAATTTATCTTTCTAACTATTCAAATCAGAAAGTATTAATTACATGCAAACTAAATTTGATGTCTAAGAAATTAAAATACGAAAGGACTATCTACAGTCTATTGTTTTTGTATAATTACATTTTTATCTTAATTTTGTTGTCCTAAATTCATTAATATTAGCTTAAAAGTACAAGGATATTTTAATTACGGTTAAAGTGGTAATTAAAATTAGGAAATTAGGTATTTTTATCTTAAACGCGAGAAGATCTTATGTAACAGTTCGTTTGGTCGTGACAGGAGAAGCGTGGACTGAGAATACGCGTGGTGTAATTGAGGTATTACCTTTCCCCATTCGACCACATCGTTGTTGTGTCCGCTTCTTTTTCTTCATTATTATTCCGAAATTTGCCTTCAATTTTTGCTTACGCCGATTCCCCCTTTCCTCAGACATTTCGATACTTTGATCAGATCCACAACAATTGTTCATCCATGACGCTTGGCTCTGCAGGATCCAGTGTCGTGGGTTAGTTTCATATATCATCTTTCTCTTCTTTTTTTATTTTTCATTTTTCTATAACTGATTTTCTTTTCATGAATATGCATGCTTCTATTAGTTACTTGTTGCCTTGACTTGTCGCCCTTGATGAACTTGAAAATTGCATGTTTGTTTCATTTTTATTGTGGTTAATTTTTTTGTTGATGGAAACAGGGTGGGGTTTTCAATCCATACTGCTGTCTGGAATGGGGAATTTCTTGTAAATATTGTTTTTTTGGATACCCTAATTATAATTTGAATCAATTTTCCTTGTTAGCACTCGTGTTTATCATTCTACGCTTCTTTTGAAATTCATACCTCATTTCTTCTGCTTACTTTATAAGAAAGCCCAGGTGAGCTGGCTCTATAGTCACTTTTTTTTTTTCTGTTTTAGCCAGTCCTCTATTATTCCTCAATTTATTGAAGCGTGTTCACGATAATTAGATAACAAACATTTGTATATGATAACATGAAAGAAGACAGAATCTTTTTTATAATTGTAGGTTTAATATTCTAGTAAAATTCGAACATTCAAAACTTGGTTTTAGCTTTTGAAATGTAGGCTAGGACCTTTTATTATCACATCTCTTAGGAAAATTGAATAGTAATTACCAGATTCCTAAGCATAACTTCCTAGAGTGCAACTTACTTGAAACCATTCTCAAAATGTATTTTTTGATACTTACTCCCAACCCAATTCCATTAGTAATCTTAGGGACTTACAAATATGACACTATAACTCTTTAAGTGGTATCATCAATCAGACATAACAAACTCCTTGTAAATAGAAACCACAACATTAGATAAATTATCTTAAATTTGTGAAGTTATAAGCCAATTATTTGCTATATTCTTTTGTCCTGCTCCTGCATGAAGGAAGATGCCCTGTGAACAAAGAAATTTGCCATGCCATCAGCTGGATAAAGAAATATGGAACATTTTCACTGGCTCTGGTCCTTGTGTTCATGACTATAAAGTTGTGTTTTGAACCTATAATTGATATGGGGAAGAAGAAAATAAATATTTTATTAATTTAATGAATTAGGCAGAACTATAGAGAGAAATCTTTTCTTTAAGGGTTTCCCCTTCCACACAAAGTTAATGCTACTGTTTACATTTGATACCTAACAAAATGACCCTCGTCCCTTATTCTCCTATTTATATAAAATTAACTCCTTTTAAGTAACAACTCTGACAATTGCTGACTGTTTTTTCATTCTGTCCTAACTCCTAACATCGTGACTAATATTTGGTGAAAGGATTATATATAAGTTATAACACTATTTTTTGCACTTTTAGAATATACAATGCCAATATGAGTGTGTATCTAAAAGGTTTGTACCTTAATGTAGTTCCAAGGAACTTCAGATTGCTGGAGGAACTTGAAAAGGGAGAAAAGGGAATTGGAGATGGCACAGTTAGCTATGGAATGGATGATGGTGATGATATTTACATGCGCTCTTGGACTGGCACTATTATTGGCCCCTATAATGTAAATATTTATCTATCACCAG
The DNA here is from genome assembly GCF_051622355.1 of Phaseolus vulgaris. Classification (NCBI taxonomy): domain Eukaryota; kingdom Viridiplantae; phylum Streptophyta; class Magnoliopsida; order Fabales; family Fabaceae; genus Phaseolus; species Phaseolus vulgaris. The sequence goes on from NC_143498.1 coordinate 49,074,406, forward strand.
CTTGATTTGTTTTACAAATATGTGCTAGTTCAATGAGCTAAATTCTATTCGAACTAGGGAATTTTCATGTAGCAATTGATTTAAATTTATTAGAACCATTTCAATAGTGGAAGTAATCCATTCTAAAATGAACTTCTTACTTTTCGGGTAATACAAATTGACCATGTTACTAGTCCTTAAACACATTTTTGTGTCTCAATATGTGTATACTAGTATAGTGTTCACGTTACTAGTCATATAACAGTACAAAGTTCCTTATATTTATACATATGTACTTTATCATTATACTGGGAATAATATCAACAACTTTTAAAATTATTTTTGGAAATGTTATTATGCTGCTGAATTTATCTGATGGTTTTAATTGTAACGTTTTTGGCTTTCTATTCTGCTCTTCTAATAGTCTACTGAATCTTTATTTGACCTGATTAATGTAGCTTCTTTGCTTAATTTTTAAGAAATCTGAAGTATGAATCGCTCTACCCTTGAACCAGGGAATTGAGTTATATTATCATTTTTCCAAATAATGTAATTTATTTTTATTTACTGTGTAAATAATAGGCTATTTGCTGGTTCAGTAATTGTGTTTTTTTCTGTTTTTTCTACCAGACTGTACATGAAGGGAGAATTTATCAATTGAAGTTGTTTTGTGATAAAGATTACCCAGAAAAGCCTCCAAGTGTTCGGTTTCATTCACGGATCAATATGACTTGTGTTAATCATGAAACTGGAGTGGTACAATTCATAGTTTTTCACATGCTGTTTTTTACATGTTTTAATGCAATAGGTGTTGGTCTGGGAGAGAAAGAGTATACACAAATCTAACTAAAGTATTTTTGACTTGATTTCTTAATTGATGTTGGGAATAAATATGAGATGTACATTAGAGAAATGTATTCAAGAGTGTATAAAAAATCTCACATTGATTAGAATGTAGCCAAAATAATGAAAATAAGTGGGGGTAACCTTACTCCATGAGCTAACTTTGAAGACAAGTTAGGTTCAAACTCAAATTCTTAGATAGTACTAGAATTTAACGTAATAGTTGTTGTTGGATATAATGATCTATTGGGACATATGTTATCATGTTATGATTGAACCATCTATAAATGTCTTGTAAACTCTAATTGTCTAGTTATTGATGTGAAAAATGTGGGGTTGGAGATATGACTCAAATGGTATATATGACCCTACGAGCGATTTTGGGTTTGAGTTAGGTTCAAACATAAATTCTAGGAGAGTGATTTGGGTTCTAAGAAGGAAATATACGTAGAAGAGTGCTAGGAAAACAATTTCTAACACATTCTTTCTAATACACTCTGATTGGTTAAAAATTTGAAAAACTAAAGAGGTATGTTAAACAAGACATGAACTACAAAATTTTGTCATTTCCAACAAATAAAAAGTATTGTGTTAAAAAAAGATGTATTGAAGAATATCCCGCTATCATTTCTCATATTATTGATTTCACCATGCCTTGATGAAAAAAATACAGGGTTGTTTCAACTACATACCATTACCATCCTATTTTTCTTAGAATAACATAAAACTTGGTCAATACATCCTTGTTTCAAATGTACTGGAAATTTGGAACTTTGAAAGAGTAAGCAAGTGTTGAATTTGGATGGCCGTGGAATGCGATTGGGTCATATACCCAAAAAGAAATAAGGGACACAGTTTATTGTCAGGGGAGAAAGGAGCAAGGGTTTTAGAGATTCGGAAAGACTGCAAGATTTGAGTGCTTTGGCATTTGGAACCCCCTTCTTTATTTTTCTCTAGATTATTTTTTTCTTGTAACTATGCATTTTATCAGGCCTCCCTTTCTATCCAGGAACTAGTTTACCAACACGCATCTATGTTTTCACCCTTCAACCTATCATTAGTCCATTTTGCAAACTTGATAAATTACCTAACTAAGATTTATGGATTTGCTATTGAAACAGGTTGAATCAAAGAAATTTGGTCTTCTTTCAAATTGGCAACGAAAGTTTACCATGGAAGATATATTGACCCAACTGAAGAAGGAAATGGCAGCTTCACATAACCGTAAGCTTATCCAGCCTCCTGAAGGTACTTGCTATTAGTGTCCAAGATCATACCAGTATTAGTCATATTGCACTTGCAGTGTGCAATATATATTATGTAATACTCTGGATCCTTCTATGTTCAAGAACATATAGGGGATGCCCAAATGAGCTTAATCTTTACCTCTGTAGCTTAAGAGTTGTTTTGTTGCCTTACATTCATACATTGTCGACTATGTTGAACTCTCTTATTGATGCTAAATATTGAAAGCAACTCTTAAAGTAGTATTTCCTAATTAATGCTTCCCATTTTGATCTTCTTCTTTTCTATTCACTTGCTTTCTGGCTTTAAATTTAGTGGGAAGCTATATTAAAAATGTGGCAAATGTTATTTGGGTGTAAGCATTGTCTTCAATTGGTACTTGATGTGTTCCATAATTTTCAATGTCAACGTGATTCTATTCGTGGATTTGGGATCCAATTTTAGTATTGATTGGGAGCTAAGTTTATCTCCTAATGTCTTGGATGAACATCGGTGTGAAAACCAGTAGTATGTTTGAAGAAAATTATTGCCAATTTTCATTGAGAATGCTTGACATAATTTCTGTTGGCTTGAACAACTTGAAGCGTTATAAACAGGAATAAATAAAACCCTTCTAACATGTAATCTCTCTTTATATTATTAGTGCACAGACTCCTTCTTTCTATACATTAAGTTTTGCTATTTGATTTAATATCTTACATTAATTTAGGAATATTTTTTGTACAAACATTTATCAGTACAAAAATTACTGACTTAATCAACAGCATATTACATAATGTGAAATCTTGATTAAAAAACACAAATCTTATCACATAAAGATTTATAATGACTGGTTGATGATTTTGATAAAAATGATTTCTTTATTCTCTGATATAAAGATGTTATGACATTCAACAATTATAAAAATATTTAAATTATTAATATCTATAATCTTTTTATCCCATCTAACACAATTACTCAAACTAATTTTAATGAATTTAAGTTTTGGAAATATTTATTACATTGAAGTTTGAAACACTTCTTGGTCGAAATTGAATTTAGTCTTTTTAAGTAAAATTTTAGAGTTGAGCATTATGGATGAAAAAAATGGAATTAGGAGGAGAAATTCTACTTAGTCTTTGTGGAGTGATGAAAGTAAGAGAATAGAAAAAAAAAGTGAAGTTTAAAATGAGTATAAATGTGTGAAAGTTTTTATGTGTATGTCATTGATTTGATATGAATGAAAGAGTTTTAGTTTTAATGTGTTTTATTTTTGTAAATTCCAATTTTTTTTTTATGTAATTTAAAAAAAAAAACATGTTATGAAGAAAATGGTGATAAATAAAGTGTAATTTACTACAATGATGGAAACATTAAACTTCAAATGATTGTTATTATTGTTGATGTATGGATACACCACATTGATGAAGTTAAGGTTTGGTGTAGAACTCCTCCTTTCCAAATTTCTATAAGATTTCTCTAATGAATTTTTATCACCATATAGTCTTTTTTATCATCTTTATTAATATTTGAAAATTCTTGAATAAATATTGGAGGAACTATAATCTTAATTTCGTAATTAGGCTTATTTTTAAACTTTTGTATTTTAGGTATCAACAAAGTAGTTTGGGAATAAAATGGGTTAGATATTCAAATTTATTCACATATTTATGAATAAATAGGTTCTCAAACTTAATTCTGGAATTTTTTTAATTTTTTCAAATATTTTACACTGTCATCAAATATTATTTCAAGTATTTTCATTTTGAAGTTTGTTCTAATCCAATGTTTCTCTTCGACTTCCATCATATACTACATACCTTTCCACCAAAACTATGATCCATCTAATATTTGTAAAATGTCATCTTTTTCCCATGTTTGAAGAAGGTGTCATTCATACCATCCAAAGAGAAGATAGCTTGAATTTTATTAAAATACTTTTAACCCAATCCTAGAAAAATTAACCAAAACAACTATCTTAAACTTATTAAATACATATCAAAAGCTTAGAAGATCCTTCAAATTTTTCGTTGGAAAATATTAAAAAAAAATTATATAAACAATATAAAAAAATGTTAAAATTTAGGAAGAAAGATTACTTGATCCAATGATAATAATATATACAAGATAGTTCACACATAAATCAATAATAATAATCATTCCACAACAATTATCATGAAGCATCATTATCACAAATATTCCTTACTTTGATAAAGGTCTAAGGAATCAATATACACTTTCATAGTCTCTATAAATATTTAAGAACCACACACATATCTTTAGTCTCCATGAAGGTACAAAGAACCACATATACATCCATACTTTTCAAAAATGTATAGGAACCACACACATATTCTTAACATTCTCAAAGTTATAAGGATTAAGACGTTTTCTAGAAAACTCATATTGAGTAAGATCCACTAAATCATAACACCCAGAAATAATAATGATCCATAAATAGTAATTTGATGTATTAGAATGAAGTATTTTGTCATTTTATATGAATTACTTAAAAAATTAAACTATTTCTTAATTTAATATTAATGTACAATTTTTATAGGCAAATTGACTTCCCACTCTTTCTTTAATTCCTCATTTTAAGGCAACAACATGAAGAAAGAGAGAGCAAATCTCACTTATCAAATAAAATAATCTTCGATTCCAATCACTCTCTTCACTCCAAAACCATTATTCTTTTGTATCTACCATTAAGTCAATCCTAATTTTAACATGAACATAATCACACACTCTCATTCCAAAACTATCAATGGAAGAAAAAAAAAAAACTTGAAGAAGAAGAGAGACTCAAAATCGGAGAAGAAAAAAAAATTGTTTAATCAAGTTTAATCAATTCATCATTTTTCTTTTACATGTTATTTTTTTATTTTTCATTTTTGACTCATCCAAAATTATTTCTATATATATGTTAAATTTATATCCTAGTAAAAGTTGAGTAAAAAAAGAAAATGCGGAATTTACTTTCTTATCCTTTTTATTTTAAACTCAAATTATTATTATTTTTATTTAAAATAAAATTACAATTTGAACATAAAAATACAATTAAAATTATAAAAAAATAATTATTATAAAATAAATAATTAATCATATTATATATAATAAATTATAAATATAAAAATAAGTTTTTATCAAATATTTATAATTATAAATATTTAAATAATATTTTAATTAAAAATAGTTATAATTTATAAATAAATCAATAAATTATTTTTTTAACAATTTTTAAATATAAGGGTAAATTTGTAAACTTACATTTTTATCAATTAAAATAAATATAATTTCAATCATACCCATCACATCATTCACAGCATATGCTTTTCCTACATTTTCCATTCTATTTACCTTAATCTAAACATCTTACATTTTTTTACACATTCTCTTCAAATCATCTCAAATTCACTCCCTCATTTCCATTCCCTAATTCAAACAAAGCATGAATTTGGAACTAGAAATTTGAGTAATTTTCTTTTGTATTGAATTCAATTCACCCATAGAAATAGTATTTACTTAGTGAATTATTCAAAAAAAAAAAAAATAACACTTAGAGTTTTATGCATAATTCATCTAAACAAATACTATTCAACGATTTGAAACTTGCCTAGTGGATTTTTAGTATTACCTTTATGTTTTTTGTGATCTACCCAACAAATTGTAACCATGTCAAATTTCAATAACTCATAATAGTTTTTCTTTCTTAGAAAAAACACAAAATAGAACATAAAGTTAAGAGAATTCCTTACTACTCAAGGCACGAATGTCTCAAGTTTCTTCTTCTTCCACCTTTATTTGCTTCTCCATCATCCTTCTTCTTTCTCCTCGTTATCTTTTCTTTATCAAATTGTTGATTTTTGTGATTTGGTTATTGTGTAGCTTATTTTTATTTAAAATTATTACTTTCTATAAATTCTAAGAGATTAAAAATTTGAGAAGTTACTATAAATACTGTATTTGAGAGTAATTCATATAATTGTAAGACGGTAAAGAAAATAAAATCATGTTTGTTAAAGTTTATATAACAAATGATATTAAGGTTACCGTAACTGAATAATATTTTCTTACTAAATAATCTTAAGAAAATATGAAACTTCCTAGATTTAAATCCAAAGAGAAATATAAACATCAAAGGAGACCTCTCAAACTAACATTAGACCAACATGAGAATAAAATAAAAGTTATTTTTTTTATATTATTTTACATCTAAATAGGACTTATAATAAACTTACTAGATTTAATGGATACAATATGGTAGTTTTACTTGTTTTTATTTTACTCCTTAGCAAATCTCACATAGAATTATATAAGTTTGTTTTTTTAGAAGAGCATGTTATAGTTAACCCAATAAAACTTGTTGTTTTAGATATAACTCTTTAAATAGTTTTATATTTTTTTTATGTATATTTCTCACTTGTACTAAGTTATTTTTTCATCATGTAACAATTACAAAAATAATTTACCTTAATTCTTTTAACTCGTTTATAAAAGAAGCATTAATGCATGAACATTATCTACGTTATTTTAAATGTTTCTTTTATCATTAATTTTATTATTTATATATTTAATTATATATGTTACAACTAAATTCTTTTAGCACATTACAATTCTGGCCATGAAATAAAGTCACCTCTATCTAAAATAAAATGGCGAATCAATTAAATTAAAATGTAAAACAAATATATTCTAGATCTGTAACGAGTGAAAAAAACACCAGGAGATAGTGATTTTTTTTTTTTTAATTTAGAATCTGCAGGAATCTGATTTCTTAAATCATAGTATTCCTGAATATGTAGGAAGAAATACTAAGAAAAAAAAAGTAATTTAGTAAAATAAATAAACATAAGATTCAGTTAGCAGCATTAAGATAATCAAATTGTGAAATTTGAACGCAATCTCTATCCCTCGCCCTCTTCCCTCCCTCTCTCTCTCTCTCTCTCCATGTAAAGCCAAATTTTAACCTAACTTGCTTTACAAGTCCAAATCAGATGGCAATTATTCCTGTATTCGTGTTATTCTTTTTCATTGTTATCGCCACAAAAAAAAATAAAAAGACGAACGAGAAGAAAGAACCTTTCATCACTGTGTTGTATAAAAAGTTGTTGATAGCAGTGGCTTTTTCTCTCCTTCGAATCTTTCTTCTTCTTCTTCTCCCTCTTCTTCTTCTTTTCTTTTCCTTCACCCAAACCCTAAAATAAGTGATTCGTAACTGCAAAAGCAAAACCCTAAAGCAATGGCCCTGCCCCGTGGATCAATCCTCACTCGATCAGTGTGGTCCTCCAATTTGGAATCGGAGTTCGACTTAATCCGATCCGTCATCGACTCCTTCCCTCTCATCTCGATGGACACCGAGTTCCCCGGCGTCGTCGTGCGCCCCGACACCTGCGACCCCTCCTTCCGCCACCGCCAACCAGCCGCGCACTACGCCGTGCTTAAAGCCAACGTCGACCGCCTCCACCTGATCCAGATCGGTCTTACTCTCTCCGATCAAGTGGGAAACCTTCCCACACTCGGCACCTCCAACGCCTTTGTCTGGGAGTTCAACTTCCGAGACTTCGACGTATCGCGTGACGCCCATGCCCACGACTCCGTTGAGTTGCTACGGCGTCAGGGCATCGATTTTGAGAAGAATCGGGAGTTTGGGATCGACTCTGTACGGTTCGCCGAGCTCATGATGTCTTCTGGTCTGGTCTGCGATGACCCGGTTAGCTGGGTGACGTTTCACAGTGCCTATGATTTCGGTTACCTGGTGAAATTGTTGACCCAGCGCACTCTGCCGGAGGAATTGGCAGAATTTCTCTGTCTGGTGAGGGTGTTTTTCGGTGAGAGAGTCTTTGATGTGAAGCACTTGATGAGGTTCTGCTCAAATCTTCATGGAGGTTTGGATCGAGTATGCCAGTCGCTGAATGTGGAACGAGTTGTAGGGAAAAGCCACCAGGCGGGTTCTGATAGCTTGCTCACTCTGCACGCTTTTCAGAATATAAGAGAGGTTTATTTTGGCAAGGCTGATGGACTTGTTCAGTATGCTGGGGTCTTGTATGGTTTGGAGGTTTTCTAATTTTCTCGTATGAAATAATATATCAGCTTCGTGTAGGTTTCTTTTTCTGCGTTAGTTGTAAAGCTTGCACATTCTGGCTTATCAATGTCATTAGGAGTTATTAATTTTTTTTTTTTGGTTCTGTTTCACCTGCATATGAAAGAAATTAGGAGAAGGCAACGCATTGTTGACTGAGTGTGTTAACATATAGAGTTAGAGTATGGTCTTTGGTTAGATAATATATACAAGTCTTAATTTCCGAACGGAGTGATAATTTTGCATCTCCCGCCTTATCTATTTTCTATTGATAGTTAGTGGTTTTAACATTTACTTTTTGAAATCTTTGTGTTCAAAGTGTTCTTGGTTAATGTTCATTGATCAGTTGCAAAGTGTCAGTCATGAGGCTTCCATTCCTATCAAAATGTAAGGATAAGGGATACACCCCTCATGGTTTCCTCCAGTTGTTAGAACTCTATTACTATTCGAATGATTTTTTTCATGGGGTTTTAGAAGAGCATAGAATGGATGGTAGGTGGTAAATGAATCTTTACTGTTTCTACTGTTTGTTTTTGTTGTTTCCTATGCTAATTTTTATATCCTCCATTCTAACGGTAGGAAAGTCTTTTCTATCTCACACGCACTGGCAATTGCTTGGTTGGTAGGATATTGCCTAAAAATTTTGAGTTTGTGGAGAAGGCATGTAGTAATCTCAACAAAGATTAGATCAAATAGAGGGTATTTCAATCCTTAACACAGTATATGGTTTGAGGGAAATGGAGGGGAGAAAGAGGGAGGGGTTTTTATGATCTTTTGTTGTTTGGTTCAATTTTTCGAAGGGGTGGAGGCTATCAAAACCCCTTTTCATGTAATTTTTCCTCTCCTCCCTTAGTGGAGGGATTTTGTGGGAGGAATTTGTAAATGACTAAAACATGTCTAAATATGTTTTAAAATTTAAAATTATAAGATACCAAAGTAGATTAATTTTAAAGTTCCTCTGCACCCCTTGTTAGCAAACAAAAAAATGGTTATTTCCCCTCCCCTTCATTAAAATACCTCCTCTCCCTTGCTCTCAACCAAACATAATGTCTAATCAAAATCACTCTCCTACGTTCCCCTTCCCTACCTTTCCCCCTCCTCCATTAAAGTCCCTCCCTTCCCCATTCCTCCTTTGAACCAAACTGTTCCTAAAGGCAAAGGAGGACTGAGAAAACTATAGGTGAAACAATCAAGGCTTAAAAAGACCAGTATTTTATTTGTAAATGTGATTTACAACAACATTTTTTGGAATTGTTTGAACCATGTGCTCAGTTCCACTTGCTGAAAAAAGGCTTGGTTGTTGTTGTTGTTGTTTGTACTGCATGCATTTACGTTAAGTACTGAAGGGTGGTGTGCTCAATGTGAGACTTAAACCAATATGACTATGGCCCTTGATATTATTAGAATGTTGGGTTATTGGCAATTATGTTTTGGATAACACATTTACTCTATTTTATGTTGTATTAGTACACTGGGAATTATAATTATGATATTTGTTAGTTAGCTAGAGGTTTGTGAGTTGGATAACTTGAATGTAAGGGGGAAGGAGGCATTCTATTTTGGTATCATTTGTAGAGTGAGATTTTGTGATCTGATTATGAGGTAATCCATTGTGAAGGGAAAACAATTCCTTGGGAGAGGGGTACTTTATTGAGTTGTGTTCAATTTCACTCAATTAAACAGTATTTTGACTTATAACAATTGTCCAACCTGCTGGTTCCAAATTCGGGACAGAAGGAAACTGATCCTGAGGATGCAGGATATGGAGTTGGGGAATTTCTTAAGGGGACCAGGAAACCTAGCTGTCAGCTCTCAGAAAGCAAGAAAGTTGATGGATGTTAAGAGATCAAACAAATGCTTCAACAGTTGAAGAAACAAAACATTATTGTTGAGTCAGGAGAAGAGGACACATACCCAGCTGATTTGAGTCGACTTTGCAGCTAGTGGAAAGGAATTCAAATAAAGGCACTGGGGGCTGATATATGAACCTGAGAACGGGATCTTGAGAAAAGGTGGTCACAAAAGGGTTGAGGGATGATTGTTGTAGAACACTGAAGAGTCAGGAGAAGAGGACAAATACCAGCTGATTGGACCTGACTTTGCAGCTAATGGAAAGGATTTCAAAGAAAGGCTTTAGGGGGTCTATATATGAAATTGAGAACATAAAAGAAAAGGATCTTTAGAAAAGGTGATCACAGAAGGGTTTAAAGATGAATGTAGTAGAACACCAAGAGTGTTGCTTTTTGTCAATAGAAGATTATGTTACCCAATTCCAATAGCAGTTCAGATAAAATGAAGTGGAATTCATGTAACAAGAATCATGCTTTTATTCATGGATTGTTGAATTGCCTGATAATTTGGAATGAGCTACTGGATTCTTCATGTGAGGCTGCTGAGGAGATATTAGAACAATCCAATACACACATAATTATGGCTAAATTTTAGAGATGGTCAAGATGTTGGTGTTTCCACAGTTTTTGAAGCTTATTTGTTATTAATTTGAGAAAGCAAAAACTGTTGGGAACAGATTTGTGGATAGAGGTGGGTGAAGCATGAATTACCTACAAAATTTGAAGCTTTAAATGGTTGGTCAACTCTTTTTATCTGGGATGCATGCAAAATTATAAAAACTTTGCTGGGGTGACGTTGGACATCAAGATTATATGTAGTTTGACTGTTCCACTACCACAGTAACTGCTGGATGCAAGCCAATATGGGGGGTGGCCATTACCAGAAGAGCCACTATGGATGTGAACTAGTGAGACATGAGGTGCTTTGCCCACAAACACTTTTGCAGAGGATAAATAATAGGAGAAGGGTAGCCTCTGCAATCTTCAAAGTAGGTCTGATTCATGACATGCAGAATACAACCCAATTGGTCAATTGGTTTCATCGAGCAAGACAAGGATGAAAAGTAGATCCTAAAATGTGTACTGGGTAACCAAGCATTTTTTGGGACTTAATGGATCACATAATCAATCATGCAGAGTATGGAGTAACTACAACCATTTCTTTCCGGTTCTGGCAATAGCAAGCAACATATCATGATTCCTGAATTGCTTCTATTAAAATTGGCCTGTGTGCTGTCAGGATGGATTCTGTATCGGGTTTAACCCGTATTGAGTATGAGGAGTTTTTCTGGGAAGGCAAAAAATTAATAACAATTGCTTGTTCTCATTAAGCAAGAAGTATTTCCTATATTTTTTACTTCAAATCCTAAACTTGAGAAGGTTGAAATTTCGAAAGGATGTTATTGTTAGTATACATAGGGAAGGTTAGTTTGGGATATAAGTTATGAGCAGTAAGATAAGGGAAGGAGGTCATTTATCCTGTTATTATGTGTAGATTGAGCTTTTCTGGTAAATCCTTTGAAAAAGATAACCCTTTGAAAAGAAGGAATAAGATAAAATTAGTGTTTTGGTTGGTAACAATTGGATTCTGCCGCGGACTTTCCTCTTTTCCTTTTCCTTTTCCTTTCATAAATATCCAAACAAAGTTTATACTACCTTGATCTTCTATGTTCATCCTTATTGCTTTTTCAATAAACATATGACATTATAATTTAACATTACATTTCCTTTCAATCTGGTAATTGATGGATGAATATGGACAATGGAATATGGTTAATAAAGAAGTGTTTTTATGTTTAAAATCTGATTGTAATGTTTGAGGATGTAGTAGGTCTATCAGTTAAAGGTATATCTTTTTTATGCATATGCTCCAAGTATTGCATGCATCTTGCTTGGCAAGTTGAGAACAGCACCAGTTCAGGAAAGAGACTATTATTTGTACTTGTATGATGAATTTGACTAACCATGTCCATCTTATTAAAATCATTGTGATTAGAAATGTGACCACAGTTTTGACTAGACTTCTTGATGGATAGATTCAGCTAATATTGTCTTGCATGCATGGCTGAATGAATGTTAAGATGTATTAAAACTGAATATGAATTATGAATTCAAACATTCATGTGGTGCAATAAAGGAAAATTGAAAATGATATTAGCATGTCACATTCAGGGTGGGTCAGTGTGTCTTAATCCAGCATTAATCAATCCTCATGCTCCATGAAGTGTGACAGTGTCCAATGTCAATAGCTGGTGGTCCGTTCATCCAGTTGGATGCGGTCCACCTTTTTATTCTTCTTCCTATTGTATTTGTTTTTGACACCCCGACCACGTGATGACATTAGCTTGAGAATGTTTCACGGTCTTTCGTTGTTGAGATAGTAAGATCCTTAAAATTATGTTTAGCCAAGTGAACAAAAAAAATAAACATAATATACAAACTGGAAATCTGGCCCCAATGATGTGACACTGTTCTAAATACAGAATAAAACTTTTTGTATGAAATCAGTAGTGAAAAACATGAATTAAAACTTACCAAAAGTAGTCATTAAAATTTTACCAAAATTAGGAATTGATATTTTTTTAAGCAAGAATAACATTTTTATACAATTACTCAACAGCTAAGTAAATCATTATCTTATTTTAAAATTATATATATATATATATTATTAAAATATATATTCTATTATTAAAAAATATTTAAAGAAGTAGTCTTGTTTTAAAAATAGATGAGTGTTAAAATATATTTTTTTCTGATGGTTCTTTCTGTATCAATTGATTTCCAACTTCAACTATTACAAATAAAAGGTAACTGAAGATAGAGTTAAGGAAGGAGATAGTTTGATTTGAGATGAGTTTTGAAGATGTTTCAAATTCCAGTATTGAATAACTAGAAGGAGTAAAAGTATAAAGCCTTTGAATATGTTAAAGTTCTAGGATTGAATAATTAAGAGACTGTAAAAATATAAGCTCTCAAAGTTGCTGTTCCAGTTGCAAATAATAGTATCCATAAGAATTTCGTGAGGTGGTGGGGACTGGATATACATATATTTCCTCTTCATTCTTGTTTCATTGCAGTGTGGATAGGATTCCATAAAAATAATTTGCTCTTCCATTTAAAAGTTGAAAAGAAAATATAAGGTCCCCACTATTATTTTCTATTGAAACAATATTACAGTCTAATCAAAAACAAGATAGGACCGGATCATGGTCCATTATATTCATTACACGTCACAACCATGTACATTCGCATGCATTGGTTAATTTAAAACACATAAATACTATATTTTAAACTCTTCTGAATTGACTTAAAAATAATAAATTTTAGTTATTTTGATGCTCATTAATGTTTGGATGTTTCGGACAGACCCAAAAATAAAGAAGAGAATATGAGAGGCCATTGCCATGGGCAAAACCTTTGTATATATCTACTGGTTTAGTATCAATCAGTTCATCTATTTGCAGTTCTGTGACTTTATCTCAAGGGTCTCCATCTACTCTCTGGACCTTTTTCGTGAGACACGTGAAGAGACTTCTATCATAACAAGTTACATAATATTATGTATCCCCACATACATGGTTCTTAAGTATCATGTTATTATTTATGAACCAACTATCCTTTTAATGATTTTCTATTTTAAAAAATATTTTCTGTTATATATGTTTATTTCTTAATATAATTTTTTTAACAAAATCTTATCACGTGAAAAGTGTAGTGTATCCTATTGATGTGTGTGTTTACATTAAATGTGATATATATATATATATATATATATATATATTAAAATAATAATTTGATATGGGATAAGGAAGAGATTTTTGAAGAGAAGAAATGTATATGGTAGAACTATTTTTTAGAAATATTTTATTTATGAGAAAGTCAGATGTTTCTAATTAGAAAAAGAAAAAATTATACTTTGCATAATACAACTTTTATATTTATTAGTATATATTTTTTATACTAATTTAGTTCATGAAAAAAATAACTGAAATTATATATAGATGTATATAAAATTTATTATAAAGCATTTGATATTTTTTTACTGAAAGATATTTGTTAAGATATACAAGAATAAATTGTTATCATTCACACAAAATATTTTACTGATATTTGTTTTTGAGATAATAGTTAAGAAAGTAGAATTTAATCAAAATATATTGATAATATAAATATTTTTTCACTATTACATAAATATATGAATCATTGTATAATGTAAAATAGTAATTAATTTTAAAATCACATTATAGTAGTTAGTTGAGAAAATTAAAAACAAAATATTTATAAGTTTGAAAAAATAAATATGTTAGAATTTATTTAAATCTCCATGTTCTTGGTTTAATTTGTATATTATTTAACAGCGGCAAAGAATAATAATTTAAGTGAGTTGACAATATATTGATGGAAGTCATGATTTAGGAATAAAAATGTAGAAGAATTGAGAAGAGTTTTTTTTCTAGTAATTAGAGTTTCAATTAGAATTGCTACAAACTTTTTGAAAGTCTATAATGTTAAATTAGGGTAAGATTTATTCATATTAGATATAAATAGGAAGGAACAAGAAAAATTTAAATAAGTGATAGAATAATATACTTAGAAAATACGATTTGTAGTAGAAAATATTAGAAGCTATATATTCTTCTACTCGTATACTTGTTTTGTGAGGGATTTTGAGAGCTCTTATATATTATTGAGTGATTAATTTACACAGTTTAAAGTATTGATAAACTATTATGAAGAAATGATAAATATCTAGAGTTGGTATGATTGTAGGTTAATGATTGTGTTTACAACACATTCAAGAGAAGAATGAGTGTTAATAAAAAATTAACATGATGATCTTGTAATTGTTGACCAATAAAGCAGAGTGTTTTGCAATATGGCAGATCAGGAGTGATGCAGCATTATAATTTAATTTTGTTTGTTTATTTGTGTAAATGTGTGCAAATAGCACAAATGGTTGTGAAAGAACCTATGTTATTTTAAATGAAGTTTGAGTTTAATATTTATTTATTATAAATTTCTCTTTTATTAGTTGAGATATATTAATAATTCTTATTTGTTTGCATGGATAAACTAAATAATATAAATAATAGTATTAATAATAATAATAATAATTAATTTTTAGTATCATTACCATTATTTTAGGAATAATGATTAGAATGAAAAAAAAGGATTATAAGGTAAATTTATCCATACACCATTGTAATCTTTTATATAATTATTCAATTATATAGTTACAAATTTCAGAGTAAATACTATATTTTCTCTCATGGGTTCATTTATATCCTCTCTATTTTATTATATTAAAATAATTTTTTAATATATTTGTATTCTTTTGTTTTAATATGTTAGAATGACGAGTAAATTATTTAAATTATTTTTAGTAAGTGAAATTAACAAATTGAAATAAAATTTCAATCTATTAAAAAAATAAAATTTATATAACTCTTTTATTTCTAACCATTTGTAATGGTATCAAAATTAAAGCTTTTAATATCTTTCCTACTACGGAGAGATAGTTGAAACTGAGTTGTTGAGAATGTTTTTGAAACTTTTTTTATCTAAATTTTGTGATCCATGATGTGTTTAAAGAGAAACATATCTTCACCTGGTGTATTCTTTTCTGTTGTATTGATCATGTTATATGTAATATCATGTTCATTTTTTGAATTCATTTTGTGTCTTTAGAATGCATGTTGATAGGGTTTCCAGATACAGTATGATAATAGATTTTACTAGTTGTGCAAAACAAATTTTGTAAGATTCAAAATCGATTTGTTTAGGTTCATTAGTTTTGTTGTGTGCTTGCAAAATCTTTGATATTTTAGTGAGTTTGGTTGGTGTGGCCGAGAAACTTAATGTAGATATTGGATATGATGAAATAATAATAATAATACCATTGCTGATAAAAAGAAAAAAAAATGAATTAATATAAAATTAACTGTGTGCATCTGCTCTCTCTATCATTAGTTTCTTGAAATATTTTTAATTTTGGTTTTGTACATAAAATTGAAAGCAACCAAATCTTGTAATCAACTGTTTTAATAAAGATCTCATTCTAAGTTTTGTGAAGATTTGAGATAGTTCAATTCACTTCCCTTTTGAACTCAACCCCATAAAACTAACAAGCGGCATCAAAAATTGGTTTCTAGAAAGATATTAAGATCTAATCTTCTTTTTCGAAAAAGTTTCCTTTTATTGAGGTGTATCTATTTATAGATCACGAATGTTTGGAGAGGTAAAATATCAATTTTAAAAAGGAAACACGAAAATCTTGATTGAATACTTTGATAGAAAAGATATAGACTATTATTACAGATGATTCTATATGTCATTATTCAGACTGTCTTTAGTGGTGGCAAATAAGTTAATTCAAATACAAAGGAATTTCCTTTTGGGCTGGGGTTTTGAAGAAAAGAAGATCGCTTGTGCCTTTTGAAAAAAGGTGTGTGAGCCTCGTGATATTGGAGGCCTAGGTATTATCGATTTAAGGACGTTTAACTTGGCGCTCTTAGGTAAATGGATTTGGAGGTTGGGTTCGGAAAAGGGAGGTTTGTGGAAGGAGATTCTTTCTAAATACGGTGGATGGAGAAGTTTGAGAGAGGAAGGCACAAGTAGGAGAAGTTTCCTTTGGTGGAAAGATTTGAAGGAGGTGTGGGCGTCGGAGGGCTGGGGGAGGAGTTTTGAAGACGATTTTGAGTTGAATATTGGTAATGGAAAGGATATTTCTTTTTGGGAGGATAGGTGGTTGAGTTGTGGAGTTCTGAAGGGAGTATTCCCAAAATTATTCTCAATTTGTTCGGCCAAAGATGCAAAGGTGGCTGAGCTTGGATATTGGTCTAATGGTGTTTGTCTGACGTAAACCCTTTTTTGATTGGGAGAAGTCTTCGGTGGAACATTTGATTCAGTTGTTACAAGGGGTGAAGTTGGATCTGGGAAAGGCGGATAGTTGGGGTTGGAAGACTGGGGGTTGTCAAACTTTTACAATTAATTCTGCTTATGCTGAGGTAAGGAGGGATCGTGTAGGGGAGATTTTTCCAGTTTACAGTATGTTATGGAGGTGTAAAGCGTTACCTTTTGCTTTGTTCACTGCTTGGAGGATGATGGAGAATAAGATTGCTATTAGGGTTAGTCTGGTAAGGCGCGTGATGGTGGTTGAAAATTCTTTGTGTTGTCTGTGCGGGAAGGAGGAAGAGTCTTCTAGTCATTTGTTTTCTACTTGCAACTTTGCTTAGTGTGTCTAGAGTCTTTATTTTGAGTGGCTTGAAATTTCGTCTGTAATTCATAAGGACCCCAAGTCAAACTTTTTACCATTTCAGGTTGTGTCAGACTTCAAATTTGTTCAACGTTATGTGTTGTACAATTTGGGTTGGAGTAGTGAGTGAAATTTGGAAACACAAGAACTCTGTCATCTTCAATAGGGGTGTGACAGATGCGATAGAAGTGTTTGTGTTTGCGCCGATGCAGGTAAAGGTTTGGTCTTGGATTTTTGCAAAGTCCAGTTGTGTTGTCTTTCCTTACTCTATGTGGGTGATGAATCCTTTGGATTGTATGAGGATGATTCATTAAGACCGTTTGAGTTTCTGGTAGGTGTCTTTAGTTGGGAGGTTGGTAGTAAATTTTGTATAAAGATTCTACCTGTGAAGTGGTTCCCATTTATTTATATTTTATTGCTGATAAAAAAAATTCTAAACATGTTATTGAAAATGAACTTGTTGAAAAATCCTTGGTTTGATTAGTCTTAAATTGAAAATAAAAAGAACTTAAAATGACTAAATGATAAAAATATTATATTTTTTGTTTGGAATCTTTTGAAAAAAAAATTAGATCTCAGGATAGAATACAATCTGTTATAGTATATTTAAGAAATAATAATTAAAGTTCTACATGAATGTTGTATTGTATGTTAGTTTTGAATATAAAATTTATTAGGTAAGTTATGAAGATGGATTTATTATAAAAAATATTAAAATTACCAACAAAATTAGGTCAAATTGATGTTTTTAATAATGCAGGATGAGATAAAAACCTGTGTTAAGTTGATATATGGTATAACTTTTGATGTGAGTTAATGAATACTTATTGATATTGATAGTAGGGATACATATCTAACATCCTTCTTCCAGCTCCAAATAGAATAAACTCAAAGTGAGGTAGTGAATGAGTTAGGTTTTGATGATGGAAAAAATTGGAAGAGTTACACTTTCTTTGTAAAAAAATTATAAAGACAGATTATAAGATTTAAAATAAGATAGAATTGTAGTATAACAAAAAAAATGATTCTTAAATTTTCCCTTTCATTATATTTTTGTGATACATGATAATAATATGGTATTTATTTGATTGAGTGGTAAAGGATTTAAAAAATGAATAATATGAGAGGGGAAGTAGCAGCAATAGTGCTTTCTAAATTGACCCACCACTCCTTTAAAATCTTCCCACCCAAACCCACACACCACCGAACCACATCTGACTTCCCATTAATGCCCCCAACCCAACACAATACCAACCTTCATCACTTCTCTTTTCTGAGAAACTCCCAATTTCATTTCATTTGAATCTGCATTTCATTTCCCATGGGTAAGAAAATGAAGCTTCCTTCCCTCCTCCACAAGAACTCACACCCCAACACCACCGCCAAACCTTCTTCCACTTCCTGGCCCTGGCCCTCTTGCCACCAACCTCGAACCCTCTCTTTTCGAGCCCCAAACGACGTCGCTTTCAAAACCATCAACCCCGCCTACTTGGACATGCCCGAGAGCTCCCACTCCTTCTTCACTGTCTCTCCCGACTCCGGAAGCTTCTCAACCGCTTCAGAAGAAGATTCTAGAAGACCCGATTCTCTTGAGACCCTCATTCGCCCCTTGCGTTCTGACCGTTTGTTCTTCCAGCCCGACCAGACAAGTTCCATATTAGAGTCCAAAGCAGGAACATCAGCACCAACACCAACAGAAAAACCAACGGCAACAACAACAGAAAAACCTACCGCAGCAACAACAACAACGTTGCCCTTCGAAGACAGCGTGGTTATGTCTGTAGAGTCTCAGGACCCTTACGTGGACTTCCTCAGGTCCATGGAGGAGATGGTAGAGGCCCAGTGCGTTAAAGACTGGGATGGTCTCCAAGAGCTTTTGTGTTGGTATTTAAAAGTCAATGGAAAAAGCAACCATGGTTATATTGTTGGTGCTTTCATTGATTTATTGGTGACTTTTTCTTCCTCCACCACCGGTTCTTCTTCTGATATAAACTCTCATTCTCCTTCCTCCCCTTTATCATTCTACAGCTCTTCTCTCTCTTCCTCTTGCAGCACTCGCTGTGTTTCCTGTTTGGAAGCTGAGGACGAGGTTCATATAGCTACCACTAGTTCTTCTTTCTTGTTAGAACAAGTTAGGAAAGACAGGACTTCGTCTTCATCTTCATCCTCTTTGAATTAGATACTCATTAAGGCAAATATTAATTATTGTGTTTGTACTTTATCATACTTGCCACTTTATGTTTATAGTCAGTAGTATTTTTTTTGTTTGATGGCGCTTCCATGGTTATTTTTCTCCTGTATAATCTCTGTGTTTATGGGAGTCACACTTATGCAGGAAATGCAACCGTACCAGGAAAATGGAGCTAGGTTGTCAATTTTTGTTTCCTTTACTGCATAGGAAGCCAAGGATTAGAAATTTCTTTATTTATCCTAAATTATATTATTATGCTTACAAGAACTGTAATGTCATTATCTTATTTTGTTAAATGACATCAAATCCTCTATTGCTTTCATTGAGATAGACACACTCTCTCTTTTCTCAATCTGAACATCGTTTTTAGAACAATCTTAAAAGTTGTTTTATGGTAAGTAATTAATAAATATAGACAGGTATTTTGGAACTCAGTAGAGTTATGACATTATACGGAATGAGGTTTTGCTCAAGTGTATTCTACAAATTATTATGAGGTTTGTTTTGCTAAAAAAAAAGTACACGGTTCTACACAGAACTAGTTAAATTCAAATCAAACTTCCTCAACTGAACTGCTAAAATCAAAGAAAAGTGTTAATAAATTTACTTTAAAATATATTATCAACAAATAGTATTATACATCAATATATTCTAGTCTTTAAAACTTTTATTAATTAATTTTGAATCAATATAAAGTATTCCTTTTACTTGTCTGAAACCATTATTGAATTTGGCAAAAAGTAACGGCGAGTAGAGACAAATCTAAGACACCAAACAAACAAAAATTCTATATAAATCATTGAATTTTCCTGCAGTGAAAACAATTGATGTTTTCTCGGTATAAACTAATGTGCTAAATAATCTGTAGATGTTGGTGTTCTTAATATTGTAATGACATTACTTAATAGTTGTTTAAAAGAAAGTATGTGACAATTAATTTATCTAACACATTAGAAAGAGATAATTAATATGAGAGTATAAACAGGTGTATTGTTGTTTCTCTAGCTAGATATCGACCCTTGGATATGTTGCAGTTGAGTTCATCAGAACTGACACAGTTAGGGAGATCAGAGCCGTTAGTTTTTTGAATTAGGCAGTCATTATCAAATGATGGGTACAAATCCAGCGCAGAATTTTGGCGTGGTCCTGCTGAACTTATATCCTGTGTGCCTGCACCAAGCTGCATTATCAGGGTGTTTTTTGGCCAGAAAACTGAAAACATTAATACATGTAAGTTTATGTATCTACATATCATATGCTTGTGTTGGAAAACATTGTCTTTATAGACATCTTTATTATAGGAATGTAATTCGTGTTTTCGAATTCAATATTAGCTGTCAGCAGAAGATTCTACAAGGTCACCAAAAAAATTTCTTTAATTTTGCAATGACTGCTAAACTTAATAAAGTATTCACATTCAATCTTTATATTTGAAAAATCTATGTTTTCACAATAAATATATGTGTTTTTTAATATATCTTGATCTCTTATAAACCACCTAACAGTATAGAAGAACATAAATCTTTGTCACTCACTTTCAACAATACCCGTGGTTGTTGAAAAAAACAAGAGAAGTAAGATGATGACATGTTGAGGATGAAGAGAATGTCAAGAATGCACCTCAATTTATAGTCCCCAACAAATTAATAGTAACAAGTGAAAAATCTTATCTTAAATCCGCTACTACACATGTTTCTGTCCTTAACATTGGTCCCAACCATCTAGAAATGGTAAAAAAAAAAATAGAGAAAGATGAACATTGTTGAACATCAGAAATGGGCAAGTTGTAATCAAGTCAACCATGTCTTCTGTTAATTAAAAATAACAAAAATAACTATTATACAAACCATAAATAATATGGTTAAAATAAAAATAAATATGGAATTATTTTAAAAATAATAAAATTAAAAATAAATACTATTTTTGTGACTTTAAAACTAATTTAATTATATATAGTTTATAATATTATAAATTAGTATGATATATTATTCCTACTTAATAGAACTTTAATTACAATCTAAACATGAACTAAAAAAGATATTTTATATATGTTGTTTCTATAATTCATTAAAATGTCACTTCAAAAATCTATAATAGGACTCAATATGCAAAATGTAATATATGATTTCTTTTACATATACTATTTTAATCAATTGGGGGTGGAAAACCTTTCTAAAAACCTCCATTGCAGCATGTTATAAAGAAAGGATTATGATTTTTATTTATGATTTTGAATCTATCTCCATTTGTTTCATCATCTATGAGACAAAGAAAACAAAAACCTGTGCCTTCTACTAGACCAGATAATGAAGAGAGTTGGGAGTCAAACTTTACAATAGTAGGTTGCTAAATTCAAAGTCATGGATCTTTAAAATAGGTGCCTTGAACTTGCTTTGTTTTGAAGTAAAACACACTTTACAAAGACAAAAAGAGTTTGATAACAATGAAGCTAGCATAGATTCCTCCTCCTCTATGACTCTTGTTCTTGTCTAAAGAGAACCTTCTAAACCTGACTTATTTTTTAAATTTTTATTTCTCAGATAACCAAGTAAACCTAAATTTTTAGCATAGTAGATTCTGGTACCCAGGGAGAGAGACACAGCTTTAAATATTTTATCTTTCAGTTTTATATATTGTTATTGAATTATTAGATTGAATAAGTTAATCACCCTCTTAGTAGGTGAACCCAAGACAAAGACAACGCATAGAAAGTTTAAAACATTTCTCAGATATTATTGATCTTAAAACAAATTAATTACTCATCCTATATGTCCTTATAATAATGTACACAAATTTAATTAGTCATCAAAAACTAGGAAATAAAAATTAACCCTACAACTGTAATGGGACTTGTGTAAATTAATAATTTGATTTATTATCATCACCTTAAGCATCAATCCCAAAAATGTTGATTTTTAAACATACAATCCATTTTTAAAGTAATTTTATGGATTTCTTCTTTTAGAACTAAAGTTGTATCCTATTATTTCTGAAGTTTTTGTTTTATGTTCTCTTTGATTTTTTTTTTATAAATATTAAGAAGTATAATAATTTATAAATTTAATAAAATATTTAAAATTTATTTATTAATTGCTACATAATAATGAATACATATAGTTAAATTAATTAAAAATTAAATGATCAATAAGTATCTAATTGATAATATTATTCTTGAATTAGAAACACAAATCTTTTAAAAATATAGTACTTAAAAGTAACTGAAAGAGTAAAAAATTTATATTATATTAACCTCCTTGATCCTTGATGAGACCAGTAAACAGACATTGTGATTTTTACTTCCCAAAGAAATTGGGGAAAAGCATCCAAATCCAAACTTTAAGACGATAATCAATGTTTGGTCAGTATTTAGTGAGATAATGACGTTACAGTGACACCTTCATTTTCCGAGAAATTGAATTTGCATGAGAAGTGTGACGAAATGGTTAATCAAACAGAAAAAATAGAGAAGTTGGTGTTCCTGGGCTGTAGCTCATTGCTTTCTGTGGCATTGCATTAAATGCAGCTCAGAACTGATGAAGGCGATTCATTATCCCAGAATCGCCACTTTCTGGTTTTTGAAAAACGTGCACCAGAACTTACCTCATTGCACTGCATTATTTCTTCTTCTTCAAATATGCATATAACAACACGGAACATGTGTGACTTTAAAATTCATAAATCATATTTCAAAATCGGAGTGAGAGTTGTTAGTTTACAACTCTGATGAACAAAATTCAATTTTAAAATTGTTTAATTATCTGAAAAACGTCCAATAAAATAAATATTTAAAAATGAGATTTGAAATATTTAAAATTTAAAAAAAAATTAAAACTAACTTTATATATATTTTTCTAAAAAGTTTATTATTTTAATATTTAAACAACTTAAATATAAAGTAATTAGATAACAAACTTAAACTTAAAATTATAATATAATTCAATTTTAGTTATAAATATATTTTATAATTAAATTAAAAATGTAATTAATAATTTAAATATAGACATTATTTAAATTATATATGGAAATTAAAATTGTAAAAAATGTTGTCAGATGCTTACTGAAATCCAATAAAACTAACAAAGAAAATGAGAATTTTAATGAAGTAAAAAATATTTATATAATTTTTAGATTTAAGTATTTTATGTTCTAAAATATTTTACTTTAATAAAATAAGAATTTAATAAGAGTATTCACGGGTATCACACAAACTATTAAACACTAGCTATGCGCCTCCTTCTCTTCCTACAACTCCCACATCCCTCACTTCTTTGAGGTTACTAACTTTACATTGCTTTAATTACTCTATTATTCTAGTAACTTTTAATTACTAACTTTTAATTATTCTTAAAATAGAAATCAAACATGGAATTATTATAAATGTTCAAAAAATATCAAGTTTATAAAAAAAAACATAAAATGTTCCTATAAATATAGAAAATACACCACTTTTAGTTATAATTATTGATATACAGTGCAATCAAGTCTAATTTCTTTGTAGAATTCTAAATATTATTCATGTTCAATAATATTTAGATTTTTTTAATTAGACATGTTTATTGAGATTGAGATTGACGTTGAATCTATTAACTATTGAAATTTAATGTTATATTTAATTTTCACAAAAAAAAAATAGATTTTGTGATTTTTTTTTTTTAAATTGATACCATTTAATTGATTGATTAAGTTATTTATTTTTTTTATATTTAATTGTTGAACAAATTCATCCTTACTTACTTAATAGGTATACATCACACATAATCTTCATGAAATTTGAACATACATATTTGTTTTGTTCTTTTAGTCTGCACTTGAATTTGATGAGTTTAATATGATTGTTTTCATGTCATGCACTAATGTAGTAGGATATCAATATGAAATATTATCCATAAGGTGACCTCTTTCACCTAAAGAGGATATTATCACATGCTAAAATAATTATAAAAGGATGCTTTTCATAATAAGATAATGTGACCTTTTTCAAACAAAAGTGAAATGTAAATTCATTATATTAATTAGTAGGTTTTTACTAGTGTTTGAAAATAGATCATAGTTGGATCAATTTAAATTACAGGTATGAAAAGTAGAAGAAAGAAATTGAATAGTTTTTTTTTAAAATTTATCCAACAATTGATCTAAGAGTAATTAACATTTGTATTTTTCTTGGATTAAATATAGAAGTGAGTGACTATAAATAGACATTATAGAAAAATATCTTATTTGTGATGAATTGTACTACATGAACATAACCCAATGCAATGATTGATATTCCAGAAGTATCTCACACTAAGAAAAATGATGTCATTATAGAAAATCATATAAAAGATATGTTTTATGTTTATGTCAAATACATGTTCTTGTGTATGATAAATTTGAAGAGAAATTCATAAACACATTTGTCTCCCGGATGCTCAAGATCCACGTGTTTGTCATATATTTTATGTCTTGTGAATTTGAAGACAAAATGAGTGGAGTAATAAAGTTTCACCAATTTATTATAATATTGGAATGAGATTCTACAAATGATAACATCTTCTTGCCCAATTGCATATATTAGGTAAGTAAGATACTTTGTTTGATGGGTTTGCACTACATAAACTACATGTTTCTCAAGATGATGCAAGAAACTTCTAGTTTGGTCTAGTTGCATATAAAATAAATTTGTTTAGTAACTAAGACACTGATCATAATGTCTAACATGAAAGCTTTTAAAAAAAAACTAAAACACTTATCACAATTCATGATTCACTTTGTTGACCATTTACAATCTTCCATATATATATATATAAAATGTTATCTATATCCTTGATAAATGGTTTATATTTAAAAAAAAAAAAGAATGAGTGATTTCATCAATATTACCATAACACTTTATTATATTAGTATTTAAGGTACATTTAGTATAAAATTTCACTATTTTAGTAAAGATGTTTACTTTCACACCTATTTACATTAATAAGTCAATGATAATTAGTACAATTTTATTGTTATGTATCAAGTATGACTATAAAAATACTTAAAGGCATCATTGATAACTTTTAATTATGTATCATAAGCATAATAAATTGCTATTTATTTTTCATAATAAAGTAATTATACTTTTATAAATATTTAGGATAAATTCTTTTAATATTTATCAAATTTTGTCTCATCAAAAGTGTTTTAAGTGTATCTAATATTATTGATGGAAAAAAACACACAGTACAAGTCAAAATATGAACGTAGTAGGACAAGAGAATGATAAATAAAACAAAGATATATAAATAAGTGACGGTTCAAAATAAAAAAAAGTGAGGGTTAGATACCAATTTAGAAATTATTTTATAAATTTGTATTAATAATAGAAACCACTTTAAATAAAAAAAATTAGTCTATAAATTAGTATCTAATTTAGTTAATATGGTGACTAATATTTTTTTTTTCTTAATTTTTATTTAATAATTTTCTTGTAGTTTTAATTGTATTTTTTAGTAAAAAAAAACAAGAGATTTAAAATATATTTGACAAAAATTTTAAAATAGTTTGTAAATGATTTGGAGAAAATTAATTCGAGTGAAATATTATATAGAAAAACTCATTTTTCAATAGTTTCCTATTCATATTAAAAAATTACTTAAATTATATAAAAATGTTGTCATATTAGACATTATTATGCAATTTGACATCTCAAATAGGTTGACACCTCAAAAAGAGGTATTTTTGAAATGATAGTTCCAAATGAGGAAACCAGTTTTTTATTGATGGTTTACTCTGCTTTTAGAATTGGGTTAAAGAATTAGGGTTTCTTGTGCGTGCGTGGCGACAGCGGAACGCCTCCGCATCTTAGATTTCCGATGCAAGGCGGCAGCATTGTGCGTGACGGCAGCGGAATAGCTGGAGGTGCGGCGCGGCAGTGCTACAGGATGACATCTGGAACACAGAGCACGGGAGAGACCTAATTAGGGTTTGTTGTGCGTGCGTGACGGCAGCGGAACGCCTTCGCATCTTAGGGTTTCCGGTGCAAGGTGACAGGATTGTGCGTGACGGCAGCGGAATAGCTGGTGCGGCGCGGCGGTGCTACAGGACGACGACGCGGTGCGGCAGCGTGGGCAGCATGCGATTTCCGTTTGTGCGACGGAGCGCGGTGGTTGCTGGGCTGCTGCGCGGCGTCTGCAGGTTCGGTGAAGGGGGTGGCTCTTGTGGCGGCGGAGTGGTTGGCTCGCGCGGTGTTCCGTGTTCTTGTGGAAGTTCTTGGCGGCAACTTTTTAGCCTTCTAATATGACGGAGGGTTCTGCGGGTTTTCTCATACCATGGGCTTGTTTGATGGATCGGAAAGTATGTCCTGATAAGTATATCCGGTCAAAGGAAGACTTTTGCTCAGGCTTTGGGAAATACATGTGACATTCCTTTGTCCCCGCTACCTACTCCTTGTATTAAGGGTGACATGATTGCTGTCCGGATTGATGAGGCAGATTACTTGGCTGGTCTTGAGGATTGCAAAACCCATCTCCATGGTCAGATTATTCTATTTAAGGGGGATAAACCTCTTACACACCTGGATTTAACTAAAAAGTTGCAGCCAGTGTGGAAAGCTCTTGGACCATGGAAAGCAATTCCTCTTGGAAAAGGTTTCTATGAGTTTGAGTTCGCTTCTATAGAAGACATGCGATGGGCCTTCGGGATGGGTTTGCTGAAGTTATCTCCTGGTTTATTGAGATTGTTTGCCTGGAAAAAAGACTTTGTCCCAGCTACCATGAAGAGTATCAAAGCTCAGACATGGGTCAGAATCTACCATTTGCCTTTGGAGTATTGGAAACCAAGGACAATATATTCCATCGTTAGAGGCCTTGGTACTCCTTTGTCTTTGGATGAGCATACTATGAGGAAGAATAGAGGTATGTTTGCTAGAGTGTTGGTGGATATTGATCTACTGTCCCCTCTCTCCGATCAACTTTTGGTTGAACATCTAGACTTTGCTTTTGTAGCTGGTGTGGAATATGAATGGCTCCCTCCATTCTGCTCTCATTGTAAGATGATTGGGCACGAGCTTGCTCAGTTTCGGGCGATCCATGACCAGGGTCGTGTTCTTGGGCCTTAACATAAACCTTCTCAGAAGGCATCTTCTGATGAACAGGACCAAGGGAGGACCGTGATTCCTAAACAACGTAAAGAATATAGAAAAAAAATCCGGAGACAAAACTCGTGGAAGGCCTCATTGATAAGTTGAAAGTTGATGAAACAGGTGGAGGGGAGGATGATTTTGCAGATATGCCTCCTCTTGAGGATGCTTCAGATCATGATAGGTCCTCACCCAAGCAGGGGTTGTCCACTCCCACTTTGGATTCACTTGTTGTTATGCAAGCTAAGGACTCAGAGTCAAATTCAACAACTTTTATTGATGATCATCATGTGGAGGTATCTGTTCCTGTGATTGTACCATCTCCGTTGCGCTCTCCTCGGAGGGTTAAATCACACGCAGACACTAATGCACCAGTTCCTAATGTGGAGGTCTATGCTATTGTGACTGTACCATCTCAGTCGCCTCATACCTCCCCACGGAAGGCTAAATATCTTGGGGATGTTAAAGCAATATCGTTGGTCCTTCAAAATCACTTTTCTTCTCTTGATGGTTTGGAAACTACAAATGTGGGAGGTGATTCTCATATTGGAGCGTCAACTATTCTGCCTACCATTGTTGGAATTAATTCTGATCATATTGAAAATCAGGTTGTTTCAAAATTTTGGGCTGACTCTAATGACATGGAGGAGGATGGCAATGATAATGGGGAGGAAACAGTTCGCACTAAAAGAAAACCAGGGAGACCACCTAAGGGGACTGGTAAATCCAGGAAAACTGCTAAGGCAGTTCTCTCTACAACGTCGCAATGAAGGTCTCTTCATTTTTTTGGAATGTCAGAGGATTGGGAAACCACAAAACTGTGGAGATGTTGCTTAGTTTACTTAACCTACATAAACCTCTCCTGGTTTTTCTTGCTAAACCCATCATGTCGTACACTAATGCTTTCGACGTCCTTTTCAAATCTGTTAATATGCATTTGGTGGATACGTCTCCTATTGTTAATAAAGTTGTTAAGCTTTGGTGTTTGTCGGTTCCTAATCTTGTCCAAAATTTCTTGGTTAATGATCAATTTATCTCTGTAACTTGTCGTCTGCAAGAGAAAAGTTTTAGCTTTGCAGGTGTTTATGGTGCTAACACATACTTGTCTAGACGATTTTTATGGAGGGATCTTAGTCTCTTCACAGGGCCTTGTTGTATTCTGGGAGATTTTAATGTTGTGCTCTCGGCGGATGACTGTAAAGGGGGGGGGGGGGGGGGGGGCGTGGCTCCTAATCAGGCTTCTTGTAATGAATTCCTGGACTGGATTAATACTAATGATCTTTCTTGTATGCCTTTTACTGAATCTTGTTATACTTGGTGTAACGGAAGGAGAGGGTTGCATAGAATTCACAGAAGACTGGATAGGGCTTTATGTAATGGAGTGTATTTGGATGAATGGGAATCTTGTACTTATCAGCTTCTTGTTAAAAATTGTTCTGATCATTCCCCTATTCTTGCTAGTCTTGCTAGTAATTCTTTGCGGAAGGTTAGCAATTTTCGTTTCTTTTCGATGTGGCTTCAGGACACTTCGTGTCTAAAGCTTATTCATGATTTTGGGCTAATAAGGTTGTTGGTTGTCCTATGTTTATCTTGCAACATAAGTTAAAAAGGTTGAAACTTGAGCTCCGAGACTGGAATAAAAATTCTTTTGGTAATGTTCATAATGGAGTTCTTCTTAAGCAGGGCATCCTTCTTGGTATTCAAAAAAGCTTAGAGACTGCTAGTTTGTCTGATAGTGATGGACTTCTCTGTCAAGAAAAGATTGCTAAGGAGGAGCTTGATCATGCTCTTCACTGTCAATATTTGTTTTGGAAAGAAAGGGCTAGGATGTTATGGTTCAAGGATGGAGATCGAAATACTGCTTTTTTCCATGCGGTGGTCAAAAGGAGAAATAATTCTAGTGGGATTCATCGTCTACGGATTGATAATGAGGTTACAGAGGATCCTAAAATCATTGAGGATCATATTTTGGACTTTTATAAAAATCTTTATGCTGAGTCTATTTCTAATGTTCTGGATACTGATAATATGGAAGATTTTATTGGTACTTATATTCCTGCGATGGTTTCCTCTAAGGAGAATATGATGTTGATTAAATGTCCAGATTTTTCTGAAATTAAAAATGTTGTTTTTAATCTTAACAGTAATAGTGCTCTTAGTCCTGATGGTTTTGGTGGTGTTTTCTATCATTCTTGCTGGGAAATTATTGGGACAGATGTTTGCAATGTTGTTCAACAGTTTTTTAAACAAAACTGGGTTCTCCATGGAATGAACAATAATGTGGTATCTCTTATTCCAAAGGTTCAGGGTGCTGATTCCATTAAAGATTATAGGCCAATTGTTGTTGCTAATTTCAAGTTTAAGATTATTTCCAAGATACTGGCGGATAGGCTTGCACTTGTGGCTGCTAGAATCATTTCTCCTAATCAATATGGATTTGTGCAGGGTAGACAGATTCAGGATTGCATTGGTATTGCTTCTGAAGCTATTAACATGCTTTCTAAAAAGGTTAGAGGAGGTAATGTGGCTTACAAAGTTGATATTCATAAAGCTTTTGACACTCTGAGTTGGAAGTTCTTATTATTAGTTTTAAAACGCTTTGGTTTTCACCCCTCTTTTGTCGGTTGGATTAGTACAATTCTCCGTTCAGTTATGTTTTCTATAAGAATAAGTGGTAGTTTGGTGGTTTTTTTCCTTGCAGTCGAGGGGTAAGACAAGGTGATCCATTGTCTCCTTTACTTTTCTGTCTTGCAGAGGAAGTTCTTAGTAGAGGTCTCTCTAAGCTTGTGAATGATAAGAAGATTTTAAATATGGCCAGTCCGCAAGGTTATCTCACTCCCTCTCATATTTTGTATGCTGATGACATATTTATATTTTGTAGGGGGGATATTAAGTCTCTTAGAAATTTGAGTTCTTTTCTTAAACATATGGTGATTTTTCTGGTCAATATATTAATAACTCTAAAAGTAGTTTCTTCACCATGGATAATTCTCCAAGATTTGTCACCATAATTCAAAATATTCTTTCTTGTAGTCATGGTTGTTTGCCTTTCAATTATTTAGGAGTGTCTATCTTTGTTGGTGCTCCAAAGTGTCGGTTTCTTCAACCTTTGGCTGATAAAGTTAAATTGAAGTTAGCATCTTGGAAAGGTAAATCTCTTAGCATGATGGGTCGAATTCAGCTGGTCAATACAGTGATTACTGGATCTCTAGCTTATAGTTTTAATATGTATAAGTGGCATGTTTCACTTATTAAGCAAGTTGAGCAGTGGTGTCGGAATTTTATTTGGACTGGTGATATTTTTAAAAAAGGTATTGCTACCGTTAATTGGGGGAAAATTTGTTCACATCTTGAGGATGGAGGCTTGAATATTATTAATTTTCATCATGAAAATAATGCATATCTTCTTAAGCTTGCTTGGAACTTTGCTTATAGCGACAAACCTTGGTCTTTACTCTTGAAAGCCAGGGTTCTTAAATCAAAATATGAATTTAGAACGGTTTATAGATCTTCCTCTCTTTGGCCTGGAATTAAGCAATTTTATTCTACCATACTTGACTATACTTCTTGGACTGTTGGTACAGGTTCTTTTATTAATTTCTGGAATGATAAATGGTGTTCTACTACTTCTTTAGCGAATATTGCAGGGTTATCTGATGGTGTTAGCATTCCGGATACAGTCTCTCAATTTTGGACAGGTTGTGATTGGAATATTCCCTTATCTTTACAGCAGATGCCTCATTTTTTTAATCATATCATGATTAGAGAGGAACAGGATATTCCTAATTGGATTCTAAATGAGTCTGGTCGTTTCACTCTTAAATCGGCTAGGACTTTTTTCTTGGAACCAGGAGTTCCAGGTGGTTGGGGTAAATTCATTTGGTCTTCATCTATTCCGCCTTCCAAAACTCTAGTACTCTGGAAAAAATTTCATGGGCGACTTCCTACAGATCAACATATTCAGAATAAGGGTTTGCATATATGTTCTATGTGTTCGCTTTGTGAAAAGCAAGAGGAATCTATTCAACATCTATTTTTTTGAATGTTCTAACGCACTGCATATTTGGAGTTGGGTTCGACAAATTTTTCTTACTTCTCATTTCTCTAATAAGGATTATCTACTTTCTTTTATTAAGAGTGATGGTAGTCCTTTGGTTAAATTGATTAAGCTTGCGGTGATAACCTTTTCTATATGGATGATATGGCGTATGAGGAATTATGCTAGATTTCAGGATAAGATTGGGGTTTCTAAGGCTATTTCGATAATTAAAGATTTAACTTGTCTAGTGGGAAATTCGTCTAAAGCTTCAATGAAGAATAATATGTTGGACTTCAACGTGATTAAGTTTTTCGGTATTAAGACTCGTAGTGGTAAAGTTCTTCGTCCTCTTCCTATTAGATGGGATTTTCCTTCACCAGGCTGGGTCCAAATTAATACTGATGGGGCTGCTAGGGGTATCCTGGTCTTGCTACTTGTGGAGGTATTTTTCGTGGAAGTATGGGAGAATTTATTGGTGCTTTTTCAGCGTTTCTTGAAGTTCAAACTGCTTTGGTTGCTGAGTTTTATGGAGTTATACATGCTATAGAGGAAGCTCAAAAATGGGGCTTACTAATGTCTGGCTTGAATGTGATTCTGCCTTGGTTTGTGCTGCGTTTACTACTAGGACTAATGTTCCGTGGATGCTTCAGAATCGATGGAATACTTGTCTTAATTTTTGTGGGACAATCAGGTTTAGGGTAACTCATATTTTTCGTGAAGGAAATGCGTGTGCTGATAAGTTGGTTAATTTAGGATTTATTCATAGAGAATCATTTCATTGGTATAATAGACTCTCAGCTAGTCTGTTCTTAGAATTCTTTATGAATAGGTATAATCTACCTATGTATCGTTTGTGTGAACATATGGGTTTTGGTCTAGTCCCCCCATATTTTTGTATTTTTTTCCTTTTTTTTAATAATTTTTTTTTTCATGTGATGGTAGATGATTGTTGTTACTTGAGGTGTCAGCTTAGCTGAGATGTCAAGTTGCATAGTGATGCCTAACACAAAAACTTTATAAAAAAATAAAAAAAAGTAACAACAATCATATGTCATCACATGAAAAAAAATATTATTAAAAAAAATACAAAAATATGAGGATACTAAACCAAAACTCATTACTTTAAAAATTACTTAAATTATTCTAATAATATTTCTTCCCTTTTTCACACATTCACCTTTTTAATTTATTTAAAATATTTTTTAGTTTTTTCTATAATTTTGAACTTCTGTTTTGCGTACGCCACTTATAGTATCATATTTTATTTTTCAATTTCACATTCAAGCAGTATATCTTCAATGCTATTTATGATAGACTTATGAATCATCACTCATTATTCCCGATCTATTATAATATAAAATAATTACACTTTTTTTTATAAATCACTATATGTTATTTTATTTATTAACTAATCTAACTAAACACTTTAAATTCAATTAACTAACTTACATCTAACTTAGAAGTTAAATTTATCAAGAACCTTTTCAAATCTTAATCCTGAGTGACTCATTTAATTAAACTGAAATCATTTTTCCACTAAAGTTCAAAGTTTTAACTGATTAATGTATAAAATCAAAGTATTTTTTGTTACCAAGAATCAGTATTTCTCATATTTTTTGGATTTGATCAAAGTTTTAAAAATTTAATCATTGAGTGATCTGAACATAAAATAATTATTTAAAATAACTATACAACAATTTAAGGTAAACTTGCATGGACTAGAAAATAATTTAATCATGATTCGAGTATTGGTAACAAAAGAAAAACACTCTTACACTATTATATTAAAAAATTATTTAAATCTATTTTAATAAGTGTTACACATTTTTATCCCAATTTATTATCACGATTGTAATCTACCTGCGGTGTAACTGTAAACAACATACTATGTTAGTTAGAATTAAAACTAACATAAAAAATACTTAATATAGTTTTATAATAACTTATTTTGATGGTTGTAATTGACGAGTCACAATGAATTAGACAATACTATTTATTATGTCAGTTAAAATATTATCCTAAATTTTTGCATTCAGTAATACTTGTCATCTATTTTTTTCAGGTAACATTGTGCTTCTTAATGAAATTGAGATTATTTTTCTTGTTGAAGATGTGATTATTTTTTCTGTGGAAGATGTGATTTTATTGAAAATATTTAAATATAACTTTCTTTAATATTTTGGAAATGGTATGGTGATCCAACAACCCTAATGGTATGGTTACATTGAGATTATAGATCCTTTAAACTCATAAACACATCCGTAATGAGTTATTGTGTTGTAATGCTGTAAATTTGTGATTAAAAAATAAAAGTAACACTAAAAAAATAAAATAAAAACTAAAATAGTTAAAATATGGATAGTTAATTAAATTGATATATATGTTTTACTAATAACAAAAATTACTTTAAATATTAATAAATTTTTGTAGTTTTAAAATAATATTTAATTATATTAATATAATTATTTTTATTTTTATTTATACAATTAAGTTTTATTTAATGGTTATTTTAATGTCTGATAAAGCGTGTCATTTTCATTCATATTAAAATCTCATAGTATGAAAAGTATGGTGATCAAAATGTATGAATTTTGTTTTCACTATTGTAAAACTAAAATAAAATTTGAAAAAAAAATTAATTACATGATAATTTACTTGAATATGTAGGAACTAATTGAAAAAAAATAAGAGAAGACAAAATGTTGTAGCAACTGATTGAACACAATTGCACAAAATTGTAAAATTGATATTATTCATTTTGATTTACTCAATCATATATATATAATAAAATTAAAATTACTGAAAACTATAAAATAAGAATATTAATATACATGTAAACTGACCACTAATACAATATAATATAATAGTAAAATAGTTTAAGGGTAATAAAATCAGAATTAATAATAATAAAATTTGAATTAATAACCAACCGATTAGAGAATAATTATATTAGAACTTGAATAAATTTAATTAAATTAATTTGAACTAATACAAATGATTTGAAATATATAAATTATTTAAATTATTATTTACAAATATTTTATTTAAATTATTTTTAAATATTATAAGTTATATAGTCTAATTTAGTTTAATAATAATTCGGTTTTTAAAAACTAAATTAATACAATTTATTTTTAAAAAATTAAAGTAATAAAATTTAGTTTTTAAAAACTAAATTAAAACAATAAATTCAGTACACTATTTTTAAATAATTTAAGTTTTTATTACCATTCAATTTAGTTAAATTGACTTCATAATTTTTTTTAAAGATCCCTTTCTATTACTATGGCTTAATAATTCACCAAATGGTTCATTTAAAAATGGAGTTGTTAAACGAAAGTAATACAAGTTTTTAAAATAGTGAATGAGGAAGCAAGTCTTGTAAGCATTGTAATTGAAAAAATGAAAGGAAAGGTAGATAGGGAGAGATTTTTAGAAAGTAAGAGCTGATCCCAAGAAAGCTATGCCCTTCTTAGCATCTATTAAGAATCTGTTTCTATAAGACAATGATCTATGCATCAATAAACTTTCTGAAAAGGAAAAAACATGGATGGTGATCTTTCAACTCATGCTGACTGTGACTTCTGCATCAGAGTTGAGACTCTCACAAATTTTATCTTCCTCAATTGCTCTTCAATACAAATCTCATTCACTAAACAACAATATGCTATACACAATAAAGTGCCTTTTGCTTTTAAATGCACTGTCAGAATCATATACTTAAACTATATCATATTTCTTTCTTTTTAAAAAAAAAAAAATTACACTCTTTGGTATATAAACAATAATTTTTTTATAAAATCATATTTATTAAAATTAATATTTTAAAATATTTTTATCTCGCTTTTACTAGTAACATTCTTAAAATAAGATTTTGGTAAATTAAAATTTTAGAGGAAAAGAAATTTAAAAAGAGACTTACTTAATATTGAGTCATCACATTTAAGATATTTGTCTGCATGAAAATGAAATTTACTAATAATACAGAAGAAGAAACAAGTTCCTTCATGGGGAACTCAATTCATCTATAACTTTTATTGGGCTTGTAGGTTGTACGGCAGTCCAAACAGATTAAATAAATGTTACATATTTTTATTTTTAGTTTTTAATAAAAAAATTCTGCAGTTGTCAGAGTTACTGGACATTTTCTTTTCTTTTCTGTTAACGTATTTTCAGTTAACGGTATTAGTTTATTTGATGATGTAACAAATTATATTGATCTAATTATAACTACTCATGTTATTTAAGAATCTGTGGAGATAATTATATTTTTTCAGTAAATTTTATTTTTAATCTCTCATCAACTTAGTTTGAATATCTTAAGTTGAAATGAGTTTAGGAATACAAACTTTTAACTTATGTTTGGATTGAACACCCTTAACCATTTTCATCATCAAGTCACATGTATTATAAAAACTGTTGACGGTACATATTTTTACTTTGTTTTTATAATCATTGTTATCAGCAATTTATTATTTATCCAAATGGTAATTAATTGAAAAAAATGTTATATTATGCATAATTTCCCATGGGAGCGTATGTGAGTGATGGGATTATTACTTGTTTGTGTGGGTTGTTTATTTTATGAAGAATTTGGCAGCTTTTAACAATGGCAACATTAATGTACAGATTTTGATGTTATCTCATGTCTTATTATTTGAACATCTTAAGTTGAGTTAGGGCAAGACAATGATGTGACCAGTTGGGGACCCAAAACACTACTATAGGTATGATTAAAGATTCCCATCACACTCTTGGCCAATAAGAGGGATAATATACTAATCTCCATCTCATACTTTACATCTTCATTGCTTCCTATATCATATTCCACATAGAACGTCGAATCTTTCACTCACCAACAAAAACTTCATACTTCACAACCACACAAAAAAGAGAGAGGCCAAGCTCCAAATATTTGTCATCATGTTCCT
Organism: Phaseolus vulgaris; assembly: GCF_051622355.1. Classification (NCBI taxonomy): domain Eukaryota; kingdom Viridiplantae; phylum Streptophyta; class Magnoliopsida; order Fabales; family Fabaceae; genus Phaseolus; species Phaseolus vulgaris. Next base: position 49,110,895 of record NC_143498.1, read on the forward strand.
CACTACAACATTTAAAAGGATTGTGGAAAAGTATATTTATTAAAATTTTATTTTGAATTCAACTATGGATTAAAAATGGGAGGAGTGTGTGGTATATACACATTGGTGATCAAATGTAAGAGACGTAATTTATAGAAGTAATTTTTTGTATTAATAATAAATAAATAAAATATTTTAGAAGTGTGGTAACTCTTATACAAAATCAGAAGAATCTATTCAGTATCCTGTTATAACAACTTCCCAAAAACCTAGAATGTGGTACAAGTAGATGTAGGGCTTATAACTTATAACTTCATACAAGTGGATGCTGTCGTTTTGAATCTATAACTTATTATGTACTGCTTATAGGAAAAAGCATGTGAAAACTACCAAAGAGACAAAAGACAACACTTCGGTACAAAATGTTAGAAAGCAGTTCCGAACATATGTTACGCAAAGGAAACTTTTCTCGTGTCTCTGTTATTTTTATAAGCTCATGATATTTTGCATTGGGAGTGTCCATTGTAACATGTTTCGTGATCATTTTAATCATTTCCTCCTACACAAAAATAATAAAATAATGATTACCGTGGGTTAAAACAGAAATGTGATTTAACATAAGCATATTACAATAGATGTGAAGTTTATATATATATATATATATATATATATATATATATATATATATATATATATATATATATATATATATTAAGATAACAAAAACATAAAACCAAATAATTAATTACTATTAAGGGGCTGACAAGGAGGTAACAATTTTAGTTGATTAATATCTAAGATGATCCCAACTCAATCTAGTAATAAAAAAATCACTACATAAATTAAACATTAACATCATTAAATAGAAACTAATTTTATAGATAAAAAATAATTAGTTGCTATAGTGACCAAATTAGATACTACTTTAGAAATTAAAAAAAATAAAATTTTAAATTGGTATTTAATTAACTACTAAGATTTTAACTACCAATTATTTAGATTCTAAATTTGGTAGCAAAAACCTTGATAATTAATTAGATATCAATTTAGAAACCATTTAACAATAATAGAAACTAATTTAGAAACCACAAAATTGTTTAGTCTCCAAAATTGACTCTAATTTGGTCACTACAACTAATTATTTTTTGCCTCTAAAATTGGTTTCTAATCAATGATTTTCTTGCAGTGATAGTTGTGTTTAAATTTTATTTAAAATACATTGCAAAGAAGAGTATTAGATCATAACAAAGAGAGTTTTTTTTTTATCTGTAAAGAATAAATAAAATAAAATAATACATTTCAGGAGTATCACAATCTTTCTGCATACACTTCATTAGTATTTCAATTCTTATACAAAAAGTGACTAAGTCAACTTGTTCAAACACGTGACCTACAAACATTCATCAAACTTTACAAACTACCAAACAATTTTTTAAAAATGAAAAAAAAAATGGTAGATAACGTCAAAATCATAAAAAAAAAACATAGTAAAGTTTATTAGATAATTATACCATTAGTAATATTAGTTGAGTTGTCAAGATTTCTACTTGTCTTTCTTGAGATTGGCAATGATGCCAATTCGTATAATGAGAATTATAAGAATAGAGTTCACATTTCTTGAAATGTATCTCCAACAAGAAGTTCTTTGTTGCATTATAAATAAATAAACCAAGGACCAATTTCTAAATTAACTCTACAAATTCCTTTCACTTGCATACTTACCAAAAAGGGTTTTTGTTACAAACTCAACCAACTGATCTAAAACCTATCACATATTGAAATTGAAACAACTAATATAAAAATTTGAAGAAACAATGTATATAATACAAGTAATAGTGTGATCTTGACTAAGCAATATACGCACACATCATATATATATTGACCACTTTTCTTTAAGAATGTCATGATTTTTAAGATGAGTTAACTTTCACTCCTCTTAAAAAGGGAAACTTTGGTTCTCATTGGATTACTTTTTTTTTTTATATATTAGAGTGAACACTACTTTTATATATTATAAATGATATCTTGTTATTGCATCTTAATATTTAAAAGTAAATTATATGCATATTTATTTATGGTACATCTATGCTATATAACTAATTCATAAATTCCCACATTAAATTGCATGTTTATTGTACTTTTGAAACCATTTATGATAATTTTAACTCAACTTACACTTAAAAGAATTTATTTAATAATAATTAATTTTAAAGATAAAAAAGAATTATTAAATAATTTTCTTGTAATGTAAAAATGATATATTATAAATATAATATTTAACATAATTTATTCCTATTATTTTTAAATTACATACAACCTTATTATATTTAAAATGTCATACTGTAAATTTTACATCATTTGCCTGGTGGTTTAATAAATAAATCATATATTTGCAAATTGAGCCAAGGAGTGATTTTTACGATAACATCGATTTATTAATTCAAAGTATTTCATGGAAAAATCATCAAACACACAATTCATTGCAAAACATAACTTCTTTTGGTCCATGAAATACAACCTCAACATAAGCAGAGAAATCTGACATAATTAAATTAATTAAATTTATATAGGGAGCTAGTATTTAAAGCTAATAATAAACCAACTTTACGAACCAACATCTATTCAAATAATTCTCACCTTATCTACTTTTCGATACTGTTTATTTTAAATTTGTTATATTTAAGATTTTTTTTACATGATGAATCATCATAATCATTATTGTCTCTTTGCCAAATTATTCTTTATCAAAGTGGAGTTTATTTTAAATTTGTATAACTCAATATTCCTTTCTTAGTTTGTTATAAATTAAAAGTTACACATTAATGAGCTTATCTTGCTTAAGCATAAGACTTTTTTTTTGTATTTACAAACTTTTTTTTACCTCGGAGAGTCACAAAAGTAACCATGAAATGTGAGTGAGATTCATGTAGCTGCCCTTTGCCTCTATGTTATTATATATTATATAAAATAGCAGAAAAAAGAGAGAGGCAAGCAAAAAAGTTGAAAAATGGAGTGACCGTAACTAATAACTTTCTTTCTACAACTAACACAATAATATTATTATTCAGATAGAACGGTCCATGCTTTTTAGAAGTTCTAAAATGGTAGAAATTTCTTCTCTGTAAATTTCACTGTCACCAGCAGATTGTTATGCCACGAGTCCCTCTAAAAAATTAGTAGCACTTCATTTTAATCGTATACCTTCAAATTTTATGTTGTTCTCACCCTTATGTTACTTTCCACTCTTAACATAGTTTTTTTTTTTTTTCTTGCTCTCTTTCTTCAAGAGAGAAAGAGTGTGTATGAAACATATGTAATTTATTTTTCTTGGTCTCTTTCTTAAAGAAGAATTTTTACTCGAAAAAACAAACGAAAACAAAAACATCTTAAATGATGATGTTGACCCGGAATTGAATTGTTGTCGATAGCTGATGGTAAATGTTAGTAATACTTTTGTCAGCAAACGAAGTGTAATAATAGCTTCACACTGATGCCACCCTGCCTAGTACTAAGTAGCAATCTTTGCTCCTAGCCCTGTCACCAATTAAAATGTACATAAAACCAAGAAAATATAATTAACAAATTAAAGTTCAAATCCTATCTTATACCAGAACTACGCATTGTATATGAATTCACATTTGATATGTTTCTTGGTAAACTGTAAGATTGAGGAATAAATGAATGAGTTTCTTTTCTTTTTGTTTTTTGTCAAAATCCAAATGCCAACTCATTCAGCAGATAGCAGACCAACGTCTCTTTTAAACTTTTTTCAGCTCTCACTGTTGTGATAAGATATAACACAATTGAAGTTCCAGTTAGAAGGTGTTCCCCATTATCAGAAAGAAGATAAACTCATTAACTTTGTCAATATGTCTGCTAAATCATGCTATCTCTCCACCTTATCAAAGATCAACATGATACTATTGATAGGATAAAGAAGGTTTCTCATGCAAATTTATATACATTTTTTCACTTTAATCATCTAATACGTCTTTGTATGATAAAACCGTGACAAAATTTGAAGTTTTAAAACAAATAATAACTCAAATACTATAATTGATTGTCAATTGAAAGAGAAATAAATGTTTGATTATGTAAAAAAAGTTATGACTGAAAGCAAATGTTTATAGAATAATTAAATACTGTAAATAATAAAGATGTAATGTGAGATAAATAAAGTCGTTTTTATTTTATATATAAAAAGTAGTTTTGTTCTGTTTTTTCTGTCTAACAATGGATAGAACATAACAGTGTACAAGACTCTTTTCCAAAACTCTTCTTCCGTACCTTTCTATGCTCAATTAAATGATGGAAAGAGTACTTATTTTCAGTTCCTCCTTGATATTGTCACTTATCCACCACAGCTTCTTTAATATTTTTTTAAAAAACTTTATCTAACCATATTCTCAGTACAAGAAAGTAATATCAATTAGACACAAACAACTCTTGAGCTTTGCCAATAGTTCATAACATGATATCAGAAGTTTTAGGACTAATATTAAACATCAAATCAGATAAAGGCTTAAAGTATGTATATGGTAGTAGATAAGCATAATTTGATTGAACACGAGGGAAACATTTGCCTTAAAAAGCAACAAACATGTAGTTTATCATGACAGCCATTATTTGAAGACTGAGTTGGACATCTTGCTAACTTAGTTACAAACCTTTATCACAGATTGAGGTGTGGTCTGGTACTTGCTTTCGATTTGTCAAAACATTTAAACTTAAATTAAAATAAGTAATTATAATAATAAAATAATTATAATTCAGTTGATAATTTATAGTGAGATTGAAATAAAATGAATCACTAATCTAATATATTTGTATTTAACGATTAAAATTAAATGATTTTAGCAACGAAACCAAATTGGTCGTTGTAGAAAAATTTAAAAATCAAAATCAAATCAATCATTAATTTATATAAATTTAACAATCAAAATCAAATCCATCACGAATTTAACGATTAAAATTAACTTAATAATTATTTTGTATTCTTAATTATAATTTGTGACAAGTTTATTTTGATTGTTGAAATTTCAGTAAATAATTTTTTAGTATATGTTAATCACCAATTTAATTGTAAAAGGTATTGTTAGTATTATGAAATAGAATAGAGATGAATAAAAGAGAACAAAAGAGTAAAAAGAAGGTAAAAGATATGAGAATGAATATATCTCTTTTCTTGTTATTGAAATCAAAACAAATGGTCTGAATATATACAAATAGTATACTCATTCTAAGTTTAAGTAAAAAGAAAAAAAATTAATAATTAAATAATTGAATCATAACACAAAGACAAAATAAAGGATATTCACCTTTATAAACAAAACAACTGACATATCCTTTAAGTTTGAAAAAAAAGTTATTATTTCTATATTGAACTATGAGAAAAGTGCTTCTAAAATATCTGCATCTATGTCCCTCTTTGACAACTTAGAACAAGCAAGGGAAAGAACCCAACTTTTTGTTAAAAAATGTTATTATCTTTTTTATATCTGTGAAGCAAGAAAACCCATTTTCAGAATTTTCCCGTTCAAGAAATTTCATCAATTCTTATCCAATTGGCTCGTTTATGTGTTTATAAATAATCACATTCTTTATTAACTAAAAACAATATTGGTAACTTAGATATTTTAAAATACAATAGGCATTGACTTTTATGGGAAAACGGGTTGTTTCTGATAAGTAATTTCTGCAAGCCATGTTTTTGTGAAGATGGAAAGAATTGTTCTTTAAAGTGTGAATTAATGAAATGTAATGGTTAATTAATGGAGAAAATAAATATTTTCTCTAGCAGGTTTAAATGCAGGCTGACTTTTACCACCCATAGGAGCCTACCTCCATAGAAAGGTTTAAATACAAATTAAAACAGCCTGCAACCATGTTATCAATGCCTAAGCCCATCTCAATGCATGCTCAACATTAATGAGACCTGTGTCAAAGAAATAAATGACAACCATTACTTCATCGTCATCTTATTAATATTACAACACACTTCACAATAAAGACACAAGTTAAGACAATTCAATAAGATAAACATTACCTTAAATAAAAATAACTAAACATTTTATATTTTATTTTTAAAAAATGTAACGAGTATCGCGCCAATAGTGAAAACAGAGTAGAAAGTTGAATAGAAGCCTTGGAAAAAGCAAAGGAGTCAGTCACAAAAGTTTCTATTCTCATCTCATCGAAAACTACTAAACTTGCTGTCTCTCTTCCCTTAGACCACTCTAATTATTACTACAACGCTTCAAATCCCAATATCTCTTTCAATTTCACCACCATAATCCCTGCTCAAAACTCGGGAGCCATTTCACCAAACCCAGCTCTGGGGAGGGACCAACCAAGTGTATTCGTTGTGATTTCTATTTTCTACTACAATAGGGAAATCCAATCCATTTTTGTTGTGTGCTGAAATTCTACCCAACTTTGTATGTAAACAATAACAAGAACAAAAATTAATCCAACTCGGATATAATATGGTTATATTATAATGCAGAATACTACTCTTTACTGATAAAAATAGCAGTAGTAGCCTCTTTACAAAATGTTGTAGTACAATGTGATTGGCATAGTTGCTGAACAAAGAGTGTGGCTGAGTTGGACTCGATAAACATTGAACCTAGAACGTAGAACACAGCACATAGCGCAGCTATTTCATAGTATACAACTTGTTAAGGTTAACAGCCCATCACGTGCAATGCTTTAGAACTCACGTGGCTTACGGCTGATGCGTGAATTGGACCTGGCAGAGAAGACGCCATTCCAGATCTCAGTGAAAGCCCTGACTATGACCCCATGATGGTGCGGTGAATTGAGCTGAAGGAAGCAACTGAGAAGGTCTCTGAGATCTTGCTTCGAGTATATCTCGTTCTCCAATATCATTTGCAGCATGGAATGTCTGAAGTCCAGATAAGGGTCATCGGAGTCTTTCTCCACTGCCACCCCTTCTTTCCCAGCTCTTCCCAGACCCCCCACTGTTCTGGCAGCCTTCAAGTATGAGTCTGACTCAGAAAAGTTAACGTAGGGAGAGAATGTGGTGTTGGTGGTGGTGGTGGTGGCGGTGTCAGCCCATTGGGCTGAAGAAGAGGAAGAAGAGAAATGGTTGTAATGGTTTTTGTGGTTTTGGTAAGTGGGTAGGTTCTTGGGTTTAGGCTTTGGATGGAATATGCGAGAGAGCTTTGGCCCTCTGCAGGTGCCGCAGCCTAGTTTCACGGACACGGTGTTCAGAAGAAGCTTCTTTCTGGAGGCAGACATTGGTGTGTTTCCGTGAGTACTTGCTACGTCAAAAACAAAGAAAGCGAACAAAACAAGAAGCCTGGTTGCCTTAGTCAAAGTAAGGTGTGTGTGTGTGTGTGCCTTTGGAAAGTGGCCTTTTATTTATGGGGATGGCTTTGCATGTGACTTTGAGTTAAAGGGTCCCTACATCACAATATACTCTTACTTCTCATCATCAATTCATCTTATTTTATTTTATTTTATTTTAATTCATACATATTTCCACTTTAAATTTAATTCAACTTATTATCCTACATTCTAATACTATAAATTTATCTTATTTTTAATTAAAATGTAATTCTTAAATAAATGTTTTATTATAATATTTGAATGGCAAAGAGGTAATATGGGTAGAATGTGATCTGTGGGGGAGATTTGTTTTGGGATAAAAAAATGGTAGTGGAGGTATCTGGAAGATTGGGCATCCGATCACATGCATTGAGAATGAGAGGAAATTGAGTGTTTGAGAATTGATATGAAGTTGCTGGTTTGTCTAGTTGTGAAATGAAGATGAGTATGAAGTGAAGAGACAAAAACCCTACTTAACTAACTATGCATTTAATAATATATTACCATCAAGGACAACAAGAGCTGCCATGACAGGGATCAAGAATATGCATTTTTATACTTTTTCTCTCTATGCATATAAATATGTTTTTTTTATAACATTCCACAAACATTTGCAGTGCAACCTACAAAAATACAAAAATAAAATCGTAAGGGGACACAATGTAACCATTTAGAGAAAATAATTGTATTTAGAGATAATTAAAAAATATAATTTGTTTGGAGAACTCTTTCAATCAATTTAAATCGATGTAATTTTTATAATTTAATCTACAAGTGATCAATTAATAAAACAATTATAGTAAAAATGCCATATATTCTTGAATAGTGAATTTGAACATGTTTGTGGAATTATTACAAATAAAGAATATATTTTACTTTAGAAAAATTGAGAAATAATTTGAACACTTATTAGAACATTGCTTGGGTACCAAACTTTAGTTCACATGGATTTCCAATAATGAGTAAGGTTAAAATAGAAAAAAATAGGTAAAAAAAAAGCAAGTTATAACATAGTATATGCCTTTGATGAGAAGTATTCAGGTTGGAATCTGACATATTTAATTTGGTCTTAAATTGACCTAAAAATTTAAAAAGATTATTTCTTTGGACAATACACAAGAAAAGACAGGTCAATCTAATTCATTGAAATATTATATAAATATCAATATTGTGTATAATGAAATAATAAAACTACTACTTGTAGAGGTATTATTGTTAATTAATGCATAATTACTAAAATAAAGTTAAATTATTTTTTTTCAGAAAGGAGACTTTGAGCTGAGATAACTTCATGTAAAACTTACCTAAAGTTCTCTAAAACCTAAACTTGTTACAATTAATTTGGCTCAAACGGAGTCAGTGAAATACTACAAGTTTTGAATACCATTGCCTTCCACTATTTTTTGTTTCGTCTAAGTACATTATCTCTTTTAAGTCAATTTTGACACTGTCCTTTTACAGTTCATTTTTTCTTTTTTGTGTGATTTAGAATTTTCAAGACGTAGTTGAATTATTAACATGCATTAGTCAAATGAACGAAATTCAGATTTCTTAAGCATTTGGTCTTGAATTTGAACTCAAAATCCATTTTAGCGTGTGAACATATTCTGAGAAAGAAGAAAAAGAAGTGTAATATTATCGTGAAATGCTTGAATCTAGGTTAACTCGCAGAATCATATCTATCACTTTTCATTTATAAAAAGTAATTAAAAAAGCTTGTAATGAATCACTGGATTAATATTATCACTTATTAGGAAATAAATATTATGAATGAAATTAATACTATTACCCTCATCAATCATACCTTTCTAAAGCATCTCTAGTGCTCTTGATACAAGCAACTTGATTAATTTTTCATTTCAAGTCTATTAACAAGTTGTTTAAATTACAAATATTTGTTTCTCTTTAATATTTATATTCTCTCTTACAGTTAATACAAATGTGATGAGAAAAAAAAATAGTATTTTGTTGTTATAAGAGAGCAGTTGATTGTTTTGTTGTTGTGATGACGTTGATGTTGTTTGATTGGAAGTAACTAAGAAGCAAGTATGTTCGAATAAAAATGTTGGAGTTTGCAGCCATGTGTTGTTGTAGCAAAAGTGGAAACAAAAGACAATGGTGTATGAAACCAACCCAACCCAACGTGCTTCGATGGAATGCATGTTTCAAACCGCAGAAACTGGGAAGTAGAAAGCACCTACCATTTCTCTTTCTCAAAGGTTTAAGGTTTCGGAATTTTATTGATGAATTAACGAAAGTAACGTAAACTACACTTGTCGTAAACAACTGACAACGAATTAAATACAAGTTTCTTGTGAATCTAAACTCGATTTCGCCCTTTAAAATACATTATCACACAACAATTGTGAATAGTATTCAGAAAATTCTTAAAAGCCACCACGGTATTCACGGGGGGCAGTTACAAGCTTATTTGGACTAACGTTTCTGATACACACTCGTGATTTTGGTTATCCTTTTCACCCATTTTTTACCTTTGTCATTCTCCACATTTTCTTCGTCGTTATTATAATATATAATAATAATAATTCATACTTTTATGAGATTGGTTTTTAGGTGCCAAAAAAATATTGATTGTAATTGAACGGCTCCGAGATATTTAAAATAATCGTGTATTAATGCTGATTATTTGTATATAAATTATAGGCGATGTTTTATTATATAGTAGTTTGGGAAATATTTATTATATATAATACAAAATAATTGATTTAATGCACTTTCATTTTAAATTTAATATATTAGAAAGTATGCAAGCACAAGAAAGGTTAGAAGATCCTTAAATCTTAAAATACTCGTACCACCAATTCAACAACCGATTCCCAGACCTATTTGATATGCAATTCCTCTCTTAATAATAGGAATTAAAGTACATATTGAGTCTAAATTCATTAATTGTCTCATTCAACTCTCGTTTTCCTTGGTTGCATCATTGTTGATTAGCCAAAATGTACCATTTTCTTGAGCTATGTTCTCTTTTCTATTTAAAACGTCTCAAATATTTTAAAAATATATATTATGATAAGACGCATTCCATCACATCTATCAAACAGCAGAAGAGAAAAAAAGAAAAATGGACGGGCCAACAACCTGTTATCCTTTGTCTATATTTAAGTACTGGGTGTTTCTTTTTACATCCCTACATTTTTCTTTCTGCACCCTTATATTTTTTAAAATATAAAAATAGCTTTATTATTTTTATTTGAAAAGACACTCTTATGGGATTTATAGGTTTCCAGAATGTGGGTTCAGTGACATCTATGATTGATGAATCTGAAAATCTATAAACTCCATACTGCCTTTTCAAATAAAAATAATAAGATTAGTTTTGATACTTAAAAAAATGGAGGGATGCAGGAAAAAAAATTGTAAGGATACATGAAGAAGGAAAATTCTTCCTACACCCACCTGCACCCAACATATTTTTTAAATTCCAAAAATACCCTATATTCTGGTTATGAAATTCAGAATTGAAAATAATACATTTCGAAAAAGTAAATCTGGAAGAACTTTCTGTGTTCTGGACATAAAAATCCGAAAAAAAAAAATCGAAAGCCCATTTCGGATAAGAAAATCCGCAATACAAAAAATAATACATTAAGGTTATTTTCATCTTTTTCACTGGAATTGGGTGCAGTGATGTGGTGTAGGAAGCAATTGCCCATGAAGAAACACCCTTAAGTTTATTTGTTGGCAATTTCTCTCTCCACCATATCAATTTCAGCATGCACCCAATCAGCTCTAGAAAATAACAAAAATATCCCTCCTAAATGACGAAAATAACCTTACACAAAAATGGGAAAAATTATTTTTAAAAATTTTATCTAAAATATTTTGGATTTCAATTTTTGGAACATATTTTTGAATTCTGAAATTTTTTATCCAGAATGTATTTTTAGTTGTGTTCAGAATTTTTTTTCCAGCATGTATTTTTTTATTTCTCAATTATAATTATTATTTTGGATTTTTTAATTTGGAATAAGGGTAGTTTTGGAAATTTAAAAAATTGATATGGTGGAGGTTAAAATTGATATGGTGCAGGAGGGTAGTTTTGGAAATTTAAAAAATTGATATGGTGGAGGTTAAAATTGATATGGTGCAGGAAGAATTTGCCTTATTTGTTTTGCTGACCCATAGGGTCATATTATTTGTCAGAGAAGCCCAAACCAACAAAGAGTGGAAGACTGGATGTGGCTGTTGCATTTTGCACCCTCATGCTTTAAACCTACACCCCTATGAGGTGATGAAATGCTAAAAATGGCCTCCTTTCAAATTTATAAACCAACCTTACAAGATCCTATCGGAACAACGGTCTCTTAAGAACCGCCTCCAACTTGTCCTACTATATCGCTTGAAGAGGTTCATTTTTTCGTATTTTACTTCATTATCGCTACTGCTCATTTATTTTGGAAGAATTGTTCCAAGACGTTTTAAGATTATACAATCCAAAACATATTTTAAGCTTTTTGTACATTCTAAATTATGTATCCTGATTTACATTTTTAAATTCAAATATACATTATGAAATACACATTCCAAAATATATTAATACAAAATTGTGAATTTCAAAATCTATTAATACATTCTAGAGTGATATTTGATAAAGATATGATTAACACTAAAATGAATCATTTCAAGTCAAAGCTAGATAGAAACCAACCGTGTTGATTCATAAAAAAATATTAGAAACAAGTTATAACTGAAATTGATACATATTTGTTGCCAGCAGCATGAGGACATGAGCAACAAGGATTTAAGTATTTAAGTCATTATTAAAGTGCTGATAAAAAAAAAAGTCATCATTAAAGTGAGCCAAATAGTTAAAAATATTTTTATTGATTTCATATTACTCTTAAAAGTGTTTTAATACATTTAATAAACTGAATGCTAAAAAAATAATTTTAAAGCACTAGAGTACTAAAAAAAATATTTCAATATAATAATAAATAATTATATCAGACGTACTTGTATAAATCGATATTTTTATTCAAATCAGAAGTGATTAATATTAGCAGGCACGCGGTAGCAAAACGTTACGGGATGGTCAATGTTCGACGATATTGTGGAGAAAAGTCATAAAAAAGGTTCAACTACCTTCAACATATCCAATGGAGAAGCTTCAACGCTAATTACCCCATATAGTGTTAGTTTGGCCATGAGCTTTAGATATTTATGAAAGTTGATGCTTGACACCAGTTTGATAAACGATAGAAACTAAGCTTTTTGAGAAACGTGTACTGAATTTCTTGAAAAAGGGTGTAGGGAGGGTTCAAAAATGCAGTTGGCGATTGTTCATACTTTTTATAACTGGGAGATGAGTGGTACAACGTCAAAGGATGCAGTTGGCGATAGTTTACTTTGAACAACTAGATGACGGTGGTACTAAGTCATAAAATACAGTTGGCGATGTTAAAACTGTTAAATGCATTATAAGCATTGATGAATAAAAGAAACTGCACTTTTTTTTAGAATGCACTATAAGCATTGTTTCAAATTTATTTGTTGTTTCAGTCATTTCTGAGACTAACATAGAAAACGCACATAACACAAGCGAATAGCAAAAGAGTCAGACCTCACTGGTTTGTACAAGCTGTCTGCTTCTTGATACAGTTTGCCACATGCTGAGCAACCCATAATGAGCCGGCCTCAGTGCAACAGAAACTATGGGTGTGGTTTTCTCGTTCAATAGATACGGCAACATCGGGAACCTGCTTTGAAATCTGTCACCAGAAGAAACCATAACTTAAGCCAGAAATAATCATTCAATATTCCACAGATGAGGAAGAAAAGAGCAAAGAAAAATTAGTTGGGTTGGGAAACTTAGAAAAGAAAAAGATACTCCTTGATCATGACTAACTATTATTTCAATGAAAGTGTTGAGTTATACAAATATTCACCCCGCTATTCTCTCGTAATTAGTGTTAAAGAATCGGTGGTATTCCCGTAATTCTAAGTCCATTTAGGATAGCACACACACATAAGCTGCGTGCTAAAATCAGTATTTGGAATTTAACACCACAAAAATTACTTGATAGCATCACCAACAATAATATCTCTATTAATCTATCTTCCCATGTGTATAAAACCTTCTCATTGGATGCCCAGTTCACTCCTAGAACATGAAAGTTGAAATAAAGTAAACTGGAAGAACCCCTGTTAGCCAAATCAATCCACTTTCTATGAGTAGCTGGCTGTTGGATGTTAGTTTCTTTCAGCAGTCCGTCGTTTTTAAGCTACAGATAGTCCATTTCTTTGTAATGTAAAAGAGAAAGAGACAAAAACAGTGTGTGCTTCAGTTCATTGAGAGCCAAGTTATTGAAAGGTTATACCATAATCTAATTTATTTTGCAATCAGTTTATCACAATACCTGTAGTCTAAAACATAAATCAAGAAAATGAAGTAAATTTAATATCAGAGAGAAATAAAGGACCAATGAAGGTTAAATTAGGTATCATATTTTTATAATCAATATATTGCAATGTTTCACATCACAGTTTGATAGACTTTTGCTTTCTTTTTATTAAACTAAAACGAGCAAATTTAATGAACATATTTTGCTGTATTTAAGAGTAGAAGGTCCACACCATAAAATGGGGGTAGAGAAAGAGGAAGGAGGTAATCACATCTTTTAGTTCTTGTTGAGATTCAAACACAAATCCAAACCTTCAGCTTAATGGCTAGGCAAACTTAAAAAGTTATTTGATTTCTCTGAAAAAAATCAGCAATGAAAATTATAAAAATAAAACAAAGATAATATTCTAGCTTGATTTATCTTTAAATTAAATCTGCTGTAAATTTTGATACATGATCTTTCATTAAGATAAAAGAAGGGAAATAAACTTGTTAGTACAATTTGGACATCTATTAAATCATTACATTGACCATTTTGGTACCATGAATGATCATGTAGATTAGGATAAAATCACAAGCATATAATCATCCTAAACATGCTCTCCCTAGGAGGCACCCCCAGACTAAATCTTTTTAAGATGCTTGAGGTACAAATCTTTGTCTCATACCTTCAGATGATGCAAAGACTTTCCAGATAACAACAACAGTGATTAAAATAAATAAAAGCAAACCTCTTCAAGCAAACTAAGTGGGCCCCAGTGATCGTCAACACCAAATAAAAATGTCAATTGAGCCTTCCTTTCTCTCATAAATGTCCAATCTGGTGCCTCTGAAAGCTAGTAGGTTAAGCACATGATTATCAATGCAGTTTTGGATATTTTGCCTTTTGATACCCAGATGAAAATTGCCCTCTATCCCATTTTTAAATTCTCAATTTCAACTTATTTTATCATTAGATGCTGTATCCTTGTGCAATTTTCCGTGACATGTCATCTTCCACATGAATGCAACAAGTTCCGGTGCCATATGTAAATGAAAAAATTCCTTTAGAGTGAAATAAAGTGAAACGGCTTTACTATAATTTATAAAACTTGAAAGGTATATTTTGTAGAGAGGAAGCATTGTTACCTTTCTGAATTCTGTCATGGCCAAATACAGGACATTCCGCATGGTATGGTACTGTGAATTATTAAGGTTAGAATTAATACAAAAAAAAAGGTGCAGACCGATTCCACAATAAAAAGCTGCAAGTCAATGTCAATTAAATGTAGAATATTTTGCGTTACCATTATATAAAGGGGTCAATAAGAAGAATGGCCAAAACAAAATGAACTAAATTACACGTTTAACGTGACTTATCATTGAAGACTTCTTTGAACAGTAAAGCTAACCTGTGACAAGTGAGAGCATGCAGCCTCAACCGCATTGACTGACCATGACTTCCCAAGGGATTTTCTGACCATAAACCTTAAAGCCTGGACAGGTAGCAAGCCTAATGATGCTATCAGGTAACTAAGAGCAGCAGCTAGAACTTGGGATCTGAAACCCCATGAACATCATTTAGTCATTTCACATAAACTAGTCTAACATTTTCAAAAGAAAATAAGTAGTAGCAAACTTTTCATGCTTAATATTTAGCAATAATAAATAGATAATTACCACTATTTAATTTATCTGAAGTTTAGGTTCAGATCAAATTATTAAAATTGTTTTATGCGTAAATTGAATGTCATGAGGTATGAAATAGAGTGGACTGCATCAAAATTTGTGATATCTAAGCTCATAATGTCACTAAAAGTTCATGTCATCTCTTACAAAGTAGGTACTGTCAAGGTGTTTTGCCTTGGGGAAGGTGGTTTGAGTTGAGACTTACTTTGCAATTTTTCCAATAAATAACTGATTTGTTGATTGCAGGTTTAACGTCAAAAATGGATAAAGTCCAATGCAATATTTCACCTACAGAACCCAGGAGAAAATGCAAGTAGATAATTTACGAAGATAAGAAGTGAAGGGCAAACGGCATGATGGGATGAATTAAATATGCATCGTTCCTATCACCTTCTCTGGAGACTTCTTGAAAATCTCAATAGATATATATGAACCAATAGAGTGCCCAACCTGGAGAGAAAATTCTAAATTAGCTACCCAATTTTCATTTCAGAATGAAATTAAACTTGTCTATATGTTTTGAAAACACAGATAACAATTACTTACAAATTACTTTAGCTAAGAACTAGACTCAAAGTGGTTCTTTTAAGGTCTTCCAAAATTGTTCCATTTTAGTGGATAAAAAGGATGTTTGGTGTTGCATCCAACAAGTTTTGAACTCGATATCTCTAGTGGCATCCTTTATGTCAAGGAAAGGGAGGAAGACTGATTAAAATCACATATCAAAACAAGAAATATATTCTGATATGGCACTATTAATTAGACTATAATATCATGGATATCTTTTTTTAACAGCAATATAAGAAATTATTTCTCCATGCACATCAAAAACTCCACAAACCTTTTTCTCTACTTTAAGCTGCACATTAACTGTCACTCCTTAATAGGAGAAAAAATTTGCATTTTGTATATTATCACATGACAACCATTTTTCA
Organism: Phaseolus vulgaris; assembly: GCF_051622355.1. NCBI lineage: Eukaryota > Viridiplantae > Streptophyta > Magnoliopsida > Fabales > Fabaceae > Phaseolus > Phaseolus vulgaris. Next base: position 49,127,197 of record NC_143498.1, read on the forward strand.
TATAAAGAATTTTTTGTCACTAGGCACAATTTCGGTGTTTTCGCACCTACAACTCTTTAAAACAACATGACTTGGAAAATAATAATGGACATGGGATATAGAAGAACCCACCAGTAATATAGGAATCTCAATATTTTGCAATTCCTCTCTGATGAAGTCAATCTACAAACACAAGGAAAGTGAAGACTTTGACTACTATCACTAATTAACACGGTTAAAGTAAAATTATCTAAATCAAGAATGATGAATGTCAATCATAAAAGCATGGAATATTATTGGGGGGGGGGGCACGGAGGGAGGAATGCATGTGGCTTAAATATGACATTCTCAGTACAAAAGCCTGCTCGTGACATAGCAGAAACAATTCCACACGATGACAATTACTCTTTCTTTTCAAAGTTGTCCACAGTACAATCTGAAATGAAAGTTTAAATACTCAATTCTAGCACAGTTTTCGTACCATTCAACAGTACATTAGATAAATCTATAACGTTTCACAGAATTTCTAAAAACGAATGAAGGACTTCAAAGTTGCTCTGATTCACTAATTTACTCCATTTTTTATAGGGGGGATCAAAGGGTCAAGGCAGGGGAGGACTTCCCGCTGTACAGCACACCAAGTATAACCAATTTACAAATCAACATTGAAATAAACATTGATCAGTTTCTCTAACCAAAAACAGCCAATGATTGTTAAGATCAAAACAGTAAGCCTTATATTACCTTGTGATCAATTTGTTCTTGTAAAGAAAACATGCGTCCATGTTCCGAGTCCTGGAAACGAAACTCTGTGTAAGAGACGTTCTAATTCCACGCAAGCAAATCAATCGAAACAAAATGTATGAACCTTTCTTGAGTGAGAAACATGGCCGATAGCTGCTAATTCACAGAGAAACATGACTAGTGAGCCTAATGGTCACCAAATATCCATATACTAAGTAGCAAGAAAGAAAGAGCTCCCATTACTTTACTTACCAGTCACAGAAGCAGTTCCCTCCAGCAGCTCATATAGAAATTCCACAAAGTCTTTGTAGAATAAAACAACACCTGCAACAATCAAAAACACCAAAAGCCTCAAACAACTAAACAAGTATAACATGGAAACAAAAGCACGCAAGCACACAATCGAGGCCACACCTGGGTTTCCAGGAACAAGCAGAACATGCAGTTTAGGAACCTCAGCCCGAATCTCCAATACTTCAGAAACGTAACTAGACAAAAAAGGACATGTTAATCATGGAATAAATAAATAAACGAAATCGTCGACAAATTCAAGGTTCGAGATTACAATACATACCCAGACACATTGCATAATCGAAAATTAGCACGCCTTATAGGTTTGGAAAGCAAATTATTGTTCACAGTCATGCTGTAATTAACCACACACTTGGCGCAAAATCTTGTCCTGGAAGACAAAGTATTACGAATGAATTGGTTGTAAAAAAAATATATTAATTAATTTAGGGAATTGTAATAGCCGAAAATCTTATTGAGGAAAAATCAGGATAAAATGGTAAATGAAGTTTGCATATGTTATCCAGAAGAAAATGTAACAGAAATGCACATCTGAGGGACAAAACTTGCGAGGTTGATGCAGTGCCAAATTTGTATATGCACTGAGAAGTGTAGAGAGAATAAATGAAAACATGCACCGCTATTGAAAATCAAGAAAAAAGGGGTAATGGAAGAAGGAAGAGAAGGTACCTGGTGGAAGCGAGAGGAGGCAACAGCACAGAGTGAGCCAAAGATCGAAAAGTCCAACCAGCGAGGCAAGGAAGCATTTGATTTTAGTGCCTTACTTTACAACACAGAGTTGACAATTGGGGTTTTTTTTTTAAATATTAGTCTTTTTTTCTCTTTGTAAAAAATTTGAATACAAATAGTGAAAAATAATATAAATAAATGCAGAAAATATGGCAAAATTATAATAGAATACATGTTAAACATTTAGTAGAAATTAAGAACGATAATATAATTTTTTTCATTATATACAGTAATAACATTATTACAACAATATACCATATTGTTTTGATCAGCGAATCAACTTTAACTCATAATTTATTATTAGTAAGTTATGTTCAATATTATTATTTTGAGGTCATTGTTATTAATATAATGAAATAGATTATATTATTCAACTAAAAAAATAACTAATCGATAATGTTTTGAAATAATATAACAAAATTGAAAAATCATCAATACTAATAAAAGAAGAAGCTGATAAATATAAGAAAAGCATAAAATGTTCAATCTGAAGGGAAAAGAAAGAAAGAAAGAAATGTAATCCAAAAAAAATCGAACCAGATTGAGCTAATTATCACTCTTTGACATTAATCGGGTGAAGAAGACTCTTTAAGTAACTTTCTCTGCAAACATTTTTAAAGATAAAAAATTAAAATGAACTTATAAATAAATTAAAAGGAGTTTAAAAAAAAATATTCAAGAGAATTTTTATTAATTAGTTAGTACATATACTGATTTTAATTAATACAAAAATTCAATTTTTTCTTCTTAAAAAAGTTATTGTAAAAGTTGTCTGAGAATATTTTCAGCAAAATAATTAATTGTTAGTATTTCGTGTAAGCTTTGCATTGGGGAAACACAAGGATCCAGTGAAATGGATGAGTGCAATCCGAAGGAATATCAATTTAAAAACTTTTACGTTATCCATTTTATTTTATCACTTTCCTCACTCATAATTTATTATTTGCAAGCTTCCTGCAGATAATTTTAAATAATACTTTCTTTTAAAGTAATTACCCAAATGTAGCAGTGGTGATATGTTTACCCAGATTGAGCTCTTCATTGTATACTGTTAGAATTCAATTTCTAGGGAGTGAAATTGTCACCGTCGCTTTAGTGCTTTCGGTCGCCAAAACTCAACTAGATTCGGTTTGAGGGAACTGAATCTGTTCACAAGGATATCAATTTTTTTATTTTTTTTAGAGAAGAGGGGAGAAAAAAATAAAATTGATTTTAGGGAAAACATAAATTGAAATAATAATTAATTAACAAGTATGGAGAATAAATTTTAATTGGTTTGAGAGAGGGAAGAAAATAAAATAAAAAATTTAAGGATGAAGAAAATTTGGTTTTGTAATATTATTTGGAATAAATTTGTGATTATTAGTTTTGTTAAAAATTAAAAATAATAATAATAGAAAAAATAATTTTAATTTTGGAAAATAAATATTATTAATTAATATAGTGATTTAGAAAAATAAGTATTATAATCGGTGCTGTCAAAAAATTCAAAATAAAATTTAATTCATTTATTAATTTTTGTTATTATGTTTATAATGATAACTAATTTTTTTAATGTTGACAAAAAATTAAAAGAATGATTTTAAGATTTTTAATAATAGATTGGAAAGGTAATTATATTTGAATTTTTTTTTTATAAAATTTTTCACATGTTATCACATAAAAAAAATATTATTAAATAATTAATAGTTAAGATACTAATTTAAAAATTATTTAACAATAATAAAAATTAATTTAAAAATTAATTTTTTTTTAATTTCTAAAATAATCTCTAATTTAGTCACTATAGTAACTAATATTTTTTTTCTAATTTCTATTTTATAGTTTTCTTGTAGTGAATATGTTAAATAACGATATTTTGATCTTTTAATTTGTAGTTCAACTTGGCTTTGAATTGGTTATAAATTTGTGAAAGTTTAATATAATTTCACAGTATTATTTGAGTGCAAATTTTATCTAGGTAAAATGTGAGATTATGCTATGTTGTAAGTTGAGTAAAATAGTATGATGAAAAATGAAGTAGGAAAGTTTGTAACTTTGTCCAATTTTAAGTTTTTCTTTTTATTTTGCTCAAATTTGCATAGTTTATTCTACAAATTGAAAATATTTTTGATTAATGAATTTCTACCAAAGAGAAAATTGTGAAATTTTATTTAAATATTTTAGCTCAACAATTTTTTTTCTAATTGATTAAATTTTTAAAGATTTTCATTTGTTATAATGAAAAATAAATAAAATGAGATTAATGTTTTGTAAAAAGTAATTACCTATTAATTTAGCCTAACTTGGATATAATGTAACTATTGAATCACATACATGTATTGTCGAGTATTCGAATATCGAAATTGATCTGACATCTCAAAAAATCATACAAAGAGTCTTGCTAACAACATAGAAGATTTGACAACATCATTAACAAGTACTTCATACAAAACATCCACAAATCATGATTAAAGAATAATTGGACTCCATTAGATCCAAATTAATCATCTTTATAACCAAAATCCGACACGACTACTATAAATAGGGGAACACATAAGATAAAAAATAATGTAATTTTCATCGTGAAGTAATATCATTTACTCAAACCCAAATAAACGATTAATATAATTGCAAGTATCTTTATTGAGAAGACCAAAGATCTAAGAATGCCACTTTAGACCTAAAGCGAGCATAATAAAAAGAAATATGACCTTGCAATAGCACTATCCACAGAAAAAAAAATTCTAAACTTTAGTGATTATCTAAATTATATAAATAAAGATAATATTAAAATTGTGATAAAGATTATTATATAATATTTTCTAGAATGAGTAGTAGACAGAATTACTCTAATATGTTATAGAATTAGAATTGCAATTTTGATGCTGAGTTATAATTTGACCATAAGTTAGATGCTAATGTTAAGCAAGAGTGTTCAATAATGTATTATAGAAATAATCAAATTGTGGATAAAATACGGAATGATTCTTAGTAGTCATTGTTGAAATAAATAAATAAAATGTTTTTTAATTAATAATAAATGATGTTGTGTGAATTTTATATATTTCAACTGAAGAAAATGTATATATATCTGAAACTATTCTTTACAAGTTACCGTGTCTTTTAATTGCTAATGATAATGATATCTTAATATGTCAACATAGCGAAGTCCATAACACTCAGCATAGATCGATTTTGGTATATATATATATATATATATATATATATATATATATATATATATATATATATATATATATATATATATATATTTATTGCATAATGAAGTTGTAAATCTGTTTTTGAAATACCTTTTATATATAATTAAAGATTTCTACACATCCTTTTGTTTGGTACTTTATACTTATCTTGGTAGTTAAATATGTATACTCAATGTTTTGAGTTTTGTTATGATAAATTATATATAATGTAGGTGTTACAAATATATATGTTAAAATACCAATAAGTGTAAATATAAATTTCTTTCATACTCATCTACCTCAACAAACACTATTATAAATAAATCAAATAAAAATTAATTTTAAAAAAATAATCAATTATTATATTAACTAAATTAAATATTATTTTAGACACTAAAAAAATTATTAATTTTTATTATTAATAAATAATTTATAAATTAGTATATAATTAACTTTTAAGGTCTTTAATTAAATTTGAATTATTGTTAGTTAAAATTTAGTTAATTATATATTAATTTAAAAACTATTTATCAATAATAAAAACTAATCTAAATATCAATATTTTTTATTCTTTATTAATTATTTTTATTTATAAAATTATTTTTATTTAATTTTTTTTAGTGAAATAAATTCTAAAATACTTAAGAAATTAAACTAATGCAACAAAATAAAAGCATTTTAAATAATGTTGGGCTATGTTTGTTCAAACAAGGCATCGTCTTTGCTTACGTAGCATAATGTATACAAGTTACAAATTTAGTGACAATAAATTGTTGATTAATCTGAATTGCTTTTATTAAAAGCAAAAAAAAATGACTATTTGTCACTATTATAATCATCCAATATACAAAATAGACAATGACGTAAATACAAACAGTAATATATTATGAGTGTTTGGTGGAATTGCAATGAATTAGTCATACACATAAAATTCAGTTTAGTTTGGAATTTGCAATATTTCTAAACACAAACAATAAATACAAATATTATATCATCTAATTTGACAAACACTTACACGCGCATAACGTAATTTACAAATTAAATTAGTTTAGTTTTTAAAGAATTTTTTTTTTATAATATTGTTAAGTTTGGTATCTGCTTGATTTAATCTACGAGTAGTGTACCAATTACCGTTATTTTGAGTTAGAGTGTTTGCTATACCTTGGTATTAGACGTGAAAATTTTACTATTTATAATAATTTAAATATTTTTAAATAATGAGAGACCAAAATTACCAAGTAACATGTTTATAAATAAGCTTAATTATTTTATACAATAACCAAATAATATATTTGTAAATAAGCTTAATTATTTTTTAGTCGATATATGAAGATCAAAAGTTAATTCAATTTTGGGATTTTAAAAAAGTTTAATATGATTGAAAAAATTTAAAACGTTTTAATATGATTCATTCTATTAAGTTGTTTTCGTTAGAACATATTTATTTAAAAGGATTTTGATTCTGCCACTTCAAGTCTAATTATATATGATATTATCATATTGAATAAATTGTTTTAAAAAAACTTATAACTATAACATTGACTTATTCTAAAAACAATTAGAACCATATTGATTTGTTTTTAAGAAAATTGAAACCAAATTAAACTTAAAAAAAAATTGGAAGCCAATTCATTTAAATTTTTTAAATTTGAAATATATAATTAATTTTTTGACGTTAATATAAGACTACAAAATAATTAAGTCTTATAAATATTTATGAATAATTTTATTTTTAAATTAAACTTTTGTGTTTAGGTTTTAGTTCCTTCATATATTGAATGGATATGAATGGAAAAGAGAGGAGAAATTTACACAAAATAAAATAATGCCTGCGAAACGCGAAAGAAAAAAAAAAAAAGCATGGAAATTGGAGATCTACTAATCTGATTACGTTAAAAAACCTAATTAAAATGCAGTTCCTATAAATTATAATATTTTCTTTATGCATTTTAATTGAACACAAAAGAATCCAATATGTAAAGGTGTACCGGTCGGCACCGGACGACCGCAGCATACTCATGGTAAAATCATCACAAAACCCTGCGTCTTATACGACTCTTCGTCCTTCTATGACCTCTAGCCGGACGAACGAATGGTTTATGTCGAATAAATCTAATTTAATCCAGAACGTGGTTACACGTGTAGAAAAGAGCAGTTATAACAACCATTGACGAAGTAAAAACACGTTCTCTAGACCACTCCCCTGGTTTTCAGGAAACCACCAGGCACGACCCAAAGACCACTAAGCATGTCTCTAACCAGATTGGCCCACATGACCAAGGCCCAGGTCAACCTACTAAAGGGACTTCTGAAAAGGGGGGAAAGGTACGTTTTCCATACTATCAGAGAATTCTCACTTGAGCACCATCGCTGACTTGAGCGTCGGAGTGCAATCGCAGGTACCCCCGCCGGCCGACCGAAGCACGCGAAGAGAAAGAAGACTTGAAGAATAGGACAACCAAGAGTGAAGAAGACACCTTGTATCGACGTGGATCAACATTACTCAGTCCCCAATATCCATACAGGTACAAAAGGTATTGACATCTTTTATATTATTATTTTAGAGAGAGACAATATGAATTAATTCGAACAAAAATAATTAAAGAAAAAAATATACTTTGTAAATATTTAGTGCAAGCGTGTATTTAAGATTTATATTCAAAACTTATTAATTTAATTAAATATATGAATTAAACTAAAACTTATCAATTAAATTTAAAATTCATCATATCAATAATATTATAAGTGAAATTAATCTCTATTTTATTGGACTTGAAAAAAATCACAATAAAATAAGATACTCTCAATAATTTAGATCATACTTACTTTTACCGTACACCTTTGTTTTTCCTTCATACGAGATTAAAGGGATGCCAGAACAGCTTGCAAAACAGAGAAAAGAAAAACACACGTTGCATTCAATAATTCTTATAATAAAACAGTTTATAACAATAAGAGAAATTGGAAGTAAAAGAAAAAAGGTAAAATAAATTATACAGTCAAATGTTGTAACAATTATATATACTATCTATATCTTTCACTTTTTTTATTTCTTTTTCTCTGCACCTATGGAGGTTAAAATTAGGTGTTGAACATTTTTCTAAGAACAGTTTCATTGTCATATCCAGTCATTCATTCAACAGAAGAAGGCCAGAAAAAGGGAACTAGAATAGATATAGAAAGCACAGGATTTCTAGACTTTGACAAAAACAATGCACTGTAATAAGATAAATTGAAGGATAAATAACATAAGGAATTTGATATATTTGCATCCAATATTTTTTTTACATCCATTTTACAATTAAAAATATTATCATTTTAATATTTTTATATCAATTAATTATAAATTTATTTTTATTATATATATATATATTTAAAAATCATCATATAAAAAATTATAATATGATTTTATAGGAGTTTTTAAACCATATTTTTCCATAAGATAAATTGATAGAACATCCTAGGTATCCTTTTTCTGGTTTCTAAAATGGGAAATAACTTTTTTACAACTGTAAGAGTTATATATAATATTTTATATAAAAAATAAAATTATAATTAAATAATATTAAAATATTAAAATAATAATATCAGGAGTTGTAATATGATTGTATAAAAGATTTAATTATCAACGTATCATTACCTAAATTAAATATATATAATAAAAAATAAATTTATAATTAAATAATATAAAAAATATTAAAATAATAGTTTTGGACTTGTAAGTTAAGTTATGTATCATTACCCTATTGTAAGTTAGGTTATGTATCATTACCCTTCTAGAATTAGATGTTTCTGTTCTGTTTTCTTTCTACAAATGTGAGGTGAATAAAATCTTCACTGAATGGCAACTACACAGTCAACCAATATTTTGGTCAACTTTGAATGTGCAGCTAACAATGGAGGCAATTTCTTGATTTTTACTACCTAAGACTTTAAGCTAGTAAACAACTATTTCTTCTTCTTCTGCATAAAATATACATTTTCATAAAAAAATATAGAATTAAAGTTTATTAACCTAGATGTTTAGTTAACGGAGCTATAAGCCCATAGTTCTTTTATTTTATACTTATAATGATCAAAATCTAAATAGAAGTTACCTAAATTTTTTCCCAATTCATAGTGAATATACTAATGATATTAGAAATTAAAAGGAAAAATAGTATGATTGGTAATGATCACAAGTCATTCAGACTTATTGAGTCAAACTAATAACTTTTCAACTTAACATTATTTTAATGATGGTTATAAGTTATCAATAAATATTAAAAAAATGTCTGCCCATGAAACAAGACAGCATTAAATTAATCACGGATGAAAAGACTATACCTCGCTTTGTGCTGAAGAATACACATGATATGCATGGATGCGCGTATCATAAATTGAAAGAAAAAATTTGAGAAACTTAATTAACTTTTTCAGCTAGTTAAATTACTCATTAAACTTTGATATTTATCATATTATTCTCATTATTTCCTCATGACCCAGATTGGATAAAAGTACCAATGAAATTACTTGGCATAATATAATAACTCAACGAATCTGTCTACTTAGTTTGGTCCATCACAGCATTTGGAAGAGTCACAATTCCATGGCGTGAGTGGTGACAAACATGCAAGGATAAGAACCAGTGAACAGTTTTGTTATTGAATATGATATAGTTGGGTCAACAACCATCATTCATGATATTAGATTTTCTACAACTAAATATTAACTAATCTATCTAATCCCCCTTTTTTTAACTCCTGTCATATTATCTACTTTATTTTTTTGTAAATAAACGACAAAGAATCATTTAGTCTTGATTGACCTAATCAACCAAGTAAACAAATGGCACACAAATATACTTTCAGTAAGTTTGTTTGTTGACTTTTATTTAAAAACATTACCTAATTATGCATGAAAATTAATTTCATCTTATAATGCATTCGAAATTAAGTGAAGGGACTTATATGGGTGCGTGCCTTAACTGCCAAACGGTGAATCAGTTTTACTTTTGGTAGAATCCTCGTGAGTTTGCGTACGTGACAAGATATCACGTCTAAATCTCTCTCTCTCCTATGATTATTTTAATTTTATTCATTTCTGCGATTGTTCCTTCTCATGACTGCGATCATCCCTATATATATGTTTTTTTTCCCAAGGCTTGTTCACCATTCAGTTTTTCATAAAGAAACAGGGTCTTTCTTCTAGAGGATTAAACCTTACGCTTTCCAAAATTTATATATAAAGTCTCAGGTCTACACTAATTCATTTTCCTTAGCGATTAAGGGTACCCCAATCGGTCTGAAGCTTGAACTTCGGTTGTCTCTGACCTTGTCTAACGTGGGACTCAACCCAGGCGCAGGTTTATTGGATTCTCGTAAAACAGGTGAATGCAGGACAAACGTTTCCTGCTTTCTTTTTTTCTTAAGGGGAAAGAAAGACATTGTGTCACGCAACTGTGACTGCAACTGCCCCAAACCCCAACCAAAGCTTTTTAACGGTTCATAATTTTGATGGGTTGTGTTTGCTTTGGTTTCAGAGTTTGTGCTTGTTGTTGAGTAAGGATCGGAAATGTTGGGGGATTTCATCACTCGATGTCTTATGTAAGTTAAACTTTCATGATTCTACTCTTCATGTTCAAAGGGTTATAATATGCTGTTCAATATTCTTATACCGTCTTAAATTGCAGTTTGCTTCTGGGGTATGCGTATCCTGGATTTGAATGCTACAAAACTGTGGAGAACAACAGGGTTGGTAACGATGAACTTCGATTCTGGTGTCAATACTGGTACTAAAATCCATCTTCCATTCCTATTTGGCTTTTGATTGCTATAATTTTGATCATATGATTACATTTTAATTATTAAAGATATGGGATGTTGGGGAAGAATGAGCATAGATCTTACTAGGGACTAAGAATTAAAAACTAAGTGGTTGAGTCTTGGTCAAGAAAGAGATCTTCTTTAGGAATATCCAAAGGGAGGTCAATACCTTGAAGGGTGGAGAAAACAGAGAACCATGTGCACCTTTATGAACGTGAGTAATATTTTAAGCTCAGAACCAGTTGTTATAGATAAGAATATGATTCTGGTGTCGGGTATATGTAATCATCCCATCAGAAGTTTAATGGATGTCCTTTTTCTTACAAATGGAGTTGAGAATTACCATAAAGTGGATTTAAAGGAAGAAAAATTAAAGATAAGAATGATCAATTGCTGGTGATTTAAGCTGAGTTTGCAAAATTCATGGGGGAATTGGGGGAAGAAAGCTTTTCAACTAAATTATTATATATATGTTCGGTTATGCGGTATTGCCTCTGAATCATGTCTTTGTGCATCATTAATTTGCAGGATCATTGTAGCCCTTTTCACAGTACTGGAGAATTTTGCAGATGTTGTTATTGGATGGTGAGTGTTTGATATTTTAGCCATTTGTACAATGCTGAATTGGGTTTAGATGTGTTTGGGTGTGTAAACTTGTAGTTGATTTAGAGTTAAGCAAAAAATTAACGCGGAACATTTATGTAGGCTTCCCATGTACGGAGAGTTGAAGCTTGCACTCTTTATCTACCTGTGGTATCCGAAAACTAAGGTAAGAATATAAAAGCGAGGAGGATGCCTCTTTGGCTCCTTTTAGCTTGTTTTTCTTTACACTGTATGTTGTTTGTTGCCTTTAATTTGTGTTTTGTTTACTAAAGAAGGTTATTAGAATTTGCGTGCAAGTCTTGCTTTAACAATTTGTGGAAGGGTTATTAGAGAGAGTTTGCGTGAGTCTTGCTTCAAGAGTGTGGAAGAGTGAATTAGAAGAATTTCTGGACAGTTTAGACTCGTGGTCTTCTTACTTATAGTTCATTTTGTTTGTTTAATTCTCCAGCAAAAGTGAAAAACATGTTTGATTTCTTCTAATTGATTGGTATAAATATTGCTAAATGCAGGGGACGGGGTATGTTTACAATGCAATATTGCGGCCTTATGTGTCAAACCATGAAAATGACATTGAGAAAAAGTTCCGAGAGTGGCGAGCTAGGGCATGGGAGTTGGCCATTTTTTACTGGCAAAACTGTACAGAATTGGGGCAAGCTACAACTTTCCAGATTCTCGACTTCTTGGCTGCACAATCTAAAAAGTTTTCCAGCAAATCCTTCGACAAGGTGAATTTCCCTTTTCCATAGGAACATTTCAACTTTAGAACCATTCTTAAATTGACTGCTACAAATTTGTTAATGTTAATAATAAACAATGCAAGTTGCATGCAACTAGAAAAAAAAAATACAAATGAAACCATTCTTTTACTATAAACTAAAATTAGCTCTAAAAATGTGTGGCATGGAGGAGAGAACCTCGAATGTCAGCAAAAAATAAAATGCAGGTGAAAAAAAAAAAGCAACAAACTTGTCATCTATTTCCTATGTTAACTTTAAATAAATTAAAGTGAAATTTATCTATAGATTGTGTTACTGAAGATAAATGTTACATTGCAGAAAAAAGAAAAGATGGGTCCAACTCCAAGTGCCCCACCATTGTCTTCAATTCGAGACTCTCTCTTTGAAAATAACCAAAACAATTTCCCAGGCCGCAAGAACAAGAGATGGGACTAAGGCGCTTTAATAAAGCGAAACTCACTACAGAACTGTGACAATTTTTGTACATACATCAACCCCATAATTAGTCTCATTCCGCTTGTAATATAAAGAATGTTTTGCTTTTGTCCCATCTCTTTTGAAACACTTTAATTGATTATTCATTCTTTCATTCATTCGTATATACTTTGAATTTGAGGCCACAACAATTGAGAGGCAAACGCAAAGCTATAGAAGTTCTATACAAAAATTCAAAAACTAAAATAAAAAATACGAGGGGCATATCCTTATCTTGAAAAAAAAACACAAACAAAGGACTTGCAGTTGCAGTAAATATCAATCAATCATACGATTTTGTCGGTTGTCAAGAGTAGCATCGCCTGCAGACGTGGAATCTGATAGCATGAAGCATTCGACTGAAAAATCGGGAAACGGCGGGGACCAAGTGGTTGAAGAAGAAGTCGAGGGAGGCGGCGGTGAGGCGGCGGAGGAAGTGGGGGGTGGAGGCGCCGCCGGGGGAGGCGGACATGGGCTGGAGGTAGGCCCAAGCAGCCTGCTTTACGAGGCGGTTGCGGATGGAAATCTCTTGCCCGGAGTACGCAGAGGCGGTGGGGGAGTTCACGGCGAAGTAGGGGGAAGGGAGCACGTCTCTGAGGGACGTGTAGGAGGCGGAAAAGGGGGATGTCAAGGAGACAAGTTCCAAGCTAGTGGTGCGCTGCGGCGGCGTAGTGGCGGGGAGGGAGAGTTTGGTGGCCGATGCTGCAGCGATGGAGTTGTGGCGGCGGAGGGGTGGGGACTCACGCGGCAGGTGGATGGTGGTGGTGGTGGTGGTGGACTCTGCCATGGTGTCAGTAGTAAAGCAAAGCCTGTTGTAGCGAGAAACACGCGGTGGAAAAATTGGAAGCTTAGGACCAACTGAAAGTGAGAGAATAATAACAACACGCGATTCGATGTGCACCAAAAAATACTAAAATAAAACAATTTAGTAGAAAGGGTCCAACAAATTGCAATTATTGCATATGTTTTTCTTTTGGTTTGTCTTTATCTTCCCCCTAATTCAGATCCTCCTTTCTTCTCCAACAACTTGGACCAATCCACTCATCCGTGTCTATCGATCTTACTCATAACTTTTCCACAAAGAGAAAGAAGAGAGTTTCTAAGAAATTTATTTTTACAGTTTTTAATCTAATTGTTTTCTTTTTTTTTCTTAGTTTTATTTTATCTAATTTACTAGTTTTACTTCAATATTAGAACGTATGGCACCTTAGTGCTCTATTTTAGTAGAACTGAATAGTAAGCAACTTTTAAGAATAATGTATGAGCTAATAATAAAATGGTGTGGTAATAAAAACTCTATAGTACAAGAAGTCTACCAAACTTTCGAAATTGGATAAATAAACCATGAAGAAACTTCAAATACCTTACAAAATAAAAACTTTAGCGTGCACCAATTAATAAACGCGTTAGTATGTTACGTATAATATTTTTATCATTTCACGATGAACGAAGGGACGTATAATATATTCTCCCTATCAATGTAAGATGAGCAATTGACAATTGATAGCAACAATAACAAGAAAATAAAATAAATTGTTATTGTCTACAAGAGCACATATTGTATAGTAATACGCTACTTTGCCTTAAAATGAAAAAAAAAAAAAAACGCGTTACTTTCATAATATGAACTTAATTAGAATACACACATATAGGAGTGATATTTCTAAAGTTTAATTTTGAAGTCCACCAACGAAATAATTATTAATTTTCGTTAATTAAAAGATGATAAGAACATTGGATAGGGTACAACTTTTTTTTCTTTTTTTGTAGGAGTACTCTTGAATGTGGTATAGAGTAGGTTTTCAATGTGACAATATTTCAATTTCATATCAAATTCCAATCACATAATCGTTCAAAAACAAATGAGGATCTTGCTAACAACGACTTCTTCCTCTCTAAAAATGAAGGATCTTCAATATCCTTAAATGTAACTTTACTTTTAGTTATCTCATCCATTCTTTTATATATTTTGATTTGATAAATAGCTTCTTCTTTTTTCAGGTTATAAGTTGGTTTATCTTAGGTCCGCAAGTAACATGATGACTTGAAACTTGGGTAGAGAGATAAGATCAATCAAAAACCTTGGAAGCAACAAATTGTGGAGTGTAAGTTCTTGAATAAGTTGTGAGACTTGGGTACATGAGACACCTTTTGCACCATTGTAATTAGAGAAAAAAAAGTAATATTTTTTCAATACAATAATAGGGTTCTTACTTAGTAAGCTAACGCTCCTACCTCCCTAGTTAGAGGATGTTTTTTGGTTTATGGTGAAATAAAAAAAATGACTTTCTGTCACAAAAAGAAGAAATTCAATAAGAGATGATTAAGTCTTAAAAATTAAAGAGAAAATGACATTGAGTGGGACTAAATTATGTTTCAAAAACTCATCAACTTCTTTCTTCGTTTGTCAGCTGTCACTTTAAACCATAAACCCTACATGAAGACTTGGTTAACATTAATTGTTAATATCAATTTAAATGAAAAAAAACTACATTGCATACGTCTAGCCAAATATGAGACCAAATTAAAATCCTTAAAAATAATGCGACCAAAATAAATAGAAACTACAAAATGAATAAAAATTATAAATAATGGATAAAAGGTCATTTTTTGTTTTTTAAAAAAACTCTCAATACTTATTTTGAGTTCGCTTATAGTTAACACATCCTTGATACTAAAAAAAATTATTTTGTGTTATAATAATTTAACAAACATATTTAAAATAACGTTTAATATATAAATTTATAGTATTAAAATATTCATATTATTAATATATTGTGTTTCGGTACGTTCAATAATCCAATAATATTTAAGAATTGAGATAAATAATAGTTTAAGTACATCTTTTTCTCATAACCCACCAATGTATCTTTTAAGGACAAAATTGTGAAGGAATACCGAACTTCAAAGTCCTAACTATACTACTTCAATGAACTTGAGAACAAAACATATTGAATTTAAACTCTACAATTATATATTAAACCAATGTGAATACGAAAAAAATTGTATTTAGGATACATCCAATAATAAATAACACTACAAAAAAAATCATTGAAAACCAATTCTAGAGACAAAAAATAATTAGTTGTTATATTGACAAAATATTGTGTATGTAGTGAATATAGTGCAAAAATGTGAATTGAGTGTACTCCCTATGAGTCACTACAAGAATATCATCAAATAGAAACCATTTTAGAAACTAAAAAAAGTTTGGTTTTTAAATTAATTTCTATTATTGTTAAATAGTTTATAAATTGGTAGCAAAAACTTTGGTTGCTAATTAGATACCAATTTAGAAATCATTTAACAATAATATAAACTAATTTAAAAACCAAAAAATTTATTTAGTCCCTAAAATGGTTCATGTATATATAAGCCTTCATGGGCTTGAATCTTTGACTATGGTTCCTTCAGGCATTAATGTGTCATATTATGGTAATTTTTCATAAAATCTGAATATCATGTATATAAATTGGAGTATTCTGTAATATAATTGGAACGTTTATGTAATATAACCAAGGATATTGAGTAAGTAAATTATAGCATTCAAAGAGGTTGGAATATTATGTATTAAAATCATGTTAATTGTGCATTAATAAAATTGATTCCCATAATATATTTATCTAAATTAATATTATTACACTAACATATATTATAATAATAGTTTCAAAAATCATGGTGACCTTGGCCTTAAACCACCTGGCGAGTCAAACTAATCGGTATATGACCGACTAAATCCAAGATGGTACAATTGATATATAAATTAATTTCTATTATTGGTAAATAATTTCTAAATTTGTATCAATTAGATTCGAAAGTTTTAGATACCAAGTTTATAATCTAAATAATTGGTCGCTAAAACTTAAATAGCTAATTAGATACTAATTTTAAAACTATTTATGAATAATAAAAACTAATTTAGATATCAATAATTTATTTAGTTACTTGAGCTATTGATAGTTTAAAACATCTATTTATTGAAAAGGCAAAACATAAGTGTATATTATGTTTCTCTTTCTTAACATATATAGAATTGAGAGAGAGATGCATATAAAAGATTTGGCTGTCATATTTAAATTACGAATTTGATTGTTTATAGACGTGGAGGTAGCTGAAGTGGTCCAGTATTTGGCAAAGCCACACAATTTCCATAAGAGGGACTTCTCATGGAACAAGAAGACAAAGTACGAGTCAATTCAATTATGCTTTTCAAGTGTTTGGCAGGAGTTATGTTATCTCTATCTTTCAAATTCATCTTATTTAAGATGAGTCTCATGAGTTGGGCTACTGGCTACTTCGATCACTTTCTTTAATTAATTTAATTTATTATTTCACTTAATTTTTATAATTATGTTAGATTTGGCGTTTTCTTAAAATGAATTCATAAAATAAGTTAAAGATTTAGAGTTCCTCTCTTTAAACTGTTTTTTAAAAATAATAATATGTTTTAAAAGTCACTTCAAATATAACTATTTCTCCTTAAAATTAAACTATAATAAAGTCACCCCATATCATTGGTTGAATTACCACATTGCTCTTTCATCTTAAACAATGCATGCAACACAAAAGTTACTCCTCTAGTAGTAGCATCAACTACCATGTGTGTAGGAATTGATTCTTTTACCATGAACATGTTCATGGCTTTAGTTGACCATACACTTGAAAGAGTTGTTGGTTGCTTCACCATTTTGCATTTATATACCCATGTGCGTGGGCATTGGATCACACTTGTGTTTTTCATCGTTGTTTACAATTGTTGCTTTGCACTTTATGTGAAGTTGGGACATCGTTGTTATTCTGAGTTTTCTCCATACTTGTGTTGTTGATTGAGCTGAAGTATTTAATGTTAGGGTGAAGTTATTGAGATCCAATTATAGAAGGATGAGTAAACTCTTCAAACCACATTATAGATGTTTGTTTTGCAATTGCTTAATTGGTATTTTTGTTGTTCCAATGGGTAACTTTGGTCTTTTGGTGGTGTACGTGCACATCATGGTTTCAGGCCCACAGTTGCCAAATTTGCTAATAATATGTAAGTTCAACATAAAAGCATGAATGGTTGTTTAATTGAGTGCTTGTATGGAGAAAAAGATTGAGATCAACATACATTCATCCAACACAATCTATTATATAAGAGAGCATGATTGGAAATTCTTACATAATATGTAGTTTATCATAATTAATTATTATTTTCACATTATTGATTGATTATAATAAAATATAAATAACTTTTAAATTATATTTTATATTTTATATTTTAAATTAACTTTTATTAATATTTAAGATGTAACGGTATAAAAAAATAAAAAAGCATAATGGTTGCCCCGCACCATTTTTTTTTTCTTTATTTTTGCTTTTTTTCTCTCTCTTCGTATTCTCTTCTCACTCTTCTCTCTTAATTTTCTCTTCCTTCTCTCTTAATTTTCTCTCCCAATCTTCATCTATTTTAAAATCTGATCGGACCACGTTGTAGCTGAGTAGTTAAGGAACATTTCTGCCCGATCAGATTTTCAAACAGAGTAAGTTCATTTTTGCTCTAAAGTTCCTTTGTTCTCTATTTTTCCTTAGGATTTAGTCATCAATCTTGGTGGGGTCAATTGTGAGAAGTTTAATCCTCTCAACTTATTCTACTATATACTGAATTTTTGTTCTGTTTGGATAACTTGCATTAGGCCCGTAAATCTTGAAGCTTATCCAGACTGTGAGGAATAAAATTATAAAAGTTGCTTGGAAAGTAAGCAATTGAGGTAAGGGAAACTAAATTTAATTTTTAATAGTACCCTAGGGTAGAAGATCTGCATATGGAGGGGACGTGGTCCCAATATTCAATTTCTCTTGCAAGGATGTTATTTGTTTATATATTGTGTGTTTGTGTTATATATTATTTAAACTTTATAAATATTATATTTTGATAGTTTGAAAGTTAAATATTGTTTTGATGTTGGAAAAGTTCTTGAATGGTATAAATTTTTAAAATGTTTTGATTGAATGATATGTATTATATATGAATGATGAAAATTGTATGAAATTGATGCCATACATTTGGGATAATGTATGACTTGTTATTTGATGGTACATTAAGTATGAAAAGCCTATGTTTAATGGAGATCCTCTGGCTTTATTGATGATCTAAGTCATGTAGACTAAGATATCAGGTGATGAGAAGCTGAGAGGGAGTTCATACACACCGGGTCAACACTCGATATTGGATGTTTGAACTTACCTGATCCTTTCTATTGGATTTGCTGGTAATCTTTGGATCAGGTGTTAGTCTCTGGTAGGGGCATACTTAATGAGTCTTCCGGAAGATGAAGTGGGATTGAAATGAAATCCAATGATTGTGATTGAAAATAGATCCATGTGTGGTCTATATGAATGATGAAATTGATATTGAAATTTTATATGACAACATTTAAAGAAATGTTTATAAACAATTCGTTGGATTGGTTCTTTTTGCAAAAATTAGATAAGATATGAAATTTCTTTTCATTAGCTTACCCTTGCTTTTTTGTGTTTGCTTTTTTGTGTTGTGTTTGAACTGCGATGACTGTACTGTGTACATGAGCATAGGACCATACAAGTTGGTATATGAATATGAATAGGTAAATATTTGTATTTCTATAAATCCTAATCATGAGAAACTCCAAGTTGGTATAGTATCTTTTACAACTTTTATTGTAATAGTTATATGTAAATTATGGGATGTTACATAAGAGATTAATTTAAAATTTAGAAATATTAATAACAATAATCAATTAATTTGATATCAAATTAAAAATTATATTCTAATTTTTTATTAATAATAAAAATTATTTTAAATATCGATAATTTTGTAATTTTTAAAATAATATATAAGTTAATTAATATAATAATTAATTATTTTTATTTTTAAATTTAATTATTATTTAATGATTTTTTTATTTTTATACTTTTCTTAATATAAAATTATTAAAGCACTATTATTTTTAGTTTATTTGTATTCTATTTAAAGTTTATGTAATTATAATTCTGATATTATTTTAATATTATCGTACTTCTTTAATTTTTATTTTGATATTTTATAAAATAATATTTAGATAAATATAAGTAAAGGTACAAGTATATTCATTAAGGAGAGTGGAGGGAAATGAGCGAAAAATTCCATAAAAATATGATATGCAGCAGGTAGGTGGGAGTAGCATAAAGGGAATTTGATTTCTTAGGTTATTATTAGATAGATACTGTTTTCTCCGTCGTCCATTCTATTCTATCTACACTCACTCTCTCACCCTCCCATGGCTGCCTCAGCTCCCTGTGCTTCTCTCATATCCTCAAACCCTAACATTCTCTTCTCTCCCAAATTCCCTTCTTCTTCCTTTTCTTCCCTCTCCTTCCCCAATATCCCCAATTCTCTTTTCAAACCTTTACGCACTTCTCTCAATCCTTCATCTCCCCCTCTCAGAACCTTCGTTGCCAGGGCTTCGGTAATTCTTTTCTCCTACCACTTACTCTCCTTTTCCCACTTAAATCTTACATTGCGCTGCAACAATTTGCTCCTTTTTTATGTTTCTGCTGATTTTACTGTTACCTACTTCTTTGCTTGCTTGCTTGTTGGCCTCTATTTTTTGTGCATTTTTCTCTCTTCCCATCAATGTGTGCTTTCATATCCAACTCTCTTGTTTCTAGTCCTCGCTGTTCTCGCTCACCTGCTAATTTTATGCACCTCTGTGACTGAACTGTGGAAGTGATTGTGAAAATTCTGTGTCTGTTTGCTGCATTTCTGAGCATATTACTTCATAGATGTGTTACATGTCGTCCAGTGTAGCACAGATTCATTGTAATTTGTAATTAGTCGAACAATGCTTTAAAATAATATGGTAATTCTACATTCTTCCTTCTTCAAGGTTGTAAGTTTTGTATTGGAATTTCTATTCGTGTGTGGGAGAATCTACTTCTGCAAAGCTTTACAGCTGTAACTTCCTTGATGAAGCTGAAAACTCAATTTTTTTTATAGTGTACTATTTCTCTGGCCTGACCTTTGAAGCAATTTATTTATTCTTTTTTGTTTGCTTATTTTGAAAGAGTGAACTTCCATTAGTTGGGAACACAGCACCGGATTTTGAAGCAGAGGCCGTTTTTGATCAGGAGTTCATCAAGGTATTTACGATGGAATGCTGATTGGTAAATTTTGTGATTACAAATTATGTTGAATGAAACACTGTCTTGTCTTGTCTGTCAGGTCAAACTATCTGATTATATTGGGAAAAAATATGTTATCCTCTTTTTCTATCCACTGGACTTCACATTCGTTTGTCCGACAGGTTAGTAGACTTCTGATTGCGATTGTTGTGGATCCTAAATTTTCTCCTTTTTAACTGTTACATTACTTGTGTACAGAAATCACTGCCTTCAGTGACCGGTATGCAGAGTTTGAGGCACTAAATACAGAAATTTTGGGTGTTTCAGTTGACAGTGTTGTGAGTTGTTTTGATCCCTTTTTTAATTATTTCTTCAGATTCTAGCTCTTGTATAATTTTCCCCCCATACTTTTATTCTATGGCATTGTTTGATCCATATAACTGACAATACCAATTGAGGAAAAAGGCTTTGTTTGCTGTAATACTTTTATCGATTCTTGAAAAGACATGTTTTTTGCCTGTATACAAGCTGCTGAGAACATGAAAGGTGTTCGATGACTTTGCCCTCTAACTGCTTAGGTTAAGGTTTTAATGATTCATTTGAGAGGAAGAAGCTATGACCGAGAGTTCTGAGCATAATTGGCAAAACTGTATGAATTCTGCATTTTTTTCTCTTTCAAACTTAATGCAAAGAATTAGGATGTATCGGACAGTATGGTCAGTGGAAATTACTATATAAATAATGGAAAGCCAAATATTGGACAATGAGTTCATTCCAACCTTAATAATTGAAATGTCTTTTTCTTGACCCACAGATGTAATGTTATTCTCAATATTTGTGAAGGATGTGTGACATTGTGGAGTGGGACGCAGTATTCCCACTTGTTCCCTAGAAAACAGACAGATTTTTATGTTATGATCTATTACCGTTCCTATTTCTAAATGCACAATTAACTTTTTATAGCCTTATCCGTAGGCCCTTCTTAAGTTTGCTTCTTTTTGATCAGTGGTCCTGTTGTTATCATTGTAGTTTTCACACCTTGCATGGGTTCAAACTGATAGAAAGTCGGGTGGTCTTGGCGACTTGAATTATCCATTGATTTCTGATGTCACCAAATCCATCTCAAAATCTTATGATGTTCTCATTCCCGATCAGGTATTTTTAAATTGATGGCTATTCATATTCCCCTGCTATCATCAGCCCCAATGTATTTTGTGCTTTAGTTTCAAATTCTCTGGAAAGAAATGTAGGATGCTGTCTAGATTAATTGTTGAAATGTTGTTTGTGAAACTATTGCTTTTCATTATTTTTTTTTAGCACCTTTCACAACAATTCTAAATGTTTCCGATGATTAGGGGATTGCTTTGAGAGGATTGTTCATTATTGACAAGGAAGGGGTTATTCAGCATTCTACCATTAACAACCTGGCCATTGGTAGAAGTGTTGATGAGACAAAGAGAACGCTCCAGGTAATTATACGAAAAATCAGGACAACACCAGGATTGACAATTTTTTTAGTATATGTTGAACTCTTTTTTTTTTTTCTTTTTTTTTTTCTAGTCATCTGTCATTTATATAAATTCTTGGCATCCATTTATGTGCATTGGTTTGCAGGCCTTGCAGTATGTGCAGGAGAACCCAGATGAAGTTTGCCCAGCTGGGTGGAAGCCTGGTGAGAAGTCCATGAAACCAGACCCTAAACTTAGCAAAGAGTACTTCTCTGCTATTTAGGGAGGATAATGGTTGAAGAGTAGCAATTGCTCATATGTATCAATCAATGATAATTTGTATAATGCAACGCAAGTTTATAAAGTTTTGATTGAGAGGGTCTCATGATTATATAAATGCATACTGTTCAATAATTTTCGAATGAATTATGTATCTATTTTTATCAATACGTCTGTTTTTTTTATGTATTTCATGATTATTTATGGACCATGCTTTTATATATGATGGAGGAAAAAGGGATCATGGTTTTGTAGCCTTATCGAGCAAGTAGGTATGTGTAAGAATAATCATGAAATGATCATAGGATTTGAAACACCAACAAAAATGATCATAGGATTTTAAGAATGCATCCTTGTTGATTTGTGGAAAGGAATATCTTGTATTCATGATCAGTTGTCAATTGTATCTCAATTATAAATTCCTGTTCGATGAATCTATTGTAAAATGTCTTCATAATGGCATTTTCCCATTCAAAAGTACGAGTCTTCCATTAGAAGGGTTGGCTTTATTTGGCATGAGTGTTTTATCCGAACGGTTCTTTTCATAATGGTTTTGAAATCAAGAGTCGGATTTGTTCATTTCTAAAATTGACTTCCTTGTACTTTTCTTTATTAATTATTTTTTAAGTAGAACACATCTTACTTCTATAACATAATTGTAATAAAATATTACTTATCATATTCCGCATACAAATATATGTCTTATCATTATTTTAAGGTTTAAAATTTTATAAATTAGATTATTTTTAATTGAGTTTCTATTAAAAAAATTGTTTTATTGAGTGTTCAAAATATTTGTTTATTTTTGTTTAGATGTTTTATCATTTGATTTGTCATTAGGGGATTATATGATTGTTACTTATATGTCTCCAACTCATTGATCCACTTCCTCATTATCTCTTCAATCTCTTATAACTTGTTTATTTAATGGGCGAGTTGAAAGAGATCGAAGAGAAAAATATCTTGTTGAAAGGAAGATAAAAATAACAATTACCTTATCTTGTTGACCACCAAATCAATTAGCACGATACTTAGATAAAAATAAAAAGTATTTTGAATATTTAGTGAAATATATTTTTTGTAGAATTATTAACATATTGACTAGAGAAATTACCATATGTTTTAAGAAAATTACTCAAATGTCTAAGAAAATTATTATAAAAATGTCATCCGCATATAAAATATGAGAGAAAGTGAAAAAACCTTGCAGATTAGTCATATGTAGAATCTTCTTATCATTCACAAGCTTTGAGAGACCTCTATTAAGAACTTCCTCCACAAGACAAAAAAGTAGAGGAGACAAGATCACCTTGTCTAACACCTCTACAACAAGGAAAAAAAACCCACTAAATTGTCATTTATTTTGATAGAAAGTATAGCTGAACGGAGAATAGTACTAATCTAACCGACAAACTAGGAGTGAAAACCAAAGCGTGACAAAACTAATAGTAAAAACTTCCCACTTAGAGTGTCAAAGGCTTTGTGAATATCAATTTTGTAAGTCACATTGCCTCCATGAACTTTTTTAGAAAGCAAGTTAATAGTTTCAGAAACAATACCAATACAATCTTGAATTTGTCTGCCTTGCACAAACTCATACTGATTAGGAGAAATAATTCTAGCAAACACAAGAGCAAGCCGATATGCCAAAATCTTAGAAATAATCTTAAATTTAAAATCAACAACAATTGACTTGTAAGAAATATATATATATATATATATATATATATATATATATTTTGGAAACTTATAGTTACAGGATTATTATAATAAATATATATTTTGTATATAAAATTATAAATATAATTTTCATAATTTTTTATTCACTTTTAATTTCTTTCTCTTAATCTAAATAACTTTATTTTAGTTAATATTTCCTCTCAAATCCATCAATTTCCTCAATCTAAAATTCATCTTCAAATTCAAAAAAATTCTTGCATTTCAGAATTTGATTTTCTATCAACCAAATTCTGAACTTGCACAAGTCTAATTTGAGAGATAAATTGTGTGACTGTACTTAGAGATTTTTTATTTAGTTTATTTTGATAAAAAAAATGAAACGATTAAATGTTTCACAGACTAAGAATCGAAGGACACCTAACCATTAAATTAGAAAGATAAGTAAAATAAACATATGAAAACTCCATAAAAGAATGTTTTATTAATTAAACATTAAAAAAAGTAAAGACAACCAGAACGTGTGGATAGGAAAAATTCAGAATAATCAAAGTAAACTAAAACATTATCTGTTTGAAGTAAGATTTACTAATGAAATAAATTTGCTTCATAAGAGTTTAATTATTTAAATTGAAATTCAATTTTAGTTTTAGTTATGTGATAACACCACATAATATTGAACATAGTTCTTTAGTATCTTTAAATATACTTTATTTAACAAAATAAGAGAAAATAATAATATTTAATTATATGTTGTTTATTCTAAATACTTTATGTACCCCTGTAGGTTGAATTAATATCTTGATATGCTAATATAATTACAATAAAATTGATTATTACATACTTAAGATATTATTCACAAGTTATGGTAACTAATAACTTACACAATTAAATAATGTGTATTGGAGAGATTATAAATACGATATATCTAATATATTTATGATTTCAAGTTTCTTAAAACACCCACCTTTCAAATAAACTTTAATAAATACATTAATACTAACAAAAAAAAAAATCATCGAAAAAAAACATAAAATAATATTAAGATGTTGATTTTGGGAGATCACTCTAAACCTTACAGCAATTCTTTAAGATTTAAATAAAGATAACATTTTTTTTCAGAGAATATTACCGATAAAGTTACATTCTCCCATATAAGTGATATGAATTCTTTGTAATGCTTGGGATTCTTTCATTAAACTTAAACAATTACAGCAATAATTTTTAAACCATTTTTTTATAAAGTAATATATGCAAAAAGAATACGTGCAAAAAAACTGTGAAGTTGATTATTTTGAATATTTTTAACATTTTAAATTGTATAACACAAATTATTATTTATGATTAGTCAATGATATATTGGCTATTTTTTTATTGAATACGTGAAAACCTAATTTTAATAACTTCTGAAGTCAATTTTTTTATTTCATTATTATATGAATTTACTTAAATATATTTCGAATACATCATCACAGCATCAGATGTTGAAACGCCCGTGTAAGTTAAATTGGTAGAAATATGATGTGCATAAAAATTAAAATGAATTTGATTTCTTAGGTTATTTATTAGATAAATACTGCTTTCTCCGTCGTCCATTCTATTCTATCTACACTCACTCTCTCACTCTCCCACTCTCCCATGGCTTCCTCAGCTCCCTGTGCTTCTCTCATATCCTCAAACCCTAACATTCTCTTCTCTCCCAAATTCCCTTCTTCTTCCTTTTCTTCCCTCTCCTTCCCCAATTCCCCCAATTCTCTTTTCAAACCTTTACGCACTTCTCTCAATCCTTCATCTCCCCCTCTCAGAACCTTCGTTGCCAGGGCTTCGGTAATTCTTTTCTCCTACCACTTACTCTCCTTTTCCCACTTAAATCTTACATTGCGCTGCAACAATTTGCTCCTTTTTTATGTTTCTGCTGATTTTACTGTTACCTGCTTCTTTGCTTGCTTGCTTGTTGGCCTCTATTTTTTGTGCATTTTTCTCTCTTCCCATCAATGTGTGCTTTCATATCCAACTCTCTTGTTTCTAGTCCTCGCTGCTCTCGCTCACCTGCTAATTTTATGCACTTCTGTGACTGAACTGTGGAAATGAACTACGGCGGTGATTGTGAAAATTCTGTTTCTGTTTGCTGCATTTCTGAGCATATTACTTCATAGATGTGTTGCATGTCATCCAGTGTAGCACAGATTCATTGTAATTTGTAATTAGTCGAACAATGCTTTAAAATAATATGGTAATTCTACATTCTTCCTTCTTCAAGGTTGTGAGTTTTGTATTGGAATTTCTGTTCGTGTGTGGGAGAATCTTTTTCTGCAAACCTTTACAGCTGTAACTTCCTTGATGAAGCTGAAAACTCAATTTTTTTAGAGTGTAGTATTTCTCTGGCCTGACCTTTGAAGCAATTTATTTATTCTTTTTTGTTTGCTTATTTTGAAAGAGTGAACTTCCATTAGTTGGGAACACAGCACCGGATTTTGAAGCAGAGGCCGTTTTTGATCAGGAGTTCATCAAGGTATTTACGATGGAATGCTGATTGGTAAATTTTGTGATTACAAATTATGTTGAATGAAACGCTGTCTTGTCTTGTCTGTCAGGTCAAACTATCTGATTATATTGGGAAAAAATATGTTATCCTCTTTTTCTATCCACTGGACTTCACATTCGTTTGTCCGACAGGTTAGTAGACTTCCGATTGCGATTGTTGTGGATCCTAAATTTTCTCCTTTTTAACTGTTACATTACTTGTGTACAGAAATCACTGCCTTCAGTGACCGGTATGCAGAGTTTGAGGCACTAAATACAGAAATTTTGGGTGTGTCAGTTGACAGTGTTGTGAGTTGTTTTGATCCCTTTTTTAATTATTTCTTCACATTCTAGCTCTTGTATAATTTTTTCCCCATACTTTTATTCTATGGCATTGTTTGATCCATATAACTGACAATACCAATTGAGGAAAAAGGCTTTGTTTGCTGTAATACTTGTATCGATTCTTGAAAAGACATGTTTTTTGCCTGTATACAAGCTGCTGAGAACATGAAAGGTGTTCGATGACTTTGCCCTCTAACTGCTTAGGTTAAGGTTTTAATGATTCATTTGAGAGGAAGAAGCTATGACTGAGAGTTCTGAGCATAATTGGCAAAACTGTATGAATTCTGCATTTTTTTCTCTTTCAAACTTAATGCAAAGAATTAGGATGTATCGGACAGTATGGTCAGTGGAAATTACTATATATAAATTATGGAAAGCCAAATATTGGACAATGAGTTCATTCCAACCTTAATAATTGAAATGTCTTTTTCTTGACCCACAGATGTAATGTTATTCTCAATATTTGTGAAGGATGTGTGACATTGTGGAGTGGGACGCAGTATTCCCACTTGTTCCCAAGAAAACAGACAGATTTTTATGTTATGATCTATTACCGTTCCTATTTCTAAATGCACAATTAACTTTTTATAGCCTTATCCGTAGGCCCTTCTTAAGTTTGCTTCTTCTTGATCAGTGGTGCTGTTGTTATCATTGTAGTTTTCACACCTTGCATGGGTTCAAACTGATAGAAAGTCGGGTGGTCTTGGCGACTTGAATTATCCTTTGATTTCTGATGTCACCAAATCCATCTCAAAATCTTATGATGTTCTCATTCCCGATCAGGTATTTTTATAATGATATATTCATATTCCCCTGCTATCATCAGCCCCAATGTATTTTGTGCTTTAGTTTCAAATTCTCTGGAAAGAAATGTAGGATGCTGTCTAGGTTCATTGTTTAAATATTGTTTGTGAAACTATTGATTTTCATTAACTTTTTTAGCACCTTTCACAACAATTCTAAATGTTTCCAATGATTAGGGGATTGCATTGAGAGGATTGTTCATTATTGACAAGGAAGGGGTTATTCAGCATTCTACCATTAACAACCTGGCCATTGGTAGAAGTGTTGATGAGACAAAGAGAACGCTCCAGGTAATTATACGAAAAATCAGGACAACACCAGGATTGACAATTTTTTAGTATATGTTTAACTTTTTGTTTGTTTCTTCCAGTAATCTGTCATTTATATAAATTCTTTGCATCCATTTATGTGCATTGGTTTGCAGGCCTTGCAGTATGTGCAGGAGAACCCAGATGAAGTTTGCCCAGCTGGGTGGAAGCCTGGTGAGAAGTCCATGAAACCAGACCCTAAACTTAGCAAAGAGTACTTCTCTGCTATTTAGGGAGGATAATTGTTGAGAGAAGCAATTGCTCACGTGTATCAATTAATGGTGTAAAAGGAATTTGTGTTTTGCAACGCAAGTTTATATAGTTTTGATTGGCAGGATCTGCTTCAGGATTATATAAATGATTGCGTTGCTAAATTATTTTATGAATTATGTATCAATTTTTATCATTACAGCTGTTTATGATGCATTTCATGATTATTTATGGACAATGCTTTTATCTGTGATGGAGCTAAAAGCGGTCAGGGTTATGTAGCCTTATCAAGCAAGTAAGAATTAACTGGATTTATATTAAGATTTGTAAGGCCAAAAAAAATTATCATTAATTACGAATTTCTTTAACACTTACAGGCCTGTTGATTTTTGGATATAAATATACTGAATTCATCACGAAATGTCTATTCTTTCTCTCGTACAGGTGAGTCCTTCCGTGTTAAGAATACATGGTGAAGTAGGGTGTTAAAAATAGAGAGAATTCTGATCTTATATAATAATAAAAACTCTATTTATTCAGCCATAAGCTATTAGTGAAGCTTTAGGTTACTTGGCCCTTGTATCGGAATTTATTATACTTACTACAACGGCAGATAAAAGAGATAAAAAAATGCAATGGAAGAGTTAATGTACTTACCAATTAAGTTTTTATCCTATAAACGCGTCAATATATTATATCGTATGGGTTTTTCATAGACATGATCAGGTAATCCATTTTAACAGTTTAATAAAATCAAATTCATTTACGAAGAGAATTCAATTCAAAACAATTATAATTCTTTGAGTAATGAAACTGATCTTAGATATAGAGAGTTGTACAAGGTGACTTTGGTTGTAATGTTTGTATGCCTTTACCAAATCAACATTGGGTTTTACTGACTGCAAGGGTGAAATTTAGCACCACAGGTCTATTTAAGCCGTAGCTAATTTCCGGATGAAAAAGTAAATAATACTTTTACATTGTCAATTTATTAAATAAACAATGCACATTTCCATTGACGTTTTATCTACTAGATATTAACAATACCATTATAAATGTTTATTCAGACTACTATTCATGCTTCAGTTGTGAAGACCAAGCCATTGGCCATTGACAGAGGGTGCCACGGTCTGCAGTCAGCCCATTGGTTGGACTTGTGAGATCTTTTGAGGAACATAAATGTTTTTTTGTCAAAAAATATGAAAAATGGTTTTAGAATACAGTACTTTAAAATACTTTTGTAATTTTGAAGAATAAAATAAATTTTAAAAATATTTGTCATTGAAAATTTTGTAAATATATTTCTTAATTAAGGAATGTTTTTTCTTAAGAAAAGAAAGTGTGGAGGCCATGTCAAAAAATGTGTTTTAGGGTCTATCCATCCATATCCGATGATATACGCCCACTTCACTGTGTTGCATTATCCGATTAGAGTTAGAAATTGAGGGAAAGAAGAAACGCAGAGTGAAGGAGTATGTCCGTAATCCAGAAGGGCCTGTGTTGTGTGTTTCACATCCGTAACCACAATGTAAGCACTCTCAACCTCTCATCAGTGGTGGTATGCACCACCACCAATTACCATGCCCCAAAGCCACCTTCCACAACAAACCTTCAATCAATGACACGTGGCAAAGCACGGAGGATGTTGAAACCTCTATCAGCGGCTCTTCCCGTTCCACCGCCGATTGACCTCACAGAAAACAACGTCAAACAGGTTTTGGAGGACGCTCGACAGGAGCTGGGTCAAATCTTTGACACCTCTGTTGGTATGACAGGTAAGGTAAGCGTTATGTTGATTGGTAGTTGGTAGTTTCTGGTGTGATGATAACTGTAATGGAGTAACCCTGCATAGTCTAATTTCAGGAGTGGTTGAACTAGCTGACCTGGATGGACCTTTTGTGAAGCTTAGCCTTAGGGGTCGCTTTTGGCACGAGCGCTCCATGGTCCTTGCCAGAATCGCCAATTATCTCAAACAGAGGATTCCTGTGAGTCTCTTATGTTTCTTTTCTAAAACGCGAAAACAACACTCAGGTAAATAGTGCAAAGCTAAACAGTTACATAACTTGTGCCCTTTTAATGCCTTGGTTTCAGGAGATTTTGGAGGTTGATATAGAAGACGAGAAACAATTGGATGATAGTCCCGAGAATTTTTAAGGTACTGTACACGGCTCTCGACAAAGAAAATTTGTTTGGTGCGGATGAGAAATCTCATTGGAAAAATGTTGTTATTGGAATATCTGTATAATTGTGCTATCTTTGTTACATGTTATTGTTACATACTCATCAAAGCTTCTTGCATAATAATCCTCATTATAATCTCCCTTTCTCTCCTTTCCTTTTTGTTTCAAAATCAAATTGTGCACATTCTGTATGGCAGATTATCTGCACAAAAATATACAACCAACATATGGTCTTTGGGATACTGCCTTGTTGGTATCATTGGTCAGATTCACCAAACGACATTATCTCTTACCTTATTGAAGTCATTGAGTCAGCAGTCACCAATCAACAAAAACATTTAGGGCAAATTTCGGTAGAATTGTCCATATTCGTCATTGGCTAAATGCTGTAGTTTCCATTTTGTTTCATCGAGGTATCAGTTACGAACAATAAGGTGGTTTGTAGATGAATTGAATAATAACATCAAAGAGAATTGATTTCTGACTAAACTCAATGATGCCATGTGACTTATTGATCTATATAGGCAAGATTATTGTTTTTGTTGTTGGTTGCTAAATTGAGGGAGAGGACAGAGAAGATCTGGTCTTATTTTCTTAATGATCAATAACTTGTGGCACTGAAATGTTGAATTACAAAACTGCAATGCATATTGATTTGTTTGATCTTATTGTTTTACACTGCATTAGCTCTCATTACATCTGTGGCTAAATTTTTTTGTACTATGTTGTATTCACTCCTTCATTTACAAGGCTTTTGTTTTGGTGGGCTATGATTGTTCGATTAACTTAGTTTTGGTTTCTAAGGATATGCCAATGCCTTTTTAGTTACTATGTTTCTGATGGACAATGCAATAGAGAATTGAATAAACTATAATGATCTCTAGCAGCCAAACCTGGTCTTGACCTGCCACCAGTTATGAATACTCTAGTTTTTAGTTGAATGAGGACTATTCTTTTTTTTTTTGGTTTTAATTCTTGTTGTCGTCTGAGTGGAGCTTGGTGAATCCATATAGGTAGTTCTTATAGTTTGTTTTTTTTGTCGTGCGTATATCGTGGTTGGTGACCAGAATTTTCCCAGAAACTTAGATTAGATGATCTGATCTGAATGACTTAATTGAATACAACTAGTGGGTACTAATTTTGTACCAATCATTAACCTCACATTAATTCTGCTATTTGAAATAATTTTTACGCCACTTCTTTACGAACTATTGCTTATGGACTATTGAACTGTGCAAACATTGTTCAGAGAAAAAGGGAAAAAACTTCTCACTCATCTAACCGTTATTACTAAAGAGGCGAATATATACAGTGAAAAGTTTAGTAGCTTAAACTTAAACTAATTTCATTGTCCAGCTAATACATGGTTGGATAGCTAGCTAACTAATTATCAGTATTAGTTGCAATACCCCTCAAGATCGGAAGTACGGACCAAGGATGGTTTGAAAAGTAAGGTCTGAAAATGAGCAGCAGTTAATGACTTAGATAACAAATCAATGATCTGAAGGGCAGATTTGACATGAACTAATTGGACTAATTATGAATGTCGGTGTGGATGTGTTTGAAGTCAAATGAATAGTTCTTTGGCAGGTGCTCGCTCGATGTATTACAGTAAATGATGTATTATTGCTTGTATATGCTAACTCCTGGTTTGGTGAAGCCATGTTTTGGCTTAATTTGTGTACGTTGTCAGAATATCTGGTCAAGAAACAGTGAAGTAAGCTCATTATGTGACCATTTCGCCTTCTATACAGAAAATATTCAAGCAATATCTTGTCCTCTGTGGCTAACAAGTTCAAACGAAGATCCATAGGTGTAGGTATTGAAACCAACACCGACGAAACATACTCTCTTTGAGATAGATTACTCCCTTTTGAGGACCTTGTCATTTCTAAGGCCAAGAAATATTTGACAGCATCAAGGACTTCGAGATTGAATAATTTCTTTCGTAAATAAAATAATGTTTTATTATTAAGTTGCTCGGAGAAGTAAATGAGACATGTTTTATCTCAGTAAAAAGAGTTGTTTCGAAGAATTAAAAAAACTCTTAAACCTATCCCTTTAGAGATGTTTTAACATAACTTTACATTTATAGAATGAAAAAAGTAACACCTATTATACAAGAATAAAATAATTGAATATAACAATTAATGTTATATCTTTCAACACCTCCATATCTTATTGTGACACTCCGTGTTTCTTAAATCATAAAAAATAATATTTTTTTATTGATGTTTTTCATTTGGGATGGTGATCTGAACTTTTTTTGAATTTTATAATTTATAACAATTTTTTAATATATATATATATATATATATATGAATTATGAAATTCATAAGATATTTTTGGATCTAAAAATTCTTTTTGAATTTTGTATTTTTTAAAGAAAAAAATATTTTAGATTCAAAAATACTTTCTGAATTATATAAATTGAAATGTGTAAATAGAAAAAAAAATATTTTCAAATTATAGAATTGAGAATGAGTTTTTTAAATACAAAATATTCATTTCACCTTTAATTAAGTATTACCTTCAATCGTCACATTAGACATTAACATGACCTTCTCAATCCTTCTATTCATTAACATTTATTTATTAGTATCAATATAATATACCCTCTCAGTTCTCATTTAATTGAATGAGATACTTTAATCAGAACATAATTTTGCTTTTTAACATGATTGTCATTATTTTCTTTGAAAGTAGTCATTCGAGCATTTTTTATAAAAAAAAAAAAAAAAACTCGGCCACTTGCACAAAATTTTATCATATTACCAACACCAGGTAGCCAATTTGAAAGAGACTTAGACATCTAGTACAATGCAAAACTACTTTTATATAAAATGAAAAATCACTTCCAATTATTTCTATACTATTGTGTAAGCATGTACCCAAGAATAAAGGAAGATTGCCTGTAGACAGCTGTGCATATACATCGTGATTATGGATGAACACCTATTAATCAGCTTATTAAATCCAGCAATATGAATTCAGGAACAACATAATTGATATATATATCCATTTGTCCCTTGAGGGAGTTAGATGGTTACATATTTGATTACGAGTACATATTCTCTAGTGTTTTTCAACTGGCAATTTTGATCAAGTTGTTATTAAAGAATTTATCTAAAAGTAATGGTTGGTTCAAAGAGTGAAGCTGAAAAGGTTGCCGTGATTGCCAAGGCAATGGAAACATAAATTTCAATTAGGATTTTCCACATTTTGAACAACCCTTCCCGTGTGCTAAAAAAGGTTGGTAAAAAAAAATGGTGTATTGGTTCTAAGGTTCCTATGCCCATATAATGAGTCATTCATTGAATCCTACTTCTATGTACCCAAAATGCTATAAATGTAAAACCCCAAAAAACCATGGATCATTAATCACATGGCCACTTCTGATTCAGTAACGAAATTCAGTCTTTCTTCCCACACCAACTTGGACGCAAACTCATCTTGCTCACAGACATGTTCCTGCTTCCATAAAATATATGTCGATATAATTAAAAGTACAAGCAAGAAAAGACATGGAATATGAAGAACAAGTTGATTTAGCAAGTTGTATATTAAGTAGTAGTACTAGTTATTGATGAAGGGTTCCTTGAAGAACATAACATGGGTCATTTTGTATTTTTAAAGTGGGAGGCAGTATTTAGTCACCTCTAGTTCTAGCATGAGTTGTTTGGCTGTGGGTGCTGACACGATAATGCGTCGTGCCTTAGGGGATATAAAGCCTTCATCAACGGCCTTGTCAATGAAAGACAACAAGGAATTGTAAAATCCATCCACATTCAAGAGCCCCACCTGCATCTCACAAAATTCACAAATCAACACTTTCTATCTATGTTACCAACAATTCTCATTGACCAATTTGTTTCAATCTTTATCAGTTTTATATTAGTTTTTTTTTTCAAATGGAGAACTTTCATAATTATGTAACGTGACAATGATTAACTAAGAAAGATCAGAGACTATTCTCTCATGTGAATTCCAATTAAATAGCCCAAGTTTATCGGATTCTGTATGTATTGAAGCTTCCTGGTAGTTAATCACATTTATATTTATATCATACATATAAACTACTAGTGTATATATTCTAAGTAGCATCCAATATAATGGAATCGAATTGGAAGTTGTTGAGAAGCATTCTACTTAACTGAGTCATATATCCAGTCAACTAATAATCAACTTGGCTATTTAACCAAAAAAATAGTAGTATATCGTAACATGACAATAGATAATAAACCCTACACAAGAGTTGATTAAGGGAAAAACAGTAATATATAAGTTAAAATTTAAAATAATTAGTAGGTAAAATCTTTATAGTTAATATTAGATAAAAATCAATTTATAATTTTTATTCATAATAAAAAACTACTTTAAATATTAGTATTTTTAATTTATAAAAGAATATTTAATTTAATCATAATTAATTATTTTTTATTTTTAAGATTAGTTGATATTTAATGAGAAAAGTGATGAGACAATTTTTGTTGAAATGTATCCTCTTACAATGTTTTGTATTAAGAATTTTCTTAAATTGTTGAATTATAGGAGTAATGTCATATAGTCTAAAATATATCTTTGTATAAGAGTTAAAATATTTTTTTTTTAATGTTTCAACTTATTTTATTATATTCTTTATCGATAAAAATAATAGATAAAAAGTTAATCCACATTCACAATATATCATTTGTTCCATTTCAAAAGCTATATATGGATTCTACTGTATCAAATTTTATTTTCCTATGTTTTCGCCCTCTCTCGCGCAGAGGTTTCTATAAGATAAATGAAATATATAGAATTTGAGGAGTTTGAATTTATCTTCAAATATTTATAACTAAAAAAGCATTTATTTCTTAAACAATATTCTTATTTTTCAGCATCTCACTTGAAGACTGAATAATTTATAATTAGTTTTAACTCGTGCAATAAAAAAATACATTTTAATGAACAACATATTACTTTATAATAATATTTTTCTTAAGAGAATTGGAATAAATGTTAAGAAGGCATTAAAATTGAGGAGCAGAGCTTACGGGTTTGCTGTGGATCCCAAGCTGAGCCCATGTAATGACTTCGAGCAATTCTTCAAGGGTTCCATATCCTCCTGTTAATCCATCCATTGCTTCAAAAATTAGAAGCAGTTCTATTCTATATATGTATACATGAATGTTTCTGAAAGAACAAGAAACATCCCCTTTCATGCAATAATTAATGAAGATTGAGGATGTTGTGTTTTTGATAGTTAAGAAAAAATGTAGTTGTTACCTGGGAGGGCAATAAAGGCATCGGCTTGACGGGCCATCTCAGCTTTCCTTTGGTGCATATTAGATACGGCTCTCACTTCCCCAATAGGTTCACCTGTTATCTGCATTTTCATTTGCAAAACTATCACCATTCATCCACCACCTTTAATTAATAATGCTACCACCATATACTAATTTACTATAAATTAAATAGTTATTCACAAAGGGATTTATATGTACCTCTCTTGGCATAAGACTTGTTGGGATAACCCTGCACCAAACAAGCCCATGGTCAGAACAATCAAAGCCAAGATTTTCCCGTTTCAGATGTCCAACAAATTGAAAAGGTGAAACATTTTCATTTTTTTGGTGAATGATACCGATGTATGAATTTAATATATCTAATATTATTTTTTAAAAAGTAACAAATCTATTATATATATACACAGGTATTAATTTGTGGTTAGAATAATGTAACTAAAAGACCTTAATTTATAATATTAATATAGGTATTATTTATAAGAAAAAAAATGGGAACTTAACCATATTGACTATAAAGATATAGTATAAAGTGAGGATGTTAAACTAATTGAGTGGTGGAAGAAGGAATCGATGTTTTCTTGGAAGTGCAAGAAAGAAGAAAATAAATAAAATACTGAAAGAAGGAAACATGACGTTGCCTAACTTATATAAAATGAGTTATTTTTATTGAGAAAAAAATTGATGTTGGCTCCAATTGTTGCGCAAAAACGTTCTAACGTCCCTTTCTGGAAGAGCCAACAAAAGGGATTCAACTTTATCCAATACACAAAGCTGCCCAAGAAGCTTCTAACTACCGGTAAAGGTCACATTTTTCAATTTTCTCTTTATCCATTTTTTAAATCCCAACAACGGTGCAGAATGCCCCACATACTATTAGTCCCAGTGATTTTTTTATTATTATTCTTTATCCAAGATGCTCCCTTTGAACCTACATTCGGAACCTTAATTTGATTAAGAAAATAATGTCCCACATTGCCAGCATTTGATCCCGTGATGTTCTACCATTTCTCAAAGAACATGGGAAAGAGGAATGAGTCAGTGAGTACATGTTTTGTCTTACTTAATTCACTAATTCCAAAGTCACATTCAAGGTAACTCTCCTTACACACAACCTTTACCTTGAAGAGAATGGAAACACAAATGTAGCCTTGGAAGTAGGAAACGTGGAAGAAAAAAAACAGTATGGCTCATAAAAAATGATTAAGCTGGCCTATCATATATGGATACACATGTGCAACACAAAATGGGAGAGAGTGAGAATTACAAACCCTAGAACATGGCGCCCACCATCATGAACTGCCTGAGAAACGAGACCCATAAGCCCCACGCTGCCACCTCCATACACCAAATCAATCCTTCTTTCCACCTTCAAAACACATCGAAAACCAAACCACGTAGACGCGTGTCACAACACTCATCATGAAAACACAATTAAACAAACGAAACCAAATAAGTTTGGACATGGTCAAAATAATAAAATTTTATTATAACCGTTTAGTGGAGGGAGCAACCAAAAGGGCACCGTACGAAGATGCCATTTTTTTACTATTATATATTTTAACTGAAACAACGAATAGAGTAGTGAGAGTTTTTACCATATATTAGGCTGACAACTACCGGGCATATGGAAAAAAACATGGATGTTTGATTTGGTCATGGAAGCTTGTGGGAAATGGTAAAGGATATATAATAACACACTTCAGAGAGTAATAATACCTAGGAAGCACGTTTGTTCCCTAGAAAAGAAAAAAGAAAAAAAGAAAAAAAAAGGAAATATGTTTTTATTTATTTATTTGTTTTCATTTAAAGATTGAAGGTTTTTGAGTGTTGAAAAAAAAGTATTGTAGGGGGAAACAAAGATCATGCAAGAAGGCAGAGCTTAACTGACAGCATATTACAGCTAGCATCCTCGCAATCTCTCTGTGTGCATATGTGCGCGTTTCTCTCTCTCTCTCTCTCATGCCAAACTAAAACCCTAAACCACATTTCCTCCAAAATCATAAGCACGAGTTGCCACTCCAGAGCTTGTTTATTATTTTTTTACATAAAAACAAAAGAAAATAAGAGGAAGAGAGATGCGTGACGAAAGGAAAAATGTGGAGCTCCAGAGTGAGAAATCAAAATGAATCATTAAAATTAGTACAAAACTTATAGAAGAAAAGGTTAGTAAATGGAACAAAAGAGAGGTTCATGTAGCAATGCGGCTGAAGGGACAAAAAGAGGCAAGAGATAAAGAAAAAAAAAAGGAAAAGTTCATTGAATCCAACTAATCTATATGATATCAAAACCAAAAATCCCGGGGGATTCAGATTCAATCATCAACCAATTCCAGATTTCAATTCGCCTTTTTTAGAGCAAGTTTTGAACAGAAAGGATTCGAATATTGTAACGGAAGAAATAGGTGGAAGAAAAGAAAAAGGGACGTTACCAGCTCCCTGCCAAGTTGAACAGCAGCTTCTTGATAGGTAGGTTTTTTGCCTGAACTGCTGCCACAGAAGACGCAAATCCTCTTGAACCTGGATTTGGTGTCTTCCATTTTGTGGTGGATGGATGTAATATTGTGTGTGTGAGTGGGCTCTATATATGGGGTAGAAGGTAGAGATAGGGAAGAAAGAAAAGAGGGTTGAGAATGAGAAGAAGGTGACTATTTCTTTAATCTATTTTCATCCATGTGGACATACTATCATATACCCTCCTCCCTCTCAAACTCACATCCCAACTATTCTCCCTCCAATCATTAATTTATACAATAATAAATATCTTATATTAACTCCCATATATTACATGCATGCCTTTTTCTAATTTATATACTTCAACTTATAACAACATATTTATTTATATTAAAATTACCACATGTCATGTATAAAAAATTAAGCACACTAAACAGCTCCTTTCATATTTTCTTGTTTCTTTAATTAAAAAAATAATATAAGTTATTATAGGTTAGAGAATAAAGATTATAACATTTCATAATTTATAAGTTAAATTTAAATTTTATCTCTTCTCTTCTTAATATTATATTATACTTTTGATTTTATACTCACACTAAATTTGATTCTTAAATATTTTACACTTATTATACACATAAATAATAATAGGTTTCATATTCAAAGTTAATATTTTAGTATGAATACACATATTTTTCCTTAAAACAAATTATTTGAGATAGTGGTAAACATTATAGTAAAGATTCAAATTTTAGTTTATCGTTTTCGATTGAGTTAACCTCTTTTATCTTTTAATCTAACATTTGCTTGCAAGGAGCTTACATCTTAAGAAGTTGTTTGAATCGATGTTGGTTTTGAGTTTTAAACTTTTTTAAAATTAAAATAAGTTTGAAGTTTTATAAATTTTTGCTTCAATGCCTTGTGAGTGGTGAAGTAATAATAATAACAATAAAAAAATACCCATGACAAAACATAAGTTCAAAATAATACTCAAATTAGAAGTGATGTTTATTTGTTTTTATAAAACTTTTAATCTATATATATCTCATTCATTAATTTTTGCATGCTAAAATATTAATAATTAAATAAAAAAAAATTTATTGATAAATAATCAGAAGAAAGAGAGAATAACATCATGGATTAATAACTAATTAGGTATATTGTACTCACAATCCGTATACAATAAGAAATTTGTGTTTTGTTTTCCGTTTTATGTAATGAGTCCACAGCAAAAATTACATTACTATGTATAGAATTAGTCTTTCTTCCAATAGACGAGTGAAAACCTGACCAGCAAGAAAAAAAAAAGACAAATTTTAAAAAAATATAAATTTACAATTTTTAGTAATAAATTTGACAATTTACTAATCCTCGTAAATTAAGTAATTAAATCTTACCAACAGAGATGACAATTATATAGCAACAAATAAATAATAATTAGGTGAAATAAATAATAAATTATTTTTTAACTAAAATAAAAAAAACAAGAAGTGCGTTTGATTTAAAAAATTCAATAATAGACTCATTTTTTAATTTGAGTTAAAAATTATTTTATTTTATCCAGACATATTTTAATTTTTACATGGAAAATTAAAATATTTATGACTTATAAGCACACAAAAATATAAATTATCTCTAACAATATATGGTTCTAAAATTGGACTTACATTTTTCAAATAAAGAAAATTATACTGATTTCTTAGTTTCAAACGAAATATCTACAATCCTTATATTTTTAATAAAATAATACTCGTATTTTCTTTTCATAATTTTAAATAGTTTTTTTTATATTTTTAGTAAATACATTCATCTCCTTTATATTTTTAATATATTGACGTTCGCCTCCTTTATTTTATTAAGTAAAATGTATTTTTTTTATAATAAAATTGACTGTAACTTTATTAAAAAATAAAATATGTGAGTTTCATTTATAAAAAAAATAAAAATGATATTTTATTATAAATAATAAAAATGAATGTATATTTTAAAATTTTAAAAATATAAACATAGTTAAGCATAACATCAATAAAATCTTTCATAAATTATTTAAATATTTAAATTAGTTTTTCCTAAATTTTATCAATTAACTAATTATAAACATGATTATTTGTAAAATTACCTTTCAAAATATGTTAATATAATTTAACATAGTTCATAGACGAGTGATTATTTATATACTTTTTCTTCTTTCACCTATCAAAATGCTTTTAAAGAAAAAACCATAAGGAAACATCGATTATTTTTTTTATGAAAACGAAAATGTGTCTCACATCTTCAAACTAGAAAAATTCACTGTCCTTATATTTTGACTCTTATTCTAAGTATTTTTCTCAAATATTGTTATAATTATTATAAAAAGGTTAAAGAAATTATGGAAAATATATGATCCAATTCAATTGTGTTATCATACACCAAATATAAATTTAATTAGATGACCTAAACTTCTCATGAAACAGCGGATGATGTAGTTTATCCAGCATGCACGTCACGTGTGAATCCACGTTCTTTTGTGAATATATATTTAGGATTCAGAAACCTTCAAACAAATTGCGAAGCTTTTAGAAAGATACATAAATACCATGTTGTCAACTACATCTATAAAATATAATTCTGTCGGAACTTAATCCAACACAAAATTTAATAAGAATGTGATGATTTTAGTAGAAATTTCAAATTCAATATATGATTGAATATTGAATATATTTATCACTTTGCCAACTATGCTATATTTATAATGTCACATTTAAGTTAATTTAAAGTTTGTTGAATAACTTATAATTTATAAGCCCTTTTCAACTC
The DNA here is from genome assembly GCF_051622355.1 of Phaseolus vulgaris. Taxonomy (NCBI): domain Eukaryota; kingdom Viridiplantae; phylum Streptophyta; class Magnoliopsida; order Fabales; family Fabaceae; genus Phaseolus; species Phaseolus vulgaris. Next base: position 49,168,187 of record NC_143498.1, read on the forward strand.
GACTCGATTATTATACTTAGGTTCGTAGTCGACTAGTTTGAAACTGGTAATATATATTTAATAGTTTTTACCATTTTTTGCCATCAAGTTTAAAATTTCTTCTATTAACGAGAAAAAATACGATGTTAAAATCTTAATTATCTTTAAAAGTAAAAATACGAGAAAAAAAATATATAGAAAAAATATTTCAATTGTTAGTTTACTTTAAAATATTTTTAACTTTATGTTTACAGTATGCTAATTATTTTAGCAATTGCATTCTTATTCTAACTTTTAGTTATCGTTAGAAAACGTTGGTATTTTTTTTTTAAATACTAAAATTATAATTATGTAAAAGATTAAAATCGTATAAAAATATACTTTTATATTTTATTGGCTAATTTAATAATTAACTTTACCAAAACCTAATGATAAAATAAAAATATGTTTTATTTTAATATAAATGTTTTAAATTATTGGTATTTTGCTACACTCTTCAATTACATTTATCAGTTTAAAATTGGTTTATTGAAATTAATTTGATTAAATAATTTTTGAAATATTCTCTCCTTTTTTCTATTTATTTAATTTTAAATCTTCATCTTGATTCTGTTTTCTCTCAATTCAAATAAAGACCTGTTTTTATTCATCCGCCGTAACTATAAAATATTAAAATATTATTTAAAAAACCATTATTTATAATATCTTTATTATTGTTAGTAAACAGTGTCAATTAAACACCAAAAATATTTTGAAGAAAAATGTTTAAAGAGGAGCGAGAATAAACAGTATCAATATATATTGTTTTCTTCTCAAACACAATATTAAAAAAATGTGTTAAATGCCGATTTTGGAGTAATAATTAGCCTTTTTCAATTTATTATTGCGGTTAACCCAAATCTAATTTAACCACCGCATAAATGTTCATATTAACTTTAATTAAAATAATTGTTTTAAATAATATGTAGTTGAAGCCAAACAAGGTTTCCGAAAAAAATACTTGTTTTGAAAAGATTTTTCAAAATAATTATTTTAAAAATAAAAGGCAAAAATAACTAATCGATAAGTAAAAACAAGAAAAAAATTGAGACAAGTTTATTGTTGTAGAGGGACACATGAGGATGATGTGCTTACTGCATACAATACCAACAACTGGATCTTACCTATTTTCAAAATGGCCCCACTAAAAGGATGGGCCAGGCCCAAATATTTGTTACAAAATTATCTCCCTCTTTCCACTCAACCTATTTATTTTCGGATAATTTTTGAGTTTTATTTATTTATTTTGGAAAGTCCTGCTAAATGAAATTATCATCCAATGTCCGAAACACAACATATTAAGATAACTAATAAAATTAAATATATTTTAGTATGTTAAATTTAAATATATTTTTTTTCAATTTAAAAGTGACATTTTTAATTTCTAAAATTTGACAAAATCTTATTATAATTCAAACTTTAATATTTTTGGATAAATAACAAACATGCAGTTGAATATTCGGTGACTAAAACAACTATTTTTTTAATAATAAAGATTAAAAAATACGAATTAAATTTAAGAAAGTAATAACAAGGTATTTAAACTGAATAAGGTTTTTTTGGTCGACAGAAAAGTAATAGGAGTAAAGCATGATTTTCTTTCATACAGCTATACCGTTTAGTGGTCCACAGTGGCTTCCCCAGGCATATGGCCTTTGTTATTGAAAAATATTAAGATATTTATTAAAATAATAAAAGTGTGTTGTTAATTTTTATAAATTAATACATTGTATGAACAAGTAATTAATAATATATTATTTATAAACATATAACATTTCCTATTATTAGGTTAATAATATATTGCTAATAATAAACTCTAATTAAAAAAACTGAAAAAACTAACTATAATTAAAGTTTTATAAGAACTAAAATCATACAAAATTACATGATTAAAAGTGAATTTAAGTCTTTCTAATTTATAATTAATTTTTTATTTTAATTTTAAGAAACTGAAAACTACTTTTAAAAGGAGTAATGAAATAAGTTATGATGTTGTAATAAATTGACTAATTTATGATTTATTCATAGAGAATTTTTTAATTGGTATAATAAATTTTTATATAGTTTGTTATTATAATTTTTTTTTTAATAAGTATAGTCTACCTATGTATAATTTTTTTTTTAATAAGTATAGTCTACCTATGTATGGTTTTTGTTGACATATAAGTTTTTGGTCTAGTCTTTCATATTTTTGTATTTTTTTTAATGATATATTTTCATGTGATGACAAATGATAGTTGTTGCTTGAGGTATCATCATCCTAATTGAGATGTCAAGTAAAAAATTCTGATCTTGTTTTCTCTCTCAAATTCTCCAACTCTTTAAACTAAACAAAAAGCTAAACATAATCTCTCCTTTCAAATCCTATGAGATTATCTATGGAGTCATTGAATATTTGTTATAAGTGTTTGTAAGATTTTTTTTTAATTGAAAATATAATTTTTTTTAATAGTTCTCAAATTTCAGAAAACCATTTATAATTAAAATACACGTATTCTCTTTTACTTCTCTTCAAACTAAAACACCGATAAACATTAATAAGAGATTTCGCACAATCTATTGTAAAATATGCAAACATGTTAAAAGCAACTTTGTGACAGTGGGAATACTAAGATTTTGTCGTTTTGGAAAGAAAAACAAACTGTTTGCAAAATAAGATGTGTTTGGAATAATAATTGAAATTTGTAAAATAAAAACCTTCTTTACATTTGGAAATTTATAACTTAACAATATATTTTAACAGTTTCTTGAGTTTTATACATACTATTTTTATGCAATTTGTTTTTACATTAAAGAGAATTTATTTAGATTGACATTTCAACCAGTTCACTCAAACAAAAATAAATTATAATCAATTATTAAAATAATCTATTTTTCATAACTATTCTAAACACGTGCTAAGAATCCGCAACCGTTCGAGTCATTATGTCAATGATACCATAAATCAAATTACATTTTAGTAGAGTTAGTGAAGACAATTAACAATCAATAATTAGATAATACATTTCTAAACATGACTCAAGTTCTCTAATCTGAACCAATAAAAAATGTCTATCAAAATAATATAAATAACGCACAGATTCTAAAAATCATATATATCATTATAAAGAAATAAACATACCGAATGCCAAAAATTAAATATAACTTAAGGTTATAATGTATTTTACAAGTACCATCCGAGTTAGAACAGAAAAGTGTAACGAATAGAACACTTTTTAATAAGAACACAAGTAAACCCACCTAGTGACAAAAAAATAAATAAATAGAAAAACAGTTTCACTTGTTCTCTAAACTTCAATTCGTTCAAAAAAAAATCGTTTAAAAATCAATTAGGCCCAACTCTAGATTTGTCAAAGTATGCGGGCAAGCTAAACGTGGCCGTATGAGACTTCGACCTTATTGTTTCGTAATTAAATTTATATTCACTTCATATCCGAAATAACACTAAAATTGGTTGAGAAATTATTAGAAATCCTATATCATACTTTGCTTATGATCTCGACTAATTTCTAACAAACTATTTTATTAATAAAATCGTTAATTATTTTGAGAAGAAAAATCTTATTACAACTTATTATTATTATTTTCTGTGATACGGTCAAATTTTAATATATAAAAGACTACAAATCTTATCTCATTGAATTGAATTAGAGTATAAGACTTATTAAAAGTTTATCTTAATTAAGATTAAATAGATTTATCATTTAATTTAATTTATTTTCGAGATTTTCAGTTTTCAGTCTGTATAATTTTTGTTTTGTCAGAAATCATCTTGTATTGAATAAAATATATGATAAAATTATATTATATGTGTGTAAATATTATTTTATTAAATTAATTTTGTTAAAAGTTAGAGTTAAATTTACCTTCTGTTAAAATTTGATATCAATAAAAAAAATTAAACAATTAGAGAAAGCAGTATATGAAATAATTTTTAAAAAAAATTGACAACACCAAATATAATATTGTCGTTTAATGTTCCTAAGCCTGAAATTTAGCTTATAGCGTACACATATATTTGGCAGTTCACACATATGGTGGTAGCTTTGGTTGATTTGTAATTTTGGGCGCTACTCACTCCTCCCATGTGCCATTAGCTATGAATTACGTGGAGTGGGGTATGCCTTCACGTGCTTTATCTTCTCTTAATTCCTACTCCTACAATCAAACATTTCTAAACTCACCTAAATAATTTATGTCACCTTTTCAGGTGATATACAGGTGCCTGCATTTACTTTTTCTTCAAATTAAACATTTCACAAAAAAAATAAAAAATACTAGTGATAGTTTTAAGAAATAAATAGGCAAATAGATATATACCAATTATATTATATTTCTATCGAAAATGAGTTTGTGAGTGCAATTTAGTGAAAATTAAACATTTTTCGGGAGCGAGTTCTAACAGGTCTCCAATATAAAAGGGAAATTCCACCTAAAAAAAAATCTTCTATGCTTAAGTTATTAGGAGCAAGTTCTTAGTACTATAAGAGTTAAGAGTATGAGATTAGATAGATTGTACTATCTGGTTGATCATGTGGTATTCTTTTGAGTTGACTATTATAAGTCATTTGAATTAGTCATATAACTATTTTTACTGTTTCATAAATAATCGTTCATCATTTAAGATTCATTAATTAGACTATTTCAATCATTAAATGAAGAATAATGTCTCGATTGAAATCGGATAATCACTCATACTATTGACCTTTATAGATCAATAGAAAGAAAATGACATATTTTTGAAGGATACCTAGATAAAACATATTTCATCTTAGTATTTATTACTCTTATTACGATAATAATGCAGCAAACTTGAATGTCAAAATTTCTTGTTTTGTAGGTAACATTTGAATATCTCAGTATTATGGATGTAGTTAAATATAAGCAGATAAAATGCTGAAGATTCCTGAGGAGCAATGTAGTGTTGTGTGAATGTGTTAGGAATTTGATCTTGGATTAGTCAGATTTCTTTTGAGTGGAAATGGAAGTTGAAATTTGGCTTCTTAATGTACTTCGGTCAATATTTTTTTGCATGGAATAAAAGTAGAAAAGAAAAATAGACAGACACTTCAAACACTTGCATAATTAAGTTGAAATGATTTTACACTAATTACAAATTGAATTGATATAAAAAAAAACCTACATTTTGAAGGAATGTTTTGAAAGAAAATGAATGTTTCTATTTGTAAAGTATGTACACATTACTGACACGGTCATAGTACACCCCCTATCATGAAAAGGGAAAAAGTATAGATAGGTATAGAATAGAAAGGGAGAAAAACAGATGAGATGAGAGTGGAAGAACTGAGCAGTAGAGTCCACGTAGTGCCGCGTGGAAACATAAAATTCCACCGTAGCCGTTGTGCCAAGTTTTAATTTAATTGTTATATTCCATGGCCGTGAGGATCAAATCTCACTGCCACTGCATTTAAAAACAGACAAACAACCTCAAACTCAATCACCTCATTCATTCCATTCTAATGGCTCTTCCTTACATTATTCTCTTAACTCTAACTCTCATCTATCACGCTGCATTCACTTCCTCCACCTTCACTCCCAACACCATCACTCTCCCTCTCTCGCCTCTACTCACCAAACCCCAATCCTCGGATCCCTTCCACTCTCTCAAACTCGCCGCTTCAGCATCTCTAACCCGGGCCCACCACCTCAAACACCGCCTCAATGCCCCCTCCGCCGCCACAACCCAAGTCTACCCCAAAAGCTACGGTGGCTACTCCATAGATCTCAACTTCGGAACCCCACCCCAAACCTCCCCCTTCGTTCTCGACACAGGAAGTAGCCTCGTCTGGTTCCCCTGCACCTCCCGCTACCTCTGCTCCCATTGTCTCTTCCCAAACATCGACCCCACCAAAATCCACTCCTTCATTCCCAAAAACTCCTCCACCTCCAGACTTCTCGGTTGCAAAAACCCCAAATGCGGTTACCTCTTCGGCTCCGACCTTCAATCTCGCTGCCCCCAATGCAAACCCGATTCCCAAAACTGTTCCCTCACTTGTCCCCCCTACATTATCCAATACGGTTTGGGATCCACAGCGGGTTTCTTACTCCTCGACAATCTCAATTTCCCCGAAAAAATTGTTCCCCAATTTCTCGTAGGTTGCTCCATCCTCTCCATCCGCCAACCCTCCGGCATCGCCGGCTTCGGACGCGGCCAAGAGTCTCTCCCTGCGCAAATGGCACTCAAGAGATTCTCTTACTGCTTACTTTCCCACAACTTCGACGACTCCACGGAAAACAGCGACCTTGTTTTACAAATTAGCTCCACCGGCGACACCAAAACCAACGGCCTCAGCTACACGCCGTTTCACCCCAACCCCTCTGCCAACAACCCTGCGTTCCTGGAATATTACTATCTTAGCCTCCGCAAGGTCATCGTCGGGGGCAAGAACGTTAAGATTCCGTTAAGTTTTTTGGAGCCCGGCTCTGACGGTAACGGCGGCACCATCGTGGACTCTGGATCCACCTTCACGTTCATGGAACGACCCGCTTATGATTTGGTGGTCAAAGAGTTTGTGAAGCAGCTGGGGAATTATTCCAGGGCCGAGGACGTTGAGGCTCAATCTGGGTTAGGTCCCTGTTTTAATATTTCCGGCGCCAAGACCGTGAATTTCCCGAAGTTTACTTTGCAATTTAAAGGCGGCGCAAAAATGACGCTGCCGGTGGAAAATTATTTCTCGTTGATCGACGATTCGGAGGTGGTGTGTCTGACCATTGTCTCCGACGGTGGCGCCGGTCCGGCGACGACGTCCGGTCCCGCCATCATTTTGGGGAACTATCAGCAGCAAAATTTCCACATTGAATATGATTTGGAGAATGAGAGATTCGGATTCGGTCCTCAGAGTTGCAAAAGGAAAACTTAGTGTAGTAATTGTAAATTAACGTGCGTAGTGGTGATCGTTTGTTCTTATTATTTCTTTGTGTTTGAGTTAATATGCAGCAAAAAAAAACTATTCATTTTTTTACTGCGTGATTGCAGTATGAATGCTTACAATGATTTGAAATAAATTGATACATATTATCTGATTAGCTGATGAAGTGCATACGAAAAGTGTAGTTGGTAACACACATGTTCAATTTTTGTGTGCTATAATCTTTATTTGTGAGTTTTAGGTAAAGGAGCGTTTTGAGAATGTGATCGATTCCTTTTCATACTCTTTCGTAGATTGTCTTTCATGTGAGGGGAGGAAAGTGTAAGGTAAAGTGTTGGGTTCTTTATTCCTGCATTATTTGCGGTTCTTGTTTGTCCACGAGCCAGCACAACGATAAGTTGCTATTCGTACAATTATGATAAAGCAATGTATATTATTTTGTTCATCATCACCGACAGAGTAACAGTTAATATCCCATGCCATAAGTGATCATAGTTATTTTCACTAATAAAATTACAATGAACAAACTTTATTGTTTTATTTTAACTTATTCAAACTGCAAGTCAACACATAACGTCCACGTATAAAGTTGATTATTTATTTTAATGATAAAATAAAATGGTACATACATTGAATTGACAAATATTATATCTACAATAATACTTTATAATTTAGTTTATACATATATAAACAATATATACTTCATTCTATTAAAATTCAACGGAATGACGACGTTAGAGGGAAATAGAGAAACTCACAATATCTTATCCCTTTTTTTTCGTCAAGATGTAGGGCAATGTATTTTCACTAATTTTGTAAAGTAACTAGAATGAATTGGGAAGACAAAAACTGATAATGAAGATCAATGGAGACAATAAAAATGAGGACGACATGAAAGGAAAAGTTATTTATTTGTCTTAGTTTATGTATGGATGCGTCGTAGACAACATAATAGTGAGGATCAACAATCACAAGAAAATTCGAATATAGGTACAATTTGAATTTGCTTTGATTTTGATAGAAAATATTAGTTTTAATAGGGTATAAACATAGGTTTAAGTACTATCAGATTTCTCTTAACATAGACTGTGTATACATTACCTCCCGTCGCAAATCTTAACACATTTTTCTTATATTATATATGCATGTATTAAAGCTTATTATTATTTATTTCTTTTGAATCCGGATTTGCTTTACTTGAGGATAAGGTGAGTTAAACCCATCTCTATCGATCTTATTATCATACCTACTATAAATAGATATAAAATAAATAAAAAATGTATGAATCAAGAATTATTTAAAAAAATATAAAAGTAGGATATTGAGAACGTACGAAGTATTAACGATACAAATTAAAAATATAGTATACAATTTTTTTAAAGGAATATAGTATATCGTTAACTAATAATAAATTGGAAAAATCACATGTTACATAATTACTATTTAAGCAACAAAAGTATTAAAATTAGGATTTGGCTTTTGACTACAAATAAGAAGAACGTGCATTACGTTGGGGAAAGAAGCAGTTTCAGTAGACGTGCGAAGTGAGCGTTTGAATCTGAACTTCTTGCGCAAGATGCTGGAAATTTGGTTGCATTTTGATTCCAGGAGATTAATTACTGAAAAGGTACGCTAGATAAAAGATCTGGACAGCACATAACTTTCATAAAAGGGATATGAATTGTTAAAGAAACTAAGTAAAATTAAAATGTGTGAAAAGGTTGTAATGTTCATGGGATTGACCAAAGGGACAGACGTTGATGCTTATTGCGTTGTAGGTCATCCATTAGGAAAAAGTGAGTATGGAATTGTCTTTATTTATCTGTGTGTGCGTTGTTCGGTCCAGGTAGCAAATGCGAAAATAAAGAACAAAAAATGCTCTGTTTTTTCCTTCAATTAAATACATTTATTTTTATAATTCTTCAATTATATATAAAAAGTTTTTTGCTTCTCACCCAACACAATTCCAGACAATTGATGGTGAAACAAACATGATGTTAGTTATACTAACAAGGTGAGCCTCGTTCGTCACATGTTACTAACAAAAATGGAAAAGGTACACGCATTCAGACGGGAATTGGTCTTTTCTTACACCTACACGTTTTTATAAAAAGGTAAAATGAAACTTCCGTGGTTATACGCGTAAGGTACAAAATATAAGATTTCGTGTTTTCATTGGAATTAACGAAACCCGAAATGTGATACGGAGGATGCTACATATGGAATGTACCAATCCTAGTTGTTCTTCTTCATAACTACTTCTTGGTGGTTAATTTGGTAAAAGGTGTAGATTGAATCCTGGGGAGGCAATAATGGTAAAGTGAGTGAAGAAGGTGTTGGTAATAAACTTGAAAGAAATGAGAGAATATTAGAAATGGATCTGATCCGCGGAAGCAGTAGGAGTCAACCACGAAGAAAAAAACAAATGTCAGACGAAGGAGAAAAGATGGTTGATTTTGCTTTACCCTCGTCATCACCATGTCCCCTCTTTTCTCCTTCTCCTACCCTACAATGCTATACTTCATTTTTTGTTTGTTTTTTTTTTCATAAATAACTATTTTTAAAAGAAGACAAAGTTAAGAAAAAAATTTATGTATATTTTTAATTAAAAAAATTATAATTTATATTAATTCTATGCAATAAATTAATTTTAGTTTACTCATTTGTTAATTTATTCAAATAAACTAAAATGTCAAATTGATAATTAATTTGAGATGTGTACCTACCCGCCTTAAGGTCAGAATGTCAAAGAGCTCGGGGTAGCTACATGTCATCCTTAATCGAGCTTTTATTATTATCAAAGATCATCACAAGTAAAATGACGTAATCATAAGCCTTAAATTATGAGCAACTAATCTAAGGAATTCACCTAAGATGATACCACATGATGAACTATAAATACTCATTTTCAGAAAATATAATTTATCTTATCTCATACTCTTAATTCTCACATTATTCACATTTTTGTGCTCCTAACTCAAACATCAAAAAGTCATTTTCAGGTAGATCTCTTTCTGTCATCGAAAATTAACTAAAAATTAGTTTCCTAAAGAACATATTATCCTCGTCGAATTGCACTCCTCGAGTTCATTTTCGATAAAAGTAAAAATAAGGTGGATAAATTTTTTCAAACTTATGTTACATTCAATACTAAACTAATTCAATTAGTTGAGTTAGAGAAGCTATATTAAACCGAGAAAATATTTTAAAATAAAGATAAAAATAGAAAATTATAATAAATAATCTTAAAAACAAAAATTATTACCTAACCATACAAGTTATTTGCTCAAGCAACTCTTTCCATCTAAAAATATAATATTACAAACACTACAATTCAAGTGTACCTTGATCAACTTACCTCCACCACATAATAAAGATATATTCATCAAAACACAAATTAAATCCACAAAATAAAACTTATAAAGTTACATAACATAAAATTGTAGAATTATACATAGTATATTTTTATAAAATAATATACGATAAAACTTTTTTTTTCCTTAAAAATGATAAACGTTATTATATTAATATCTACAACTAAAGAAATAAAAAATAAATATATTAAAAATATTAGTTACTTATTATGACCTTAGTAGTCAACTATGTATTAATATTATCATTTTGAGACAGATAAACTTTTAATTTTTGAATAAACAATTGATATATTAAACTCTAAATATTTTTTAATGTATTTTTTATTATTTGAAGTACTAATGTGATAGTATTATAAATTTTCAATAAACTCAAATACTGTTTTTCTTGATAATTTAAAAAACTTAAGGTTCTATGTATTTTAATCCAATACCCAAAACTTATCTCATCACATTTATAATTTTACAATTCAAATCAAATCAATATTCAAAACAAAATATAACTAAATATGTATCAAGAGCATAAAAATTAAATCACGAAAAGTTTATGTTTTGTCACAACGTTTTCTTTATAAGTATTAGAAGATAAGGTTTTAAATTGATGAAAAATTAATTTTTGTTTTTGAGTCAAAAGGGTTAAAAGAATAGAGGGTTGGAAATAACTTCATTTTTTATTTTTGCAAAATGAAATTTTTTTAAAACTTAAATCATCTTATTTTTATAATTTTTCTTAGTGTCTTTCTCTTTTTTGTCTCTTTAACCTCTGCCAGCAAGTTAGAAGATAGTTGTGATGAAAACCTAAATTAACAAAGAGAACTTTGATTGTGGTAAATTTCATGCGCTTTGTGAGTTCCAAGTTCTTTCTTATACTTATCATGTATGTGTTTGGTTTTTTATAAGTTTGTAATGGTGTGATTGTTTGTAAAAATTGACTTCTTACTAACCTCTGGCCATTATCTTTATTACGAGGAGACTTGTTAAAGAGTAGGGAATTATTTAACATTGAAATTTGAATTAGGTTATAAAAGTGGTGAAGAAATTAGTAGAATGATTAGATACAAGTGGTGATAATGTTGTTTACTTAGCTTTTAGACTTAAAAGAAAATATATGAATGGTTGCATTATTTGAATGTTAATTGAAATTAGTGAATTATAAATGTTGAATTGATAGGACTATTTTTTTTTCGCGATGTTCATTTAATGTTTATAAAGAAGGATGAGTATATGTTGGAATTATTGTTCAATTTTGATGTTGAAGTATAAAAACCACTTTATTTTTTAATCTAATTTATAGATTTGATAATCAATTGGGAACATGAAAACCTATTTGGGGTATTTTTCCAATTTGGTGCAAATTGGAATGTAAATTTTTGGAATGGGTAAAAGTTTTTTTTTTTTGGTAAAAGGTAAGTCGTGCATACATATACTAGATCCTACAATCAAAATAGTGTTTAAGACAAACAAATTCAATGGCTGAAAAAAAAATTAAAGAAGTTGCGTATCTATCATAACTTCAATATAAATAAATTTGCATATTAAAATCGTATGTACAAAGAACAATTTTAGTTAACTAGAAAAGATGAAGTCGTGTTTGGTAAATGTAATTTTATTGAACTAAATTCATGCTTGAGGATGATATCTTCAATTCAATAAAATTACATTGAAATTGTGTTTCCTTTACTATTTTTTTGTGGTTTTGGAATTTATTTTATTTTATTTTTATATTTTGAATGATTTAATAGTGAGTGAATGGATAAAATAATTGTAATAATGAAATAATTTAAGAAAGATTGAATTATTTTTTCATGTAAAATGTATTTAATTAAAAATGATTTTAAAATCCTAAATATAATCTAAATGATAAAGTTTAACAATTAAATCGTAAAATTAAATTTTGAACCCTAAATCTTATAATTGAAAAAAAAAATATTAATAATAAAAAATAATGTGAAAAAAAAGATAGTGATACTATCTTAAAAAAATGTGATATTAAAATAATATATGCTTTTTTTCCTAAAAAAATAGTATCGAAGTTAAAGTTTTTTAATTTTTTTGTTATTTTTAGTTCATTTAATTTTAGAATTGAACAGTCTACCTCGTGATATTTAAAATATCATTTATTCAGATGTCAACACTTCAAAAGACTATCAAGAAATCCCTGAAGCATTATGTGCTTCCTGGAGGATTCGACCTTTGGATTACAAGTTAGAAACAATTCCAATTAGAAGAAGTTTTCAGATACAAAACTTCGTATACAAATATAAAAACAATCTCGTAAGGTCTAATATGAATTTTAGTAAAACCCAAAATAGTTATTAACAAAGTCCAAGATCAATTCTAAATTATGTGATTAATAACCAGGTTTGAACTTAGTAAATAAAATTACAAATAAGAAAAAATCAATAAAACTAATGAGGTTAATATGTATAAATAGGATACTTGATGAGGAGGTAAGAATGATATTCTTTTAGAGATTAATATGTATAAATAGGATACTTGATGAGGAGGTAAGAATGATATTCTTTATATAACTTAAATATATTTTGACTTTATTATTGAAGAACCTTACCTGGACATCTCACCTATTTGTCAAACTCAGAGGTCATGAACTTAACAAAAAAAAAAAAAAACCTACAAGAACTAGTATGAAGGAAAAACTTACTCTTTTTTTTATAAAAAATGTTCATGTTAGGCATCACTATGAAACTTGACATCTCAGCAAGACTAATACTTCAAGTAACAACAATCATCTGCCATCACATGAAAAAAAATATTATTAAAAAAAAAAAATAAAAAAAATATAAAAATATGGAGGGATGGAGGGACTAGACCAAAACTCATATGTTAATAAAAACGATACATAAGTAAACTATATCTATTTATAAAGATTTCTAAGAACAGACTAGATGGAAGTCTATTATACCAATGAAATGATTCTCTATGAATAAATCCTAAATTAATCAACTTATCAGCACACGTATTCTCTTCACAAAAAATATGAGTAACCCTAAACCTGGTTGTCTCACAGAAATTAAGACAAATATTTCATCGAGAAGTATCCACAGGAACATTAGTCCTAATTTTTAAGAATTAGTTGTAATTCTCTTCCTGAAATTACATTTATTCTATTTTTTTTAAGAACCGAAAGGTACACATTTAAAATTAAAATAATTAGAAAGCAAATTTTTCCAAAAACATGCTAAAGCTAAAATTTTCACGGGAACAAAAACATATTTCACATTTTAACAAGTAAAACTCTTAATGCCTTAAATAATTTAAAAATCTCGGGCTTCTATAATTTTAAATAATATTATGACATTTTAAATATAAAATATTGGGTTAATATGTTAGAAAAGAAAAATATATATAATCAAAATTTTAAAAACAGTAAAATTTAAAACATAAAAATATCGTTATAATTGTTTAGTTAAATAATATTAGTTTTTAATGAAATATATGTAGTTCAATAATTAAAAACCTTCTAAAATAAAATAAAAAAAGTACATTTTATTATTATAAAAGACAGACTAATATAAAATACCTAATTTTTTAAATAATTTCATATATTTTTTAAAAAGGGAAAATAGTAAAATATAACTTGTAAAAAGATACAAAAATTGAAATAAATAATAGGTAAAAAAGATATTGAAAATAAAAAACGTAGAAAATGGATACATAATAATACTATGTATAATATAAATGTTTTAGAAAATTATAATATTTAAAATATAAATTTGAATACTGGAGTATAATATTAAAAACATCGAAATTTGCAGAATAAAATTATGAGGAGAAGAATAACTGATTTTTTTTAGCAGTGGAGTGTATTATAATATTAAAAAAATTGTTCTTGAAGAAACCAAAAACTATGTTTAAGGAAAAAGATCACCAAAAGTCCAACACTACCAACCCTGTGATATAAATAAGCAGTTGAAATAGACAACCGTTGCAGTTAACCAAACAGATGATAGATTAGAGTAAGAGTATTGTTGACAAGGTCAGCCACCATCTCCATCGGGGAACAACTTTTCTCTATAAAGACAACTTTGTTGACCAACACAAAACTTAAATCCAATTATGACAGAAGTATCATAAGAAGAAAAGAAAAGAAAAATATTACTTTTTTACGTAATCTCTCATATTATAATTTTAAAATTATTGTATGTTTACTTTTCAACAAAAAAATATTTCTTCTCTTACTTGTAATTTATGGAAAGTAATCAACATATCAACACTTATTTATTAAAAAATCTTAATTTAGAGATAATATGAGACATATTTTCTTTCCTGCTTAATTTCTACACACATCTGATTGATATTCCACTGTCAAGTGACTCCAGAACCATGTGAGATGAGTCCTCATTCTCCCTCAGTAACTCTTCTTCTATTCGCTGAGATTTGCTTGCCTTTGTTCGCCTCTTCATCAACACCACGAGGTGTTGTAAAGTTGAAACCTCCCTTTCATTCCTCTCCCCATATATTTTATTTCTCCTGATGATCCCTAATATTCTCTAATGACGCAGAGCTGTTTTTACCAGTGTGTACCAAAATATTTTAGTCAAGGGCTTGAGAGATTTCTTAAACTAAAACATTCAATAATAATCTCTTATTTTTATTTGAGTCTGGAGCCACTATTTATAATTGATACTCTATCCTAAGGTTCTCGGTAGAGATATCTTTAATTTTTTACTATTATTTAATTTGATAAGTCTCCTCAATATTATCAATTAAGTCAGAATTCGGCCAAATGTTTACCAACTTAATCTCCAAAGCTCTTTACCATCACAATAACTACTTCGTATTCTACAGTCCACTTCATTGTTCATGATGAATTATATGGCGAAAATATAAGTAAACATCTTTCTCTAATTCCACGAATATTTTTTCCGTAGTTATTCAAAGGTAGATACCTCATATTACGTTCTCGGTTTGGGCACGCGTAATCTGGAGGTAGATTTATATTACGTCGCAAGCAGGCAACTTTAGAAACGGCGTAACTAGGGTATGTTTTAAATGTAATATCAGAAGTTTTACGTCTGATCATGGTTTAAAAGGGATTTTGTCAGCAGAAGCAAAATTTGCCACTTTTACATTTAAAAATAACTTTTTTTGAATGATTAATTTACAAATGAGGAAAGAAGAGCGATGAGAAAAGAAATTTATTTATTCACAAACAAGAAGTGGGATATATAAAGAATAAACCAAAAATTCCCCCAGAGGATACAATAGTGAAGCGTAGATACATACAATGAAATGCAGTATAATAATAATAATAATAATATGTATGAACTGAAGGACAAGAAGTACGACTGTGTCCAAAACTAACCAATAAACAAATATGAAAAGCCTGAAATGACGTGAAAACAGGTCGGGTCGGGTAGATGGAATGATCCGAACCCATCAACGATCCCAGTCGCACTTGGTGGTTTCAAAGGCGGTGGCTGTTCCCTTGATAGGCACACGCAAGTCGCAGCTGACTTTGGGCTTGAGCGTCTTGGTTTTGAAGACGCCCAACTTGAACCTCACCCTCAGGTACATCTTCACATCGATCTCATACAACCCAGTGGCGTTCTCCTTCTTAAATTCGGCGCTCTGGTCAGCTTTGAGAGCCAGAATATGCTCCCCCTTGAACACGGGGTTCAACACGTTCGTGGTCTTGTGCCCCTGGTAGAAGCGATCGGGGTACTGGGAGTTGAACCTGGCGTCGTGGAACAATGCGCGCGCCTCGATATAGTCGTAGTAGATGCCCAGCCTCTTATTAGGGTTGCGCACTGTGATGTTGAGGGCAAGATCGTAGCGGAGGGTGTTGTTGGTGTAGTTGAACTCCGTGAGGGTGGCGTCAGTGACGTGGACTTTCACGACGTTGGGACGGACTATGAGCCAGAAGAGGAACGCGGCGATGCCCACGATGATGATCACCGTGAGGATGAGCTTGAAGATGAGGCTGAAGAGGCAGCCGCAGCAGCAGCCACAGCCGCCGCCGCGCCCTGGGCGGTGGTAGGACTTCTGCGACGGAATAGCGGGGCCGTAGTAGGCTCCGTTCAACTGCGACATGGTTGAATATTATGAGTGAGGAAGGAAATAATAAGAGTGAGAAAAGAATATGAATAAGCAAAGGCAAGAGTGGGAAATGATGAAGAGATGGAATGGAATAGTTGCTCCTTGTGTGTAGATTTATAACTAACTGTGAGTCGTGTGGGGTAGGGGAATTCGAAAAGCGCGTCATCTACAAACCTTAACCGGCCACCAAATATTGCTGCAACCGGAGTTAATTATTAATTTATTGTATTACTTTTTATTAAAAAAAATCATCTTATGATTCATGTTATTGTATATTTATTCTTTCTTTTCTTTGAATTTTAGTCCCTATGAGAAAATTATAATAGTGTAGTTTTTTTACGAAAATAATTAAATAAATGCTCGTGGAGGTGAGAACTTGGGATGCTGCGTTGCGCTGGTTACTAGTTTCAACGCGGTTGCTTTTCGCATATATGGATTTGTGCGATCTTGGCGTGTGCGTTTTAAATTGAAATTTGTGTATTTACTGTATTCATTCGTGGAAACTTCTACTCTCCTGCTTCCAAAGTCATCGACTCTTAGCATGCTTTCCTTTCATCTTCCCCAAACTCTACATTGTTTTTATTAGTAATACATATTAGTCACACTTTTCTTGTATCCCAATAATTGTCCTTTAAATTTTCACTCTTGGATTTTCAAAATTATTAGGTATATATATTAGTTTTAATTTAGTAAATATATTTATAGTAACTACTAATGCAAAAGTAAACCGCTAAAATTAACTTTTTATATTAATTTATATAGATGCAAATAATATAAAAGGTTTAATACCTTTTTATATTTATCTATTATAATAGTGTATAATAAAATAAGATAGATTGTATCTCCCAAAGAGTTTGCATTTATAGATCATTTGGATAATGGACCTTAAGTTGGTCTTTTGATAGTCATTATGACTCATAAATAGTCGCTGAACAATTATAATTTATTGAATTGACCGTTTTATTCATGATTATCATTGATGATAATTAGAGTCGGTTATAGAATATTGATAGTCCTTCCGAGCTCTAGGCATTTCCAACTTTATAACTTTAGTTGACACTACTTTTGCATGCTCACGGTTTTTACCATTTGTTTTTTCGTATTTCCATTCATGTTTCCTTTTTTCCAAACTGTCATTCCTTTGTGAAGGTTTGTTTATCAAAAGAAAACATCATATTATCAAGTATTCAATGTCAAAATGATACATTTTTTTTCAACAATGTCAAATATTAAGGAAAAAATTATAATTATATAAATATCAAATAATAATTGAATAAAAATCAAATAATATTATAGATATGAGAGGAAAGATTATCAAATTTATGTTTAGTACTAGTTTTTTTTTATAGGAAATGTCTCAATTATTTATTTATTATACTTGATAAAAAGATTACGAGTTTATCACCGTATTAATTTTTAAATCGTATCTTTTTAACCAACCTTTATAATTGTTAAATCTATTTTTTATTCAACTTAAAATATTTTTTTGCCACAATCGATGTTGATAGACCAACTAATAAATTAACTTGTATAGTTTCTATGAACTTTGCAATATACTAGTATATATTTGATGTCAGTCTTTGTTAACGCGTATTTGCGGAAATTTAAATTTCAGTAGCAGCAATTCTTTTGTAGTAAATAATATATATAACGCATATAAGTTTTGTCTTGAGATGGAATAGTCTCCCTGTCCTTTTCGATTTTGCATCACACACCAATACCGATTTTTCATGTAAGCTTTAGCTTTTAAATTTGTGGTGATTATTTATTTGAACATAAAATTGCCAATAATTAGATATAAATTATAAATTAAATTCGTAATCCATCGATGTATGTTTGGGAATATTTTTCAAGCTTATTTTAGTGATTAAATATGGATAACTAAATATGAATTATAAGTTAAATGTTTAGTGATTAATTTCAAATTTAATTTATAATTCATATCTTCAATATTAATTTATAATTCATATGTTTGCGAATATTTTTTTCACGTTTATGATGAAGAGAAGTAATGAGATAAATTTTTCTTAGAATCATGATACTATCAATATTTTATTATAATATAATATTTTATTAGAAAACTCACTTGTAAAGTGGATATTATAAATATTATTATTTTATTATAATATAATATTTTATTAGAAAAATCAGTTGTAAAGTGGATATATTTAGTGAATAGGTGTCAAAGGATTTTTTTTATTCATGGCGGATAGCAACTGGCAACCGGCATCGACCGGGTCTTCCTATTCCTAAATGTCTTTTGAAGTTGTTTGAGTCATCACTTTCTCTGAAGAAAAATATTTGCTATTGAAACACAATAATCAAAGTATCACGGTACATGTCAATGTATTTTCTTTCTAAATTGTGTTGTTCTATTTGGTATGTGAATTTTGTAAGAAGAGCAAATTATAAAATGTAAAATAATTTTGGTTTTTTCATTTTTTATAATCAGCTCTATCGTTTCAAATCAAGAAAAATGTTCATCATACCGAGTCATTCTTGATTCAGCAGCTTCCAATGGTACATTTTTCAATTGTGTCATTTCATTGCTGAGTGATATTTTCTTTCTATCTTATTTTGTTTTGTTGTTGCGAGATATTCCGTTGAAAATGCTGATAGGGTGAGGTATCGTTATTAACACTTCATAATTAACAGAATCATCACTGCTTAATTTTTTTATTAACAATTAAAATTACCTTACTTTTTATCTCTATTAAGGAGTGAAATCCAATATTAAAGCGGTAAGCAAAATTACAATCTTGTCATATTTTTCCAAATTGCAATAACCTCTAACCTCAATCTAATTTCATGATTACATGAATTTTTCTAATTTATTACTAACACGACATTACTACAAATACAAGCTAATGGTATGTTTACGAGAGAGAAAATAAATAAATTAACAATATATATTATATTTTTATTAAAAAAATTAAAAACTGACCAAATTAATTCCTATAAACAAAAAATTAAATTTTTCCCCTTCCTGTTTCTCTTCAATTCAAATTATAAACTTTTCCTTGTTTTTCTGTCACCCTATCACACATAACCCAAGCAGAGGGAAATCTTTACCCATTTTAGGTTCCCTTGACTGACTCTGATATTTCTTAAGCTTGATAAGTAGTTCTAGAATGTAATAAAAATATATCATAAATCAGGTTTGCATCATATGTACGGCATAGACTTTAGATACAGAAGCAATTCTACAGGACAAAAAAATATAAATACATATGATTTCAAGAAAACGTATACATCACAGCATAAAGTCAAAGAATGGACAAGATGATGACAAAAGCTACTGAAATGATTATTAAAATATAAAATAATGGTAAAGAAAGAAAAATCGAAAATGAAGATAAGAAATGAAAAAAAGTAGTCTAGTAATCGACGTCGCACTTGGTGGCCTGAAAGAAAGTTAGGGTGCCATTGTTAGGGAAGGGAACCTTGAGGTCACATTTGACCTTGGGTTTGAAGTCACCGGATATGAGATCCCCAAGTCTGTATCTAATCCTGAAGTTGAGCTTCACATAGATGTCGTAAACGCCATCACTCTTGTCTTGGTTCAACTCAGAGATTTGCTCATTGTCTAGTGTCAGCACTCGGGACCCTGAGAAAACAGCGCTCATGGGACTGCTGCTCTTCGTGTACTGCCGGAAGGAGTTCATGTGCGTTATGACATCGTAATTCGAGAACCTGGCATCCTCGTAGAATGCTAATGCCTCTACTTTGTCGTAGTAGATGTTGAGTTTTTTGTTGGGGTTGCGTGCGGTGAAGTTGAGGACCATGTTGTACTGGAGGGTGTTGTTGTTGGTGTTGTACTCGAATTGGGTTAGGTCGGCTTCCGTGACATGGAACTTGAAGGAGCGGGGTTGAACTACCAGCCAGAATATGAGGATTGCGAGGCCAACGATGACGATGAGTGCAACCAGAATCTTCCACAAGATTCCGAAGAGGCAGCAACAGCAGCTTCTGTGGCGTTGAGGGCGGTGGTGTGGTTGCACCGCCGGGGGAATGGCGGGACCGTAATATGCACCGTTCAAGTGGGGTTGCTTATCGGCCATGATTGGTGAATGCAGATTGATAGATGAATGAAGAGAAGTATGTAACAGGGGCTTGGTATGGGGAAAGTGGTGAATATTGTGAGATAGAGAGAAGGGAGTGGCGTGTTATATAGAAAAGCAAGGCATTGAAGATTCTACAGAAAGAACGCGGTGGTAAGTACATGTCCGTGTTGGGCATTTCTGCATTTGGCTTTTCAATTTCTTTTAAAGAAAGAAATCGAAAAATAGCGGATTGTATTGACCGGTAGTTTGATTAAGATTGACCGTGGCAACCACCAAGAACATTCGCACGGAACAAACACATTTTTAAGTTGTCTTGTTAGTTAATGGTTGTGAGGATTATTATACTTATCCAAACAACCACGCTTGATATTGTCATTATGCGTGACCAATTTGTACCACTTAATGATGTCATGTAACAACACAACTGAATAATAATTTAATAAAAGATGAGTATCGGGGTAAAAGTTCCCTATCTTGCAATAATATATGAATCAACAAAAACAAAATTGAACATATAAGGAACATTTCAGGGAGAATGGATATAAGGATTTGTACCTAAAACATTAGCTACCTGGACCTTTTCCACCTACAATATTTGAAATACTCTTTTAATATTATTTTATAATTTCTACACCTTTTTGTCACATGTGATTCTTGTAACAAGAACCTATTTAGAAGCTTCTATGTCATGGAAAATTACTCTCCCTATAAACCTAGGAGAGACAAAGTTACTCTAAAGTTTTATCTTATAGATTTTTCAATCACGTGAACTTCAAAAAACAAAAATAAAAGTGCGATTATCATATAACGATTTCGTCTTTTTTGTGTGTGTATTTTACCACTTTTCTTTTTCTTCACTTTTAATGGCTTCTTTATAAGACCATGGTTCTTCCCTCCTCATCTATCAATGTCATAAACTCATCGATGATATTATATGCACTAAACCAATTTGTATAAACCAAAATATTACTTGTAATACTAACTAAATTAGAGATCATTTTAAAAATTAAAAAAATTTGGTTTCTAAATTAGTTTATATTATATTTTATTATTGTTAAATAGTTTTTAAATTGGTATCTAATTAACAACTAAGGTTTTCGCTACCAAATTGAGAAACTAAATAATTAGTAGTTAAAACTTAGTTGCTAATTAGATACCAATTTAGAAACTATTTAACAATAATAAAAAAATAATATAAACTAATTTAGAAACCAATTCTTTTTTAGTTTCTAAAATAGTCTCTATTTTAGTTTCTATTGTAACTTTGTCTCTAAAAATTGGTTTCTATTTCATGATTTTTGTGTAGTAATGATTATTCCTCCTGGTTGAACTGTTATGATAAACTTAAGATGCTTTAATTATATTATAAAAAAATTATCTTGTCAAATTTCATAATCCTCTTCGTCA
Source organism: Phaseolus vulgaris (assembly GCF_051622355.1). Classification (NCBI taxonomy): domain Eukaryota; kingdom Viridiplantae; phylum Streptophyta; class Magnoliopsida; order Fabales; family Fabaceae; genus Phaseolus; species Phaseolus vulgaris. The sequence continues at coordinate 49,189,997 of NC_143498.1, forward strand.
TCATTAATAAGAATGTTTACCTCATCTCCAACTTTATATTTTTTTCAATCCTTAAAACACATTTTTTAGCTTTACAATTCAACCATTGTTTAATAATATGGTATCACAAAGATATCTTCATCCATTTTGATATATATTACTCAACATATATTCATATTTAAAAGAGATAGTTGAAATTAAAATCCCATATTAATTAGAAGTAGGAAAATGTAAACTAATTTAAAATTACAAATAATTAGTCATTATATTAACTACATTAAAAATTATTTTATAAATTAAAAATTATTATTATCTAAAATAATTTTTATTATTAAAAAATTTTAATATAATTAGATACTATATTTTTAAGTAATTAATTATTATAAAGAATATTTATTTATTTGGACACACTTGTTTTTTTAGTTTCTGATTAAGATATAATTTGAAATCATTTTTAGTCACTTTTAATCTATTTTATAAACTAAATTTTTATTTTCAATTATCATATCATTATAGACTTAAATTTTTAGTCACAATTATCTAAATTTAAATATTGATTTTGGAACAACTAAAATTTATAAAATTATAAACCAACACTACAAGAAAAAATATCCAATTTTTATGAATAATTATTTAAAAAATAAGATTCGTATATAAGTTTATTTATACTCACTAAAATATTTGTAGGAAATATAATTTTTAACTAAAAAATAATGGCCCAATTTTCTATGAATAATTATCTACAAAACGATGTTCACATGTAATTTTATTGTACCTACTGAAATATGTGTAATTTTCTATTAACTTAAAAAAGAATACAAAGATCTCCTACATAGACAAACAACCAGAAACATGAATAATATTACATATATAATCTATAGATAAAGTTGAAAAAAACCTATGGTCACAATCCCAACTTTTTCCTTCCCAATTTTCTAAAACATGACTGCTTCTTCCTCAACTCCATATTTTTTTTATCATCTCCATAAATTTTAAAATTCTCAAAATTATATTTCAATAAAAAAATAAAAATAATGCTTTACTCTGTGAATTATATAATTTAAAATAAAAAATTATAACTTTTAAATAGGTAATCCGAATCTATTTAACACCTCACAAGACCGAATTACATAATTTAAAAATTATTTTAAAAAATAAATCTACGGATTTCAGAAGTAAAAATTAACACTTTCAAATTATGTATTCTAAAATTTATTTAACAATTCGAAGCTTATTTAAAAAAATAAATCTACCGAATTACGTAATTTAAAAATAAAAAATTATTACTTTTAAATTACATAATTTATCTAATATTTAGTTAAATAAGTTCTAAATATAATTTAGTATTGTTAGTTGTTTCATAGGTTATGGATGGCATAATTCGACTTTTTGAAAATTTGTAATTTTTGACTTTCAGATTAAATAATGCATATAGAAAACTATTGTTTTTATTTTTATTTTTTACTAAAGAGTAATTTTGATAATTTTAAAATTTAAGGAGGCTGCTCAAGAAGTGATGGAGGTGCAGAAGGAAGTCCTAAAACATTTGTTCCCAAATTTTCCCAAGTAACCTTCTTTCTAAAATCTGAAACCTAAATCCCCAATCACTGAATGAAGCCCCATTATCGTCGATGATATACGAGAGCTTTGCTTCCAACTGTCTGTGAGAATGTTAAAAGCTTTGATAAATAGCTCCATCGTCGCGCCTTCAACAGTGGCGAGTTGAAGAATCAGAGGATTCAAACGTTGATTCGGAAGGAGACATTTAAGGTGGCCATCATTGAAAAACTACCGTGACAGGTACTGACATTCTTGTTTCTTCTATCAACAAGCATTTGACGAGGACGGGCAGCGGAAGGTAGATGATTGTTTGGATTAGTTTATTTTCTTCGAATATCTAGAGAATTGAGTTGATTGATGTTGTTAGGTGTTGAAATGGAAAAAGGAATCTATTGAATGTTGGAATGGTCTGTAGGGAATCTCAGCTTCGTGGTGGCCGCTTTAGATATACCTATACATAAAAAAATTGTTTCTCTTGCTAGAAATTTTCAAATTTTTTAAGGTTGTTCTGAGATCCCCATAAATGGAAGGTAGTAATGTTTGGTATTACCTTTGTTAATTTTGTTGGCAGTATGAGAACTGATAGAGAAGATATGTTTAGAATGGAGAGATTAATTGAAATATATGATATAGTTTAGAGAGATAAAATTTCTGCTCGGTGCCACTACTTTTAAAATTTTTTTCCTTTTTAATTTTTTCTTGTGAAGTAGTCTATCAGATATCATACCAGAAGACATTGAAATTGACTCTCGAGGTTTGAGTCTTGGTCCTTGTAAGAACATGAACTTTACAAAGCTATTTTCTTAAGCACTCTTACATATTTTGTGATGTGGCTGGGAGTATCACAAATGTTCCCTTTATAAAAAATATAAAAAGATAATTCAAAGCTCATGAGGCCAAGCAAAATATATGGTGTACGTTGTTGTGACCAAAAGTTGAAACCAATGTAATTAATTCTAGATGAGTGCAAGCATAATCCTGGGAAAGATTCCGAATATGTAGCGACAATAACTTCTGCTGCAGTAACGGTAGAGTGGTTTGCCCGGTGAAGGAATGGCCTGATCGTGATGATGGGCATGGTTCAAGAGGGGTTGTTCATCAACCATGTTTGCAGAAGATGAAGAGAATCAGATGTGGGAATTACTGGAGAGAATTATATGGGAATATATACACAGATAGAAAGGGAAAGCTTTCAAGAATTGAACATTCTAATTTCAGTTTGAATGGAACAACGTGCTTGTGATTTGGGAGTACGTGTCCGCGTATTCTATTCACCAACTATTTAAAACTAAATAATACAAATCTTTTATATTTATTTACAACATATATGTATAATGTGTTGTATCATTACTCCTCTGAATAAGTAGAATGCCTCACATCTAAATACTATTAGATCATCTAAGGAGTACATTTGCTAACGAACTTCTGCATACTTAGTAGAATTTATTTTTAAAAACACCCAAATATAAATGAATCACAAGAAAGTATTATGGAAAACCTATAACATTTGACTTTTCACCTATATGAAAACACTAATGATCCAGACATGAAAAACTAGGAGTGGAAAAGGAAACAGAGAGAAAGAGATCGATATGAGGAGGAATGGGTGAAAATAGAGTTTTTTTTTTTCGAAATAAATGTATAAGAGATTATAAAGGGATATTATTTTGTTGGAATAATAATATAAAAAATTAATCATTATTATTATTGTTATTATTATTATTATTATTTATTCTATATTTTTATTATAAAAAACAAACTGTAAAAAGCAAAAAAAAAATATATATATGTTGTGTCATAACTGATGGATTATGTTTATATAACAATCAATCCATTGGGTCGACGATATAGATTATGTGTTATGTTACATTTCAATTAGTTACATATGTTAATGACATAATTAATTATGTTTCGAATTTAAGGTTTATTTTTGTTCTCAATAATAAAGAAATTATACTTGAAGATTTGTATTATACATACATAAATATATATACATAAATATACATACATAAATATATATACATAAATATATATATACATAAATATATATACATAAATATATATATATATATATATATATATATATATATATATGATTCTCCTAAAACCTGTAATAATTCCCTCCCTAATATTTTTTTTACAAAGTAGGTCGAATTAAAAGAAAAATGAGTAACTATAAATGATTTACAAAAAAGGAAATTACACTAAAGATAAAATCAGGACAATAAAAATAGAGATTCAAGAAATCAAAGAAAAGGATAAAAAAGGATGTTATGCCAATGAGATTAAAAAATGTTCCTTCAGAATTCCAAAATATAATGAATAACATATCATCTCCTTTTTCAGAATTTTAATATTTTGACAATGTTTTGATATTTTCAGAATCTATAGAATAACATATAAAACATATGAAAGCCCTTTAAACATTTAATAAAACAAAATGATTTAGTAGTTTAGGCAAAGAAAATGAGCCAATTTCTTCCTGCACCATATCAATTCTAACATGCTGCATCGTATATTTTTTTAAATTTCCAATGGATTTGAAAATCCAAAATAGTAAATATAATTCAAAACTAAAAAAAAAAACATTTTGTAAAAAAAAATCTGAAACACAAAATTAAAAATGCATTCTGGATAAAAATTTCTGGAATAATGTGTTCCAGATATCTAAATTCAAAATATTTCCTTCTGAAATTAATTTTTATATACACCTCTTTTTATTTAAGGTTATTTTCTTTTGAAATAAATTTTTTCACACAAGATACGTACCGAAGAGTCAGCAACAGGAGCTTCTTCCGTGGTGCTGCTTATCAGCCATGCTTGCAGTTGCAGATGAGTGATGAAGCGAAGATATATATTTATATATACTTTGGTGTGGACAATAAATTATCAAAGGAAGAGTGAAGGTGGTGAATTGCACGGGAGTGGTGCGAATTTATATAGAAAGGAAAGGCATTGAAGATTTAATTTTTTATTCATTAATGGAAACAATCAATAGCTTATTGTATTGACGGCTAAGGAAAATTTCATGTCGACTCACTGCCACAACCACGAAGAAACATTCCCAGGTGCATTTATATTTATAGCCTCTTATCCAAAACTGCTACACTTGAACTTTTCGTTACGAGGGCATAACCTTTTTTTTTGCTTCTTTTTTATATATAAAACTTTCTTTTACTTAAATATTCGTTGGTTTTAATTCAAGGTTTATTAATGCATTTATACTCAAATACTAGTTGATGTTGATATTAATGTAATGTTATGTATAGTTGTATTTGCTACTCATCCCTCAGTGGTTCCTTCTTTTCATTCCCTGTATTGATTATTTAGTACTCATTAGAAGTGATCTTGCAAAATATTCTTCAACAAACAACTAACAGTTTTGTATTAGAATGAGTAAAATCTTAATAAAAACTATCTTATTTTTTATAATCATATTTATTTATAAGATTTATAATAAATTATCTGTTTAGGTATTTATCTTGAGATGAAATTATCTAATTTATCGTATATCTTCTTATTTGACCTAAATCCTAAATGAAGTAATTCATTTAGTCTTAATCAATACATTATGAAAACACTGTTAAACTATATTCCTAATACAGTCAGTTAGGATTTTACAACATTATTCTAATTATAAGGAGGTTTCCCTAAATTATACTTCAATATTATGCTGAAATTCATTATTTTTGTATAATTTAAACCTGTTTATCAAGTCGGTCTCAACAAAATATTTCTCTTTTCTTGATTGCAGCATACAACAACTAGAAAAGGATCTTCATCAAGTTCTGATAAATCCAGAGGCCAAAGTGCTGTAAAAAATAATTCAAGAAAAACATGTATGATTTGCAATGTACGTAGGCTAGTACTTAATTAATACCAAAAGACAAATAACCAAAATCAATATATTGCTTGAAAAAAACCCATTATACAGAAAGAAGAAATAAATAAATGACAAAAGAAACACTTAATTTAATTTTGAAAATATAAAATAAGGGAAATTATAGAAAGAAAAATCGAAAATGTATCCCTAGAAATGGATTGAACATTTAGTGGTCTGAAAGAAAGTTAGGGTGCCAATTTTACTCATTGGAACCTTGAGGTGGCATTTGACCTTGGGCTTCAAGTGACGAGATATGACATCCCCGAGCTTGAACCGAATCCTGAAGTAGAGCTTCACATAGATGTCGTAAACGCCATCATTCGTGTCTTGGTTCAACTCAGTGATTTGCTCATTGTCTAGTGTAAGCACTCGGTGCCCTGAGAAAACAGCGCTCATGGGACTGCTGCTCTTCGTGTACTGCCGGAAGGAGTTCATGTGCGTTATGACATCGTAATTCGAGAACCTGGCATCCTCGTAGAATGCTAATGCCTCTACTTTGTCGTAGTAGATGCTGAGTTTTTTGTTGGGGTTGCGTGCGGTGAAGTTGAGGACCATGTTGTAGTGAAGGGTGTTGTTGTTGGTGTTGTATTCAAATTGGGTGAGATCGGCTTCCGTGACATGGAGCTTGAAGGAGCGGGGTTGAACTACCAGCCAGAATATGAGGATTGCGAGGCCAACGAGGACGATGAGTGCAACCAGAATCTTCCACAATATTCCGAAGAGGCAGCAACAACAGCTTCTTCCATGGTGATGGCGGTAGCGTGGTTGCGCCGCCGGAGGAATGGCGGGACCGTAATAGGAGCCGTTCAAGTGGGGTTGCTTATCGACCATGCTTGCAGATGAGTGAATTGAATGAAGTAACAGATGGTGGATAAAGAAATTATGAAGGGAAATTAAAGATGAAGAGAATTAATGTAATATAACTGTGGAGTTGATGTGAATGAAGAAGGAGAAGGGAATGGTGCTTATATATAGAAGGCGTTTGGGAGCACGTGGCACTGTTATATTTATTTATTTACTCATATCATGGAATCTATCAAGAGCGGATTGTATTGACCGAGCAAAGTTGGATGTAGATTGACCGCAGCCACGATTACTAACATTTGTGCGAAAAAAAGGCATTTTTTTTATTGTAGTTGCAGCCTCCTTTAGTTCATTTTCCATACTTGTGTATTACTCTAACACTTTAACTTGTGGGCGTAACCAATGTGTACAAACTTTAACTACAAAACACTAACTTAATAACATGAGCACCATCACAATTTCTTGATCTCATTCCAATTCAGGATCTTTTTCTATCTTTGTTCCTCTTGAGTGTGCATTAAATTGTTTGCATTAAGTTGTGTCACCGTTCTCTTTCCCATAACTCTTCCTACTGTTTTCTAAATTCCGTTTCCAAGTACGTAGATCTGTAGTTTCAAATTTAAACTGATTTATATGGATTCTCATTCATGAATATTGGAATTCTAACTCATAATATTTAATTTGTCCCGATTTCTTATCATAATTCATACAAGATTCTGTTTTTAGTTTCTATTATATATTTATTACTATAACTACACTTCTTTAATATCATTATTTAACGTACTAAAATAATTTAAATGTCTTATCATTATTATAAAGATTCAATTATTAAATGTATTTAATTATTAAATCTCATTCTTATAGTTTGGGTAACCGATCAATCAGAAATATTACTTAAATGGTACCTAAGAGATTGGGTCTCAGCCATAACACAACAATATCCAACAAAACTTATTAAATTCAACCCCTCCCAGATTTCATACATATCGCTTCTATAATATGTTTGTGCACCCTAAAATTCCAATTTTTTAAAAATTAGTTTAAATTAAAACCATAAAGAATATATATACATTAATTTTTGTGTATAATTTATATCCATTGTTGTTTTAAATATTATACTAGAGCATATGACCATATCTTTAGCGGGATAATTTGGCAGCGTCTTAATTGGACATGGTCTTGGTTCATCTTTTGGCTCACGAATTCGTTGGAATCAAGTTTCATCAATCGGAGATATCATGAAATTTTGAGACGAAGTCTTTTTACCGTCAAACTGGTTCATCATTATTAGTTTGTGGGCTCCCTATTATACATGTTCGGCAAATTAATCACAGTGGAACCACTTTGATATTATAATTTTCTTTTACATATCCACCTAATAACCAATTATACTATTATTTTAAAAATTATTTATATTATTTAACTATAAATTTATTAATTATTTTATTTTTTATTAAAATTATCAGTTTTATTTATGGAAATATTATCAAAATTAGTAATTTTTAAAATATTATGCATGTAGATAAGTCATGATACAATTTTATTTCTTTGTCGCTAAAAAAATATAATTTTATTTCAAAAGAAGTATTATTTGCATTACACGGCCTTTAGTATTTTTTAAAGTAAAATCATGTTTTTGTGTTTGGTCATGCTGGTTTTGTGATTATCTAATACAGTTTTTGTGTGAATGAAAAAATATTACAGTAATCAAATATAGTTTTGATGATTAGTTTTAATTTTAATCTATTAATATTTAATTACATTCTTGCAACATTGACATGATCTCAATTTGATTGCATTTAAGGTGAAGTTGTGTATGATGTTACAACTTCAATTGGTCAAGGAAAGGTATATACATTGTCGCCATTACACAATCATTTCTCCTCGTCCAACAAGCTCTCTATCAAATGGCGCATCACTCCTTACAGCGTGTCTTAGCTCCATACATCTTTTCTCACTATCACGCTTTCTACACTCTTCCTACCCAGTTAACGTTGTCGTTGAGAATCCCTCGTTGATGGTTGCCCACCCTAGGGTCTAACCGGATGCCCTCCAGTACCCAATTGAATATGTCGCTACAGTTCCCGATTGCTGATGGTAACGACGTGATGAATGCGATGAGTTATTTCACGAATATTCTCACTTGTAACCATCGAGTTCTCTAAACATTTTTTCTTTCCCCACAATATAATCAAGAACACAAATCAAGAAATGGGTAGGAAATTTGAAGATTGTTTTTGAGAGGAGGATTGGAAATGGGAAGAAAGTTTTAGAAAGATATTTGAGTGTGTAATGAAAACTTAAAAGAGTAAATTTTCAAGATGTTTTGGTTGGACTGTAATAAATATGATTTTATAAAGTCTTATGGGATGAAGGAGGAGTGTATTTGAATGGGAGAAAGAATTTTGAATTTCAACTTGTATTGATGTTACACGATAAATAGTTTCACATTATTATTCTCACAGCATAAATATAATCAGATATAGATATGGATAAAAAAAATTATGGTATTCGATTTTTTAATAAAATTTGAATTTTAATTGTACTAATAAAATATTTTTAAATATATACACTTTTTTAAGATATAAACATGATTGTTATTCTAATTTTAAAAAAAAATATATAATACAATATTTATATTTTTTATAAAAAAATACTATTTGTTCCGTTTTTTTCTTAACAGACAATATATCAACTCATTATACATTCTCATCCCTAACTCAATCTTTAAAAAAAATCGTTAGTAATATTACATGATCCAACAAAGTTTAAACTGACTCAACCTCTTAATTAAAAATCAACAAGTTGCACTCTCTAACCAAATGAATGATAATTTCAATGGATAATGATAGACACTATTATTTTTCTTCACTCCCGAACCACTAATATTATTATTTTATTTTAGAATTGTATTTATATTTATTTTTATTAATTAAATACAATATTTTATTACTAAAAGGGGTTGTGGAGTAAAAGTGTGAAAAAAAAAGTGTCTTAGAGTTATATACATTTTCTTAGAGTTATATACAAATTCTTGATCTTGATGTGACGAGTTTAAAATTAAATATATATAATAAAAAAACGTTTGAAATTAAATAATATAATAAATATTAAAATAATAGCATTAAAAGTTGTAATGGTTTAAAATAGCGGATTTTAAATGTATATTATCCTTTTCAATTTCAATACAGCACCTTAAATTCAACACTTCACTCAAAAAATAAAATAAAATAGATAAAGCATATTTAAGAAACCCAACAAACCCCACACAAAAAACTTCTAAACTCTTATTAGTGTGCAAGGTAGGTCACAAACCAAAACTACAAAACAATACAAGAAAGTACAAGAAAAGTCCAAGCATCTAAGATTGAGAGAGCTACGACTATAAAAACAATAATTGAATTAGTCCAGAAATAGATAACTTTATCCACTTCTGGACCACCCGAAATTAGAGAGAATCCAGACCCCTTAAGTCTTAATAAATATTGAGCTAACAATGTTATAAAATTTATTACATGAAAAAGATACCAGATCCGCTATATATGTACCTAAATACATAAAGGAAAGACTATTATAGTGAAGTACCAAAATAAATATGATTTAAAGAAAAGGTATACATTACAGGATATAGTCAAAGAATGGAAAAAATGATGACAAAAAGCCACTGAAATGATCTCTAAAACATAAAATAACAGTAACGAAAAAAAAATCGAAAATGAAGGGAAGAAATGAAAAAAGTAGTCTAGTAATCGACGTCGCACTTGGTGGTCTGAAAGAAAGTTAGGGTGCCATTGTTAGCGAAGGGAACCTTGAGGTCACATTTGACCTTGGGTTTCAAGTTACCGGATATGTAATCCCCGAGTCTGAATCTAATCCTGAAGTTGAGCTTCACATAGATGTCGTAAACGCCATCACTCTTGTCTTGGTTCAACTCGGAGATTTGCTCATTGTCTAGTGTCAGCACTCGGTGCCCTGAGAAAACAGCGCTCATGGGACTGCTGCTCTTCGTGTATTGCCGGAAGGAGTTCATGTGCGTTATGACATCGTAATTCGAGAACCTGGCATCCTCGTAGAATGCTAATGCCTCTACTTTGTCGTAGTAGATGCTGAGTTTTTTGTTGGGGTTGCGTGCGGTGAAGTTGAGGACCATGTTGTAGTGGAGGGTGTTGTTGTTGGTGTGGTATTCGAATTGGGTGAGATCGGCTTCCGTGACATGGAACTTGAAGGAGCGGGGTTGAACTACCAGCCAGAATATGAGGATTGCGAGGCCAGCGAGGACGATGAGTGCAACCAGAATCTTCCACAAGATTCCGAAGAGGCAGCAACAGCAGTTTCTTTGGCGTTTATCGGCCATGGTTGGTGAAAGAAGATTGATAAATGAATGAAGAGAAAAGGTGTAGGTCGATGTAACTAAAGGGGAAGAGAAGTAGTTGTGAGATGGAGGGAAAGAGGTGAATTGTGAGAACAAAATGGTGCGTGTAGGTATATATAGAGAGAGAGGAAAGATCTTTGAAGCTTGTATGGGAATAACGCGGTTCCCTGAATTTTATTTGGATGCTGATATCTTTGAAGTTTGAATGTTAAGAACGCGTTTAAAGATGGTTTATAGATTCCTGTATGAAATGAATTTATAAATAAATATATATAATAAAGTATAAGTTTAAAATTAAATAAAATGATAAAATATTAAAATAATATTATAATGTGATTGCACAAAAAATATGAATTATCTATATATTCTTATCCAATTTTTATTTATATAGTGATATCTTACACATCACAACCTAATAAATTAATATTTTAATTATACTTTTAATTAAAAATATTATTATATTAAGTTGTCAACTATGTGTTTTATTTTTTAGTGGAAAGAGAATCTTTTCCTTTTATTTTGTACTCAAAAGGAAAGGAATCAGTCAACAGCGGATTGCATTGAGTGGTGCAAAGTTGGATATTCAATGATTGACCGCAAGAAGAAACAGGAAGGAACATTCTTCAGAAGAAAGAAGGAAGAAGGGCATGCATTCTTACAACTTCATATTTATATTTATTTTATTTTTACTGATATTATTTCTGGAAGTCATATGACTAATAATCATCTCAGAACCTTAATCCAACACGATAAGAATTTACTATATTATTTTCAGTATTTATATTTATATACTTATATATATTCGCGTAAATACTTGTTGATATTAACAAATTTTGTCATTTGAATAGATAATTTGTAAATGATACATTTTGTGTATTCCGAATTGAAATACACATTTTTTGATTTTTTGAATTACATTTATATTTCATTTAAATTAATTTTGAGCATAATTAATTTATTTTATAAAGATTTATTTTTATTTAAATACAAATAATTTATTTAATACAAGACGATGTGAGTACAAGCCAATTATATCATAAAAACATGGTTATCGCCTCAAACGCCCCACTAGGCGATAATCATTGTAAGGATAACAAACTACCACAGTATGGGTAATTGTCGATCTAGACATATATGCGTTCGATAACGCAACAACATGCCCAAGTGAGGATGCTCGTGTTATGTGAGAATGATATCTTTGATTCCCATCTCTCGGAAGTGTTTATATATTCATGTCTGATCAATTATGAATTGAATATTATTCATATATTTAATTGAAAAAAAAACTTAAATTGTTCAAATTTTGTGAATTATTTATGTGACATAACCTTATACATGTGAGTTAGTGTAATAATTCCCCATGCGTACCTACAACACATTAACGAATCTTGTACTTTTATCAATAAAAGTTGTGCATCCAACCAAATGCAACAACTAAGCACAAGTTGTGAAATCTCATTTGTGGTGTACGATGTGTTGTGTTAGAAAAGATGGCTTTAAACTAGAGGGGGGTGAATTGTTTAAAGAGGTTTTCGCAAACTTTTCAAAGCTAGAATGAACTTATTTTAGAAACTAATTGAATCAGCAATTCAGTTAGCCAAAACAGCAAGCAAAACTGTAATACTAGAAAAAACAATCGGTTGTTTCTTCGAAACAATCGGTTGTTTATACCAGCAAACAACAAACAAACTGAAATTAAAGAGTTAGGGATAGAGAAATTGTACACAGTTGTTTATACTAGTTCACTCCAAACAAGAGCTACATCTAGTCTTCTCAGAAACCCTGAGGATATCCACTAAGCAATCACCACTTGATCACTTACACCACAACCAAGAGAATGACCTTGAACACCTCAAGAAACACACTCTCCTTGGCCAACACTAAGATTGCTGATCTTGAACACCTCAAGAACACAGAACCAATCTCAACAAAACTCACACACGAATTGTTCAGCAGTTTACAAAGATTACACTTGTTACAGATGAATATCTGAAATCAATACAAGTAGAATCCTATTCAGCACCTTGATTAATCTCTCAACTCTTAAGCAATCTCAGAACTCTTTGAAAAACTCTTAGATTAAAACTTTGTTTTCAAGATTCTTAAAACATAAAACAGTTTTTCAGAATATATCTAAGAATATAGTTTGTTATCAAATCTTAACAAACTCTTAATTGCATTTAAAACAGATTGGTCAAAGCATTTAATGACTGGAGCGTATTCAGTTAAAGCATTTAAAGCTGAGTCAAAGAAAACAGTTTTTCTGTTATGGTTTCAAAACAAACAATCGATTGTTTCCTCGAATCAATTGGTTGTTTTGTTACTTAACAAAATTCACCATTCAAAAACAATTTTCAAATTTTCTCAAAACACCTAAGTGTAAACAATCGGTTGTTTCGACAAAACAATCGGTTGTTTCAACTTAGTTTGAAAAACATTTTGTTTTGTTAAAATTGAGATGCTAATTGCTTTGAGATTTAATCTAAGAGTTGATTACAACATTAAACTACCCCAGAACAAAGCTTAAACCAGCACAACAACATCAAGCAACGCAGAGGCTTCATCATCTTTCAAAGGATTTGGATTCTTCAAAACATTGAACACCACTTGGTTCAACATGTTGGAGATGGATGAAGCTCATCTCTACCTTGCATTGGTGTGTTTGATGTAATTTTTAGGTAGTTTGCTTTGAAGGTTGCAATGTGTCTTAGATGATCCTGTATTTTAGGTTTGTGTGTATTCAAGGTTGCCTTTTGCTGCATGACCCATCCTAGATGCCAAATCAAGGTAGTAAGATCAAGCACATAATGAGGTTAAATGGTTTTGGAAAAGTTTTTTAAAGTTTTCTTAAAAGGTTTGATTCAGTACAAAAATAAATTTGTTTTCTTGAGAAACAATAGGTTTATTTCTGCTCTGTTAAAAGGCTTTTCGAAATTCTGTTAGGGCACCAAAGGTAAAGCTCAGTCTGTTATTTCAATTAAGTTGAGCTGGCATTTTTGTTAACATTTAACCTGTTGTTTTTAGAATCAATATGTTGTTATTATAACTGCTCTGAAACTGCTTTTTGAAAAGTGGTTAAGAACTGTTCTCTATAAAATAAAATGTCTTTCTCACATAAAAGAGAGCTGAGGAATCACAGTTTTAACAGAGATAAAACATTTATTGTTCTTAAAGAACCTTGTGCTGGATGAAGGTGTTGGTACTGTCTTTGAGCAAATAGAACAACAGGTTTATGTTCTTGCAACACAATTTCAGGTGTAATCTTTCCCTTATTCATTCTTGTAATAGGTATAAGTGTTAGTCACTCTTGATAGGGTTTCTTGGAGTGCAAGGTGTGCTGGAATAGTGTTTTTCAGCAGTTTTTGTTGAAGTTCTTGAAGGGTTCAAGAGCTGCTGTGTATGTTGTAATTGATTGTATCTGTTTTAGTGGATTCCACCTTGGAGTAAGGTGAACTGGACGTAGCTCTTGATGAGTGAACCAGTGTAAAAACTCTCTTGTGTTTCTCTTCTCATCCCTGCACTTGTTTCTGGTTTTGCTTAATTCTGTCAAGAACGAAATCTGTTCATTTCAAATCAAATCTGTTAATTCTGGGCTTAACAAAAACCGTTCTTCTTAATCTGGAAAAGTTCTCTAATCATAAACAAAGCTTTTGAATATATGTTTGTAATTGAATTAAGAACCAATAGGTTTCTTCATAAAATTCATGTAAAAGATTCATTGTCTTTAAAACTTTGTGTTGAATAAATTTGATTGTTCTTTTGGTATAGTGTGTGTTCTTCAAAACTGTTAAAAGTGAACCAATCTGATTTAGCTATCTTTCACTATCTGATCTTAATCTCAATCTGGTGCAGTTCTGTTTGTGTTAGACTGTTTTGAAGAACCAATCTGTTCATTCTAAAATCAATCTGTTCTTTTACCCTTGATATACTGAAAACTGTTTGTGTTTGCAAAAATTTTATATGTTCAATTCACCCCTCCCCTCTTGAACTTAGACATTAATAGACCCAACACGATGTACTTCTCGTACACCTTGCGTGACCAACTCTATCGAACGTGAGCACCATGACATTGTCTCAACTTTGTTGTGACATCTCTGGAATCTACCCCAAGTGGCTCGACCAACAAAGATGACGGGTCACACACTTATAAAACTGCCCCCACAATGGGAAAATGTAACAATGTGTATAAATCATCCAGAGTGATATCCATCTTACCAACAGGGTGATGGAAACTGTTGGTGTCGCGGTGCCACTTATAAGACCTTAATTAGCGATATGATAACTAACTTTGCACAATTGAAACAATTTGTTGTTTAGTGTTGTGGCCTCAACTTTGCGATGAGAGAGATCCAAACTTGCTTAACTTGTTTGTGGGAGACCAACTTCAGTTTCCCTCGATCCTCACCCTCTCATAGTCTACAAGTCACGTGAACATCAGAACTCTACAACAAGAACGTATCAGGTCCTCTAGGAAATCCTACTTCACCTTCATCAGGCTCTTCTGTTGCAGATGGTGGAAACACATTACTATCAATGGGAGCGACAATTTATTCTCTATCCTCTATCCCTTCTAGGAAGGACTATCATCAGTCTTGATCTAGTTTGCGCTTGTGATAATGATCCATCTCTACTCCTAATCATATTTATGACAATAAGAATAACAAACATTCAATAACTCTTTTAACGTTAATATATACATTCTATATTATGCATTCGAAAATGTATTTTGGGGTCCAAAAACTAGATTAAACATAGAACCAACGAGAAAAAAAGATACCATAAATGCTTATCTCTTAGATGGCGGTGCAACGACAGAGATGACTAGTGTAGTCCCAACATGCCTTTCCACTCAAGAATGAAAGAAGAAAAATTGGAAGGGATGCAATTAGGAGTGTGTAATGGAAGGTAGAAGAAGAGATGGGGAAAATGAAATAGAAGGTAGGTTAAATATATATAAGGAAGATGTAGTTTGATCTTTCCACAAGCAGTATGGGGGTGCAGTTGAAATTTATGGGGTTGCAGAATGTAGAGTTCCTGTGACTTGTCCTCTGGACCCAATAAGGGAGCCCAAGATAATCCACTCGAGCCCAAGACAACAGCATCGGGGCGGTGAAGACCAAATTAAAGTGCAACAATCGGAGGATGCTGTCTTTTAAATTGGGTCATCAAGTGGCCCAGTTTTAACTGCTATTATTTCAATTCATTTGGTTTCTAGGATGCTGTCTTTCCGAAATTAAAAAGAGAATAAGTAACTCCTACCTATATAAATGGATTTTCAAATGTGCCATTTTTTCTCATTTTTTTCCTCAGATATTATATTATATTATATTATTAAAATGGATACAAGTAGCATCAAATTTATAAAATGTGACAGGAACAAACGAGTCATTTCATATATTAAATGGTTCTTAGTTATTTGCGATACAAATCACATAAATAACCTATAATTATCAATTCAGAATGCTTTCAACTACATATTATTTAGCATAATTAAATGTCTCAATTATCATTCCCTTCTAGGAGCAAACCATACAACTTTCAAGATAATTTCATAATGCGTATTGTTGTTCCAAGGGTCATGATGGGATTGTGAATTTAAAAATAAAAATAAAAACACAAGTCGCTATCATATTTTATTTAGAAAATTACGAAAAAATATCTTTTAAATGTAAGAAAGATATTAACATATAGGTACAGCGATTTTATTAAAACCATTTTTAATTAGATGTTTAAAGTTAATGTAATTCAAAAAATATTTATTTATTCTTTGAATAAAATAAATAAAGCTAGTAGTTAATTATTTATGTTTTAAAAAATTATAAAAACATTTATTTGGTTCAGAGAAAAATATTGACATTGAAAAGTTATGATTACCTAATTTTTATTTTGTAGGAAATTGTTTCGTTTATTAATATTTCTAGTTAACTTTTTAATTATTAAGGCATAATATTAGCATTTAACGTTCTTTAACATTTATAGCTAGAAATATTTTAATGAATATTAACAAAAATGGGAAATATTAATGTAAAGAAGGTATTTAAATAATATATTTGTCATAAACAAATGTGAGATTCAATATGACAATTTATGATTTTATAATATTTAATAACTTCTATATATGATATATGAGATAGAAAACTCACTAGATATTTATTGTGGGTAGGGATTTGAGTTTTTAATTATCAGACAAGTATGTGAGTCATCATGATAATTATAAAAAATATATTTATTAAATTTTGTTTAAATATTACAAAATATATTCAAAATTATTGTTTTCGTAATCCTAAACTTTATTGCTTAGTATATTTATTCTATTATGTTATAAATTTATTAATTTTCATGAAATAGTAGTATAATTTTTAAAGCGTAATAATTAAAAG
The DNA here is from genome assembly GCF_051622355.1 of Phaseolus vulgaris. Taxonomy (NCBI): domain Eukaryota; kingdom Viridiplantae; phylum Streptophyta; class Magnoliopsida; order Fabales; family Fabaceae; genus Phaseolus; species Phaseolus vulgaris. The sequence goes on from NC_143498.1 coordinate 49,206,975, forward strand.
GCAAATTTTAAATTTAATTTAATCTTATATATAATATTTTGATCTATTTATATAATTATTTATATATTATATAATGTTTTTATTTTTAATTGATATGAGATCTTAACAATAATAATTATAAAAATTAATAGATTTTATATTTATAACATTTTATGATTAACTAAAAACATGTATATCAATAATAAATATCTACAATTTGCTCTGATGAGTTATGGTCTAATAGACAGAAGTTTTAATACTCTAAGAGAACTCATTAGAGTAGAACACCATGATCGTCGATTCATAGTCATTTTGGGAAATATTTGGCACTTGTTTTCAGTCCCCATAGAGCGGAAAAATAAATGTTATTGAATGAAAGAGTGAAATAGTAATATAAGATAAAGAAAGAAGCAATTGAGATAGTTGAGATTTGAGTGAATTGAGCAATATAGGAGTGTGTGACAGAGAGACCATGTGACTGATTACTGTGTCCTGTTAGAAGCAAGCAAAATTCAATAATATACGAGAAAAACGTTCCTCTGTATGGGGGGTGCTAAATTCATAGTGCGTGATGAGCAGTGTATGCAACGTCGTGAGTCGTTATCAAAGTTAAATTAATCTTTATTTTTCTCAACCAAAAAAAATTACATCATATCACTTGCACATGGTCACTGCCTTTGAATGTTGACGAATCAGAGAAGGTTTCTTTAATTCGCACTACCTTGACGGTGCTCAATACCAAATCTGTTCACACACTACTTCTTCCTAACCATGCATGTGTTCTGTTGAGCTGTCCAACTCCAACCCTTATTTTTTCCATTACAATATGCATAAATCAACACAATTAATTGGACTCTATTTGCATCACATTTTGAAAACCCCCTTTTTCACCTCATTTGTAGTAGGCCAGTTAGGTAAAGGGGACTCAAAAACGACAACCACCACCACCATTCCATGTGGAAATACCTTCCACTCATACACCATAATTAACATCTTAACAAAATTTAATTACATAATAAATGCATATTCATGGTGTTATATAGTATTTCCCTTCTTTGTATTTTTATTTAGGCCAGACAAAGGAAGAAGAGGAGGTGTTATCTAATACAATACGCATCTAACGTTTCAGCTATTTCCCCTAATAAAGAAATCACTAAATTAAAAATGAAAAAGGAAAAGTGGCCCCTTTCCAAATTATCACACTTCATTATTCATCCAATAATATACAGAATATGCGGCATATAATACAGATAATAAATTCACATGCATACCCAAGAAACCAGAAGCCAAAGCTCCAGAATTCAAGCCGAATAAAACGAGAATCATACGTGAATATCCTTGAAAGAATATGAAGGAGACAACTTGTTCTTTTATCCAAACTGAATCAACATTTTAATTTACCTCAGTCTGCTTTTGTTACAAATTGTCATTTCGCTTACATATTTATCTCCAACTGCAGTTTTATTCTGTAGCAAAATGTACAATTTCAATTACTGTAACAAAGACGCGCGCGTATGCCTAACGACAAAAGGATCCAGTAATACAGAATAAATACGTAGGTAGAGGATAAGAAGAATACAGGTATAAAGAAAAGAGATACCGTATATGGATAATAGACACTAAATATACCGAGGATCAGAGCAGAGAAGAACATAGGAAGAGAGAATATATAAAGGCAGAAGCAGCGCTGACGTCAAACCCCGACGGTGCAGCGCTGAACCAGTTGATACTTAACGGCGTTATTGCTGAGAGCAATTCCGGTGCTTCGAGGGCCAAAGGTTATGAAAGCAGGGCACCTTACATAGAGGTTGTAGTGGCCAGAGATAAAGGCACCGACCTTCCATCGGACTTTACCGTCAACTTTAACGATGACGAGGACGTTGCCGTTAGTCTGGTCTTGACTGAGGCCAAGGAAGTTGTAGGGCGCGACGGGGACGTTGGTGCCGTAGACGAATGGGGACCAGACGTCTTCTTCCTTGTGACCTTGGTAGGAGGGAGGGATTGAGGTTCGGTACGTGACTTGCTGGCTCCTGTAGGTGACGTAGGTGCTGAGACGGTCGTAGTAGATGCCGATTTTGTCGTTGGGGTTGCGCGAAGACAGAGTCACCTGAAAGCTTGAGGTGAGGAGGTTCGGGATGGTGGCGTTGAATCCGAACACGGTGACGTCCTGGAGGATGAAGGTTGGCTTTGTAGGCTTGAGGATCGCCCAGATTATCAGAACTGTGAGCAACACGATGAACACGAAGATGACTATCCACCAGCATATGCGTTTGAAGAGTTTGTGCTTCTTTCCCTTGTGGTGGTGGCACTCCTTCACCGACATGGTTGCTGTGGTTGAAGCTGGAGATAAGTGAGAGTAGGTTCCGTGAGGAAATGATGAGAAGATAGAAGTGAGAGGGGTTGGAAGTTTGTTACTTTAAGGTGTTAATTTATTTATAAATAAATATTAGTGATGATGAGTTTGAAATGATATGGTAGGTCGTGTTACATGATAGAGGATTATTATATTGGGTCACTGTTCATGGTTTGAGGTTAATTAATTTGCCACCTCGTCATCATGTACTTATACGAAGTCAGCGCGTGATTGATTCTTTTTTTCATTCTTCATTTTTTGGATTAGAAGTTGCCGAATACTAAATAAATGTCACGTCCTTATAACACAGGTTCGATTAACCAAATGATGTTACTGTCATTGGTTCCTTATTTCCGAACCGTTATCTTCCTCTAAAGCAATTTGTCCCTGGCTTGGTTCCATATGGTGGAACATACGCGGGCTGTGGAAGGATTTTTCAGGATTCTTCTGCAACCTTCCTTCACGTCTTTTGTGCATAACTTAAGCTCGTATACTGCTATTGTGACTTAGTTATGGACGGTCTTATAGATCGGTGAGAAATACATCTTTAGTTTCAAATAAAATTTAGCGAACAATTAGGTGTGTTAAAAACACTCTTTTTAAGATAGTTTAGAAAGGGAGAATTAACAAATTTTGCATTGAAAAGGACTCCCCTGGCCTCCTTTGTCCTGTTAGCCGGAGGGGGTGTTCTTTATCCCACCCTTACCATAACATTGTTCGGTCCATAGAAATGGTATGCCAAAATAATTGGGAAATTATGATCATTCATGGCCTACAAGAAAGGAATCAGAATATTGCTGACTTGTTAACGAGTTATTTTCACACAATGTTTTAGAATTGCTTCTTAATAAATGCTTGTGGCTCCCTCTGTTTGTGACTTGGTTGTTGGTGTGTATGATTTCTTATTTCCGGAGCAGAGAGCTGGAGCATAACAGATAAGCTTATTTACTAAAATTATGAGTACTGAAATCAGTAAATTTTAAATGATTTTATTATTTTATAAACAAGAATTAAAATTAAGCAACAACTATTCTGCATACTTTTCATTTTTTCTTTTGATGTATGATGATGTTTAAAGAAAAATGTGGAAAGTTGATGACGATCTCGTTCATGTCCTATAAATGGATGTTTCCTGCAACACGTATTACCAGGACCCACTTCTCATGACACAAATGCTCCCAGCTCAGCCACACCGACCATCCGTTGGTTTTTCTTAACGAGTTTTGAGCAAAGGCATAAAGCCTTTTATAGCTTAATTAGTGCGGATCAAGGAAAAAGAAGCCATGCCTTTGCATTTTTACTAAGAAAACTCTCTTTAATGTTTAGTGTGGTGAACACAAATTCCTACAGTTTTATGAACTCTGGGTAAATAAAGAAAGATATCAAACCAGAAAATAAAATATTCAAAGTAAAGATCAAGTGTAGGGTATAGCATTCCAACGTTTCAACTGTTGATCAAGCAGAGTAACAAATTAAAAACGGAAATAATTTATTAGCTAAGTTTTTTTTTTTATCTTTTATTTCATTTATAAGTTTCATTTTCCTCGTTTATTTAGAAAAATATTTTTTTTTATCTTCTAGAAAATTATCTTTATCCATAATTTTAAAATGTTAGTCAGTAAAATTCTTTTAAAATTGTTATCATTTTTTTAATTTTATAAGATATGATTTACCTAAAATCTTAATTAAAGTTAAAAATAAATTTTTTGAATATCTCTTAAGTGCTCCTATAATTTATTCATTCTTTTTTTTACTGATAAAAAAATAATAGTTATATATAATGAAAATTAAGTGAAGATTAAGTCATGCGAACGAATAAAATTAGAAAATTCAATAAAAATATTTTTCAATTGCTCTTTAAACTTAGTATATACGTGAATTTTATCGCATTTATAGTTCTTTTTAATATTAATTGGGTTCATAGTGTTTGTGAAGGTGAATCGAATAAGAGATATATATTGAATTAACCAAAAAATGGTTTGAAATCCTATCTTAAAATATAAAACAATAACTACTTCAAAATGATCAAATTGATACAAATTTAAAAAACAAAAATTAAAATGAATTTATAAAAAATATAATGAATCTAATAAATAAGATAAATTATGAAAAATATACTTTCAGAGAGAGAGAGAGATAGATTAGTTTTTAATTGAATGAATGATAATGTAAAATTTTATTACACAACATAACCTATTCTCTCTTAGAATTTTTGCTTGAAAGTAATGATAATATATATGTTTGAAAATAATAGTACAATTATTTTTAAAAAGTTGTTTTAATAAGATATTCATTACTCTTCCTTTCCAAGAAATTAATATTTAAGGTTTTCACACATTTATAATGAAAATAATGTACTCCAACACAATGTTTATTGTGACTAATTTTAATAAATATTAAAAAAAAAATTATTAAATAAAAATTAATTTTGAAGATAAAAAATAATAAGTTGTTAAATGGACAAAAGTAGATACTAAAGATTAAAAAAATTATTAGTATCTAAATTAGTTTTTATTATTGATAAATAGTTTCTAAATTAATATCTGATTAGCTACTTAAGTTTTAGTTACCAATTATTTAAATTTTAAATTTGGTATCTAATTAGATATCAATTTAAAAAATATTTATCAATAATAGAAACTAATTTAGATACCAATAATTTTTTTAGTCTCTAAAATAGTATATAATTTTATTAATATAACAACTAATTATTTTTTGTCTCTAAAATTAGTTTTTATTTAATGATTTTATTTTGTAGTAAAAATTTTCTTATTTTCTTTCTTAATTTAAATAAATATGTTATTAATAAATATTATATGTTCTACTTTGTATAGTCTGTGAGGTTTTGACATAAATATTAAGAAATGTATTTAATAATTTAAATTCATGGGATATTGATTAAGGATGGTCTTAAAAACTAATACATGGTTAATTTTGTTAAAAAAATAAATTTAGAAAAAAAAATTATTTAGAAAGACATGGAGTGAATTGAAAACATCAATTAGTAGAATTTTTCTAATTACAAAAATATCCATCGATTTGGAACGGATGGAGTAAAGAAAAGCATCGATATATCATTTTTTTTATTGTTGCACAACCTTTTATTTTTAAGTTAGAAAAGTTATCCAGATTTATACATTTATAATTTTTTATTGTCTATTACCTTATCATAAAACTCAGTTATACATAGCATGAGTAAGAAACTAGTTAAATTACTGTGGTAGCTTTCATTTTTGTGTTTTTTTTGCATGGACTAATCATTACAAATTGTACGCTTAAAATTAAATATACCACATATGTTGATTGAACGGATAAAACACTTTCAAAATATGGCTTCGTTGAAAATTCAAAAGTATAGAAGCAAACGTTGACAGCACATGTATGTTAGTCAACTTCGTATCACTTTCTCAGCATATACTTATTGTCGAACTGTTTCTCGTAGTAGTTAGTATTCCCACCTTCCAAAGATGTGGTTTGGTCTAAGAAAAGCTACATTATAATAAAATAATGCTTATTGTATATGTTTTTTTATATATTTCAGAATATTAAATTCTTTATTTTATTAATTCAATTATCTTTAGTAGTAATTAAAATAAATATTCTGTTTTAATTAGTCATTATTGTCAAAGCAGACTTTGTTCTCACTCAGACATCTAAATTTAGTCTCATCAATAAGCTATTTTAAAATAGTGGTATCAGAGAAGAGTTTTGTACAGAGAAAGTGTTCACTTTCACATTTTATTCTTCATCTCTTTTGTGAATTTCTGGGTTACTCTATTTTAAAACTTGTTAGTTTTTTGGTCTCATTGTGATTAGGAAATTTAGTTATATTTACATATCATGCGGATAAGTTATTAAAGACACTGTAATTTTGCATGTCCCACTTTAAATTTTTTCTGTGATAAATATAAAGTGTCTCATGTTGATTTTGTTTTTGTGATAAATGCAAGTATGTATTTTGGATTGAAGTGTACTACCATATATCACTTAGAAAATCATTAAATAAAAATAAAAATTGAGAAAAAAAGTATTAGTTTTTATAGTGACTAGATTATATATTATTTTAAAAATTAAAAAAAAAATATTTATTGGTATTTAAATTAGTTATTTTTAAATCAATTACTTAAGTTTTAACAATCAATTATTTATTAATTATAGAAACTAATTTAGATATTAATATTTATTTTATTTTCTAAAATAGTATCTAATTTTTTCAATATAATAACTAATTGTGTTTTGTATCTAAAATTAAATTGTATAAAATGATTATTTTGTAGTTTGTATCACATTAAGAAAAAATAGTTGTTTGAGATGGCTGTGTTATTTGTTTGGAAATGACTATTAATTGGATGTGGAGTGGAATTAGATTTGAGTAGATCATATTATAGATCTTATAATTTCAGGATCTATAGATATTTTTATTGAAATTTTTTTGGATACTCTCATACAAGTTAATACTGTTTCACCACAATAATTATACATATAAATACTTATACTATACAGTATCATTAGTCATATTTATAGGCTTTTATGGTGGAGTGAATTCTTAAAAGATTTTAGGTTTCTTTTAGACAATAACAAAATGTATCTTACAAATTAAGGCATGATATACTTTACAAATGTTAAAAATCTTAACAAGGGACTTTGGTGAGCACTTATTACCTAATAAGTTATTTCCATGCTCGAGTTAGAGACAAATCAATATATTATATAATATTCAATGGCCAACGAACTTTTTTTCACCAAGATTTTTGCAATTAGGAAGATTAGTAATCAATTAAGACATAGTAGAAATATATAATTATCAATTTTAATAATATATTAAATTACATTATGGGATTGTAGAGTAAGAGCCATTATAAATGAATGACTGGTTTTAAGGAAAGGAGGTTCCTTTAATTATTATAATTATTACATTATCGTATAAAAAATTCATGATCCGAATAATATATATATATATATATATATATATATATATATATATATATATATATATAACTCGCTTATTGTAATTAGCATCAAACTGTCTTATGTGCCTGTCTAAGAAAAGAGAATATTTCAACTATAGTTAAAGATAACTTTTTTTTCTAATATGCATGTATATATAAATTTATATTTTTCAATACAAATTTCAGAAACTACCTAAAAAAATTATTTTAAAAAATGAAAAGAAAATATTTGAAATATGGTGAAACAAACATAGTTCAGGACTTATTTATAAAGGTTATTGATATTTCAAAATTAATAATATTAGTAGTAATTACTCGTGTTCATATATTTGTATTCATGTGAGAGGATTCGAGTCTTAAATATATCACTTTTAAAGTATGGAATAAATTATTACAGAATTAAGATACATTTTTAATTTTATTTTATCAAAATAGGGCCAAGAAACTTAATTTGCGTAGTCCAATTGCACCGATTTAGTTTGATCTTACCTTCTTGCTTACCTTTTACACACACAGAAGCACCAACCTAATAGGTCACAATTCATTGCCATAGTACAATGGAGACAAAGAAAATTATTTTTTGAGCATTTCACAATCACAATGCATTATTTTATATCCATTTGGTTTAGTGTAAGAGAATAAGAATTATATATATATATATATATATATATATATATATAATATCCTATTGTTGTCATTATATATTGTTCTCTCTAACCACGGTTTGTTTTGTCTTTCATTGATTAACATTACTTCTTTCTATTGTTTCTTTATGAATAACTTATTCAATCTGTGGGGTAGGTACACATATTGACAAAGAGAAAGTTTTTTGGTTCAAAAGAAATGCAGTACATGTCTAAGGAAATTCCAATTCAACTGTGTTCTAATTTGATAGCCACTCCTATAATTACTCATTATTATCCTTTTGTCAATATCTTTCACTCTATTATTTTTTTAAAAGAAATCTTCTAGCAGAAAAAATAAAAATAGTACAATCAGATCTTTCAACCAAAAACTCATTTCTTATACAAGAACGATTTCTTCTAAAGTTGTGTACTTTGCTTTATACAACAACACTCAGCAAAAAGTATTTTTAAATTTCTTATTATTAAAACAAAAACATGTAAAGATTTCTTATTAATGACATAACAGTAGTGTAAATTTTATATCTATATACATTTTATTGAGTGTATCAAGGTGGTGTGAACCACTTCACTCAGTCTTGTTGATAGATTTATTAGATAATCAAGTATATTAAAGAACAAATTGACAATAAATGATAATTAAAAAAATCTTATAAATTTGGATCACATCTCGTTAAATCTGAATAATACTCAAAAAATCAATTAATATTTATTTATTAAAGATATGATTTAGATATACTTCCTTAAAATTTGGATAACATCTCGATAAATCAGTTAAACTGATCTATTGAAAATATGCACACACATCAATAAAATAACTTATTACCAAACAGTATAAATAAATCTTTTATAAATGAAAAATATGCATTTTTATTAATTTTACATCATATACTCAAAAAATAATTTCCTTCATCATCGGAAAATCTTTTATCGATTTAAATAGTTACCTTATAAAGTAATAAATTAAAATATTGAGAAAAAAATTAGAATTATTCTTTGAACTTAAGCGAAATAGATATTAAAAGGTGTGCGTTTGTTCATGCACTCGCACTGACATTGAGAAAAACGTCCTACGAGATCTTCTTCGGAGTTCTAACATTCCTGAACTTAGCTACCAAGTCCCTTTACTTTTTACTCTGCACATTTGCTAACGACAACGTTTGGTACACGAAACCAATAAAATCGAAAATAAAATAATTATCACAACACTCAAAATATTTTATTTGTCAAAACAAATTATGCACCGTCAATATCCCATAGAACAGGATTAAAATGCGTAAACGACAAGAGACATATACGGAAAAGAAGGTTTCCCTCTTAATTTGTGGATATCCTCTTATTTTTCTTCATATTGCATTAGTCTTATAAAATAAGTCAAGTTTTAGATTCCTTTAGAAAACATTGTTTATATTAATCGGCTTAATTGACTAATTATTACATGTTGAATGATCATTGATAGATATCATTATTGATATAATCTACACATGTCACCTTGACTTTTTTTATCTTAAATTAAATACTAAAGATTAATATGGTGATTTAAAATTTTTAAATAGTGAGAATTAAAGAAAAATATTTTACATAAAATAAAACTACAGTTTCACGCAATTTTTAAAAATTAAAAAAGTGATTACAAATTTTATTAAAAAAATATAGAAATCAAATACATTAACTAAAAACAGATTTTCATTTCTCTTTCTTCTCGCTGAGAATTAACTACAGAAGAGACCTTGAAGAATCTTCTTTTAAAAAAACTCTTCTACGAATCAATTATTTACATATTAGACAAATTAAGCCGAGTAAGCAATTCTGTGACAGCATCTTTACCTACTAAAGGAAGACACAGAAATTGATAACTTTAGCTTGAAACAAGATAAATGCATACATTAATCTAAAATTTGATAAGATAAATTAAAAACACATTCACCCAAAAATAAACTATTAATTTTTTAAATTTTATTTTTCTTATGTTGTTTTTACATCAATCTCTCTCTCTGCCCACTATATTAACATGAAGAACAATTGAAAAAGAACGTGATGTACGTACATTGACTAATTTTACAACAGGACAACTATATATAAAACATGCTTTATATTAAATTCATTAATACTTTATATTATTTTTCAAAAATATTATATACTCTCTTTCTTTTCATTTAATTAAATAATGTATATATAATATAATCAGAATTATATTTTTTAATATTGCGTCATCAATCATGGTAGCAAATATATTGCTTTTGAAGTAGACCTTTCCACTGTATAACCAAATTGTTTTTTAATAGCATGAATGACTTGTGTGTTAATCTCAATTATCTTCTGTTACAGTCTCACAAATCACTTTTAATGTACTTTTGTTTCCAGCTATATAAAATATAGAAATAGGAAATAGATGAAAAGTAGAAAAATGATAGCACAAAAATATTAAAATAAACACATGCATATTAAAATTTCCATTCATGTCGGTCCTAATAAGTGAATAGTCACTTATCTGGGGATGATAGCTAGGTTATCCCTCACAAATTTTATTTACATAATTTAATAGTAAATTTTAATTTTTCTACATGCAAAGTGTATTTCTAATTAACATAAGATATCAATTTAAACATAAGATATGAGCAAATAGATGCAAACACAATATTAAAACATGAAGTTAATATTTAGAAATGATACACTAATTAACTTAAAAATCACGTTAAACTTGATTTTACTAATAGTCCCATGTAGTTTTCAAGGACGAATATTAAACTTAATGCTAGAAAGTTCACACATTATTCAAACTTTTTTCGTACCTAAAAATAGGGTTATAGAAGGAAAAATCACAAATATTATTATATCAAATATATATAATGACTCGACTATCAAATATATACTAAAGGAAGTTACAAAAAAAAATATATTAAAATCAATTTCTAATTATTTTTAATATTGTTTACAAAATTAGGTATATAAAAAATACACCAAAAAACAAATACAACATTCTTTACAATTATAATGAAAATGAAACCCAAACATATCTTCAACCCTACAAAATTTCTTATTAATAATCCTTGTGAAACTCTATCATAAGAAATACCTTCACCACCTTGATCAAGAACAAAAGCACCAAGGAATTAGAAAAAGAAACAATCTATTAAAGTGTTCTTTGTTTGAACCGAAAAAACTTAATAACAATGTATTAAATCATTCACTCTTATACATAACACTTACTTGATCGACTGAGGGATCATAAACCATTGTTTCCATCAGTATTAAATATTATCTAAGCCCTATCAATTTATCCAAGTATATAATCCATTAAAGAAAATGTAACATTTCAAACAAGACAAACATTTTAAATAAATTACTTAGACAAGATTAAAGATAAAGAAACAACCTAAAAAACTTAAACACACAAATTTCAATCCAAACCATAATCAAACCCAAGATGAATATATTTAACACACATATTCAATATAGCATATTATGATTGGAAGCATCAAATCTTTAAGCTTGAAAACATCACTATCTTTAAAATTCAAATTTCTGTATCAACACCAATTCACTACAGAAAAAAAAATTATTAAATAAAAACTAATTTAAAAAAAATAAAAATTAATTAATATATTTATTAAGCTAGATATTATTTTATAAACTAAAATTACTATTAGTATTCAAAGTACTTTTTGTTATTTATAAAAATTTATAAACTAATTATTTTAAATTAGTATCTAACATTAACATTAACTAACAAGATTCTAACTACTCACTAATTTAAATTCTAAAGTCAATATAATAATTAATTATTTTTTATCTTTAAAATTAATTATTATTTAATTTTTTCTTTATAGTAATTGTGAAAGCATAACTATTAACATCCATCCAAATTTTTTTTTTGTCAATAAAAAAAAATCCATCCAAATTTGTAACGAAATTATAATTAGAACACGTAGCCATAGTATATATTCTGAATCACACTTGAAAAAGATACCAATTTTCTTTATTCTCTCAATATGCTTGAATATACATTTTATCGCCTACCATTGTTTGTTTCCCAGATTTCTCCCATATATACTCGTTGGGTTTTATTATTGAGCAAGATCAGGTGTAGTTCACATTACTTCACTAGCATAATTAACATGAATTATGTATTTCTTTCTCTTTTTTAGTTTAAGTAGAATTGAACTTATTAAGATATATAGACGCTGTTAAGACTGATGATTTTTGAAAATATGAAAGTGGAAGAAGAAAATATAGGAAGAAGGAAACAAAAACATTATGTGTGTTGCATCGAGTTTGGGCCACAAGCCCGACGTAAGCTTTCGTGGATGGGCCGAAGCATAATGGACTGGCCCAAGATCCTTGAATAGATATACTTAATTTTGGCACGTCTAAGTTGTGTACCGCAAAAGATAAAGAACGTTCGTTCCTATTTGGTGAAGGTCCCTGCATCCCTCCATTGTTGATGTTAGAGAAGACTTTGCCTATGTTGTACTTGCAGACCGAAGGTTGTGAAGGTTAGTCTTCTAGGGAAAGAACACTTCTAAAGGATCTCAGTAGGAGCTATTGAAGCAACTATTTTACATATGAAGGGCGTGTGTTTACAGAAACTTTCAAGTTACTCTACAAAACCTTTACAATTATTTGATTCCATGGAAACTCTTCAAACATCTTTTCTTAATATTACCCCATCCCCTCAAGATATTCAATTGCAGAGAACCATCATTCAAAAACAAAAACAAAATGAATCGACCAATGGTTACTAATCAGTTTAATTACAATTAATTGCTCTGTCGCAATGAAATTCATCCCACAGATCTATCAAAACATTCTTTAAGAAGTAGAAGGTGTAGTACCTCCATCAGGTGGGTCCATATTTTGGATAAGTAGAATCATCATTTTGGACCTCTAAGTTGAGGATTGAATCCAAGACCTTAGTTAAGGAATTCAAACTCGGAAATCATATCTACAACAACTTCTTATAATACAAGTGTAGCTCATTATAGGTTACAGGGCCAACCAATGTTAAAACTCTACCTGGGTTTTCTGTTGACGTACTCAATAGCGCTAGGGTTTAAGAAGATGCTTTTAATTATTTGTCACACATGGCTGTAATGTCTCCTTGTTTTGTTTTCTATCCTAACCCAAGCCGCGGGTTCGTTTTAATGGTTTAGTTTGCTGCATTACTATATGTAACTTTTGGTTATGAGAGAGAGGGAGGCAAAAGTTGTTGCATCTCATTTTATTGTGAGCTTTAGAAGATACGATCTTTGACCAGTGTTAAATGATAATTTTTCAAATAGAATAGATAAATTACGGTTGATAAACTTCAGTCGAATTTGTTGTTCATTAGACAATCTACGCAAAAAGTTATTCTAACAAAATAGCAGAAAAAATATATAGGGATGAAAGGAAACTTATAATTTTCTTCCGATTACCCAAAAAGACATACCCACATGATTTGTATAACACCCAAGCATGAGGCACTGCATTTTTCACATATAAAGTTGACAAATAATGGGCCTTCCTCCATTGTCCAGCGCGCCGTTGCCGGTGTTGTTCTGAAAGACAACCTTCAAGCCGTCGCAAAGTGCTAGTATCAACGACATTTTCGTGGAAATTGTGCTAGACTTGAACTCCACCATGGAAGCAATCCTCAGAATGAACGTAACGGAGCCACTCGCTTGTTCCTTTGCCATCTCATCCAACTCCCACCTCGGAAGCAAGAACCCATTCGACGACATCCGCTCGTCGATTCGCCTAATCTCCTTCTTCTCCAACTCGAAATCGGGTACGAAACTCATCGCTAAAGCGTCGTCTCTGTACAACAAATCCACCTTAAAGTCGGTGAAGACACCATTGAGCTTGTCGTTGTCGTTCAGAATGGAGAAGGTGGTGTTCCAATCGGCGGTCAGCGGTGTAGAGATGTTGAAGTTGGCGACGGAGAGGGAATTAACGGTGTAAACGGGTAGTTGGGGGTGCAACATTAGCGCCATGATAAGGGTGGCAGCGAAGAGGCCGGCGAATATTACACAAGAACATAACACGAAACCACGAACGAAGGCTTTGGTTCTATCTACATTGTGATATGTGGGTGGATTGCTGAAGTACGGGCCTGCGGGGTAATGGTATACTTGAGGTTGTGGAGGGTAGTCATTAGGGTATGGATTATATCCCGGAGGATAGCCTTGGTGAGGCATGGGTGGAGGAGGGGCATGGGCTCCTGGCGGGTATCCCATTCCTGGTGAGTAATACATCATGTTTGGGGGTGCCCCCATCGGTGGTGGTGGAGCAGTATCACCATGCATGTAGGAAGAGGACTCCTGGGAGAATGATCCTTTTTGATGATGTCCTCTTCCATCATGGGATGGATCCATCCTGATGCTTTCTCTGATTCTCCCTCCCAAAAACTTTGAGAGAGAGAACAGAGAACCAATGTGGTGGTGCTTCTTTTTATAGATAAAGCTACAAGAAAGAAGGATAAATTTAAACACATGCTTGAAGATCGTCTGACCTGTTTGTTTCTCATTGGTCATCGTATATTCAGTTATTATGCAGATATATTATATGTAATTTATATATGAAAATATAATGTCCAATAAAATCAGACATAATTTAATTATATCAAATACAACTATATAATTTAGATATATACATATACATAATAAAAATGAAGAAAATCTCAAGAACATTATAAATGGAATGCAAAAACAAATTTGATTAAGATTTATTCAGAGTTTTTGAAGACGTAATACCACATGACCTTAGTAAATATCAGAACAATTACAGGTTATACGCGTACAACCTGCCATGCAAGAACATGATTGAATAACTCATTGTCCAAACAAAATGTACAAGATCAAGATTGAATAACTCATCGTCCAAACAAAATGTACAAGATCAAGTTAAACAAGTTGCAATGTCTCAATCGATTCCCATCTTTGAGTCTGATAATAGTAGAATTTTTATTTTTTTATTAGCAAAGAATCAATAGAATTAATACGGAATATTTTAGGTGTCTCGACCTAATACAAAATCACGATTCTTTCCCCTTATTCTTTCTCCCTACACTTAGATGAGCCAATCAAGAAAGAGCCTAGAAATGCTCCTACCAGTGGCTGTCCATAAGAAAGGAAAACAAAATCTGAGAACACCACCAGGATCTATAAACCTACCAAATTCCTGCATAAACCCAACTCAAGAACCAAAACAAAACCATAAAACAGAGTTAAAAACCCGCAACAAGCTAAGCCAAAGCAAATCTGCATCCAAAAAGACTCCTACAAAACCTTAACCAAAGAGACCCTGCTACTTTCTGCTTACAAAGAAAACAGAAAACAGTAGCAACTTCCTGCATACAAGGAAAACAGAAACCAGCAGCAGGGAACCACAACGTCCCTAGCATATAAGCTCCTTTGTAGTTCGGGTTGTCCAGCAGGTCTTGAGGTGCATCCTCATCAGGAGAAACTGCCTGCAGCAGCTAAAAAACACAAGAACCAGAGGGCCTGTAACTATGTACCATGATCCCTACTTCTCCAATTTAATTAATTATATCACAATTTTAATTTTATTCTACAATTTCCTAAAATTAATAATTTAGGTGATTGTTAGTTATATTAAATGACACCTTTCGTAACTAAAGAAAAAAAAAAGTTTTCGTAGAGTGCGACTTGCATTTTTAATAGCTTGGTGAATGCATATTCACTTGTATATATCAAACTAAACGAGAGTCTCGATTTCACAATAAGTTAAGAATATACAAATATAACAACAATACATCTGAAAGTATATCTATTTTTCTTCGTAACTTGGATATATATATATATATTACATTTATCTATTTCTAATAAAAATGACTGGAAGTGAAATTCTTTTAATTTTAATATCTGTTAGTAGTATTAAACTAAAGTAACACATCATTCCTAATTTTATAATATTAAAATTAAACTTCATCTATAAATATATTAAATGTCAGTTTAGGTGAGTAATTACATAAAAAAAAGTAACCTAATAGAAATATCCAATTAATTACAATCATAATAATATTTAATATATATATATATGCAATTCTTACATTTAGAAATTATCCATTAATATAACCTATCGTACTAATAGTAAAAGCTGATACTGTATTTTTTACTCAAAAATGTTATAGAACATCAATATTTATATATTTCATTTTTTTAGAGTCTCGTACTCTTGTCTTTCTGCCCCTCATTTCCTTGTATTTATTAGTCTTGTGTAGTTTTTTTAGAAATTTTATATTTAGTTTCTAATCATTTTTATTTTAGTTTTAGAACTGAATAATTTTAAATTTTGTATTTGATCCCTGAAAAATTATTTATTTATATTTAATTTCACAATAATGTTTATTTCATTAAGTAAATGTCTTAAATATTTTTAAACTTGTTTTATCCCTAAACTTTTTTTTATCATAATAACCCATATATTTCGTATCACATATGATACCTATCATATAAATACACATAATCTTTTTGTATTGGAATCAAGTAAATGTAAAATAAAATAAAATTCAAGAAAAAAAAATTAGAAACTAAATATATCAGTTATAATAGTATTCTTTATTTTTTCCATTTCAAATTTTTGCACCCACCTTTTAAGTTTCGATATTTTTTTTATCAAACAACTTATAATATTTATTATTTCTTCTGTTGCAAACTCTACCTTCCCTTTTACTCATTACGCAGCAAACAAAAGTGTAAAAATGGAAGCTTGCATAAGTGATTTACTAGCATTTAGCCAGGTCAATAGCTAAATAAAATTGGTACACAATCTGAGGGAATTTTGGAAGCACTCAACTTACACAAAACTCTTAAACCTCAGAGCAAACCTAAATACTTAGCTAGTAGATCAACTGTAGAAATCTTAATAAGAAATAATTTAATCAAAAGAAAGAGAATGGCTTCCAATGTATAGGAATAGAGAAGTTCCTATTAGGGTTAGCCAATCTTCCTGAATCCTTATCACGCAGAAACTGAACCTTTAAGTCTTCACAATGAGGACTCATCAGTACATCTGCAACCCATGTTTCTCCATAGTAAATCGCCTCCACCTTCACTTGCATTCCAAAGCTCACAGACCCATCTTTCACCTTATCTTTTCCCATCTCCTCCACCAACTGATTCTCCACAAAGGGTTCATTATTCTCCCACCCAATCTCCCCAGTTGTGAACTTCAAATGCAGCTTCACATACTCCCCCTTGTCCAGGTAAAAAGGGTACGAAGAGGCCACAGAAACCGCATCTTCTGGGTTCTGTTTATAGAATATGGTGAAGTGAATGACGCGGAAGTAGATGCACGAGACGTTGGTGTTTGTGACCGTAAACTTGGCATCCCACGTGGCATCGAGTCCTCCACTACCTGTGGTGAAGTTTGAAAGGTACATCGAATTGAGAACGAAAACCGGGGGAATAGGGTCTTCATTTGGCGTCCACAAACGCTTGTATAACGGTAAGAATATTAGCATGATCAACAACGTGAGGCCAAGGAAGTCTTGAATCATTTCGCAGGCACGTGAGCTGATGCTGAATATTTCTTTGGTATAATAATTTTGGGACATGTCTGAACCTGAGGTTGCGCCGGTGGATTCGCCGGAAACTGATAAGGGTTGCCGATCAGTTTCTGATTGGGGGACAGGGGTGAAGCTGTAAACATGGCCTCTCTCGTTTTGAGGTTGTATGTTAATTATTGAGGAGGCCATCATGGGTGTTGCTTCAGATATACAAATGAAGATGGGCGAGGTACAGAGAGAATGGAATGGGTGGGTAGAGAAGAGAAGGGTGAGAGGATTATATGTTATTGCAGATTGTGGAAAACGCCCAAACAAACCCAAAATTCGTTGGCCATTTGCATGTTCCTAGACCTAATTAATCTCTTCAATTTTCTCCTTATTAAATATAGATTAAAAAAAGTTGGAAAATTTGCTGTAACCAATGTCACAGATTGGTTCGGTTGCTTAAATTCATTACAGAGATTATAGTAACATTAAGAGGTTCTAAGAAGAAAATCAAGTATAAGATAACATGACATACTATTAAAAGGAAACATCAAATGGCTCATGTGTTATAAATAAAGATAATTAAAAACTACAGCAAAAAATGGTTATAAAAATAACAACTCATTTCATTAAAATGTACATAAATTTAATCTAGTGTTGCTAACAGGAGGAAATTAACGTGAGAAAAGAAATACAGACAATTGTACTATTTATGAAATCTATTGTTAGGAAGGTAGAGTGGGTAAAATGAGTCAATAACTTATTTATAGTATGTTTAATATCAAGTAGTTAGAGGGGGAGAAGAAAGAAAACAATGGAAATAATGATAATAATAATATGATTATTATTTTGTTTTTGAAAGCGTAGAAATGAAAAGAAACATTAAAAAAAATATATATTATTTGACAACCACATTTTATATTATTCTAAATTACAACATTCACATGATAAAAGATTATAACATAAAAAAAAGATATTTTTATCACTTGAAAAATATAATTTAGAGCAAGCCTCTTTACAAAAATCGGATCCACACAAAATAAGTTCTGCATTAATATGAAAAGAAAAAGAAAAAAAAATTATTTTTTTTCTCATAAGTTAATAGATTATTATTTGAAAGTGATCCAATTTTTTTATCAAAAAAATAAATGCACTTAAAAATTAAAAATACAATTTAAGATGTCCCAACCGTTAATAAAATCTCAATGCCTAGTAACAAACCGAAAGAAAAAAAAGTTGAAAAAATGGGACAATGCTTGTACACTGGCACTAATTTTTAGAGCTGCACTATGTATGAACTCTGCAGAATTCTACTGCAGCAATGCTGCATAAAATCTTCAAATTGCTAGTGCAGCAACGCTGCAAATTTCTAATTTCTAATGCAGCAGAACAGTTCTAATAAAGCACAGTACCATTACCTAATCAAAACTGGTTCATATATTTGTGTAGATATGAGACCAACTGCAAGCAAGCCCTTCCAAGTTGTGTTCAATTCAAATTTATTCCTACCAATTCTGCTGTCACAGAGGAGCAAAACTCTGCATTTATTTATTTATTTATTTTTATCAGTAAAACTCTGCATAGGTGACTTGCTTTAGGGATTACTGATTTTTTAAAGGACAAAGAATGCGTAACAGAAACTCCTTTTTAACCCAGCAAATACTATTACACTACTATGCCTCATACCAGTTCAACTGAAAAAGCTGTTAAACTTCCTGATAGCAGCTCCAAAAATGCTGCTTATGCACAGACATCCTCCTTCCTCCAAAGCATCCTTTCTTGAAAGTGATCCAATGATATTTACAAAAACTAAAATAGTGAAAATTAAGAAGTCAAACAAAAGTTGTAGCGGCAAACGAAATGTTGAAAATTCAACTTTTCACATAGAAAATTAGTAGTACACTGTAACTTATACTTACAATAAAATATTAATATTTATGATAAAAAAATTAAAAATAAAATATAAAATTTTCAAATAATTTTTAAATTAAAAGATTAAAAATGTGAAATTTTTTTATACCCGAAAAGAAACATACCCTAATTCATGGTGATGTAAAGTTGTTTTACAGGTCCAGCTTATTTTGATGGCTGTATGTGAAAAGATATATTGGTTATCTTTCAAAAATGATGTTCACGTGGAAGAAAATAAACCTAAATAAAAATAATAAGTAATGCTATTTGTACTATAAAAAAATATTTATATATTTTTTTATAGACATTGGACAACCACATTTTTTTCATACAACCATCTTACAACTCCTAATACTATTATTTTAATACTTTTTTATATCATTTAATTACAAATTTATCCTTTATTATATATTTTTATTTTTAAAGCTATCACGATGTTATCATTTTCTATTTCTTAATTGTGAACCTCCAATTTCATCCAATTTTTGCAAAACAAAAAGGACCCCACACAGTCATAAAGTAAGAACATAACTGCCACGTGTTGCGACAATCTGACCGGTTGAAAAGTGGGAGGATATGAAACTGTGGTGAGGTATTATGTTGTAACCATCATACTTTCACACTAAGTATGCTTACTTAAAAATTTCATAAATTAATATTTTAATTGTATTTATTTTTAAATTTAAATTATTATTATATAATTATAAGTACTTGTTAAATAAATGTTCTTTTATAAAATCCTAAATCCCAATGCTTTGTGTGAAATAATTTTCTTTTATAAAAGAACACTTCTTTTGTATTTTCTAAGAATTTTGGAAAATTTAAGTTAATAATGCAATTCGATTTATTTATTACAAATATGTAATAAAGTCGAGTTTGTATAGGAATGATTTTTAGTGAAATCGTTTTAAACTTGGATGATTTGTAATAGAAGAAGTAATTATAAAGAATAATGATTTTAATTATAAAAATTCCTGCACCTGTTTTGTGTTCTTACAATGACCTAGAAACAATTTTTTTTTTTTAAATGGGTTGACTTCTCGGTTTTCCTGATTCTCTCAGTCTTTTTTCTCAGATTGGGTTTTCGGTCTACTCTTCCTTTGACTTGGGATTGGGCTTAGATGACTCGTAAGCTCACCTATCTGAGCTAGGTTCCCTAGGTCTCTTGCCCTTTGATCTCGGTCTCCTCTCTCAGGTGGGTGTGTGTACCTGCAAGACGCTCCGATGCCAAAGTCAGAATCAGTTTTATAAAGTTATCAAATAAATTCACTTTACTTACCTCTTAGGTTGAACACCACAAGAAAATAATTAAATAAAAACCAATTTTAGACTACAAAAAGTATTGGTTTCTAAATTAGTTTCTATTATTGATAAATAGTTTCTAAATTGGTATTTATCAATGATAAATGATAAGGCAGTAAGAAATGTGTTGGGAATCTCTCCTTAATTTAATGAGAGATTATGACCAATAAATATTGATAACACTATTGCGGAGAAGCTGAATTATTGATACCCTCAATTCAGTCAATTAAGGGGGAGAATTGTTGGAAATCCCTCCTTAATTTAATGGGAGATTATGACCAATGAATTTGGGTAACCGGTCCATTGAATATATTCAATGATGACCATTCAAATGTTTTTTTTTTTAAATTGTAACTCTCTCTTAAAAATGTAATGACCATTATTCTCTTTACGAAGAAGCCTTCCACTCATTCTCTGTATAAAGGGAACTTCTGAGGAAGAGAAAAAAAAAAGGAAGCAAGTGAGAAGAGCAACATAGAGATAAAAAAGAGAGAGAATAGATATCCACCATAGTGTGAGATTATAAATCATAGTGAGAGACTAGAGAGACATTGTATTCCATCCTTGTTGGGTGAGATTGAATGTTATTATCACAGTGTGAGAGAAACAGATACTGTAATCTTACTTTCATAGTGAAGGCATTCTTCTGGACTAGGTCCCGTGGGTTTTTATTTCTAAGTTGAGGAAATTTTCCCACGTTAAAAAAAAAATTCTCAGTCTCATTATTCTATTTTTGCTCTATTTTCTATTATTTGCTTATTGCTTCCGCTAGTGCCCATTTTGTATCTACACCAAAGGAGAGAATTAATTTTGAATTTTTCCAACCGTTATCAGAGCTTGGTTTTATGATACAAGATGGAATGAGCCATTTATGATGGAGACATGTTCAAGTTGACTGCAGACAACTATTCGTATTGGAAGCCCATGATGGAGGATCACTTATACTTTAAGGATATGCATGAGCCCATTACTTGCATAACCAAACCAGAAGGTAAGAATGTTAAAGATTGGGAACTTTTGAATCGAAAAATTGTTGCAATAATTTGAAAGTATATTGATAGAAATTTGTTTGAGCATGTGTCCACATACACAAATGCTCATGAGTTGTGGTCAAAGCTTGAATCTACGATTCAAAAGAAAACTCCAAGAAATAAAGCATCTCTTGTTAGAAGATTGGTGAAACTTGACTACATGGATGGTCAAAGTATGAAAGAGCACTTGAATTCATTCAAGGGTCTTGTCAATCAATTAACAAAGATAAATATGAAGATTGATGATGAGTTACAAGCACTTTTGCTACTCAATTCATTGCCTGAGAGTTGGGACACACTAGTAGTCACGCTCAACAACTCAGTCCAGATGGGAAGATCTCAATGGACATGGACATTGTTTCAGACACACTCTGTCGAGTGAAGACTCCATAAGGAAAGAAAGAGGTACAGATTTTCAATATGTAAATATGATTGAAACCCGTGGAAGAAACAAAAGCAAAGTCAAAGGTCGTTCTCAATCTCGCACAAGAACAATATACTATTATTGTAGAAAAGAAGGTTATAAGAGATTTGAATGCAAATTTCTGAAGAAAGATTAGAAAGCCAAAATTGTCCATTAAACTTATTTGGTCCAAAGAAGAAGGATTATACTCCAATCACATTAGTCGTCACGGTAGACGATGATAGTGTTCTTATTGGAGAAGGCAATTACCTTAATGTTGCATATGGTGATTGATTTTGGATCGTCGACTCTGGTGCCTCTTTCCATGTAAGTCCACATAAAGATTTTTTTTCAAATTATAAGAAAGGTGACCCTAGTACTTTGAAAATGGGAAACCATGTTACAAGCAAGATTGTAGGTATTGGTGATATCGTGTTACGAACAGACACAAGAAACAAGCTTGTACTGAAAAGTGAGACATGTTCCTGAAATGCGTGCCAACCTTATCTCAATGGGTAAGTTGGATGATTCTAGTTTTATAAGCCACTTTGGTACTGGAAAGTGGAAACTAGCAAAAGGGAACCTAGTCATTGCTAGAAGTTCAAAGGTAGGATCATTATACATTATGCAAGGAAGAACTTGTTCTGGAGAAGCAAATGATGCTACAGACTCCAAGGATGTTTGACACAGACAATTGGGGCATACGAGTGAGAAAGCACTCCAGATGCTCGCCAAAAACCACTTGCTAGGTATAAAGGGTCAAATACTGGAATCTTGTACTAGTTGCATTTATGGTAAATATTGCAGGGTCAGTTTTCAGATATTAGACAATCCCTCAAGGAGATCGAAGACACTTGACCTTGTAGGGGAGTTGAATTATTGATACCCTCAATTAAGTCAGGATGGGGAAGAATTGTTGGGAATTTCTCCTTAATTTAATGGGAGATTATGACCAATGAATATTGGTAACACTATTGCGGAGAGCTGAATTATTGATACCCCTCAATTAATTAAGTCAATTAAGGGGAAGAATTGTTAGGAATTCCTCCTTAATTTAATGGGAGATTATGACTAATGAATATTGGTAACCGATCCATTGAATATATTCAATGATGGTCATTCAAATGTTTTTTTTTTTAAATTGTAACTCTATTGAAAATTTAATGAGCATTGATCTCTTTATGAAAAAGTCTTCCACTCATTCCCTGTATAAAAGTAAACTTCTGAGAAAGAGAAAAAAAAAAAGGAAGCAAGTGAGAAGAGCAACCTAGAGAGAAAAAAGAAAGAATAAATATTCACCATAGTGTGAGATTAGAAATCCTAGTGAGAGACTGGAGAGACATTGTATTCCATTATTGTTGGGTGAGATTGAGTGTTATCAGTGTAAGAGAAATAAATATTGTAATCCTACTTTCATAGTGAAGACATTTTTCTAGAATAGGTTCTGTGAGTTTTTATTTTTCAAGTTGAGGAAGTTTTCCTATATTAAACGTTCTCAGTCTCATTATTTTATTTTTGTTTTATTTTCTATTATTTGTTTATTGTTTTCCCAAGAGTCCATTTTGTATCTACAGTAAAGGCGATAATTAATTCTGAATTTTTCGAAGAAAATGTATGTAGTTGAACTAAAGAAGAAAAAGATGAAAAAGAAGATGAGATTGTTTGTGCAAAAGCTGGAGAGGAAGAGGAAATCATGGCTGAGACAAAATAATAAGGGCTCTGATACAGTGAGAAATATACACAACCATATTTTTTTTATTTTTCAAATGTATTTGTAACTAGTTATAGACAGTAAGGAATTGAAATCCATGTAGCTGACATGAAAATTAATATAATTAATGTTTACTTTAGAGAAGATGACTAACAAGAGATTAATTAAGTTTTTGTTCACAAAGAATGATGTCCAATTAATTAAAGAATACATCAGTTATGTGTTTTTCAGAGGCCCCCATTGAATAAGACCCACACATTCTTTGTGGTCAATGATTGTTGTTGTTGTCTTACCCAGTAGATCACCCGCTGCAAACTTTACCACCAAATTACTGCATTTAGGATACATAATAAAATTTTCGACCAAACCATCGTCCAACCAAGCCTCTCCTACGATAGTCATATGTAAACTAAACCTCGTGATTCCTCGTTGCATATCTTCAGCAATGGCCTGAACCACTGTGTCATCCACAATGGGTTGGTCCTTTTCCCACCCAGTCGTACTCAACTTCAAATGCACCTTTTTTGTCGCCTCCTTATCCAACAACAAAACTGCCCTCCGTAACATATATTGGGGCGTAATGGGAGTAATCACAGCCAGCGCTTCATTTTCCTCGTAACTTATTTTCGCTTCCAGCTTTAGGATGTTGATCTTGGAGTAGTTCATGCCGTTGCAAATGGTTACGGTCATGTCCCATGTGGATGACACCTCGCCGTCCGAAACTTGAAGGTGAGGAACGTGAAACGAGTCGAGGAAGAACTTGGGTGGGACGGGATCAAATGTTGGTTGGTTTACGTGCGTTTGGTGAAGGGCAAGTCCAATGAACAACATTGCAATCATGGTTAAGCGTAGCAAAATCACCACAGCATCCCAATCGAAACGTTCTTCGCATGGCTCCATAATTCTGTGACGATCATTGATCTCAAGATCATGTTCCTCAATGTCTTGAGGCAGAGGTGAGAATTGGATCCTTGATTCAACTGGAGGTGTTGAAAAGGACATTATTAGGTTTTGAGAACTCAGACTTAGATTGGTGAAAAGTAGGGATGAATGAACGACGATGATGAAGGTAATTTGACTTGATCTAATGGAATGTGTCGCTATGAAATATATATTAATATTTGTTGAAAGGAACAGGAGATGTTAAATCCTAATCAGTTAATGTTGACAATGTTACAACTAAAATATATCTGAAAAAGGCTAATTTTGGTGCAAGAGTTTGCTGGGGCTACTAGATACATTAATTGCAATGATTGAGCATTGGTAACTGTTTTTTTGTTGCTTGTGGTGATTTGTTTTATAGGTGTATATGACATTTTTGTTCTATTAAAATATCTTATATGAAAAGCATGAGTAGTTAGTGGTCAAATTTTTATTTTCCATGTTTTACTAAATATTTGCGAAATTGTTTAGTGGATTAAATACTTTGTTAATCTTTTGGATATTGAATTTAATTTATACTAATTAATTGTAAGTTTAAAACCAATCAATGGGGCCATAATAGGATAAGACCATTTACTAGGCATTTCGTGTCACAGAAAAGCCTGTTTCTAAAAGTTATATTTAAAAGTTTATAATATTTAAATTTAAAAAATGGGAAATAATCTTAATTATCATAACTTATATTTTATTTAAACAATTGGACCTTAAGCCACTAATATAAACATGGCCCAATCCAGTAAGTCCAACCCTTAATTAAAACTGCGGATTGTTTACTACTTATAGAGGTGGGACTCACAAGTGGAGATGTAGCGAAATCCCTTAATTTCAATAGTAAATAGATCTTGAAATTTTGAGTTTTGTTTAAAAAAAGTAGTGAATAAAATTAATTACGACTAGACCACTTAAAAAATATAATAATATAAATATTTTTAAAATAAAATAATTTCAATTATAGCGAAACTATACATAATAAAGTTGTATCTAGGTTTGAAATTTAGATATGTCTGTTTGTCTATGCAATTTTTTATTTATTTTAATTTGTTAATTAATAATTTTATTTTACTAATCTTGCGTGTGATTCGATTTTCCGCCGAGCCAGCTAAAATAAAATAATAAATTAATTTAAGCAATTGAACTAAAATATAATAGGATCCTTTTAAACAAATATATGTTAAAATAAATAGATTAAATGTATTTATGAGATGTATTTACAAATGTGAATGTGATTAGAGTCTCAATTTCTATTAAGAGAGATATTTTAGATATGTTAGAAGAATTTTTTAAGTTTAATGATAATTTGAAATTTAATAAAGGAAAAGTATAAAGTGAATAAAAGACAATTGAAAAAATTAGTTTCTTAAAATGAAATTTTACTTACCTTCCCGATAATTTGAAGTTTGAAAAATATATTTCCTATGTTTTTCAAAACTTTTAAAAAATAATATTTGTAGGAAAATATATTTCACACAAAAATGGTTTCTGCTAAATTTCCTATGAAATTATTTTCGTGAGAGGTAAAATTTTTACTTTTCAAATTAAAACAAAAGTAAAAAAAATCATTATTCTCTTATTAAATGATTAACTATTTAATATAATAATGAGTTATTTTTTAAATAATACACTACTATTTTATTTCTTAAAAAACTTATATAAATATTTTATATATATAATTGTTTTACTAATAATGCGTTAAAATATAGACTTTATTTGAAAAAAAGAGACACAAATTTAGATTCTCTCTGGAACTTTTTGTGTTACTCTCTATTATTATACTTTCAAGTTATTTATATTAATATTCTAAGTTATATTTAAAAAAATAATATATCAAAATGAATCTATTTTAAAGACATTCTTTGTAATTTAAAATTCAAGTGATTGAAGCATATTCATTATTTAAAAAATATAGACATATACATTTGAGAAAATCAAGTAATTAAAAAATAAGATCACATTTTTACTAGGTATCAATCTTCTAATTGTATATTTTAGTTTATTATAATTAATTATTTTATCTAATATAAATATTCTATCACTTTTAAACATATTGAAAATATATTATCATTTATTCATATAAAAATAATATTTAAAAAATTAAGAATACATATAAAGAATTTCTAAACCTATTAAGAATAATAATTTTCTAATGATGAACATCAATGAGATATAAATTATGAAGATTGAATGAATATTTAAAAATAGGTTTTACACTGAAATAAGGAGAAAGTGAACATTATTAAAATGTCTGCATAGAATCTTGCACCATCTCCTTCACTATTTTAAACCTTGTTCAAGCATTGTTCACGCATCTCCTTGAGTTTGCAGTTTCAAATACACCTTTGAATATCTCAATCATAGTTGTAGTTTTCAAAAGGATGTTCTCCCATACATGCTAACTCTCTTGACTCTCAAGAACCAAATGGTTAAATCAACTCAGAATGACAAATGCCTTACAGCAACAAAAACAATGAGATCACAGATTCATGGCTTATACATGAGCTAAAAAAGGTTATACTTTACAAGAATAATAGTTTACGTTTGTACCTATTAACAGTCAAGATAAGTAATCACTAATCAACTGTTGTGTTTGCTTTAATACGCCAAGAATGATCCCGTGCCAGTATAACTAGTAGCTAATGCCTTTCCAGCAGAGGTAGGCTGGGAAAATGCTAACTGAGAACTTCCAAGCACAAGCCCGGGGCAGAAACTCTTCCTGCAACCAATTTAACACGGGAAAGTCAAATCACTAAGCTAGCAACTGGTTGAAGAATAATCAAGTGTAAGTTTAGATGAGTGTTTGAAATATTAAATTTGAGATAAAATAGCTGATACAAGACTTCAATGTATCCTTTTCAATCCACCACAGAACTATTTTATATCACTTATTGTCACTAGACAACAACTAAGAATCTACATATTTTCTAAAATCACATTTGAAATGAAGCAAAATCAATTATGATACTCCCTTTTTGTAAAGTCAAACACATTTTCCCAACCACTTCGCACTCATTCAATGCAATATTCCTTAGAGGTCTTCCATTGCCTATGAACTTGCTGAATTTATATAACATATCTGAAGTTTGCATAATGAACTAACGATGAATTGGGGTTCACTAGCCAGAGAGTCAATTAAAGTCAAGTTTAATTTAATATAACTTACCTCACTGCATCTAGCAACTGGATTGCAATGCCTTTTCTTCTGTTGGAGGGAGAAACCCAAATGGCCCTAATGCCACAAGCAGCAGCGATTGGTTCGCTATCACAAAAGATTGCCCCTTCCATCTTTTCAGAATCACTCACGTTAGCAACTTTTCTTTTGACCTCCCTTTGAAAAATAACATTCCCAAACTGAAGAGTGGTAGAACGTCTCTTCACTCCCCTTTTGTTCAAGCTATGAACAGGTGCAGCAACAGAGCCAGACACAACTTTGAATGCCTTTTCAATTGGTTCCGCAACGAGGCACCCAGCAACCCTGTTAAGAGAAACAAACAGATACACCTTACAGCGTTCGTGAAGTATCCACCCACTTCCAAGCTCAATTTCCATCATCCTCACCACCTCTTCAACTTTCTTCCTGTGAGAACACGGGTCGGTCTCCGAGAACAAAACGACCCGACCCGAATCTAAGCTGGGTAGAGGAACAAGATTTTCTTTGGTCCAACCCTGCAGAATAACACAAGTAGGAAATAAGATAAAGTTGGGAAAGAAAAACCGCAAAAGAAGAGCGTGTAGGCGGAGAGCTAACTCTGAATTGAATTCCCTGCGTGTATGATTTGTGAAACTCGTTGTGGGATTTCTCGTCTTCTGGGTCGCCGGGGGTGAACTTTACGCCGCACGTGGGACACGCGCGTAGGAGGAAATCGGATTGACCAAAATCAAGGTGAAGCTGTGCGTAGTTTCTCTTCTTGTTTTTGACGATCGTTACGGGTTTGGGATCTGAAGTAACGGCGTTAGGGTTTGGGCGCCTTCGGGTGTAGGTGTTGATAATGTGGTGCTGCTGGTTCTCCCAAATTGACAAATCATGATCATCGTTGGGAGAAGAGGAAGAGGGGGTGGATCTGAAGAAAGCGTTGATTTTGGACTGCATTGCATTCAATGATGGATGTTTCTTTCTTCCTTCTGCGGCGATGTTATGGATGCTCATTTTCATTTGCCGCCAAAATTTTCGTTTTGCTTTTTAAATTTCCCGCTCATTATTTCTTTCCAACCAATAATTGTGGGCTGAAGCTCCAAAACCCAATTACTCCATACATTAAGCTACCTAATGAAAACATTAATTCTGAGTTAGCTACAAATTAAGGATTTCTTTTACAGAAAATCTATTTTATCATCATTATTTCTTGTCATGTTTTTAGTTCCAATCCAAAATTAAATCAAATAATCAGCTCTATTTATTAATTCAAAAACTAATTAACGATTGTATTTACCCTACAAACAAATGCATTATTATTTAGTTAATGAACCAAAATACCAAACTTAAGCTTTTGTATATTTTATATAACCAATTATTGTTATTCAAAAAATAGTACAGAGTGTTTCACACACATAAGAGAGATATAAGGATAATAACTTTTTTACGAAATAAGATAAATAATATGATAGAAAAAATATACTTCATGAGTTATTGTATAATTTTATTAAATGATTATAATAGACTAAACAATACGTACATTGATATTATTTTTAAATAAAAGGTTCTTATTATGTATTATAATCTTGTTTATATTTTATAATTTTGAATTTAAAAGTCAATTTAAGAATACTATCTTTATTAATTAAATATGTAAAAATATTTTAATTTATAATGTGAAAACAGAAAAAAAAAACTCGCTAAAATATTTATTATATACATATATTAAACCTATAAGATTATTCATCTACGTCACGTAATTTTAATAATGTTTATACGCAAAGGAATTGATTATTATATGGAAATACAATGCTTAATTCACTTATTCGATATAGCTTTAAAGTTTGAAACTCCTTCATAATTTTTTTTCTTAAAAGACACATTAGTAATGAATTAAAAGAAAATAAATAAAAAATAGATTGATGGGCCTTGTGTTTGATGTTCTTATAAGACGGTACCGGTGAAGGAAGGCCCAATTCGAGGTGTACGAAAATACTAACTGAGACGAAACTCACTTTCTTTGTGGGTGTGACAAATGCAAATGCAAATACAACAAACGCAGCAGCAGGCCACGACGGCACCCATCTCAACCTCCACTCCTCCTCCCTCCTCCGGTGGCTCTGCTTCTGAGGCACCGCCGAAGCAGGTGGCTCAAGCAATGGACAAGCTTGGACAGGCCGAACGAATCATCGCTGACATCCGAATCGGCGCCGACCGCCTCCTCGAAGCGCTATTCGTCGCGGCAGCGCAGCCTCACCAAGGCAACAAGCCTCTCCAGATCTTCCTCAAGGAAGATGCCTGCATGCGTCAGTATCTTCAAGACCTTCGATCGCTTGGTAATCGTGTCGTTCCATTCGTGCCCCTTTGTTTCTTGGTTCCGTAGATTAGGGTTTTGGTTTGCACTCTGCGACGTCGTTTTTGTGATTAGTTCTGTGTGGTTTTTTGGGTTTATAGGTAAGGAGTTGGAAGAGTCTGGAGTTCTCAGTGAATCACTTCGATCTAGGAAAGACTTTTGGGGCTTGCATATGCCGCTGGTTTGTCCAGATGGCGCTGTGGTTGCGTATGCGTGGAAGCGACAGCTTGCGGGTCAAGCTGGTGCATCTGCCGTCGACCGGACCAGGTTCATTTCCCTTAAATCTCTTATGCTTCAGTTCTGTATGCCATTCTAATTTCTGTGTTTGGATAACGAAATAGGATGGAAAACAATGGATTAAAATTCAAACGTCTTTTTGTTTTATTTGGAGGTGGTGTGGTAAATATAGGGAAAACAGCGAAGGGAATAATGGTATCTGCCATTCTTAGACCAGTGATTTTTTTTTTCTTTTGATGATTTGTGTGCGTACATAAGTGGATATCTTAATCTTCAAGTTTTGCTATTCGCCCCTTAATACGTATAGACGACAGTAGTAAAATTAAATTATATGATCCTTGTGCTACGAGGTAACAGCCGCATTTGTAAGTTGTGTAGAAATGATGACAGTTAGTAGGAGTAGGTTGTTTATCGTAGACAGTTAGACACATAGCAAGAATGTTAACAACTGTACTTTTTTTTGCTCACGTTTCAGTTCTCTTTCATGAAATTTTGAGACCACTCTGTTGAATACAATTGGCAAAGAAGTTCTTGGAGGCTTTCTTTATATTTTGTTTTTCATGGGTATTATGGTATATAATGTTCTTGCTTGCTGACTATTCATTCTCGGTGCTGCTGATTTCTGTTAATTTAGCTGCTCACTTAGGCTTTTGAATGATATCAGGTTAGCTCTCAAAGCCTTCACTGATCAGAAAAGGCGATTTTTCCCACATCTTGATGATGGACTTGAAACTAGTGACTTGGCTTCAAAGAAAAGTTTTGGGTCTGAAGAAATTACAGTGGATCCCAAGGAAGAAATTAGATTTTTAAGGACGCTACCAGATGTTCTGAAGTCTGTAGAGAAGGATGTGCCAATTCTGAAAATTTTAACTTTTGAACGATTGGACTGGTTAAAAAGAGCTTCCACACTTACCTCATTGGCAAATGAGAGTTCTCTGGAACATAACTATCATGGTTCTAATAAGCTAAGGCTAGGATCAGTGGGAACTGTTGCTGAAGAGAAGGTTGCAGTGATAGAAATGTTATTCCCATCTGTCTTCAGAGCTGTTATATCCTTGCATCCTGCTGGTTCCACGGATCCTGATGCTGTAGCCTTCTTTTCTCCATATGAGGTATACCTTCCAGTGTTTCTGTGACATGAGAAATGCTAGGCACACTCTTTCGAATACTCTATTGTTGCTGCAGTTTATTGAAAATTACAAATTTTGATGGGTTGCACTTCTCATTTAATGACTTACCTGATTTAGAAGTAGAACCTTCCATAATATGTGACTTTTCATCAATCTCAGCCAAAGATTCATAAGCATAATCACCAATAACAAACAAAAAAGTTCATAATTTATAAGCTCATCAGGTAGATTTTTTTCTTTCTAATTACCTATTTGATCAAAGCAAGCATGGAAACAAGAGATTAATGAACTAAAATCGGGTCCAAGTAGGGCTGACACAGTGGTTAAAGTTTATTTTTCATATTTGTACCCAAACCCCTCTAGGTAGGAGCCTCATGCACCTAGTCTAAGACTCCCTCTGCAGTCAATTAGTCTTTTGTCTGGAGGCTTTGTTTGATTGGCACGGCCCCCAAGTTAGGAAAACTTACATTGGTTGGTGCCTAGGAATCAAGTGGGTCATTGTCGCCTGTTAAGCCTTGTTAGTTAAGAGTAGGCCATATTAGTAAACCTGTTAGAGTAAAATAATTTAGCCTGCTATAGACCAAGGAAGAAAATGTAAGGAAGTTGGTCTGTTACTTTTGAGGGGAAGAGACCAGTTTCCCTAATTATTGGGAAAAGACCATGGTACCTCACTGCTAGCTTTGTGTGTTGGGACAGGGTTGTGAATCTTGTGATTATGGCAGCTCGGTGGTGCCCAGCTCATGGCTGTTTCAAGGGAGTTTCTACTTCTGATTTGACAGATATTGTTTCCATACTTGTTTGTTTTTTCAGAATCAATTTGCTTGATTTTACATATTCCACAGTTTTAACTGTGTACTACTTAACAGAGTGGAAGCTATGTGCATGCAAGGGGTTTTTCAGTTCATCATGTGTTTAGACATATAACGGTAACAGTCTCTTTTGTTGCTTCTCATTTGATTCTTAGTTACTCTTGTAGGTCTTTTTGTTTTAGCTTATATTTGTCTTGCATTGCAGGAGTATGCTGCTACTGCTCTGCAGTACTTTCTTGGAAACCAGACTGAAACCAGTCTGTATTGTCTTTTGGTACTGTTATTATTTTTTTCTAATCATGATGCTTCTTTTGTTTAGGTATTAATTATTGATATATCTGAGGTTTTCTTAGCTTTCTGCCTTTTTTGTTGTAGCACTGGATTTGCAGCTTCCAGACTCTGTTTTCGAAACCATGCAGCAAATGTTCACGGCTACTTGCAATGGATAAACAATCAACTCTACTGTTACCTCCAGTCCATCGACCTTATTGGCAGTTTTCCTTTTCAAAAATTTTATTAAGCATATCCTCAAAAGACCAGAATTCTGATACTAAGACTTATCATATTGAGTGCCTCTCTGAGGAAATATAACTGCATCTACCAAATAATTCAGGTAAACCAAGTGCTCAATTCTATGTAGATCTACCAGGAGCTTGAGTTTCCATCTCATCATTGTGTGCAAAATTGGAAAATAGGAGTTGTGAAGTGATTTGTTTATCTTCGGTCTATATATTGCACCTTCTGGAAATTGATGAGCATGGCTTCTTATGTAAGCCTCATAAAAGTGGCCGCATCTATTCATTCTCATAAGATATCTCTATCACGTTTATTGAGATTTGTTCTTTGGACACCTGGAAGCTCTAACTGATCATTGCGTCAAGCAAAAGGTACAAGACAGGAACATTATGATCTGTGTTTGCTAGATGAAAGTGCCAGCAGATTTTAGTATGATGCTGACTACACAACTACCTTCTCCTTCGAAAAATTGTGAAAAATTGTTTAGCATCTGAGAATCTGTGGTTGAGCCACCTGTACATGGTCCTGTGAATGTAAGTGTTCTGATGGATAGCAAAACAGTTCATTAACTGTACAACAAAGCTAAAAATTTCGAATTGGATGATAAGTCGTGTCATTGCAGGAGCTGAATCACCTGTAAGTAGTGAATACGTTGACCAAAGGGGATAATATTCCCAACAAATTACTAAGGATAATTTTGAAACATTACTGAACATCGAATTAGACTGTCTGTAATATTCTGTAATATATATTATTTGTTTTATTATATTATTGTTAATTTATTATCTTTTTGTATATCAACATGTAATAAAGAACAAGTAAGAGATACTTACAAAAATTATTGAACCAACATTTATAAACACTATTGTAGTAATAACATTTATATAAGTAAGAAAAGGAATATCGTAGTGGAATTGAACACATGATTTAGAGACTTCTACAAAAGTAAGCTTCATTACAGTAAGATATTAAAAAATAATTGCATATTTTGTAATTTCAATTTTTAAAATGTCTAATTTGTTAAAAAAAAGTAAGTGACAACGATAATAGTATATTACGGGACATTTGTACTTTTTATTGTGTTGTTGCACGTACCTTGAAAGCTTTTACTCCAGTTGATCTTATTTAATGGAATCGTCTATAAAATATATTTTATTCAAGATTATATTTTTTTATGACTCTTCTTATTCTTAATACTACCAAAAAGTTATATTTTTATTTAAAAAATTATTAAACAAATGTTTTAAGTATTAATAAAAGTTTAATTGTGAGACTTGTATAATTAAGTTAGATATTCATTTTGACAACCTTAAGAATAAAGTAGATTTCTTTAGAACATTTAAAAAATACAATAACAAGGGATACAAGGAAGAAGGCATGTTCTTTCTGTGTTCCATCATGTAATGGATATGTGTACCTACATAGTATTTACTTAAATAATTTTTTGACAAAAAAAATGATATTATTAATAATTTAATACTAAAAAACACATATTTTCTTTCTCATACCAACTAACTATCAAAATATTATAACTTCATAAATTTTAAAATAAAATATTAAATAAATTAAAAATGTTTTAATAATTTAAGATAAGATGGGTCTGTAAGGGAATGGAGATGGAATATTTGTGTCTTAATTGTTGATTTAAAAAGTCAACTATTATTCATACTTATTCATATTTAATGAATATTCTTTATCAATATTTAGAAAATTTTAAACAATACCAACATGTAGAAATTTATTTTTCATCGTCTTACCAAATTATTAAGGTAAATAATTTATTTAAAACCTAATAACTTTTAGATACTTTTATAACAAATCATCTTTTAAATATTAATATTATACCTATTTGTATCTGATATTTAAATATATATGATAATATAAAATGCAAAAAACCAAGTGCAGTTTAATAAAATTAATATAATTCCATCAAATCATATACAATCATACCATTCGAATATTTATATAATAATAATTGATTGAATAATGTATATTTTATAATAAAATATATCTCATATTTATTTTAAATACTTTAATCCACGAGTAAAAAATTATATAAATACATGTTAATTTTAAATAAATTACTCACTCATTTCTCATAATCATATAGTTATACTTTTTTATGTTCTTACTTGAAGAAAATCTACTGAGAGGGTGTCTTCCATCGTCAATCCTCGGTAAATTTAATAATCATATATCGAGTCATAATTAAGCTGATAAGTACCACATTCCTTCACCCTAAATTCTTTTCTTATAAGAAAAAATATAAAAAAAAACGGTAAAAAGTATATATTTGTTTTTTTTAACAAGTAATCCTAATTCCTTTAAACAAATACACCTATATCAAGACAATGTTATTTTAATTTATCATTTTAACAATATTATTAATTCTAGATAACTTATTTTGAAGTATCTAAAACAAGGAGTTGAAACTTTTACTTGAACTAGTCTTTTTACATATTAAATATAATATTGGCCAACATATAGAATGTTTAGCGATAATTCAGGGACACATCTTTTTTTGTTTTAATACATTATAAAAGACACGTATTTGTATAGCATGGATTATTAAGGGAATTTTCGCTTAATATTTGTGAAAATATTTATGTATAAAGCACTTATACTTAAAGACAATTATAGTATCATAAACAAAATTAAACTCTCCTCCAATACATCAGCAAAAAAAATCCGTAACATGATAAAAAAACACTCATTAGGAAAATATGTTTTTTTTTTCTGTGAATGGTAAAGAAAAATAAAACTAACCAATCAAATGGGTGCTTGAAGTTATTGGAAAGTAAAGATAAACAGAACAAAAAAAAAACGTTTTAAGAAAAAAAAAATTTGTGTTCCTAAAATTAAGAAATTTTCTTTGTGTAAAATAAACCCTCAAGCTAAAGGAGTAGCTAACATAAAGCAAAACATAAAAGGGTTTAAGTGTGCAGATTTTATCCCTTTTTCTCCTCATGTTATTTAGAAGAAAAGGTATTCAAAATTCACTGCTTTCTTTTCATATGTTTGTTGCTGACTAACATGATAATTCGCTCCAACAAGAGCCAATAATATGCTTGTGGGCCTTGGCTCATTTGCCAATGCACCTTTTTCTTAGGAATCTTTAGTACAGATATGCCATTATCAGTTCAGTCTCTGATGTATGACAATGGGAAAATAAATGTAAGGAAAAAAAGGAGGGAGGGAGAGATATAGATATTTTACATAACGGAATAAACAAATTTGACAAGATCAAGGAAAACAAACTTGTACAAGAACAACCTTGAATCACAACCTCATCCTTTTGTTGGAGAATGCTAGTTTTTTTGGTCATTAAATGTTGGCCAGTTTGACACCATTGAAAAGTGATTTCTGTTTTGTTTTATTTCTTTTTGTTGTGTGTTGAAAGACCCAGAATGATCGACTGATAGATTATGTATTTTATTTATTAAATGAAGAAGAGTTAATAGAGTGAGTTGTTAAGGTGTGATAAGTGCTTGTTTCCACATACAGAGAGAAATCTTAGTCTACTTGATATGCTCTAGTCAAGCATAAATTTTAGCTACAACTTTAACAAATTATTTCTTCCATTTCAAAAGCAAAGATTATGACTATTGCCCGTAGAGTGAGTTTTTGAACTAAAATTAAACTTTTATTGCTGTGTTCTCTTACTTTTTTTAATTCTCAAAGCTAACTTTTATCGATCTGGAACAAGGTTGAAACTGGGAGAGGGATAGTTTTAGGAGCCTAAAGAAAATTGTAGGGTTCTTTTGTCAAGAGAGGACTTAAGTGGTTGTGAAGTTGGAAAGTTTAACAAATAAGGTGATCGGAAGACATAAAAGATAAATAAGTGAAAGCATCAATTGATACAATGATAAATATAAGAAAACAAAAAAGGTTATATATGAAGGATAATTTTCTTATATTTAATTTTATTATCTTCTAAATAGAACATTTGTACCCAAAGTCACCAGAGGAATGTTAGAAAGTTTGGATGACTGTATATATTCTTTAACTAAATCTTCATTATCATCAATAATAATTATGAATAAAACGACTAAATTAATAAATTTTTACTGATAAATGACTATTTATGAATCAATAAATATCAATCATATTGTCAATGGTGGTCTCATAATGTTAATAACATTATGTTCTAACTAACTTAAATTTCAGAAATTATTTTACATATGAAATTTCCTTCTCCTTATATCAATCAACACTATAAAAATATTTCTTCTCCACCATGAGTTAATCCATTCTTGGTATTTAAATTATTATTTTAATAAAAAAATTAAAATAAGAGTAGAGCATACTGATATCCACTGTTAAATAAACTCCATGTAGTGAGACCAATGATCCTTCTAACAGGTCTTATATGTTATTATAACGACTATACCTTATATTGTTAGATTTGCACAGCTCTTGCCGTGATCCGTAAGTAATCAGAGGCCCTTTCAAAAGAATAAACAACAAAAACTCGTTATCTACAAATCATTAAAAACTCAGGAGTTTTAAAATTTACGGAGAAAGAAGCATGAAATAAATAAATGCAAATTGAGAGTGGCATGCCACGACTACAACTACGTCATTCTTAGGTTGAATCCATATGAGCTAATAATTGCATGTAATAGGGTGTGATCCTCACATGGGCCAGTTGTCGGCAGAGTAGCTACGTGCGTGGCAAAAGGTAGGTCATTGGAGTGACATGACATGCCAAGTTCAGTTTGAGAAGCCATTTGGCTCACTGATTGAAAAGGAACAAGCACTGTGCCCACATCCCAATAGACTTATCTGTGTGTGCCAACTGCATGGCAGATAATTATTTGATGCTTCTTCACTCACATCACTCCCCTCATGCCATGTGAGATTCATCACTCATCCACGTCAAATACCAACATCTTTTGTTGCTTGTTCTTGCTTCCGTGCGAGTGCTGCCAAGGACCCAACTCCACTACAATCACTCACTCAAAACCATCTCTCTATAACGTAATCACCAATCCCTTACCCACCCATAACTAATTCATACTATTTTTTAAAACTCTCAAACAACTTAGATAAGTGTTGGAAAAAAAAGACATGGCACATGGCACATGGCTTCTTATCTTCAGTTCAGCTCATTCCAAGTTGCCACCAAAGCAGATTTGAAAGTTTCGAGATTGTAAAGAAAAAACAAAGGAAAGGGATTTGTGTGGAAGATATTTGCTGTGGATTTCTGCGCATTTACTGCTTCTTCAACATTAACAGTTGAAAGTTTTGGGAGCTACTTTTAAAATCAATTACACTACGCCACACTAAACCAGGATTGGTTATATTGTTCGACTCACGTGCCTCTTATTACGCACTTCCAAGCATTTCTGAATGGACTTAAACAAAGTCAAACCCCGAACTACAGTTTTCGTCATCACCTTCTTTCAAATTCATCATCATAAATTTTTCACACAATGTGCACCCTTTCAAGAAACACAAACGCAACATGTGATTAATAAAATGTGCGTAGAAAATCACCTCCTCCAGTATTCAATTATCGTTAGGGAGGCAAGAACAATCCAATAAAAGGTCACCAACTAATAGTAAATGCGTTATGGGTTATTACGAAGAAACAAAAATATCAGAGAAGGCAAGAATCCACCACGATTCAAGTTTAATGAACCAAAAGTAGAAGGAAATACAAGTAACAAAAAGGCATCAGCAATATACATGTGCCCACTGAATACCTTATCCACTGATTCTGCTAGCTCCAACCCTTTCAGAAGTAAATTCATGTATGAAATTTACCAGTGGTGTCTCGGATGAGGATAAAGAGATTCTCGAATAACACCATCGATTTGACTACAGTACTTTCCATTATTATCTTTACAAGGATAAAGGAGGAGCACTAGGCAAAATATCTTCCACACAAATTTTAGCAAGGAATGACTTTTGCTATAAAAAAATTGACAGAGCATGGTTTCTTTTCCCTCTTTTTCCCCACATGACACATTGTACACTATATTTACACAGATAGTATATATGGTTTTGATTTCAACTCACAATTCGGTTCTCTGTTTCAGACCTTGGATTAGTTTAGCTGGTACTAGACCAGCTGAAATTCGGTTTACCGGAAATTGAAATCTGAACTGGAACAAGTCAACAACTCGTGGAACTTTCCTTTATCACAAATATGATAACTGATATCTTTTATGTGGTATTATTATAAAAAAAAAGACTATTGCATGTAAAAAAAAACATTTCTAAGAATAAAAATTAAAATAAGCTCAACTTTGAGAATTTTCCATTATAAAAAATATGATAACTTTTACATATAATTTCAAAACATAAAAAGAAACACCCATAACAACGGATATTAAAACAAAAATAGATGTGGTACAAACATAGAAATTATATATAATTAATCATCAATTAATTACTCTTCCACTGTTATTGCGGGATGTTTCATATTCATATTTAATGATTTGAACTTGATCAAATTCATAAAAACTGACATAGATTGAAGAAACTATGAATGGATGTCAACGAATCTTGTTGTGCATATCTTCATCACTTGCTACTTCAAAATAATATAATGTTACTTAAAAAAAATTATTTCTATACATTTTAAATTTCCTTTCTATCAATATTTCTTTCAATTCATTGGTATTTCAATTAAAATATTGATTATGTCTTTATTTCCTCTACTTGTTCATATTACTTATTTACATATTTTTTAAAATTTGTATTTCCTTCAAATATGTGTACTTTAAATTCTTTATTTATTCAAATTTTTATTTCTCTAAATTTATATATCATATACACTTACTTTTAAAATTAATATATTTTTCACTGAAATTTTCAAATGTGAAATTAGATATTACGGGTTAAAAGGGTCTATCTACAAAATATCTTCCCAAAAATCCCCGCCCTACATTAATATGTCTACAATGTCAATGGATTTGGGTTTGCGTTGCATCAATGCCAGGGCACAGGTTAAGAGGTCTCGCACAAGGTTGACAAAAGATAGCTGAAACTTAAATAAATGAACAAAAACAAGCATTCTCATTGATGATTGATTGCGGCTCAATATCTACAACCATTAACACTTAAATGTCATAGTGGAAAATACAAAGCATACATACACATGAGATCTCAAAGGGCACATGAAATCTCATATACTGAAACACTATCATAGCACTGGTACTAGAAGAATTAGCCAGGACATTTTAAGACAGACAGAAAGAAAGGAGCATGGTATCTACAACTATTTTGAAAAACAAAAGGAAAAAGGGTACAACAAACAATTTGTTTCAACGCCCATCAGCTGAAGTGAAAGAATCTGCAAATCCAGTAGGCCTTGCGGGGATACTGCTCTTACTGTCTTCTAGGTCCATATAACTCATGTCCTTTCCTTCTGCCTCTTGCCATCCCTTCACCATCTGGTTAAGGGGAAGGCTATAATCGATCCCGGAATACTCCTCAGCCTCATCATTAAAGGGTTTCCATTTTTCAACAAGCCGTGCCAGCACATTTACGGCATGACCCATCTCTGGCCGTTGGCCTGGTTCTCTGGCTGTGCAGTGCCCTGCTAACTCAGCAATGATGGAGACGCTCTCAAATGTTTCTTCCTTAACATCAAGGACTTTGTCAATAGCAGCCATTAGCTTCTTCGTATCTGATTTTATACTCCAGAACCATGCTGCTAAGTATTGGCTTTCCTCGGGTCTGTCCTCATCAAGTGCCATTAATCCAGTCAATAGCTCCATTAGCACAACCCCGAAACTGAAAACATCTGCTTTGGTAGTGATTTTTCCTGTCACTGAAATATAGTTGAAATTTGTGTTACAAGACATGTAATGCAGAAATGAAAAGCTCGCCAGTGATCAATTTATTAAATTTTGCATTAGATGTTAATTAATTTTTTCCCTTAGAATATGACTCTATTAACAAGCTGGACAGGAAATAAAATAGATGACATCAATAATTAAATCTTTTAGAACTAGTGCACAAAATACCTGCATATTCTGGCGCCAAATATCCGAAAGTCCCAGCAAGCCTGGTAACTACAGATTTTTCACCGTCAGGAGCAAGTTTTACCAAACCAAAATCTGAGACCTTTGCTCTAAAATCATCAGCAAGCAAGATATTTGACGGCTTAAGATCTCTGTGAATGAAGCTCTGGTGAGCCAGAGTATGAAGATACTCCATCCCTCTGGCAACATCCAATGCAATATTGAGCCTCCTCTTCCAAGAGAGTGGCTCCAGTCCATGGCTTTTCCAATGGAAAAGATGCTTACTTAGAGCCCCTTGTGGCATATATTCATACACCAGAATCCTTTCATTACCTTCTATAGAATAACCCAAAAGAGACACCAGATGCCGGTGCCGGACTTTTGATAGAACCGCAATCTCGGCCTGGAATTCATCCAATGCCTTGCTACTAATGACACCAGCTTCCATTCGTTTCACTGCAATTTTAGTTCCATCATCCAACTCTCCCTTATAAACAACTCCAAATCCACCACGGCCGAGCTCATTCTCGGGCGCAAAATTCTTGGTCACGTTCCTGAGAACTTGAACTGATATTCTAAGATTTCCAGCGTCAATGACATGAGACTCCCCATTCCCACTACTATTCCTACTCCCAGAACCACTCCCTGTCAAAGTGGAAATGCTTCCATTGGTATTGTTAGCAACGGCAATCTTCACAACACTGTCCGAATACGATGGATCCCTAGGGTGAATTACCAGTGAGGTTGGAGCCTGGAAGCCACCCTTCCTGCTCTTGAAACAATATGCATAGAGTGGAATGAGCAGAAAAGCCGCAGCTGCCACACCCGCAATCGGAGCAACAATGGAAACCAACCCTTTCCGTTTAGATTTCTTAGTTTCAAGAGAATCAGTCGAACTAGAATTGGACTGACCGGATGCAGGGTCGACATTCCCAGATCCAGATGATGGGTTCTTGCTCCCTGATGAAGGATTTTCGGCACCACCATTAAAGAAGGGATTCCCAGTAACAATAGGTTTCAATCCAGTCTTAAACAAAGGCAATGGAGGAGAAATGTTATTTCCACTCAGATCCAACAATTTCAAAGATGTCAAACTACTCCAATTACCAGGCACCGTACCACTAATATCATTCCCCCCCAACCTAATCTCAACAAGAGAACCCAAGTTCGCAACAGAAGGACTTAAACTCCCACTAAGATTCAAATTAGGCAAATTAATCATATTCACCTTTCCATCAACATTACATTTTATCCCCAACCACTGACCCCCACAAGGATCATTCCCACTCCACGAATTAACCAAATTCTCAGGATAATTCAACCCCCCAAGAAACCCCAACAGCGCCGTCACCTCAAACGCGCAAGGAACCCCTGACTTGTTCACACAAAAATTGTTAAAATCATAAGACACTTGAACCGCTTTAAAATTGGGAATCGGTCCCATAAAATGGTTGTTGTTCAAGTCCAGCTTGTCCAGCTTCAAGTCACCCAAACCTTGAGGAACCAACCCAACGAGGTTGTTCCCATTAAGGTTAAGTTCCCGTAGAGAGCTCAAATCCCCAATGTTATCGGGAATCGTTCCAGTGAACGAGTTCCCGTGAAGCCACAAACTCGTGAGCGAAACCATGGAGGCCACAACGTCAATTCTTCCAGTAAGACACTCCCCCCGCTGGTTATTCAGCCAGAGAACCTGCAACGCAGAGTCGTTTAGACTCAGGGGAATCTCGCCCGTTAAGTTGTTGTTGGAGAGCTTCAAAAACGACAGCGAGTTCATCGTTCCGAGAAACTCCGGTAATGGGCCGGCGAGGTTGCAGCCCATGCAGGAGAGATTGGTCAACTGCGTTGACTCCTGGAGCGTCTGCGGTAAGTGCCAGCCGCCAGAGCTGGCGTTGAGGTCATTATTGTCCAACGCGAGCACTTCCAAACTCTGGAGCCCGTCGAAGAAATCTGAAGGGATGGAGTCGAAGTTGTTGTTGTCAAGATACAAGTATTTGAGATTTGACAAGCCGCGGAAGGAGGGTAATGGACCGTTGAGCCTGTTGTTCTGGAGGCCCACGTTGAAGAGATTCGTGAGCTGGTTCAGGTTCGGCGACAGAGGACCGCTCAGGTTCAACCCCTTAGCCTGAATCTGGTTCACATGGTTCTTATTGTCGCAGAAAATGTACTTCCAAGCACACGGGTCATCGCCGCTGTCCGGCCACGGCAACAGGTCCGGGTTGTCCAACCCGTTTCGGAATTGCCGCAGTATTTCGACTTCGTGCGGGTCGGCAGTGGTGAGGGAAAAGAGGAGGGTGAAGAGAAGAGTTAGCGAAGAGTGGAGCATGGCGGCGCGTGAATGTACGGTTCATCTGAGAGGGTGGAGGTGGGGTAATGTTAGGCGGGACTTGAAGCGGCGCATGTTGAATCTGGGTAGCAAAAGAAGCAGTGGAAAAGCG
The DNA here is from genome assembly GCF_051622355.1 of Phaseolus vulgaris. NCBI lineage: Eukaryota > Viridiplantae > Streptophyta > Magnoliopsida > Fabales > Fabaceae > Phaseolus > Phaseolus vulgaris. The sequence continues at coordinate 49,250,279 of NC_143498.1, forward strand.
AAGATGACTGAGAAAGTGAGAACTTGGGTTCGGTGTTGCTTTTGAGAATTTCGTAATTCCCGTTACGGTATCGCAGATAGCCTCGTCTCACTTCCATCCATATTTTTCGAAGGACGAAATGCTTTGACAGGCCCCACACAGTCACAGACACCTCTAAGGTGGAAGAAAACCCCCCCCTACCCCAATCTTCTCATTTTTTTTAATCTTAATCATCATCTTAACTTACTAATATTCTTTTAGTATCAATTTTACAACAAAAGTTATAAAAAAATAATAATAGTTTATATTTTTAAATAATTTGAGCAATGCTTATAATTTTATAGACTAAAATAAATATGCATTCATTCTCTCCTCATTTTCGTTGTGAATATTTAGTTTTTGGTTACATTTCATCAATTTATCCATTAACAACAAAATTAAATCAAAATATAATTGCCAAAATTTTAGAACCAACTTAAGTGAGAAACACACAAGTTATGTTTGGATGGATCGAAAAAAACGTGAAACCAAAAAACATTACATTCTATTGTTTGGTTTTTTTTATTCGAAGCAGGATTATTGTTTTTTACATACTTTTAATTAAGATGGATAAATAATTAATAACTTAAAGGATTATTTATCCTTCTAATAAATTTGTGTTAGAATTATTTATATAAAGATTGAAATATTTCTAGAATATTACATTTTTATTTATTTCTTTATTATTTATAAAAAAATATAAAATGTATAAATAATTAATAACTTAAAGGATTCCTTCCAAAGAAATAAATAAAAACATTACATCAATTATCCTATCCTTCGGCCTAAACCTACATACTACTATTTAAGTTATTGTCAAAATCATCAAACAAAAGTATATCACAGGTTCCGAAACATATTATCTAAAAAAGCATTGACCAGGCGGAACAATTTTATTAAATAAAAAATGAACAATTGCATGAATAGCCATGTTATAATAAGACTAACATAAAGGTTTAATGTATTCGATAATTTTATCTTTATTAAAATCTTCACATTGAAAAACATATAAACTGTGGTTTTTCTATGAATTCCACGTGACACCAAACTATAGAATTTTCCATTTAGATTTCTTCAACATGTTCTTCCTGAAAAATGTTAAAAATGCATTTTCAAATTATATGGAAAGTACACTACTTTGATTAAAATGTCACAATCAGCATTCAACATATATGTATGACATTCACTTCACTATATCATAGAGGTCATAAATAATATTGAAAATTTACAAAATATATTTAATATTTAAAAATATATTTAACATTTAAACACTAGTTAAACATTTGAAAATCTATTGCTCTACAAGGTCTTCTTCTACAACTATTTTACTTGAGTCTAACTGGGAAAGGTACAAGGCTTGGATTTACTCCATTGCGCCCTTGAAGCCCATTTCAATTTCTTTTTCAAAATTTCATCCTTAATATTTTCTTTGGATTTTTGGAAGGCAAATCATCTCCCATTGTTAGATATGTTCCATAGTCGTCTAAACTTTCAACTTCTCCTCATTCTCACACTTTTTCTTTACTAGAGTTTTTGCACAATCACCTAGCCACTCATCAACTCTTCAAGTTTCATTGCCATTTCCTTTTTCCCTTTTTTCCATTCTTCAAATTCCTTACATTGGTCATTTTATCTCATTATAAACCTTCAACCATTCCACTTTCTTTGTGCGCCTCAACCAAGTTATTTAAGGATTTTTTTCTCCACATTTTACACTTCCTTCACTATAACCTTAATAATAATGTAGTAATGTTAAAGATTGCACTTATATATAGAATGTCCAAATAAAGATCCAACTATTTTTATGATTGTCGGCACAATATTTATATTTTTAAAATTTCTTCCTCAAAGGGGTTTAAGGGTAGTCACAATCCTAACCAAATAAACACACACGCCTTTTATATTTTATATTTTATCTTTATCCAGAAAGATATAAATAATAACTGCTTAGCACAAGAGAAATAACTTGTTTGACGGACAAAGCTACAGCACGAGTGATTAACGCGCACTATTTTAACTATTACATAAATTATTATTACTTTTGAAAATCTGTATAAAAGTCATTTATACAGTGAATGTTAATGATTCACATTTCTCACAAGTAATTTTTTTTAAACTAACATATATTCAATTTTCACCATCACCCATGTTCTTCAATAATGCATCTTCTTACGCTAAACAACAAAGCTGGAAAAGAAATGAATCAAATATTGACATTCCCATATGTTACGCACATTTTTTGGTGGACAAATAATATCACTTACTCCTTTTTTCTTCTTAATAAGATTACTCTTGTGGTCCTCCACTTCAATAGTAAAATATATTTAGAGAATAAAATTATGATATTAAACACCATACAATTCACTACAAATTTAAATAATTTAATATCTAATCACATCATTGCACCTTCATCTATGAGTTCTTTGTTGAGTTCGTCTTTTAAAGGAGTAGGCAACACGTAAGGTACTTCGTCCATTTTATATGTGTGGTTTTAGAATTATGTGCACACTGATTACTGTGTTTAACTATTTAATATCTTATATAGTAAGCTATAATTATCATAATTGTTAAATAAGGGTATACATACAAACAAAATTGTTGATGAAACTCTTGAATTATAAATATTGATAATTTAAAAAAAAAAATAAGATATTGAATATAAATTTAATATCTTGTATAGCTGACAGTCACATACATATCTAGCCACCTGGCGTTTAGCCTTGTGCTTGGAATTTTATGTTCAATAACAAATACTTTTATACATAATCAAATATCCTAAAGCCTTTTAAAATATATTGCATTCTTTTAAGGTAAATTTTTTATTTAATTTTGATTTTAAAGGCAATAATTACATTTTTTTTCATTTATAACACTTTTCTTTATAGAGCATAAGAAAGTTTTAATGAATGATGTAAAATTATATTTTGTCATCTTAGTTTTATTAGTATTGTTAAAATTACCATATCATCTCTTTCTCTGCAATGAGTTAAGTGATGAAATGAACAAGAAGATGATATAGTGACGAAACATTGTGTGAAAGATTAGTCACCCGTAACTTAGTTAAACTAACTAGAAGGGGACGCTTTTCTTATTTCAAACAAATTAATAAATTTTGTAACATATACTCAATAAATAAAAAATAAAAAATATTTTTTATTTTTAACATATTAAATATATTTATTTAGTACCTTTTATAAACTATTACAAGCATATTGCAAGAGATATATCATCTTTATTACTCCTGTATTTTTAATAGATGGTACTTACTTGTATTCATTATTCAACAAATTAAACTGCATTCATATTTTTATAATATAAAAAAATCTTATATATGATTGGCAACGAATAAAAGAATTAGTTTAGTAAATGTGATAATATAGTTATTTTCAAAAATTAAATGTTGATAGATCACGAGTAGAAAACTTCACAAAGTTCATAAAAAATAATAATAATAAAAGAAAATAAATTTTAATCAATATATTCCGAAGTTTAAGTTTCAAAACTTCATACACGTACACAAAATGTTCCCAAACTTCTGAAAGTAAATGTTAATAGACTTCACTGATAATTATTAGTTTTTCTTTAACGGATAATTTTCTCACATGTAAAATCTCTTGTTATATTTGGCGAAATATCTGCATGATTAATTAATTCATTAATTGGGTAAAAACTTGGAAAAAGCTAGCTCATGTCTTGATTATAAATTGGTGAAGGAAAAGAGAAAAAACAGGAAGTTAAAAAACAGTTATATTATTTTGTCAATCTGACTACAAAGAAAAAATCAAAATTAATTAGTTTCATTTTTACTGAATAAAAGACCAAAATTAATGGCAATATTTATAATACGTCTTTTATATGTTAGTTATTATAAAAGTCAGTAAATTTATTATGAATGGTAATACTGTGGTTGAATAACAGTATAACTTTTTTTATACTATCAGTACATGCACTATTTTTAATAATTCTATAAAAGTACAACAAACAACTTTATTTTTTTAACCGTTTATTTTAGGTATGTAAAATTATGTCTAAGGAGCAACAACGTTAATGTGTTCTAGGAATGTTGCAAAGGACGAATGGATTGCGCTTCAATGGGTACCCAATTTCTGGATGTTCCCTCTTCCATTCCAAATTTTGTCCTTTCTCTTTTTGCAAGATTATGTACATCATCGTGAATATTAAAATGACTACTATTAATTTTGCAATTTTTTACTAAGATTGCAATCCAACTTCATTTACTCTTTAGATTTTTTGGTTGAAAATGGAAGGACTTTTTAAAAGAATGAAGTAATTGATGATCTAATAAAATTTTCTAATCGTGGCTTAGGTGGAGGGAATTGGAAAGAAAAAAACCAGATTACCATGATAAAGCTGTTTTCCTTTATATAATGGAATATTGTTAAAAAAAAGGGAAAAAAAGTCATAATCAGCTTCTTTTTATTAGCAATTTTGTTATAAATTAAAGAAATCACACAGGAAAGTGATTTCACTGCATTCCAACCTCCAATTTCGTGTATGCGCCAAAATGGTATGTTAATTACTCTATTTCATCGTTTTCACTAAACCCATCCCATTCCCATTATCATACCCGTAATCTTTAATTAATTGACACGTACGTAAGCACGAGTGTGTTATTTATTGAGTTTACTACATAAGCTTATAATCAAACATTAATTTAATTTTATTAGGCTACCAACCGGTGTACTGATATAATAAGATTAGATTTATCTCATTAATACAGCGTAAATTTGTTTTATTTTTAATTGATATAATATTTATAATACATCTAGTTATGTATTAATGTTGAGAAAGATATTATGAGAATTGAAAAAGACTCTATAGATTTCAATTTTGACTAGAATCAATTTTTTATGATTCTTATATCATTTTAGTGACTCTGAATAATTTGGTACGGTCAAAATTTTCCCTACTTATATTTATTAATTATAATGAATAAGTGTGAATATTAATTTAATAGAAATTTAACATATTACGGAAAAGTTTATTCATTTGTTAGACTATTCTGTATTTCTCCTATAATTATTCTAGATAAGCATTAAACTGGACAAATTTGAATGATTTAAGACTAGATTCAATACACAATAATTTAAATTAATAAAAAGGTCGGGGCAAGTAAGGATGATATACCTTTCTTTCATAGTCATCATCACACAGAGGTATACATTTGTATCACTCAAACGTGTTATTCGCAATTGCTCTCATAATAACACATCATATTTTGTATAGATATTTTAGGTGATGTTATATTAACTAACAATATTTTATTTTTATAATATTCACTCATGAAATTTTTTAAGAAGAAAATAAAATTATACTTATATAGATAAAATACATAAGATATAGTATGTGAGATTGAAAAATAACAATTATTGTTGGTGTCAGTCGCTTTTATCGTAATTAGTCCATTTTGTTCTGTCTTTCCTCTTTCGTGTTTTAGTTCTTCAATTCTTTTACTACTTGGTACTTTAAATCTTCAATTCTTCAGCAGTTCAGAATAAATCTGTAAAATATTTTTGAATGATTAAATACTTTAGATTGAGAGTGTATGATGTAAAATTGATAAAACCATACATTACTCTATCGTAAAAGACTTATTTGTAGTATTTGATAGTGAGTTATTTGTCTCATGGACTATATCTGAGTTGAGACATATCTAAGTTATTTATAAGATGTTTCCATATTTATCATTTATTGTTAATATTCTTAATTATAGTTAACTACAGAATCGATTCTGAATAATGTCCAATGACAATTCATTTGCACCAAGGGATACACAAATTATTAATGTTAAGATACAACATATATTTTTTACTATTAAAAACAATAATGTTAATTAGGAATAAGTAATTACATATGTTGACCTAAATTTGTTTATTAATATTAAGTCGAATTTGGGTCTAACCTATAGTTGTAGTGATTTGATATTTTAGGTTAGAAGTGGATAAAGAAATAAAGAAATAGGAATGCATTTATTAGTGCTGTGAAAGGAAATTGGATGATAAGTGAATATTTAGAGCAACATCTAATAATGAAGGTGTTGGGAAGGCGTAAGTTGTTGGGTGTTTGAGTGGGATGCATTGGAGTGTTTAACCAATCATTAGTGTTCAACAAATATACCAACAACTGTGGGGTCTGGCTATCCATCACCTTTAAATTGTTCATAATTTTCGGCATTTCTGTGCCAATTTCTTTTGTGGTGTGGGGCAACCCACACACCTATATCAATAATGAAACTGGAGAGAGTGAGTCCCTGCAGTGCGGTGCAAAAAGTTTATTTTGTAGTGAACCGGAGACCCCAGACAAATGTGGGCTCCATCTATCGTGCTATTGCCACGCTTTTCTTTCACCACTCTGAATCAGATCAATCTTTTTGGAACCAAAGGGTCAAAAAGAAGAAGAAGATTATCCTTATACTCTAAAATAGATATACCTTCAAGATCCTATATGCAAAAAAGTTCATCAAACTAATATAAATAGGTTATGCTTCTAAAATATATATATTGTTTTTTATTATACATTAAACCTAAACTTCTTGTAAATATCAAGTCAAACATCATGGGAATGATATCCCTGGAATAAAGAAGAAGAAAATATTCCAATTTTATATAAAGGTTTTTTTATATAAAGGTTTTAATAACATCTACCTTCACTTTTTTAATCTTTATAGTATGGTTAGAATTGTTAAAATAAGTTCAACCCGATAGGCCAATTCATAATATTCCATGTTTGGGTCACTCTAGTTTGTAAAGGCTAGCGGTCCGAAAGGGAAAAGTTTGGACTGGGCCACGGGCTTGTGAGATATTGAGTGTTTCTTCCTACACTTCTATATTTTACTTCCTACACCCCATTACGGAACACACCCTATTACAGAACCACCCAGAACTATCAAGGGTAATTTGGGTATTTCGAAAAATATAGTGGTACAAGAAAAAAATGTAGAAAAATGCAGGAAAAAAACACCCTAAGATATCTTGTTAGAAGATAATTTTTTTCTTTCGGGCCCATAATTTCTTCCTACACTCCCATCTGTAAATTTTATACTGAATCCATGCTTATTTTTTAATTTTTTTTAATTCAAGACTGTGAAATTGAGAGACATTTTGGATTACCCGATTCAAAATATAAAAATTTGAATTATATACATTTTAGATGATACAATTTTAAATCGAAAATTATATTTTAAATTATGTAATTTTATTTTTCTTTTCTTTCCTTTAAGAAAAGGATATGAGTGTCAAAGAAGTTGATTAAATAAATTTAAAATTGAATTATAAAGGACAATTTCAAAATAAAATATTCACTTTTGTATCGAGTATTCATTTTTTTTCATATAAAATACGTTGTATCACATAACAAACCTTTATAAAAAAAATTGAACAATGTACTTTTTTCCAGAAGTACATTCTTTATCCAAAAAATATTATAAACATAATATATTAGCATAAATTTAATTTAGTATTATTCTTTAAAATTTAAATATTGCATGTTCCTTTAGAGTCAAATTCTTCTTATTGTGCTAGTTATGGGTTTTGAGGTCTTTGGTCTTGGATCTTTGATAGGTACTTATTATCATACTAAGTGTAAGTCTGAATAAATGATATTAGTCTAAAATTAGAGTTGAATCATCTTTAATTTTATGTGGTTGTATTGAATCTTTAGTTGTCCTGGTTAAATCAGATCAATCGAACTTAATTATTTTTAATCATGATTTGTAAGTAGTTTTTAGACCGTACTGTGGTATTATTAAATCTTCCGAAAAAAATGACCCTTGCCTTTTCCTTTTCTCTTGAAATTTAACTTCTAAATGTATCGTACAGTAATGTATTGCAGTACTGTCTTTTGAGTCGGCCCACTGTGTAAAACTTTTCCGAACTTCTTCCTGCACCCCATCATTTTCAGATAACACTGTTTTGCCCCTTTAAAAAATGACTTCTAGATTATTTTTTTCAAAATATTTTCAGAACATATCTTATGAATTCTGAATTTATCAATCTGAAATATATAAAAAAAAAAAACAGATTTTCTATTCTGGAAATACGCTTTGCTTACTTAACCACTATTCCAGAAACACCAAAAACTGTAAAAGGTAATTTTGATATTTTGAAAAATATAGGGGTGCAGAAAGAAAAATGTAAATATGCAGGAAGAAATTGCCAACATTTCCGGAATGTAGATAGGCCCAAGTCAGTAAACGCAAAACTAAACTCGCAGCCTGAATTTGAATAACTGGACCAGAAAAGAATTTGATATTATTTTACGGGCTGTTTCATGATTTTCCAAAACCTCCGTATGTGCTTCTTTCACTACATAAATTTTTGTATTTTAAAAAATGTCTTTTTCTAATATTTCAGATTTCAGATTATGAAATTAGAAAGTTTTTTTCTAAATTCGTAATTAGCTTTCATATTGGATAATTTATAAGTTTTTTTTTTCCAGATACATGATTAGTTTATGGATTACATAATCCATGAGTCTTTTCTAATATGAATCCAGACTCTGTAGCACACACACTAATACGACACGGACACAAAAAGACATATAATCTCTAAAATGTAGAGTACGGGGACACATATCTATATATTATGTAATTATGAATTATATAAATTGACAATAAAGATTTTTTTGCACAAGTATGTTTCAACTTTTTTTAGTAGAAATATGTTTTTAATGGCTGGTTCAAGATGATTTGTTCCTTATTTTTATAATCATTATAAAAATTTATACAATAAATTTGAGTTTTTAGAAAATTAATGTATTTCTCCATTTTAAAATTGTGTTATACCCGTGCTAGAATTGTCAGAAATCCAACAAATATTTTTTTAATTTGACACTTCATCGATACGTGTCGTATGAGTGTCGGTGTCCGATATATGATTCGACACAGACACGCCATTTAAAAGAAGTGTCCGAGACTCATAAAATTCAAAAGTTACTCTCAAATCCATACTTCTTGATTATATAATACAAAATACCATTTTTTAAAAATATATTATGGTTTACATAATCCGTAAACTATTTTTGAATCTAAGATTAACTTCAAGATTATATAATCTAAAATATGGAGATGCCCACAAGAAGGTTCATAAGATATTTTCATGCTTTATAATGGGTGGGAGAATAACATAGGCTTTTCCAAATCATGACACTTATTATTCCATACTTTGTTACTAAAATGTAAAAGACTCATGTTATTCTCCCCTTGTTAATTACCTGTTTACGCGAAGAGTAAGGCTGATGTAAATTATTCACTTCAGAAACAGGGTGTATTTTCTTAATTGGTGAATTATCCAGATGATTGAGGTTCCAGTTTTGTATTACTCAATACCTCGTGTAAAAAAAAAAAATTATGAAAACAAATTTTTGTAATATATTTAGTAATGGCGGGTCAGATTCATAAAAAAAAAAATGATCTGAAACAGAAACCCCGTCTATGCGAAAAGTTTTCCCAAATATTGCGCCTAAACGTATGTTAAGCGACACGGGCTCTTTCTTCATCCACCTCCATATTTTCATCCTCCAGCCCCATAAAAATGTAAATTTCCATTTTGTTCTTCTTTTGAGTTATGTAATTCAAAAGAGTTTCCAATATATACAATTAATAATTTATTTTTAACTTTCAAATTCAAGAATTCAAAAACTATTATTTTTCTTATTTTTTTTTAATTACATAATTTATAATTCGTTTTTTTTTATCAAATTGTATAATTCGTAAGTTATATTTAGTTTTTAGATTGAACAATTTGAAAATAATATCTATTTCTGGATTTCATAATCCAAATTACTTTTAAATTATATAATAAAAAAATGGTTAAAGTAGGAATATTTTGTATTATAGGTGTGAAACTATGACCTTTCCTATTTGAATGGGCCTCGAGTTGAGCAGCCCAAAATCACTATTCCAATGGCGGACGCAGTGCGTGCATGTATGTAATTTTCGTAAGGACATCATTTATTTCCAATACTATTGTAAGTGAAACATAAGATTTAGGATTTAGGAAAAGAAAAGGAAAGACTATAACCGTGACCCGCGTGTCGCGTTATTAAAGGTTCGCCAAATAAAAAAAACAAGAAACACAATGGGACAAAACATAGTGGGTTCACACAGAACAACCAGACGGTGGGAGCATCTAAATCACACTGTCATGGTAATGGCTATCGATATAAGAGTAAAACTAAAATATATGTTGTGAGAAAAGAAGTCTACTAATAAAGCGAAATCTGATTTATTAAAAATTAAAATTTAATTCTAATTTAATTTTATAAAGTTGATTTATAAGATTATATTTACATTTATTTATACATGTAAAACATTTTTTTTTACGTATCAAAATTTATCAAGACCTACCAATTCATGTGTAGATATATATTATGTTATGCGTAAATATATATTATGGATGGTTATATAGATGTCTGATAAATAGGTTTAATAATTTTTCATTAAAATAAATTTAAAGACTCTAATACTATATTATTAAGAAGGAAGTTTTATCTCGATGTAAAATTTTCGAGATAAGCACTGATAGAAAGTTGTTGTGCTTGGTCCCCATGTGATGAATAGTCGAAACGGTGATTATTTGTTTGGTCAGCAGCAAGAGAGATAGACACAGAGAGAAGGAAAGAGTCTTCTTGGATGGCTCTTTTGTTGCATGTTTCCACACCGTTGCTGTTGGTGTCAATTGCTTGTCATAAAAACCATCACTTCTTTGTACGCATTACCATGCACTGCTTGCATTTACATTCCAAGAGTAATTATTAATGTTTGAATCCAGAGTTATGTTTTCACCGCTACTGTCACTCTCGTTTGTTTGTTTGGAGCAACTTATGAAGAGAAGTATGGGAATACAGATTGCTATCTTTATTCTTTGGAAGGATAAGAAAAGTTCAGAGAAACAAAACAAAACACCAAAACTTTTAAACAATCATCCCAGGGTCACATTTTGTTAAAATACTTTTTTTAATTTTACTATTTAACCAAAGACTAAAAAAACTTAAATTTCCTCTTTCTATTATTTGTTTTATATTCTTTCCAACTCAAACTTCATAAAACTTCATTATTCTATTAATACTTGTTATCACTCTTGTACTTTTAGCTTTCTTATGCATTGATTTCAACTTATCATTAATATCTTTATATTTTGAATTAATTTACCAAGTTGTTAAAACTAACTTTAGATCACTATAAAATATTTATTACAAGTTTAAAATGTAATTTATACATTCAAGATATATATTCATTATGAAATTTAATCATAAATAAACATTTATCCAGTATAATTATCAAATTAAAAGGTTAGCTAATATATATGCACATGTAAACAAATAATTGTCTTAAAATATTTTTAACCTTTTTTCATGAGACATTTTTTAATTTTTTTCAAGTATAATTTTTAAGATATAATTTATATTTTTATATCTTTCTAGCTATCAATTTTATCTCTATCTTTTTAGCTATCAATGTTATCTCTCTGTTATCATGGTTTAATATTATAAGTTTTCTGTTTCTTCAACTTCGTTTTATTTGACTTTTTCGTGGTTTCAAAAACTCCGATTCTGAAGTGAAAAATAACTTTGTAATTAAAACTCCTAAAATTAATTTTAAACAAAATTAAGAATTAAACTTATTTAATATTTTTTAATGTAACAAAAACATTTTTTTTAATTATCTTCGAATTATATTTATTAAAAATTATTTTAATATTACATAAGATTTGGAAAATTAAAATTTCTTTATATTTGAATTCATTATGTGTATATATTTTATGTTTGAGTGAGGAAGTATGTAGTATTATTTGATTTAGAATTTACTAAGCATATTTTCTCTGGGCGGCTCGAATATTCCTTCCCCATCCACGGTCCATAATCACAGCGATGCGACGTGGGCCAACCATATTTGGTCACATCAGCACAGCACGTGATCATTCCACGTCATCATATGTAATCCATGGACATCCTACGTGGCACAACCAAGCTTCGAGAAAATTTGGGAACTCTCCGCAAATCTTAGCCGTTAAAACTTGGTTGCTACCTCCCTCCCTCCATCTCCGTTTGTGGCTCTTAGGAAACGAAACACAATTCGTTTTTCTTACGCGTTGCATACACTCTTAGAAACAACAGAGTGGTGTCGGAGCTGAGCCATGGCGACGCATCCGCAAACTCCGACCTCATCGAACGCCTTCTCCTTCCTGTCGAAGGGCTGGCGCGAGGTTCGAGACTCGGCGGACGCGGATATCCAACTCATGCGTGACCGAGCGAATTCGTTCAAAGACCTAGCCACGTCGTTCGACCGCGAGCTCGAGCACTTCTTCAATTCGGCGACGCCGCCGTTCTCGGTGCCGGCCATGCGCTCTCCGCCGCCGAGGGAGATCGAGTTCGTCAAGAGTCTGCGCCCGAAGCTGTCGGAGATTCGGCGCGCCTACTCCTCACCTGATTTCAGCAAGAAGGTTCTGGAGAAGTGGCGTCCGAGGTCGCGGATTCGAATTGACCTTTCCGCGATAAAGAACGCTATTGTGTCGGCGGAGGAGGATGGGATTGTGGATTTCGAGAAGACGGGAAGGAGGTTGAGTTTCTGGGAGGAGTGGAAAAACGAAGGCGAGGGTGAATCTAAGGATTGGGAACCGATTCGGGCATTGAAGATCAGGCTCAAGGAGTTTGAGAAGCGCGGTTCTTCTTTCGAGGCTTTTAAGAACAGTGAATTCGTGGAGAAAGTCAAGTCTAGCTTGGTTTGTGATTCTTCCGCTCTTCGTAATTTACCTAGTTAATTGTAGGGTTCTGTGTGTTTTGGGTAGGGTCTTTGGTTGTGGCTAACTTTAGGTCATTCTTTCTTTGGAGGAAGAACTTGCTTGCCTAAACCACTGCATTTGTTAGTGCAAAATATCTGTGCAGTTGGATTATTGAGGTTATAATTAGAACTTGGAGGAATATTATTAGTTATTACCTGTTAAAAACCATTTCTTGTGACGACAGTTCAAAAATTACTTTTAGAACTGATAACTGTTATCTGTGTTTGGTTTCTGTTACTACTGGATGTTTTAATTACTTTAATGATTCATCGAACGAAATTAAGAAGAAATTTGACATGATTTTTGTGAGAGCCACATTTCGGGCACGAGTGCAATGCAACAGTAGTGAGGTCAAGTCATTTGTTGGTTGAGATGTGTGTGGATATGGTTTATTTGTTTATTTTCAGTGAATCATGTGTTCGGCTAATGCATACCATAAGTGTTCTTTATGAGGGTTCGGGAGTTTTGCTGGTTTATACTTTTTGGGCAATTGGGCAAATTTTGTGAAGTGCTTTTGTTATGAGAACTTACATGTTCTTTTCTTGACTTTCTTGCAGAAATCAATGTGCAAGGAACCTCAGGAGTCAAAGGTTTGTGCGTAGTATGTTTAAGTTCTTTTGTTCATATGAATATGTATGGGCAAATATTTTGTACTTTTGTGTAAAGAAACAAGAAGAAACTTGTATGTGACTGGTCATTTGAAGGTTTTAATCTAACTTTCAATGGATCACTGTGCATATATATATGATACATTGTTGAATACGATCAATACACCACTCCACGGATCCTTATTTTGCGCCTCTGGGCATAAAGTTCCACTATTTTGATTTTATTTAGCTGGATATAAAAAAATATCTCCTTCATTTAGTTGGCATAGACATTTTTTTTATTTTCCATTTTCAAGTGAGTAACATTCATTTTTAATTAAGACATTAGGTTAATCAGTTAAGAGAAGATTGGATATATGATTATAAATAAATATGGTCTAAGTCACCTAAGCATGTCAGTGACATGTATCATGTATGCTATGGATGTGTTCAGCACTCGTCATTAACATCTGAGTTCTGATTCTTGTCTGTTCTGAGCTTGTGGCCTTGATTTGAATCATAAACCATGGTTCACATTTTCATACATCTTTCACAGGAGGTGCCACCATTGGATGTACCAGAACTTCTTGCCTACTTTGTAAAACAGTCTGGGCCATTTTTGGACCATCTTGGAGTGAAAAGAGGTACATAGTTATGCACAATTACTTGGGATTTCCACATTATACATCTTATCTGGAAGTTTATTTTCTGTTTTTTTAACCAGTAAGCTTTGGTAGAAACATTTTCGCTTGCAATGGAAAGTGATTTTTTGTTTCTACTTTCTTGTGTTTTTTAAATCACCTTGTTAGTTTCTCCTTCCTTTCTGAAATCTTAAACATTATTCTTTTCCATGTATCTGGTAAAGTAGGTAAATAAAACAAACCAATGTAATGTTTTCTTGTTGTGATTGGCAAGCGGGAAGGCATCAGCTTCTGATGTATTTGTTAGCTGCCTCATCCCTTAGTTATTCAACAGTGTGATTAACTCGTCACATATTTCATGCAACTTTGTGAGAGGAGGTCAGCAGCACATAGTTAGTAGAAAATAATTTCCTGTTGAGAATAATTGTAATCAATCTGATTGTTAAATACTTAGTTGCAACTTCATCATTCACTGAAAATGATAAAATTCAAGATACAACAAATTTGTGATCAGGATTTAAGATATTGTCATTTGTCATTGTATTTTACAATAATTTTTAATATAATGTGAGGGAGTACATTAATGAGTTTTTTATTAGCATGATTGACATGGGGTATACCTGTAATCCAATTTCAGATTTTCAAAACAATCATTCCTGTTATTCACTTTTTAATTTATCACATCAATTGCTAGGAAATGTGAGTGTTGAGTAAAGACAGCTGTTAGTCATTCGGTCCATTAAGTCTTTTGTTGAACTAGTTGGTTAGTTAATTAGAAGAGATTAATTATACATGTTAAGAGATGATTTGATTACATTAAATAGGGAAATAGAATATGATTTGATTACATCAAATAGGGAAATATCTTAGCAAACATTTCTCATTATTAATTATTGATTTTGTTCCTTATTATTGTATCTCTTCTTCATGATAAATAAGAATACTTGTGTGTACACAACATATAATTACCAACAATCCTTTCAATATAGTATGAGAGTGGTACCATCTGTGACTTGTTTGGTCATTATATGATGTTAGGCTATGACTTTTTCCCTAGACGTATTGAACTTGACTTTGTCTCTGATCTGACTTTCTCTCTTGGATAAACAATACCCACTGCAGCATTTTTTTGCTTTCCAGCAGCCACCATGCCCTCAAAGCAATATTTCTCCCCGGCAGTTGCCACACCATCTGAGCATTTTTGCTCTCCAGCGGCTGTTGTGCCCTACGAGTAATTTTGCTCTCCAACAGCCACCACTCATATTTGTGCTCCTACAATTGCTACACTTTCTGAGCATTTTTCACTCTCCGATAGTTGTTGCATCTTTTGAGCATTTTGGCTCTCCTTCAACCGCCGTGCCTTTTGACCACTTTTGCTTTCCAGCAGTCGCCACGATCTTTAAGCAAATTTTGCTATCCAGCAACCACTGTACCCTCTGAACATTTTTTTTAGTCTCAAGGTATTGCTACATCCTTTGACCCTGTGTTTGAAGCTGCTCTTTTTTGGAAACCACTACACTTTGGGACTCACGGCCAACTGCTGTCATGTGCCACGGCTCCTTTGCATGTCATCTTCACACACCTGCACCAAATCAATGTGTGAAGCTTTTGTCATTGCTGACTTCGTCATCTCCAACACCCAACTGGCTAACATGTTCACTAAGTTTCTCAAGTTGATACATTTGTAACAAGCTTGACTCGTATGATACATATTCTTTAGCTTGAGGGGGAGTGTTAAAGATATGACTTGATTATATTAAATAAGGAAATATGATGTGATTTTATTACATCAAATAGGTAACTATTTTTTCAAATATTTCTCATTATTAATTATTGATTTTGTTCCTTATTATTGTATCTCTTCCTTATAAATAAGAATACACGTGTGTACACAACACACAATTGCAAACAATCCTTTCAATAATACATATGTGAAATAAGGTTTGGGGAGGGACTCATTCTGTGAATTTGATAGTTTGTGTACATGAAGGGGAGAGATCCTTCATGAATGGTTGGAGAGAATTCTATTATTTATTTCTGTTTTGTTCTTTTAATTCTTTCTCTCTAGTTTCCATCATATTTTCTGAGTTTCTATGACAATAAATTTCTATAATATTTATTTCTCATTTGTCTCTGCCAAAATTCCTTAGAGTTCATGTACGGTGCTGTATACTTTTCAATTGAAATATTGACCACTTGATCTGAACTTATTATTGTTTAAATTCTCCATCATTCGTCACTTAAGATCTACTCGGTTAATATTTCAACAGCTAGAGATTGAGAATTATATAGGAAATGAATAGTTTGTGAATATACAATTGGTTTGAGCACGTACTTGACACGCCATGCTTGAAATCTTTTCCATTAATCAGATATTGTTTTCTATTCTGTCTACTTATAGTAAACAGAAATTAACGGATCGTTATTTTCGTGTGAAACTGTTTAGTGCAATTTGGTGCAAGATCAATGTTTGTGAGTTGGCAAGATTATATCTTTGCTTTCTCTGAAGTTAGTCGTCTAGTTTATGGTTTTAGGGTTCACTTTATCTGCTACTCAATTTTTGATGATTTGTTCAATTGTGATTTCATCGCAGACATATGTGACAAGATAGTTGAAAGTTTGTATAACAAACGCAGAAACCATCTTCTATTGGATTCCCTATCTGGGGAAGAGTCTTCTATTGTTGGGAATGGAAACATAAATGATGAGTTGGATTTACGAATAGCAAGCGTCCTTCAGAGCACAGGACACCGTCATGAAGGTGGATTCTGGACAGACCATGCTAAGCATGATCCGTCCGAAAGTGAAAGACATGTTGCAATAGTCACAACTGCTAGTCTTCCTTGGATGACGGGAACAGCTGTAAACCCCCTATTTCGAGCTGCATATTTATCACAATCTGCAAAGCAGAAAGTCACTCTGTTGGTTCCATGGCTTTGTAAATCAGATCAAGAGCTTGTTTATCCCAGCAGTCTTACTTTTACTTCACCAGAAGAACAGGAAGTTTATATACGTAGCTGGCTTGAAGAAAGGATTGGTTTTAAGGCAGACTTCAAAATTTCTTTTTATCCTGGGAAGGTAACTTTTCAATAAAAATTTTCCTTTATGTTTCATATAACTTATGTCAATTTTCACATTTCTTCATTCTCATGTAGTTTTCAAAAGAAAGACGGAGTATAATACCTGCTGGAGATACTTCTCAATTTATACCATCCAGGGATGCTGACATTGCTATCCTGGAAGAGCCGGAACATCTAAATTGGTATCATCATGGCAAACGTTGGACTGACAAATTCAACCATGTTGTCGGTATTGTCCACACAAATTACTTAGAATATATCAAGAGGGAGAAAAATGGGGCACTTCAGGCATTCTTTGTGAAACACATAAACAACTGGGTTACAAGAGCATACTGCCACAAGGTATGGAATTTATCATTGCTAATATTCTTTTTGGGCTTTCCTTCTATGTAAAAGTAGAAACACCTTTATTTTGGAAAAGTTACTTTTTTAAAGCTTTTTATAAAATTGTATTTGACCTGACTTTTCCTTTAAGGAGAAGAGAAATTAAAAAAGTCTAGGCCAGCGTAACTCGGGAGATTACTAGATGGTTTTGGTGTTTTTATTGATAAAAGGAGTTCTATCATATATAAGAATTAAACAAGAGAAAATATGCTAAATTTTTTGTTTTATACATTCAGGTTCTTCGTCTCTCAGCTGCTACTCAGGATTTACCCAAGTCTGTAATTTGCAATGTTCATGGTGTGAATCCGAAGTTCTTGAAAATTGGAGAAAAGATTGCTGCAGAGAGGGAGCTAGGGCAGATTTCCTTTACAAAAGGGGCGTATTTCTTGGGAAAGATGGTGTGGGCAAAGGGATATAAGGAGTTGATAGATTTATTAGCAAAGCATAAGCCTGACCTTGATGGCTTCAAGTTGGATGTGTTTGGAAATGGAGAGGATGCTAATGAAGTTCAGAGTGCAGCGAGAAAGTTAGATTTGAATCTCTGCTTTCAGAAAGGAAGAGATCATGCAGACGATTCTCTTCACGGGTAGGAACCATCTGAAAATTGAGCTCCGAAATTTATAGTAAAATATATTCACAACAATAATCCCCACTTTATTGTGAAACACACTTAAATGAAATGGTGAAAATAAATGTTGAAGTTACACGTCTATTGTGCAACGTGAAAGTGTGCTATGTTTTACTCTCCCCTATCTTAAGGTGAATTGAATCAATTGATTGTGTTCAGAAAATGCAATATCCACAGCTATTTTTTATACATCATAGTGCACATTCACCTACCGTGATTTTTTCTCATGCTTTACTTACCCAGACAAATCTGAAACTTGTTTTTTATTAAATTGGTTCCTGTTTTGACACAATTTATCCTTATTGTAGGTACAAAGTTTTTATAAATCCTAGCATTAGCGATGTGCTATGCACAGCTACAGCTGAGGCACTTGCCATGGGGAAATTTGTAGTTTGTGCTGATCATCCGTCAAACGAGTTCTTTAGGTCATTTCCCAACTGTTTGACGTACAAGACATCCGAAGACTTTGTGGCAAAGGTAAAAGAAGCATTAGAAAACGAGCCTTATCCTCTAACACCTGAGCAAAGATATCAACTTTCTTGGGAGGCCGCTACTCAAAGATTTATGGAATATTCTGAGCTTGACAGCATCTTGAATAAGGAAAATAATGGTGAAAAGTCGAGCCTAAATAAAGGAAAGCTCGTTGCTAAGTCAGTTTCAATGCCTAATCTGACAGAACTAGTAGATGGAGGCTTAGCATTTGCTCACTATTGTCTCACTGGGAATGAATTCCTGAGATTATGCACAGGAGCAATACCTGGGACACGTGACTACGATAAGCAGCACTGTAAAGACCTTCATCTCTTGCCGCCACACGTAGAAAATCCCATCTATGGCTGGTGAATGGATTGACTAGTTTGAACTGGTGACGAAGGGAAACTTGTCATACCAGTTCATGGCAAGCAGTATTGTGAAAACCATAATCTCATGCTGTAGGTAGAAAAAATTATGGCTGGCTGGCTGGTGATAGATTAGTGGTTTGAATTTTAGTTTCTGCTTTGTACTACAGTTGTTTGTGTTAGGTACTACTGGCCTTCTAGGTTTTCAATTCTTAAATTTTTTTAGTTCTTTTTGTTTTTTTTGTAAGTGATGTAGTTTAATGTTTTACCAAAACACGTGTAGAAAGCTAATGTAAAGTTGCATGGCAAAAGGTAGAACATTTTCCCACGTAACTTGTGTGGAGAATAAACTGTAATAAATTTGCATCGGTTTAACGTGGAATAAATTGTTCAGTTGTGGTAACTTGGAAGGACTTCCTGAGGCTATTCCACGGAAATATCAGGCATTTTGGTTAACAGTGGGAAGGAGAAAAAAAATTAAAGAATAAAGGGCATTGCTGCTGTGATCTTTATCAGGAAAGATATTAGTTCAAAAAGGGGAAAAAGTGTTGTCATTGATTTATGTAAGGATGAATAAACTCCAAATTAATTCCACTCGTTCAGGGGCTTCGCATGAAACATCCAAAGCAGATCCTCTTGGACCTCAACAGCCAAAAAAAATTACAGAAGCATGAGGCAAATGCTTCCTACCGAAAAAATAGGAACAGAGGCAAATGCTTCCTACACCCAATCATTTTTTAATCTGCACCTAACATATTTTTTTAATTTTCAAAAATGCCCTTAATTCTGGAAATAAAAATCTAGAATTGAAAATAATATATTCCAGAAAATAAATCCAGAAGTGGTTATTGAGTTTCGGAAATAAAAATCCAAAAACAAAAATTAAAATTCTATTTTGGAAAAAAAATCCAAAATTAAAAATAATACATTCCGAAAAAAATAATTCAGAAAAGAGATTATTATAATTCGGAAAAGAGATTATTGTGTTTTGGAAATGAAAATCTGAAAAAAAAAATGAAAAATCTGTAATATAAAATTTCATTCCAGAAAAAAAAATCAGAACACATTTTGGAATTTTTTTTTAAGGAGAGTTTCGTTTTTTTCGCTGGAATCGGGTGCTATGGTGCAGGAAGCAATTGCCTAAAACAGATGGTGAAAAAATGAGCAAGAATTTGTGACGGATAGAGGGGTTGGAGAAAACTGGTCATCTGGAGAGGATCAAACTTAATTTATAATTGGCCACAAAAAATCTTATTTTAGCCTGCTTTATCACTCGTTTGAGATAAAAGATGAGTTGTGTTATATTGTTTTAGGATGATTATTATGGTTTGGAGATTTTCAGAAATCGAGTTCTGAAAATGTGTTTCAGAATTGATTATGAAAATAGGTAAAATAAATTTTAAAATTGGAAATCTGTAAACAAAAAATACATTTCAGAATAGGGTGTTCCGAAATGTAAAGTTATTTTTAGAATAGAGAAAACAATCATTTTGAAATATCTTTTCCAAAAACCTATTTCGGAAAATTCATTCCGAAAAACAGTTCCAAAAAATTATTCTGAAAATATATTACGAAATTCCGAATTTACCATTTTCACAAAAATTCTATATTAGGAATTCCAGAAGTGAAAAAATAACTAAACCTTATTTTTCTTCTTCGACGAATTCAAACTCTCCCAATAATCAACGGAAACCAACCGGAATGCATATAGGTCTATGTATCTCCGCTGAAAGATATTAATGTTAATTTTTAAAAAATCATTCTCTGTTTTGTTTTATTTTAAAAAAATTGTTTATGAAGAAAATTGTGAAACACATATACTCTAATTCCGAGGGTTAAGTAGAGATAGATTTTTGGTAAATTCTATTAAATTTGAATTCGTGGTAAGTGATTCATAGTTCACTGTAAATTTTCAACATGGTTGGTAGTTTATTTTGACTTTAGGATATGAAAATTTTCACATTACCGTTTCTGTCAATGGCCAAATAATTGAGTTGACTTAGCAGCGTTAAAAAATTCGTAAGCTAGTAGTGATTTATAAATCCCTGTAAAGTGGGTTAATTTATTTATAGTAACCTTAACGTTAACGAACTTCTGGGGCTTGTTGGAAGTTAATGATTTAATAGAATAGAATAAAATAAAAGAGTAGATCGCATAACAGGATAAAAAGGACAATAAACATTGATTATTTTCTATGTGTCTAGTCCGAATCATGATAATAACAAAATTAAAATAGAACAACAATAATACTAATACTAATAATACTACAGTAGTAATAGTATTATAAACAACTAAGTAGTGGTGGTAATTGTATTACAAGATGTTAGAATTATTTTAAATAATCTTCCTTAAATTAAAACTTTAATAAAATAATGAAATTTCTTTTATCTGTTGTTAAGTTTTAAATGTTTATTTTAAAATCTCAATAAAATAATGGAATTTTTTTTAAACTTCATTAAATTCAAAAGATTTATTATAAAATTTCAATAAAACATTCAAAAAATTTCAAACTTTAATAAATAAATTAAATTTACTTATAAATAAATAATTAAAAAATATATAGTTTTAATATATTTATATATTTTATAACAAAATTTTCAATTTGATTTTAAAAATTTAGCAAAATAATATTGGATAATAAGTATTTCAACAACTAATCTTAGATAATAAGTATTTTAATTGTATTTGCATATTTCTTATGATTGATGGTAGTTGATTTATATAATTCATAGTTTTTTTTGTTACGAGCTCATACTTCAAAAAATCAGACTTATTTTGTTTTAACTTTTGATGTACGTATATTTTATGTGCAATATTAGTTTTAATTATAATTGTTAATATTTAATTTTCATAATTTTGAAATATTTTAAATTAAGGTCTTTATTTTAAAAGGCATCCACTAATTAATTCACTGTGAAAGTGAGAAGTGATCAAATTAATTTCTCCTCACAATATATTCTCGCAATCTTTGAAGTCCTCGTAGCCAAGAATACACATGGCTTTGAAGTCCACATCTGACAGATAATGCAATTATTTAGGATATATAAAGAAGTGATAAACATTAGTTGTTGACAAGCTAGGTAATAGTGACTTATGACATGAGTTGGAGCAGTAAGGTGATGAAAGAAACAATATTGGTGTAAGAAGGAGATAGTGTTTTAAATCAGGAAGATCGTTAGAGATGGTGGAAAATGGGGCTGGAGGTTATTTCAGACAACAATTTTATAGAGGTTTTGAAACTCATGATATTTTACGAAGATTTTGAAACCCATGGTATTTTACAAAGGTTCTTAAATCCATGGTATTTAACAGGGATTCTGAAATACTTTTAATGAGGTTTAAAAAAATTATGAAAATCATGTTCCGAGAAATAGTTTATTAGAAAAAATTACAACTTTAGATAAATGACTTAATAAAGATTTTAATCCTAAATAATGTAAAAATAAACATGTTAAAATTTTTTTTCACTATTAACAGTGATAGTAGTTATTATGGAGACCATATGAGATAATGCTTACAATATTGATGAGACTAATCAACATCACTAATAAAAGTGACAATAAATCAATTAGGGTCAGTGATAACAAAGATGTGGTGATAATAAAGATGAGTTGAGAAAGAGATTTTTTTTTTCTTTTTCTTTTAACTCAATTCTCACACAAGATGAAAAAAACTACAGAAAATGATATAATATACATTAGGATGATGAAACATACTATATTATTTAGATAACGAAACATGTAATGTTGATAAAGTATGATAAGATAGTAATCATATATATTTTATTTTCCTATATGTGACCACCAATAAAATCCTTATTTTATAAAAATAACCTAATATAAAAGATAGATAATTTTAAGTTGAGTTTAAACGTTCAACTAAACAATAAATTTTAGCTGAATTTTAGATTATTTTCTGTAATTTCCACTTCTTTTCTGTACTTTTTTACCATTATTTTTTCACAGATTATTTATCTATTTATTTAGCACCAATATTTTTCTTTTTAGCTGAGTCACTTTTGATCAGCAACATATTATATATTGGGTGCCACAGCAAGTCTCGACCAATGTATGCCACAAAAAAACACTTCGTTTTTGCTGATGCAGAAGAGGTCGTCTTACTTTCACGCTCAGCTTTACATACACAGCGTGCGATGCACTTTCAGTCATAAGCTATTAATAAGCATTCCATTTCATAGTGCAAGTTGATATAGCATGTGATTCCCATTGACCAACTCTCAAAACTCTCCTACAAAGAATTAGGTTTCAAGATAACCCTCACCCTTTGGTAATAAGGTACGTGGAATCTTCCAGTTTCTGATTGGGATTAATCTGATGTAGCCCATACTTACCTCTGCTATTCTGTACCATTAGCTCGTGCCTGCAACTGTGCCAAAAGGCATGCACTACTTTTACTATCAGGAAACAAATTAAGATGGGATATTCTAAAAGTTGATAGCAAATAGGAGATGAAACTTCATGCTATGAGTGAATATACCAGATGCATGTTTCTTACCCTTAACCTGTTTCTTCTCACAGAAGCTGCATATGTTCAATTTAGTACGATTGAAGAGAGATAGATAGGTAGAGAGGGAGAGAGGGACACTTAAGAATTCATCGAATGCAATGATGGACACAAAAACTGTTCTGTCATTAAATTTGTTCCTAAGAGAGAGGAGGGTCTAGGCTTGCGAAGTTTAAGGTTGTTCAACTATTTAATCCTGTAGTGTTTTATTCACGTTAGTTATGCAGAACAAACCTTAAATTCTTGCAATGAAATTCCAAAAGTGGTTTTAGTTGATTATTGTAAGAAGCTTGTTCTTATTAATTTTGGATTTGTAGCAATGTAGTCATTCGTTTACGATGAAGTAAAGTCGAGCATCTTTTATGAATATACTTGTGATAAATTCATGCATCTAATAACCTGTTTTGTTGTAGGTATACTTGGCCACGTTATTTTTTAAGATCCAAGTGATTCAGTAGCAGATGTGCAGCTTTTTAGATATGGCTTGAGGTGTTGGATTATTATAATACTCACATTCTGCTTGTCCGAGTTATTGGAAGACAGAACACAGAAGTAACTCTAGCACAGTTTTTTTGTCTTTTCACCTTTGTCTTATTATGCACTTTCTGAGTAGTCAAATATAAGAATTCAATGCATGTTTGGCTCAGTTTGCCTTTTACTAATCAGCATTATTATATGAACTGCTTTTTATTCTATTTCTAATTCTCTTTATTGGGATTGATACAACGGAATTGTGTTTACCATGTTTTTCAAAATTCTCTTTCTCTTCCGGTTAATATTAAATCGTCCCTCTAGAGTTCTCACAGTTACTTTAAATACGGTATATTGTTAATTAATATCTGACCGCACTTATTTCATTTCTTAAAGTCACTTGCAGATGAAAGGGGGGAAAATATTTACACTGCTATCTTTAAGCGGCAACGTTTAGTGGCAGTTTCACGTTATGTTCAAAATATATAAATGAAACCTAAAAATCAAGAATATATCAACCCAATTTTTTTGCAAATACTGACTAGCAACGATGATTGAATCTAATAAATCACGTAAATTACACTAGAAATAGAAACATTTTCAACATTTCTTTATATAAACATTATCTTATTGAATTAAATTTAAAATGTACTTCTAATATATGATATTATAGTTATTTAAAGTCTATTTTAGGAATAGTTTGTTGACTGATCAAACTATCTGTTATTTGACTGTTATTAGACTATCCATAAATATAAAAAAAAATGTGAGAGTTTGTTGGACTTATCAGACTATATCCGTTATTGGACCATTATCAAATTATTTATAAATATACAGTATCACGCACGAGTTAGAGAGTCTTGACGTGAGGGAGTATGATTAGAGATTCTAAATTGACTAAAGATAAAAACATTTCATAATATATAAATGACTACAAATATCAATTTAGGGGCCATTTACTCTCTGCTGTATTATTTTGACCATCATATATGAAGAAGAAATTGAAAAAAAAATGGAGGACAACACGTAGGACATAATGGTAAGTGAAGAGTTTCATGTCACTAGTCTGGTGTCCTTTGGGTTTCCCAAGAGGAATATTCAGAAGGATACTCTGTCACGAACTTTAGTTTTGAAATACTAAGAACTTAGTTTCCAATGCTTTGGCTGCATGTTCCTTTCTTCTCATGGAATGCGGCATGCATCTTTCTTTGCCCTATTAAGGAAAACATTATATTTGCTTAAGGAATCCTGTGAAAAGCTGATTAACAAGGTGCACATTTAGTACACAAAAAAACATTATTAAGTAACATCAAGATGTACTCATAAATAACTTTATTCTTTTAGTAATAAGATTCATTCCTATGAAAAAATATTTGTTAGGAGAAATTAAACTCGAAAAATGAATCTTAATACTTTGAGATTATTATTTATTAGCATGCATGCAGATTGGGTTGGATAGGAATTATGTAATCTTGTTAAAAAAATGAATTACTCAAACTCATTACTCAATCTAATAAAAGAATTTCGTGATAAGTTCGGTGGAGTGTCTACATCTTTTGGGATGGGTTAAAATTTTGAAAAATATTTTTTTATTAAAATTTGTAATTCTCAAGCATTTATTGTTATTAGATTTTAAAAAAATATTATTATATAATTATTGTAAATAAAATTGAAAAAAATAATAAGTGAATATATCAAGTATAACCTAATTCAAACAATAACACAAAATTTACTTTAATACTTCAAAGTTAAGTCATAATTATTTTATTGTATACTTCAAGCATTTATTATTGTATACTTCAAAGTTAAGTCATATAGTATTTGTGAATGTAAGACTTGAAGTATCATACCATGTTAAATTTATTGTATAGTAGTCTTATTTGTAGGAGTACATATATTAGAATAGATTATTTTCTTATTGCATGATTCTAAATCTTATAATAAACGGGTCAACGGATATAACAAAGTCTGAATAGACATTTAAAAACTTGTACAATCACATTTTTAATATGATGCAATGATAATACTTCATATTTAAATATAATTTAATGCATAAATATAGAATATCAACGTACATCAAGATATTTTTTTAACATGAAATAAAATTTTCATTAAATTTTTATTAATAATAGAAACTATTTTAAATACTAATAATTTTTTAATTTATAAAATAAAATATAATTTAATTAATATAATAATTAATTATTTTTTGTCAATAAAATTATTTTTTATTTAATATTTTTTTATAATGGAATGAAATATTTTAACACACCAATAATTTATAAAAAAAAAACTAATATCATAAGTTAACTAACTAACCTAGCCACGAAACTAAATAAAAGACAATAAGAACAAGCTCTAAACAAACCACCTATCAGTCCTACAATACAACTAATAGCATAGTAGATATGTAAAAAAAATATGAAGATTCAAAGAATAATTTTAAAATAATTACTTCTTATTCTCACCAATTTACTTTTCTTAATGTAATCATTCTAATTAACACTACGTGTCAAAATTTGATAAAATAACATATCAATTCATTAAATGCTTTTAAATTTTTACAAAGTAAAAAAATTATAAATTTTGATATAATTTAAAATTAATTTATATTTTATGGGATGAATATATTTTAGTGTGTAATATATCTTTTAATTAAAATGTAAATAAATTTCTATTATTAGCTATATATATATATATTTCCACTATATATTATTGACATGAAATATTACCAATATCATAAGGAAAAGAAACAACAAATGTTAAAATAAGTTTTTAACCTCTCTACAGTATAATATGTGTAAGGACTGCAGTTAACATGTAATTCAATTGCCTCTCTTTATTCTTAAATTTAACAAAGTTCTATATATTGTACCATCCTGTATAGTAAATAAAATAAAATATTAAATCATTCCAATTGAAGATAAAATAAATAAAAAATTAATCTGGATGAGTGAGAACATTGACGAAGATGGAAAAGGACACGCTCAGTAAGGAGATATATACTCTACTATTTTCTTGCTGTTTAATACCTTTCCTTTCTTCTTACCATCTTAATGGACTTTAGATATAATTTAATATTATAAAACCTATTAATAATAAAGTAAGTTTTATATTACTTATATAAATGTATTTCCAACCCAATACCTTAAAATACCTAAGAAGAAATCATAACATAAATGCATATTCTAATCTAATTTTAGTTATTTCCGCCCATAATTCGCATTTAGCTTTTAAGTTACATGAGAAGTATACATTGACTACTACTTTTCACAGTCCATCCCCTTTTACTCTCTTTTTTCCCTTTTATTTTGATAAAGTACGTATTAATATTTGGCTTTGCAATTAAATTAATCTTAATTTGTTCGGAAATCATGCAATTTGCTTTTAGAGTTCCACGTTAACGTAGCTAGGCACAATAGTCATGTCAATGTTGTTTCAAACAATTTGTGTGGCTTACGATAAATATCAACAAAAAGTAGAATACAACATGTATATAGAAAGGAGACAAAGCACCAAATGTGGCTGAGAACATAGCTAGTTTACCATTTACTTTTCTGCAGCTAATTAAGTAAATAAAATGACAGCTGGCACAACCTGTCACAGTAGAACATCAAAGAAAACGTAAAGAAATGAAATTAAGGTAAGAATATGAAAAATTTTCTCACCTTAATTTAACTACTGCACATTACAGGAGTAAAATTAGATGGGAGACTAGTTAACCCAACTAAGGAATAAAAAGGTTGAGCAATGACGAATTATTACTAGTCTCAAGTGTTAACTATTTACATATGTTCGGAGGGTTTTGTTCGTGTCTTTTCTTTTTCTGGCGAGTCTGTGGTTATCTCTGGGATCGTAATTTCAACGTGGTCGACAGTGGTTTCAATATCCACAACAGGTTTTACGATACCTCGATGAAGAAGGTGTGGCTTCTCTGGTGAAACATTGGATTCTACAACACTCTTGAAGTAGGCTAAGTCAGAAAGCTCGGAAACAGACTCGTATATTTTCTCCACTGACTTGGTGATTTCTTCGAGAATTGAAGCAACCGTGGCAACTGGGATTATAGTTAGCAGATCAGCGTCTTCCAAAGAAACGGTTTCAAGGACAAATTTGAGGTCTTCAACTGCAGTTTTTGAATTCTCGATGTGGCTTTTGGCAGCTGATGGGTGTGTCATTGTTTTGACTGATGAAGATATTACGTTTAACGCCTTGTTCGACTCTGAAATCATCTTTGTGCATGGTTCTTGAACTTTACACTTGAATTCCAAAGATGTCTGCAGTCACAAAAATGCGTGTATGTATTAGCTTCAAGCTTATAAAGCTGAAATTACTTTTTAGTTTTGAAGTGTTTTCACTACTGTACATTTTTTTTATCAGCGTGTATATTACAGTTAATTTGTTTAAAATTGTTTTCTTATTACCAAGCTTGAATTCTTTTGAAAATAGACATGGAAGTGAGTACGTCTCAAATATTTCATGTTTTTCACGTAGAGAGAATGATGTCTTACTTGGATTTCCGGGTTAAGGTAGTTGTTAAGGGTTTCAATCTTGTAAGCACATTCCCGAGTAAGTACTCCAATCTTCAAGTACTGCTTCCAAGGATGTCGAAGACGAAAACGGCCATGTCCCGGTTCCCACCTTGCAAAATTTGCCTGTGCAATATATATAATGTTAATGTTTGATCAATCTATCAAATAAAAATGTTGAATAATATCTCAGAAGAGAAAAATAAACTCACCAAGGACTCTTCACTTGCTTTGGAGTTGAGAATACTTTTGTATCCCTCAAGAACTGACTTCTCACATTTTTCTTTACCCTCTGAGCAATGAAAATATTCCACTTCAAATCCTGAAAGATGATCAGAGCTTCAGATATTAACACATGAAACACAAGAAAGAAGCATGTGACTAATGGTGGTTCGAATATAGATACCTTCTAGGTAATTTGCCAACTTTTCTACGTTGGAAGCTACCAACTTGTGAAGGTCTTCACCTGCCCATACTGGACAAATGAAAATGGAGATGACCATGCAAGCTGTTGCCCCTATTAAAATTGTTGAAAGTCTCTGATGGGCAAGCTCAAAGAGTTGTTCCACTCGATACCCCGAGACAGTAACTAAACAGAATGTCAAGATAAATATCACCACCCCATAGTCATATCTTGCCTTGATCTTCGGAAAAAATCTGAAAAAAGTAGCTCCTGCGGCTGCAAACACAAATCCTTTAGCACATTGTTTAGGAAGCAAATGTTAGTCTCAAATCCATGCGGAAGCTCATTTTCTTTGTTAATATTGTATTTACATATATACCTAGAATGAAGACTAGGATCCCAAGAACAATAGGTTTTTCTCTTTCTCCAAAAGTAGTAGCTAAGTGTTGCCCTCCAACCCCTAAAGCACCAGCTAATAATGTAGCACATCCTCTATTCAAACCTTTGCTGAGGGTTGCACCTGGTTAATTAGGAACCAAACATATCATATGTTACTTTAATACTCTTCAGACTTTGGCCATTAATTATATAATAATGAGAAATATACATGAGTGTGTTTGTGCATTATTCTATAATGTCTCCACTTACCTACGCTGAATTCAAATACAACCACCACTGTCAGAACAGCCCACATTCCAGCAACTCCGAAGCCATCATAAAGAGGCCTCGAGTAGTAAAACAAGGAAACCAAGGTAAGAGCAAATGCAACTTTTAATGAGTGAAATACTCGTCTGGGGTCATCTTTTCCAATCTTTGCTATGCTCCTTGTGAAGTTGATAACCATGGACTTGATGTTCCCAGGCAAAGCCTTGAGGCAGTTTCCCCAATGAGCAAGAAACCCTCGCTTGTTTGTTTCCATTGTTGACTCAATATCCATGACTAGATATAGAGTGGAGAACAACCTTGCCACAAATGTGCTGGGTGATACAGCAAGTTTTAGAAGAGAGCTAGGAACAAACAGCAGGTATGAAATTATGTAAGGGAAAGAATTTGAGAAGGTTGGGAAGTGAATGACTTTGAAGACTGACATTTATAGGAACAGAAAGTACAGCTGTGTCGTGCAGCAAAGATTTTTTAAAATCAGATACATGAGTTGCTGTCTTTTTGCGGAAAGAGAAAGACTGGTTCTCTTTGAGAAAAAAAAGTTACATTGTCACGGCACATATATGTCATTATGATTAAATACAAAATGCCCATAACTCTAAAAGTATATACTTTTAGAAATTCATTTCCCTGACCAAAATAATTAATCTACCAAAACTTACATAGACAGGGAATGTTAGGATATATGCTTCCAGCTATAATAGTTTACTTCCCAAAGCAGATTAAACAAAGTTAATTTACAAGTTCAGACGCATAAGAAAGATTAAATAGGGTAGTAATTCAGTAAGACAAGTAACTGGTATACATACTTTAGTCAGAGTCAGCCATTGAATCGCTGTATCCCACCTCCCTTTGTTTTGCCCTTTTTCTTTGGTAAATTATATTTACATTTTTTTAAATCAATGTTTCTCTACATAAATTTCACTTCTATATGTTTCATCTTTACATTTTATCGCCCTTTATGTTTTCCAAGGTTATATTTTCCCACTTTATAGTTTTATAGAGGTGAGGGTTGTACGACTGATCACATGTCTGAGTCTCTATTACTGGATCGACTGATTTTATGGTTCATTTTAATGGATTAACCGACATCTCAATTCTAATTACGCTTAAACAAAGTCAGTGAAGCTAATCCACGATTAAGAGTTAAGTAATGTATTTCTAAACATGATTAAACTCCCTAATTTAACCCAATAAGGAAGACCCATTAGAATAATATAAATAACACACATTCCAAGATCCAGGTACGTCATGATATACGGTGCTCTGACAACCGATGGCTGAATATCTTTACTGACTTAAGCATCAAAGTGCCTTCTGCAGGTACCACCCGAGTCTGAACTACGAGAAGACCAAGAGATGACACGAGTAGGAGTAGCAAGGAGCTTGCAAGGAAGGAAACTGAAGCACAATCCGACCAATCGACTCAGAAAGAAGAAGAGTGATCTCAATAGTTCATTGAACCCCAACCCCATTCGAGAACAAGTTCTCTTAACTTTTCTCTTAACTTTGAATTTTTTTTTATCAGCAATGAATTAATGAAATTAAAATAGAACACTTGAAGGGTGTCCCAACTTTTATACAATACTCAAAACTCAGATACAACTGTTGGCTCACGCATACACTTACTCTTGTATCACAAGCTAAGAGTTACTCCTACCGTGCCAGATATATACACCACAGGGCCATCCATCTACTAAACCATTTACCAAACCCTCAGCCCATCCAATTGGCTCACAAAACCACAGCTGCAGCCACTTAATGTAAATTTTGAATCAGTTGCACAGGGCAGACAAAATCTATGGAATGCTGTTGTTTGAACTATTTGGGATCATAGGAATTATATCAACCTTTTTTAGATATAATTTCTGATCATATCTAAAATTATGTTTTAGAAATAAAAAGAGTGACAATGAATAAACAATAAGAGCATTTGTCGTGGTAAAGCGTGAGCTACTAAAGAGTCATCTCAATATAGCGGGTAAAGTATATCATACAAACAATTTGTCAGTTTCTCTATTAGTTTATAACAATCTAGCAAAATGATATTCATATGTTTAAATTTGTTTCCGTAACTTTATATTCGATTTGTTATCTCTCTCACTTTTTCCTATATTATTACTGTTTAAAATAAGCAAGTAAAATTAAGAAAAGTGCAAGTAACTCTAACTTTTACACACAACATTCAGTTCAGGGGCTCCTTAGAAATCGAAAAGAAGCCCTACAAGAAAATACTTGTTAGTATTGATCATATTCTAATAATAAATAGCAACTTTAATGACTATTTTAGCTTCAGAAAAGTGATGACGATGCGTCATTATGACATTATTAAAAAAATATTCATGCAGAAATTTCAAATTACATATATTTATCAATATCCAAGTGGTGATTTTTTTCAAAATTCATAACGTATTTTTATATTGGTTGTACTATAACAAGTTACATTTGTAACCAATATAAAAAGTTTAAAAATATTACATTAGTTTAGAAACAACGGATTATATTGATTATATATTTATAGTTTTTAGTAAAAGTATTCTATTATGTTAATTATTTTCTTAAAGTGCATAGAAGGATTTAGGGGTTGTGTAGAAAAACTGTTAGGTCTCGACTCGTGATGTGGTATTATATTGGATTTATCGGAATAAATCCCATAATTAAGGATTGAGAGAATGAGAGTTCGTCTTTAGAACCTCGTCGATCCCCACATACGACGTATATGATCAATCATTGTATTTAAGTTATTGTTTATTTTAGAATTTAGAATTTCATCATGATTTTGTTCTTAAAATGCGTCTTGAATTATTAAAGGAATAATGTGTATATAATTTTTTCTTACTTTCGCTCCTAATATATATATTTAATTATTTTCTTTACATCTATTTTGCACTTTTCTCTTTTTCTTGACATTGCTCACTTTTTTTTACGTTTAAAATAAATGTATCATATTTTTTTATCAGTATAAATACAACAGAAAAGAAAATATACACTAAAAAAACTATGTCTAAACAAAGTATAGATAGTGCTACTATCCTTCAAATACCTCCAAATACCCAAACAAACTGTATCATCGTTTCAAGGCACGCACACATGTATAAGTTTACGAACTCCTACAACATCTTTGTTTACATCATAGGTACATTTTTTCATCAAGTCCCTGCCTTACTCATCACAACATATATATCATTCTACATAAGCCTATGGAATGATTGTGTTTGCCTTTTAAATTAGTACTTGCTGTGTATCTTCAAACTACAACTCTGACTCTCATAATGGTTTTCTATCAACTCATATGTGAAAAGCGAAAAATGAAAAAAAAAAAGCCAGACTCTCTACTATATTTCCATTATATATATCACCTTTAGTTATTAGAATATAATATAAGTTATTAAATTTAGATCTTACTTTTACAAGTTTAAATTACAACTATATGGGACAAAAGCTTGAGAGTGTTTAAGTACCTCTATTACATTATATTATGTATAAAGCTTGCTTTATTCTAATATCAAATTTAATACATATTTCTTATTTTTGTGAGTAACTAATGCAATAAATAATTAAATATATTTTAAATTTAATTTAGATATATATTCAGTAAGTTTAAATTTTCTGTTTGAGATTCAATATTGATTAATAAATTATTATTTTAGAGTAAATTTTGAATTCATCAAATAGACACTTTTGAACAAAATTGTGCAGTACTTGATTAAAATACCTTAAAGTCTTACATTTGTTTTGGGATGGCAATATAGGACGGATCATACGGGTCGATCCGTAACTCGTTATCAAAAGTATAAGATGGGCTCACTAATCTAAACTGTTGACTTGTTTAGGCCCGTCCCGCATAAACGAGGCGGGGCAGGTTAGCTCGCTAACCTTCATAAATAAATAAATAATTATTTTATTTTATATATAAAAAAATATACTCTATTTACCCATTATTGCAGTATGATATTTATTTTATTTTATTTTAAAAAAATAAATTTAATGTATTAAAAAAAGAATGTTTTATTTTAATAATTTAAAGTAGTTAGTTTTTTTTTATCAACAATAATAAATAAATAAATAAGAACCTTTAGGGTTGATCCAATACAAAATCACACAAAAACAAACAACCCCTACTCTCAAAAGTTTGTCACTAACTTCCAACTAGAACAAATACATTCTGATCAACCTAAATAAATCACTTATGTTTAATTGAATGTATACAAACTAGGGGATCAAGACACCAGTCATAAAAGTAAAAAACAAGCATATTAGACTTTAGAGGTTACCCAGGACCAGGCCTTTAGTTGAGTCATGGAGTTAGTATGAAGAATGTCAAATGATTTATTTTTAAGTAAAGTCTTATATTTAAAATTTGTTAATAAAAAATTAATATAAAGAAGAAATTTCAACAAGATAGTTAAAAAATTAGTCATCTTCATTAAAATATTTTGTAGCAAAACTTTGATAAGATATTCTTGTACATTTACATACCTATATAGGAAAAATAGATGCAAAGCAAGACTTTAATTATTTTTAATCAAGCCTTCTAACAACCTTCATACTTGAATTTATATTTTTATCTTAATTAAATGAATTGAATCAGAGATAAAACTTTAATTTTCCAGTGGTAGGAATAAGTTCTTTTATAATTAATAAAATTTTAATTTTTGAAAAAAAAAATTATGCGGGTTGACCCACGGGTTATCTCTTATGCGGAGCAGAACAATGAAATGAGCTCACACTTTGTGCGGGGCAGTCCAACCTGACCTGCATTTTTGCAGGTCAATTGCGGAGCGGACCTATGCGGGACAGGCCAACCCGCATTGCAGTCCCTTTTGATTTTGTGTGCCTTGGTATTCATATACAAAATGTTGTTGAAATTTCATAAAATTTATTAAACAAGACATTACATAGTAAAATGTGGTTGTTGAGTTTTATGGAATTATACATGTTATGGAGAAAGCTCAAAAGATGGGGTTTATTAATGTTTGGTTTGAATGTGATTATGTCTTGGTTTGTGTTGCGTTTACCGCTAGGACTAATGTTCCGTAGATGCTTCGTAATCGATGAAATATTTGTCTTACTTGCTATGGAAAAATCATGTTTAGGATTACCTATATTTTTTGTGAAGGACATACATGACTGATAAGTTGACTAAATTAGGATTTATTCATAGAGAATCATTTCATTGGTATAATAGGGTTGTATCTAGTCTGTTATTAGAATTTTTTATGAATATGTATAGTCTACTTTTGTATAGTTTTTGTTAACATATGAGTTTTGGTCTAATCTCCCATATTTTTATTTTTTCTTTTTTTTCAATAATATATTTTTTCATATGATAACAGATAATTGTTATTGTTTGAGGTATCAACCTAACTGAGATGTCAAGTTGCATAATAATATCTAACATGAAAGCTTTATAAAAAAAATGTATCCATCAAAATATAAAAAAAGATGTTTCTAAATATAAGGCGTCAAGCATTTAAAACAAAATATTTCGTGCACAAATTATTATTGTAATTACTACCACAATTACTTTTAATATTATTATTATCTTTATATATAAATTTATTAAATTAATGATTTAATTTTTTTATATATCCATATAAAATAAAATTATTAGTATTATTATAAAAAAATTGTTATTAATATTAAGAAAATTATTATTATTATCATAATTATTTTTATTATTATACTAATAAAATTATCGAAGAATAATTTTGACTATCAATTACCGACATATATTATGTGATATTGATTTGTGTTCAATTATAATAAATTTTACTGATAGATAAAAAAAATATAATAATTTTGTATTTTTATATTTGTTAATAAAATTTGTCATTAACTACGACAAACATAAATTCACTTTTAAAATATAAAATAGTTGATAACTAATTAGATACTAAATTAAAAAATAGTTTATAATTTATTAATAATATAAACTATTTTAAATATTAATAATTTTTATTTTATAAAATATTTTTTTTAAATTGAATTTTATTTAATTATTCTTTTAAATTGAAGAAAAAAAAAATAGTT
Source organism: Phaseolus vulgaris (assembly GCF_051622355.1). NCBI lineage: Eukaryota > Viridiplantae > Streptophyta > Magnoliopsida > Fabales > Fabaceae > Phaseolus > Phaseolus vulgaris. The sequence goes on from NC_143498.1 coordinate 49,285,879, forward strand.
GACCGTATACTTGTTGGAAATAGAAGAGAGTTGATTATGGACATTAAATTTTGAGACTAACTCAAAAAAACCATAGGTTTAATGTGGAAAAGGATGGAATGAATCCTTATGTTAATATTAAAATAAATAAATAAACTAAAGCTCTTTTAATTTTATGACAATAATAAATAATATTAATTTGATGATGCTAAAGAAATCCAAGAGGCGTGCACTAAATGAAAAATAAGATTTTTGAGAAAGTGTGTATAAACATTATTCTGTTTTTAAGAATGAAAATTTAAATTTATATAAAATGGATGAATTTACATTAAAATAATATTTTGTAAGATTTACACATTTAAATATTTCTTATCACATGTCTAGACAAAAAATATAAACAAAGTAATTATTATAAAAATAAGTAAACTTGTCATATAAACATTTTTACTATTTTAGATCACTGTTTAAAAATACCTTAAAAGTTTTTTTTCTTTCAAATTTACGAATAACCTACACATACAGAGATCAGATATAATTTTATATTTAAATAATCTGAAGTAGTTTTATCTCCAGATTTTCATTTTTATTTTTTTTATCAACACCAGATTTTCATTCATATTAAATATGTGTAGTTTGATTAGAAAGTGGACAAATGACGAAGCATGCATAAGTCAGCCATTACCATGGATATTTTTTTAAAAAAAAATCTCACTTAAAGAATTGTACAACCACAAGGATTAAAAACACGAATGAATATATATATATATATATATATATATATATATATCATATATCATGAATTGCAAGTAAACAACAATGCAATTACTGTTTTTTTTTTCATATATATATTTGTTTTCTTTGAAGGAAAACAGAAGAAAACAAAATAGTGTTTTGGTCAATTTGTAGCAGTAATTAAGCTCTACCACATGTTGATCAACTAACTACTTTATAAGCTCTCTTTTAAGTTCATTCTGACATAAGGATTTCGTGCCTATAATTGAACGCAAGTGCTCCACCCAAGATTCTAGTTATTATTAATTATACATTTGAATTTTGAATGCAAATACCTCAGCAATCTGTTAATCAACACACATGAAATAAATATGCTTCATCTCAAAACAATAATAAAAATCCTAATAATTAAAAACTACGCTTCACATCCAACATTAGTTAGTGTATTCCTTCTGATAAAAAGAAACAAGACAATGAAAAAAAAGGATAAGGCAAGAACATGTTTGCATCAGCATTTCTGATTCTCCAATAAGACCAAGTAAAGTGAATTCAACACATTGTTGTTTTTGTCATAGCCAATAAAAAGAAATATAATAAGCACGAGGGAATAAAGGAATTGAAAAAAAAAATGCAAAAAGTTGAATATAAGCACAACAAGTTATTAAAGATATGATAATGACCCCACGCATTATCACTTTCTTTTGTGAAACTAGCAACATAAAGAAAAGAACTTTCAGTTCTTCTCTGTGCTGGGAATCATTTTCTAATTTGTTCACTATTATCTACTAAGCTCATCATAAAATTGTTTAGCCATGTGTATTGAACCAGATCAGAGTCAGCATCCACTGTTGAGTTGGATCTGACTCACTCCTATGTTTCACTATATTTTCTTTTTAAATGAAAACGTTCATAATATTGTAAAGCTATATACTCTTTATGAGGTTTCGAAAATGAAAATGACCAACAAATTTCATGTGAATATGGTCTTGTTCATGTTGAAGATATTCCATGGTAATCATCCAAACATTACAAGCTCACACTACCACCTCAACAGTACAAATATATCAATTCCTAAGCACAGTTATAAAATTTAGTATGGCACACATGTATAAGTAAATTGAAACACCAATTAAAGGTATGTGTTTTATTTTTGTTCTTAGCATAATTTTTTTATAATGTTGAAACTCTTAATCTATATACTTTTCTTTAAACTTGGTTTTAATACCCTATTAATTTTAGTTAATCAATTTATTCTCAAACTTTTACAAATATTTGGAATTAAAGTTTTTATCATACTTAAAATTAATATTTAACAAGTATATTTAAAGTCACAAAATTTAAAAATAAAGACTAAATTTATTTATTTTTTAAAGTTTGAGAACTAAATTCCTTAATTTAAAAATACAAAGACTAAAAAATATAAAAAAAGTATAAAGAATTAAAACATTTTTTATTTGTAAACATGTTCTTCATTTTTTAAGATTTGACCTCGTATTAATATTATTTACCCGATAAATAAGTAATTATATATATTGAAAATTTAAATGGCCCAGCAAACAGGGGAATGTTTAGAAACGGAAACATAAAAGTTAGAAACTGGTGCAGTGCGTATTCCAATTTCCACTAAATTTGAGTCTTACTCTTAGGAAAGGAAATTTGAGAGGTTTTGAAAAACTTTAAACTTATATATTTCTATATGTAGAACTTGTATATTATAGTTAAAAGTATTTATGGGATGTTACACATTGCATAACAAGTATAAATAGAATGAGCATGGAAAAGTTAAGAAAGAACAACAAAAGAACATATGACAAACAGGTTTGAAGAAGATGATATAACCAGATAAGTGAAAACTACAACAACATGACAATAAAAGATATTGCGATCAAGTTTCAACTGAAAAATAATGATAATATAATAAAAAATACAAAATAAAGACAACTCAAAGCTGAACGAATTTGGAATATGGAATTGAAGTTCTAAGGAGCATAGCAAAAGCCAATGGTGTGAGGCAAAGCAATGTGTTGCAAAGGAGGTTGGTTATCAAACTGCTGCTTTAAGGCCTACAAATGACAGTAGCTGATTTTTACAAATAGGAAGAGATCTAGTGAGAACAGGGTTTAAAAAGTGGTGCTTCACAATTATCTTAAATGCTTCTTCAGCCATATCAAGGAAGGATCATAAGCAATGTTACTGGAGATTTAGGCAAGGGTTTGCAGTTTTGTTGACTTTGTTTGACTTAAAGTGGCACGGAGTCAGTTGGTCATTTGGTAAGTTTTGTCAGGAGTATATATATGTTGCTAAGTTTTATGCTTTTTTGAAACATGCTCAGTTATTAACGTCTCGTTTTAGCTCTGTTTTTTGTACTCTTTATAAGGGTCAGTTAGGTTTTGGGTGAGTTATTTTTGTTGAATGTTTTCTTCTTTATTAGGTTACTCTGGCTAGCTTGTATAATATAAGGGAATGTGGTGTGTGACAAAAGAATGAATGTTATTAGCATTGACACACCAAACTTTTATATATATAGTTTAAAAGAGTTGAAAATTTCCTATATATACTCATTTATAAATATAATACATTCTTGTTGATATAAAAAAAGAAAGTCTATATTCACAACACGTGAAAAACATTTATATATATTTTAATCCCTTACACTCATTATAATATTTAAAATTAAAATTTTATATTTACAATTACTCTTTCTTTAAAAATAAAAGAAAAACAATCTATTATCTCCCTTTTATTTAAAAAAAAAGTGCAATAGGATAAAACAGAATATATAAATAACATTATCTATAACTGATAACTTGTATAAAAATAAAAGAATATGTTGTAATAATTACTAGTGGACATTTATTTTCATTTATATTCTCTCAATAAAATATCAGCAATGACTTAAGATTGTAAGACCTTTTCCACTCTATCTCTATTTTTTGTTGAAAAAGACAGAAGGACATACTAGATACTCAACCAATGCGATTTTACATGAAAGAATAGTGGATACTCTTCTGTGTACATTAGGATATATGTTAATTAACACAAATAATGAATGGATCAATTAATTGCACGTGTTCCTATATAATTGTGGATAGGATTCCAAATATGTAATGGAAAATTATCATTATACACTGCACCTAGAGATTCAAGAAGAAAAGAAAGATTAAAAAAACATATGTATTTATGAAAGACAAGTAATATGATATAATAAAAAAATATAGAGATACTGTTCTTTAACTCCTCAAATCTCTGTCATTATAATTTATAATTTTTTATTTAAAATTTAAATTTAAATTTAAGATTTAAGATATATGATTTTGATTTAGGATTTAAGATTTGAGATATATAATTTAAGGTTTTGGATTTATGATTTATAATATAAGGTTTATGATTTAATAACTGATAAAAAAAGTTTATGATTTCAAATTTAATAATTTTTTTAATTTTTGAAATAATATTTAATTTAATTAATATAATAACTAATTATATTTTATTATAAAAATATTTTTTATTTAATATTTTTTATAGTGTGTCCTATTCACACGTTAACAATTTCACTTGAACTCTGAATTATAGGTATGATTCTTAACATAATACATACTATAATACAATACTTTTTATATTTCTATTTCAATTATTTGATCAATTTTATTACTAACATGATTCAAAACATGTTTGATTAACTTGTATTATAATAATTAAATGTATTTTTGATGTTAATGAAGGAACAATACTTCGATTTGATAATTGATAAGTAGTTAATTGCTCATGTAAAAAATTAACTATAGGTAATTATAAGAGAATTAGAAACATGAAAAAATAGAACAAGACCGAGTTTGAAACTTTAAAGGACCAAAATGGTGGTTTGAAGAAAAGTCAAATTGATAACACTTATGTAGGATGAAAATTTTTCAGTAAAAGTAACACATTTTATAGTGAAAGTGTTTAGAGATAAGTTACCTACTAGCCAAAATTTATGAAAAATATACATGTCAAGAAAGGCATTTTTGGCAACATTATTTTTGCATTGTGCCTAATCTCAAGAAGGTTAGGCGAAGTGTTGTGTGGTGCTCTATCACATAATTCAATATTTAGGTGTTTCTTTTTTACCTAGTCAAATTTCTCCCTACATTCTATTAATTTAGATAAAATTATCAAAATGTTCTATCTAATTCTTATTATTCTGGAAAGTTCTTTGAAAAATTTATTCTGAAAAACACATTACAGAATATATATAATATATTTTGTAAAGTTTATTTTGAAAATTGTTCTAGAAAAGATTTAACAGAAATATATTTCATGAATTTTGAAAAATATATTCTGGAAATATTCCATAAAAAGTAACCCATTAAAAAGGATAAATCAGTCTTTTTAAAATTGATAGGGTTCAGAAAGAAATTTGTTGGATACAAAACTAAACACCCTACTATTTACCCACAAATTAGGGCTGGCATTAGAGGCCCACTTGCTGGCCTGGTAATCATTCCATTAAATTATTTAGGGGTCTGTTTCTTCCTGCACCTCCATATCTTCTTCTCTCACCTTCATAACTTTTTGAATTTCCAAAAATGCCTCTTTATAATATTCTAGATTACATAATCCGGAAGTCATTTTCCAAATTTGTAATTAGCTTCCGGATTACATAATCCGGAAGCCTTTTTTCATATGCATGATTACTTTTCGGATTACATAATCCGAAAGTCTTATTTAGCTTCCGGATTATGTAATCCAGAAGTCTTTTTTCAAATGAGTTTCCAGATTACATAATCCAAAAACTATTCTATGGAGGTGACACAAGAAGGATAAAAATGTATTTTCATATTGTGCATGGAGGTGACAGAAGAACATATGGAGATAGATATGAAGGTGTAGGAAGAAACAGTCTATTTAGGGTTCCTTCTATATTTTTCCTGATGGAGTTTCGTTATTAACTTTCCCATTTCCGACAGAACCTAACCTCTCAATCTTTCCTTTTGTTTTTTACTTATCTATCCACTTAGAATTGAACTTTAATAATATAATTAATAACTTTACGACTATCTCCCTGTTTCTATCTAATTCTTAATATTTTAGACACCTATTAAATAAATAAAAATTAACTGTATTCCTCAATTTATATCTATGAGTGAGTTTTGAACACGTTTCTTTTTAAATTGCATATCCGTGTCAGACATAATTGGACACTAAAACTTGTAAGACATGTATTTGTAAAGTGTCTAATTTAAAAAATATTTGTTAAATTTCTGACAATTATAACATGGTTCTAATATAATTTTAAAAATAAAAATACATAAATTTTTTTAAAATTCAAGTTTATTATATAATTTTTTATTATAATTATAAAAATAAAGAACAAATATTTTAAATTAACTATGAGAAAATTTTTTCCTTGAAAAAATTGAAATATAATTGTGCTGTATGCGTATAGTATTAATATCCTATATTAGCCTGAAAACGTGATAGTAAAAATCGATGATGCTCTGCAAATGGGTCTTTTACGAGAAGTGGAGGTTAGGTTTGAATCCATTGATGCACTATCATTTCTAGTTTCTTACGTTGTTATCCGTTTTAATTTAAAATTTAAATGATGCCGTTTCGACCTCCTGTGTGTATCTAACCAGTATGATGTGGTAAATAATTATTTAAATTTTTCCTCATTTTCTATTAAAAGTTAAAATTTATTGTTAGTTATTTATTTCTTATAATGTGTAAACTTATATAATAAAAATTTCCTTATATCTGTATTTATGTTAACATTTTTGGCTCTCGATATGTCAAAGCTTATTTGCTTAACGAGCCAATGACCTGATAATAAATAAAATTTGTCAAATAAATATTAAAAATTTAAAAATTATTGTAAAAATACTTGAACAAATAAACCATGCCTATCAAACTCAACATTTGTCATATAAATTGATACTATAAATTTGAGTGCATAAAAAATTATAATCATTTGGTTCTGTGGATCAATACGCCTTGCACGGTTCAAAGCCTCTTTTTACATCACTGTTAAAGACTAAACAATATCCAATTAATAATGGGCTTAAGAATGAAGCCCACACATTAAAACTGGTGTCTTTGAGACCGAAATCATTTCTTGATGAAGTTAAAGTTCGTAGCAGCCCAATCTCAGTAATCACTTGTTCAAACTAGTGGTCCATTAGGCCCACAATAGAACCAGTAATTGTCCAACTAAATTTTTTTATTTATAGAATTTCGGAATCTTATTCAAGAAACGAATTAAAGGTGGGTTTCTCTTCCTCCACCCCCTTAATTCCTAACTGCACCTCCATAATTTTAAAATGAACACTTTACTTTTCATAGGTGACTATCGAATTACTTCTTCCAAATATCTTTTTTCAGAACATGATTTATGGAACAAGTTTTCTAGAACATATAAGATATATTTTAAAATAAACTTTATAGAATAAGCTTTCCAAAACATATAGGAGATGTCTTATATGAGATGTCTTTTAGAATAAGATTTCTTGAACAAAATTGTTCAAACATATATGATACCTTTCGGAACGAATTTACTTCCAAATCCATTGTTTTACTCTTTCTCTCTGTCTCTCTCTTTCTTCTTTCTCTTAAAGAGTGTACCAGAGGTGTAGTTGGAGACGTGGGGAGCAGCAACGGTGGCGTGGTGCAGGGAGGATAGGTATTTAGTGTTTTTGCTGTTAGTATTAGGGTGCAGGTAGTGATCATAGCAGTGCAGGAAGAAAAATCCTTAAATTTGACTTAAATCAATTATAGGCCATGAATTTACTTGTCATTTTATTTGGATCATGACGAACTTACAGGAGCAGTTTACAACTTTGAGAGTCAGATTAAGTTTATGGGCTTAACAGTTTCTTCCTCCATACTGCTTCTTCCTGCACCTCCATATCTTTTTGTGTCACTCTCATACTAAATATGAAAATATCTTTTGATCCTTTTTTGTCACTCCCATACATAATCCGAAAGATGTTTTTGGATCCGGAAGTTGTTTTTGAATTTGAGATAAGCTTATGGATTATGTAATCCGGATATATTTTGGATTACATAATCGCAAATTTAATCTCATATTCAGAAAAAACTTTCAGATTATGTAATTCAGAAGTTAATCACACATTTGAAAAAAAGACTCCCGGATTACATAATTTGGAAGCTAATTTCATATTTAGAGAAGACTTTCAAATGATGTAATCCAAAAGCTAATCACGTATCAAAAAAAGGCGTACGAATTACATAATCCAAAAACAAAGCTCGTGTATAGAATTTTTTTTTTATTATGTAATATGGAAGCTAATCATAAAAGGCTTTCAGATTATATAATTCAGAAGTTAATTACAAATCTAGAAAAAAATTTATAAATTATAAATTTATTATATTAAAAAGATATTTTTGAAATAAAAAACTTATGGAGTGTAACAATAACATATATACGGATGCAGAAAGAAGCGGTCCTTCGTCCATATTGATGAAATAAAAAGAACAGGGATCTATTTTTTTCTATATTTAATAAATTTAATTAGACTGTAAGTTGTAAAGAATTTTACATTAACCTTCAATATCGAAGTTGGTTGACTTTATAGATACTCTAATAGTCATATATAATATGACTCTTAAAATAGATGAGCAGTATAAAAAAATTCAAAAATTAAAGTCTCCTCGACAACGGTAAAATCTCTTGTGTTAATGACAGAAACCGGGGTAGTTAATTACTCGGATCAGAGAGAAATGCAAGCATTTAAGCAAAAGAGACTCAAAAGATTCAAGATGGTGGTAAAGTTTGATAGGATAAGAACCATGTTGGTTGTGTCTCGTCTCTCTCTGGTAACGAGATTGATTTGGTTAATTTTCATGGAAGATAAGAGCAAGTAATGATTTTTCATCATGTCTTGATATATACGCCTTTCGAAAGCAAAAAGGAAAAGACTTGAGACTTATGTCGTCTGATAATAGGAGAAATTTAGAACATGTCTCGAGAGAAGACTTTTTTACAAAATACTGTGTTTGGACGGTGAAAGTAAAATCGCCCTTCTCTTCAATGTTTAGAATTAAGGGTTGCCCCAATCTTACGCAGATGAGGTGTTTGTAATTTTGACACTTCCAAATATACCGGACAAAAATATCTCTCAATCCCATGCCTCCTTAGCTTGAAACTTATATCTTTCGAAAGTGGTAATTTAGTTAATTTTTTACTCCCTGATAATATTATGGTGCATAGTTAAGAACGCAATAAGAGATTGGGAAATGATGTTTTGTGTTTGGATGAAAGTAGGGTGTGAAGACATGTAGGATACCACTAGCCTTATATGATGTATGTGGGAATCTCATAATTATTGAAGAACACAATGAAAACGTTTATGAGCAGGAACAAGAGAGGACCCATATTTCCTCTCTATTATTGTTTCAGAAATCAGCAAGTTGACTCATGGGCCACCCACTCTGAGGACAGCCCCAGCTTTTGGGTCACTCTTCCAGTCACACACACACATGCTCCAATTTTATATTGCTTCCATACCAAACCCTTCTCTACCTTTACTCATCTAAAGGCAAAAATAAATAAATATATCATAAAGCACGCACACAAAAGGAGACGAAAGAAAATATATACTTTCTACCTAAAAAATCCAACCCTCCGATTTCATTCAATTCTCTTTGATCTTCCATTTGCGAAATTCGATTTTCACAAACTCCTTCAATTTATTGGTATGATAATTCGTAGCATCAATGAATGTACTCAAGCATGAGGAAGAAACAAAAGGGACTACAGAGAATGAATGAGTGGTGTATGAGAAATCTTTACCCTATCCCCTAAAAAATGGAAATGAATGAGCAGTTTAGACGATGTTGATAATGTAAAGCTGCAAGTTCATGACGTAGTGCATGGAAGGGATTAGGAAAAGTAATGAAACTACCAGGACATGGAATTGTCCATACTTTCGGAGGCATTAAACTTTGAAACATTATTTTATTGTACACGAAAGATGCAAGAACCTGGCGAATCAAATCAAATACACAGAGAGCAACCTGAATTTTAATATTGTATGTTGGAATTCCACACCCCAATTGGGCAACAAATGGCCTCACATGATCCCTGTTTGGATAATACAGCATATTATTTTATTTACATTCTTAATGTCCATGATCCAGTGATGGTGAAGCATGTTACTCAAGTATCTTTGATGGAGCGGTGAGTAGTGTATGATTAATCTTGAAGTGTATATGAATATAGTTGTATACTAAAAGAATAAGTATGTTAGTGCTGTCTATCTTGCCATTATGAAATACATTTTAATCTCTCACCAGGTTGGTGTTTTGACAGGATAGATAACATCTACAACGTCACCATCTAATCCATTTAAAACTGGTAACCTATGATTCTTGCCTTTGTCTTATGTACCATTCAAATATTGGGATAATGCAGTATGGATCGAGAATAGTTAGGTAATTCATTCTTTGCTTTCTTCTTTTCTTTCTTTAAATAAAAAAAATTGTAGGTGATCCCTTTTGCAAATGAAAACCAACTTTCCAAGTGACACATATACACATTAAGCTTATGGGGTGGCATTCTCCAAAAGATAATCAAGAGTGGTGGGAGAGTGGGGTTCCTTCAAAAATGTCACTGTTATGACTGGAAAGAACATGTCCTTATCTCATCTTCCCAAGGGTCAAAAGTGCCAAACAGAGAGTGGCTTCTGGGGAGAGCCTAACTCTAGACCAGTTTGTAGGTAGCCCATGGATACAAACATGCCACGTTACTTGCCATAAAAGTAAAAGTTTCCAAACAAACTATTTGCAACCTATTCATCAGCTGTTGCATCTAAGCTTGGGAGCTTTTAATTCACACATGGCCCACTGTTTGTTAGCCTCCTGCTTCCCAAGACTAACTAACCAGGAAGTAAGGAACACAACACAAGCTCCTAATGGAATCTCTCAACCACTGTTTCAACCTCAACCTGACATAACTCTTCAATTACAACCTATTATGTTACGTTTGTTGAAAGAATTAGAAATTTCAACAACTCAATTATGGCCCTAATACTGTGTTAATAATTATCTAAGTATTATTGCTTCCACAAAACAGTTGCCCTTTTTCCCTCTATTTGGAATGCAGAATGCTGAATTCGTGTGGTCGTAGAAGTCTATTCCGTATATGTGAAAATCGCCCCTTCCCCCTCCTAAGAAAGTTTGACATTTGAAGAAGACATACGGTTCTTTAAATTCTCTCCATTAACATATCTGTCGGTTGCTTTAATTAACCCAAAAGTTTTCTTCCGCCTCTATTAATTATTAATTTGGAATCAACATCTATTTCCAGTTGTGTGTAGAACAAAAATACATTCAAAGTTACACTCGCCCATATTCAACTCCAAATGATTAGCAACGTTTTTTTAATACCAAATGGGGTGCAGAGCTGCAAGTTTATTATATCTCAATACTAATGAATTACAAAGCTGGTATACTCTTTCCACACCCACAAGAAAAAAGAAAAGAACAAATCTAGCAAAAAGGAGAGAAAATAAAAACTTACTTTTCCTTTGATGTTATAAAATAGCACTTCTTAAGTTTGTGAAAGAGCCAAGTAATGATGACTTACGCTTTGCTCGATCCTCGCAGTTTCCAAAGTGGTAAAATGAGAATGACAGGAAGGAAGCGAAAAAATTTGTCTTTATTTTCACCAAACCACACACTGAAGAAGTCCAGTGGGTTTTGCCATTATTATTGTTATTATTATTATTATTAACAGATGTTGGTAATAGTGACAGTTCATGAAAACAGAAGAAGCAGAGAAGGGGGGTTAAACGGTGGTGCACGGGGGCACTAGCGGCGACTATAATAAGGGTAAGATATGTAAGCAGTATAGTATAGAAATGAATAAAAAAAAGAGTAAGATAAGATGCACTTTTTAGCATATGTCATATAGAAAGTGTTGAGCAAAGGGACAGGATTTAAAAGGTAGGAGGTGTAGCTGGTGGTGACTCTGCGTCCTCCAAGTGTCCAACCAATTTTGTTGGGTACTTGTACTGTTGAGGAGTTGAGGGAAGGGCAACAAAACAAAAAGGAAGAATCAAGAATCACCCTTTCATTTCATTACATATATTATTGTTATTATTGTGTACGTGAGTGTGTGTGTGTTAGTCTAGCTACAAAGAAAAAGAAATAAAATAGTTGTGTTGTGTTGTGAGTCATAATTTTGAATTTGTGCAGCTAACTCGTCTGGTGCTCCTTTAGCGGGAATCATGTGCCTTAAACGTCGATTTGAGTTATATTCTTATGTGGTGAAACACACTGGTCCTCTCCCACCAATTTAACCTAACATTCATCTCAAAACACTTATATATAAACAAAATATAAACTTTATCTTTTTAAATATATTAAATTTAATTTAATCTGTTTAAAACCTTTTTCATATACCATCAATTGAAAAATATTTTATACTGATAATAATATTTTAATTAATCAATGATATACTAATAAATAATCAAATGAATGATTATTAAGTGGTGGAATAAGTAATACTGGTAGAATGAGAGAGAGATTTACCTTTTAATAAGTAATTCAATTCAAATTCAGTACTTCATTTTTTTAAGCTAGTTCTTCATGCATTATATTTTTTAATTAAGATTTTCTTTCTTTAAAAGAGAAAAGTTATTTCATTCCAAAAACCTTTACTAGAGTTTGCGATTAGAGTACGTGTAATCTTACTTTATAGTTTGTTGTACCATACACTAGGACCACGTGAAACACAAGTATATACCATACTAAAGAAACACTAATTCAATCTAATTGTAAGAGAAAACATTAAATGGGATAAAAAGATTAAATTTATTTTAAATGGGATTTAAGAGTGATTTTAAATTCATCTCTTTATGATTTATTTATTGTGTTTTTGTACGAGTAGTTTAAAATTAATGTGCGGTTATAAAAAGTATTTTTTGTGATTATTAACTTATTTGAGAATGGGATTACAAAAGTGCTTTATTTTATTCTAAAATTAGATAAAAGATTTTATATGTACTTACACAATAACATGTTGGTTTTGAAAAAAAAAACAACTTTTTTATTCAATTTTTTAAAAATTATATTATTGTAATAATATATTGACAATTTTTTCAAGAGTAAATAAAATGTTTCAATAGTATTTCAAAAGTAAATAAAAAAGTGTTGACAATTTTTTCTAATAGTATTTTTTACTTTTTCCCGAACTTGACGTCTACTTTAGTTGGTTCTTGTTCCTATCTATAATCAAATATATTATTACCTCCACCATCAGAATGTTGCTTTGTAGCCTAATCTATATTATTTTAAGTTTTTTTAACAATTTCTAAATATCCTCAACTTATTTTTCTAACATGATTATGGGGATATTTCAAGTCAACAAGATAATATTTTCCTATAATAAAACAAATAAGTATTTTCCTATAATAAAACAAAAGAATAAATAAAAACTCATATTTGGCTTTCAAAGTATATATCCGTGAAAATGGTAACATCATGAAGAAAACTCTTATTTGCAGGAACATGTACAATAATACAACTTTCGTCTGTGGCCTATGTGGATCTTTAAAGTAAGGTCAATAACAATCATCATCTTTGATATACTATGATAATATAAAAAGTACTCATATATTATGATAATATAAAAAAATGGTGATGCTTTTATTTTTTAAACTCTTAATAGCTAAAAATGCATCATTTTCATTTTTATTGAGAAAAAAAAATTAGTCAAGTTAAAAAGCTTAAATATATTTCAAAGTATGTGTCATTCTAAAAGAATGCAATTAAAGATTATATTTTTAAAAAATAACATATATCAATCTAAAAGAAAAAGAAGTGTTGATGCTTATTTTTATAATTCGCCATTCTTCATTGATTGTGATAGTTTGTTTTTCATGATTCTAATAAAGAATTTGTTCAAAAACTCTATATACAAAAAAAAAAGTAATTTTATCCTAAGTTATCGAGCAACACTACATTAAGATAACTAATTGAGCACATTCTTGTAGTGCAACTAACTTTAAAAATTATACAAAAGTATTTTAATAAATCTCTTTTATTTCTATAATTAATTTTCTTTTATTTTTATAATTAAATTTTCTACTAACTATAACCCTAAATCCTAAAAATCAAACCCAAATGAATAAAATATTGAATTGAATCGTCACTAATCTCTACTCTCTCCTGAGATTATTACTTATTTTTGTACTAGTGATTTTATTTTCAAATTATTTCTTCAATTAATTAGAATTAATAGAAGAAATTAAAATAGTGAATAATATATATCTATTAGCAATTCTTTCTTTACTAAAATGTGTTTGGTTTATTATTAACATCTATGTCTCCAAGGCATATTTTTAATCAAGGCTTATTCTTAATAAAAGTTAAGTTTTCTTATCATCCCATCTAGAAGATTTTTTTTTGTTAGTTGCATTTTAATGTTTTAAATAATAAAAATATATACATATTATGAAATAATAACTTTATCTAGAATATTTTTTTTTTCATTTTAATGTTTTAAATGATAAAAAATATATTCATATTATGAAATAATAACATTATCTAGAAGATTATTTTTTTTGGTTGCATTTTAATATTTTAAATTATAAAAGTATATTATGAAAGTATGATCATTTAGAAATCTAATCAATCAACACTCACCAAAAGATATTATATATTAAATTAAAAATTGTTGTAGGTTATGATAAATGTTAGGTGAGTCAAGTTACAATAGAATCATGATATTTGGATTACTACGCTTTTAACTACCTTCTATTTTGGTCTTGGGTGCTTATCCTTAAACGAAGAGATCCAAGGTTTTCATCACCAGCAAAATGATCTATTAAGAGATAGTTTTTCTCTCCACCTCCACAATATAAGAGTTTAATTTTTAGTAGAACAATTTTTTGAGGGACAGATACATGTGGCATGAATTGTGTTTGCTTAAAAATCAAAGTAGATCAAAAATGAATAGCTTAATATTATTACCAATGTTAAAAATAAACATGATATATATTCAAAAGTCAGTAGAATTACTCTAATCAATTTGGTCAAATTAAGAATGGTAGCGATTCAAAAAGTTGTACGAGTATTATTATGAAGAATAATGCTAAGTAGTATAAAGATAAAATTTGTGACTTTAACAAAAATATGTAAATTAAATTATAACAATTATACAAACTTAGATTAAGATCTCAAAAGAACCAAAAACACTCAAATTATGATAGACTGAAAGGTAATAAATTATTCTGAAATGAAAAACCTCCTAATAAAAATAAGGGTAGTTTTAGTATAAAAAAGTTCATAAAAGTTATTTATTTATCTCAATATTACTTTATGCACTAGTTTATTTTGATAAGCTACTATAAATTCCATATCGATCAAAATAAGTTGTTTTTAATGTTTTTAACTTTGTTTTTCTTTTTTTAAGTTTAAGAAAAAACAAGTAAAAATGTATAATTAATGTTTCTTAATCAAAATGAGGGTAATTTATTATAGAATATCAAGGGGATTGGGTGAATTATCCAAAGGAAAAAATCAGAAGTGAGAATTTATAAGTTTGAGTTACTTATTTTTTTTAAATGAGATAATTATAAATATACATGTTAGCTCATGGGTTTGGTCCGATAATTGATCATTTATGGTCATTTCTTGATCCACATATATAATTTTATGAGAAGCACAAATGAATGGATCTTAATCAATTAGTCTTAAAAACTCATCAATTAAGACAGAATCATGACTAAAGATCGAGAGGTAATAATTCAGTTTATATATACTAGATTATGCTCTATAGAAATGATTCAAATTATGCTCTATAGAAATGATCATCTAATAAACAACTGAAAGAAAGAGTACTTTCAACTCATATTTATATTATACTCATTATATTTTGTGTTCTTACTTACTTATATTATACTCATTATATTTTATGTTCTTACTGACTTGAGCGAAATGTTATCGCAGGAGGAATTTTCTCGTTTCCAGAAGGTTGAATCACTAGAACTTAAAGGAAGACCACCAGAAGCTCATCGAGATGCGGACCGACCTCAAATTGGTTAAAACAATATCTAATAAAAGTTTTGTTCATATAATTTCTTCTTAGATTTTATCTAAAAGGAAAGAAAGAACATTACACAACTTGTAACTAAATAGTTTAGTTGGTATGGGACCTGAACTATTATCAAAAGCTAAAGACGTGAGACTTCATCCACGATTTCCTAAAGATAACTCTGATTTGCTTCCAGTTCTTAGGGCATTCGACATTTTCCGAAGCAGGAAAAGCTGATGATAACATTCAATCTCCAAGATAACTATACTATCTTCAACAAATTCTGAGTTCATCTATGTGTTGAGAATTAGTTTGATAACTATCTTTACGCATAAATTTTATGAATAAACAAATGAATGAAAAAAAAGTAAAAAAAGAATGGAGGTTATTTAGAGAGGTGGTAGAAAGGGGGAAAAGGTTTAAGGAAATTGAGAGGCGCATGACGTTGACGTGAGGTCATGAGTGCCTTTGTTCGTTGTCTCTCCCTGGCTTCCTCTTGAAAAAACTGGAAGAGGAGCCCACACAGCATTTTGGAGTTTTGTGGTTTTTGGTGTGGCGTACGTCTTATGTCACCATCCCAAATCTTCTATCTTCACACGCCACCACACACAGCTAATCCCCTACGCCTTCCCTCCTGAGCCGTGGGATTCGCCGACACCAACGTCCCCATCAATCGAACGGCGTGGAAGGGCAAAGCAAAAGAGGCGAAGCAATAATGCAGGTGAGGCCTCCCCCAAAATAGAAACGCGAAGAGAGAAGAAAATTGATTTGAAGGGAAAGGAAAAGCGAAAGTAGTTGGAGAGAGGAATGAGAGAGGGACACGAAGTGGCAGAAAGCGACAGGGAGAAAGGTCGTAGGTGGTAGATGTATCACATTATCATGGCATGGCATGGCATGTCATGGCATGGCATTTAAAGATAAAGATAAAAGGCAGTTGCGGAGACACCCAACCCTCTTTCCCATTGGTTCCTTTCTTGACCTTCCCTCCACTGTGGGACCCTCCTAAACAACAAAGAAAACTACGACCGAATCTTCCTTAAAGCGATTAGGAAAGGGTAGATAGAGATAAGCCTTGTGGGGTTGACGCGTGTACAGTCTATTCTTCCTTCACGGGACCACTTCTATTCATTCTTTCCCTTTTTAATTCTCAATTACACTTTTAATACATTCATAATCCATTTAATTGCTAAATTATTTAAATCAACACACATTTAATGACCCTAGGTAAACTTGACTTTTATTAATTCATTATTTAAACAAAACAACCTCTATTCTT
This sequence comes from Phaseolus vulgaris, assembly GCF_051622355.1. Taxonomy (NCBI): domain Eukaryota; kingdom Viridiplantae; phylum Streptophyta; class Magnoliopsida; order Fabales; family Fabaceae; genus Phaseolus; species Phaseolus vulgaris. Next base: position 49,302,903 of record NC_143498.1, read on the forward strand.
GTTATTGGACGACAAATTGTTTCCCATCCTTTCTCTGCTTCACTTGTTACGTTAATATCAAAGATCAACGTGCTTGGAATAACATTCCCAACATATCAAATTTCTCAATGGGTATAAAGTTGGTGCGCAAACTTTAACTAGCATTTCATAGATACCATGGAAGAACATACCCGTCACGTGACACTCATTTGTTCCACTCTAAACTTGTATTTTACCAATCAGGCTCAATACAATGTCTTTGAATTCAGATTTATGTTCTAGATTTTAATTTTCTCAATTCAACCTCATATTTTATTAATATTAATTATTTATCATAAAATGTATGGTTGAATATATTTTAATATTAATTTTATTCTTTATTTTTATAAAATAATTATATATTTTTCTTCACCGTAAACTATACGAATATTTGTGACAAAATATTTATTCCAATTATAAATTTGATCTCTTCAAATTTAGGTATGTCATTCAAATTTCAGAGAAGACAATTTTCAATAAATTTATGTTTTGTAATACCAATCAGTGAGAGTTGATCACTTTCGAAAGTTGATCTATATCTTTCACATTCAGTTTTCGTTCTCATACATACATGGACAATTAGAGGTTGTTATTTCTAAAGTGAGAATAAATAAATGATTGATAATTCTTATTCTTGATGAAGACGAGAATGTATCAAATAACACACATACAATTTTGTCTACACACAAATTTTTGATAATATTTGAATCCAAAAGAATTATATGTTGTAGGTTTTTTTTTTATAAAAACTTTTATATTGGACATCACTATGCAACTTGAGATCTCGGCTAGACTCACACCTCAAATAACAACAATCATCTGCCATTATATGGAAAAAAAAATATTATTAAAAAAAGAAAAAAAAATAAAATATAAAAAAAAAGAAATTAGACTAAAATTCATATGTTAACAAAAACGATACATAACTAAATTATACTTGTTTATAAAGAATTAATAACAAACTAAATGAAAACATATTATACTTATAAAATAAATCTCTATGAATAAATAATAAATTAACTAATTTTTGAAGTTGTAATACTTTTCCGCTTAAGTTGATCATAACCATGTCAGTTTAAAAGTTACATCAAAATATAATGTTATTTACTATGATTAAGCATTGTGTTTAATTTAGTAAGCTGGTATTTTTGTCATGAAAAACTGATATTTTTTTTAATTTCATTTACTGCATAACCTTTTCTATTTTTGCATTTTTTTTCGCTTAACACCCACTTTTTAGTATCCTTAAAGGGTCAGAAAAAAAAATATTTGTTTTTATGCCTGATTAAGTGGAACAAATGATTAATTATCTAAACTTTATTTAAATCCTTGATTTTATCGTCGGAACATATTTTACTGCTAGTTTTTGTATCATTGTAAATACACTTAAGTATATAATTAATCAAAAAATAAAATAAAATATAAAATTAAATTCCTTTATTTTTTTTCACAAAAGATTATAGATAAATTCATCAAATGTGCAGATGTAATTCCTTAGAACCCTATTTATTCTTGAACAAAAATTTAAATTGAAAATATTTTATTCAATTATCACGTGTCAATATGTCAAGTTTTTTTAGTTACATTTTAAAAAATATATGGATTGGGATACCTCTTTTATTTATATACTTTTTTTATTAAAAAAAACACAATTCAATGTTCTAATTGATAAAGTCATTAAAATAAAAAAATTTCAAATGCATATTCACAATATCCACCTATTAATATAAATCTAATACCCTGTAATGAGTTAACTCAAATGCTTTAAAATTAGTATATCCCACATGGTAAAATTACTTTATGAATCCATTAATTATTTTACAAGTTTTAATTAGGTATATAAACTATTTATTTTCAATAATTAAGTACTTTAAACCTTTATTAGTTTTTGATTGGATTCTTTGCCAAACCGCTGTGACTAAAAATTAACCACATAGACCTAATTGGATTCTAAATATAAGACTCCATTTTCATCTCTCTAACTACATATTCTCACATTTTGAATCCAATATTTTCAAACTAGATTTTTTTTTAACTAGTAATCACGTATTTCTCCTTAGAACTACCATGTTACAAATTATACTACTGTTTCAAACATTTGATTTTATAATAATAGTTAGACGAATCGATCTAATTTAAAACAAAATACACGTTCGAAGATCTAATTAACAAAAATAGTTCAATGAATTAATTAAAAATAATCAAATAGGTCAAAAACCTACCTTCTAATTTATCCATTATAGAAAAAAGTTAAGTTACTTATTTAATTGAAAAGTGAATTCCCAAGTTAAGTCCGAAGATAAAAAAAACTTTATTATTTTTAGTGAAATTTTTGTTTTCAACTATATGTATTATTTTCATTTATACTATTTAAGTTATGAAAATTATAAAAAAAATAAGATTAGGATAAAAAGGACTAATCCCATTAACAAAATATCATAACCCTGAGTTCAATTAATAGGAATTGATCAAGAAAGAAAAGATAAAAATATAAATATTTTTTTATTATATAAAAAGATTATCAATGAAAAAATATATTGAATGAGGGTATTACTGTTATACACATATAAATTTTGAATAAGAGAGATAGATTTATAATCAACATATATAAATCACTAATATTTTTATTTTTTTTACTCAGTAACATCATCCTCTTAGATTCAACCAAAACATCATCAAGTCGAAAATCCAATCATACTAAATAATGTTCCAAACTAATCCAATCATACTAAATAATGTTCCAAACTAATGTTTCTACAAGCATGATATCTCCTCAACAAAACCATATTTCTAAAATACATCTATACGGAATAAATAAATTCTGATCCAAATTGAGGAATCCCAAAATAAACATTTTGGTTCATCCTATTGTATTACTAAAAAGATTAAGTTGTGTTCCATATTATGTATTTCATTTGTTGTTTTCTCGAGTCTAAAAAAATTGAATCAGTTTCCATTTATGTTGAGTCTTTGTGATAATAAAGACGTGAATTTGTTGGAAAAAGGGAAAAGGAATAAGTTTTTCATCTCAACTGATCATATTGAATTATTTCTTTTGTATTTATGGAGATATTGAGAGAATCTAACTTTGAGTAAAAAATTGCAACACAACTTGATAAACGTATTGAGGAATGATATCCCAAGGATGGTAGGGGTTCCATCAAACTCCTACAGTGTTGTTGGTTGAATGGCTAACCAAGAGAATTGTCTGAGGTGGATGTCACTACAAAAAAAATCAGTATTATCTACGGATTTTTACCCACGGATCTGAGTCCGTAGGTAAATTCAGCATTACCTACGGATATTACCTACGAACAACATTACCTACGGATATTACCTACGAACAACATTACCTACGGACATTACCTACAGATTTTGAATCCGTAGGTAAATTCAGCATTACCTACGAACTATTACCCACGAATTTTGAATCCGTAGGTAAATTCAACATTACCTACCAACTATTACCTACGGATCTTATTACCTACCAACTTTTACCTACGGATCTCTATTACCTACCAACTATTACTCACAAATCTCTATTACCTACGAACTATCACCCACTGATCTCTATTACCTACCAACTATTATCATAATAATTATATACATAATATTAAAAACATTAATATAATATGAAAAATTATAAAAACATAATTCATATTCATAAATAATAATAACCATAACTAATTTATACCTATTATTAATATTAATAATATTTAATAATATTAGTAATATTTAATAATATTAGTAATATTTAATAATATTAGTAATATTTAATAATATTAATAATATTAGTAATATTTAATAATATTAGTAATATTTAATAATATTAGTAATATTTAATAATATTAATAATATTAATAATATTTAATAATATTAATAATATTAATAATATTAATAATATTTAATAATATTTATTTAATAATATTAATAATATTAATAATATTAATAATATTAAACAATATTAATAATATTAATAATAATGATGATATTTAATATATGAAGAATTTTATTAATTTTTATTTTATTAATTATATTAATATTGATAATCATACTTATAAATATAATAATAATCACAACATGACAACAAAACTTGACTGGTGTAGTGGTTAAAGCTTCTATGGACATATCTTAAGGGACTTGGCTTCGAGTCCCACCTGCTGCAGTTTAGTTCTAACATTAATTATAATTGGCAAAAAATAATATTTGTAAATAATAATTGAAAATAAAAAAAAGATTCAAATAATAATTAAAATTTTAAAAATAAAGTATAAGTGAGTAAAGATAATATTGAGTTGAGAACTTCCTAAAGAATGAAACTATATTTATAGAATTTTTGGGTATGATATATATCCAATTAAGTAATAACTAATTAATCCATTGTCTAATATCAAGGTGATATTAAAATTCAATTAAAAAAAAGAAAAAAATTGTTCTAACCCAATATATAAAATTAACATATAAAACATATTCAATATTTATCATACCAAAGTAGTAAACTATTAGAAAGATGTGGTAGAATGTATTAGTTTTTTTGGTAGTTGTACAAATTAAACACAGCCTTGCCATTGCTAATTAATCTTGCTTTTGTTCATCCATGGATTAGTTGAAGGCAAAAAAACATGAATATTAGATGGAAGGAAATATTATTTATTAGAGTGTAAGTGAAAGCACATCACATGTCCTACGAGAGATATGCGGAACTAGTTCCTCCAAGTTTTTCAATCTGCCAAATTTTGAGTAAATGCTAATTTTGAAATATTTTTATCGTTCTCTGTCCAAAACTTCATTCATCAAAATTCATGGCAATAAAATGACGAGGATGGCAATAATTCAACAAAAGAAAAAACGACCAAAAACGAAATAATTTGGTCTCTAGTGTACACACATTCACACACAAAAAAAAAAGTGAAGAAATTTGCATTCGTAAATATTATTACTAACTTTCTTGTTTATAATAGTGGTTTAAAGTTTTTTCAAAAAATAAAGAAGATTATTTTTTTTATCATAGTTTTGAATGAGTTATTTATTATACTTTTTATCTTTTTAATTTTATATAAATTTATGTGTCATTACGATATTTTTTTCTTTTTGTTATCGTAATTAATTTTAATATAAATATGTTATCTTAAAACTTTAAAAATAATATACAATATTTTTTATAAAAAAATATTTTTTTTTAAAAAATAGAACAGGGAGTAGATATAAATTTTATACCCCTAGAATGGCGAGTGGTTATTTAGATTAAATTAAATTGTAAATATAAAAAATTCAATACATCAAAATAAAAATATTGTGCGTAACTATATCAAATAAAATAGCATTGAATATTTAAGAATAATAATTAAAAACATCATTTTCATTTTTAAGGAAGAATTTAGTAATAAAAAATAGTTTTAATACACTATCTTTTTAAGTTATTAACTAATAAAAAAATCATTTACAAAGTGGATTTTAAGTCTAACTCAACTCCATAAAACCAGTTCATAGGGTTAATATTTGCACCCACTTATATACAATAAAAGACTTTAATCTCTAGTCGAGATGTCCAACAATCATGTTAAACATATTTTCAAAATAAATGGTTGATATCTTTAATTAAATTCTAAAAATATTAATTTTTTCTCTCTTTAATTAATAAAAGAAAAACTACTACTTTTTAACTAAACACACAATATAAAGAAAAATATTTTAGACATGTGAAATCTCATCAATCTAAACAAATATTAAATCTCACTTAATAAAAATAATAATTATAAAAGATTGATATCACAAATACTATTCAATAATATCTCATGTAAAATTCTTCTTTTTTATGTTTGATGATTTGTGCTTTAGTCACAATATATATATATATATATATATATATATATATATTTATATTTATCTATTTGCTATGAGAGTATCCAGATATAGGTAAGAGAGTATAAGATCAAATGACTGGTTTGAAAAAAAATAATCTGTAAAAAATAACAAATCTAAATTATGATTATTGTGTGACGTTGCTTGCTTATTAATATAGGATGAATATATATATATATATATATATATATATATATATATATATATATATTTTAATGAAGCACAAGTTAATGATGGGGTGAAAAGGAAGAAAACAGCTGACAGAATTAAATCTACATTAATTAAATATTAAAAAGTCCAGTAATATATATATATATATATATATATATTTTTTTTTTTTTAAATAATTTATATTTTATAATACTGTGCAGACTTATCCGATAACTAATAAACCAAACTCTCAAAAGTTGGTTTAAAAAAAAAAAAGTTCTGAATGAGTCTCATTTATTGAGGACACCTGAATTGACTGAGAGAGATTGCATGTTAAATAAGTCCTTGAGTTGCATACCATATATTACTTGCAATGAATCAACACTAAGTTGGTAAAGATTATTAAGGTACCAATGAATCATAACTTATTATATCTACCTCAAAATATGTATATATTTTTGGATAAGTATATTATTGATATAAAATATTTATTAATAATTAGTTATTTTGTTATAAAATAAAGTGTAATTGTTTGATTAATCTAACATTGATGAACATATACATTCTTTATGGGTTGTTTTCAACGTTAAATTTTATTACCACCATAGCAAATATCACATTTTCATTTAAAAGTGAGTTTTTTTTAAAATAAAAGTTTTTATGTTAAATATTATTATGTAACTTAAAATTTCTAAAAAATATTAATATCTAAAAGAAACTATTAATTTTTTGTTTTACGTGTGGTATTTTTTACATGAGATCCAATTATTCGACATATATAGAACTTATATTATAAATATTATATTATATTTTGTCTATTTTGTGTATATTTATATATTATTTTAAACACACGTTTAATATGAGACTTGGAAAATAATATTTAATTGTATGATTGTATTTTTGTTAAAATTATATATATATATATATAAACAATTTATTTTGTCAATAAATAAATTAAAATAAATATAAAAATATTTTTTAACTTTTTACAAGTTTATTTATTTTTATTATTTTATATTTATTTAATTTTTAATTTTGTCAAATACTACAATTTGATAGTTTAACGATTTCAAGCATCGAGTAACAATTATCTTTTAATCTAACCAATTTTTCATTTTCGAACAATTTTTTTCAAACATAATCCCTAATGTTGAACTGCATTGTTAGCATTGTTCTCATTAGGATAAATCTCCCTAGAAATCGTTCATAAGTTATTGGTTCATTAAAAAAAAAAATATTTCACCTATTAGTTAATTCGAGATTAATGATGTTATTTTTGTAGAAATATGAATTTGATGTCTATATCTCATCTTGATAATCCACCCTTAGATTCGTTGTTGATTTAACTCTTAGATTGAGTTAAATGTTAATATTTAATAGAATATTTAATTAAGATATTCCACAAATAGTTTATAATTTGTTAAATTTTATGTTGACGTTTGTATACAGGAATTATTGTTTATTGATGTTTTTGGAAGATAAATAAAATATTATTATTGTTTAATTGTAAAATTATTTTAATTTAATTAACTTGTCATCTTTATTATGCTTGTTGTTTATTTTTTTACTGTGATATATTAGATACATGAATGAGAACGATGTGTTTTAAACCCTTTATAGGATAAAATCTTCAACTATGCTAGACTTATGGTTAAGTTTATGTGTATATTTATATTTATGAGTCATTATATTTACAAGGGGTTAGATTATACTTAGTTTTGATAATTAAGGTTTATGACCTTTTCAAATTATTGACCTTAAAATTAAGAAGATACTCTTCTTAATTGAAAATTAATAGTAGGATAAAGATTCACATAAAGAGGCTATAAACTAAAAAAATATATATTAATAGGTCTTTTAATTATGTTGAGTGTACTTCTACTAAGATTATGTCAGATTTAAATATTTGTGTTCGTACATAAATAATAATATTATATATTATTAATGTTATTATTATTATTATTAACAATTTAATGCAAGATAAAATCGAATTTAAGTCTTATTGAGAATACAATACTTATAATTACTACACCAACAAACTTTACGAAATTATTGTTATTTTTATTATAAATATTTCTACTATAATTTTTATTATTAATTATGATTAACTATGTTAATATTAATTTTATTTTTTCAATACGTTATTTATTATAATTACTTCATTTACTTTACCAATTCAATTATCATTACATATAGATTTTTTTTTTAAAATTATCACACATCAACGTGTATAAAATAAGTACAAAACTTACTTGTAAGTCGTTACCGTCATGCTACTTCATTGTCATATAAAAAAGATCATATCTAATTTGATTTTATGTACGGATAATAATTTGTACATGAAATAAGTCTTAATTTATTTACAAATCTAAATTTATAGGTAATAATTAGTAGATAATTTTTAAATTTCTTGTAATGAATGAGTTATTTTAGTCATATGAGAGTCATCCTAATTATTTATTTATTAATTAACTTAACTAAATAAACTAAACGTGATAAGTGATATATTTCAGTAATATTTCACATTAAAACATACGCTTATTTATTGATAAAATAATTATAATTTAACTCCTAATTTATAAATTTAAACATTTTTACATATTTTGTAATTTTAACCTGAATAAGAACGGTTTATTCTCAAATTTGTGTTAATTTTAGGATTTTAGAGAAAAATGGAGATAAAAGAGCTAAAGGATAATAGACAAGATGAAAAGGGAAAGCTATAATACACAAGAACTCCCCCAAATTTGCCTAAGCCAAAATTAGTCTAGAGGAACTTGTCCAAGCGAGCCCAATCTTACCCAAGCGAGCCCAATCTCACCCAAGCGAGATCACTCCAGAGAAGTTGAATTTTTTCTCGTCCAACTCGCCTAGACGAAAAGTCACTTAACCCAGACCCAACTAGGTTAAATATGAGGCGTGATGCACAACCCTTAACACCATTGAGAAAATAAAAGGTGATAGAAAACCTAAAAGGAGACAGTCATGAAGAAGAAACATCTTGGATCTTCTTTTCTTGCTTTCCATTCTTGTAATGGCCAACATGAGTGACCAATTCAATCCTTTGGAATTTGGATTAATATGTTCAAAATCTTATGTATCGAGGTGATATTTAAATATAATATTATGTTGTTCTTGATTGATGATTGATATTGTCATGTTATTTGTAAGACTTGTTTAACATGATTTTGATCCTTAGATTTGACTGAATAGTACTTCTAAATTTTTGACCTAAACGATAATGCTTAACATATTTGAATGTTAGGAATAAGTTTGAAATGTTAATTGCTATCAATATTCGTAAGGATAAAGAGTTTTTATAGATGTGAGAGGAATCAATATTTATGAGACTCTCTTAATAATTTTATATGTGAGAAATCCATATAAATGAATTTTATATGGACATCATGATAGAATATAAGCTTTTCAAAATACAAAAGAGTAAAAAGGATGATTCACAATCTCAATTCTCATTCTCCCAATTGAATCAACAACTCTTTACTTTGTTTTATTTACAATTCTAGCAATCATACACAACAAACATCCCAAACACTTTTACTTATTATCTTCTATTTAGTGAATCTTATACTTGATAATTTATCTACTCCGGATCTTTAGGGACAAAGTATTAGTTATAATACAATACACTTATCATAAAATAGTCATAAAAATGTATAATAGAGACTAATTACAAATGATATTAGTTAGTAAGTTTATTCATTATTACAACTAACATTGCATTTATTCATTTTAATAATGAAAAATGTCATCCCTCTGGTTTGAACTTGGCATTTTGATAAAATTTTAATGATGATGGATTCAGCAGAAAAAGTTAATATTTTAGATAAATTTCTTTTTATCAGTTTTATATTGGTGCCACTCATATTTTAAATAAAAAAAAGTTTGGCTGAGTTTTATATAAGTTACTTTAACTTAATCTAAAAGAAACAAAGATCATAACTTGAAAATATTCATATGGGTGTATTGCTTTAAACCTATTTTGGTAGTTGTAGAATAGAGTAACTTTTATCCCCCCAAATGGTGACTTTTACATGCATGGAAATTGGAAGAAAAAAAAAAAAAAAAAGGAAAGTGGTGGAGTCATGTCAAGAAGATTCAATGAACTTGACATGGCTATCAATTTGTATGAGGTCTTGACTTTTGAGTGTTGAAGACACAGAAGGCAAGGCATGGCCAACAAACCAAAACATACGTTGAGGTCGGATATGATAATATAATAGAATAGAATACAATAAGAATGCATCACAACAAAAGACCAAAGGTAGCGAAGTAGGCAAAAGTTGGGGCATACTAGCCGCCTGCTTTAGAATTACAGGACCGTTCAAATAAACAAAACATAACACATCTCATCCTCAACATCAATAATGTAACTCCCTTTCAAATTTATACTCTCTGCGCCTCTCTTTTCTTCAAAACCAGTTACGTCTACTCTTAAATATGTCTATCATGTCAATTTCGATCCTCTTTTTATCTCTTTCAAATTATTTTTTCGATGCAATTCCACATTTAATTTAGATTTTTTTTATCAACAATTAAATAAATAAATAAATAAATAGGAACCACTTCAAGAGTGGTCCAACTCATATACATAAATACCTGACAATAAACTCCAATTAGAACGCCTACCTACCAGTTTAGTAAAGGGGTTACCAGACCAATACTACCCAACATTACAGAATCAACCTCATACAATCTATAGGATTTAAAACCCAACTAGAATACGGGAAATAAGCAAAACAAGACTTTGCATTAATGTGTATCAAAACGAACACTTCAACACATTTGGCACTCCACTATTAAAGATGACCGAGTTTCTATAATTTCCAATTTCACTCACAATGTCAATACAAATTGTAACCCAAAAATCTTTAACCAAAGAGAAGCCTGACTTTTAGATATTTCAAGTTTTGAATTTTAATAAAAAAAAATCTGTACCTAAACTTTACTTATTTTTCGGTAAAGTTATATTAGTTTGAAAAAAACTGTTAAAATATTCATGATTGACACCTTACATTCCTATAAATTTTTGAAGCATATATCCAAGTGTCAATAGACTATAGTATTACTATCATAACATTCACATTTACAAAATATTTATTATTTATTGTTAGTAATTTTTATTTATTTTTTAAAAATCAAGTAATTAAATTAAAGTTTTTGGTAATAAAAAAATAAAAAATTGTTTAAAATTTAACTTTACATATTTGTGTTTTATATTTAGATTATAAAATTAAAATTTATTTTAAATAAATTATATTCAAACTTATATTTTGTAGTGTATTTAATTTGTATTTGTATTTTTAGCAACAATAATTTTATTTATGTTAATATAATATAACATAATTCTATTTAGATTGCAGAAAAAATTTGTTTAAATTTTTGAAAAAAATAATAAACATATTAATATCCATGTTTGCAAGTATAAAATAATTTATACATATCTTTCAAATAAATATCCAACAGATAACAAGACATTTTTTTTAAAAAGGAAGATGCAGTAACTGTTACCTCTATCCATTCCAATTCATTAGAATCTTTCCTTAATGAACATCTCTCTTCAAAATAATTAGTTGTTTCTTTAAATGGGAGGGGTAGATTATTTAAAATGATCCATTCTAATATAATTTGTTAATTATAATTTTTATTTATAAAATTATTAAATTTAAAACTACTATTGTTCTCATATACGATATCAATGTTTCGACCTCAAATTCAAGAGATAAGATCATTAGAGTCAATCATCGCATTCGAAATATTGTCTGTTTGGAAGATCAGTGTTTCATCACAATTTTATTTTTAAAAGATATTTTAGTAAATTAAGGAAAAAATGTATATTTAAATTATTCTTAACCTCCACTAAATGATACGAAATTATATATCACTGTACTAAATATATTGAATGTAAGTTTTTTTAATCCATGTCAACATGTTAGTACAGTGTTATATGTATATATTGTTGAGCATAAAAACAATTACGAGTCTTAGATTCATGTTTTGCTTAACATGTATTTATTATACTTATTCTTAATGTTTAATAAAGTGATTTACTAAATAATAGAAGATGCCTGGACTCGGTCAAAATATATAATCAATTGAGAGATTTTTAAAATAATAATTGTATTTTTAATTTAAAAAGAATATAATTTTATTAAAATAAATACATATATTACATCACTTTAATGTTAAAAATACTTATTTATTTTTTATTTACAGAGTAAGTCAGCACTAAACATCAGAAGCTATTTAAAATGGGGACAAGCGTGATGAATACTTTTACACATGAGAAGGGAATTTTGATGGTTTGGAAGGATTTGTGGAATTATTGCAGTAGACTTATCCAAACCCTGTAGATAAAACATATTATACGAAAGTTGTGTATAAGATGAGATTTGAAGTTTGATATCTGTATTGTGGTGGTGTTATTGGTAGCATTTGTGTATGGTTTATAGAGATGCCGGGGGATGAAGAACTTGGTAGCAGGAAGTGGGGTGAGTGGGGTCGTTGGTAGGTGTGTTGTGGCCCCTTCACTTTTGTTTCAATATTAGGGGTCTTTTCTTTCGGTCTTCACTCTCTCACCTGCGTCCAAATGCATACCAGAACCAAATAATAGTTGCGTCTTCACACGGCTATTCCTTCCATCAAGGATAACAACTTTACAAACTAGTCATCACCAAACTAACTCTCTCATTTTTTCCCCTCCCTAATAAAAACATGGGTCCACTGCTGAAATTCATGCACCCCTCACTCACCCTTCTCTCTGCCACTGCCAGCTCAAAAATCTCACGTCACACACTATACCATATGCTCCACACACCCTTCATTTTTTTATTTCCACATTTTTTACCCCTTCTTTAGTAAACAATGATGGTTTTGACGCAACTGCTGCTAGATCTTAATTATTACCATTCGGGCGTAAATATATGACTTATTCCTACTGACTTTTGCCTTTGCGATCATTTCTTTTGACGTATACTACTGACTGAATATATAGAATTGTTTAAATAGGAAATCTATGACCTTTTCCCAGTGTTTCCTTCTTTTGAAGTCATTTTCTTCAGAAAAGAAATTTGAATAAGAAAAGGGCGAGAGGAGCATGAGGAAGCAAAGAGTCCCATGATAACAATATTGAAATTGATAGAGCACACATGCAAAGGGACCATACAACTTACAAAATCCCCTTTTATATTATATATAGTCACACCCAAAAACATCGACAGGGTGAGTTCAGGATCATCAGAGAATGGGGTTTCTATGATGTGATGTGTGCCAGTTATCTATTTGGTTAACTCAAAATCAACACAATCCAAAATTCTTTTAGGGGACACCAGTACGGGTTTGTACATGTTTTGCAGTTTATTGCCTCTGGCTACCTATTCTTGTGATAAATACACTTGGACTATAAAATTACTCACCTCATTATAACTTAATTTCCCACATTTTGTCACCATTACCTTATTTTATACTTGTTTAATTGCAGCATTATGTCATACAACATCTTATCCAAAGTAATTGAATTCCGTGTCACCATCATCATGCTCATAACCTCCACCTTCTTAGGTAATGGTTTTACTTTTACAAATCATTTGCTTATCAACATGCATCCAATTATATAAATATAAGTTTTAGTTAAATCTCAAGTAGGATTTTAACCATCTAAGTTTTTTTCCCTTTAATTACTTTTATCATCTAAATAATCACCCATAAGATAATATAAGTGTATTAGCTCAAGTTTTTTTTTTTTCATTTTTCTTTGACATTTTGTAGAAGAAATTTTTCTTTTTTACCTTGTCTTTGGTCTCGTTGAAAAATCTGAGTATTCAAATTATGGATCAGCCAGGGGAACTAGGGAAGTAAATTAATTAAATTAAAAAAGAAGTTGCCGCAAGCAACATATCAACATGTAATTATTTTATATTAGAATTTTAAAATAGAATTAGCCTTACCTTAAAAAAGTTGTATAAATCATAACTATCTATCCCTAATGTCATTATTTTTATATATTAAAAATTTAAAATAGATGTAGCAAAATTTCTATATAGGAATTTTGTTTAGATTTTTAAAAAATCAGAGTATTTTTGAATAGAAATACAATCTTGCTGAATGAATGGGTTTCTTTCAATGGCAATTCTTGTTTTTTTGTTTATACTAAGGCAATGATTGAAACGGATTATTAGAAAATATAAAAATATGATGATTAGGAAAATGGAAGTATGAAGAATAAATAATATTATTGAAAGAATTTAGGGTGAAAAGAATAGAAAAGACAGAAAAGAAGCAGCACAGTGGCGTGTAGAGGAGCATCCATGGACCTTTTTAAGTACAGGGAGAAGTATTGAGAGTTCTGACATATGAATATTCAGTATGCATCAATGGAGTAACTGAAGGTACTACTACCCTTTTACTCTGGTTTTCACAAGTGTCCGCGGGAGATCCAATGTGCTTTTACTAGCTGTGAAAACTTGGTTGTTAATGCAACTGGGGCAAGAACAAAAAGTTGGCGTGAGTTTTGACGAAAGAATCCAAGAGACCTATGAAATATAAATACTATTGACATTGATCTGTGGGAGAATGACATATTGATTATTAAAAGGCCATTCATAGAAACTTTTATATACACATATACTATATATTAATAGCGCGCCTACCATATTATATAAATATAAATATAAAATATTGGTTTGCTTTATGAATGGATATGATACCCGAGCTAGCTAAATGAATGAATGTCCCCAACTTCGAAATTTGTAGTCCTATTAACATCACAGGCCTTAAATTTGTCACTGCTCATTCTTACACAATAATAGTTACTGATGGTGATTGAAAACTTCTAAAAGGCTGGGATGTAGAAAATAGCCGTTGCACTTCAGAATTTTAATAAATATGGTTATTCTCTGTCTTTCCATGCGAATGATGGGGTTACCTCAAACAAGCTGGAAAGGGTTATTACTAATTATTTATTGGACCGTGCATTTCCTTCTTTGTCCATTTCTTTCTACTCTGTGCTCTTTTTTCACGCATCCAAGTCAAGTCATCCTTTGGTTGCCTTCAAAATTTGTTCAGAGACAAATTCTGATAATTACAGGCTTTCATTTTTGGGATAACAAAACGAGGGAAAGGATAGATTAATTTCTCGAACAAATAATATCTTGACTTATGCTATTTTATTTTCTTCTGTTGATCATTGTGATATGCTGATGTCTGCTAGTATAGGTCTGATGCATGAGAGCCAAGAAGGGACCACTTTTTTTAGGGGCTCATGATTCATAGACACATCATACATGCACTTGATTGGGACCCCTTGCTTTTTTAACTCTCTCTTTAACTTTTCTCTTTTTCCGGTTACACTTTTAATCTGCTAAAATTTACACACTGTAGGGTAACTGGTAAAGTTTAAGAGATGATAATGCATTAATAAATAAATAAATAAATAAACAAATAAATCTAAGAGATAATCATTACAAGGGAAATACAACTGTAAATAATTTTGACAAATATATTTTCAGCTTTTAAAGCATTAAAGTTGGTGTTATGGTAGTTGGTTCTGCGTTCCTTAGCCATTTAATTGCTTTATCTTCAAACTCAGGCATCCAACCACAAAAAATTCCCAAATAAGTTGATGAGAAAAATATGGAAATTGCGAAAACGACAAGAAGATATTTAATGGAGAAATGAGCAATGAGATCCCTCCACCCGCTTCTTGTCCATCATCATCCTCCTTTTTTTTTCTTTTTCTTTTTCTTATTAAACAAACAATTAATTGAGCTTTGCGGAAGGAGACGTTTCCTCGTTTTTCAGCTGTTTGTATCTTCTGACACACCTTGATTGCATTTTCATTATATATTTTTTATAGATTTCTCAGCACAAAGCTACTCTCTCTCTCTCTCTCTATATTCAAAAGTTCTTTGTTGCTCATCAAAGGGTGCTTGGCTTGTGCACCAAATGATTTGAAAAGAGAGGGTCAAATCAAAAGAAGTTCCCCTGTTTTGATCTATTCATTTCACAGGTACTTGTTTTTCAAAAGAAAAAAAAAGGCACTGAGGCATGTATGCTCACTTCATTGTTCTCACAATTTCCCCCCAACCCAGAATTTCATATAATAAAAAAACAATTTTTTTAAAAGAAAAAGATCATAAATGTGTGGATAATGAAGTGAACAAAGATGGGCATCTTTTTCCCAAGTCTTTTTTAACCATCTCTCTCTTCAACTCTTTTTTTACCCTTTTCAGTTGGGGTGGAATTGCAGCGGATTTGAGTCTGACAGAGAGCTTTCCTCTTTGCAAGTGAAGCGACTGATGAAATCCCAAACATAGATAGATAGATACATAGATCACATATGCACGTTGACAGGTCCGTTTGATCCATCAATTTCTTTCTGCTTTCATGTACGTTTTCGTTAGCCATAACTGTTTTGCTTTCATGGGTGAGACTAACTGTGCGTGTGCGTCCTTCTCTTTCTCTCTCTTTCTCGTACTTCTCAGCTCACTCACTGCAAATCAATTTCTTCTTTCCCTTGCCGTTCAGAAACGATCATGAAGCACGTGCGCACCCCAATTCTCCTATCACCAGGTACACTATAGCCACCATATCATTCATTCCATTAACTAATACATACAAAATGAATTATCTTTAAGTTTTTTCTTTCAAACTTCATGAGACACCATCACAAAACCATGCACAAAGTGTCTTAAATTGGAATGAACTACAAGTGAAACAGGATCTCAGATATTATTATTCAGGTTTAATTTTCATCGGTTTTCCCACTTCTGTTTGTGTTTGCTCAGGATTCTTTTGAGAGAGAAACTACCTAAGGAGCTGCAAATATTGGGAGTTGTGTTGATGGGTTGATCCACAGATCGTTACAAGATTCATCGCAGGTATGGCACAAATATACATGTGTAAGTGAGGTGCATGTTTAGGTTATGTGTTGAAAGTTGGGACTAAGGGTTGTGGCTTGGTGGCATGTGTTGGATTGGATGTGAACTTTGAAAGCATAGCGTAACTAACGTGGCGGTAGTGCTCTCTTTTCAGTGAAGTAACAACCTATTATAACCCAAACCGATGGCGACATACTTTCATCATGGTAACTCCGAAATCCAATCAGGTGCCGCCGACGGACTCCAAACTCTTGTCCTCATGAACCCCGGCTACATCCACTACTCCGACGCGCCGTCGCAGCCCCCTCCCTCACACGCTGCGGGAAATCTCGTGTTTCTCAACTCCGCCGCAGTTGCCGGCACCAACAGCAACAACTCCTTCAACCCTCACGCGCCGCCCTCTCACACCCAACAATTCGTTGGAATCCCCCTCTCCGCTTCCCAGGACCTCAACCACCACTCCATGCACGCGCACCACGACGTCTCGGCACTGCATGGCTTCCTCCCGCGCATGCAGTACAATCATTGGAACGCGCTTGACCCGGCCTCGGCGGCGCGTGAAACCCCACGCGCACAGCAGGGCTTGTCTCTGGGGCTTGGGTCGTTCCGGGAGGGTCAGGCGCCGGGGATGTCAGGCGACGACTTGCGCGTGTCGGGCGGTTCGCCGTCGTCGGCGTCTGGGGTTACCAATAATGGAGCTTCGGGCATTCAGAGCGTACTCTTGAGCTCAAAGTACTTGAAGGCAGCGCATGAACTTTTGGAAGAGGTTGTGAATGTTAACAATGGGACTGGCACCGAGCTGGGTAAAAAGAGTGGTGGACAGAACAAGGTGATTGGAGAATCATCCGCTGCAGGTAGTGGAGATGGTTCAGTTGTTGGGGAAGGGAACGGAAAACGTAGCTCTGAGCTATCGACTGCAGAAAGACAAGAAATTCAGATGAAGAAAGCAAAACTAATTGCCATGCTTGATGAGGTATGTGTTGTTCACTTTAATTACAGCATGTTTGGTTAAACTTCTCGTGTTTTTCACGTTTATGAACAAGTCAATTGTTCAAACTTTCACATTTTAATTGGATTTCCCATTTTTCAACGAGTTTCAAAAACAGTATTGGTGTTTTTGGCTTTTAATCTTGGTATGACTACTAGCGTTGGACTTGAAATCATAGCTTCATCTTATCTAATGAAAAATGGATTGGGTTGAGCATCAAGAATAATTTGGAGTAAGACAAACTATAGATCGAATTTATGTTAAAAGAAGTGTTTATTTTAATTACTTATAATGTTTCAAATAGAATTCTTGTTTGAAAAAGGTGTTTGTGTAGTATATCTGATAATGTCTCACTCAGGTATGTTCAGGAAAAATATAGTTGTCACGCCAAAAATAATATAATCTAATGATTAATGCATGGAAATTCAGAAAGATTGTGAAGTGCTAATAATGATGAATTGCATGGTTGTGGTTGGTTTCAATATCGAAATTTTTGTGACACTTGAATAAATGGATAGTTTATTGATGTGATACTTTTGGTTGAAGGTGGAGCAAAGGTACAGGCAGTACCACCAGCAGATGGAGATAGTGGTGTCGTCGTTTGAGCAAGCTGCGGGGATTGGGTCTGCGAGGACATACACTGCCCTTGCATTGCAAACAATCTCTAAGCAGTTTCGGTGTTTGAAAGATGCAATTGCAGGGCAGGTTCGAGCTGCTAACAAGAGCTTAGGAGAAGAAGATTGCTTTGGAGGGAAAATAGAAGGTTCGAGGCTCAAATATGTGGACCATCATCTAAGGCAGCAACGAGCTCTTCAACAATTGGGAATGATCCAGCACAATGCTTGGAGACCCCAGAGGGGATTACCTGAAAGATCTGTTTCTGTTCTTCGTGCCTGGCTCTTCGAACACTTCCTCCACCCGTAAGCACTTAACTTTTATAAAAACTCTCTCTTCTAACTTCTTCAAAAGTTTAACTGCATCAGCTGATTTTATCTTGTTAGATAAGCTCAATTTATTTTAACTTCTTGATTCTTTTAGAATGAAAAAGTTTACAATATTTTAAATGATTCCAGATATCCCAAGGACTCGGACAAACACATGTTGGCAAAACAAACAGGGCTAACAAGGAGCCAGGTAACTAACATGCTAATGCTATTTAACTCTTCCATTTGATGATTGGTTCTTCACCTTAATAGTTCTGGGCGGGTGACAGGTTTCAAATTGGTTTATAAATGCTCGAGTTCGGCTTTGGAAGCCAATGGTGGAGGAAATGTACTTGGAAGAGATGAAGGATCATGAACAGAATGGATCTGAGGATAAATCAAGCAAGAGCAATGAAGATTCTTCTACGAAAATGGCAGCCCCACCAGAGAGAGGTCCTTCCAATGAAACCGAGGCTAAAAGTTTTAATTCCAAACAAGAGGTTTCAAAGAGCCAGAACACTGCTATGGTTTCAGTTTCTAGACCATCAACGTCACAACTTGGTGGGAATGTGAGAAACCAATCAGGATTCAGCTTCATGGGATCATCAGAGCTAGAAGGGATCACACAAGGGAGTCCGAAGAAAGCAAGGAATCATGAGATGATGCATTCCCCAAATAGTGTACCTTCAATGAACATTGATGTGAAGCCCAATGAGGCAAACAATGAACAACTCTCAATGAAATTTGGGGACGATAGGCAAGGCAGAAACGAATCCTCTTTCATGGTAAACCAAACAAACTTCATTGGTGGTTTTGGACAGTACCCAATTGGGGATATTGGAAGGTTTGATGCAGAGCAGTTTGCCCCAAGGTTTTCAGGTAATGGCGTTTCCCTTACTCTTGGTCTTGACTCATTACCAGGAACCCATCAAACATTCCTCCCAAACCAAAACATTCAACTGGGTAGAAGCTTGGACATTGGTGAACCAAATGAGTTTGGTAGCATAAACACTTCCTCTCCCCACTCTTCTGCAGCTTATGAGAGTATCAGCATGCAAAACCCAAAGAGGTTTGCTGCACAATTGTTGCCAGACTTTGTGACCTGAGTAACACATTGAAAGGTGAGCAATGTGATAGCACAATGCTACTACTCGCTGCTTCTGAATCCCTCTCAATTTCTTCTTAGTTCCCTGCTTATGTGGGGAGTGGTGAACAATTGTAGTGTAAAGAAAGAAGGAATTTTACTTTAGTATAAGTTTATACCCTGCATAGAACTATTTGAGTTCTTAGATAGCTTAGGATTTGAAAGTATATGGTTGAGGTTGTATATTATTTTTGTAAGCTCTGAAGGTGGGATAGATGGATTGTTGTCATAAACTTTATTTTGGTAAAAGATACCAATATATCTTCCATTGAAAATATATGTTGTGCTATTTTACACACTGAAGAAACCAGAACTGAATGCAATATAATATATTCTTTTTATGTACAATATGTGTCTACCAAAATGAAAGTAAAATCTAGAAGGATTATGTCTTTCATAAATAAAAAGAAAATTTGAAGATGTTATCACAGAATTCTTTTTTTGTTAGTTCAAGAAATGAAAGCAAACTTAGTCATTGAAAGTTGTGTTTCCCTACAAAATCTCAAAATCAGTTTTGAAATCTCATCTGTGTTGTTTTATCCTATACTATGTGGGTCTATTTATAGGTCCCAAAAGTAGTTAATAACATTTTTTATGGACAGTGGACCTTATCAATTAAGGCATTATCTATTTAATAATTCACTTATAAGTTAATTTAGTGGGGTGAGATTTTGCTAAATATGAGAGATCTTCCAGTCACTTATGATTAGCGTTTTCTATGACATCTTAACTTAAATAACTCTTTAGTTCTCATCAAATTTATAACTAGAAAATTACCTAACAATTTAACTCAAAGAGCTTACACAAGTAACCTATCCCCTATCAATTTTCTTTAGTTTTCTATATTTTCACTCATCTTTTGAGTATGTATGTGAAGGTGGAATATCTACAAAAATAAACTCTTTGATGTTTAAGCCGAAATGTTTGTCTAATTAACAAGTTCATAATTAAAATCGTCATTATATTTTACGACGAGAATCTCCTCTTATTTATACAATTTTTTATTGGAATTTGTGCTAAGTGAAGATTAGTGTAGACTCAACTATTCCTTAATCATGTTTTATAATCCTTAATTAGAATTAATCTATTTAATTTGCGACTCAGCATATTACTTATCTTGGTCGAAAGGTTGGGTTGTCCCATAAGGGTTGCCCAATTTTCTTCTCTTGCTCCTCCTTCTCTCCCATAAACTACCGAGCTAAAAGTTGAGATAACACTGTCTTCTTCTTTCTGTGATAGCTCTACCATGAAAATGTCTAAGGTTATCGGTAATATGCTATCTCATAAATTTTAA
The DNA here is from genome assembly GCF_051622355.1 of Phaseolus vulgaris. Lineage (NCBI taxonomy): Eukaryota > Viridiplantae > Streptophyta > Magnoliopsida > Fabales > Fabaceae > Phaseolus > Phaseolus vulgaris. The sequence goes on from NC_143498.1 coordinate 49,324,177, forward strand.
AAACAGGAACTACCATTTTTTATCCACAATTATCACTTTTTGGCAGTTTAAATAGAAACTGTTAAAATTACTAAAAATTGACAAATAATCCTAAAAAATATTTTTTAAAGGTATATTTCATTAGCCAAATTCATTTTCAAAATATTTAATGTAAAATTCATAAAATACATATTTAAAAGAATTTATGCATAATCTGCATACGTATGATTTGAAAATCAAAAGGGAGGGAAAGGTTATGGTTCCAGTTATGGGTTTTTGGACTAGAGTTGAAGTTCATTTTAAAAAAAACGTTAATCATTAATATTTGCCGATTAAAGAATATGGACAAATTATACTCACATTTTTTTAATTACAATAAAGTGTCACTAATTATATTAAATGATTTATTTTATTTGTGATTTATCTTATTTTAAATTTATGTTCATTTATTTGTATCACCAATTAAGATATAACTTTATATTAAATATTAAAAAAATTACTCTATTTAATTATATGATAATTTATAATTGAATGATGATATAATTTTTTTTACATTGTTAATGTAATGACTAATTTTAATTTTTTTATATTTTAATACTTTAATTTGTAATCTTTTTAAATATATTTTGTATAAGTTCTAGTTATTAAATAAAATAAGAAAAGTGAGTGATAATTTATTAAAAATAGGTGAGTTTCTATTTAGAAATTAATAGGTATGTGGTATATAATTAAGAGACCCAAGGGAAGCATGAGTAATTTTTTTCAAGATTATCTTACCAACTCGTCCAATAAACAATTTCATTCGTTGCATGGATATAGAAATTGTTGAACAGGGAATGATTTTGACTGTTGTAAGATATTTTTAGATAAACAAAGTGATATTATTTTGAAGAATAGTATCGTAGTTTTTCATATAACACGAGATTTTGTAGGTTAAAGCTGTTGCTAAAGATTTTGATTTTCTTACCATCATAACTGATAGTTGGCATGCCAATTTAACACAAACATGCAGAAGACACTCGTATGATGATGGTCCAAAACTGGTACACGACAGCAACACGGTTCGAACACACATTCAATACAAAGTAAATTGGTGTTGACCAAACTTTATGATGTTTGATCCAATCTCAATCACCTCTCACTCTCCCTAAAAAAAAAATAAAAAAAAAGTATTTTATGGATACTTCAACCTTTATACAATAAATCTTCACAATATCATCTACTTATATGTCCAACTAATAAAATATCAGAAAAAAATAACTTCTCAATTTCTTCTGAATGTATAGATCAATGTTTATTGTTGGTAGCTAGGCTTTCTAGCCAATCTATCTAATGTGATACAATAATCTCCGATCATATGAATTATACTACAACTCTATTGTTTCGGCTAGTCTACAATGGTGATCACTCTATCAGAGTTGAGGACTACTCTAGTTGTTTCAAAATTGTGTGTATAATACGTTATGAAGCTTAACTATTAAAGAGACTACATAAAACATTAGTGTGTTCTCTTTATTATTATACACGCCAACTGTTTTTAAAATCTTAAGTAATATTTTCGTTAATTATGTTGTTCATCTAACTATGTATGTATAACTTAAATTGTAAAAAAAATATTAAAATGACAAAAATATTATCATTATAATATTCATCACCTTTAATACCTACCGCACAAACCCAACCAACCTTTCAATTGATGAAAATGTATGGGTGCGCAAATGGGTGTCTGTCTGTCGCTCAATCATTAGGAGTACATGAAGTGGTCAAATTGTTTTACTATCTATGCAGCTAATCAAGTTTTATCCTCTTAAAAGAAGAGGTAGCTTGTTATGCACATAAAGAGAATTTTCAATTTCAAATTTCCAAGCAATTACTCGAATTCTATTGTCTCAAACTCAATTTCTCTTCTCCTTTCCGATCAAGCAGGCGCCAAAATGATTAGTTTTACCCCTTTAAAATACCATAGAACTTCATACGATTGCGTTGTGTACTCATGTTGAGTTAACAAACCACGCTGCAGGACCTGTATTGAGCAACATCTCCATGTAATTAGAAATGCCCAAGCAAATTCAACGTTAATATGTAGAGTATCATGATTTTGCTTAATATGAAATAAATTATTTCAAAATAGATCCTTTACAGTTCATAGTTAGTACAACATTTTCTTAGAATAATTTACATTGAATTGTTGAGAAATGGAGATTCTAAATGCCTCCAACAAAAATTTCCGTTCATGTAAAAAAATAGATGATTTCTTCGCAATGCCTTGACAAGGTAGGAATCTGGGATTAGACTCTAATATAAAATAACAGAATTTGTGAAAGCTTCAAAATGAGTTGGCCATGGCATGCTCATCCCCTAGCAACGATAGTCTTCTTTTAGCAACCTTGGACCTATAACACCATACTTCAAATGCCTCAGTTAAGTCTGGATACTGCATATATTCGTTATCCAGCCACTCGGTTAAAATCTCTGCCTGATCCCCCGATGGCAATGCAAGAATGATAGATACAAAGGTGGATTCTAAGGATTGCCACATTTCGCCATCTAATTTAAGCAGCATGGCATTCTCACAATTCGTTGTAACAGAATCAATCAATGGTTTAGTAACCCTCACAAATGGAAGCCACACTTTCAAAACTTGAAGGCGTTTTGCTGTTGGCAATATAACAGTGCCATAACCAATTGCCTCTAAAACTTTTGATGTCACCTCAACAGCTCTTAACTTTATCTCAATGACTTCCGTTGTAGAACTTCCTTGTTCAAGAACCTTGACAATTTTTTCTGATGCATCAAACCAATTCTCAACAAATTCTCTCATTATTTCCAACTTACTCAGTATCTGACAGGCCCACGACAAATCAGTAAAACAGGATTGAAACAACTGAATATTTTCTGCCTCAGATAGTGATTCTGCAGTACCAGATGAAAAAGCTGTTACCGAGTCGATGAACCGCGCAAATAGTCTGTTTACACATTCTTTTACCTCGACTTTTATATTGTCATCAGCTGTCAATAAAGGGGTATCATCATCTTCAGTTAGCATGTACTCAAGTTGCTCTTGTGCTGAAGATTTAAGATCATTCATATTTGGGGATGGGGATGATGTGGCAAAACGGATAGCAGAGACAAAGATGTTTATGATAGCAGACTGCTTAACTGGTTGAAGTCTAGCCAGGATAGGTTCAGCCTGTAATCCCATTCGAGGTACAATTCTCAAGATCTCTTCCTCCTCAGCCTCCTCCCATGTAACAGCTTCTAAGTAGTTCACACATGCAGTTATAATCTGCGGGCATCCAAGTTCAACTGCGACCTGGAGAATCCCAAGGGCATTTTTAACACCATGCCACAAATCATCAACTGAACCATCTATGACAATGTAGAGAAGACGTATAAGATTTACATGGTAATCAAAATCCAACTCTTGGCAATAGATATCAACACAATTGCGAGAATCAAGGATCTGACATGTTGGCCAGTTCTCAGACAACCGATCAGCAAAGTACTTGCAATTCTTTACAAGAATCTCTGAGTGGCAGTATAGCCAATCATCTCGACCTTCCGGAGTGCGTAGCCTCACAACAACATCACTAGTTAATCGGTCACCAATCACACAAGCAATTTTTTCTTCTTTATCCTGAATGAAAAAGGATAATAATGTAATCACTAATAACAGGTAAAAGGGACTTTGACAACCTACATTTAGGTGGTAATACTGAAATAACAAATTGAAATCCGCAAGTGATGATCTATTGTCAATGTTTTAAAAAAGTGACTGCATTGGACGCATTTGTCTGCTATTTCCCAAAATACCAAGGAAAACAATTTAATCACAGCTAAAATTTAAAACCTTGACCATTGTTGGTGTTGAAGAGTGAGGCACTCCAATTCACAAATTGCCCTTGCATATAATTAAACGTTTGATGTACATTGATGAAGCTAGGAAAGCAACAGGGGAAAGAAGATTGTATAAAAACCTAATTTTTTCCATTTAAATTTTGAATTTTAAATATTAATAAAGTGATATTAACAGTGGTGAAATCTGACAGTGGAATAAAATAGAAGGGGGAAAGGGTGGAGAAAGAAGCTCACAGTAGGTTCCATTGAGATTAAGAGCAGTGAAAAGCGATAGTTCTACAGCTGCAATCAGAAAAGAAGAATTAAAGTTAGAAGGAGGCGAAGGTAGGTGAAAAAGAGAGAGGCATGGGATCTTGAGTGAATTATGGGTAACAGTATGAAATTGAAATGGAGGCAAAGCGAAATAAAGAAATCATGGAAAAAATGAAAAGAGTGAAAATGGGAAACGCACATGGTGATGAAATGAATGAGATTGAAAGAAGTACCGGATCTAAGAGGTATTCCATGTGAGTGCAAAGTTAAAAGGGTTCAATCTGAGGAACGATGGTGGAAGAACACGCACTCTCCTGTCCTATTACCCATTGCTTCTTCTTATCGACTTTAAACGCATCGTTGCGTTCTCTTTTTTTTATGTTTTTCCTTTCCCAACTTGCTCAACTTGCATGGATATATACACCATTCTATTAAATCTATGTACGCTTTATTCATTTTTTAACAAACAATTTAATTATGCATATACATCTGCCTAATCACCTTCACTATAATGGGTTCATTATAATACCCACTAATCATTTTAATACAATTTTCTCTCCTTTCTCTCTTTTCATGATTTTCAGCCCGTGAGCCCTGTCCAGGAGCTGCAAATTCTTCCTGCACCTCCATACATCTTCCTGCACCTCCACAGAATCAGCGAAATGACCGTTATATCGTTAATGAAAAATGAAAATAACCTTATGCCCCTCTTTTTCTATTCACTATTTTGAGCATCTTTTCTTCTTTCTCACTTCGCAGCCAATCTTTCTCATTGAGTCAGAGTCCTCTTTCTCTCTTTTCAAACGCAACACTCCATCTTACATCTTACAACGTTATTAATCACGTATTCCTCTGCTTTTTTCTCAGTCACAACGCTTGATATTGTTTTTAGGGTAGATAAAAAATATATATATTTCAGATTATAAAACTCGAAAAATATTTGTAGGGAAATACTTTTCAAATTTTATGATCCAAAATATGTTTTTAAGTATGTTTCTTAAAAAGAAAACATTCCAACTTGTACCATATGAAACGTATTTTGTTAGGATTAAATGGTAATCGCCTTGTTGTCATGTTCCCGTCATCGGTTTTACTTTTCTTTTTTTTATATGTTGTATCATAAATGGATTAAAAAATAAAATACTTTGAATTATAAAATTTAAAAAGTTATTTTTTCATAAAAAATTAAATAAAATTTATAATATACAAAAACTCTCGAATTATAAAATCCGTTATTAAAAAATAAATTTTTGAATTGTAGAATAAAAAATAACTTTCAGATTAAAGACAATTTTTCATAAACCTGAAAAACAAAGTTATAATTATGAGTGTAAAAAAATAATGGAGGTGCAAAAAAACCTCCTAGAGTGTTATTGTTACAAAATTGGGTAGAGCCTTAGCAAGATCAGGTTCGGAAATTGCTTCCTGCACCATATAACTGCACCCAATTACAGTAAAAAGACAAAAATACCCTTAAAAAATGGGATACATATAAAATTAAATTCCCGACCCGTTTTCGGAACACAATAATATCTTTTGGATAAATTTTTTCATAGTGTATTATTTTCAATTATGAAATTTTTTATCTGGAATGGGATTTTGATTTTTTGTTTTCTGATTTTTATATCCCGAATACAATAATCTCTTCCGGATCTACTTTTTCGGAATACATTATTTTCAAATCTGGATTTTCATTTTTAGAATAAAGAATATTTTTGGAATTTTCAAAATTGTATTGGGTGCGGGTTCAAAATTGTTGGGTGCAGGAAGCAATTGCCTCTAGGTTCATTTGTTTCAGTTTGACTCATCTTAATTTTGGCTATTTCTTTCTGCATCCTAATAAATTTCTTCCTGCAACCCATCCATTTCAAAAAAAGACTATTTTAGCCCTTTTGTAAATTATTTCTGGATTGTTTTTTTCGAAATATTTCTAGAACATATTTTTCGGAACACATTATTAATTCTGGATTTAACAATTTGGAAATAAAAAAATTATTTTGAAAAGGATATTCTGAAATGATTTTTGTTTTTTAAATTTCCTATTCCTGAAACACTCTTTACTTAAGAACTCCTATTCTGAAAACATTTTTTGTTTATGAAATTTTTATTCTCGAATCACATAAAATTGTGAAAGAGTAATTTTAGAAAATGTAGGGCGTAGGAAGAAACTTCCCTTAATTTTAGAATAATATATATGATTTGCAACATAAGACCTGACACAATTAGTAACGTGAATATTACTGTACAAATCAAGCTCGTGAAGACTCAAGAGGAGGTGGTACAGAGTAGGCTATTAGAACAACAAAATGCAAAAAGGAAAAAAAAATTGAAATAGGTTGGTTCTTATTTTAAAAATATCTAAAAAACTAAAAATGCAAAAACAAAATAACAAAATAAAATTAAAGTGTGCATATAGGAACGCTACAAAGAATGATTAATTCACTTTCCCATCTTTGTTGACCTATTTCGAAAATACTTTTTTTTTTCAGAAACGGTATAATAAATAGTTTATTTGGACTTATTTGAATAGAATACATGCGTTTGATGGTTGATGATTACTAACAAATTTACTACTCTTAGTTGAATGAAAAGCGAAGCGCAATAATGAAAAAGAACTTTAAACAATGAACCAATGGAAGAATGGAGGAAAAATATGCAATGAGGGTAGGAAGAACTTACAAAAGCAATGAGGGTATGAATAAATTACAAAGGCAATGAGTGAAAAAAACATTCAAAAGAATTGAAGAGAGAGTGTGAAGAAGAAAGAAAACACAAAGAACGAGTGGCGCAGAACTTCGAATTAGGATAATAATAAAACTATAGATAGCGGTTGTAAGAGAAACTATTGTCTATTTAAACAAAGGGAATAAACCGTGGTTCCTCTTACAACCGTTGTCTATCTACCCATTTTAGTTTCAAAAAATGTCATCTTATTTTGATAGACAACATTTAGTAATGAAAAACTATATATTAACTATCGTAAATAAACATTTTTACACTAGTAATTATTAAAATTCTTTATTTTAACGACAATTATATTAAATAAGATTATAATTATGTTTTCGAATGCTTAAAAAAACATCATTAAATATGTATTTTCTATTGATTTTCTATTTTAAAGAATGATAAATATATATGGGTTTAGGTAGAGAAAATTTAAAGTGGTGGAGAAATTATTAGGTGATATTATATTATATGCTATCTTTATCAGTTTTATATAATTGAGTATTATTTATATGTAAATTAACAAATTTAAATTATGTCATGTAGAGATTAGTTAGAATAATAAACAAGTAGCTTCATAAAACATTTAATAACCGTAGTACAGGGTCTACCAAAGAATAATTCAAAAATTAGTTAGTTTTTGCTAGTTGATTAGTTATTAGTTCAATTAGAGGTGCACCTCACATGAAACTAGTAAGATTGACAAATAAAAAAGTTATGGTATGACCATGTATTAAATATTTCATTTACAGTCTTTACATATAAATAAATGTGTTGAAAAATAACATCTCTTTGAATAGATCTCAGTATTTCGAAGGGTCAATTAGCCTTAAGTTAGACGATTTTCATTCTCATACTTTTCTTTCTTTTGTAAGTGCCTTTTATTTTTATTTTCAAGCTTATGAGCCATAAGAGTGAGATATTCTGAAATTCGTCTCCTCTTTAATAGCTACAACAAATGGAAATCTTCCTACAAAACTGTGATAGCAAGTGCATGACAACCAAGTTGTTGGTTGCCTTGTGAAAGGAGACTTTTCAAAGGTGAATAAGAATGCTTATACCTCCACAAAAATAAGGAAAAAAAAGGCTATGTTCTTATTTGAATTTAGTTGAAATAATTACAAATATAAGAAACATATACTAAAGAAATCAAAATTGCATTTATTATAACTAAGTACTATGTAATTAAATTTAAATATTAAATACAACATTCGTTTGGGATAAACTTTTGTTTTCTAGTTTCTATTACTTTTATTAGCTCTCGCTATAAATATTTTAAGATTCTATGGATTTATTCAGTTGAGGAAGCAATCCATTAAAATCATACATATAAATTATAAATATAGATTGCAGAAATTTTGTTCAATAAAATAATAATAAATTATATATAAAAATGTTTATATATAAACATTAATAATGAGTAACATTGCATTAAAAAATTAGATAGTTAATCTAAATTTACAATTAATACTAAGAATATCATATTATTATATTTTAATTATTCATATTTTTCAATGTAACGAGTACTTCTTTTCTAATAAAAATTCATTATAATTACCAATTTAACTTGAAGATTAAAACAATTATTAATTTATAATTTTTTTTTATTTGGTACTTGTAATAAATAAAATAAAATTATTTATGCAGCAACTTTTAAAATCTTACAGTTTTAAAAATTAATTAAAATAAATTTTTATTATGTAAAATTATTTAAAAAATAACCCACGGATAAAAACACTAGTAATTGACGAATATTTCATTTCACGATTATAAATAGCATAATAAAAATAATTTGTTGTATATTATAAGAAATCTATTAGATACACTGTTAATATTAATTTTTTAATCAAGATTTTTACTTTAGTAAGTCATGAAACTAACTTTAATTGGAAAAAAAAAATACATTATACTTCAGAAATTGTTCTTTCTCCTTGGTAATGAATTAGTAACATTTATTATATTAAAAAGCAGAAACTTATTTTTAAAAAAACTAAAAGTTGTAATAAATGGTCTTCCACAACTTGTAGTTCCTATACTATTTGGAGTAGAAGCTATCTGGTCCCAACTTGGTTAGGAAAAATGAAAAGAAAAAGGTGGACTTCAAAGTGTGGAACCAATTAATGTGATTCATGAGAAGATGAAAAAAAAAACATTTTGGGTCACAAAACGATCTTCATCACATAACTCAACGACTGGGGACTGGGTCTCTTAATCTTAAAAAACATGAAAAACATATCTCACTTTGTTAACCATATGGTCTTTTTCTAATTGTCGGATAATAGTTAGATCCGGTTAGTTTGAAGACGATTTTGATAGGGTAACATTTATTATTAAGAAAATATTTGATCGAAGATTAAATACTTAATAGAAAATTTTCATATTAATAAATACTAAAAGCAGAACCATAACAAGATATACAAGAGAGAGAGGACCGATATAATATAAAAAAAGAGATCCAAAGATAAAAAAGAGAAGAATAAAAATTTGACTACAAATTTCTCTGTTTCTAAACTTAAACTGAATGATATAGTTAACATTCATGTTTCTTAGTTAGAAATAAGAATTCTTGATAAAATTTGTTTATATTCTTATCATTTAATTTGAAAAAAAAATATCTACTTAATAGATATTAATGAGGGCAAAACTTAGATAACTTATTAAGAATATATATTTTATATATATATATATATGACTTACTAACTTTGAATTGTTCGAACCTTTTATCTAAACTTAAAAAAGAAATTGATCCTTACAATTATAAAATTGTGCTGGAAATAGTTTCTAAAGGTTTTGGAAACAAACTTCTGTAAGACTAAAGTTGTGATTAAAGAAACAGTTTGAAATTTTACTTTAGGTTTCTCTTTTACAAAGAGAGAAGTTGGACTAAAAAGAAATTATGTTTTATAAAAGTAATTTCGTAATGAAGAAAACTCTAGGGGGGGAAAGCTTCTCAAAATATCGTTTAAGAATTTTTTTTCTTCATTCTTTCAAGTTCAAGATCGAAAGAATATACTAAAGACAATCTTTAAGTATATAAAATATTATATAATTATGTAACCATTTTACAACATTTGTTAAGATTTTAAAATGTTGGTCAACACTACATCATTAAAAAGCATTATAAAAATGGTAAACTACTAATTTATATAATTCTGTTATTTAATTCATCTTTTCACCTTATTAATGAAACTCAATAGTTTTTTTTATCGCAATTTAAAAGCATCATACTTTTTTTTATTAAAAATACAAGTAATATAGTATTTTACAACTTATATTTAATACAATTTATTTTTACTATACTTATATATTCAATTCTTCAATCTAAACATCAAAGAAACACACATCAATGTATCAATATATAACACATAGAATTTGTTCTAGTAAAAAACAAATAACTTTTAACCTAAAACATCAAGATTGTTTTTTTTTTATAAAGTTTTCGTGTTAGGCATCACTATGCAACTTGACATCTGAGCTATTGTTCAACATTCTAATTTTTTATGTTCTTTTTTCTCTTTTCTTAGTCAGTCTCCCTTCCCTTTTATAGCTTTCTTCGACCTGCTCCCCTTCTCGCTGCTCCCCCCTCCTTGTAACTCCTTTGATTACTTAACTACCCATTACACAGATTCTGTAACGTTAATCCCTTCAACACCAATCATCAAGGTAAATAACTGGATCGGCCCATGACCACACAGCCCTTCAGCCTCTGCCGTAAGCCAAAGAGACTTCAATGTCGGCCTATGACCACACAAAAGACTTTAGGATCGGTCTATGACCACAACCTCTCAGCCTTTGACGTAAGCCAAAGAGACTTCAGGGTCGACGACCATACAAAATTAATGATATATTTCATAAGTAAATGATTGAATAAGTGCTCATAGACCAGCGAAAAGAATTTTTTTTATTTGATGAGTATCCTGACATAAGAAGTTGTATTGGAGAAATACTCGCGATTCATAAAAAACACCAATAACCTAAATAAAATAATTCAAATGTGTATTGGTACTTTGGTGTGAATAAGAGTGTTGAAAATCTAGAAATTGTAAGGGAGGTTCAGCTACGTTTGATATACATGCTACTAGAAGAAACTAATTAATAATAATTTGATTAAAAGAAATAAAATGAAATTGAACAAATAATAAAAATATTGATATAGAAATGTCTGACTTATGAATAATGGCGTGGACTGTGGTCTTCCCTGTTATTAAAAGAGGAAAATGAAAAATAGAAAGGTTTTAGGTTGCGGCTGACCGTTGTTTTTGGCCATGCAATTTTTGACCTCGTAAGATAGAGACCATTGTTTTAGAGTTGAACCTCTAACAACTTAGTTTGAATGTTTAACAAATACTCAATACTATTAATATGGTTATACCTCGTCACTTCTAAAATACCTTTCAAACACACAAAGAATTGTCTTCTTTCCTTAAACTACACAATCAATCATTGTTACAAAAACAGATAGGATTCATACAACCACAAAATATTCATATGTTCTTGCTGCATCGTAATTCAAAAATATAATAAAATAGATAATTTTTTCTTTGAATGGACATAATATAAGAAGAAAAGTTGAGTAGTTTTTTTTTTTTTTGGATGAGGGAATGGAAAGATAAATACTCTTTTTAGTCTTTTATTATAGGCCACTCAAAAAATGCCTTTTTTTTAAATGGTGTAATTTTATTTTATATTTTTTAAAATAGGAAAAAGATATATATTTTTAAATTGGCCTGATTTTATTTCTTAGGTGTGATTTCAATTTTTTTATTAAACTAAAAATTATGTTACATCAAATTTCACTGTGTACTTTACATGTATGATTTGTCTAAGTCTAAAATATTTTTATTTTTTTTATTTCAAAAAATATCAAATGAAATTATATTATTTGGAAAAAAAACTAAAAATAACGTTTCATCTTTTTTAAGGCCTAATTTATAATTAGTTTTATGTTTATTAATAAATAAAATTTGATGTAACATCTTTTTTAGTTTAATATAAAAATTAAAACTGTACATGACAATGATACATACGATTTGCCCAATTTTAAAATATTTTTTTTATTTAAAAAAATATAAATGAAAATATACTTTTTTTAAAAAAAAACTAAAAATAACGTTTTATCTTTTTCTAAGACCTAATCTATTATATTTCTTAAGTTTATTAATAAATATCCCTAACTAAAACCACTTTTCTTAATTTGGTATAAAACATTAAGATGACTAGGAGTTACTGGAAAAATAGTAATCATTTTACAAAAATGATTTTATCATTATTAATTTTTTAGTTTTTGCTTTATATCATTAAGAGTGTGATAAAAAGTATCACTGGATGTGAATAAAATTAATAATTAAGTCTGGTGAAAAAAAGGCCTTATCATATATAGCAATCATTTAAATTATTTATAATAGTTAAAATGAACTAATTGAACTATTTTTTATGTTCTTGATAAATTAGTTATTATACTTACCTTGATCTTTAATAGCCCATTTTTTTACACACCGTTGTTTCTGGTTTTTAATTAGTGAATGGATTATTGGTAACATTGTTGAACGAGTTTGACTATTCGCACACACACTCACATCACAAGTTTGATTATACTAGAAGGGTCTTCGGTCTTCCTCACATTCTCAGTCAACTTATTATTAATAAAAACATTGAATCATTAGTATTAATATTTTAAAATAAATTACAAACTCAGTGTACACATTCTAAGAAACGTGTAATTATTTTTCTTCGGTAGTTTTTCATTAATTAGTAAATATCTGTATATTATAAACTTTTAATTGAAGTAAAGCTTAAAAAATATAAGTATTGGGATAAAAAAAGAACATTTTAGAAACAATCATAGATACATTTTAAAGGAAAAAGTATTTTCAAATCAACTTAAATTTTTTAAAGTAATTAATAGATTGGGAGTGTTTAAATATAAAAAAGGAATCATTTAAATGATAATTAGGTTACACATTATAATTAAGACAAAATGGAACAATACATTAACAAATAACTTTTCTTATTTATGCTACAAAAAATTACTGCATTTTTAACATTTTAAAACATTTTTTATCGTTAAATTACATGGATCCGAACTAAATCAACTTATTATTTATCAAGTTGTTTGGTTCAGATTTCACATGAAAAATGTTAACACTGAACTAAACTTGTTTGATTGACTCAGTTTATAATTTTTTAAAAGAAACTAAACTAAAATCAACTATGAATACTTCTATTTTAAATCTAAATACTAAAAGCAAATTTAAACTAAATTTTAAAAATTATTTCAGCCATTTAATTATTATAACGTCAATAAAATTTACGAGATCAATAGTTTAATGTGTTAGATGCGTTATTGTTCTCTTTAACGAGATTCTGATGGGGTTACAGGTTAAATACAATATTTTTTTTTATTACTAATAAAGAATTTTAATAAATAAGAGTATTAGGAGTATTGTAATCTATGTAAAAAAAAAAAATCAATCTGTTTAGCCATAACCAGAAACATGTAAAAAAAAAAACTAAAAAAATCTTATTATACAAAACATTATAGCTTAACAGTACCAAAAACATTTCTAGAAGCAGCTCCCCACAACATGAAACATGAGGGTGACCTTTGTATACATCAAACCATAAAACAAAGATAAAATTTAGAGATAGATTGGAAAGGAAAATGAGAAAATATTTTGAATAGAAAGTTCGTTTTGGGTTATTCATATAAGTGTGTGAAAAATAATTTATAAAGGATAATTAATTTTAAATTATTGTTTTGATCTTAATTTATTAGTATGGATTGTTGTATGATGTTTTAGTTTATGTAAAATAAACTTATGCACCAAAACTTTTAAGAGTTCATGTATGAGTTTAAGTTTCCAAAGATATTCACAATTTAACTTTTAAATTTAAGTTAGTAAGTTTAGCTTGGAGGATGATTTTGGATAGAATATGAATTTGGTTAGGAGAGGTTTAGCTCTAGGAAATACTCTCTTCCCAATGTGTGGTATGGAGGAGGAAGGCACCAATCATTTGCTCTTCACATGTGTAATGTCATGCATTACAAGGCAAAAACACATTTTGAACAATTCTTTTTGGTTGGTTTGACTAATTACAAAATAGAATACAGAAAGAGGTTTGGATGATAAGCATATGAATTCTATAGTTTCACATAAATAAAATTATTTTTAATAGATGGTGTAGAGATTTTCATGCTGGCTCACTAAGAAGTTGGGAGTGAATAACTAATAAGATTCAAAAACTAATTTCACTTACTCCAAATGGTGCCTTAGTTCACTAACATGTCTCAAGTTCTAATGAATGCAGTGGTAAATCTTCAGCCAAAGTTAGGGTCCCATTCAAATCTTATGTTGACTAAAATTTGTCTAAGAAAAGTTAGATTTCTTAGTTGTTTTATTGATGTAGGGATCACAACAAAGAGACAATCAAGTAATTACAAGAGGTATCAAGTGCAGAATTATTTTCAACATGAAAGCCATAAATTTTGTATGGCTTAATTGAGTACAATAAGGTCAACATTTACATTTTTGTGATTGTGTGATCATAAGGTGAAAACTTAGCTTTTTTTTAATTGCAAGTTTTTGCAAAGTTGTACACATTGTTTTGCTTATTAGCAGTATTCTTTTGAGTAATAGCATCAAGGAATTACTAATGAATGCAAAGGTGTTTTTTTGGTTTAGTTGGATACATATACAGTTTTAGGTTATATTGTAATAGAAGGGTTTGAGAGCTATGTCATACAACCAAAAACATTTTTTCTACAAGTGTTGAAACCTCCTTCAAATACTTTTTTTTTTTAATAAAAAAAAACTTTGAAACTACAAAACTGTATTGTAATACGTATGAACATTATTATTAAATAATAGAAGATTTAGGTAGGTAGGTATAGTTGGTTACCTTTGTGTTTTCTCTAAATGGTTTATTTGAACTTGGTTTTGAGACATAAGTACTAAAATAGTTTTTAGATACATGAACTTCAATAACTTATTTTTTTTTCTTATTTATGAAGTTCGCATATATGGTTGAAGCGAAATACAGATCAAGAAAAATGTCTTTAGATCCCGAGTTCCTTCCTTCTCTCATCACCAATAAGGAGACTATTATAAAAAAAAGTTAAATTTTATCATTAAGTGTCACTCAAGTGAGAGAACCTCTCTTAAGAAATATATTTTTCTCTGTGTTTGAAAACCTATTTTACTTATTTTATTAGATTTTAAATGTTGTATTTCATTTTTCAAATTTTTTATTTAAGTTAAATGGAACATGTGAGTTAAGATAATTATAAACATTAAAGTATAATATTTGTCAAGTGAAAAAAATTAGATAGATGTAGTACTTAAAATATATTATATCGACTAAAAATATTTCAAAATAAAAAATAATTAATTATTATCCTTTATTAAATTAAATATTTATTTTAATTAATACAGTAATTAACTATTTTTTATCTTTAAAATTAATTTATATTTAATGACTTTTTTTAAGTATAACATTATTATTGGAAGATATGATAGATTATTCATTTTTATACCGCAATGACTTTTTTCACTATGGTAATACTTTGAGATAAAAAATTTGCCATAGTGAAAAAAGAGATAAAACTTTTAATATTGTGAAAAGACATTGCGGTGGTGTGGGTCCGCACATGACTAATTTTATAGCCGACATCTAAAGTCTAAACTATAACCACTTACGTCATGGACGCCATCACCAGTTTAATTTACCAACATTTTGCTCGTGTCAATTATTTTAAAAGTTGAAATATGAATAGTTTACGTTAGACAACTTGTAGTATGGAGCCGTTAACAACACGACCAATAGAAAATAAAAGTGTTTATCGTATTAGAAATTTTCTTCGACATTAATTTGTTTAAGAAAACATAATTTTTTTAAAAATTATATTTTTATTTCGTTAGGTAAACTTTTATGAAATTTATACATGGAGACGAGAAAAGTTACTCCAGAAATAATTTAATAGTCCTTTTTATATATATTTCTTAATTAATCTAATCATTATAATAAAAAATAATTTATAATCGTTATATTATGAGAAAATAAACAACGGTGAAGAGAAGTAACTGTTTGGAAAATATTTTGAAAACAATTTGATCATTGAAAGTTTAGCTTTATGATATTTCTTTCATATGATTAAATTTTAAAAACTTAAATTACTCATAGGAGTTGGACAAACAAGTTGATTCACGTTGAGTTAAAAGTGAGTCAATTTAATTTAAATTATTTTTTAATGAACTAAAGTTTTTATAACTTAACTTACTGCAAGTTGGTGGGTTGATGAGCCAAAAATAAAACATATTTTATGGTCTTGTTTATTTGGCATGCTCTATAGTGTCGCAGAAAAATATTTATTAGAGACTGAAACAATCATTAATAATTTTCACGTGCACTAATTAGATACAATATTATATTAGTTATCATTACTATATATGTATTTTAAACAAAGATCACCTGTTTCTTAAAGTCATATCGCGCTATAACTTTAATGTTTGTTTTATATATATTGCAAGCACTTTAATTATAGTATGCAAAGTGTTATTCTTTCTTTAGTAAGTAAAAATTATTTTTTAAGCTTATTGTACCTATAATCTTAAAGGTATTATAACATCTTGACCAAAGTAATCTTATTTCAATTTTTTATCTGGTTAGATGAGATTTTTTTAATTAATTATTTGTATATTATTAAATGAGAGACATGATTCCAAAACATCGAACTTTAATTAAGGTTTTCAAAAGAACAGTAGTTTTTATAGAAAGAAAAAAAAATTATAAAAGGAGTATAGTTATGGGATAAATGGTGTATTTCATACTATATTAAAAAAAGATGAAGCTGATAGATGTTTTTCAGTCAGCAAGTTGATAAATAATTTATTTTATGTCTTTCTTTCTTGATTTAACCCGAAGCTATCTCATTTTGGAATACATAATTGGATTTGGAACTAATTTATTGCAACAATAGGTCAAATACATATAATTTTGTGTACAAAAATAGGTTGAATTCGTCTAAATTGTATAAGATTAGAATTTAACTTGATTTTTAAAACTACGGTTTGAACTCAATCTTTTATCTGGCAAAAATCATTTTTAGAAGTTGATCTGACGCTAAATAAAATGTAACTATTTCATCATTTATAGTAAATTTAAATTAATAGTAAAATCATGTTTAAAATATTAGCTTAAATAGGTCATTGTGATAATCTTTAGCAATTTAAAATAAAAAAATTATTATCATATTTTCGGAAAAAAAAATGCAATTTACTGGAGTCTTAAAATGAGAAAAAGGAAAAGAGATAAACTTAGTCAAAGGATGTTGGTACTTAAAAGGCTGGATCAAAGAAGAAAATAAGAGTAACACATGAGAAACGACGCCGACGGCTATTTCCATGTCACCGAACAGTGACTAATTTTTATCGTCTCGAAAAATTAAAAACTTTTTTTTCTTTTTCTTTTTCTTTTTCTTCTTCTGTAGTTTACGCTTTACACGTATTATGCGGTGGAATAAACACTTTATTTGGTCGGCCAGCAGCCAGATAATAAATACTGCATTATACTTAAATTAACAGGTCAATGTTACCAATCAGGCAAATGGTTCACCATGGAACATGAGTTTTGACGAGAGTGCTGTTGACAACCTGCTAGTGACTTTTAAGATCCACTTGTTAAAGTAATTTATTTATTTTACCAGTTATAACCATTTTCTTCAGTTGTGTTTTCGATTGGGTGTTGGATTCTAGATAATTATTGTTCTTGTACTCCATTTGGTCGGTCAGAGTCACTTTTAACTTTCTATTTTGCCTTCTTTCACTTGGTCGTTTGGTTTTATTGGTTGGGATGGTACCTGCAGAAGACACTTCAATGCTCAAGTAAATTAGGGTGTCGGCACTCGGGTGTCAGAGTATTATAGATAATGACGTATTTGGTTTTTGAAATTTGTGTTATTTATATTACCTTAATTAACCTTCATTGGTAGACCTAATTAGAAGATTGGTTCATGTTTAAGATTGTGTTAAACAACCCTAATTGTGGATTAACCATGCTGACTTGGTCAAGTATAACTCGTCGTTATAGGTCGGTCGATCACATGTCGTCACATGACCTTGTCATTGTGGTCGATTGATTGAGTGATCGAGTTACTGAATTGAATCGGTCGTTCCATTGTGAATTTTATTTTTTTTTAAATTAAACAATTTTAATTTTAAAATTGTATTAATCAAACCACTTAGAAAAAATTGATAAAATATCATCACTTCTTTTTTTCTAATATATATATATATATATTTTTTTTTTCCAGGCTGGAAAGAAGGACGTTGATAGGAAGTAAAGAGGATAAATAATGAGCTAATTCCCATGTGCATTAAATGTTTCACTCAGATATCTTGTTCATGTTTTGTCTCTTGTACGTGTTGACGACTGGATAAAGGGTATCTCATCTTTGGAATAGTCATAGCACGCTCTTTCTCTCTCTTCAACGGAGGCTCTACTTTTTTGCGTGTTTTGACTTTACAACATTTCCCACTCCCACACCCACTCTTCTATATATACCAACTACTCCCTCCTCTCATTTCTCAACTCCAAAACCATTCAAACCCTCACAAACCATTCAACAATCACAACCTTCTTCTTCTTCAATTCCTTTTCCCTCTCATCAAGGTTAGGCTCTACACTTCCTCTACAACATCGCCATGGACAACGACATCGATGTTCCTTCATTCTTCCTCTGCCCCATTTCTTTACAAATCATGAAGGATCCGGTCACAGTTTCAACGGGCATCACCTACGACCGTGAATGCATCGAAACGTGGCTCTTTTCTAGGAAAAATACCACATGCCCCATCACCAAACAACCCTTGACAGATTACACCGATCTCACCCCCAACCACACTCTTCGGAGACTCATCCAAGCCTGGTGTACAATGAACGCTTCTCACGGCATCAAAAGGATCCCAACTCCAAAACCTCCTGTAAACAAGACTCAGATTTCGAAGCTTCTCAAAGACGCTTCTCACTCCCCTCTCACATGCCTCCGAAGACTCAAATCCATCGCTTCGGGAAGCGAGACAAATAAGCGATGCATGGAAGCTGCGGGTGCTGTTGAGTTCCTAGCATCGATTGTAGTCAATAACAACAACGATTCTTCAAATGGGGTTGACCCAAATGATGGATCTGGATTCGAGTTGAAAACAACTGCAAGCGATGAAGCATTGAGCCTGCTTCACACTCTTGATTTATCTGAACAAGGGTTGAAGACTCTTATTAGCTTCAGAAACGGAGACTTTATTGAGTCTTTGACGAGAGTCATGCAGAAGGGGTTCTTTGAATCACGCGCTTATGCAGTTTTCTTGTTGAAATCTATGTCTGAAGTGGCTGATCCAGTGAAACTGTTGCATCTAAGACAAGAACTTTTCGTGGAACTAGTACAAGTCTTGAAGGATCAGATTTCAACAAAGACATCAAAGGATATCATTCAAACCTTAATCCAATTCTCTCCTTGGGGGAGGAACAGGATCAAGGCTGTGGAAGCCGGAACAGTTCCTGTTTTGATAGAGCTTCTTCTGGATTGCAAGGATAGAAAGCCTTGTGAGATGATGCTGGTGCTGTTGGAGATACTATGCCAGTGTGCCGAAGGAAGAGCAGAACTATTGAGTCACGGAGCAGGTCTTGCCATTGTTTCAAAGAAGATTTTAAGAGTTTCGACATTGGCGAATGATAGGGCTGTTAGGATTCTTCTTTGTGTTTCCAAGTTCTCTGCGACTCCACATGTTGTTCAAGAGATGCTGAAACTGGGTGTGGTGGCGAAACTGTGCTTGGTGCTTCAGGTGGATAGCGGGAACAAGGCCAAGGAAAAGGCAAGAGAGATACTCAAATTGCATGCTCGGGTGTGGAAGAATACTCCATGCATACCCAACAATATGCTTTCTTCATACCCGGCTTATGCGTGAAATGATCCATAGAGAATTTTGAACCATATATACCTCTTTTACAATTTTTTATGTACAGAATTATTTGGAAAGGACACAACACAGTTAGGTTCAAGTTATAGATACATTCACTGCCCACAAAAAATATTGGTGGGTAGCGATTTAGGTTTTGATTTGTGTTTCCTCACAATTGACACAGAAAAAGTTAATCAATCATACATTCATACCGATTTTGTTCCAGATTTTTTAGTTCATCTCTCTCCCCCTCCCTTTACATTTCATTTGCTTGAGTTCGATTGAAATGCTCAAATTGAATTTGAAGCTATATGCTCAATTGTGGGCATATCTTAAAGGAAGAAAAATATCACATAATAAAAAATGGATCTAGAGTAATCAACCTCGTTCTTCTTCATACACTTCCCTAATATATTTGATGAGTAAGATACCTGGATATCTTTACAGGGTGTAAACAAAAATTCAAATTGCTAAATTATATTCATAATTATATAAATTCATATTACTTTTAATTATTTAAATGGATTTATCATATATTTTTGGATTATTGATTTCAATCCATTTAATTGGATATGAATTAGATATAAAATGGATACATTTTTGGATTATTCAAAATAAATTTTGGGTTGGATTTTGACTTGGCTCCGGCATAGGTTCAACCAAGTCAATATTGGCCCATGTTGAGCAAAGTCAAGCCAAGTCGATTCAAGCCAAACTCGAGCTAGGTCGGCCCAAGCAAAAGTCGAGCAGAGTCAATCCAGAGAAAAGTAGAAGTCGAGTAACCCTGGTCCAAGTCGAGTTGAGTGGGCCAGAGCCCAAGTCGATTCGGCACCCATACAAGGTTGAGCTGGCACCGGACCCATGTCATGCCAAGTCGACCCGGGTTGATGTCGAGCCGAGTCATTCTCAGCCCATGTCGATCTGAGTCAGTCCAGGCTCATGTTGAGCCAAGTCAACCTCAACCGACGTCGAGCCGAGTTGGCCCGAGCCCATGTCGAGCTGAGTCGATGTCTAGCCGAGTTAGCCCAGGCCCATGTCAAGCCAAGTCGGTTTGGCCCATGTCGATCTGAGTCCATTCAAGCCCATGTCAAGTTGAGTCAGCCCGGGCCAATGTCGAGCCGAGTCAGCTCTAGTCGATGTCGAGCCGAGTCGACCCGATTCGATGTTGAGTCGAGTCGCTCTGGGTCGATGTCGAGCCCAATCAACCCGGCCCGATGTTGTGCCGATTCGATCTAGGCCCATGTCGAGTCAAGTCGGCCCGACTTAATGTTGAGCCGAGTCGGACTAAGCCGATGTTGGTCGGGGCCGATATCGAGCCGAGTTAGTCATGACCCATATTGATTGAGTCGGTTAGGACCCATGTCGAGCTGAGTCGGTACAGGCTCATGTCAAGCTGTCACCAGATCCAAGTCAGGTCGAGTCAACTCAAGCCCATCTTGAGTTGAGTGAGCCCAGACTGACGTAGAGTTTAGTCGATCTAGTACTAAGTTGAGCTGAGTGAACCCAAACCTAGTTAAATGAATATAGTTTGAATTTGGATTAGATATAGATTGAATTTTTAAAAATCCAATCCATGATCACCCATACCGACCAATGATGAAAATATTCATATAAAGAAAATTAAAATGGAAAGGACAGAAGTTCGGTTTTGTTAAATTTGAAGGAGTCTGAAACACAAATGAACTGAAAAAGAGTTGGATAAAATCTGGATTGGCAACAACCACATTGGCAACAACCACATGTACGTGAATAGGCCAAAATATAGTTGGGAGGATGAAGCAAGTTCTCTAAGAAGGGAGGTTGTCGTCACGAAGGAATGGAAGCCAATAAAGAACTTGGATAGTAAGAAGATGGAGCAAATAAAACATAGTTTTCCAATCTGTTGTTTCTTTTCCTCCTTCTACATTTGCCATCTGGATAAATCTGCTGGGAAATTTTTCCTTAGCCCATATTCTACATCATCACATCTCTGGTTTGCTCCCATTGTAACACTACTAACTTCTTGGCCTTTCTGAATTTTCTGGTTTGAAATATTATGTTCATGCATAATTTTTGTTTGCAAGCAGCATGCTTATGTCATCTACTACTTCCTTCTACTGCATGTTCATAGCATATCCTTGCTCTATATTCTTTATATTTGTTACTTGGATTCTGTAATTAACAGCCTTCACCCACAAATTAGTCCATAAATTTACATATCCCTAAGAAAACTACCTATTTGGTGAATTTCCTCACCATTTCATTGTGCCTTTGCTTAGGCTTATGGAGTTCCTATACCAAGCTTCTTTCTTTCCTCCCGCATATTTAACTAGTAATATTTTTTTAGATATTATAAAAAAAATATTAAATAAAAACCAATTTTAAAAATAAAAAATAATTAATTATTATATTAATGAAATTAAATATAATTTTAAAAATTAAAAAATTATTATTTAATAAATAATTTTTAAATTAATATCTAATTAACTATTAATTCAGTTATCAATTTTAAAATTTAAATAATTCATAATTAAAACATTGATAATTAAATAAATATTAATTTAAAAATTATTTATCAATAATAAAAATTACATTATATACTAATTTAATCTTTAAAGTAAATTTTAAACCTTAAATACTAATGATCACTATTTCTTTGTAACATCCACTACAATAAAAATTATACGAAAATACTGACTAATTAGTCTTATATGGTTAATAGTCTTTGTAAAATCTAAACTAGTAGTATTTAATTAAAATTTTGTTAGTTAATATTAAATACTAATTAAAAAAACTATTTTGTAATTTTTATTAATAATAAAAATAATTTTAAATGTTAATAATTTTAAAATTTATAAAATAATATTTAATTTATATATTTAATAATTATCTCTTTAGTGATAGTAATTTTCATATTAATATGTCCTGTTTCTTTTTATTGATAACTCTTATATCTTTACACAAACAAATCATATATATATATATAAATAATTTGTTTAGAGTGTGGAGTTTAGTTGTAACAAGTAAGTTTGATATTATAATATTGTAACTAGATAGTAATATTTGGATTTATGACATAGTATATCTTCTAGCATAACCTTATAAATCTGAGTAGTAGAAAAGGGCAAACATACATGGATACAGCTTTTTCCACACACCATTTTTACCAGTTTTATTAATTACAACACATGTGATCTCCCATTCTGCCCATCATTATAACTCAAGTAGGAGTAATTTCTTTCCAATCAGGAGTAATTTACTTTCAATAAGCAACTATCTCTTTCAAATCTGGAGCGCCTTAATTAATTGTTCTGTAACAATAATATTTGTTTGATATTAATTATATTAAATTTTCTTCCATTATATTAATGTTAAAAAACTTGTTTAAGTTATGACATTGTAATTGCCCTCGTGGTTAAGACGTGGCCAACTGAGTACCTTGAATAAATCAAAACAAAGAGTTTTTAATTCTCGCATATAATTCACATCTGACTGTGAAAATATTATTTTATTATAAAGTAGAAAGGAATAAATCTTTATGATCAATCTCACATACACAAAGTCAAAAGTTAAATGCAACTTAGGACTTACCTACTTTATATTTTTAATATGCATGATTTAATAAAACACTCTTCTCTTCATGCACTATAAAAATGCATTTTACATTGAGAAAATTTAAGCTCACCATAAAATATACACATCTACTTTTTATGAAAAATCAACTTTACATAAAAACTTATTCAAAGAGAGTGTTGCATTGTTAAGAATGATTGAGTTTTGACACGCACTTGAGACTACTTCGGCATGGAAAGATCGCAAAATTTGATTTATTTTGAAACTTTTATGATGTTTGTTGATGTTTTTGAATGAAAAGTTTCAGTTTCTTCAACGGATCAATCGTGGTATATGCATGTACTTCTAGAAAACGAGATCTAGGAGTATATAGTTGTGAATGTGCTGTTCAAACTCATAGATAGACCAAGCTAGGAAAACTACGTAGTTCTCCTAAAGTTTAAAATCTAATGTATTTTTGTTGGTCAGAAACTTTTTCATCTACATATGTTGACCCAAAAAAAATAAACAGAAGAATCCCTTGGACGTCCCAAAATTAATGATAAATAAATAAATCGTCAAACCAATAATGCTAATTAATGAATTAGTCAAACCCCTTCATAAGACTCCTCGATCTCTAATTAGTTTAAATTTTGTTATTTTTATTATGAGCATAATTTTCTGAGCGAAACATGTATATTCTTAATTATTTTTTGTATCAATTATTTTCTTATCAAAATATCCTTAATTGTCCACAAATATAAATGTTATAAATTGTGTCTTCTAATTTCGTTATAGAATTCAAGAAATTAACTTTATAAATTAAAACTTCACTACTATGCATCTCTCCCCTTGCAATATTTAATGGTAATTTTTAATATATATATATATATATATATATATTAATTATAGATACAAAAATTTAATGTTATTGAATAAACTAATCATTTTTTTTTATCAGCAAATAATAAATAAATTAAAACGGAACATTTAAGAGGTGTCGCAATCTACTTAAAAGAACATAAATAACATTACATATTACATAAGTGATAGATACAACTTCTTGACGTGAATTACAAGCCTTTTAGTACCGTTGTCCTTACAATACAAAATTTTGTAACATATTTGTATACACTACCATGTTCTTTATTACCCAAAAGGCGTATCTGCAACAAAATTACACATGCATTTCCTACATCATCATACACATAACCCCAAAAACTTCCTAAGAGATTATTGTTTGAGCTGAAAAACCCATAACAGTATCCTTTCCTCTAAAGCCTCCTCCAAAATTCCTGGTGACCTGCATTTCAACCTCAACTGCCATATTCCTGCAACAATAGCGCAAAACTTTTCCCTTCCTTAGCTAAGGGGTAAGTCTCTATTCTTTTAAATATAACCTTGTTAACCTCCATATTAACTGCATAAACAGAATTATGTAAAACTGCATATTAAACAAAAGCTAACTTACCCAATAGTATACTTTATACAAAGGGACCCCAAGCATGGTTGAGTAGGACAATATGGCAACATCTAGATTTGCTCTTTATTACAAAAAGAATGAAGCATGATCCATTTCCAATTGAAACAGCAAAGAGTAACCTCCTTTGCATACTATGATCGAGGCCTTGCAAATAGATAAGCATACAAACTAATCATCTTTCTTAGCAAGTGTGAATTAATTATCGATGTCATATTTTAATATTTAAGAATGAATGAGGCACAAATTAGTACTCTTTCTTACTATTACTATTTGCTTGCTTTTGGGGCTATACTAATTAGAAATATTAATGAAGTGTATTATTTTTTAAAAACTAAAATATTCGAATTAAAAGCGAGATTTTTTTTCAACAATAAAAAAAAATAGAATGGGAATACTAAGAGTTCTTCAACCCATATAAAAAACCTAAAGAAAAATATAAATGTTGGTAACACATTAGATAACTACTTGGTAACAACTATTTTTCTTTTACAGAAAAACAAGATACACCACCTTCTAAACATTCTGAGTATTACAAGAATGAATTTATGACCTAAATACTAAATAAAGAACTAGTGTCTATTGTATGAAAAAAGAGATTATTATAACATATAAAGTAGAAGAAAAAGACAAACTTTAGTGATAATAATAAGTTTAACAAAAATATAAAGTTGGGATATATTTATCACTAATAATTAAATTAAAATTATTAATATAATTTTATAATTAAGAGTTCATGTGGTATAGCCACCCGTAAATCCCGCAATGATCTATGAATGAATAGTGGCTGAATCATCGTGGTTTCCAAAGAATACAATATACAATGAGATTAAATATATTATATAAATAGATGTAAGCAATTTGTTTGTATAAAGATGGATCTATGAATTTGTGTATGGTGGGGTGAGTTTCTTAGATGTATATGGTAAGCTTAAATTAATTTTAGGGATGATATATTATTATTTTATATAAAATATTGAAATTTTAGATAAAGAATGTGGGTTGTATATTTGAACAAGGTTTTGAATGTATATTTTTCTATTAATTTTGAAGGATCATGTGATGCACAGGTTGTAGGTTGGTTGTTCTTTAATTTTGGTTTGTTTGAGGTATAGTCCAAACTTTGAAACATTGAATAGCTTGGCTTTGTCTCGAAAAACGACACTGTGGTGGGGTTCTGGGCACCTGGTTACAAAACAATACGTGGTTTATGAATTTGAATATTAAATTGGTAGTGAGATGGTGTTGATTGAAGGTCAATATAGTGGCGAAGGTGAACGTGAAAGAACGTATACGTTTGAATATAATTTTCTGACCAAATTATGCAGAACCAAAGACCATTACTATTAGCTGGTGGTGGGCATTGATGAGTGAAGAGGTGCAAGTTGGGTTGGTTGGAACCCCCAATAAAGTCTTTTTAAACAGTTAGTTAGTACCCTTCTTCTGACCCTTATAATTCTCAGACTTCTGCTTATTACTGCTAATATTTAATTCCACAGACCATTAACGTTTCTTAAGCTTTTTTAATAACCATTCAATTATTATTATTTTATAAATTCTATTCTTTTTTTTTATGTATTTTATCGTCATATTATTCTGCAGTTACTGGAGTATTATTTGTAATTTTTATTGTAAAATGAACAATATTGATAATTAATTGTAGCCAAAGACTTAACACGGGTTACACAAGTAAAAGGCTGCAAAAAAAAAAAGTGAATAAATAAATATTAAAATTGGTCTTAAAATATGAGTGTATGACTTTGGTAGATTCTTAATTAAATTTGTCTCTATTACATATAAAATAACAAGACTTGTATAAACCTCTTCTCCTTTGTATTTGAATTATCTTCCTCTATAATTCTTTATTTTTACTAGTCTTGTTAAAGTATTTTATAAGACAAGAAAAACTATTATATACAAACTAGTTGAAACCACCCATATATAGGAACTTAATTTGTATATTGAAGGTAACTAGATAATGCTTATGTTTAATGAGCATAAATACTTAATAATTGCCCTAAGCCTCCAAAAGAAATACCCTTAATTGCTTAGAAGATATTCCACCCAAACATCTAACCTTTTACTCTTGAAAAGGAGAAAAATAGTTGAGAAAAAGTAGAAACTGCATCACCACTAAATGGAACCTTCAATCGTTCCTATCTTACTCCTAAGAGTAAACCTTCAAGTCAAAATTAATTCAAAACATTGTTGAAAATTTCACAGCAAATAAAGATTAAGAGATTTAATTGCATATAAGTGGATGTAAACCTTATCTTATAATAAGTTAATTTATGATGTTGAATTAAGCTTAAAATCTACTTTTCAATAAACACAGGTGTACCACAATGTTTTGTATGGATGTTTTACACAAAATAATGTATCATCCTTGTCTCCCTAATTTACTCATGACAATAAATTCTTAATTATCTAACCATACACATTGACTTTGTTTCTAATCGATGTGAGATCTAACAATATTATTTGATAAATTTAAAAATGTACAAAGTCATGAATTAGTTCCAAATAATAATCACTTTTGTTGTTTTTCTTTTTAGTTTTCATTTGGTTCATAAATATGTAAAAAGTCATTGACTTTTGTCTTTAATGTTATGAAAATTGACAGGTAAAATTAAAAATAAAAATTTGTATTACAAAGTCAGAAATGAACCGAAGATTTTAAAAATACAAATCAAACTTAATACACAAAATAAAATGTTGAGTTAAGAAAAATATATAAAAAAAAAGTTGTTTAGTGAGTCTTAATTAGTGCGAAGAAATAATTTTATACCAGATTTGCCAAAACTCTTAAGACTTAAGCTGTTTTTTTTCACCTGGCAGTGTGTTAAAAAATTGATTTTGATATCACTCCTTAATACTTTGATTCTCAATGAAGGAAAAACAAGATTTCCTTCAAAAGAACAAGTGGATTTCTTGATGATGATGACAACTCACTCATATATATGCACTTCCAAACTGAAATAGACCAGAGATCATGGCATTGAATGTGGTAAGGGGACAATGAAATGAAAGGAGCGATTCAAGGCTAGAAGGATGTTAAGGAACAACTTTGTCAAACTTTGCAACAAATATTTCTAACATATTTTTTAATGTAATGAGTTTGGTTTCTACAAGAAGAAAAAACCTATTAATTGAAAAGGTAAGTGGTTTTGGGTGAGTGTTATTACAGAGAAAACACATTTGTTTAGTAGTTTCTGATATTCAAATTCTTAATACATATTAATAACTAATGTGATTATGCAACAACTATGTCTCAAGCCTTCAGAGATTTCTTTTTTTTAGTTTCCATAAGTTAAAGCAATGAGAATGGGTTCCACTCTGCACTTTTGTGCTTTTGGGTTCCCTTGTTGTCCTTGCCACCTTCAGTTATGCTACTTCTGTTTTGGCCACAACTCAAATTTCAGGTTTGTGTTTGGTGAGACTCCAATCAATAAAATCGCTAAATCATAACAATATATGGTATAAACTATTGGGAAAATAGCACAATATATGAATAGTTCATACATACGTATCTCTCTCTCTGTATATATATTCATTTCACTCTTACATAAAAATAACTTTCTCCACAGCTTTGGAGGAGAACAAATCCGGTCCCTATCCTGGTACTGGTAACCAATATTTAAAACTAAAGTATAACTAGATTGGATGCAGATATCGAAATATATTCATTATGATAGAAAAGTGTTTGTAATCATTACTAGGGTGCACGTAACACAAATTAAAACTGCATATGCTTACATATTCAAATTATTTATTAATGATTTGATCCAACCTATACATAAACTGTATATAACCAGAAAAACCAAAGAAAGGCAGCGGTATTGAAGAATCACATATTATATATATTATAAAGGCGTGGAAAAAGAAGCATCCCTTGGCAAATCGAAGTGGCTCCAATAGTTACCCATTAAGAAGTCTGCATCATAAGCTTCTGGTTCAAAAAGGGGCCATTGGGTGGCTTGCAAACCATGATCTACCATCATCTCAGAATTGGACCACGACACATTACCATGTGAGGTTTCTGCATCTTCACCTGGTAATGGGGGCAACTCAAAATTTGTTTTTGTAACTGTTGTATCATGACTGCTACTATATTCTTTATGCTTCTGAATAGAGTTCAACCCACAAAAGTACATTCCGATATCCTCACTAAAATAGGATTCTGTGGGCTGTTCATGAAAATGCAAGCGCCCGGTAAGACCGTGCTCTTCAGACAAAGCACTGTGGCCAAAATCAGTGTTAATTATGCTTGAATACTCAGGAGAAGGAGAGCAAAATGTTTGCACTTGATCTGGCTTCACGTTGAGAAAACTTGCATAGACTTGAGCTATATCAATATTTGGCCCATCAGACATCACTGAAGATGAAGGCCTTAAATCAGAATGCCCAACTGGGCTATTGGCTTGTCTTAAGGTCTTATTATATCTACCCCTTCTACTTTTGCGGCAGCCACCACCAATTGGTACGTTGCGGAGGGATCCTCCTTTGGTCCAGTACCTTCTGCAGCCCTTGCAAAAGTACCGTGGTTGAGTTGAACTGTAGTTATTGTAGTAGCAGAACTTGGTATTGGAACAACTACACCTGGGACAGTTCGGTGAAATCTCAACACTATTAGCCTTCCACCCTCTCTCCATCACCACTCACAGCATATCAATGCATTTCCCTCTCTATGGTTTGTTTGAGGACTTTGTGTGAGAGGGAGAGAGAGGAGGGAGATTTCAAGAAAGGGGAAGTGCAAAAGACTATCTAGACTTCAATTTATTATATGAACATTTTGTGTGATGGTGAAGCTTTGAACTCCTATAAAGCACATTGAGTGTAGGGGTGAAGTTTGTTTTATAATGTAACACGTGAGAGGGCCTTTGGATATGATCTTGGAATTGTATATGCGGCCATTCACATGAACATGCATGGGGCAAGTTAGGCCAGCTGGTGTCACTGCTCCGTGGGCTAATGCATGGTGTCGGTGTTAACCCTACGTGGGATGTTTATATTGGTGGAGATGAGTGATAGCGGAAGCAAAACCCTCGGTAGAATCATTTCAGGTTTCTTCTTTCAACAACCAACAACTTAGATACATGAGAAGCAGATCCCACAACAAAAGTTTAGCATCCCAATCTCAATCTTTCCCTGATCCCTTAAGACTTTAAAATAGAAGTTAAACAAATCACTGCACTTTACCGACACATATATTTCCTTTTTGCTAATTATGTTATAATTAGTACATACATATGATTATTAGAAAACCTGAATGATTATCCTCTTCTCCTAATCAATTTTTTTTTTCATTTGTAGAACATGAACTCAAATTCTTGCTGAACATATATCTGAACATTGTTTCACTTGAATTAACGTAATGTTGATAACGTACGGTCACAAATGTAATTCTCTGATCTCGCTTCTTTAACAATACTAATAAAGAAAAATGAAATCAATTGATACCAAGGTTTTTTTAATCACGCCTACTAATCATTGTTCAGCTCCCTCGTGCGCTGAATAAGTTAATAATTTTTTTGGCATGAATTTTGGGAGTAGTCATGGGTTCCACTTGGTGTCCGCTTTGGCTTAATTTGTACGCTTCTTAATTAATAATTTGTGACAAATTAAACTTGTATCTGTTGTGGAAGAGAATTTTAAGAACATCTAGTTTAAACCAAGCTTGTCTTTTATACAACAAATTAACTATAAATGCTTTCTGTTTTTATTAATTTCGAAGTCGGGTTAGTTATGTCAATAATCAAGACTCAAGAAACTTGGAGGAGCATTGCTTTTGCTATGAAGCTCTGATGGATGCAGTGGTTCACGCATCTTCTTTCTTTTAACTTGATCCAAATTTTTCCGTCAATGCAGTTCAAAGTTATAAGCTATGTCAACCTAAAAGTACAGTACGCTAATTGTTCGACTGTTCTTTAAGAAAGGAGCACATGGGATTAATTTGAGTTTGCATTTTCTGAAGAAAGAATGTCTCTTGCACGATAGTACGAGTAAGAGGTTGTTATTAATTGTTATTGGTTGGATCTTGAGCTTCTCGGATCATGCAAAACCTTTAAAATACTGTACTATTATATCAATGAATAATAAATGACACTCCACCATGATGCAAACCTTACTTGTTGTGAATGAATGCTTCTCCTCTTTTCTTTTCTTTTCCTTTTCTTCTTGCTTTAATCTTTCCCATTATTAACGTAGTCAAACAATATCAAATAAAAACAACCGCAACTGCAAAAATGCAAACATCACAAGAGTTGTCTAGTAAAAATAAGCACTTTGACATGTTAGAATCATTAAAAAGAACACCAGATCGCTATAAGAAAGTCTAATAATACATTTTCGAACACATTTTTATTTAGAAAATATTAGTCTTATCCTTTCTAGAACACCATTTTTTAAGATAAATCATTAGATGGTTGTTTGGTTCGGAAAAGATTCGGGGAGCCATTAGGAAATCATATAAAAATAAAGACATTACCTCCATTTCAAAAAAATTGAAACAAATAGGTTTGTGAATTTTTTTTCTATATATTACTCATTTTTTTTATTTCTACTCTTTGGTACGAGTGAATATACCAGGAAAACTTGGTACATAATCAAGGAGATTTGGATCTAATAAGTCATTAGTCAATCCATACAAGACATATGACGTCAAGCTTTAACTCTAGATCTAAAGACGAATGAAAGTTTGTAGGTCTTTCTCCTTATATATTGTTATATATTGTTGATTTCACTTATTTTCACTCAATGAGACTTCTAATTACACACCTAATCCTCATATACTCAATATGAGGCAATACTTAAATCCTAATTGTAGTTTCACACTACCATCTAACACTATAAGAAAATGTGGTATTACCGACAAACCAATTCCATAGGTAAGGTGAAAAATCCGAAGTAATTGCATATTTTTGACGGAAAAGCAATGGTAAAGTTGTATGGAGGTAAAGTTTTATAAATTCTGTGAGTTTCATAGGAAATGCAGGTTTGTCTTCCAGTTTGACAGGCCAGACCTGCTCTACTTCATTAGTGGGGTTCATGGTCACTATGACAGAGGCACAAGATAATTATCAAGGTCTTGGATATAGAGGCAACACCGTCACCCCAATATGTAAATGACACTGCACCAAAACCACATTCAAAAAGTGGAGTTGATGAGCTGACTCCTATGAGGATAATAACAACATCCACACTTTTTGTTATGTCAGCCTTCTTCCTTTAGCTCTTTATGTTTGATTCTTGTGTATTATTAGAGTCTTAGGTTTGTGAGTACTAGTTTATTTGTTGTTTGGTAAGTGTTTGGGTGGAGAAGGGTCCACTGTGGCTGAGCTAGTCCACTCTGTTGTAAATCCAATGTTGGTGGCAATGATTGCAGCAGTTGAAAGGTGGGGACAACTAGAGGAGTATATAAAGAGAATCAGATCACAGGAAATGGTGAGGAAGGAGTAACAGACTCTGAGATCACAGGTGTGCAAAGAAGATCACTTGGATCATTTGTTGGAGATGGTGAGGTTTTCAGTTTTGAAATCATCGTCAAACAACAATGATTTGCATCCCTGTTTACAACAGGTGGAGTTCTTAAGGATAATTTTAACTACAATGTGATTGTCAGACACCAACTTCCTAACCGCCATGGTCACATTAGTCTAAACCAACCTTAATGTAGTTAGACAAAAAAGAGATGTGCACATAAAAAGGAACTGAAGAAAAATAAATTAAATGACCCAAATTTGACTTTAACTCACCATTTGTCCTTTTACTTAAAACAAATCAGTCAATTGAACTTTAGATTGGGGAAAATGAAGAAAAACACTCACGGCAACCACTCAGCAATTAACCTTTCTTTACTTTAGAAAATGACAATTATAATCACACGGTGACTATTCTCAGAACAACAACTTAAATCAAGGATACAAAAACAAAATAAAACTAATTATGAAGAAGTTCTTAATTATACCCAAATAATTAACACTTCAGCAAAAGTAAGCTTCAAACTTTATGACATAATACAAATTGAGTTTCTGTAACCTAAAGAAATTAGTAGCAATTTCGAACTTTTCTTTGAGATTGAGTTTGGTCAACATCAACAATTAATGGCCAATAAAATCATCCAACAAACAAAATTCAAAATACAGATGGGAATTGATATTAAAATGGAGTTCTTTACCTAACACAACACTTTGTACAGCAATCCAATAGACGAGAGCAGAGTAGCCAACCTTGGAACCTTTCGCTCCTTTCGTTTGGTTTCGAAGCAGTAATCCCCACAAGATTGAATAAGAAAGCTCTTGGAACATTGTAATGACCTCATATCACAAAAAATCACTGCTCTGAGAGAGTTTACAGATAAATAACATACAGACATTTCAGGGTTCTTTGATGAAGATGCACAAATATTAACGGAAAAGGTGCAAACCTCGACAACATCTCAGAAACACTTTCTCAAATATTAACGGAAAAGCTGCAAACCTCACCGACAACGGCAACCGATGACAGCGACGGATGCAAGCACTTAATTTTTTCTCATGATAAAAGAATTAGGATAGATAATAAGAGAGTAATTTTATATATTTTAATTTGTTTTTATTAAAAAAAAAACTCTTAACATATAATGAAGGAAAAATTCATAATTTTGGATGTCTTTGGATTGGGAAGGCGTAGGGAGATTTCTGAGAATGAATATGTGGGTATTTGAGGATATTTTAAGAAAGTTTGTGAGTTATGATATTTTGAGACTTCTTTTAAATGGTACGCAGACAGTGATATAATACATATAACACTTACATAATACATAACATTTACAAATATATATAACTGTAAAGTGTCTAATTTAAAAAATATTTGTTGAATTTTTAACAATTTTAACACGGATTTAATAAAATTTTAAAAAATATATTTTTTTTAATTTTTTAAAAACTCAAATTTATTGTATAGATTTTTATTATGATTATAAAAATAAGAAAAAAATCATTTTGAACTAACCATAAAAAAACATGTTTTTGCTATAAAAAAATATGAAACATATTTATGCACATAAATCTTTATTGTCAATTTATATAATTTATAATTATATAATATATAGATTTGTGTCCTTATATTCTACATTTTAGAGATTATACGTACTCATTATCCGTGTCGGTGTGTAGTGTCGATGATACATAGTTTGTGAGTAGGGTGATGGTTGTGAAGAAATTTTGATTTTATATAAAGGTGTAAAATATAACTTTACAAATTTACCCTTACCTATTAAAAAAATTTAATAATAAAATGAGTTTTTGTTTAAAAATGAAAACCTTCACATATTTAGTAGATTTCAAAATTATAATTAAAAAATAAATATATATTAAATATAAATAGGTATAATTTAAAAATTATAATTAAAAAAATATGTATTTAATAAATTAAATAAAAACAGAATTTCAAGTAATTTCTTAAAAATATTAAACATGTGCTATAATATTGAAAAATAAATCTATTCTTATATAAATAATTATTTTTAATATTAAAAATCCTATAGTAACAAAAAAATAATAAAAAAATAAAAAATAATATAATTAACAATAAAAAAATTCATAAAAATTATAAAATAAATTACAACTCATAAACATAATAATTATAAAAAAAATTAATATAAACTCAAGAAGTTAAATAAAAACAAAACTTTAAATAATTTATTAAAATATTAAATATATACTATAAAATTAAAAAATAAATCATCATCTTATATAAATAAAAAGTATTATTTTTTTAATATTATAAAACCTCACATTAATTTAATATAAAAAATACTACAACAAAAAAAATTAACATAACTAATCATAGTAGTGATATAATTCAATAATTAATTATTATTATTTTATTTTATCAAATGTTAGTTAAATTTATTTAATAACTAATATATAACTAATATTTATAATGAATTGTAGTTTTTATTAATATATAACGTAAAAATACGTGAAAATATATTAAAATAAAAATAAAAATTATGTGTTGTAACTTTATTTTTATGGATTGTTTGAGTATATCATAAATTATAAAGTCATAATCTATTATAAACTATAGGAATTAATAAAATTTTAAAAAGAGTAAATAGAAGAAAATGATTACTATTTCGATAATCAACACAATTATTTAAAGACTTTGATAAACAATATAATTAATTGCGAATTTATATGAATATTTTGAATATGAATTAAAGATGATTGTTTGAAATAAGATGAAATATATTAATGTCTTAATTAATAATTTATATTTGTTGTATAATATTTCATTACAATTAACTTGTATGTGCCTTATTTGTCTTAATCAGTATTTTATTAAAACTAGTTGTTAAATTTATATAAACACTTATTATGTAACTGCCTTAATTGAAACTCGACAATAAAACTCCTTGTAAACTTCTTTATAGGAGTAAAGCCTTATACTATAGTACATCTTAACACAAAGTTTACAAAGTTTACAATATTAGTATATATTTATATATTTTGTTTATTATATTGTCAACGGTGTTGCATAAATAGTCAGGATTTAAATTTGAGAACAAATATAAACCAATGCAATTGATTGTTTGTTATTCCAAGGAATTCATTAATTCTGCTTATAACCTCAGTAAGAATATTAATTTTGCAAAATTTTGAGTTAATGAATGTAATTTACTTAAAAAAATACATAAATATAATTTTTGTAGACATTATATATAATTTATTTATTTATCAATTCGTATTCTCTTAAGTTTCATTTCAAACTATTTTAGTTCTCTTGAGGAATGAGTAAAATTTTACTAAATATTGCTTTTAGGAAAAATTGAACTCGTAGAATGTCCAAACAATTGGTTATGTAAAAAAAAAAATCCATTTTTTTTTACAAATGTTTATATAAAAATTATAAATGCATTTATTTGTTATTACTAATCTTTGCCTGGACTCTGGTAGACGACGTCGTAGAAGGCAAAGGCAACTTCCTCTGGAGACTGAACTGTGTGTGGGTTCCCCGTTTGTCGTTTGTCCTTACTCCCCAAATTCCAATCGCATCTTGACGGCAGAGATCGGATCTGCTCTGCATCTCTCTCAGACCGACACGAGAAAGAGTGAGGCGACTCCACCACATCGCAGTGCCGGCGAGCTGCGAATAACCTGCCAAAGGAGAATATCCATTATACGATGGCGACGATAGATCCGTTGATGACGCCGCTGGGGCAAATGCTATTGGAGGAGATCACTCCGGTGGTGATGCTTATTTCAACTCCTTCTGTCGAAGAAGCTTCCCTCAAGAACGGCCTCTCCTTCCTCCAGACGCTAACGCCGTTCTGCTCCTTCGACAACATCGACGGTAATCTCGTTCTCCGCATCCAATCCTTTTTAATTCATTATCCGCTACGCCTTCTCACTCCTCACCAGCATTGTACCACATCGTGCAGTGCCTGTTAGGACTGCCAGTGACCAACCCTATCGCCTTCACAAGTTCAAATTACGCTTGTTCTACGCCTCCGATGTGAAGAGGCCCGATTTGAAGGTAATTAACTGCTCGCGCGTTCTCTTATCAATGCCGGCCATCGCTTCATCCATGTTTTGGATGTGCTTGATTCGTAGATTTTTTTGAATGTTCCGTGCTTTGTTTGATGTTTAGGATTTATCATGTGTTGTGTATCCGTATCTTTTTACTAGGTAGCTAAAGAGCAATTGAAGCAAGTTATCACGGAGGCAGGGGAGAAAGAGTTTCCTGACTCGAGTTCTGATTTGCCGGAAATTAATCTTGAACTTTCCTCGAGTAAGTGACTTCACTGTATCTAATTGTTTTTTGTTTTGTATGTTCATATACGTGCCTTCACATGGTAAAACAATTAGATTTAATAGTTTAGTTTATATGTGGATGAATGCGCGGCTATACATCGAATAGTTAATGTTTATTTTGAATTGCTTGGGCTTGGAATTCAGCTGAGCTCGGGTACTGGGTTTTTCAGTTTGATTAAACTGCGGACATGATATATTTCAATAATTTAATTGAACAAAACAAAGCTTGAGGTAATATTAGTGCTATACTGCTATAATAGGCTTCACTTGGGCTGGAATGGTGATGCCAAGGTAGTTTAGTTCTGTCATTGTCTAAGACCTGGTTTGGTTGACAAATATTTTTGTAGGTTCTGAATACCAAAATACACCATCTTGGTTTCGGTTTCTCAATAAAGAGCTTGTTCGTGTGGCTTCCTTTTCAGACCATGAAGCTTTTGACCATCCCGTGATATGTAAGATTTGGAATCAGTTAGAGCTCTTATTCTTTTGTGTTGGAATTTTCTCATACATAGTATAATAGTATCTCTACATAATTTGATGTTGAATTTTTCTTCTACTTTCTGTCTTCTGAATGTATCTTTTCGAATATATTTGTCTTTCCTCTGAATAATTTGCAGGTCTTCTAGCTGTCTCTTCTAAGGATGAGCAACCTATTAACAGATTTGTTGAATTTTTTAATACCGATAAGCTTCCTTCCCTTTTTAATGATGGTGCAATGGATCCAAAAATTTCAAAGCATTACTTGTTAGTGCATGATAATCAAGATGGTCCTGCAGACAGGTATAAATGATGCTGCCTTTTTTGTTTGAGAAGCTTTTTAAGTGTGCATATACTTAGAACATGCACTGGTTGATAGTTACTTCACGATCTTAAATAATCTCCATGTTTTTTTTCTATTTTAGCCATCTTGCTTGCTCCTATGTGTGTCCCCAACATTTTATAGTATTGGCCCCAAATATTTAAGTTACAAATTTGTGGTATGACATCTCCCATCTTTACTTCCAAGTCATATTCCCCTTGTCTCTTGCCAAAATTATTGTTAGCCATATAGTTTATCTTATTCATACTTAGGTGAAAACCTTTTGTTTCCAAAATTTGTCTCCAAAGCTCAAGTTTAAAGGTAATCACCTCCTTTCATTCCTCAATCAAAATCATGTTATCTGCAAAAAGCATGCAATTAGGGATAGTCTTTTGTATTGTTCTTGGTATCTAGAACCAAAACTGGATTACTTAAGGATGATTAGACTAGGACTTAAAGATGAGCCTTAATGTAATCCTATCTCAATAAGAAAGTCTTTAGTCTCAACTTTTGGAGTTCTCACACCAGTTTGGATATAATAAGCCATGCATATGAACTAATTTTTCTTCCAAAGTATCCCATAACACTTCCCTGCTCTTGATCACAAGCTTTTTCTAGTTTAATAAAAACCATATGTAAGTCTCTTTCTTCTGCAGTAACTTTCTATCAACCCCCATAAAAGATGAATGCCTTCTTCTGCTGTAGACTTTCTTGGCAAAAAACCAAATTCATTCTTTGCAATTCTTGTTTCTTTTCTTAATCTATGCTCAACCACTTCTCAAAATTTCATAGTGCGAGTGTGAGCATTGAAACTGAAAAAATGTTTTATTAAGGAAAGAGAACGAAAATTTGGAAGTTGTTTGCTGCAACTTGATGCAATCTCGGGTCGTCTCTATTCATTAATTTGCTTTGGAAAGATATATAGTTATATGTAGTTTTAGACTTATTTGAGTTGCTTATTCTTCTTCAACAGAGCAAGTAGAATATTGACAGAAATGAGGAGTACTTTTGGTACAAACGATTGTTCGTTGCTTTGTATTAATTCTTCTGTGGATGCTCCATTCAAACATCAAGATAATCCTTGGGCTTCATATGTAAGTTTGTTTGGCGAGGACTTGTAGCTTCTTCTTTTCCAGAATAAAACAAGTTGATTATTTAGTTCATCTTCCTTGCCTCATGCTTTTTCCTTTTTCTTGTGTTCTGGAGCCTATGTTAAAAATTATATAAAATTTTGGTTCTGTTGATATGAAAGTAAGCAATTTAGGCTGTTGTCTCCTGAAATCTGTGACAGATAACTGATTCCTCATCTACTCCCAGTCAAGGTCTTGGTTGCTTTCTTAACATGGATGATATTGATGAGGTATTTGGCTTTTGCTACCAGAAAGGCTGTTAGATTCATTATATTGGATTTATGCTTACATCATACCTGCATTTTTTTCCTACCTATTTTTGTTGCCTGCGTACAGATTAAAGTTCTAATGCAAGATTTATCATCTAAGCACATCATTCCAAGTATGGAGCAAAAAATTCGTATACTCAACCAACAGGTTTGTTATGTTTAGCCCCTTTTTGAATTCATGGTTTTTGAATTTGTTAATCCAGACCCTAGATTAATTAGTTTGACCTATATTCTGATTGTCCTTCACTTTTTTCTTTATTATTTTCTTTTGTTTAGGTTTCTGCAACACGGAAAGGGTTTAAAAATCAAATAAAAAATTTATGGTGGAGAAAAGGGAAAGAAGACGGTGCAGATTCTCTCAGTGGTCCTGCGTATGTTAAATTTATTTATATCTTATGATAGAATATACACATATGCTATGTATAATTCAATTTCTGGCATTTTTCTAATATGGTTTTGGTTTTCATTGTTGAAGGTATAACTTTAATTCCATTGAATCCCAGATTCGAGTTTTGGGTGATTATGCTTTCATGTTACGAGATTATGAACTTGCCTTGTCAAATTATCGCCTAATTTCCACAGATTACAAGATTGATAAAGCCTGGAAGCGCTATGCTGGTGTGCAGGTAGTTATTATTATTATCTTTTATATTCCAAATGGAAAGGGCTTTCAGATGATGATGCATGGTTGGTTAGATGTTTTCACATTAGATTAGTTTTTTTTTTTTGTGGAGAAGCAGTGGAAGGATGTTGAATTGGATTCAATTTCTTCCCTTGGTAATAAAGAGTTATTTCAGAAGAATGATTTATTTCTATCATTTATCTTCTACCCATTTTGAATTTTTATTACCCTATTGTCATGTTCTTACTGAAGGATTTATTTATTTTTCTTAAAGCATGAAACATTGAAAGGCTGGTAATATTGTTGATGAGATACTCTACATGGCTCATTGCTTGTCGTTTTGGATTAAAGTCAAAATAATCTTATTGACTTCTAAGTAAAAGTTACATTACAATAAGGGTTTCAGATGAACTTCATGCCTTGCATTAGTCATGCTTATTGTTAAAGATGTTCTTTGACATTTTTGTTTTATTGTAGTTCTTCTTATTAGCATTTACCATTTCATTATCTGAAGTAAAAATAAAAGAATTTTAAGAACAAACCCTTTTTGAATTGTTCCTTTTCCTAGTGTTGTAGTTCCTTAACATTGTTTTTTTTCAATACATAAGTTTTCAGATGGTAGAATGTTCTGAAATACATCACTCTCTGTTTCTCTACTTTATTTTTCAGGAAATGATGGGACTTACTTACTTCATATTGGATCAATCAAGAAAGGAAGCCGAATATTGCATGGAAAACGCTTTTAACACATATTTAGTATGTATGGTTTATGTTGGATCATGAGAAAGATTGAGTAACGTTTTTTTTCTTCTAAAAAGGCTCTGTTACTGGTATATACCATTCACATTCTCTTTTTGATCAATTAACTTAACATGTTCAGAAGCTTGGATCATTGGGTCAGCTAAATGCAACACGATGTGGTCTGTGGTGGATAGGAATGTTAAAGGCACGTGATCAATATAAGGAGGCAGCTACTGTTTATTTTCGTATTTGTGGTGAGGTAGTGTTTTTTTCAGAAAATAAAAAAAATTATAATTTGTGATTATTGTTTTCCGCTGTTGACCAATTTGTTGTCTTAGGATATCCTACATTCTGCTGTGATGCTTGAACAAGCATCATACTGCTACTTGTTGTCTAAACCCTCCATGTTACGCAAATATGGATTTCATGTAGTGCTTTCCGGTGAGCAGTATAAAAAGTGTGACCAGGTACATTGGAATATCAACAATATGCAGACACTCCCCATACCAATTTAATAATGTATTTTTTTCCCTGCTAATTTTTTTTATCTTTGACCTTGACATGCTCAGATTAAACATGCAATTCGAACCTACCGATGTGCTCTTTCTGTTTTTAGAGGAACTACTTGGAGTTACATCAATGATCATGTTCATTTCCATATAGGACAGTAAGTTAGACTAGGTTCATTTCCATATTCTATTGTGATTTTCTTTTATCAAGAAGCATGTCCTCTACATGCTTTGAACTTTCTTAATTGAGATGGTTGTTTTAGGTGGTACGCTTCTCTTGGGATGTATGACGTGGCTGTCAAGCATATGACAGAAATCTTGTCCTGTAGCCACCAGTCCAAGACAACACAGGAATTATTCCTAGGCGACTTTCTTCAAATTGTGGAGGTGCTAGTGCTTTTTTAATATTTTCTGAAATTTTGTTTATAATTCCTAAAATAGTTTGCTTTTAACAAAACTATAATTTCAGTGTTTTTTGTATCTCGATGCTAGGACAGAAGCTAATTAATTTGACAGTTGTCTTAATTTTTTGTTTACCGTAGAAAACTGGACGGACGTATGAGGTAACAAAGCTTCAATTGCCTGTAATCAACATCTCTACACTCAGGGTCATCTACGAAGATTTCCGGACATTTGGATCCCCTTCAGCTGTAAGTAGAATCCAATTCCATGCTTCCCCATTGTGTGAGTGAAATTGCAAGAGAGAAATATTCACAAAAATATTTACTGTTTGGGAACAATTAAGCATCTGACTAGTTAAAGATGTTCAAAAAGTTGTTAATGAGTAGCCACTTGTTGACTAGTGGGCATCTTGAGTGGTTAAGTTTTTATTCCAGTATTTCTTTTTTAATTTTACATCGTCCTTCATTTTCAGTTTTGAGGTGAATTTTTCCTTCTTTGTTCTTTGACCTCATTGAAAAGCGTGAAACACCTTATCATAATGGACTTTACCTGATTGTTAGGAACTATGGATCATATTTAAGACTAAACTACTAAAGAATCATTCTAGTCATATTGCTGTGTCCTGGCAATCTTAGCCACTTATTATGGCTAATTTATTTGATTTGCTATGAAGTTAGCTTAGATTTGCTTTGAAACAATTTAAGTAAACTACTGAGTGGGCCTCATATAACACCAATTTTAGCGCAAAATATTCTGTACTATGGAAACAATAGAATCATTCTTTTGTGACACAATCAATTCATTCAACAGAGATTAGGGCGGGCTCTGTGTATAAATCCTTGCTGAGGTGATTGCTAGCAATGAGTAGAAATTATGCTTCTCATTGTGTGGTTTGAAAAGGGTCATTTAGGATTTTGTTTTTCTTCTCTATTCAATTTTTGATATAACCATTATACCATGGGTTTTCATTGTTGTACTTGTGTTAATAGTTAATGGCTGTAGTTTGATGCTTGAAGCGTCACCTCTCTCTGGTAACTATCATTTCAGGCTAACACTAGAGAAAGCTTGTGGCGTTCTTTGGAGGAAGAAATGCTACCATCGTTCTCTGCTGCTAAGACTAATTGGTTGGAGTTGCAATCAAAGCTTATTTTA
Organism: Phaseolus vulgaris; assembly: GCF_051622355.1. Classification (NCBI taxonomy): domain Eukaryota; kingdom Viridiplantae; phylum Streptophyta; class Magnoliopsida; order Fabales; family Fabaceae; genus Phaseolus; species Phaseolus vulgaris. The sequence goes on from NC_143498.1 coordinate 49,366,373, forward strand.
AAAAAGCACAGTCAAAATGTTTGTGTTGCAGGCGGTAAGTGGTAGAGTTTCATCTGAGATTGATAATTGAATCCTTATATTTCTTTTTATTTCACTCAAATATTTTTTCAATTCTCTTGACCCCTAACTATTAGAGGATAAAAACTTCATTTGCTGTCTTATATTTTATGTGATAGATGTTAGAGATATGATTTCATTATGTTAGAGATATATATGATTTCATAATATTAAATAGGGAGATATGATATGATTTGATAGGGAAATATCTTACCAAATATTTTATATTATTAGATATTATTTTATTCCTTATTATATCTCATGTTCATTGTGAAGAAGAATAATCATGTGTGCACATAACGCACAATTCATTTTATTCCCTTTTGATTTCTCTCTTAACATCTTGCTAGAGTAGTATAATCCTGTGACTTTTTTCTATCACTATTCCTTTCGACATGGGATCATGAGCCCAACAAGAAGGGAACTCAAATCAAGGCTTTCCATGGCGGTCCACTATTCGTAGGAGTAAATTTAGAAATTGTGTACATTTCTTGGTTTCTTTTTTTCCCTGCTGTCACTTTTTGCGCCAGATACACTATTCAGCCACCGTTACAGTTCACCTCCATGATTTTTCTTCAACATAGATGACTTTTCGGCTATCTCTTTTCAGCTGGCACTATTGTTCACCCCTTATGACTCTCAAACAAACCTTTTCCTGTGAGCTTTTTTTCCAGCTAGTTATTGTTTACCGCTGATGTTTTTCCAGTGAGTTTTGTTTACCATTGATGTGTTTCTGGCAAGTACTGTCCGATAAGTATTGTTTACCGTTGATATCGCTGTTTTTCTAGCAGGTACTGTCTATCATCAATGTTTTCTTGCGATTACTGTTGATTTCTTTCCAAGTAGTATCGTTTACTCTCAACGTTTGTCTAGGAAATACTATTTATTGCAGACAATTATCCCTGGAGTACTGTTTACTGTCTTGCCTTACCATTTTTAACAAGCTTGACTCATGATATATATTCTAGTTTGAGGAGAAGTGTTAAAGACATGATTTGAAAGAATGAAGCATATTGAATATTGAAAATTGACTGTCACTTTGATAGAGAGAAAGTCATGATTGGGAAATATCTACCAGCTTTGTCTTTATTTACTTTGTCATCTTCGACAGCCAATTGACTTGTTTGCCAAGTCTTTCAATGAGTCTTGTATTGACATATTTGTAAAAAGCTTGTCTCATATGATACATATGCTCCAACTTGATGGGGAGTGTAGAGATATATTTTAATTATGTTAGAGATATAAATTGATTATGTTAAACAGGTAGATATGATATGATTCGATAGAGAAATATCTTACCAAATATTTCACATTATTAGATATTATTTTGTTCCTTATTGGATCTCTTGTTCATTATAGATTAAGAAAATTCATGTGTGTAGAATCAAGTGGACATTAGTTTTTTAGGGTGTCCCAATCTTAAGCCTCTGACATCGTCAGGTTTTATTCTATTATGACGTAAATGATTATTAGTTGTTAACAACCCTGTGGTCTGCATTAGACCATCAGGAGTGGAACAAGGACATCTGTTGTGTTGTAAATTGTAATATTTTAAATATTGGCAATTTAAGTAGTTGAATAATACTCAGTGCTTTTGGCATGTACACGTTGTAATTATGCGTTAAATTAAAACTTGAAATAATTCCCATATTTCGTTATCCTACAATTATTGTAGAAGACAGAGCATTTAAGCAGGTCCATCGATTCCATTAGTTTAGGGAATTGAATTGAACTGTTAGTTTATGAAGTGCCTGATTTTTACTTGAAATTAATTTGAAAACTTGATGAGGGTGGGACTTTCTTGTGTAAAATCCTTCTGATATTAGTGTAAAAAATAAAAGTATGAAGAGTAGAATTTTTAAAAATTGGATCTGTTTTTATGTATTTTTAAAGTTGTTAAGGCCCTCCTTGATGTATTATTGGTGCATTGTTTATTTTTTTGCACCCATTTGCAGAATCTGTGAAGGTGACTATTGAATTTAAAAATCCTCTTCAAATCTCAATTCCCATATCTAGTGTTACACTCGTATGCAAGTATTCTGCCAGTACTGATCAAGTTATATCAAGTAAGCTATGAATGCCTGCTTATATCTTCTACCATTTTTTTTATAAATTTCTGCATTTTTTTTTATATTTATTCATTAGTAATACTCTGTTATGGGTACTACAGATGAAATTGAGTCAAGTATGGAGAAAGATAATAAGGTTGACCACTTTAGAAATATGAGCTCTGACAATTCCTCATTTATGGTATCTGAGGTTGATTTCTTACTAGGAGGTGGTGAAACAACCATGGTGAGTTTTTGTTTCAGACACAAATTATAGTATAAGAGATATTCTCTTGTCTAAAAATATGCAAATTGTGTTGCATTAAGGAAAATCGAGAAATTTATTTTCCATCTTAACTTTGTGCATATCTCCAATTAAACTGAGCTTAAGTAGAAGAATGGCACTAGACTTCTGTCGTGGAAGATGAAGATAAATTTTCCTTTTGGCAAGGTGAAAATGATGTATATCTTTTTTGTTCAGATTGTCTACCTTAAGAATACAGCGGACTAAAATATTAATTAGAAAAAGAAAAAATGATGTTCTGTTTTTTTTTATTTGATTGTAAAGTTTTAGTTTAAAATTTAGGTTGAATGGATTAATGTTAATTTGTGACTTTTAAAACCGATTATTTTGTAGAAGTTGTGTGAGAAATGAAAAGAAAAGGAGTATCAGAATAGAAAAGCTCTTGAAAATGTGTGCGTACTACAACAAAACCACAAGTGGCATACTGCACAAAGTTAGAAAGACACCCATAACACTCCAAAAACTTCCAACAGATTATTCTTTTAGAAAGTAGCTGCCTGACAATGCACATAAGAGAATGTCTTGATTTTTCCTATTTTGCTCTTGTCAGGCCAAAAATAACTAAGGTGCATATAATAAAAAATGAATGGGGTGCAATTTAGGGTTCGCTATCAAGAGCAATAGGAAAAGGATCTGCACTGTATAACTAAGTACTGAGTTTGCAGCAGGGAGGGTAGAGAAAACGTGATTTGGTTGTATCGGGTATTAGGCTAGGGAGTGAGATTGGAGAGGCTAGTCTGGGACTTTTGGGAGATCCACTGCCCAGGACATGTTCTTTTTCCATTGAATTTCCTTTTTCATCAGTCTTCAGCATTTAGGCACTGTATGATCTATTTCATCAATAATACATTGAAATTACTGTGAATTTCCATCTTCTTTTCTGCCATATTTTGGTAGCTATCTTTTTACACAAATACGTTTGCCTTTGTTATGTGTATATTCTATTTTCAAGTTATCATTTTTGCAAAATTAACATTGTGTAGTACTGGTTCTCCAGATCGAATTATCAGTTACTCCCAAGGAAGAGGGTACTCTTGAAATTATTGGTGTTAGGTGGAAACTGTCGGGAACAATCGTGGGCTTTTACAACTTTGAGTTGTGTCAACCAAAGAAGAATATAAAAGGAAGGAAAACAAAGGACTTGCCAAATGAGAAGTTTAAATTTATGGTTATTAAGGTGCTTGCTTTTATCCTTCACTTTCTCACTATTGTCTTTTTTCCACATGAATCTTGTAGTCTCTAAGTTTGGACTAAAACAGCTTTTTCCTTTCCAAACTTCCAGAGCATACCCAAGCTTCAGGGTTCCATCCACCCTTTACCTGGAAAGGCATATGCTGGAGATTTACGTCAACTTGTTTTGGAATTGAGGAATCCATCGGAGTTTCCTGTTAAGGTACTGTGTATGGAGTTAACTTGCTCTAAGAAAATTTAAACAATTTCAATAATAATTTTCCATGTGGTTGTCAAGCTACTTAATGAGCGTGATGTACTTTTAATGAGAATATTGCACAAATAAGTATGCTTAAATGATGCATAAATAATATAGAAGAATAAGTACGGTGCATGAACAATTATTACAATTTAAAAAAGGATGATTAAAGCCTTAAATATTTCTTTCCTTTGTTTCTTTTCTTTAAGTTCATTAACTTTCATTTTCTCTTTCCAAACATGTTTTCTCACTTCTTTTATTTTCCTTTCTGTTTAATACACGTTGGTCAATATGATCTCATTACCAAACAGGGGTGTCTCCCTGATGGGTAATCTGTTTTTTCTCTCTTGCAAAATTGAGTCTAGAACTCTTTAGTATTTGTCAGCTGCTAATCAGTTAGTTCAATATTAAAAGGAAACAATAATAAATTAGCAACACAGTCCTAATCACTTAGACTGACTTATCTGGACTCAAAAACTGGTTGAACGAGTCTAATCAATTTGCTGTCCTGCTTTAATTGATTATGAAGCTTATGGAATTAACCTCATCAATTAGCAACTTGGATCTGGTGAATAAGGAAGCTCCTGCTGCATAACATAATTGATTAGCATCCCCGTTGTCATTTTGAGATTTCTTGTTCCAATTTTTTCTCTGATATTCATCCTAACTTCAATGATTTAAACTATCTTTTAAGATTGGTTAGCCTCGTTCTATCAACATACTCAAGATTTTCAGAATATTACGGCAAGAAAGAAACTCAGTTTTTACTTTGTCCTCTCAGCATTGTTTGAACATCCGTAAAAGAGGTTTCTGCATACCTAATATGGGATCTGCATGCATGATCCTTAAAAGCTATTTTTTTAAATGTTTTTGGGTTCCCATAATTATAACCACTCTATTTTGATTCCTTATTGATTTTCAAATTTTTGTTATGGTATGTCAGTAGCTCAGTCAAATTCACTGCATAGCAACTACCACACAAATAGAGAACGATAACAAAGAAACCTGCAAAATATAGATGGTACAAGGTAAACAGCAAGAGGAAGAATAAGAAAGAATCACACACAAATTAATGTGGTTCAATTGAAGTGTTAATGAATTTCAATTTACATCCACGGGAGAGTTCACTAAACTTGGAGACTATAACATTACAGTTTCTCTTGCACAACAAACTCTCACTCAAGTATAAATAACTCAAACGTTAGTTTTCACTGATGATACAAATGTCTTATTTATACATCAATACCATCATAAATAACACAAGTGAAACCTGCTTAAACTAACAAGGAAGATATGTGAATAGTGCTTCTCTTTACTGAACTGGAAAGTCACTTAGATGGTTTCACCAAACAATATATGGTCTCAGTAGAAGTTAAGAGACCAGATGATCTCCTAAGACCATCGACCAAACATGATAGAATTTGTGTATCAAACCCGGATGGTCTAGCACAGTTAGCCTGTTTAGGAACCTTTAGACAAGATTTTAGCAGGTCAATCTTCACATTATTATAGGTGGAGGTGATGATGTTACCATGGTATGACATTTCATTTACACATCTTACCCTCTATCAAAGCAAGATAATGATGACTAAAGTTAGGTGTTTTCAAATAATGAGGGAGCAGAACTTGAAAAACACACAATAAGTGACAAAAACAAACAAAAAATTATATTCTAGGGACTACAAAAATATTTAAGCCAATATTTATATAGCAATCACTTCTAAAATGTGTGTGTATATATAATATGCTAATGAGAGGAAAGTATTTAGTGAAAAGAGCATTTATTATATTGAAAACACAAACTATTCAATACCTGCTATTATATAAGGATATTAAAAGACTTTTAGTAAGATGTTTTAAATGTTCTTTTACTAGTTTCCTTATTAGCATGGCCTTGTATTGGGTGAACTTCAGATCTTTCTTTCTTCCTCCTTTTTCTTTAGCACTGCTTTTTTCTTTATACATTTTCTCATTTGTGGTTTTGGCAGAATCTGAAGATGAAGATAAGTCATCCTAGGTTCCTTATAATTGGGAAGCAGGAAACTGTGATGTCAGAGTTTCCTGCATGTTTAAGAAAGAAGACAGATTCAGTACAAAGTGATCTGCATGCTAATCCTAATATCACGTCTAACACTGTTTTTTTGTTTCCAGAGGTCAGTATTGTTATTTCTTTCATATTTGGCTCCTGTTAACTCCTTGATCACATGATTTACACTTCCTTTCAGGGTACATCAGTTCAAGGTGAAACACCCTTCTTGTGGCCTCTTTGGTTTAGGGCTGCTGTTCCAGGTGATATATCTCTTTGCATGAGCATATATTATGAGATGGGAGATGTATCAAGTATCATCAAGTATCGCACTCTTCGCTTGCATTACAATGTGCAGGTTAGCGTAATGAATGCTGAAGAAAACTTTTGGGCTTCACTGGTTTTATTTTCTTTATATTGTAACCTGTTTTTTATTGTTTGGTGGCTGGAAAAAATAATTGAATGATTGTGTTAGTGTGATTTTTTGCTGCGTTGTGAATTAAAAAAAAAAACAGTTAAATGGTTCATTTTTTGTATATGCATGGCATAGAATCTTGTTAATTCGCAAGTACCAAATTTTGGTCGTTGCAGGTATTACCATCATTGGATGTCTCCTTTCAAATCTTTCCTTTCCGATCAAGCTTAGAAGAATTTCTTGTTCGATTGGATGTTGTTAATAAGACTAGCTCAGAAAGTTTCCAAGTATGTCAGTTGTCATCAGTTGGTCACCAGTGGGAAATCTCATTAGTTCAAGCTCCGGATAGTATTTTTCCTTCACAATCATTGATGGCTGGTCAAGCAATATCATGTTTCTTTACACTAAAGGTTTGTCTGAAGTGATTTATGTGTGAAAACTTTTATTTCAAATGCAAGTTAGTATTCAAACCTAATATGAATTTCTCAATCCAGCATAAAAGCTATATTTTCACTTCTACTCAAACATGCTTTTAGGTCCAAACTTGACTTTAACTTCATGCAAACCAAACATTTTTTTATAAAACCCTGTTTATATTTTTCCAACTCGTGTGGGTAGTTCTAACCCCACAAAATGTTATTAGTGTTATTCTATTATGTATCCTCTGTTTATGTGCTTGTACTAAATGTCGTTACTTGTTGGAATCTGTGTGCTTGTTGTGTATGTGTGATTATTACAGTTGCTGAATTAGGTTATTCTTTGCCCTCAGAAATCAAGGAGGCTTCCGACATTTGGGGACAACATGTCCACATTGCCTGTCAGAAGTAATGCAAGATTGGTACCCCAAAGTATTGAAGATATAGTTTATGATATAAACAGTGCACCTTTGGTCAATTTCCATCATTATGAAAGATTGCAGCAGGAAGTTTCATACAAGGTAGATGTTTATTTTGTTTTCACGTGAGTCCAACCAAAGTGTATCTTTTTTGTAATTTGAATTCCATATCATTTAGGGTATGTTTGATTGTGCTGGTGAAAGTGGGAGGGTAGAAAGCAAATGATGGCATAAAAATATTTTTTAACCAAATGTATTTTATTATATTTTTTTATGCCCTTTTAGGGTACTAATCCAGAGTAAAGTGATATTCTCTGCATATTTTCCGGCTTCTCAAGCTCATACACTTTTTCCATTACCATATTCTCTTAAATACCATACACCTTTTAAATGATTTTCCTTGGCTATAAATATACATTGGGATATATTTATCTTCTTCCCTTCTAAGCCCATGGTTGCTTTAATGATACTGGCATATCTGATTTGCTTGGATTGGGTCGTGCTACTGCACTCATAATTTCTTTGCTTCCTTACCTTTTGTTTTAATTATTTTTCTGTCATACATGTTTTTTTCATTCTATTCGATCAGTTGAGGCTTTTAACTTTCAAGTAGGACTGACTAACCAAGTATCAAAATCTCAATTAGCTATGAGAATATTTTTATCTATTTTTCATATTTTACTAGATTTCACTTTATCTTTTGTTGGTTAATTAACTAGGAAGATAGATAAGATATTTCAATTAGTACTAATATAAGTTTTTTTTATATTTCACTTTGACTGCCACAGGCATAGGTTGTAGGACAAATTTGTTTGCCAGTGTCATAGGACATTTACTATTGACTGTTACAAAAGTCTTGTCACTGTTTATTGTTTTTCTCTCCTTTTACTGATACGAGCTTCATCTGTTTTTATGGTAGGGTGACTTAAATACCGTTGATTTTGTATTAATCTCTTGCCCATTCAAGAGTAGCGACGATCCAGGTTTCTCTAATCCTTCGTCTGTAATGTCCCATCACGCGTGCCACTTCAGGTATGTTTCTTCCACACATAATACTTCTAATTTTGACTTTATGATAAATTTTAAATTTCCATGTGTATGTTATTTACTAGTCTTTTGGTGGCATTATCTTTATAAGTTTCTGTTTTCTGCTAGTACTGCTAGCACGGGCCCTATTTCGTGGCTAGTGGATGGACCTCAAACCATGCATCATGACTTCTCTGCATCGTTCTGTGAAATAAGTATGAAGATGCACATTCACAATTCATCTGGTGCCACCGCTTTTGTACGCATTGACACCTTAGATTCAGCTGGTAATGGTGGACATATGAACAGTGTAAATGTGGTTCAATCTGCAACTACTGATAACCAAGCTGGATGGCACGATATCACCCCAGTGAATGAACTCAAAGTCACATCAAATGCTCTTGAAACCCAACCAGGAAAGGCACTATCATTGGAAAGTGCCTCCTCATATATTTGGTCTGGATCAAGCTCAACCCACCTCCACATTGAGGCTATGTCCTCGGCAGAAATTCCTCTTCAGATCTGTGTATTCTCTCCTGGGACATATGACCTGTCAAATTATGTTTTGAATTGGAAACTTCCATCCAATGGACAGGGAGATAGGGATGAAAAGAAGCAGCATTCAGGCCAGTGCCAAGGGTATAAATACTATCTTACCGTGCTCCAGTCCACTTGAGAAGTTTGTAAATGTTTTGCTGTTTGTTTATCTCATGCTAGAATTGAGATGAGTTGTAGCCGGGGGGCTGTATATATTGTATACGTTTCCATGTATTGTTAAAATGTCGTTAGGAACTAGGAACACTGTAAAAGTTCGGTGGATAAAGTGGTAAACTCAACTTTTTTATCCGAACAATAACGACGATGGCAACATACAATTCATCCAACAGACTGGCTGGCGTATTTGGACTGGCCAAGTTTGAGAAAGAAAGTTATATAAGTACTTTTACCAAGACCATCTTTAATTTTTTGCATGCCTCACTGTTAAGTTGGGATGGATGGAATTGCAGAGTGGACACAGCAGAGGTAATCGAATGATAGTTTTTCATCCCTTACCCATCTAGGCGGCGTACAAGCGTCACCAGCGCAAGAAGTGATTGCACTTGCACCAAATGTTTTAAGCGTACTTCGACGAGGATGGGAGCAATTCTTCTTTCTATTGTTTCTACACATGAACCAAGCAGTTCAGATTGCTTAGTTTTATGTAAAAAAAGAGGATATGGCATTTTATTGTTATAATAACTTGATTTCTTTAATTCAGAGTTAACACAAGTTTCGAATCGCATTACCTTTAAGCCGAACTCAATTGCAGAGGTTAATTGCATTTCTCATGAATTTGAGTGAGAAGTAGGCTTGCCTTGTTGGAGCTGAAAAGGAAAATGCATACTATGATATCATTTTGCGAAAGATAGTCACTACTTTATCATCATCATCATTCAAATTATAATATATCACTTTTATGAATTTGAGTTAGAGAAGTAGGCTTGCCTTTTTGGGGCTGAAAAAGAAAAAAAAGAAAATACTTACTATCATATCATTTTTTTCAGTTTAACTTTTGTTATTGTTCATTAAGGCAGGACGGGTAATCTTTAAGGTAATATGTGTGATACATAGGTTATCCTTTATCCTTCATTGCTTCAGTGAGGTGAAGTGCCCAAAGAAAAATTCTCCAGTGGGTTTTTTTCAATCGAAATAAGTGAAATGTGGGTTAAAAATTTCATAATTTGATCATGTTAGAAGTTATTTCATGATCTATTATAAAAAAATCTATATAATAAACATAAAATAAAATAATATTATAATAAAAAATATTCCTTTTATTATAAACTACTTTTATTCTCTTCTTATCTTTTTTTTTTCAATTCTTCATTTTATATTGTATTTGAAACAAAATATTAACGAATTATAATAGAGAATCCTTTCATTGATATAATAGACTTCCATTTAGTATATTCTTAGAATTCTTTATTGATAGGTATAATCTACCTATGTATCGTTTTTGTTAATATATGAATTTTGGTCTAATCCTCTATATTTTTGTATTTTCTTTCTTTTTCTTTTTTTTAATAATACTTTTTTCATGTGATGACAAATAATTGTTGTTACGTGTCAGCCTAATTAAGATGTTAAGTAGCATAGTGATGCATAACATGAAAGTTTTTTATAAAAAAATATTAAGAGTTAAATATATTTTTAGTTTGTTGGATGGTTCTTTTTCTGTTATTTTTTATATGATAAATACATTTTTAACGGAAACTGGGATGATTTCAATTTCACATTATAGGAAAACATATTTAACCCAGTATTATATTACTATATGTTTATTCACATGATATTTAAAAAATATCCATTAAACTTTTTCATTTTTAACTGTACCATCCAACCAAATCATGTGTATGCCTATTCATGTCATGTCATGTAAAATAATATCCATTAATTTGATACATACACCTGATTTTTAAGATTATCTTTGGATTAGATAAAATAGAGGAGAAATAGTTAAGAAAGAAAATATAACAGAAATAGATGACAATTAATTAAAAATATGTGTGATTTTGAATGAATAAAAAATCATAAAGAAATAAGTAAAAAAAAAAAGACTGTTTCACTTGCTTAATAAATAAAAAAGAGAGTGAAAAAAATGAATAATATTAATAATATTTTCATAATATTTAAAATTATTTTAATATAAAATTATTTATTGTGTATACTCTATTATTTTGGTTCTCGTACTGCATCCTCTTTAATTCTCTCATCACTTCAAATTATTTCCCTTATAAATGAATGAATAAATAAAATAGTGTCAATGATGATAAACTATTCTTAAAATCCACAGTCTTAATTTAAAATAAATAAATGGGAAGATAAAACAAATTTAACCATATAAAATTGAATTAAAACACATTACAGTTTAAAATAAATTGGTGCATTTGGATTTACATTTTTTTCTTCTCTTACAGTAACTTTTGAATTTAAAAGTTATCACAACATTTGCTGACACTATATAAATGCTGAAATGTGAAGATTTCAATTTTTCTTTTCATAATCTATAATTATAATATGTTTTACACTTGGCTTCAAACTTTTTCAAAATCAATTAGATTATATCCGTTATTATCTAAAACAAATAAAAACAGAAATTTTCTGCTATCTATTTGATATAATGTAACCCAATTTTAACCAACTCACTATTTCTTTTATCTTCATCTTTTATCTTCTTCTTCTTCTTCTTCTTCTTCTTCAATCTTCACTCCCTTCTTCTTTATTATCATTAACTATTTCTTTCTCAATTTTCTTTCTATCATAAAACTTTTTCAAACTTCGTATAAAGTGAAATCGCGAAAACAACAACTCGTTTACGTGAAATAATAATGCACGACTTGTTGTCCACCACCTCCTCCAGCCGCAGCTACCAATTTCCGCCATCGGATCACAGTGTAATCGAGATGGCCGGCGGCTACGACGACGACGACGGAGCAAAGAGTCTGGCCAAGTACTTTGGCAACGTGGAAGCAATAACGGAAGAGCTGAACAAGGTGGAGCAGTTGAAGCAGAGTCTGAAGAGGTCTCACGAACAAGGCAAGACTCTTCACAACGGTAAAGCCATGGAGGACCTTCGCTTCTCCATGGAAGCCGAAGTGGCACTCGCTCTCGAGACCGCGAAGTTCGTCAGGTTCCAGTTGGAGGCGCTCGAACGCGCCAACGCCGATCACCGGAGCCTTCCCGGTCGTGGACCGGGTTCGTCCTCCGACCGGTCCCGAACCTCCGTGGTGATCTCCCTGTGGAAGAAGCTGAAGGATTCCTTGGACGGATTCAATGAACTGCGTCACCAGATAAACACGGAACACCGTGAGACCGTTCAACGCCAATATTTCACCGTCACCGGCAATAATCCCGACGACAGTACCCTCGACCTCTTGATCTCTTCCGGTAACACAAATCCTTCTACCACATTTGTCATCAACTTCGTCGTGTTGTGTTTCAACAAGTTCATTATAGCGAGAAATAATATTAACACTCTGACATTGTTTTTAACATTTCTTATAAAAGTAGTTCTTATATATAAGATTTTTTATGTGACTGAGAAACCTTAGGTTACTATATTAGCTAGTGTTTGTTCTATTGAATAGATAATGAAATTAATTCCTTTTCATATTTTGAATTATAAAATGTTCTAAGTTCTTTCAAATATTCACCCAAATACTTTTGAGTCTAAAATGTAACAAGTTAGAAGTAGCTTTGGTTCTCTTTATCTGCATAATATATAATCCACTTACAAATCAGCTTAAATGTGACTTTTAAATAGATACTTACAAATTAATACTTGAGTGATAGTAACAATTCATATTTGATGCGATTTTTGGTGTAGGTGAGAGTGAGAATTTACTACAAAGAGCCATTGAAGGGCAGGGTAGGGGAAGAATTGAGGACATTATGAATGAAATAAAAGAGAGGCATGATGAGATGAAAGAGTTGGAGAAGAATCTGAAGGAGTTGCATCAGGTGTTCCTTGACATGACAGTGCTGGTTGAATCTCAAGGGGAGCAATTGGATGATATAGAAAACCAAGTGGCAAGAGCAAACTCCTTCGTCAGGAATGGGACTCAGAATCTGGAAATTGCAAGGAAGGAGCAGAAAAACCACCGCAAGTGGGGCTACTGTGCTATTATCCTTCTTGTAGCAATTGTATTGTTTGTGGTGCTCTTTTTCGTAAGACCATGGGAAAAGTAATACAAGTCACTAGCCACTAACCACCATTACTTATTCTCTCTTCTTCCTACAACAACTTAACCTAATTACCATTCTTATTGGTTTCATTCATCTGGAACTTTTTATGTCTTGGATCAATCAATATCATGTTACAAGGTAGGGTGATTGGCACACTTTCAACATTACTTGGAAGGAAGTGTAGAGGGTGACCAAAGGTTAGATGCTATAATTCTACATATGCTGCAATCTGGAAAAGGTTGTTTCTTCTGTAACTTCTGTTGAGTAGATTTAGGAATTGAAAAATGATAGAAAACCTTGTTTCATATACAACCCTCTTTCTTTACATAAAATTTCAAGTTGTTAATGTATCATTCTTCTTGGGAATTCTTTTACCAGTCATAATTTTTTTTCTTTTAGATATTTTTTAAAGATAGTTAGGTGGTAGTTTTACATAGTCAATGTATATTTTCTTTTTCTTTCTAAATGGACTGCAAAGTATTATAATATTAAACTTAGTTTTTCACTTTACATGAAATGAACTATAAAAAGATACTGATTCTACATAGCACTTATGTTAAAATACTATTTTTCTTCCTAAACTTAATTAATGCAATATGACATTATCTTTATTAAATATTTTTCAATGATAAATAACCTATTTAAACTTTTATACAATGAATATTTTGCGTAAGTGTATCTAAAAACCTTAAGAATTAAAATTGTATATTTTGAAAAAGATTTAGTAAACTAAATTTGAAATTAATTAAAAAACTTGTGCGTATATTTTTTTAAAATATGATTAAACAGATACTTTTAAAGTTAATATCATTCAAATAAACTATTTGTCACAACAATATGAGGAAATAATGTGATTTTGTACTTGAGGAAACCTCGATTCATTCACATATTATAAATTTAATAATTCACTTTTTATATATATTTTTTCTTATATAGTACAACTTGAGACTGTTATTAGCTTTTCCTGACATTGTACAATTTAAAAAAATATTAAATTATTGTTATTATAAATATATTATTATTATCTTAAAAATTCAATTTTATACTGAATCAGATTTTGTTTTGAACTATAAGATTTTCTATTATTTTAAAAGTAAAATTAAATTATATAAATTGTTTTTATTTTAATTATATTTTATTTTAAATTCAAATAGAATCTTATTTAATTTTTAAATTAAAAAAATACGATTACATTTAAGATACCAATATTGTAGTTATATTATTATTTTAGAACTAAAACTAAATTGAATATTTTATATTTTCATGTTAATTTAATTTATCAAAAAGCCTCCTCCGTCTAAAACATAATTTTTTTGACATTTTCTATATATTTTTTTTAATTATTCCTTATATTAATTATTTTTAACCAAGATATAAATTATTTCTTTCTTGTTTTAATTTTTTTTATCAGCAAAGAATTAAATTAATTAAAATGGCATACTTCACATGTATCCCAACCGCCGATAAAAAGAATGATACTAGTTGAATTTATAAACATAAATTAATATTTTTTTATTATTATTAATGATGTAATTATGTTAATTTCAAACAAAAAGATATATATATATATATATATATATATATATAACATACTTATAAAAAAACCAAACTCAATTAGTATTAATTAGATTTTTTTTAATTTTTTTTTATATCTTTTTATCTTTATCTTTATTTTGTGGTGCCTTTATTTTATATATTTTCACTTTTTAGTTATTATTTTTTTTCCATCCTTTATTTATTTCTATTTCTATTTTTATTTTTATTTTTATTGTTACTGTTTTTATTTTCTATATTTATTTATTTTTACATTTTTTTCTTCTCATTTTTAAACATTAAGCGTAGTATTTACATTAGTTTTTTTTAGGATTTTGCATTTAGGGTAGGCACTTCGATATTATTTGTATATCTACTACTAATTAATACTAATTGACTTTGTTTTTTTTAATAATTATGTCCTGTATTTTTTAGTTGAAATTAACATGATTACATAATCAATAATAATAATAAAAAATACTAATTTATGTTCATAGGTTCAACTTTTATGTTGTTGTATGGTTTAATTTTTTATTTTCTTAATTCTTAAAAAAAAAATTAAACTAAACATTTTTAATTTACTACTTTTTTTATTTTGTAGAAACCCACTTCTTCATTCATTAATTATAATTATAACTATTTTAAATATTAAAAATATTTATTTTTTAATGTATTTAAAATTAAAATTATAAAAAAAATATTATTATTATTATGTTTTTACTTTTGAAACGGTGTAGATAAAAAAAAAAAAAATAGTTACATTATGTATAAAAAATATAAATAATGTTATATGAGTAATTCACACAACCTTCCAAATATATTTTGTTCATATGAATCAAATGAATGCTTTGAGTCTTTAAATCCTTATTTTGAAGAGATAGGATTCCTAACCATCTAAAACACAGTGATCAAGCCCTCTCTCCAATGCTACAATCTAAGAAGAATTAATCACTCTCTTTTTTATCAGCCAATTAATCACTCTATTATGTTTATTCGTCCTCCTCAGTTCCTTTCTTTCTTCATTTATTTTTTTTCAATTTTATTCTTGAGATTTAAGCAATTCAAAACAAATATTTACCAATATAAAAAATAAAAATTCTTCGTACTTTGTTTTATTTTTAAATATTTTTCTTATTTCGTTTTTCGAAAGAAAAGTTCAAACCATCGTACTTTTCTTCCTTTTTCATATGAAATACTCAAAAAGTGATAAAAGGATGTTTTGTTTTTATTTTATAAAATAAAAAGTACGTGGAAGAATAATTTGACTGATAATTCTTTTAATAACTTGTATGTAAAATTGCCGTTATGTTTTTGAACTATAAGATTTACAATTATTTAAAAACTAAAATAAAATTATATAAATAATTTTTTAGTAACTTTTATTTTAAATTCAATAAAATCTTTTTTTTTCATTTTAAATCAACAAATCCTATTTTAAATCTTGTTGGATTCACTATTTTTTTTTTGTCCTAAAGTGAATGATTATGTATTGTTATTTTCAATTATGATATCGGTTATATTTACTTGTTTTTATTTTTAATTCTTATAAACATATTTCATTTAATTTTAAATATAATTATTTACTGATGTAATTCTGTTAATAACGTCATTATTTATTGGCTTAACATAACACCTTTACCTGACCTGGGATGATATCATAATTCCATACAATCACACACCATTTTAAGCATTATTTTTTATCTTTACGTAGCAAAAATAATAAAAAAACTAATAAAAATAATAATGAAACCAAACAAAAGAAATTAAAAAACAACATATGAACTAACAAGCATTATAACAAAAATTTATTAAATTTATCAATTCATCCACTGTCGAATTACTCATTATATAGTTTCACACATAAGTTGACAAATCTCATCATATTGAACATGTTGAAGATTACATATCAACTAAAAATAAAATTTTCAATAGTATATAAATGGTTATAACACTACAAAAAAAAATCATGAAATAGAAACCAATTTTTAGAGACCAAAATAATTAGTTACAATAATAACTAAATTAGAGATCATTTTATAAACTAAAAAAAATTTGGTTTCTAAATTAGTTTATATTATTATTAAATAGTTTCTAAATTGGTATATAATTAGCAAAGATTTTAGTGTAAACTTCACTTTATTTATAAGATTGAGTTAAACAAAATTTACTTCTTAAAAAAAATGTGTCATCCATATATTTTATCTTAAAAATTCCTTGTTTGTCACTTAAAATTTTATATTAAAGAACTCTAATAATCATTCTCATACAAACAATAACATCCCATATTTGACATTACCATCACACATAATTGCAAATTAATCAAATTCTAAGTTATTTCAGCTTTAATTCCAATTCCTTTTCAATGAAGCAAAAAAATACCGAAATTTCTATGATGTGAACATATATACCTACTACCTTGTGTCCTAGGACTAATTTGGCACGGTGGATTAGTTTAGTTATGATATAAGCTAAAATAGAATGAGACCAATTAATCACTCTATTATGTTTATTCCTACTCCTCATTATTTAATTTTTCAATTTTATTCTCTAGATTAAAAAAATTCAAAACAAATATCACCAGTATAAAAAATTTAAATTCTTCTTACTTTTTTAATTTTTAAATATTTTCTTATTTTGTTTTTCCGAACAAAAGTTAAAACCATCGACCTTTTCTTCCTTTTTCTTATGGAATACTCAAAAAATTATAAAAGGATGTTTTGTTTTTATTTTATAAAATAAAAGTACGTGGAAGAATAATTTGACTGATAAAAGTTTTTTTAATAACTTAACTTGTATATAAAATGACCGTTATGTTTAACGAATACATTGGAAGAAAAATGGTTAGAATAATATTTATAAGAACATTAAAATTAAGTTGACGTAAAAAGAATTGTTTTTCACTTAAATAAAATGAAAAGTTATGTATGAGCTTTCTCTGCGTTTCTTTACTGAACTGCTTTGATTGTTAAATTTTATGGAGTTATATATGCTTTGGAGGAAGCTCAAAAGTTGAGTCTTACTAATGTCTGGTTGGAATGTGACTCTGTCT
The DNA here is from genome assembly GCF_051622355.1 of Phaseolus vulgaris. Classification (NCBI taxonomy): domain Eukaryota; kingdom Viridiplantae; phylum Streptophyta; class Magnoliopsida; order Fabales; family Fabaceae; genus Phaseolus; species Phaseolus vulgaris. The sequence continues at coordinate 49,383,820 of NC_143498.1, forward strand.
TGATTTGTGTTGCGTTTAGTGCTAGGACAAATGTTTCTCGGATGCTTCGTAATCGATGAAATACTTGTCTTAATTACTGTGGAAAAATCAGGTTTAGGGTTACTCATATTTTTCGTCATGAAGAGAATGTGTATGCTGAAAAGTTGGCTAATTTAGGATTTATTCATAGAGAATCATTTCATTGGTATAATAGACTTCCATCTAGTCTGTTTTTAGAATTCTTTTTTTTAAAATAAAAGTTTTCATGTTAGGCATCACTATACAACTTAAAATCTCAACTAGGCTTTAAAATTCTTTATTAATAGATATAGTCTACCTATATATCGTTTTTGTTAACATATAAGTTTAGATCTAGTCCCCCATATTTTTGTATTTTTTTTTAATAATATTGTTTTTATGCGATGACAAATGATTGTTGTTACTTGGGATATCAGCCTAGTTGAGATCTCAAGTAGCATAATGATACCTAACATGAAAATTTTTTATAAATAAAAAAATAGAAAAATGAAAAGATAAGAATTATATGATATTATAAATTTTCATGTTTGGTGAAAACTTTAAAATAACGATAAAATTAAAATCTAGAATTTTGTATAAACTACTCAAAATTCTCTCACTACACGTTTAAACATACGGTTCAATTACACACTTTAGGTTATATAATTTAAAGGTGAAGTTTTCAACATTTATAACATTCAAAGTTTTCAAAAGAGTTCAATGATTGTCCACTGTTAATTTTTTTTTATACTGAACATATAAATAATAACTTTTATGACTTTTAATATAATTATTGTAAAATTCAACAATTTTATTATGGTAATATGTGAAAGAATGATGATATAAAATTATTTTATATTGTCAATACATAATCTATTTTTATTTTTAAATATATTAATTAAATATAATCTTATTTATTACAATGAAAGTAGAAATAGTTATTTGTGTTTAGTAAATAAAAACAAATATCTGTTAATTTTATTTTTAATTTTACACTTTATGTATGAAAACTTTAAATGATTTTAACTTTTGTTTAAAAATGAAAAAATAATGTAAATCTGGAAGAAGAAAAAAACAGTGTGAATGAGCACATATATAATGAAATGCATCAGCTAATAATTAATAACACATGTAGTTGTTATACCACCATTTTTTATGGTTAATTTAATGATCTAAAAGGGATAATATTTTATTTTAAAAAATTATTTATTCTACATTAGAAATACAAAAGTGTAATAAATATTTTTTTATTAATAAAACTAGTTTATCTAGTTACTATATATGTCACACACACACACATACAAAGTCTATTCATTATAAAATTTTCTCATGCTTTAATGGATAAATTAATAATTAATCCTTGGTCAATACGATTGTTCTTGATTAGGTTTTGATTATCCAATTCCTTTAGGACAAATTAAAGAGGTAAAACCTATTTAAAGTTGGAATGCAGTGGTGAGTTTTCTTTAGTGAGAGCCATTTTATACGTAAAGCTCCAACTTTAAATCCAAAATCAGACATGTACCCTTAAATCAACCACACGTAAAATTAGTCATTTAGTTAATAATTAATTTCAATTTTATAAATATAAATACTTTTTTTTATCATTTTTACTAAAATATTTAAAATTATTATTTTTTGCTCTAATTGTAAAATTAAATATTTCGAATACAAAACAATAAGTTCCATATGTATACATAAAATTTTAGAGATATATCATTATAATTTAAAAGTCTGAAATCGATTACTACCTACTATAAGAACTACGTGGTCTTGAGTTGTCAATCGTATCCATAAATATTTAAGTTCAATATCAGGCCTTTTTTGTTTTTATTTTTATCTTTTATTATGCATTAATTACTGTTTTTTACGAATGAATGAACAATTTAACTTAGGTACCAATTCATTTTTTTAACATAATATATTGTAAAACCTGAATACAAAAAAATAAAAAACTGCTAGCTTATCTTCTCCAAGCTTAATTGTAGTGGAATACAAATTTTATATACAAGACATAAAGTTTTTGCTTAACTACTGACATATTTGATTTTCATATATACACAAGAGAAAATAATTTATGCACTAAAAATGTAAATAATTTCATAACTTTATCTAACTATAAGTTATTATGCGTGTAAATTTGTTGGTTTTTCCATTGGCTACCTCAAAAGTTATATTACTTAATATTATTTCAAATTTGTTAACAGTAACTATTAAATTTATATTTTTGAACGTTGTATTATTTATATCGACATTATTAATTCACTTCAGATAATTTATACATTGTAAAATATGTGCATGCTACCAAAATAGTACGTCTTAATTGTAGCTGTATATTTTTAATTATACAATTTCAACAGATTAGATCTATCTAATTTGCTGTGTTCTATTGGGTTGAGTTTTTAAATTAAATGTCCTTAACTATTAAATTGTTGAGATGAATAAGAATGAGTCTTGACTATTATTTCACAAGCACACCTAATATAAAATATTATAATTGAATATTTTCATATTATTAAAAACGATAAAAATTTGACAGTCATATTTGCATGTATTTAATCAATCTCGTTCTTATTTTGTAATTTCTAATAAATCTTAAACAAAACTTGAGTTGTTAAAAAATGCATTAAAAATATGTTGAAATTGCTACTCGTAAACAGTACTACGTTAATTATGCTATGTAAAAAAAATTATCTTCAAATAGAGGAATTAATACTAAAAAAGTATCTAAACAAGTTTATTTTGGATAAGCCTTGTACTGAAACTAGTTACAATCTCGAAGGACCAAGTATTCATAGGAAGCTTCATGTTGAGCAGGTACACGTCGTAGAACACAACACTTCAACCATAGTTTAAGCCAAACTAGCGACCATATACAGTTAATACATAACTAGTTAATAACTTAAACCAGAACTCTTTCTCTCAACTAATTAACGAATCGTTTCCCTCTTCCGTCTATTTGTGGGGTGCTTCCTCTCATCTTCTACTGTTTCTTTTTCCTTAATTATGCTTCAATTATATAACAAATCTACAAAACACAATCCATTTGACCAGATAATTATCATCTTTTTCTGTTTCTCCCTCTCCAAGTACATAAGGCTATACACCACCAACTTCAGTTTCAATGAAAACCTGGTAACCACAGGTACATTAGCCACCCTATATAACACAACACAACCCTTTTATTTGCTATTTCTCAAATCACCTTTTCCTTCTCTTGTTTGTTTCAGATACTATTACCTTCTTTCTTTCTTGCCTTCTACTATCTCAAGCACTTTCTTCCTTCTGTTGTCATAGACAGAATCTACTAGAATAGAAAAAGATCTTTCTTCTCACTTCTTATAGTATTTTTAATAAAAGACAATTCTGATTTTCTTCCCTACCATCTGTTATCTTATCTCAAAACACTTTTTTTCTCACCTGTTACACACAGCATCATCCTGTTAAAGTTGGATAAGAAAGATTTTCTTCTTTACTTGTGTTATCTTAAGGCACGAAGGAGATAATCAATAGAATGAACGACTTGTTATCGAGTTTGTTCTCCAAGGGAAAACAGCAGCAGCAGCAACAAGAAGGGCAGCACGTGATCGAAATAACACAAGGTGGCATGGCGTTGGACAAGTTCTTCCAAGAAGTGGAATCGGTGAAGGAAGAACTGAAGGAGCTAGAGCGTCTCCACCTAAGTCTCCGTGGCTCAAACCAAAACGGAAAAGCGCTTTACAGCCCCAAGGGCGTTAGGGAGCTTCGGTCTCGCATGGACCTAGACGTGGCTCTTGCTCTCACCAAAGCCAAGCTGGTGAAGACTCGCTTGGAGGCTCTCCGCCGCGCCAACCAAGCCACCCTCTCCTTGCCCGACTGTGGACCCGGTTCGTACTCCGACCGGACCAGAACGGCACTGGTCGGAGCTTTGACCAAGAATCTGAAACAGTCCATGGAGAATTTCAATAAGCTAAGGGAACAGATATCGTACGAGTATAGAGATACTGTGCAACGTAGATACTACGCTGTTACCGGAGAAAATCCTGATGCTGAAACTATTGATCTCCTCATCTCTACAGGTAACCAATAATCACATTTTCACTTCTAAAATAATTTAATGCAATTTTTAGAGATACTTGTAGTATTCTTTATTAGAATTGAACTTTTATTTGAAGAATACGGGCAATACAAAAAAAAAAGAATTGAGTAGATAAACAATAACAAATATAAGTTTTGTTTCTTTACTAAATTAATCTGTTAATCTCTATATTAAGTTTTTTTTTATTTGATTATTCAGTTTTTATGAGAAAGCATTGCAGAAAATTTCTGGTATTTTACATTTTTAGACTGCTTATGTAAATGAACTTCTTTTATTTATATTTAGTATTTAGTATGATTATCTTGCTCAATTTTTCTGCTTTCGGTGAAGCCATTTCAGAAAGTACATTAGGTTATCCAAAAAATAGGGAGAAATTGTGACACCAGCTCTCACCTCAGAGTGATGAGAAAAGAAAATTGTCTTCTTACATATTGATGTATGTAACTCGACATACATATCAAATCAAACCTTTTTCTGATATTCGGGAATATATTTTCTGTCATTAAATTTACACAAATAGTCCACATTTAATTGCTTGCGGCAAAATATATAGCCAGATAGAGAACAGTAAGTTAATTGTATGAACAAAATTAATTAGGTTAAACAAAATTTTGTGTGTGCTTGTTTTGATCTTTGACTACTATTGTGTGAGAAATGCACCGACTAAAATTGATGGCACCATGGCACACGTATGTGATAACATTTGATGGAGCAGGTGAGAGTGAAAATTTCTTACAGAAAGCCATCCAACAGCAAGGGAGAGCCACCATCATGGACACCATCCAAGAGATTCAGGAGAGGCACGGCACGGTAAAAGAGATAGAGAGAAATCTACAGGAGCTGCACCAAGTGTTCTTGGACATGGCACTGTTGGTCCAACATCAGGGTGAACACTTGGATGACATAGAGAGCCACATGGAGCTTGCAAATTCCTTCGTGGGCAAAGGGGTGCATCATTTGCAGGTTGTGAGGAATCATCAGAAGAACACCCGTAACTTGACCTGTTTTGCCATACTCCTCTTCATTATCATGTTGGTCATAGTTCTACCCATTGTTTTCAGAAATTGATCAGATTTTAATGTCAAACTCCAATTGGTTGTTCGTGTCATCATTGGTAGTGGTGGCAAATATATGGGATCTAACATCAAAACTTGGTACAAGTCAAGTGAAGTCAAAGCTAATTTGGCGTGGCTTTCGTAGTGATCATATATATATATATATATATATATATATTTTGGTATCGTTTCGTATGCTTTTTCGTTGCCGCTGTTTAACGACTGTTTGAGGAATTTTCCGACAATGGAAGTTCTACTTGCATATGAAGGCTGAAGCTAAAGCACTATACTTTTATCTCTTCATGGCCTCTTTGAAAGAAGGAAAAAAAGAGAGAAGAGAATGGAAACCAGGGTTACGGTGGGATGATGTTGTTCATGTTAACAAGGAAGCATTGGTGTATATATCACTAAGTTGTAGGCATGATACGTTTTACGTACGATATTTCATTTGGTGTACGTGTGTATATATTAAAACTTTATAAATGTTGTTTCTCAATTGGTTATAGTACGGCTAATTTCTTAGTTAGTATCGTTATGGATTATTTTTCACTGGATAATTTATTTTTATATCAAACTATTGTTTGAACCCGTATATTTTTGCAAAAAGTTTAATATTGGTTAATTTATAGCTATATATAAAGACGATTTTTCATTAATATCATTTTTTTGTGTAGATAATTTTTTTTCAATTTTATCCTTATTTAATATATATCTCATTTGATTAGTACAATGAAATATTTTCTCATTTCATATGAATTACTTAAAAAATAAAACTATTTTTTAATTTAATTTTAATGTACAATTTTTATAGGTAAATTCTCCGACTCTTTTCCTTAATTCCTTATTTAAAGGCAACAAAAGGAAGAGAGATCATACTCTCACCTTTCTATACCAAATTTCACCTATCAAATAAAATAACTTTCATTTCCAATCACTCTCTTCACTCCATTTCAAACAACTATATTCTTTGGTAAAATCATTATTATTTTGTATCCATCATCAAGTTAATCCTAACTTTAACGTGAACATTATCACACACTCCGATCCCAAAACTACCAATGGAAGAAGAGAAAAAACTTGAAGAAGAAGAGAGACTCAAACCGGAGAAGAAAAAAAAAGATTGTTTAATCAATTCATATTTTTTACATATGTTATTTTTTTTTTTTCATTTTTGACTCATCCAATTTTTTTATGCATGTATGTTAAATTTCTATCACCATGAAAATTGAGAAAAAGGAAAATACGGATAAACAGGCTCAAGGTTGCGACTATGTTTCCACTAGTAAAAATAAATTACATATAAAAAAGACTAATTTGATGTACCATATTTAAATTAAAATAATATCATAAAGTAATTAATAGTAAAAATACTATAAAATTGTATATATTAATTTAAATTACCATTATTTCTTTTAGAAATATTTAACAAATGTATTGTATAGACTTTAAAATTGATTGAACAAATAAACATCCTGTCTAAACAAATAATTATATATTAATTGTAATAAAAAAATGTAACAATTTTTTAATATAAATAATTTAACTTTCACTATAAAAAAAATCATTAAATAAAAACTGATTTAATCTAATAAACTTATTTTAAATTGTCACTTATATATATATATAAATGTATTAATGGTAGAAAAAAAAGTAATGTATGTAATGATTCAACATATATAAAAAGAAAAAAAATGTTGGGTTAGAGGATAAAAAAAGTTTAAGTTAGTAAAGGAGTCTTAGTTAACTAATAGGATTGGCAAATTTTTATAAATCCACAATATAAATTTACTTTCCAAAAAGAAATTGAAAAAAAGGGGTGATGTTTATAAATAAAATATATTTCAAAATTCAATGAGAAATTATTATTATAAAGTGATAGAATGGAAATTGGGCACAGCGTATAAAATGGCAAACCAGCAGACCCAATTATGAACGAAGTTGTAGCCCACTTGCTCCTCACTGTTGAGCGAGGCAACCCAATCAGCCATGGCAGGCATTCGAATGATAGGTAAGTAACACGCTTCCTCACGTTGCTTTCGATTCAGATTCTATTGTAAGTCAAATGAACTAACCATTTCTTTTCTCTCCAACGAATACAAAATGCAGATATAGCCGTCAATTTAACCGGTGAGGCATTCAATCAAACATTTTCTGTTCGTCATTCGTCTTTCTCTATCTAATTCAAAAAACTGCAGATGGCATGTTCAAGGGAATCTACCACGGCAAGCAATGTCACGTCTCCGATATTGCAACCGTTTTGAACAGGGCTTGGGCTGCTGGAGTCACCCGAATTATTGTAATGTGCCCTATTTCTCAACCAACCTTTCATATCTGTAATGTCAAGTTTTATTACTAATGTTAGTTTTGCTTTAATCATTAATTGAGGAAATTAAGTGAAATTCTGAGTTATGAAATTGAAAGTTGAAGAAGATATTACATGTTTCAATTGGGACAACGAGGGATGCTTCGGGTATTTAAATTTTAAACCTGTTGATTGGACAAAGGCCTTTTGGACACCAGTTTGATAACATACAATATGAACTGTGTTCTATGTGTGAATGGTCTGTGTTTAGTTAGGACTTGCTTTTTGTGTCGCAGGTAACTGGTGGGTCCCTTGAAGAATCAAGGGAAGCGCTTGCAATTGCAGAAACAGATGGTTTGTCTTCTTAACATTGCTTTCTCTTGATGGCTTTCTAGTGCAGAATGTGAATTTTCACTAATTTGATTATTTATTGATCAATTATAGGAAGACTTTTCTGCACCGTTGGTGTGCATCCAACACGATGCAAGGTTGTTTTTCTCCTTTAGGAACTCTTCTATGGAAGTGTTTGTAACTATGACTTAGTGTATTGGTTCAGGAATTTGAGGAGAGTGGAGATCCAGAAAAGCATTTTCAAGCTCTTTTGTCCTTGGCTAAAGACGGAATTCAGAAAGGAAAGGTATGGTTATACACTTGTGGTAAGACAACTTTCAAACATCTCCAAATTTTAACTAAATATTTCAGATCTACATAGTTGAGTTCCATCTCATTTGTAAACATGCTCACTAAACATTGTCATTGTGTATGTTGTTCTCATATAGTTGCAGAACTTGTGTTCTAGTTCAGAAACTACCCAATTATTTAGAAATAACTGTTATATTATTCTTACTTTTCTTCATATGCAAGGTGGTTGCTATTGGAGAATGTGGATTGGACTATGACAGGCTTCATTTTTGCCCAGCAGAGACTCAAAAGAAGTATGCATTCTCACCATAGTCTCGATTAGATATGTCATATTCCTTTTCTCTTTTATTTTTTTTATATATATTAAAATCATCAACAAATCACACGTTTTTTTTTATCTGTGAAAGCAAGGTATTTCGAGAAACAATTTGAATTAGCATATATCACAAAACTGCCTATGTTTTTGCACATGCGAGAAGCTGCTGCAGATTTCTGTGAAATAGTAGAGAAAAATAAGGACAGGTGCGATTGCTGAATCTTACTGTTTTGAAATTGATAATGTTGTAATCATGCTGCTTTAATTTATCCCATGGTTAGCTTATCATTCTATTTATATTGGGAAGATGAATTTAATTGTGAGATTTGACATTTTCATTGCCATCCTAGGCTATAAACGGTTTAAGATCCTTATAGACAAAGTGCAACATTGAGGCCTTTGACAACACATGATACAAATATTATTTGCAAAAATAAATAAATAACATTGAGTTTTTTTATGTCATTTACCCTTATTTTTTAGGTTAATATACATGAGCGCACATGTTTTATTCTATTGCTTGTATTTTATAAGATAATCAATTCAAGATGTAAATTGTACTAACAGTTTCTACTTGCACATCAGGTTCACTGCTGGAGTCACCCATTCCTTTACTGGTAGTATGGATGATAGCATTAAGCTTCTCTCATTTGATAAAATGTACATAGGTAAATCCACCTTTTCAAGCTTTATTATGTATTTTGAACAATTTGAAGTCACCTTGATATGTCTGATTTTAGGCTTTGTCTTTCCAAAGATAGGATTTTATTGTTCTAATGGCAATTTTGTTGAGATAAAAAGATGAATATATCTTGAGAAAGATTTCACATCGTTGGTTCCGATGTTTGGATACTAAAAAAGGAAAAAGGAAACACAACAATAAACATATAATTGATGTGTTCAATATGTAATGGCTAATTATGTGTTTCGGTATAGGACATTGGTGTGTTTGACTTTCCTTGTTAAAACTTAAATAAAATTTCTGTTTCAGATATTGGATTGTGGTGATTGAATACTAGAATTCCAATTAAATCTCACCAATATTACCTTGTTTCTGTGTCAGGCATAAATGGGTGCTCTCTGAAGACAACTGAGAATCTTGATGTTGTTAAGGGTATACCTATTGAGAGAATGATGATCGAGACAGACTCACCATACTGTGAAATCAAGAATACTCATGCAGGAATTGGTTTTGTTAAATCTACATGGCCTTCTAAGAAGAAAGAGAAGTATGATCAAGAGTGCATTGTTAAAGGCCGCAATGAACCTTGTTTAGTTAAGTAAGTGGGATGGTTTTGTTTGAGCTGGCCTGTGACAACTTACTAGTTTATTAACTGCTTCTATATGGCTTTGGTACCATCGCCACAAGGAATATCTTCTAGTCAATGTAACTGTAGTTAGGAAATGAATATTCAAGTTTGCTAAAATTGAAAACCTCAGCATGATTTGCTAGTTTTTCCTTTTTGTTACTTTATAAGACTTTCCTATACTGACTAAATGAATTTAACTTTATGCATAGAATTATACGTCTTCAAATAATCATGATTGCAATTTCCAGGCAAGTTCTTGAAGTTGTTGCTGGCTGTAAAGGCATCAATGACGTGGCTAACCTCAGCAGAACATTATACCATAACACTTGCAGGTAACATAGCCTGTCTCTACACTTGTGTCTACTACTGATGGAATTAAAAACTTGTGCAATTACTAATCTTTGATCATGGGAGATACAACAGTATCAGATATGAGTCATACCCAATACACCAATATGTATAGGATAAGATATGTATGGTATACATTTTGAAAATAATCAAATTACGATATACTTCTTAACATTGGTAAATATAAAATAAAAATTGTAAATAATTGTCTTCCAAAAATCCAAACAAAAACATACTTCTTATACATTACCAAATATAAACTAGAAGTTACAAGTAATTTCTTAATTCCTAGAAATAGGAAGAGTATCGATTTTATTTTCTCTTTGAGCATCATCTGGAATTAGGATGACTTCTATAACTGTTTCTCGATAAATATAATTTGAGAGCAATTTTGGAAATATAACTTTATTGTATGAAAATAATATGAAATAAATTTAACTACTATTCTTAATCAGTGAAAGTAATTAATTTTGCTCATAATTGAGTTCGGAAGTACTATTGTTATAAGTAATTAGATAATTACTTTAAGTTATCTATTAACTTTTGCTCGACTTATAGGTATTGTAGTGATGAGTGGCTCCGAATAGAATTTCCCCATGATGATGAAGAGATTTTATTGTAAAGAGAGACAAGGGTTTGAAAAAGTTGTTCACAACTGTTTGTGGATAGAAAAAATGTTGTAGTTGAATATAATGATTCCTCGTAGAAAGAAAATAATATGCTTCTTTTAAGTCAAATGAAGATAGGTGGACATTAGATTCTAAATCTTAATGGGTGATGCATGGTTCTTTTGCTCCCCTCCTTAAAATGTTTGCTTTAGGGCCTTTTATGCACAACCTAATTTCTCATATTGTGAAAGGAGTTTTGGAACCCATTCAATCATCGAAGATAAACAAGTTGAATCATAAGAGCACTTGGTTTTTGTGCATACTAATTTTGTCTTGAAAAAAGAAGAATGCATGTATAAGGGAATACACTCTCTAAAATACACTCTTATACATTTATAAGGTGTGGGGGCATTGGTGGAGATGCATGACATAGCTATGATGGTGTTGAAATTCTTGAAGAGTCTTCATTGTCTCTTGATGAATCAAAATAGAAGTGATCTTATTTACTCACGTTTCTCAAGGAGGGGATGAAATTAATGCTATTCCTATTTCTATGGAATAAGAAATTAATAATTCACTAACAACTTGTATTTTATATTTAGTTATGTCTAAGACGTAAGTTCTTTGTTTCACCAATATTACCTTTATTAGTGATGCAATTTCTTTTCGAAATTACTAGAATGGACCAAGGTTATCAGACTCAAGAGTTTACTCAGACTCGCGGGAGCCCTGTAAACCCGACATGTAAGAGTCTACTTCACATAAAAAAATTAACAAAAAAAATAATAATTCATGATACCAATTCCATAATATTGAAATAAACAAGTTCATACACCAACAAAATAACTGAAACAACACAAATGTTATCAAGTTGAAAAGTCTCATTCATATAATCCTCTAAGGAAATCATCTCCAAGATCTCCATCATCATCTTCATCACCATCTTAATCATCATCTTCATCACCATCTTAATCATCATCTTCATCACCATCAACACCATCATTAAAAACTATATTATCAAAATTTGCTGCATCTAGAATTAAATCATTTAAACTTGTTCCTCCAACTAAATCAACTTTCACACCATCATCTTCAACTTGAGTTTGCTCAACCTCAACAACATTATCTCATTCTTCAGTTATCCATTCATTATCTGACTCAATGTCTTCAAATGGGAGAGCAACAAATCTTCTAATTTGTTTGTTTCTCAACTTCGAGTTATACATTACATAAACCAAGTCATTCATTTTCTTCTGGTGCAAACAATTTCTTCTTTTTGTATGAACCTATAATTAAATATGAAATTTTTGTCAATATATAAATCAAATCAAGATAAACCTTAAATAACTTCAAGAACTTGAATTACCATTTCAAATGAGCTCCAATTACGCTCACATCCTGAAGAACTACAAGTTAAACTCAAAACTCGAATAACAAACCTCTTTAGTTTTGGAGTTCTATCCCCAAACATCACCCACCATTCTCTAGGTAACATACCTTTCCTACACACCTTTGCATTTTCCAAAGAAAATGTTCCTCTTGAATAGTGAAAATCAGTAAGTTGCAAATTGATTTTTGTCCATTCTGCAACGTCATTAACCAATCTTCTCATGCATATGTACAACCCCTCCTTCACCTCAGCATCATCATTTCTAAAGTTTGGTTGATAGTGTAATTGGGGGTTTAGGTAATAAGCAACTGCATGCAAAGGCCTATGAAGCTGATTATTCCACCTCTGATCAATGATTTTCCAAACAGGTTCATAACTACGTACCAATTATGTTATATTAGAAATAATTACACAAATAAATAAGTATTTTAAATTTAAAATTGAAGAAAGTTAGAAATGTTACCTTTTATTGATATTATTAAAGTTGTTTTTAATCTTCTCTTTGGTGCAATCCATCTCCTCATATATAAATCCCATTGCGGGTTTTACATATGAATCTACCAATCGAAAGACCACCATAAGAGGGACACAAATTTTAAGCATATAGTTACATTCTTCCAAAATCGACTATCTAATACCACATTTTGAACTTTTCTCCCTTCTAGTGAAGTTCCAAACTTGCTTGTTTTTCATTCTTCAGAGTTAAACATGGTCATCAATGATGTTTTCATTTCATACAAACATACTAGAGTGAAGTATGCTATGACAAATCTAGTCATTTCAGGCCTTATCAACTCCCTTCCATTTGTAAACTTTTTTAAAATGGTAATTAACATTGGTCTACCATAAATGTAGGTAGGGATCCTTCTTCCCTTCTTGATAGTAGTTTCATGGACCTTTAATTGCTTTTCAAAATCTTCAAAGATTAAATCAATACAATGGGCAGCACATGGAGTCCAATATAAGTGCACCCTTTTTTGAATCAACAGTCCTCCAACTGCCTTGAAATTTGCAGCATTATCAGTAACTATCTGCACTACATTTTCCTCACTAACAAATTCTACCACAACATCCAACATTTTAAATATTTTTTCTGCAGTTTCTGAGATGTCAGAGGTATCTAATGAATAGAGAAACGCAGTTCCTTTAGGACTGTTCACCAAAAAATTACAAAATGAACGTCTTTTCTTGTCTGTCCATCCATCAAACATAATGGTACAACCTGTTATCTTCCATTCATCCTTATACTCTTCAAGTTTTATATCAGTTTTGTCCACGACTTGTTTCAGAAGCTTCTCTCTAATACCATGATTTGTTGGAGGTTTATAGCTAACACCATATCTACCAATCATGTCACACATCTTTGCAAAAGCTAGATTTCTAATATCATTGAACGGGATGACACTTGTGTAGAAAAATTCAGCAATTTGTACATCAACTTTTTCTTTATCACCTCTCTTGTATATTTGATTCAGAGTAGCTTAAACACCATAAGGAGATGTAAATTTACTTTTAAACATCTTGCTAGTGATACTTTCACTATCTTCCTCACCATCAGTTTGTCCAAGACTATTGAACTCTCTTTTCTTTAGTGAGGTATCTTTAGCTTCTGAGACAACTTTCAACATTAAAACTTTGATTTCTTCTGGTACACACAAGGTTCAGAGTCATATCTTGTTCTGGCAAGATGATGTTTGAATCTGAAAATTCCTCCATTAAATATTTTGTAGCAGTAATTATATTTCACTTTTTTTGTGTTCCCTAAAGCATAAGTTCTATTCTTCCATCCAATATATGTTTTATTTCCTGCAACATTCTTACTTCTAGATGGTAGTGGAAATGCTGAATTTGAATCACTTCTAAATATCTTACAATGTGCCAAAAATAAAATAAAAAATCCAGTAGCCAAAATTTTAAAAATATCCAATCTGCCCTAAAATTAAAAAAATCCAATCTGCCCAAAAAACTAAAAAAAATTCAATTTGCCAAAAAATCTGCCATAAATCCAATCACCTAAAAAGCCCCAACCTAATTAAAAAAACCCTAACCCTAAATCAAATTACTTAAGTGCTTCACAAACGGTCAGCGACAAGGATGCGCGGTGCGACGAGGATGCGCAGTGAGGTGCGACGAGTGGAGCGGTGCAGTGCGACGAGTGGAGCGGTGCAGTGCGACGACAATGAAGAAGATGGCACTGTGAGCGTGAAAAATGGAACCACGCAAAGTTATCAAACTCTAGGGTTAACTCGTAAACCCTTACGAGTTTAAGAGTCAGGTGAAGGTTCGCGAGTCAACTCAGGAGTAAACTCATTTTTGACTAAATCCGAAGTTGACTCGGTCAAACTCGTGAGTTTATAGTCGAGTCATCGAGTTTTGTAAAAAGGGCCCGAAATGGTGCGTTCCCTTGTGATTATGTTAGAATTTTTAGGGTTTTACCTGGTTCCACTCTTCACGTTCACGATCTCATCTTCTTCACTGCCCTCATCGGTGTAGCATCTCGTCGCACTGCACCGCTGCTCGTCGAGTCGCACCACTGCTCGTCGCGATCCTTGTTGCACTGCGCGTCCTCGCTGTCGGTTAGGTACGTGCTGTTGCTATGGTGAATTTTTAGGGTTAGGACATATTGGGTTTAGGGTTAGGGTTTTTAAAATTAGGTTTTAGCTTTTAAAAATGGGTTGGGTTTTTTTTTGTTGATTGGGTTTAGGGCAGATTTTTGGGCAGATTGAAGTTTATTTAGTTCTTTGGACAAATTGGATTTTTTTTTAGTTGTAGGGCATATTGACTAATTGATTGTTTGTTTTTTAATTTTTGGCATATTGTAAGATGTTTGGAAGTGGTTTAAATTCACCATTTCCACTGCCACCTAGAAGTAAGAATGCTGCCGGAAATAGAACAAATATTGGATGGAAGCATGAAACTGATGCTTCAGGGAACGGAGAAAAAATGAAATGTAATTACTGCTCAAAAATATTTATTGGAGGAATTTTTAGATTCAAACATCATCTTGTCGGAACAAGATATGACTCTGAACCTTGTGTATCAGTACCGGAAGAAATCAAAGTTTTAATGTTGAAAGTTGTCTCAGAAGCTAAATATGTCTCCATTGAAGAAAAAAAAGTTCAATAGTCTTGGACAAACTGATAGTGAAGAATATAGTGAAAGTACCACTAGCAAGATGTTTAAAAGTAAATCTTCGTCTCTTGATGGTGTTCAAGCTACTCTAAATCAAATGTACAAAAGAGGTGATAAAGAAAAAGTTGATGCTCAAATTGCCGAATTTTTCTACACACGTGCCATCCCATTCAATGAATGTTATTAGAAATCTAGCTTTTGCAAAGATGTGTGACATGATTGGTAGATATGGTGTTGGCTATAAACCTCCAACATATCATGATATTAGAGAGAAGCTTATGAAACAAGCCGTAGACATAACTGATATATAACTTGAAGAGTATAAGGATGAATGAAAGAGAATAGGTTGTACCATTATGTCTGATGGATGGATAGA
The DNA here is from genome assembly GCF_051622355.1 of Phaseolus vulgaris. Lineage (NCBI taxonomy): Eukaryota > Viridiplantae > Streptophyta > Magnoliopsida > Fabales > Fabaceae > Phaseolus > Phaseolus vulgaris. Next base: position 49,399,374 of record NC_143498.1, read on the forward strand.
CAAAAAAAGACGTTCAATTTGTAATTTTTTGGTGAACAGTCCTAAAGGAACTGTGTTTCTCTATTCATTAGATACCTTCGACATCTCAAAAACTGCAGAAAAAATATTTAAAATGTTGGATGATGCGGTAGAATTTGTTGGTGAGGAAAACATACTAGATAGTTACTGATAATGTTGCAAATTTCAATGCAAAAAAGGGAGTACTTATATTGGACTCCATGTGCTGCCCATTGTGTTGATTTAATATTTGAAGATTTTGAGAAGCAATTAAAGGTCCATGAAACTACTATTAAGAAGGATCACTACATACATTTATGGTAGAACAATGCTAATTACCATTTTGAAAAAGTTTACAAATGGAAGGGACTTGATAAGGCTTGGAATGACTAGATTTGCCCCAACATACTTGACTCTAGCTTGTTTTTATGAAATGAAAATATCATTGATGACCATGTTTAAAAGAATGTAAAACAATCAAGTTTGGAACTTCACAAGAAGGGAGAAAAGTTCAAAATGTGATATTAGATAGTCGATTTTGGAAGAATGTAAGTATATGCTTAAAAGTTGTTGCCCCTCTTATGGCGGTCCTTCGATTGGTAGATTCGGATGTAAAACTCGCAATGAGATTTATATATGAGGAGATGGATTGTGCCAAAGAGAAGATTAAAAACAACTTTAATAATATCAAGAAAAGGTAACATTTCTAAGTTTCTTCCTTTTTAAATTTAAATACTTATTTATTTGTGTAATTATTTCTAACATAACATAATTGGTACGTAGTTATGAACCTGTTTGGAAAATCATTGATCAGAGGTGGAATAATCAGCTTCATAAGCCTTTGCATGCAACTGCCTATTACCTAAACCCCCAATTACACTATCAACCAAACTTTATAAATGATGATGCCGAGGTGAAGGAGGGGCTGTACATGTGCATGAGAAGATTGTAGAAAGAAAAAAAAAATCAATTTGCAACTTATTGATTTTCATCATGCAAGAGGAATATTTTCTTTGGAAGATGCAAAACTGGGTAGGAAAGGTATGTTACCTGCAGTTTGGTGGGAGATGTTTGGGGATAGAACTCCAGAATTAAAGAGGTTTGTTATTCGAGTTTTGAGTTTAACTTGTAGTTCTTTAGGGTGTGAGCGTAATTGGAGCTCATTTGCCGGGCTCCCACGAGTCTGAGTAGACTCTCAAGTCTGATAACCTTGAAACCAGGTAAAGAAACCTTAAAATCTAATCTAATCACAATGGAACGCACTGTTTTGGGCCTTTTTTTTCGCAACTCATTGACTCGGTATTAAACTCACGAGTTTGACCGAGTTTACTCTCGAGTCGACTCGTCAACCTTCACCTGACCCTTAAACTCGTAAGGATATACAAGTTAATCCTAGAGTTTGATAACCTTAAAATGAACTCTATTTACCATTGTGGATAAGTTGTTGTGCCAAAGAGACACGACTTTATTCATAGAAAGGAAAGTTGTCATTATTAAACACGACTTGAGTTGGACCTGAAATTAAAAGCATAAATCATGTCTATGATTTTACGACTTTGGTTCAAAATTCTAGTTGTACCAAAATCATTATTGCTGAGTATGACTTTAATTAGGATGGTAAAGTTGTGAGCATGGAAGACAACTTTGGAGTTGTAATGCAATCAAAAGAAGTCATATTAATTGGACACAATTTTATTACAACGTAAAAATAACTAAGTTATGTGCATGGAGTAAATAACCGAAGTTCTGTGCATGGGTAACAATTTCATATCGGACTGAAATAGTCTCTACATTGCTTAGTATATATAGTGTATAACTTAGACACAGTAACACAACAAACACAAGACGAGTTGGCCACACTTCACATCAAAACCAAAATGCTTTATCCTGCACTGTTTCTGCTGGTAAAGCTGTCGCCACGTTCCTCGGCTCATCGGAGGGAGAGACTCCCACGGTTGCTCCCTCGCTCCCTACAGCGGCGAGAGTGTTCTTGGAGGTGCATAGTGTGGCGAGGGTGGCAGTGGACATTGAGCCGCTGTGGTGGAGCGAGCAGGTGGCGAACGTGACAAGCAAGCTGGTGCGGTACCGGAGAGACAAGATGGGGTGCCAGTTCGCCAACCTAAGCGACGAAAAGTACATATTTAATAATGATAAGGTGGGGCCAGAGTGAGTAAAATCTAGGAATCGATGATGTTTGTGGAAGGTTATTACGGCATTGACGTGGTGTCTTGTGGTTCGTCAACTGCAGATCACCCCATTCAACACGGAACTTTCAATCCAGAAGTCATGGAACTGGGAGAGAACTTCTGTTCAACCTGTTCAACCTAAATTTAACGCACGGCTTGAGTTATTTTTATCTTGTCCTGTAACACTCTCTTTTATTGCATTACAACATTAAAACTGTCTTTCCTGTTCACAACTTTATCATTTTAATTAAAGTTGTGCATAGAGTCGTGCCTCGCACTCACCACTTATTCGTAGTAATTTGATTAAGTATTTTGATTTCTCTCAATTCTAGTAGTTTTAAAAACATTACACCAGGATGTAAAAAGCCCCAAATTTACGTGTGACTCGTTATCATATGGGATGTCTCTATGTTTTTGTTCTATGCTTGTGCATGTGTTTATTTTCCTAATATGTATTCTTGGGCTCCAATAAAAATTTTGCTTTGCAGGATTTTTTTCCCTCATGACTTGGATTCTGCTGCTGATGCTCTACTAGCCGGCGGTAATTCTTCTTAAACAGACCTGCTAGTGACTTGTCCTTCGTATTTTTTGGGAGCTGTTCTGCAACCCAAATGTGCATTTTCTCGTGAAAGCTAACTGTCTTGAAATGCAACTGAGATTGTCAGTCCAGTCACTTTTGGGAAGTGACAAATCAGACTGATTCCCAGAGGTTGATGAGTGTATGACAAATTATTGCACTCTATTTTAATGAACTTATAATGTGAAGAAACTATGATACTAAACCAGAAGCCAATAGGATTCGATATGTCGTATGGTGGATATGTTTTGTTGGATGTCATGTCAAGAAGTAAATCAATGGAGGCTGATTGGTGATCATTCTGTAGTCTCCTAAGTGCTGCCTCCAAACATTTTTGTTGCTTTTCACTTTTTTCAAGTCAGTATGAGTTCAACTGCTCAAGCCCGGTGTAAGATGATGCAACAGTCACTGTATCACTCGTCATATCATGCTTTGTTCAAAAAATTATTGAAAATTAATATCACAAAACTTGTTGACAATGATGGACATCCCTATAAAAATGTGATATCAAGCAGACCTATCAGGAGGGAATGAATCGGTATCAGATTAAAAAGTTGTTTAAAACGAATTACATCATTTTTTACCAACTTTTTTATCGCACAATCTCAATGGATTTTGGTTTAATCGCAATCTAAAGTTTTAGGTTAGTCCATTTAACAAGATATTTTTAAATAAGTATTAAATGTTGTACTTTTATTATAACATATGTGTGTATTATAATTATGATTATAATTTATATATTAAATCATTATATCTAAAATAAAAATAATTTTGTCGATGTAACTTAAATTTCAAAGTACATATTTTATTTTTATTTTATTATTTATCTTTCTTTTAATTGTTTTTACTTTTAAAACAAGTCAATCTTGATTCAAATTTAGGACTATATCATATTTAAAATAACAGTCCATTCAGAATACGGGTGAAATCGACACAAGTTTATTAGGTAATTTGTTCAAACAGTTCCAATTGTCATCTTTAATATCAAGTATCACTTACGATTTCTTTTTCTTTTGGATTTTTATAATTGTTTTTCTACAATAATGGTTTGAATGTTTACCCTAAAATAGCTTATCGTTATGATATATAGAGCTGCCAAACATCTGGCCTATTCGGCAATTAATAATGGGTGCTATTAAAATTATGTACAAAATAATGACGATATAGAAATAATGAGTTGAATTAATCCCTTGCTTAAATGATTGCCTTTGACATGCTCTTAGCCAAGCTGCTTTCCCTACATAGCGAATTAGTGGCTCTTATGTATGTCGCCTTCGCTTCCATTTTATCATTATTTCACCCCTCAACAACAGGACTTAAAAAGAATTCACTTGAATAAATTATTAGTTTACCAAACTCTGAAAGCTAGACTTCCATAATTACAAACTGTATAATTAACATCGACCCTGTATAGATATGATCAATATTTGCTCAATAAAAAATAGATTTCACAACTTACTGATACCAAGTGAAACTTTTCAGGAAGAAGCCAAATAACGTGCATTTTGCGGGCAAAATTTTGATCGATTAAATTTTCCTTATGTTCTGGCACTTGAAACCAATTCCGAGCTTTCAGCATTGCTTCCTGCATTTTCCTCGATTACTGGAGGAGATGGTGGTGTCCTTGTTTCAGCTATATTCAACCGCAATGGGCGACCTTGCACTTCCTGAAAAAACACATCATTACATTCAGAAGGAATGTGGTTATATAGTTAGACTGATATCATAAGATGAACTTGAAATTACAAAACTGATGTACCAAAAATGTTCTTACCACACCATTCATAATGTCCAAGGCAGCTGCTGCAGATTCGGCAGTTGTAAAAGAAACAAACCCGAAACCTCGAGATCTTCCACTGTCCTTCTCATAGACGACCTTGGCACTCAATATGCCTGGCTGCTCAGCAAAAGCTTCTCTAAGACCCTGTGAGTTGACTCCCCAGCCAAGGTTTCCACAATAGATCTTGTAAGCGCTGTCTACAAAGCCTCTGTAGTTGTCCCTTATTTTTGCCCCCATTACCAATCTTTCCCCTCCTTTGGGTACCTCTGGGAAGTTTACCTTAGCAGTCCTACCACCAACTTGCTGCTCACCAAAAAAGTCATTAATTTTAGCATTGAGTTGATAATTTATATTAGAAAGCTCAGATGTGATCAAGGCTTTTAATAAGATAATTTGAAAGCCTGGTTGCGGCATTTGAGTATTGTTTTTTATAAGATATCTCCTACCGCACAAAACCAACCAAAATAAGAGAGATCTTTTGGAAGAACAAATTGTCATCCAAAATGATGATAAGGCAAGGAAAATAAATAAATAAATATATATATATATATATATATATATAAGGATAAGGATGGAAGACTTCTAGAAGGAGCTAATACCAACTCAGTAATTCTGTTACAAAAGGGACAACTCAACAATTCTGCTATTGCCCAGCAATATGGCAATTTTTTTTTTCTTTTATTTTCAGTGATGCATAGCATTGATGCAGTGCCTGTACATATGTCAAAACATCTGAACACATTTTTGCAGAGAGAAAAGTTCCTCATTCTCTGTTATTTTTTTAAATCCCTTTATCTTTATTTTCTGTTATGGTATTAGGGCTCTTATGGTTACTTTCTTCATGGCTCAGTCATTGATCCCTCACAAGACCTCAGTTCTCCTTAACATGTTAATCCATCTGACAATCCTTCCTTCCTCCTTACCATGGTCCTTTCTCTTATTTTCTTCAATCCCTTTATCTTTCTCTCTCAGTTATCTTTTTTTCTGCTAAGATACTAAATTTTAACCAAGTTTTAACAATGCAGTAATTTATTCTGATTGCTTTGCCTCCTAGTTTTAACATCTACAAACTGATGGAACTTTCCAGTAACTTCCCTTTAACCGACGTTTTTTAATGTAACCTTATAGAAGCTGTGGCCTTGTTAGGATAAGTTTCTCATAAATACTCCTAGGAAAAGAAAATAGAAAAAAAAGTTCTCTATAAACTAAAATTAGTTTATGTATAAGTTAAAACTAAGTTACTGAGATATTAATGAGATAACTTCTACAACCTCTACAAATTAATTTATGTATATACTAATTTTATCCCAAAAATTATTTTATTTTCTTCTAATTTTTTTCTCTTACAAGTGGTTATGAAGAAATTTATTCACACATAGAATATATAAGTATTAGTGCCTCCATTTGGTATTGCTAACTATTACAAGAGAATAGTATTTATTTGGGGTCAATTTTGCTAAAATAGTATTTCATTTTGATAATTGCAACATTCAGTTTTGCCAAGACAATAGTATTTATTTGGAGGACAAAATTGAAATAGAAGGTATAATATTTCTTTGAAATGTGATAACATCAATCAATATGACCTTTTTAATGCTAAAACCACAATCAATATGAAATGGAGGAAGTAGTACAAATAATGCAACAAGAAAATAAAACCCTATGCAAACTGAATTTTTTCCATTTTTTAGGAATGGTGAATCATTTTCTCATGAATAATTTTCATTATATAAGGACTTCATCATCCTTTGATAACTCAGAAAATCAGAACAAACTCTAGGGAATGTCTATCACACTACTTTGATTAAAGACAGGAGGAAAAAACAAATTATTGGATTAGAAAAGCAGCTACTTCTGCTGGAAAGGAACACCTTGTCGTTATGATTATGAACACTGAGTAAATGAACCATAAAAGAGTTCTAATAATACAGTCTCTAACTCTCTTTGCAACATATTTTCACCTATTGATTGAAATTCAATTCGCTAGTTTGGGAATGAAACCTGCTAAATGGAGAATAAGACCTAAGCATGTGGTAGGACCTACATGAATTGGAGTCTGGATGGTGTATTACTAGCATCTTTCACAAACAAAATTGTATAGCAGGTAATGTACTGAGACTTACAGAGCCATCAAACATTCGAATTGCCTCTTTAGCATCCTCTACACTTTCCATTGTAACAAATGCAAATCCCCTGCTTCTACCCGTGACACGATCATACACAATCTAAAAAATTCAATCAAACAAAACAAGGTAAGAAACAGTATTAGCTTGCACCATAAATACCTCAAATTCATCAATCAAACAGAAAAACAAGCACAAAGGGTGAAAAGGTTTTGCAAAAATGGCAAAAGGAAGAAACCTCAACAGACGCCACGGTGCCAGCTTCTGCAAAGAGCTCTGCCAATTGGGAATTAGTAATTGAAAATGGCAAGTTTCCAATATAGAGCCTCCCAGCATCGTTATCGTAGTCTGAAACCTTTCGCTCTTCCTCTTGTTCTGTTTTTTCAGAGGTTTCTGCTACTGGCTCGTCTTGTCGGGACTCTGTTATGTCTTGACCCACTTCCAGCCCATCGAAGGTGGCGGAAGGTGGGGACAGCCGATGAAGTGGGAGAAATGAAAGACTGAAGCTTTGGGACTTGAGGTTAAGATTGAGTTGTTTTTGGAAAATGGGTCTCTGAAGGAAGTTGGAGGTGAGTGAAACGGAAGAGTGGGTGAGGGAAAGATTGTATATTCTGTTGCAGATAGAGGAGGAAAAAGAAGCTGCAGCAGCCATTTAGCGTGTGAGAGAGAAAGGGTTGCTGTTTCAGAATTGAGTATAGAATTGGAAGTGAAGTGACACCTATTGTTAATGCTGCAGAGTTTGGGTTTTCTTATTCACAACTTCGCAGGATAAGGTTTCTTTGCTTGGGAACACCTCCAAATGTTACTCTCACTTTTTCTTTTTTTCTTTTTTTACTCAAAGTTAAAATAAAGATTACTGTTTCCATTTTATATGGTTTTGTTATAGTGGAATATTCAATAATTTTATGAAATTAGTTTTAAGAATTGGTTCGGTATTTTTTTAAATGCAATATGTTAATACAGTTCAAGTTCTCTGCATCAATTAATTTTTATACTTACAACTGATAAAATATTTTTAGAATTTATTTATAATATAATTATTATAAAAATAGTAAAATTATGGAAACATTTAATTTCTAAGAAGTAGACCGTTGTTAATCTTAGTAGTTGGATGTAATGATTAAAAAAGGAATGAGATAATAAACATTATGATAATTAACTGGTAAATTAAAACAATAAATCATGAATAATTCAAACTGTCAAAGAAGTTGAGAGAGTAATTTGTTTGGCGGATGGGTAGGTAGGAGTGGTGATTTGGCATACTTTGAACTATTATGTACCCAAAATTAGAAAGTTAAATATTCCACCCAAATTTTCTTAAATTTAAATTATTATACGAAATGTCAAGTTCTCGAAATTCTAGCACGATTTCAGTTTAATTTTTAGAAAAATGTAAATGATTTTAATAATTTTTTTTAATTTTAAATAAATGAATTAGATTAATTCTATTTTAAATTTGATTAACTTTGTCCACATAAATTTTAAATCTTAATTTATATAATTATGATATAATATGTAGTATATTTTGAAGATTACAGGCCTATCTTAGTCTCGTGTCTCAGGTTCCACTCCTGCAAATTGTATGACAGTTTTTTTTTGTGTGTATAAAATTAAAGAACAATCAATTGTATGACATGTGAAAATCGAATTAATGAGCAAAGTGGAAGTTTTACTATAGCATGTAACAAACCATGCTTCTTTTTTTCATCTCAAAGGAAATCTTGAAACAGTAGTCAGTCTTAGAGCTGAAAACAGAAACAGAACTCATAAAAAAAATCATGAAATAAAAATCAATTTTTAGAAATCAAAATAATTAGTTGCAATAGTAACTAAATTAGAGACCATTTTTGAAACTAAAACAAAAATTAGTTTCTAAATTAGTTTCTATTATTATTAAATAGTTTATAAATTGGTATCTAATTAGCAATCAATGTTTTAACTACCAATTATTTAGTTTCTAAATTTAGTCTCTAAAAGTTTGGTGCTAATTAGATACCAATTTATAAACTATTTAACAATAATACAAACTAATTTAGAAACAAATTTTTGTTTTAATTTCTAAAATGGTCTCTAATTTAGTTATTATTGCAACAAATTATTTTGTTATAAAAATTTAGTTTATTTTTTTTAGTGTAACATCTGAGTTCAGTGAATAATGCTGTCTAGTTATCAGATATTTCTTGATATTTAGACGATGGATTGATGTGGCTATGAGATAGTCCATCTACCTTTGACTTGTCTGCTGCATATGGCGATAGTTTGGTAGGATAATAAAATTTTGACTTGCTCAAGAGGAGAAAAACACACCAGTGCATTGTTTTAACAAAGACCACACGTCAAAGTTCTATAATACATAGTTCCTAAATACAAAACCAAGTTTAGACATAGCAGAAATACACATAAGTGGAGTTTCATGCTTTTATTTTCACACAAAGATAAAGACACTGAATTGTCTTCTGCGTCAGGGTATCAAGTCATTAGTTTGTAGCATGTCAAAGACAGTTCGGTGCAGAAAGACAAATTACTACAGGTACATTGAGCCAAGGATGAGTTGCCTACAGTTACTATGAGCCAAGGATGGATTGCCAAAGTATGAGCCAGGGATGAATTGCCTAGACCAGATGTTAGGACGATCCTACAGAACGAAACTTGTCACAGTCAACACAGCCAACTGAAAACAAGCTTCTTCATCTGGTCTCATAAAGGAGGGGCTTGGTGCATCATTGAACTAAACCCCCCCCTTGATTCTTTGCTAGTCAAACTTTAAGGTTGCAGCAGTTACCTGCTGCTGCAGCCCATTTGGTGGGTATGATCATACCACGCCCACCATCTATCATGTCTACCAGAGTGTGCACAGAAGATCCAAAATGATTGAGGGAAAATCTTTCAAGACCTCCACGTGAATACATGCTAGTCACTTCTGAGCCCGAAATATTTGGACTGCTGCCATTAGTCTCTTTTGATGAATTCAAAGTTCCAGCCTCAGACTGAAGGAATTCAGAACTCTGAGAACCACTGGAATGCAATCGTTCACCTACAGTTTCATGCACTTCATTTCCAGTTTTGCCATTTCCATTAGCAGATTTTCTTGTGTTCAAGAAGCGACCTCCACATCCTCTTGGTCGCCGCATTGCATGGAGATGGCGCGATTCATGCATATAAGGCTGTAAGACAGATTTACAATTCAGTTAAGAGGAAATAGTACTATTTCACAAGTAATCAGTGCCAGTGATCAGCACAGAATGTGAGATTGGATTCTTTAATACAGAAACACCTTAATGATCAAATTTCTTCTGTTAAAAGAATTTTAAACGTACTTGATATCATAATTCATTGTCATATTATTTCTGCCTGTTAAAATCACAAAAGAATACAAGTGTTTATTGCTGAGATGATCCAAGTTTGTGAAGCTCATTTGACAATTTAAACTTTTATGTCTTTTCTATTTCTTTCATGAGAATTGGTGAAAGAAAATAAAAATGAATAGTTGAATGAGTGATTCATATAAAAAATTGCACAAATTCATTCATGTCTATAGAGTATGATACTATGATACAAAGTCACGTAAGATTCATCTTATGATATAAATAGTCAAATCCAATCGAATGGTATTGAACTGTGAATCATATTTGAAGAATTATGACAGCATGCACCTAACAAATGCACTATATATTGCAATGGTATATAGTACTCGTTACTTAAAAGAAATAATCCACCACTGCATAAGTCATATTTGGGTGAAGCTGAGTGAGGCTACAATATGTTGATTAGTATAAGATGAAAAAAAAATTGGGATACCTTGCGACGTTTAGTCAATTTGTGATGAAGTACAGCTTTGGCACGGGACTGCCGACGCCTAATGATTCCATGGTACTGCTTAGCATTTACGTAAATTGGTCCATCATCAGATGTCATGTTAAGTGGCAGCATTATACGTCCCTAAATTGTTACAGATGGTACATAGATGATTTAGTAAACAGTGAAAGATTACATTATATTACCAAAGGCAAAAGCATATATAGTGAGAGCATGTATAACCAAGCTTGGTGAAGTAAAAGACAGACCGAAATTTGAGGTGCATAAGCTGAGAAGAGCCCATAAAATTGATCCGTATAGGGATATTTTGCACATATCTACAAAGAGAAGGGTACCAAGAAAAAGTAAAACATGTTTAATCACACAAATAAAAAATGCTAAAACATCAAAGTGGTTACTTTTGAGAGAAGATTTTACCATGGGCTGACTAAATCCTATCTCAAAACGAGAATGGGAGTCAGCTAGTGATGGCTGCAGTGATATGGTTGTCTGAAGCGTTTGCGCTTCATCTGACATTTTACAATCATCTGAAGAAGAAACGTCTTAATGGTTACCACAGGAAAGTTGATGTGTCAAGTACAGCAAACACTGTCACTTCTAACAAATGAAAAACAAAAGCAGAGTAGTTTTCTAAACAATCAACAATTCTACGGGAGTCTGCGATGGGATTTTAGATTCAGAACTCAATCCACGAAAAAATCAGTTTCAAGTGTTTTGGAAGCTAGCACATGGGCCTAAAAGGATAATCTCATTTTATCTGTCTTAAAACTGATAAACAGCATTTTGATGAGCAATCTTTATGGAATTTTGGAACACAGCGTGAGAAGACAGTAGGAATTGGCTTCATCAATAATACCAATTTTTTTTTAAAACAGTAGTTTAATACTCTCTGTGGATGAATGTGTTTCTGCTAGTGTGTGTGAAAGTGTGAGATGATATATCTTATTAATGGTCTTACTTCTGAAGGTTATCAGTTGGTAGAATGTTTCGAGTTTCAACCCTCAGCTAAATTTATTGACTATCTTAGCTTAATTACAGCATATGACACACATGTGTCTGAAACGTATAAGGAGATACACATAAATGTTCAATTCAAATGAATATCTAACCATTTTAACATTATTTTAACACAATCTTAAAAAAAAAAAATACAATAATTTTAAAATCTCAAACTTTTGTATAATTATGACTTGAAAGAAAAAACAAAACCTACTCATGATCAGAAATATTTAGATTATATATGAATTATTGAAAATGTTTTTTTTTAATTTTCTTATCATATCTTCAATACAATGTGAATTTTCTTTAAATTGTTAATTTGTTTTTAAATGAATTTAAGCTAAAGTGTTGTTTTCAATAATGATAATCAAGAAAGGGATGAAATCCCTTAAATAAATTATATTTTTTTCACTTTTTGGATTTTAGATAAATGAATTAGATTCATTTTTATTATATTTGACTAATCTTTTTCACATAATTGTCAATTTATATGATTCATAATAATAACATATAGATTCATGTCTTCGTGTTTACATTTTAGAAATTATATTTGTTGAAGTGTTTGTGTCCATGTCATATCCATATTCGTATCAGTATCCGTTCAATAATGACAGTCTTTTGAGGTGATTATGGAAAGCAGTTTCCTCAAAATTCAAGCTAATTAAGTACTGAAATACTGTCCACGGATTTTTTTTAAATCAAATTTTGTTCCCTATAGTTTTCACTCAAAATTCAATTATGTCCCTACCGAGTTTAAATTTTAAAACCATTTTGAGAAAATCCCTACAGTTTTCCAACAATGGTAATCAACCATGTTTATTGGATTTATTCTCTGTTTAGAGTGAAAGTATTGAACTACAATATGGACCATTTTTGCATTGTTTGAAAATTATAAGGGACTTTTTAAAGGGTTTTGGACTGTAGAAACTTAATTGAGTTTGGAGAGATACTACAGAGACGATGTGAGTACGTTAACCTTTTTATTTCATTGACAAAAGGGGTAAACTCTAAAGTGTCGTCTGCAATGTTTTCAGTGAAGTAATTTTTTATTTTACTTTCACCAGTTCAGGTCAATAAGCACAATTAGTCACACTCTAACGTTAGTAAATCAAGAAGAAAAATTAAGTTGAAGTCCTTAGATCGTTCATATGTATAATTTATTTCCTTGTGGTGATGGTGAGGTGACCCACCATTCTGAACATCAAGCTTCCCTTGTTTGCATATCATTCTTCTTTCAAATGAAAATAAGTCCGAAAACAAAGGGCCAGAATATTTGTTGCAAGATAGTTTTTTTAGCCATCCAAAGTTTAAGAAGAAATAAATAACTTTTTTGCTTTTTCTTTGATTTTCTCAAACTATGTGCAGTTAGTATGTGTTTGTATAGGCATTTCCCACCCAAGAAGGACATTTTTAGGAATCAAACCTTACTAGAAATATTACTCATAACTCCATCAATAGTTAATTTCAATTACTATTTTGGTGAAAACGCATTGAACTAAATTGTACAACTTAACCAGAGAGATACATCCAAAATTAAATACCTGGAAAGATGGTAAACTGAGTTGTATGTCCTTTGCCCAACACATGTTCAGCTCCTCTTGCCGAAGGCTTATTGACAGCATGCTGGTCTATGCAGTTAGGAAGCTCCAATGAAAAGGGTTTCATTTGTACACAAGACTCACCCCCATGAACAGCTTGAGATCCAAAAGCACTCCACCAGGGTGCTGAAGCTGCAGATGACAAGGCCCCCACAAAATTGGGTGCATTTCCTTCATGTTCTTTAAGATAAACAGTTTGCATCGCCATATACGCCCTCCAAAAGATGATTTCTAAGTTAATGGTATTGGTGCGTAGAAAAAAAGTTCCTGTAAGCAAGGATGGAATAACAACCATCAAAGCAAGACAACTAATAAGGCCAAGGGGAAGATACAAAATATCAAATTTTCCAAGAAAGAAAAAGAAAAGAGGGGAGAATCAGTACATAAATGGCATGTACCTCAGATTTTTATTCAGTCTTCAGCATAAACATCAACAGAGAGGAGCTGAATTGAAATATACATCAAAAGACAATTTCAATTTCCATGCCTTGCCAATAATCAACTATAATACTAACTAATAACACACAAAATAAGTTAATTAGACTATTCTAGAAAGCCAAAGCAATAATCAGAAGACCTTAGAGCTTGAAAAGTGACACAAAAGTGAAGACAATTAGAAGAAGACAAAAGTGAGATGGGAATTACAATCAAGAAAAACACACCCCAACAACTATCCCAACAGAAAAACAATAAACCAGATATGAGCATACATACGAAGTACAAAACTAAGATACATAAACCAACAGAGCCAGGAACCCAAGCTAGAGATACAAGAAGAACCAAAAAAACAAAATAAAACACACACACACACCATGAAATAGAAAAGTCAAGTTCCAAGGAGTTTTTCTTATGTCAGCATCAAGTTCCAAGGAGTAAGTTGACAATAACCGTTAACTCCAAGAAGGAGAAGAGACCAAAAGGGAGAGCACTAACATATGAAACTCAGTGATTAGAGAGACTGAAGAAAGAGTAGCAGCATCGAATCCTACGCAGAAATAGAACTAACCCCATTAGATTGGAGCGATGTCGGTAGACAAGAGCAAAGGAAAGGAGAGAGAAAGTTGAAGTGAAGGGAAAGAAGGGAGATGAAAGCGTACAAGTGTAATGGAAAATAACACTCCAATGAGGTTTGGTTTTCATGCACACCAAGGTCCCTCCACCAACTCCTTTTAGTACTATGTGACCCCTTCTTTAATATTATTTTATTTTTGAATGAATTATAACATCACTAATTGCCACTGATCTAATCTTTTCAAGTATCTTACATTGATTATACTTGCTTTTCTACCTCTCTCACTCTCCCCTTCATCTCTAAAACCCAAAATAGGATGGTGCAAATCAAGGATGGTGGCCAAGCTGTGCCAATATTTTAACCACCACCCTCTCTATTTGTGGCAATGCCCTTTGATTGTTTTCTAATTTTATATTCTCACTACTGCAAGTTGAGGAGGCACCTTATGCTAAGTTTATAGATATTAGAAAGAAAATGTGGTCCTGTCTTGAGTTCTCAAGTCTGCATGCTTGCTTATTAGCCTTTGGTTTGGTCCATTAGATGATGAGAGGGGTCGGTAGCATTATACTATTTTAGTTACACACATACCCTTTGATTGCCCCATTTTCGTATTTACAAAATTTGGTTGCTCAAGAAAATTGTCTAGATCTCCCATTTTTCTTTACTGTATACGTGAATAGAATTGTTGTTTCCAACACTCAAAAAGTTTAACCGTTCACGCCCTTTAAAAATTAAATTCATTTAACTACCTTAAAGTTATCTATCACTTTCGTTGTTTGTTGCACTACTTTTATACATATTTGTGGGACACCAAACCATATATCACCCTTTTCTGGTCTTCCCCTACCCTCTCCAGTTCAAGAGTTGCTTATGCATAACCATTATGACATGGAAGGAATCGAATAATACCTATGTTATATTAATTTGCCAATATTAATTGGTACTTTAAAAAAAATCAGTGATTGTTATACCAAACATTTTAATAAATATATAAATTTATTCATGACAGTCTATTACTATTGAATTAAGGTTATTGGCACGGTAATTTTGATAGTATAGCATGTTAGCATATCTGCAAATATCTCCTTTTATCTTATCTTAGTCTAAAAAATATTGTTCAAACTAAGTTTTTTTACTGATTTGACAAATTCCATTATATTATGGTCTACGTTTTTAGAAATAACAGAGATCAGATCAGTAGATAAAACTTCGATTTCAGTGATGAAACTAGATGGTTCAGAAATAGTATGTTATGAACAGAGTGTCATTAAAAAAGAAAACATTTACACATCTAGAAATCCGCCTACAACGCGAACAAGGCATAATACTATTTACACTGGATATTCCCCCAGTTTTCTTATCTCTTTGGATTTAGCTTTCACCATAACACATTCGTACCACCATTGTTACATTTTCAATAAATTTTTAGATAGAAACTATTGTAATTTGCTTAGCTGCCACTGCTGAAACAACCACCAAGTGTTATAGAAGTAAATTAATTTGGAAAGCATGAGAGAAATATGCATTTGATTTTCTTCTTCTTATCAGGATTTCATGATGAAATAGTGATGATGAATATTTGACTATTGACACTATATTAGTTCTTTGAACACTCAATCCGTAATCTTCTTTAGCCTAAGTACATGAAGTTTATTTATAGTGTTAAAATATAGTAAAGAGAAAATAAAGGTTTATAATATACTTAAGAGTCCAGATGAATCTTAGGTACATGTGTAGATTCTGTTGTCTCCAATCTATTTAACTTCATTTTCATTAGCCGGCTATAATGTTTATTTTGAACATGTTCCATGGAAACCTATGTTCTAATTTAGGTAGCTCTCTAAGATAACTGTTACTTAGGAAGACCAAGACCTCCTTTTTCATTACTTTTCCCTTCTTTTATGATAAGAGGTTTGTCAACAAATAATTGTACACTATTTAAGCGAACCACTCACTAAAAAGACACATGTGAAGAGAAGCGGAAAGGAGGGAAAAAATCATACAGAAACCAAGTACAGGAAAGGACCACAAATTATATCCTTTTGTTGGGGTTGGCCCATTCCCCCTCCCTAAAAGAATATTCAGTTATTACTTTTATTTTTTTTATTAGTTTTAAGAGCGAATCAATGAAAATAATACAAATTATCTTTATTCTGTTCTCCTTTTAGTCAATAAATTATCTCTCTTATCATCTCAGTGTGTTCTGTTGTTTCTATTTTGTTTTTGGGTTTTTCAGGAAAATAATGTAATTTTTTTACAAATTACAATTTTGGGTGATTTTTTTTTTTATGAAAATCGGCGAGTTGTATACTATAGGAAAATTTTTAGAGTGAAAGTCTTACTCCATGGATATGATTTAGGTTGGAAAAGAAATTATGTGAAAGTCGTACTCAAAATGTATGACTTTGTCAATTTCGTTAAACATAAATTGTATGACATTTTGACAATTTTGATTAAATTTGAAATTAATTTTAAGTGAAATCTTATGTAGCATGTATAATTTCATTGTAAAACAATACAATCAAAGTCGTACCACCTCTATACGACTTCAGTGTATAAAGACCACATACGACTTTAGTTAACATATATATTATATTCAACTATAATTATGATTATAATTATTTTATTATTACGATTATAATTATTTATTATTATTATTATGATTACTATTTTTATTATTATTATTAATATTAATAATAATATTAATTGTAAAATATTTATTATTATTATCGTAATTAATGGTTATAGATTTCTATGTTTACCCTCACATTATATTGGTTTGATTCCCTCTGAAAAATTTGTTAAAGTTAATAATAATGAAAACACCATTATTATTAATAATAATAATAACAATATCGAATTAGTTACTAAAACTTATTTTATTTTAATAATTATTAATTTTAATCTCATTAGCGATCGATTTAACAATTAAATTTTTAACAATTTTTCGTTGTTAAATTGGTTTTTTAGAATTGGGGTACCAAATCATCTACGATCAAAATTGCGACTGAATTTTTCCATAGCAATCTTGCTACCAATAAAAAAAAGTGATAGGTAGATAGTTTTCGACTATAATTTTTTTTATTACCTGTGTTTGGTTACTATTTTGATTGCAAATCAATTTAGCTACTATTTTTTAACTTTCACGACTAATTTTGATAATTATAAAAGATTGTTTTTTTTTAGTGTTTGAGGTAATTATCCATATAAAAATATTAGAAGATTACAATATACAAGTTTTTACAAGTATATCTTTTTACATTCCTTTCATATTCTTAGTTTTTGCTTAAATCAAACTACACAAACTAATTACAACCTTTAATTATAAACAAACAAGTGAAGTGATAAAATAAAAATAAATAAAAAAACAAGACAGAAGTAAAATTAGATGTAATGTAAAATCAAGTCTTTATCAACATAATTAAAATACAACAGTCGTGGAACTGATTGCGTACATGATATCAAAAGGCTGTTTTTCCTTTTCTTTCATATTAGTGTAAATTGTCTTTTGGAATGTTTAAAATAGTGTTTTAACAAATAAGACAAAACGCTAGTGTCTATGGCTTATTATTACAGTATCATTATACTCAGTTTAATTTCTCCAAACAAGTAAATTTAATTACATATTTTATCATTAAATTGTCATATTTTTTAAATTTTACTATCCAAGTTTACTTTTTTCCACGTATTTTCTATTATTTTTTAAATCTGTACAACCATTTAATTTTTTAATAGAATGATAACATGTAAGGATTTTTTTTTTAAAAAAAATCAAAACAAGTTAAATTTACCAAAAAAGTATTAAAATGATGTTGCTTTTAACGTATCATTATTTGGTAAAAAAGTTAAATATATAAGTGAGAAAATTATATTAAGAGAGATAAGCATGAAAAAAAAAGGACGTGGATGAAGTAGAGATGTGTGTGCAATAACTTTACAGAAAGAAGTGATTGCGTTGTTAGATCCAATATTGAACCGAACGAAGAACATTGTTGTTGGTAGTGATTGCTGTTTCATATTCATCCCTTTTATGCATTTGCATGTAATATATTATTATATTTTCATTATTTAGGAAGATCTACTAGATCTTTTACTTATGATGAAAAGCCAATTATAGAGTTCAACACCCAATCACACTTTCCCAACTGCCCACGACAAAAAACGAATATTCATCAATCCAGTAATTAGAGCAATTCATTTTTCAACTTCCAAATCTACCTACCTATTTTTATTAACATACATATTTAACTATAATCCAACTGAAGATTCTATTCAGTTATATATACTATTTCTAGTTTATGTGATAAAGTTTCTACCACTTTAGTACAATATTAAAAATTAGATTTTAAGAATAATGCAATTAATTTATCAATTTATGAAATGTTATTATACCTAATCCAATCAATACGGATCTTTAATATCATCAGATACTGCTACTAAAATAATAAATTAATTCTGTCTAAACCTTTTCATTTATTGAGTAGTGTTTGGTGGGCATTTAAGAATTCTATATCTAAATATAAACTCTTATAAACAATGTATTATTGACCAAAAAAGTTGGTAGATATTGTGGCAAATAACATAGTTATAAAAAAAAGTAGTAGATTATTACACTTAACACTAGATTACAGAAAAAAAAAGTGTATTAAAATGAAGTGGTATGAAGAAGGTGTGGTAAGGCAAAAGCACAATGAAGTTCCAAGTGGAAATCTAATGTAAGGGCACGTAGAAAAAAGAGAAGGGTGTTTTTAGTTTGGGTATTACATTATGGGATGTGGATCCACAGCTCTTGCACTTCCTAAAAGATTACCATTATGATACCTTTTCATACTTTTTTTTCTTCCTTCAAATAAAATCCAAAACAGATTGTGGCGTGGAGAAAGAAAGAGACTTCCATTTCTAAAAGTTTTGGCTTCAAGTGGACATATATATATACAACATGCTCATCACATTTTTGTTTCTACGTTTAGTTTGTCCCTACCCGTACATCTGACTTTTCAACTTTTATATACAAAAGTATTCATATTATTTTCACCATTCATAATTATTTATTCCATCAACCATCTATAATAAAAAAAAAACTTTAATATAAGGAGATGAAAACAGTTGGGATACACCATTCATCAACAAAATGGATAATGTTGCTTCTATTATTTTTGTTCTGTTTCTTTTTGTTTCTATCTCTAAAATCATACGTTGTATATATATGTATAATAGTTTGTTTTTTTTTGCTTTATATTTGTTATCTTATATTGCGCAACATTAAATGTTAGCTGTACTTTACTTTTGTATGACATTCCACGGAAAAAAAAGAGAGAAACAAAATGCATGACAAATAATGTGATGAAAAAAGTTTGTTAGATTACAAATAATATAACTCTAAATTTTACTAATTGTATATGTGAGTGAAAAGTATAGAGGATTCATATGGTAGAAAATTCATATTCAATTCTCATTATATATAAAAACGTATAGAATCAAGGATAATCACAAGCACCGCAAGTGAAATTGTTTAACTACTCTTTTATTCAGATGGATGCGAGGAAACTCACATTATAACAAAAATAATATTTAATAAATGATTAGAGTAAATTCTCATTTAAATATAATCATTAAATTTGTATATTTACAATGAAATGGAAATTATATTAGTTTTTTTGAAATAGTTACTAATTCACAAATATAAATTCTTCTAAATTTTTTTTTCCAACTTGAGCGTTTAAGTGGTTCCTAGTTAAGTTGTTGTTCTTTCTTGATTAAGTCATTTTTTTTTCTTATTTATAGAAATGCTCATCCCCATATTTCTTTTACATGGTTCTAATATGAGTTATATTTACAAATTAATTACAATTCTGTATATTCAGTTAATTTCTGCAATCATCACCCCCAATCACGAAATAAAATGGATTTTTCATTATTTTTCTAGATTAGCATTAAGACTGTTGGGTTCAGTTCATGACCTCATAACCCTCCAACCTCAGACATAAGTCAATGAAGTTGATACGTTCATAACCATTAACTTCAAAGATCGACATTAATATCATTTTACTACATGATTGAACTCGTTCGTGACCTCGTAGAAATATTTATTAAAATGAATTAATCAGTAAATATAATTAAAGAAGTATCTTATGAACTCTTAAATAAATAGTTTCTCTCATTTGATGGGATGTTGACTTTTTGTGATGTGTAATGATGATTCATTACTACCTTATATAATTTTTTTATTTAACTGGAAAAGAGAACATAATATTGATGATGTGAGAAGTAATCTTGTTCCCTAAGTTTCTTATATAATCCCTAAGAGGAGGTAGAAGGTACTGTGTGTGATTATTGCCCATTCGTGGTTAAACTTATAATTTAAAGCAATTACCACGATATTGTGAATCATTTTCTACTTTATTACGTTGAGGTCTAACATCAACCTTTGGTAGCACTCGAAGATTATCTTGAGACGTGAGAAGGGAAAAAACCTGGGTAATATTTTAAGCCTAAATCAAATTGTTTGGTTTCCTTTTCTACTAAAAGTGATCATATGAAAAGCACAACCCAAATTTGTAACCTTGGCTACCCTCTCTCCCTAACCATGGTTTCTGGGTGTTCGTTAATGCTAGTTGGATGAGGTCATATATGTAGTGCAAGGCTCGAATCATCAACCTCCATCAAGAACAATAGGAGAGAAAAGTGAATAGCTTCAACTTTTTCATTTCATTTTTAAGTAAAGTACTTTCAAAAAAATAATGCATGCATGAATACCTATAAAGTTAAACTACACGAGAAATATCCACACATTAGCAAATTTATAATTATAATTAATGCCATAGTGGGTTCAGTTTAGAACTATTCACTTGGTTAGCAAGCATGATATCATGTGATTGATATATAGATATTAATTACTGGCAAGTAAATTTACAACGCGATGATAAAAGGGGACATGTTGATGTAAAGACCATGTCATGTGTTAATGATTGTTTAATAAGAAGGTGAAAGTAACTCTTGTGCATGTTCACTACTATTTTTGTGTTATGAATAAAAAATGTAAAGAGGCAGTGGAGTTTGGAATCAAAACCCTAGCAATGCTGGAACAGGTACAAAAAGAACACAAACTAAGTCAATTTTTGACACAGATTTTAAGTGGAAGTTTGAAATTAACGTTGGTGATTGCCCAACTAAATTCCAGACATATATGTCATTTAAAAACACAATTTCTTATATTGATTTTTTTAGCTTTTTTTAATAAGTTTTCGTAAAATATATGTCACAATAAACTATTTTATTTTATTTTGGTTTAGGATTTTGGGTTTTGGCAAAATCGGGTACAAAAGAAAGGTTATTAAATATGATAAACCAATATGTCAAGAAACAATTTAACATCTTTAAAATAATTAATGAAATAGTTACTATAAATTTTTTCTTACTTTTTTTAGTAAGAGAAATTCATTGATTATTTCTTTATTAATAGATAATCTTCAACAAATTCTTAAGATTTAGCAACAGAGAGACTTGAATTCTACTAAGAATCACTTAGTATATTTCAATTAGATTACATGCCCACGTAACACAAGTTGAATGCATTTATTATTAGAACAAATAAACTATTATATATGCATCTACTAGTCCAATTAGCTGTTATCTTGTCAACATAACAAAGAATCTTTTGTAACCAAAATAGCAAACTGTGAATGACAAAAAAGATGTATAAATGCAGGATAAAATAATAGAGGAAAACAAAAACAATTAGTTCTTACAATCATAGGAACCGAACTTCAATTATCGTTTAACAATGTGAGTTGTTCCACCGTAAGAGCGTAAGAAGAACGAGGACCATTTACTTTTATTTGAATTATACAATTTTAAACTTAAAAGTGTCTTTATCTGAAAACAAAAATTGGATTACAAGATTTGGAAGTTATTTTTTACTTCTAAATTATAACATCAAAAAGTTATTTTTTTTAAAAGAATATTTTTAAATTGTTTAGTTCAAAAATTACTTTTAGTTTTCAGATTCCATATATGACTTTTAGATTGCAAATTTTGAAAGTTAAAAATAATTTTTGAATTGTAGAATCTAAAAATTAAATGTCTTTTCTTCGTCCAAAATCAACTAATGGTGACTGAAATTATTCTTGATGCTTGTGGTCTCATTATCGGAAGTCGTGATGACAATTTTATTAATGAAAAGTTTACGTCAGTGATATTTTTTTTTATGACCAATACTGTTAAAGAAAACAACTAAAATTATGAAAGCCATCTGAAGTAAAAAAAATGACTTTTCAGTTTGCATAACTCATAAATTTTATTTTAAAGAAAATAACTCTCAAATTATATAATTAAAAAAATAACTTTAAGATTGCTTAATCCAAGAAACCCTTACACATAAATAAACTTAAATAAATAGATATTCATAATTAGGATAAACGTGTAAATATTTAGATACATTTTAAAAGTGAAACACAATAAAAATAAAATTTAAACACATTTGTACACACAAAGACACTGAATCCACACATTCAAAAATTATAAACACACTTTAAAATTAATAAAAACTCTAAACTCCTTTTAATCACACACTAACAAATCTTGCGTACAATTAGTCATATAAACACTTAAAAATCTTACACTTACTTTAATTACACACTATAAAATCTAAATAGGTCGAACAATGACTATAAATAAACAAATAAACCATAAACACAGTTTAATCATTCAAGAACCATTTAAAAACCCTAATAATGTTTGAACTACATGCTATAAAACCTAAAAATCGTATACGGTATTAAAAGTCTTTTCAGTCACAACAGACAGAGTTATCGAAACAAAAACCCTAAAATGGATAAAAAATAATAAACTTAACTACATATGCACACAAACACTTTCACCTAGCTTACACAAAAAACTTTCCACCTACTTTACACTGTAGAGCTTTTTAAGTCACAGTAGGTAGGTAGAAGAAAAAAATAAAAATCCGAAAACTAGACGAAAGTTAATAAACCTAAACACATATTCACACAAGCAACCTACGTTCAATTACTTTAACATAAGTTCCATACTGCACTGTAGAGCTTTTCAAAAGCTTTATTACTTTAACCTAATTTTCACGCCACCACACACTCCCTCTACTGCAGAGCTTTTCAAAAACACAATTATTTAACCTAGCTTCCACAGCATCGTACACCACTACTGAACTTTTCACAAGCGATTATTTTAACATACATTTCACGACCGCCGTACACTTTCATTGTTGAGATTTTCACTCACAACACAAATAGTTATTTAGATAAACACTCTCAGCTCACATTGTTATCCAAACAAAAAAATTGGGTGAAAATCAGTTGGGAAGGAAGTAAGGGAAGGTGAGTATTACATTGTATTAAAAGTCTTTTCAATTACAACAGACAGAGTTATTGAAACAAAAACCCTAAAAAATGGGTCAAAAATAATAAACCTAACTACATATGCATAGAAACACTTTCACCTACATTACACAAAAACATTTCAGCTACTTTACACAGTCGCAACTTCACTTAGAGCCTTTTAAGTCACAACAGGCAGGTAGAAGAAAAAAAATCCTAAAACTAGACGAAAGTTAATAAACCTAAACATGTATTTACACAAGCAACCTATGTTCAACTATGTTAACCTAAGTTCCACACTGAACTGCATTGCACTAAATTGTACTGCACTGTAGAGCTTTTCAAAAGTTTTATTACTTTAACGTAGTTTCCACGCCGTCACACACTCTCTCTACAACAAAGTTTTTCAAAAACTCGATTATTTAACCTAACATCCACAACGTCGTACTCCACTGTAGAACTTTTCACAAACGATTATTTTAACATACATTCCACGACGTCGTACACTTTCGTTGTAGAGTTTTTCACTCACAACACAAATGGTTATCTAGACAAACACTCCCACCACACATTGTTATCCAAACAAAAAACTGGGTGAAAATCAGTTGGGAAGAAAGTAAGGAGAGGTGAGTATTACACTGTATTAAAAGTCTTTTCAGTCACAAAAGACAGAGTTATCGAAACAAAAACACTACAAAATCGGTCAAAAATAATAAACTTAATTATATATGCACAGAAACAATTTCACCTACTTTACACAAAAACCTTTCACCTACTTTACACAGTCGCAACTTCATTGTAGAGCTTTTAAGTCACAATAGGCAGGTAGAAAAAGGAAAAAACCCTTTATCGGTATTGGATTCGAACCGATGTTGCCTATTTCTTAAGGGCGAATGATCAACTTGCACGTGTTAAGCATATTTCTCAAAGTAGTTAAAAAATCCTAAAACTATACGAAATTTAATTAACCTAAATACGTATCCACACAAGCAACCTACGTTCAACTACTTTAACCTAAGTTCCACAGTGCACTGCACTGCACTATATTGTATTGTACTGCACTGTAGAGTTTTTCAAAAGCTCTATTACTTTAACCTAGTTTCCACGCAGTCACTTACTCCCTCTAATGCAGAGCTTTTCAAAAGCTCGATTATTTAACCTAGCTTCCACAACGCCATACTCTACTGCAAAACTTTTCACAAACGATTATTTTAACATACCTTCCCTGACGTCGTACACTTTCGTTGTAGGGTTTTTCACTCACAACACATATAGTTATTCTAAACAAACACTCCCAACACACGTTGTTAGGTAGGTATATATAGATAAAATAAAAACAACTTAAGACATTAGCTCATCATAAAAAAAAATAAAAAAAAAATTAACTTCATTTAGTTTTGATGATTCTTGTCTTGTTTCAATGTACATTTTCTTACTAGTTTGATTGTTTTTTAATTTAAATTAAATTAAAATACATTACAAACATTTTACTAAATATAAAGAGAATTTTACACACACTTAACTAGTGAGGCACATATAGTATAGAGAAAATTATATACACAAACACACTCTACACCCTAAATACACATAAATATTAAACATAAACATTGACACATTTAAATATACTTAGTAAGATAAACACTAACCCACTTTGACAAAATTAAATAGAATGGTGCACTCAAAAAATAGTAACAAAAAGATTCACACATAATTATACACTTAAAAATTAAAATCATAAAAACACTTATTTTTAAAAAAATCATAAATATCATCATAGATTACTTAAAGATAATTTTGTATGACAAGTGATATTTAGTATCTTTATAACCTCTATTTTGTAAGATGAAATGTGATAGACATAACTTTAGAGTTTAAAAAAGACTTTATTGTTTAAATTAGTTTTCAAACTTAGTTTTTATGGTGATTTTTCATCTTATATTTAGTACAAACATTAATAACATGTGAAGTAAAAGAGATAAGGAAAAAAAGAAATAAATACACACAATATTTTTTTCTTGTTTCATATATCAAAATAGATTGCGTCTAATTTTCAAGCAACAAATTTAGATCCTCCGGGGAGACTAATGATACAAATTACAAAAAAATATTTTTTGAGCTCTTACTAACTTTTAGAGTACTCAATCACTCATCGCTAACTCATTGAGAGTTTTTTGTGTTCGTAGTTATTATTGGCTAATCCCTTTAATATTATTTAGGCAATAGTCACTTCTAGCTAAACCCTAATTAGTATTATTTGGAAACATAATCACTCTTAATTAACTATTGAATATTTTTTAGCTTGTAATCAGATAAACTTATATGAGTATTTGTTAGAACATAATCTCTCTTCACTCTTAATTGAATGTAGTATTTTTTTTAACACAATTATTCGAAACTAAATCAAATATTATTTAGAATGGAATAACTCCCTATTAAAACAAGTACAAATGTAATAAAGTATTTATATTAAAATAGTATAAATGATAATTAAAGCAAGTTAAAGAAGTTAAACTAATAACAAATATATTTATATTAATGACCTTTAAATAACTAAAATATAATAACACCTTTCGAAATATAAAGAGATACTTAAAAAAATATTTAAAAACAGAATCAATTTAATTTAAAATTAAAAATAAAAATAAAATAAAAAATTACAAAAGATTTTTTTTTTCTTAAACTGCACTGCACTGTCAAGTACTTTTAGCGAATTTAAATTGAAAAAAAAAACTTAAAACAAATAAAATTGAATAATACATTTTTTTTTACAATTACTGTTTATTCAATTGTAAAATGATTCTTAGTAATAAAGATTTCAATAAATTTTAAGATAAGAAAATTATTTAATTATGACTACAATAACTAATGTTTTATGTAATAAGTATAATTTTTTTATGTAATTGCTTCAATATTTATGTATAAATTTATTAATTATTTGATCCTGTTTTAAATGATCAATTTATTATTACACATCACGTCGAGCTTCGTAGCACGTAGTTGTCAATAAATTCATTTAATCCATTCAATATATATTTTTAAATTAAAGAAATCAATTAATGTTATATTTAATATTTGAATTGTTTTAGCTAATTTTATTTATTCTCTATATAATATATATATATATATATACTAAACAGATTTACTGATATTTTCATTTTTATGATGAACCAATAAATATATTTAACAAATTAGTCTGTAAATTCTTATTTTAATAATTAAAAATTAAGTTTTAGTTTTTAACAATTTTATAATTATTTTTTCTCAAGAAATTAATCTAGTCTGCGGACACACCGACTAAAAATAGGGACCCATACATACAAGTTATAATAGTGGGCCTTTATTGATCCTTATACCCAATTCACAAATAGTGGAATGAAATAATTTTTCACTTAAGATGTGGCTGCTTCATAATTTAGATGTTTGGGATATAGCAACTATGATCCACTTGATATATTTTTTTTAAGTTAAATTATTATTTATTGAGCAAAATTATTTGATGTTTCATAATAATTAAGTGTTGTTTCATGTTAGAATTATACATGTATGTAACATTTCAACACTTTTAACAATTTTCTATAATATATAAAGTTAAAACTAATTAATGTATATTTTTTATTTTTACATAAAAAAAACATTGTATGCAAATAATAAAACAACAAGTTAATTAATAATGTTAATAAGTAAATCAATTTTAGTTTTATTATAAAACTTTAAAATTCTGTGATTTAAAAACTACTTTTTTTTGGCTTCTTCTTCCTACGCTCCTACGTTTTTCTTCCTGCACTCTCACAATTTTCTAAATTCCGAAACTGATCTTAACCTTTTATTTGAAAAAGGACACTGTGATTATCGGAAATTGGGACCTGGGAGTGTGGATTCATCAATCCAGAACTGGATATTTTTTTTTTTTGGATGATGGGGTGTTCCAAAAGCAAATTTTGCATAAATTATTGATTTTCGGATTGTTGAATCTGAAAGCCTAATTTTATTACGGATTACTAAATCAGAATACTTTTTTTGAAAGATGAATTTATTTTTTTGAAAGATGAATTTTTTAACATAAAATACATATTTTGAATTAAAGATTGCTAATCCGAAGAAGTGTGTGAGTCCAAAGTGCACAATCTAATTCAACATATATCAACTATCACTTTAATCGGCACATGTGTATCTCTATGAGGGCATCAATGCAAGTTTGGATACATATATCATAAATGAACACGCATTGGTTAACCAACAGTTCTATTTTTTTTTTATATGTATAAGAGTAGGATGCCTAAGTGTGTATCTTATTTTCATTTAGGCACTTGTACAGACATTTGTTTTATCAACACACGTGAAGCATGAATACTTTGACAAAACTTTTATATATTTTTTTATATGGGTTGAAGTATATAAATACTTCATATAATATTAATTAATTTGTTATTGTTGATAAAAAAAAGTAATTTTTATTATTGAAGTGTGCAGCGATTTTTTTTATACACATTAAGTTAAAATAATTTGTATATTGCTAATAATTAAAATATTGTATTAAAAAATTTAATTAATTTAACTATTTATTTTAATATAAAAATTAAAATAAATTGAAATGTAAGTATTTTAAATTTAATATATTTGAATTATAATCATTTGGATTTTTCAGATTTGGATTGTTGATGTAGGTTTCGGGAATGAGTAGAGAGAAATTAAGACTTAAGGGCTTAACAATCCTTTTTGTTATTTATTTTGAAGTACTCACCTTTTTTAATTATAAAAGCTACTGCTGGTGCACCTAAACCATAGTTCCGATTGAAGTGTTTTTATTGTAATTATCAAAAATAAAACTTTTAGATTTTTATATCTTAACAAGTTTAAGAAAACGTTTTTATTTTAAAAATACCTTTTATGATTGTAACCTACAAATTATCTTCTACTAATAAAGAATATTAAGCAAGATTAAGCATATAAAAACTAAAGGAAAGAATATTAAGCAAGGAACTGATGCAAACCATAATGGTGGTGGAATGAATGGACTACACTACAAGTTGTTGATTTGGGAAGGATTAATTCTTACACTCTTTCAATGATGAAGGCAAAAAATGACATATATAAGGAGTTTGTTTGAATTTTGGTGAATGTTGTGTTCACTTTCTAAAAAATAATCTCAACAAATAGAGATATTTTATACAGTAAATTCAAACTTGATTAGCATTTGAGCAATATTTTTAATAAATGACATATGGATTTGATATTTAACAGCCATTATTTGTGTCCATTTTCTAATTAGGATGTACAGATAAAAGTATCAATAGTATTTGAATTATTCCCAAGTGATTTGGACAAATTAATATTAATTTAACTTTTTTGGCCGAAAACCGATACTTCAGGTATGTTGTTCAAAATTCGGTGCATCGATCTTGCATTTAAAGAATTTATTTATGACTTACCAAATAATTAAAATTTAATTATTAATATTTATTTATTAGTTTTAGTATATTATTAACTCAAATTTCATATTTCCTTTTCTGCTTTCCACTTTAATTTTTCCACGCCAACCCTTGTTGTCTCTCCCTTTTAACATTCTTACACTTAAACTCTTATATATTACACAAAACCCCTTAGCTTATGGAAAATATTATATTGTATATCCCTATAAGGAGATTGTTATAAACGTTAAAAAAAATGGAGGGTTTAAGTGCAATTTCCAGAAACGTAGGAGACTTAAATCAATTTACTCATTTTTTGTATTAACACCTCTTTTGAGTTTCGTTGTTAAAAAGATACGAGATGAACAAAGTGACAATAGAGATGTATACATTTGTTATATATCTATAAGTTTAGAGCGAAAAAAATCATCACCCCCATCCAAGACATAACCATGCCTAGGAGAAGGAAAGTGACACTAAAACTGATTGAGAATTTTGTGGCAAGAAAAGCTCGTTACAAAAGAAATCGAGAAAATTTATTGAAGAAGGTGGAAGATCTTACCACCCTTTGTGATGTGAATGCATGTGTAATCATCTATGGTCCAGGGGATAACGTGCCAACTGTGTGGCCATCCCATGAGATTGCTAACGAGTTGCTCACCAAGTTTGAGAATGCCCCATTGCCAGATCGGGTAAGAAAAAATGTTACCCCACAAGTTTATATTGAGCAGATGAATAAAAAGATTGAAAATCAACTCGTGAAACTCAAGAAGAAGAACGATGAGAAAGACATGTCAAATTTCATGCATAAAATACATGATGGTAAGTCTTTATCAGATCTTGATGCTACTGATATATGTCGTTTACTTTGCTATGTGGAGGGAAAACTGAAGTGTGCTGGAGGAAAAGTTGACATTTCTAAACAACAGTCATCAACTAAACCTCCAACGCCACTACTTTCTTTTCCTCTGCAGAATGATATTGTTTCTTGTGCTGACATAGATGAACAAGTTTTTCCACAACAACCATCCTTAGATTCAATGAAAGAAACTGATCCAATGAAAAGTGATTCTGATAATAATATGGCCAGCAATACGGGACTTCCACCACTACAACCACAAACACATCTTAGTGATGATATTATGGCGTTGTCTCAAGTTAATTTTGAAAGTTTGAATTTGGATGATATTGATATGGTGTTACCTTCAGGAAATTTTAATGATGTGATTGATGATAATGACTTAGGGTTTGGGATGTTGCCTCAAGATAATTTTATAGGTCTTTGTGATAATGGTGATTTAGGGCCATTTTATGGGAGTTCTTCAGGTGAAATTACAGGCAATGACATATGGTCATCTTATGGAAGTTTTGGAGACATAAGTGAGAGTGATATGATGTTGCCCTTCAACAATAATGTGCAAGACAACATTAATGGAACTTTCATGGGAACAGATGTTGAAAATCAAGGTGTTTCCATTAACAATATAGAGTTATCGGGTGATCAAAGCACCTTTGGAGCCAACAATGATGGAGCTATCTTGGGGAAATCCAGTACAAACTTTGTTAGCACCACCAGTGGAGGAAACTTCAACTCTTGATTTTCTTCTCATGCAAATCTTCCAGTACTAATGAAGGAACTGATATTAATGACCAGATATTTGCATAATTTGTTTCCTATTGATAGATATGCTACCTAGTGTATATGTTAAAGACATAATCAAACCCCTTCCCATGAATATGTGTTTGTTTGAAAGCGTTTTTTTTTTTTTATGTTATGAATTTTATTTGACAACTTATAATACAGTATGTTTCATCTTTCTTTCACAGTAATTGTGAAACTCTTTTTCTTTCCTCGATTATGTTGTGGTTTTTCTCAAGAATGTTTAATTTTCTAAAACACATATTCTGTGATATGATTCGTTTTTATTATAGATGGACATGGAGATCATAATTATGACTAGTTTTGGTCATGCCATGGTCCTTCACATTCACATTTCTATAGAAATATTTATCATTAGTTGGAATTACATGTTTCATGATCTTATTAACTGATAATCCTAAACTATTTTTATCGATAATAAATTAAATGAATAAAATAGAGTATTTGAGAGATAAATAAAAAAATCCATGTACCTAAGCATAGCACTGTTTCATGGGATACAGTACTTCACCTTCCATAATCATCATATTTTTTATCATCAATAAAAAATAAATAAATGGAAATCATTTCAGATATAGTTCAACTCTTATAGAGAAACCAACTTCTAACAAATACCACCAAACTAACTAACAAAAGTCCTACCCATTAAAATAAATCCTGAAAAAAAAAATTTCAAGAAATCATTCTCACACACACCAAAGGTTCCAAACACCATTTAGAGTAGAAAAACGAAGCAGAGCAAATTTTTACCGAAATCCAAGACTAAACCTTTACTTGCACTAAAACAAACACTTCAGACGTGTCCATCATACCCTTTTTGAATATGATAAAATTACTGCTATATAACCATAGTGAATGCTGATTATTCATTTTTATGGATATTTTGTCTTCCTGTGTGAAAGTTTTTACTGTGTTAATGTTGCACTAATTTGACTAATTTTAAAATGTTGTTAAATGTAAGGTTGATATTATGATTAAAATTCTGAAATTAATATGTTAAAAAATTGTCAAGCCTTTAATAATGTAGGCTATAGAACATATATCATAAAGCAAAAACAAATTAATCAGATTCATTCATAACTTCACCACTTTTTTTCCAATATTATTAAAACCACATTTTATTGGGAAAAAAAATTGCAGTGCACATTTTACATCACGATTGACAAAAAAAAATATTTTTTTCTTCAATAAAAATATGTATTGTGTGTTGTATATGTTTTCGTCATATTAAATTTATTATCAATTATTTTTTATCAATAATAAAATTAAATAAATTAAAATATTTAAGTGGTGTCTTTGCTTCATTTTCCTACTATATGACTGAGTCATCGCTGATAATTACTATGATGAACTTGATATGTTTGATTGGATGAGAATTTCTAAGTCTTTGAATGGAAGAAGTTGTGTTGAATGTTGTATTTCATTATGATTGTAACATTAATCATGCAAACATTTTTCATCATGATTTGTTTTTACTTAAAATTTAGTGGAATTATATCCATTATTATAAACTAATTGGGCTTACTTTCTCATTCTAAAACTAAGATTGTTGTTATTGTCTTTCACTTTTATAAGAAAACAAAATCAAATTGGTGGAGATATGCATAAATTAAAAAAAAAGTAACCCTTTTATATATCAAACAATTTTTACAGAAAATGTATTACCTTTTTCTTTTAATTTGAACAACTTTGAAATATTTCAAAAACTAATTGAAAAAATCTATCAAATGTTTGAGGGTTGAAATTATATATTTATGTTTGAGGGTTGAAATTATATATTTAGTTATTCAAAAAATTAATAGATAGTTAATCCAATATAACTCACACATAATATATAATAATATACATACAATAAATTTATTAACTTTTATATGATTACCTCACAATCGTAAGGTAGTTTTTAATTACTTTACTATATATAAAACTCTATGTTCACCGAATATTTTTAATCATCCCATAACTGAATATTTTATGGTTTAAATTAAAAGTTATTTGGTGTTCACATTAATTAGTATTGCAAAATGTGTATTCTTTAATCTTACCATTATATATATACTATTATTATTATTATATATACATGTGTTTTTAATGTTACTATAATGTAATATTTTTTAAGTATATTATATTTATTGAATGTACTAGACATAACATGCATTGCATGTTATTACTGTAATATTTATGAGTATATTATATTTATAGAAATTATTAAATATAAGACATAAATAATATTTTAATAATATTAATTATTATAATTATTCAATACAATGTATTTTACACAATTCACAAATGTAACTTATGCTTATTAAATATATAACTGTAAAATTAATACATATTCAATATTGTATTAAATCAATTTTAATTAATTACTAATAATTTAATAAATACATTTAAATATATAAATACAATGACTTATTTATTATTTTCTATCCTAAATTATTAATTAAATACATTATTAATCAAATTGTGTGTAACTTTTAAATCCTATCATCCAAATAAAATTGAGTAAATTACATTAACATTAATGTTACATTCCGGTTTTTTTTTTTTGGTACAAACTTTTATTTGATTTTAAAAAATTATATTATTGCATTACGTAAATAAAATTATTCAATGAATTACATTCTTTTTTTTATTTTGTGAACTTTTCCTTTATTCTAAAACATTAGATTATTACATCACACATATACTTCTTTTAAGTTTTAAAAAAAATTATACTTGTGCATCCTAGTAAAGAAGACCATTTTAAAACAAAATATAATTGAAAAAATATTAGAAAATGTCATTAATCAATAAAATTTAATAATTTATATTTATTTTTCCTTTTTAACAATATTTTTTATTTGATATATGTATATATATTTATTACATATACATTAATATTTGTATAAATATATTTTATTTATTCAATTTATTAAATATAACATATACGTAATGGGTATATGTGTATTTAATGCTATTAGTGTAATATGTATGTCAATATACTGCATTTTTAGAAATTAGAAATTATAGAATATATAATATTTAAATACTAATAATAATTATATTAATATAATATATTTAAGATATTTGATAAATGTAATTCTTGTTTATTGAATATGAAACTTTCCCTGTGAATAAATACATATTAAACAAACAGTAATTAATTACTAATAATTTAATATAGAAATTTGAGATAAGAATTGCAATTATTTATTGTTTTCTATATATCCTAAATTTTTAATTAAATAATTATTATTACTTCAATTATGTATAATTTATTACACTTTATTATTCAAATAGAAAGTAGTATACTGTATTATTTTTCTATTTTTGGCAATAAAAAAAATATTGGATCCATTTGTTCATTATATTTGTGCATAAATGTAAGTGTTTAATGCGTAAGATTTATATAAACATGTTATATTTATTGAAATTTTTAAATAAAATATATTAATAATTTTAATATATGAGTTGATAATAATATTATAATGTATTATTATATAAATATACTATTTTGTAAAATTTTCATAATAAATTATGTCTTTGTAAAAAGAAGTATATTTTTGTTTTCTCTATTTATTTTTTGCTTCTTCTCAATTTTATTTGTTTTTATTCTTTATTATTCATGTTTTTTGTTAAAAAAAATTATAAAAAA
Organism: Phaseolus vulgaris; assembly: GCF_051622355.1. NCBI lineage: Eukaryota > Viridiplantae > Streptophyta > Magnoliopsida > Fabales > Fabaceae > Phaseolus > Phaseolus vulgaris. The sequence continues at coordinate 49,433,517 of NC_143498.1, forward strand.
AATATATTAGAGTATTCCACTCCAATTCAATTAATAAAGTAAGCAATTAGTATTACTTCATAAATTAATATGAAAAGAAGTCATACCAAACGAATGACGTGTTTGTACACGTTAATGGATTCTCTCATATGCAAACTCTAAATGCACGATTTTTCTTAGTTGTATCACATTTTGACTGATACATAGACATGCTTCACTTTTCCAGGAGACTATTCCAAACATTATTTCTAATACATTCAAGCTTTTTACTTTCTTTTCAAGCTTGTTTAAACATCTATGAAAGTCTCTGTGATAGAGAATCATCTAGGAGACGACATATTGGGTCCTTAACAAAGTCTATGGTCGGAAAGATAAGAAGAAGTCTCAAAGAAGAAGACTCTCTTACTTTAAAGTGTAAACTACTGGATTTTTTTCTTTCTTCTTAATCTTGTATAAATTGTATAGTCATACATTCTTCTTTACATTTTTGTAAGATTTTTAGGAAAGCTTTATTTGGATCTCAATTGGACCTTGATATGAACTTGAAAGATTAATCAAATAATTCGATGAAATTTAACCAAATATTATATTAATTTGTTAATTTATAAAATAGTATATAATTTAATCAAATATAATAATTAATTTTTTTTGTCTTTAATACTAATTTTTAATTAGTGATTTTCGTATAAACCAAATTACTTGTAAGATCCTTATCTCCTTGAATATTCCAAGCTCCGGAATAGTAAATCAACTTCTTAAAAACATCAAAATTTGATTCAAAATTGATAAACTCAAACTATAATTAATTAGCAAGGTTTTTCAGTAATTTAATTTAAAATACAAGAGCTTGTACGATTTTATTTAATCTCAAGTGGGTTTAAGATAATATGACTTTTCATACATATTTTAAAATTGATTACATAATTAAACACTATAATTCAAACCTTTTGGTGGCGGCTTCAACAGAGAAACAGGTGAATGCAGACAAATCATGTTAATTAGTTTCCTTGTATGTCTGTTTGTGTGTCTCAGAGTGAGAAAGAGTGAAGTGGACAAATACACTTACCATATGGGGTAGAAAAATTCTTACATATTTTATTTTGGATTCTTCTGGTAGTTATAATATTAAATGTGTTGATACAAAATAGAAGAAGAATTAATTTATACAAGTGGTGTTACTCTTATTATCATCATCATTATTTTTATATAAAATGTAATTTCCATGGATTCAATCATTAAAATACGAGTCTATATCACAAGTATATTACTTATATTAAATTTTATAATATCAAATTGTTGGTCCCAGTAATAATAGAATCAATCTCCTTAAATAAATTTTCAAGCTTTCAAGATTGTTTTTTGAAGTTGTATAATTTGATTGATTTGATAAAAAAAATAAAGAGAGATAAAACCAAATAGACCAAAATAATAGAAAAAAAAAAGAGAAAGAAAAACTAAAGGGACAAGGTGAAAAAACAAATAAGACATAAAAAAGCAACTTTTTCTTAGCAATTCATTAATAAAAAAAAAAAAAACTTCTTTAGCTAACTTATTTAAATAAAATACAATAAGTTGTGTCCAAATATTTGGTACACATTATTAACATGAGTAAACTATAATTTAGGCTGGGTCATGTCATGCTAATAATATGATACATTAATTAATTACGTATATTTCAATTTCAAATAACAGAGTTGTTGGTAATACAATGCATCACACTGTGAGTGTAACTAACTAACTATATGATGATGTATATATTTTTTGTTAGAAAACATTATAGTTTTGTTAGTTCATATGATTTCATGTTGAGTGAAAAATGTGATGGCGCATCATGTGAAGTCCCCACATCATCATCAAATTTAGTAACATTAGCTGAAAGAAAGGCGTCAACCTCAAATCATGAAATCAGCACGCATACAGTAAAATGGCTTATTACCAGGATCATTGACCTGCACAAACTTGTGAAGAGGTAACCAAATCAGAGAGGTTCCAAGTAACCATAATAAGGGTTAGTATAAATAACATAATTAGTTTGAATTGCACATGTAATGCCTAATTGCCTTGTCTTGACATATTTGGCGCAGCAGTTTCAAATGCATATTTTCTTGATTCATACGTAAGCTTACAACAACACCCTTCTAATCTCTATTTCTGTTCCTGTTTCATGTTATCGTTGACTTCAATATAATGTTCCAAACCGCTAACCTTCACCATGACATAACCATTTCTATTATATCTCAACTCCAGAACAAGTCACTACTATTTTATACATAGGATGAGCAGCAACAGTGCTATTAGTTCCCCTGGATTCCTTTCCTCAAGCAACATCAGTGGCTATAGTTATGGCATAGGAATCTCTGTTGGAATTCTCTTGCTCATCATAACCATCACTCTAACTTCCTACTTCTGCACCAGAACACATGTCTCATTTGCTGCAGCACCTAGGAACAGGAGACTCACCCCGAATGTTCTTCAACCACACCACTCTATAGTTGATGTAAGTTTAGATGAAGCCACGATTCTGAGTTATCCAACTCTGCTGTACTCTGAAGCTAAGGTCCAGAAGTCTGATTCCACTGCAACATGTTGCTCCATTTGTTTGGCAGATTACAAGGGTACTGATATGCTTCGCGTGCTACCTGATTGTGAACACCAATTCCACCTCAAGTGCATAGATCCATGGTTGAGATTGCATCCCACTTGTCCAGTTTGTAGAACATCTCCAATTCCAACACCCCTCTCAACTCCTCTGGCTGAAGTGGTTCCATTGGCTAGCAGACAGGATTCATAGGTAGAGCAAGACCATGATTTTAACTCTCAGTCTCATTCATTCACAAATCCATCACATGGCAATTCAAATGCTAATAAAGACCCATTTATGTATCCATACAAGATTCTTGTTTTTTCAATACTTATTCCTTCATCCTTTACTTCATTTTTTACTTGTATGTGTGTCCTTCCTTGTATACCAAAAAATAAAGTTGTTTCAAACTATCAAAAACTGAATTATTCAATTATGCAAGTGTGTATCCATGAATCGATTTTGTTTCTCATGCGCTAGTGCAAACCTCAAATTTATTTACCTTGACAGAATTAATAAATTGGACTCTCGTTCAAGACGTTCTTATCACTAATTTTACACAAGTTTCTTAATCTTGTTCCTTTTAGAAGGTTTCTAAGAAGAGAATATTAAAGAATACGGATACCAACTCTTATAGAAGGATCCTAATATTAATTGGATGTCTTTTCCAATTATCAGTTGTTCTTTTTTATTCATCTCTGTTTTATTTCGTAATATGTTATCAGAATAATTTTGAGTCTATTCTAGTAAGTGTTTGTTGAACTTATCAGGTCACCCGCTATCGGACCACCCATAATATGTTATCCCACACACGAGCTGTCACTCTCGGCGTGAGGGTGTGTTGAAAATCCCACATCGACTAGAGATTAGGACATTTCATTGTATATAAGTGAGTGCAAACATCACCCCATGAGTTGGTTTTATGGGATTGAGTTAGACTTAAAAGCCACTTTGTATCTGTTCTATCTCGAAAGAGAGAACAACCTTATAAAATCAATAATTTTCGTTCATTGCAAATTTACGGTTGCACCTCTCATAGTGGATATAAAGAATTAAACACAAGTGGAAAGTACTATAATATATGTTGCACATACATTAATGTCATTATTTAGATTGAATTATATTCCTACCTTTCGTTTTTTTTTTTATAGTTTGGCTTCATATTTTCCTCTTTTTCATCATATACTAAACTCTTCAATGTTTCTTTTGGTTCTAGCCGCAAGGTGCGGGACAAATTTTTTACTTCTAGTTAAAGTTGCAAAAAATAGAAAAAAAGTTTGATTACAAAATCTATTTTATGCAAAAATAAAGAGAAAGAAGCGGAAAGTATCCAAAGTGTCTATATATTCAATTATGTTCCTTATTTAATGAATTATGTTACACAGATTTTAAAAAGATTTGTTCCGAAATGGAAAACATAATAATTAATTGTGGATGATTTTTTTTGTTTTCATAATAATAATTAACTAAAATATAATAGATACAAGTATTAATGAAAAATAAAATAATTCTATATTTTATTCCTATTCACTTTTTTTCACATGTAAATAATTTTCTTCCTTTACTTTTTCACCTCTTCACCTTTTATTAATCATAAATATTTAGCATATATATAGTGTATCCTACCATCTTATTTTATCCATTTTCTTTTCCAGCAACTCAGCAGACCATCTAAATTGAACTAGTGGGAAGATTAAGAGAAGAAAAGTTTCAAAATATCATATTATCTTTCCACAAATTTTGGACTTCTTATAAGATTTATCCCAAATTTGTGTGTACTTTCCTAATTTTAGGTTAAACTTAATTATTATTTTCTATCTTTTTAAGTCTTGTTAACTTTTTACAATGAAGAACTGTATGATGTATCTCTCTTGATTTTAGGATCTACCTTCCTAAATTAACTCATTACTAAATGTTAATTAGATCCATTTTTGTTATTGTCTCTTTTAAACCTTGATACATGATATGTTAATCATTAACTAGAAATTTGAAAGCTTAGAAGATAAGACTATAACAACTTTCATGAAAAATTATTAGGACAAACTAGTTCACTGTACACTACAAGAAAATCATGAAATAGAAACCAATTTTTAGATACCAAAATAATTAGTTACAATAGTAACTAAATCAGAGACTATTTTAAAAACTAAAAAAAAAATTGGTTTCTAAATTAGTTTATATTATTGTTAGATAATTTCTAAATTAGTATCTAATTAGCAACCAAGGTTTTTGCTACCAAATTTAGAAACTAAATAATTGGTAGTTAAAATTTTGTTGCTAATTATATATCAATTTAGAAACTATCTAACAATAATAGAAACTAATTTAAAAACTAATTATTTTTTAGTTTCTAAAATGGTTTCTAATTTAATTACTATTATAACTAATTATTTTGATCTCTAACAATTAATTTTTATTTCATGATTTTCTTGTAGTGTTAAGGTTACGGTGAACTGAAAATCTACATCACCTAAAAAAGCGAATTAGTAAGATAATCTACTAGTTTTTTTTTATAATTTTAACATGTTTCATAATATATATATATATATAATAGTATAAAATATCTATTAAATATTTAACTAGTTAATTAATATTTTTAATTGGAAAGATTAAAAATACTTTCACCTTTATATCTTAAATTATTTTAGTACTTTCAATAACTAAAACTTAATTGATAAATATTAATTATTTAAGTTATAATATTATTATATTTTTATCAAATAAACATAATATAAAAAATCTAATTTTTAAATTATCTTTATATCAATTTTAGAAGAGGTACGTAGGTGGATTAGAAAGAATCATTTTTAATTCAAAACAAATTCAAATATTAAAAATGTCAACTTGACTAAAAACCTTCCATCACCCATCACTAAAAATAATAATGTCAAGTAACTGAAGAGAAAAAAAAAGGCTCACGAAAACTGGTGCCAATAATTGAAAAGTCATGTCCTAATGTTAATTCAAAGCCAAAAACAACCAAAAAAAATTCAAAGACATCTTAAAATTATGTGATCCAGGATCAAGTTCAACCTCTGCTTAATTATTTCATAATGCTCCAATAATTAGTTAACAAAACTTCAGCCAAAAAAACAAAAGTGACAGAACAAAGAAAAAACGCAATCATCCAAAGACTACGAAAAGCCAACGGCAAGAGTATAAAACTATCGCTGAACATATATTTAACGACACGCTAAAAGCTATTTCTAGAAATTTAATGATAAGTGAAATAAAATCTATCAGATTGAAATAAAATGAAGTTGTTGAGTGATTTAGTATGTTAAATTGTAATGGTTGTGTTCCATAAAAGAATAAACGATCTAAGCCTCCAACACTCAATAACTATAAATATAAGGATTTATAGTTATTGTGTCATTTGTTTCTCTTCTTCATACACTCTTCATTATATGTAATTTACTTTATGTCTGTATCTAGTCTTAATCTTGTTATCGGTCTATTTCAATAATTAATATTACTTTTTATTTAAGGTTATTTTTTTAGAGATCTTTTGATTCGTGTTTATACATGTCTTTAAATACGGAAATCGGTACATGATAAGAAACCTATCTTGCCAATAGTATTTTTAATACTATTATTTATTTTTATAAAAACCCTATCTTGCCCTGTTTCGATCGGTGACTTTGTGTTTGCTCATACACAAGTTTTACTAACTTTGTGATAATAATGCAAGGAGTAGTACTATAATCAATACAAAATTGACACTATTATTGTGTTGAAACAGAGCTTACTGCCATCAGAAAACTGCATTAATTATTTTGTTGGTATCGCAGTTTTGTTTCCTAATCCGGCAAGGCAGCAACAACCATATAAGCATGTTTTTTTCATATGTCAAATCTTAGTTGACGAATTCCTAGCTCATATCATTATCTTTTTCTGCATACATCTTAAAATGCCAAAAGACTTTATAATACTCAGTTCCTTCTATTGTACCAACTTCACCAGTACACAAATCATCTCTCTCTCTCTCTCTAGTACTTGTAGAGAATAAACTGTACAAACTAAGTTGGTACTTCTTTAATTATTGGTATGTGTTAATCATTATAAGGTTTAGGTACGGTGCGATATAAGTTGTGTCCATACGAACTGATATGTGATACCATGAATGCATATGCTTTGTTTCATCAGTTTAGTAGAAACTTGTACTGCGTATAATAAATACAGCCACAAGCAATCACTAGCCTTTGCAGGAGGGATACTGGGAGCATGAAAAAGTTGGCAAACGCGTACCCTGAACTCTGCTTTCAAATTTTCAGGTGATTCAATGATCTGACCTGAGAATGTAGGTGAGTTGCATTCATGTGCTTGATTATGAAATGTATCCAAAATGGTATACTTGTGTCTACACATCGTACAAGGGCTTAAGGGTGTGTATGTGATGCATATGGTTAGCCACGGACGTGTTTCAACATTGAACATGTTTGGTGGACAAATTATTGATTCACTTTTTTGAAATAGACATTTAATGGTTGCAGTGTCTAGTGCTTTTCTTAATTTTTGCTTGCTACAATTAATCTTTTTAGGTCTTTCCAGTGTGCCGCTTTATGTGCGTGATAACGGCATTTGATTGCGGATGGGGAAGGACTAAAATATGGTTTGGTCAGGTCATGTAAACTTCGTTTGATGGGGAGATGAAACTAACAGAGATTGACTTGGGTGTAATAAAATAGAGAAATGATGATTAAAGTTGAGAAGGGTGAAAGGTACTGCAAAGAAATTGTAAACTTAATCTCACTAAAATCATGAAAACATCTTTAAACTTGTCTACGTGAAATTTCACAATAGACATTGAGGTTAAGGCAAAACCTCAGTCATGATCGATCAGGGACCACCGATACTAGATATTGGTCATATCAATCACATTAGTCTCTCGAAAAGGTCTGTAGTCATCAATCTGTCGTTTACAATGTTACTAACTAACATGTCGGTCACTAAATTTCAATCGACAAATTTGAGAACTTACTTTATAGTCAATCTTTTTCGACTATTTGTGTCTTTTTCTCCCTGCAGTTCGCAACAAGTTACTAAAAGAACAAAATAGATGGAGTGAGTGACTACAAGATTATCTGTGAGAGTATATGTAATGAGAGTTGGTTCTATATAAGAAATTGATGTACAAGTTTTTATATAAACAGCAGTTCTTAAGAATTGTGATATTGTGGAATCTTTCAAAAGTGAGATGACAAATTTGAGGAGGGTGGTATTGCAGCATTGCATACAACTTTATTTTATCCCAAAGGTTACAGTTTGAGGACAACGCGGCTTTTACCCGAAATATGTCGAATCATGATCATCGGCACACTTTGTCTCCTTCGCATTGGGCAAATGAATAGGTGTGGTCCAAGGGCACCACCAGTGAAATTGGTATGAAACCAACTAAATCATGTGCCACATTGAGATTGCATAAGGCTGGCATAGTTTCCCAATCAAATAGGCAAATGATTTTGGGGAATATTAGCCACTTTATGGTTTTCAATTAACAAATATCCCTCATATTCCACACCATGATTGAGGCACCAAATGGTAGGTAAAGGGTCAGTCCCACTCTAATCTGATAAAAGATGAGGAGTGGGTATGGCCTTGCCCCCACACCATCCACTGATCATTCAAAACCAAACCCAACATCGCACTGCTTTAGAATCTCCACTTTATATAATACTCTCTTCAAACCATAAGAGAAAACTTATCGTCAACCCCACTGTATTGCCTCAGTCATTCTCACCCTCTTCTTTTCTTCAATCTTTCAGTCTCCAACACCAATCACATGCCATCCAATTTTCTGGAGCTACAAGACACAACAGGAATAATGGTGAGAGGAAGGTTTGTGACAAAACTGAAACTCGTCCCAACCATAACCAACTTCAAGAAACAAGACCTAGTTCTACAAAAAAGGTTTCCAACCCCATATCATGACTACAAAGAAAACAACCTATCTGAGCTAGTGCTTGAGTTTGAGGAGGAAGAAGCCACCGTGGGGTCCAAAGAAATCACACAACTTTCGGAACAAAAGTTATCAGTGGCTGCTACTAACAACATGGCATCATGCAACAATCAATACCCATCTCTCCGTGATTTCAAAGAGTTATGTCCACCAGGGGGGAACCACTCAATCATTCTCTACACAACAAGCTTGAGAGGGATAAGGAAAACGTTTCATGACTGTAACACGATCCGTTTCTTGTTGAGGAGCTTCAGAATAATGTACCATGAGAGGGATGTATCTCTGCACTTGGAGTTCAGAGAGGAGTTGTGGAAAATCTTGGGAGGGAAAGTGATTCCTCCAAAGCTTTTCATCAGGGGAAGGTACATTGGAGGAGCTGATGAAGTGGTTGGGTTGCATGAGACGGGGTGGCTTGGGAAGTTTCTAGAAGGAGCACCAACTCACTGTAGTAATGCTCCTTGCACTGGCTGCGCCAACATGGGATTCGCTATTTGTTCCAACTGTTGTGGAAGTTGCAAAGTGTTCACTGGCAACAGGGACAGCAACGATGAATGCTTCGTTAGATGTCCTGATTGCAACGAGAATGGCCTTGTCAAATGCCTGGTTTGCTGCTAGAGATTTATCCAAACTTGGTGCGTTTGTTTTCATTTTTCAGTTGATATCTTTTAATTACAAGCATCATTTTTATTTTCACTCTATATTTTGTTTTCAAAAATTTGTTAAGGAAAAAGGTGTCAACAAATCTAGCTCAGTTGTTCTCACCGATTTCTTTATAAATTTGTGAAAATGAGAAGTAGAAGTAAAAATAAAGAGATGTTTTAATAATTATTGGCATCAATTAAAAATGAAAAGAAAAAACAAACCAAGGTAACCAAATAAGTTTTATATCATTCTTCTTGTACTATATTATTGATATTTTTTTTGCTCTTTAGTCTTAGTACTATATTCAGTTTATGTCATTTTTCTTTAGCCTTGTCCATCTGGTTCCTTAGAAATGGACATTGTATGAAACTCGTACTATCAGATGTAGAAACTGTGTAGTGTGACAAGTAAAGATGTCACTCGGTTATTAGTAGGTTGTACAGTGAGTTTGAATGGAAAAATTGAGTATCATGTTTTCAGAAAAAAAAATAATAATTTGAAGTCGGCAAAAGTTGAAACTAAATTTCTTAAAAGTAATAACTTATTAATTTTATAAGTGATTAGTATGTAGTGAGAATTTTTTTCTCATTTTTATAATATTATATTATTTGTAAATCTCTAATTAGAAATTAACTTATTAATTTTTATTCTTTTATGAATTGGGAAGGTTTCGTCCTTGTCAATATTCTTGGTCTCAGTAATTTTCATTCTTAGTCTCAGTAATTTTCAGTCTTTAACTAGAGTGTGTGAAGTCCTTGCAAAAGATTTTCTAATCTCAATTGTCAACTTATTTACAGAGACGTGTTATATTTTACTGATGGGTCCAAATTGACAAATATACTACAATTCATTTTTAATTTGTGAAAATCTAAATTTTAGGTTGTTGAGATATTTTAGGTTGAGATATCTCAACGACCTAAATCCATACTTCTAATTTGTTGAGATATTTTCCACCTTAAGAGGTGCGTTTGTTTCCTACGAAGAAAGAGAAAGATTTACTGTGCAAAGAAAACTATAGAAATCCACCTAATAAAACACACACACAAAAAACACGTAAATTGAATTAATTAATTTTAATTTACTTTTTTACCCTTTTATTTTAAACTTAAATTATTATTATTATTTAAAATAGAATTATAATTTAAATATAATCAAAATTATAAAAAATTATTATTATAAAAAAAATAATTAATCATATTATATATAATAAATTATAAATATAAATAATAATAAAAATAATATATTTTTTAATAATTTAAAAAAAATATTAATTAAAAAAAGTAAAGATAAAAATAAAATTTTATTTAATATATCTTTTTTATCAAATATTAATAATTATAAATATTTTAATTAAAAATAATTATAATTTATAAATAAATATATCAAATTAATTTTTTAACCAATTTTAAATATAAGGATAAATATGAAAACTTAATTTTTTATCAATTAAAAAATATATAATTTCAATCACACCCATCACATCATTCACAAATTTTTATAAATTTTCTCCACATTTTTCACTTTATTTACCTTAATCTAAACACTCTATCTTTCTTTACACTTTTTCTTCAAATCATCTTCAATTCACTCTTTCATTTCCACTCTCTAATTCAAACAAAGTAATAGAGATTCCTCAAGCATCATAAAACTCTTGGCCATATGTATTAAAAAAGTAGATGGATAAAAATTTAGTGATTTTGGAATATGTCACTACGAGGATTTAGGCTATGTACTACAGAATCCAAAATGAAGAAGAGAAGAAAAGAAAGATATGAAATTAGGTCATATGATATGGAGATAAAAGATGAATGCTATAGAGTCCATGAGATCCATCAAGTTCAGGTCCACGGCCACATGGAAGTCTAAGATCCACTAGACTTAAGAGGATTCATGACCACTTGGAATGATAAGGTCAATTACTAGAATTTTAATATTCAACTCTACTTTAAGTATGTCTCCCTTAATCACAAAGACATAAATTATCTACTTCTAAGTACGAGAGAACTAAATTATATAAATTATTTAGAAATAAATGGAATAAATAAAATATTTTTATTATTATTTTGAGAGTGAAATTTGTTATCATAAAGGAAAGTTTAATGTTTATAGTGATCTTTAGCATATATTTGGAAGTAATGGTGAAAGTGACAAAGAGAACAAATGAAAATATAAACAGAATAGAAAATGTGAAGGATAGAGAAAGAACATAAATAAATAAAAAGATTATAGTTTATTTGATTGACGTAATAAAAACAACATTATTTTTATCTTGATATATTTAAAAAATTAAAATTAAAATTAAAAGCAATTTAATATAAAAATTATTTTTAAAAGTATAAATTATATTTAAAATAAATTTTAAATGGAAATAAAAATATTTGTAAAATTTAACAAATAAAAATTTATATTTAAAATAATAATATGTTGAAATGAATTACTTTAGACATTATTAAAAATTAAATTATTTTATTTTATTTATTGTTTTAATTATTTATTGAAAAAAATAAACATTAATAAAATACTAAATCTTGTATACATAATTTTCTCTTCAAATCTTCTTAATTTTGTATAAAAACTTTAAATTAGGGATGGCAAAGCGAGGTGGCCGTGCGGGCCAACCCGCGACCCACTAGTAAAAAACGCGAGGCGGACTAACCTTTTCAATCTGCTAACCCACATTAGTGCGCAACCCGCGCGGGCCAGCAGCGGGGCGGGGTAAGCTGACCCGCTAACCTGCAAGAAAAAAAAATTGGCACTTAGCAGCAGCAAGGCAACATAATTAGTTTTTACAAAATTTCAAAGAAAGAAACACAACACAATCGCGTCAATAATGTTTATGTTTAATGTTTTGGAATTATGTATTTTTAATGTTTTGGAAGTGGAAGAATAGTGATATTTAATATTTATCTTAATGTTTAATGTTTTGATGGTTGACTATGTTTGGAAAGAAAGAAAAATAATTTAGGTTTGATAGTAACAAAAAAATTTAATTTTAAATTTTTTAAGAACAAAATGTAAAAAATATAAATATTTAATTTAAAAAAAAAAACACGGACTGGTCCGCAAATCCACAGTCAACTCTTATACGGGATGGATTGAAAATTTTAACCCACAATAACTTACAGAATGGGCCAACCCAACTCGCATTTTTGCGGCGCAAGTACGGGTGGAATGCCTACTTTGTCACCCTACTTTAAATTGAATATTTTTGTTTTGTGTGTTTATTCTATCTCACTTTATGTGTTTTTTTTAACTTTTTTATTAGCAGTACATCGCATTTGAAAAAAAAAAAACGCAACAGCTTATCAAATATAATTATCGGAGTTTATGTTTTTTTTTTCTTTTCTAATTGCAATTCTAAGTGTCTCAATTTGACATTCTCAATTCTACAATTTTAGACAATGATACTAATTCTACAAATTTTATATTTCTTTACCAAATAATTTTTTTATCATAAACTAGGTTCTACAAAACTTTTTTCAATATTTTAGACTGTAAAATTGTATATCAAGATGTGAACTTTCATATAGTTTTGTATTCATTCAATTTTAAGTTTTTTGACATCAAGTTACATCAATGTTTTAGTTAGAATAAAATTTATAAAATCTTAGAAGAAATATAATGGTCAAAAAATATAAAAATATATATAAAATATATTAAGTTAAAGGTAGTTTATGCTATTAAAGATAAAATTTTAAACCTTAAATATAATTAGGATGGATATAATAAATTAATTTTAATCACGTTAAATTTAAATGCGTATTTTTATATACCATTATATAAAGAATGTATATCATTTGGTAACTTTCTTTCATATCATATTTTTTAATTGAATAATTTTATTTTTGAATAAATAAAAAATAATTTACTTATTTATTTAATAAAATAAATAATTAAATAGTTTTTATTTATTTTAAATAATAACTATAATTATTTATATATGCAGAATTTAAATGATATCTTTTAATTAATTATTCATAAAATAATAAAATTATATATATTTTTATCACATGTTTTCGATAGTTATTATAAGGAGAAAGAGGTGTTTGAGTATGTGTCTTTTCAACCAGATATTTCCACAAATTTCACGCTCAATTTAATGTATCATGCAGGACTGTTCTTCTATGCACGTGTCCTTATCAAACATCCAAACTTTACGTCAGTAATGCACTTCGTCTTTTTTAGGAGTTTTTTCATCAAAATAAAATTTTCCAAGGGAAAAATATGAAGAAAAAAGAATTAACTCCTTTAAATTAAAATTAATTTATATAAATTAAAATAAAATTATACCCAAACTCATCTTAATTTAGAAAAAAAAAATATTTTTTCCTTAAAAGTCCTTTTACAAAATTTACTCCAAATTTCACTTTCTCGTTTAAAAGAAAAAAAATAGATAAAACATAATGAAACAACTAATGCAGCTCTTTGGCTCATATTATCAAATTTTGCCTCAAATAAACTATGAATTATTTATCTTTTGGAACTTAAGAACGCAAAGTCAAATTAACTTATGTAATTACCACAACTTTGATTTTTCTTTTTTTATCTTTAATTATCAGTTTTAGTTTTTGGTCAACGTCTTAGTCTCAAACAAGTATTACGATTATACTCTTGTGCTTAAAATAATAGTGATTAAGTTCTCAAATGGCCGTTATCATTTTTCTTAAAACATACATCTATTTATACCACAAACAATTAATCTAGTTCTAAGTATGTCTAATATATCTTTAATCATGACTTATCCCATATTTTATCAAAAAAAATGATACCGAAAGTTGATCTGAGTAAGACATGTAGATAAATAAGTTTGACTTGCTTGTATAATTATGAGTTTGTGAACATGCGACTTACATAAATTTTTAAAAATAAAATATATCCAAAAAATATTTTTAATTTTGAATCTCAAATTTAAGTATTTAATAAAAAGTAGGATATACCCAAAATATAATAATTATAAGATAAAATTAAAGATTATTAAATTACTATTGAGTACAACAAGTAAATAAGAAAGCATATTAGAAAAAAAATATATTAAATGAACAATGAAATAAAATATAGATTTATATTTATAAATATATAATATTGATAAAATAATGAAAAAAATAGTTAATCACATTTAACATACAAATAATACTATTTTTCAAGAGGCTGAAGGGAAATGATTCCCCCCAAACTTTTCTTGTAAGTTTTTTAAAGTAAATATATGTAAATTAAATTATATTTTACTACTGGAAATTTTATTTCAAATTTTTGACTTTTTCAAAATTAAATATTGTGAAAAAGGATTATAAGCTAAATTCCTAAAAATAGATTATTTAAGAGAAATAACCTCATTTTAGATTTTAGATGACAAAGTATTAATATTCTTCTAATATGGATGTTAAGATAAATGTAGATAAAAGTTGGTATTAGAAATAAGAAACATGAACTTTAGAGATATTGTTCTTAACACACATATGAAAATGAATTCATAAATTTTCATGCTTTGATACTGAAGGAATTCATATTCATAGTTTAGCCTAGTTTTAGAAATTTTAGTTATGAATATCAACACCTTTTAATGACAAAGTCTACCAATGAGAGACTCAAAAATAGGATTGCATGCATATACAATCACTAATAAAAAAACTATGACGTTAAAAGAAGAAAAATAATAAGTTTTTAAAATAGATAAATTTTATCATACACATTTTAACTAATTAGAATTGGAGTCAAAATAAGTCGTCCTAATTTTTTTTTTTAATGAAGTGTTGGATAATGAATTATTGCTTATTTAGATTTTTATTTTATTTTATTTCCCTTGTATAAAAAAAGTCAATAAAAGGTACTATTAACTTAACTTAAGTGCGGTTACATATAAAAGGAAATATAAAATATTACTTAGTTTCTCTTTTCTCAGTTTCTCCTCTTTCATTTTTTTTATTTACTGTAAAATTATCCGACCATTAAATGACTATTATATACTAAAATAAATAATATATTAATAAAAATATATTTTATACAATATTTATTTATAGTGTTAATACTTGATTATTTATTTATAAATCATATTAACTTGAAACAATATTACTTGTTTATCAGATTTATAATATATCATTATCGCGTATCTCTTTATTTTTTTTATTATTGTAATCAATTTATTTGTTTAGTCGATTTTTACATCAATTATGTGGTTCATTCAGTTTTAAGTACACAAATAATTAATAAATATTATTCTTTATATCAATTTAATCTTTAAATATGTTAACAGAAAACTGCACTACTTTTGAAATTTCAAATTAAAATAGTTGAGATGTAAATGCAATATTTTTATTTTATTTAAAAGTGTAACAACCGTTTTGAGCTTGAGTTGAATATAGTGTGTTTCACTCTTCTTTTATCTTCCCGTAAAAAATCTTAACAGATTAATGGATTTATCAATTAATATTAAGATTAATTTTATTTTTGTTTGGGAGGGCGAAAAATTAGAATTGTGTGATTGTTGTTTTAAAACGTGATAATGGTGAGTTCGAGGGACCGCAAAGGAGTTAAAGGGAGCGCAATTCTATGACCCGTTTTTCCGAGAGGCTCCGTTTGCGCTGGTTGTTTCCGAAACCGACCCGTTTTCTCGCTCTTGTTTCTCTCTCCACTCTCCATCATCTCTGCAAGTCTCTCGTTCGCTTCCTACTCTACCAAACCCTACCTTTCCTCGCTATGGACAACTTCTTCTCCGACTACCTTTCCGACGACTTCGATTCCTCCCCTTACCGTTCCCACCGCCGCTTCCTCCACGACCACGACCACGATTTCGCCCACGAGAGGGTCTACCTCCTCCCCTACAGGTACCACCCGCACTCAATAATTCCTTTCATTTTTTGTTTCATGGACCAAAAATGTCTTTCGGATTCTCTCAATTGCTTGCATTGGAATGTATTTTGTTCTTTCCTGTGGGAATTTGATTTTGTTGTTTTGGCGGAGTGAAGGTGGTTGGTGGAAGCGGAAGGTGAAGCTGATCGGAGAGAGGGTGTGCTTTATACGGTGAGTTGTAATTCCGATTCCGACTCCGAGATTTTGCTTCATCTGAGGAAGGAGGAGGAGCGTCACAAGATTGGGGTTTCTAGTCGTCAGTATGCGTTGGTTCCCGAGGGAGTTTGGTTGCGAACACTCAAACGGTGAGTTACCGTAATGGTGCGGTTTTTACTTGGAGGTGCTGTTTTTATTAAGATTAAGCGATGTTTTGATGTGTTTATAGGGATTGTGTTTTTTGTGTGTGTGTTTTAGGCATGGTGTCTATTTTTGTACTATTTGCTTATTCATTCGTTTTTTGGATTGGAAGTTGGCTAATGGAATAGTCTAGATAATTGTCTGTTTGTGGTATTATTGAGGAAGTCCATCGGGGTGTTGGTGTGACTGTGCCACCATTCTCATATTATTGCAATTTCAGCTCTAAGATGCAGTCTCCATCCATAAGGCCAAAATGTGTATTCCCAGGCTGTACCCACTATATTAAGGTTTCATTAGAGACCTTAGTTGAAATAACATCAGGCCTGTCTGATATTAAGTCAAGTCTAGGAGCTGCAAAGACATAATAGTTCACAATCACATCCTTCACCTGCTCTTGCTTCTGAAGCTGGTAAGCAAATACTAAGAGCCTGAAAAATTCAAGTGGTGGATAATTATTTAAAGATCAGACGGTGATGCTTATAAATGTTCTTCTAATACAACCTGTTGTGGGTGCAGTTAATGAGTTGTGGAGCAATAAGGTACCCTGTTTGTTAGGAGTATCCCGCTTCGTGTGCTTGTCTTTCTTTAGTGCCAGAGTGACAATAAATGCACCAGCCATCTGGTTGTATTAAGAATGGGAAGCTACGTCCTTTTATGCCATTTATTCTGGCCCCTTCCCTCTCATTGTGTCTGTGTTGCCACAATTCACTTTTCTGGATCATTCTATGCGTAATTATAGAAATTCAACATTGATATGTATTTTGTTGCTGCTTTTCCGCTGGCAAAATGATTTTACAGCAGTGAACAATATTATAAGTCTTCTACTGAATAATGTTCTTCCGCCAGATTATTTCCATTTCAAGCTAGAAAACATTTCTAGATGGTTCTTACAAGAACATATGACATAAAGATGCATAAAATTGGTTCATCGTTTATCTCACTCTTTTTGTAGGTATAATGATTTTAATAATGCAGCGAAAGATGTTGGAAGCCTCTCCAATGCAGAGGATTGTTTGCCTGAATTGTTCCCCTTGCAAATTAAGATATTTGTTTCATGGGAAACCAGTTCACTGGTGGCAAAAATAAGCCAAAAGGTTTAATTAATGACTTTCCTTCTGTTTGAATTGTATTTTCTATTTTATTTAAAGTAGATTTTTACAATCAGTAATTGATAATAGGTGGCATGATTTCAGGAAAATGTGGCTGACTTCTATGAGAAAGCATGTGACATTTTCAATTCTGCATATATCCCCGTGAGTTAGTCATCTATTGATTTTATTGTTTTATAGTTTTTTATATGATATATGGTATTATATAACTCTATTTTATTGATGCAGGTGCATATTTGGGACTTTTCAGGGCAGACGACACAGTTTTTTGTGAATGACAAATCAAGATTGCCAAATGATTCTTCTGGTCAATCTGTAAAAGAGGTAGTTGGTGGTCCATCTTTTTTCTTCCGTGTATTCTTTTGATAGAAGTTTGTTAAAGAAATTTCAATTTTGCTGTGGTCTAGCAAGGAAATAAATGTTTGATAACCAATTGGGGAATATTGAAATCAATCTTTATGTACTTGATAAATTCAAATTTTATTCACATTTGTTTTTAATCTATATATTCTATTGTTTAGTTATGAAGTTTGAAAGTACCAGTTACGGATATTCTGTCTGTTTATAGCATTTCAGCTGCTTCATGTCTATTCAGGTTGCTTTGGAGTTACAAGTACATGGACTTCCAGATTCTATGGGGGGCAATGGGATGATTTTCGATAAGTCTCAGATAGAATGTTCACGCAGTGGTTCTGTTTCAATGAATGGAAGCACTGACAATGTGCCCCCCTGCATAACAGCCAACTGTTTTCGAGGTAGTAGTTGTAGAGCAATTCGATCTTTGGGCTTGACAGGATTACAAAATCTTGGAAATACATGTTTTATGAATAGTGCTATTCAATGTCTGGCTCACACCCCAAAGCTCGTTGATTTTTTCCTTGGAGATTATCATAAAGAGATTAATTATGAAAATCCGTTGGGAATGAATGTAAGCTGTTTATGTTCTGTTTTTAAGTCGTAGTCTCATTTGTAAACAGAATTTTCTTGCAATATTTTAGTTAATTTACGTTGTTTATTTTTCTCTTTCTTTCTGTGAGATTGTTTCAGGGAGAACTAGCCCTAGCTTTTGGAGACTTGCTTAGAAAGCTGTGGGTTCCTAGAGCTATGCCCATTGCACCAAGAACGTTCAAGATGAAACTGGCTAATTTTGCTCCTCAGTTTAGTGGTTATAGCCAGCATGACTCTCAAGTATACCTTCATCTTTTTCTTCTTATAATAGTAGTAGTAGTAATAATATTATTGTATATTATTTTTGTTTATTTATTACTATAATAGTAGTAGTAGTAATATTATATTTTTTATTAATGAAAAAATGTGTTAAAACAGTTGTAGTTTCCATGGGCATCTCCTAGCATTGATGAATTGTCTTTTGTTTTGACATGAGAGGAAATAATTTTATAGAACATTGAAGTTTCCTGCATGCAGGAACTTCTTGCTTTTTTGTTGGATGGATTGCATGAAGACCTTAATCGAGTGAAACGCAAGCCATATCATGAAGTCAAGGATGCAGACGGTCGTCCAGATGAAGAAGTGGCAGAAGAGTATTGGCGAAATCACCTTGCTCGCAATGACTCCATAGTAGTTGATTTGTGCCAAGTGAGAATCTCTTCTATAAATTTTTAACGTAATTTTGGTTTCGGTATCCCCTGTGTTTCTTTTACCAGAGACGCATCAGAAATTTGATGCAATCAATCAAATAGATATCTCAGAGATATTTTAATTTGTTGCAAATCAGATAATGAGATTATTATTGAAAAGGGGATTTTCATTATAGAAGTTATTGTTATGGTGAACTGGCTACTAGTTGGCACAGAACTCAATGACTGGTTGACAATCACATTAAGTATGAGATTTATAACTAATTTGTCTTTAGTTTTATACTGAAATAAAAGCAATACAGTTCATAGGAAGCTATAACAAATCTATACTTTGTTCCCCTATCTTGTAGGGTCAGTTTCGGTCAACACTAGTTTGCCCTATTTGCAAGAAGGTTTCTATCACATTTGACCCTTTTATGTATCTATCTCTGCCTTTACCTTCTACAACGATACGGACCATGACTTTGACGGTCATAAGCACCGACGGGATTACATTGCCTTCTACAATTACAGTAACAGTACCTAACTGTGGAACAGTGAATGATCTTATTGGGGCTTTAAGTACTTCTTGTTCTCTGAGAGAAGATGAAACCCTCTTGGTGGCTGAGGTATGTTGCAAAATTTAGAAATTAAATAAAAACGATGTTTGAGATGTCTTAATTATAATTTATTAGGCTTTGCAAACATTTTTGTTTGTATTCTTGTTAAAATTATGACTTTATGGAGTTTTATACAGATATACAGGAATAAAATTATTCGAACATTCGAGAATCTTTCTGATTCATTAGGTGATATTAGAGATCAAGATAAAGTTGTTGCATACCGAATGCAGAAGGATACTGAAGCAACTCCCTTGGCTGTTTTTGTCCATGAACGTTCGGTGGAAAAGTAAGTTTCTTTATGCTTCCATTCCAATCCTTTACAGAGAAGTAATTTGTTTCATCCCTGCAATGTCCTTCTGTGTATGTCATGAATAACTATCATGTACCCTAGGACCAGAAGTACATACTGTTCCCACTATGGCCATCATGATATGATAGAATATTTTTGCCTCACGGCATGACCTCAATTATTGGGAGCACATACTCCTAAAGCAGTGACATATCCAGAAATGTTTAGAAGTTGGGGGTAATATATATAGATATATAATGGATCACAAAATAATAAATGTTTTATTATATAATGAAAATTTTAATATATAACCTATATTATAAATAAAGTTATATAAAATAAATGTATTTAAATATAAAATTTCTATTTTAATGAAAAATCAACAATTTAAATATTGGGAAACACTATTATTTGTTATTGATAACTTATTTTGAAGAAAACAATTGAAGTTTAATTTAATGGTGGAGATAAAAGAATGTCGATAAATGATGATAGATAATTAAAAATTATATATACATATGTAAAGATAATTGAAAAAAACTGATAGAATTTTGTGTGTTAATTACAAAGATATACAATATATAAAAATAAAAAATATTATGAATTTTTATTTCAAAAAATAAAAAGCTAAAACTGTAAATAGTTCGTTAGGATACAACTAATTTTTACATTTTAAATTAATAATTATATGCATATCTATTATATTTATAGAACCTAAAATGTTAGTGGGGACCCCTTCAAGCATTTAATAATTTCACATTTCTCACCACTCCAAGATTTTGATTAGAAAATCTTTAGACTTTGTCGTCATAAATTTTTGCAAATACCCAAACAACCTACCGAGTTGTCTAAGAATGCTAATGGTTGGTTTATAAGAGTCGGGCTGATATGCCCTGAGTGTAGAGCATACACATTTTTCGGGTCTTCTACAATAGCTTTTGTTTCTGAAATGCTTACGTTAGCAAATTTTGGTGTTAAATGTCATGCGTATTTGTTAGGTGAGTCTGGTTTTTGAAATTATTCTGTCCGTCGTTTCTCAATTTGCTTACATTAATACCTTTGTGTTTTTATTTGGTGCACTAAATTTATTTTATCATGTATCTATTACAGTTCTGGGAAGGAAAGGTTTGACAGCAGGTTCTTTGGTATTCCCCTTGTTACAAGGTTGTCCAATATTTCTTGTGGATATGATATTCAAAGGGAGTTTCTGAAGTTAATCCATCCATTTTTGATGCGCACTAAAGATGTATCGGATGATTATGAAAATAATGATGGTATTAGTGAAAGACCAATTGAAGATGATGAATTGGGGGATACTACTTCCGCAATAGGAAATGATGCTGACTCAATCATTGGAACAGATGATGGCATACATTTGTCGACTGACTTTGAATTCTACTTACATGGAATGGAGAATGTCAAGATAATATTGGACGAACCGTTGACAGTCACAACATTTTCCAGAAAGGGGCCTGAGGTAGTTGTCTTGTGGTCGGATAAGATGCTTAAAATGTATAATACATCTTTGCTTGACTCACTGCCCGAGGTTTTCAAGTCCCAGCTATTCGCCAAGAGAATACAAGAATCAGTTTCTATCTACAAGTGCCTTGAAGCCTTCTTGAAAGAGGAACCTCTTGGACCAGAAGACATGTGGTTAGTTGATATATAGTATATCGTTTCTGTTATTTTATCTTTGGAGATTTCTTCTTTTATGTTTGAGAACATAACATCTTCCATACTACTGGCATCACGTTTTTATATGTTCATCAAAATCAATGTCCTGTATTCTGAAGGCAAGGTGTATATTACAGTCGTTCTGATGTTTAATCTTGCAATTTGGTGTACACAAGGTACTGTCCTACCTGCAAAAAACCTCAGCAGGCAACTAAAAAACTAGATCTTTGGAGATTGCCGGAGATTCTTGTTGTTCATTTGAAGAGGTTCTCATACAGCCGATACTTAAAGAACAAGCTGGAAACATTTGTTGATTTCCCAATTAATAATCTGGACTTATCAACATATGTAGCATATGGGAATAGTCAATCTACCAACCGCTATGTGTTGTATGCTATTAGTTGTCATTATGGAGGGTTAGGAGGAGGCCACTATACAGCATTTGTCCGAGTAAGTACCTTACAATTTGTAATGTCTCTAGCTCCGTTGAAACATTAGAGTGAATTCTTCTTTTTTACAATATTAGGGTGTAACTATGTATCCATAGAAGAACTAAGCTTGGTTGGTTTGAGAAGACTTTTGTTTGTTTTTATGTACTAATTATTCCCTAAATTTCCTGTTTGCACCATTTCTAGTTCAAATATTTATAATCATCAAACAAAGTGTCTGTAACATAATGTAACAAAAACATTTTTCAAATCAAACAGGTCCCATGTATTCCCTTAATGGACAATGACAAACAATTTTATGATAGGTTTGGCCAGTGAGTGGTAGAAAAGCTTTGGCAGATTTCCTGAGACGGTGAAATATTTTTTTTAGTTTAGCTTTTTAGAAGTTCGCTCCACCAGAGTGTGTTAGAGCACATAAGCTGTTCATATAGCTTTATAATATTCATGTAGTAAATAAATCTTTGTCTATAGTTACACATGCAGTACAATTAGTTTTTATCTGACATTGTTAATCACATTGATTTATTTTAGTTGATACAATGAGTTTTTTTGTGTTTTTTCGCCATTGTTTTTCAAAGGTTATTTTATTCTACACATTATATAAATAGGCTTATCCTAGTGTTTTTATTTTCTTGCAGTATGGCTATGATAAATGGTATGATTTTGATGACAGCAGAGTCGAATCTGTTAACGAGGAGATGATAAAGACTCCTGCTGCTTATGTTCTTTTCTACAGGAAAGTTTAGATGAAAACTTTGGAGGCAATTGTGTAATTTAGTTACAGCAACATGGAATGCTGGAGGCTTTTCAGACCTATACATGTGGTTGTCTGATTTCCTCTAAATTGCTGCTTAAGCGGCATCGGTTGGATTTTACTGATAGAAGTGAAGAGAAATGCAAAGAATTTAATATTGTACAGCTTTTAGAAGCTACAGGTAAAACAGGGTAGCACTTAAATTTTTAAACCCTGAGGTTAGATTAATTACACAAGTTCGCATGTACATATGCATCCTAAAAATGTTTAACCGATTTTTTTTAGCAGATGTAGTTTAAATTAAACCATGATTATAAATGGAAAATTACTTTTTTTTCCCTTGTTTATTTTTCTGATATGTCGTCAACTATAAGCTTTTTAATTTTATGTAACAATCAATATATCATGATGATAAAAATGTTTTAGAAATATTTATGATTTTATCTTAGAAAATGAATTTAGATTTACGTCTCATTTTATTTTGTGACATTGTCTAATTAGGTAAGATTTATATCTATTTATATATTATCATTATTTTATTATATAGAGTAAAAATAGATACTTATCACTGGTTTGATAGCAGGTTAATATTAGCACTATATATGAAACAAACTCTATTAAAATATATTATAATCCCATTTTAAAATGAATTTATACTTATTTAACTTTATAAAAGTATATTATAAGATGAAATTTGTATCAATTTTATATAGATAGATAGGTCACTACTGGTATTTTTTTAATGCTTTCCCAATGAAGTTTGTCGTGGAAATGACTTATTTACGTTTGTAAAATATATGTAGCTTCTGCTTCGGTTAAATAAAATATTCAACCTCCACCTATTCCTAACCTTAATTCAATATGTATTCGAATGATGAAGTTTAGGCCATATTTATGATGATTTTCATAAATTTCTTTTAAAAGAAAAAATTTAAATTAACTTTTTATAAATTTCTTTTACATAGTTTATTTAATTTTGTATTTCTAACTTGTAAAAACTTATTTTATTTTAGCTTTCAAAAAAATTAATTCTATTTTTTATTATTTCTCTTCAGTATAATTATAAAAAAGTTGAAATATACTTGTAGTTGTAGGTAAGGTTCCGACTTAACTTAAAGCAAATTTTATCGTTTAAAAAATTAAGAGAATGAGAGTGGTAAACAGGATTCATACCCATCATTTAAGACTAATTAGGAAATTGAGAATCTGATTACCAATAAATGATTGTTGGAAAATATCCATCTTACATAAATATAGAGAAAATTTATAAATAAATCAATCCGAAATAAATATATAATCTAAAACAAAATTATTGAATAATATAATAAACCTAATACAAGTAATTATGGTTAAATAATAATTACATAAAAAATAAACTATAATATGAAAACAAATTATAGGTTTTAAAAATAAATAAATAAAGATGTGATGGTATCCTTATTAACAATATATATAATAGTGATTAACTATAACTTTTCAAATTATAAATCATATAGTTAAACATGACTATCACTTAAATTATTTACTTTTAAAAAGTTATAACATTATTAATCAAAATAATCTAATTTTGGGAGTGGAATATACAAAATCTATTTCTGTACATGAATAGAAATATTTGGATAGACAATAATGATAATTTAGAAGCACAATGATTCTTTAACATGCAACAAATTTATAGAAGTAGTTAACACTTACTATTTCACTATTTTTTTTATATCATAAAAAATCATTTATTTAACAATCACATTATTGGTAAAAATAAGTTCTGAATCTAGTTGTTTGGGTGAGAAAAATATGAGTATGGTTGGGAGTGAGAGAGCACTAATCTGTTAGCATAAAAGGAAAAGTTTATCCAAACGAGGAAGAACCATTTTCACTGCGCAGCTGCTGAAACTTTTTCTGGCAACACACCTCCAAATTGTGACCGTACTCTCAGAGGTCGACGAAATCTCGTGCACCAAACCATTCTCTAGAAGCGAGGTCCAGGTTCTTTTTTCTCTCTCAATCCCTTTCGTGTTCTATTCACAAAAGCATATAACGTACATGAATTTTTTGTTCATCTATAGTAGGAAATATCAATTTCCCATCTGTTACGGCTTTTTTGAACCTGAAATGGAGCATGTGGGTACATGGAAATGACCTCATAGGTGTTAAAAACTTAATAAAAAATTTCATCTAACTATCCAACTAAAGCGAGAAATGCATTAATGCGTATCTTGATGTATGTTTTAGAAAGTGCTTCTCTGGTTGAATTTGTCTCTCATATGTTATTCTCTGCTGTTTGTATTTTCAGTTTGTTGGGTGGTGAATGGAATTTGAGTTTACATGGGAGAATTGTTTTGAAAATTTAAGTTGAAATGTTCTGTTTTCATTTTGTTATTGTATTTTATGCTAATGTTGCTGGTGTTTCATTATCCTTTGCCTTTATTTGAGTAGTTTAGGAGTGTGAATGCAGGGCTGACATTTTGGTGCTTAATTCTTTGTGTGTGCTGGATAGGTTATATGTTAAGAAGTGTTCTGGATTTGACATGCACTTGGGTGGAGTTTTCGGATTAAAGATTTGAAGGACTGTTGGGGGAAATAATGAAAATGCTTGATGAATCAAATGTACGAAGTGAATGAATAATGTTTTACTGAACTCGATCTAATTGTCTGGAGTAGACATGCCCTCATTCGTTCTTTACATGTTTAACTGTATGCCCGATTTTCCAAAAATAAATATATGTTTGATTCCAAATTTTTGACACATTTATTGTTTTATTAATCAGATAACTGTCACTTGTCTATTATGGTTATTGACTACTCTATTTATAGAGCAAATAAAAAAAAAGCAAAGTTACATCTAATATAACAAACAGATTCAGTTACAACTAATAGAGCAAACATATTATATTACAACTAATAGAGCAAACAGATCATATTATATTACAACTAATACAGCAAACAGATGTAGTTATAACTAGGCAAACAAATACAGTTATAACTGAAAAATTCATGAGATTAGATTTATGATCTAATAAGGCTCCCACAGACTGAAACATGAATATTTGTCATGTTAAGCTTGGATAAGTTTTCATGAAATACCGAGAATGCAAGGTTTGGTCAGTGCTATTGATCAAATGAGCCGAGTGTTTGACAGTATATGACCAGAAAGAAAGAGGCAATTGAGACTGAAAAATCAGTGCACAAGTACCATTCAAAATATGTTGATATTTGCATTCAACAACATTGTTCTGTTGTGGTGCTTCCACACCCTATGAACAATCCATTTTCTATTAAAGAAATCAATCATAAGAAACTCAGGATCATTATCACTTCTTAATACTTTTAAATGAGTACTGAACTAATTTTCAATCATGTTGATGAAATTTTGTAAATGTTGATGAAATTTTATCATACTAGTTGAAAGAATTTCTGAGAGGTAAGTCTTTTGAAAGAGATTAAATAAATATACTCAGATGCCTATCTATTGCAATTTATTAGGATCTGCATTTATTTTCACTTATTGGTAGCATGTTGAGCCTCTCTTGGTAGAACAAGTGGGTCCAAAATTTGCTTTATTGTTTGTTGTTTTGTGAATGGTACTAACTGAAATTACATACTACATAGAACTGTAGTTTATTATAAATGTTTTTTTATATCATAATGGAGAAAAGAAAATTGGGAAGTGATTGATGTTCTGCATAGAACTTATATCAGTAATGGATGTTGTCATACTATGCAATAATTTTGGAAGTTCTCGGTTATTAAGAGATGCTCTTTTCTAGATATCGGATTTTTTTATACTTTTCATGGATATAACCAAGATGCCTTTAGCCCTTTATTCTACTCACCATAATCATGTTATCTGTATAGATTTTGATTTTAGTTATTACAATTAAAACTATATGCTTTTGGTATGTTTTGGTTTGGCTGGAAGAAAGTTGATCTGATTGAATCTCTAGAAGGTTTTTTTTGGAGTTTATTGTTTCTGTTTTGGGTTAAGTCTTACAAAATTCAGATAAAAGACCTTTTCAGGTACTGAACCTGGGATTCCCCTAATAGCACAGAGGTGCTAAACGATGATAACTTGTGTTTTTATTATATACTTGTGTAGTTAACAATCTACATTCTATCTACATTCTGGACTCGAATGTACATGTTGTACACGTGCATGATACTGAGCAAGTCAAGGTTCCATGTTTCAGATATGACTATCAGCTAAAGCATTTTCTGTTGAGCGATTCAATGTACATGTTTTATACTTTAATTTTGTTCTTGTTTGATTTACTACTGCTTTGGTTTACTACTGCCTTGGCATTACATGGTTCACTATTTGTTAACAAAGAACACTTTATATTTTTATTTTTTTTAAATCAAATACGCCTTTATATTTCTATTTGGCGATTATTTAGCAAAAATGGAATCTGATGCGCTGACATGGGGAGACAAACTCGTGCTGAGGGGATTATCATTCTATGGTTTTCATGGAGCAAAGCCAGAAGAAAGGAGTCTGGGCCAGAAGTTCGTTGTAGATATAGATGCTTGGATGGATCTCACACCTGCTGGAAAAACTGATCACTTATCAGATACTGTTAGTTACACCGCAATATATGAGTGAGCGACCAACAAATTTAGAACGTCTTTGTTCTGCTTTCATCATTTGATTGCATAAACTTCTAGTGCCATTCTTCATATTGGTGAATGTGCTAATTTAGTAGCTGTAATCTTATTCACATTTCAATAATTGGTGATGCAGTATAGCCAAGGAAGTTCTTGAAGGGTCACCTCAGAACCTTCTGGAATCAGTGGCCCAAAAAATTGCAATTACTACACTGACAAATCATAAAGAAATTTTTGCTGTTCGAGTGAAGGTTGGAAAGCCTCATGTGGCAGTTCGAGGTCCAGTTGATTACTTAGGCGTCGAGATTCATAGACGGAGAAGCGATTTTTCAAGCTAAACTTTCATATTTGTTTTGGTTCCACTGTCATGTTTACTGCTGCAGAGTTTTTATATTTTCATGTTCCATTTGATGCAAAAGTAATGTAACTATTTCCCTTGTATCACGCCATTAGTCTTTTCTCTGTTATCCATCATTCTTGCTGATAAAATTAGAAGTTAAAAAGTTAGACATACGAAATAAACTATATAAATAATTTGGTCCCTCCAAAACAGAAAGAAATTGCAGTAAGAGTTATTGAGTTGCCTAAGTATTGTTTTTCTCATCTTCCAAAATTTAGACATCCAATGTAACATCGTCATCATTCAAACATGTTTGGTATGGCCGGCAGAAATGCTCATAATAGTATCTCTGTTTTTCTTCTTGTTTAGTGCTGTGCCCTGGTTGTATCCCTGCCTCCACCAAGGTTTGGAGCAAATTAGGCTGAAGCAGTTATTGGTGACCAGATCCTTGTTTGGTCCACCCATGTGAAATGCTCCTTTATCTGCATTATTATTGGTTATTGTGCAGGGAAGAGAGTTGGGTATAGCTGTGTATAGTTTCTTTTAACCACACGAAGTGGCCAAGAATCTAGAGTAGAGCCCTTCATCCCCTTTATATATTTGACTTGCAATATATTCACTTTTCTCAAAGACATATCTTATAGTTCTATCTGACATCCGACCCAAAGAAATTTATTATCAAAGATTGGTAGTAAAATAGATTATGAATAGTCAATCTACAAATTATTCAACAAGGACCACCACCCCTACGTAAATAAAATCCTGCAGTTCAGAGTCTTCTGAGTCACAGTCTCTGGCTTGTCTCCCAATCACCTCAGAAACCTGAGCAACAACTTTATCATGGAAAACCATACTAATCCTTGAAACAGAATGGTCCCTATAGAAATCCTCGATATATTTTTCCTCATCTATGCAATACCCTTCTGAAGATGCCTTGAAAATCTGGGCATTCTATAGTTCATCCTTTTTCACAATATAGATTACTCACAGTACCAATAAAGTTAAGATTCTCAAAGTCTTAACTTTCGAATATTACAAACAATCCCTATATTATCTCAATACCTTCTCAAGATCATTTAAATTCCTACACTATAATTTTCAAGATTATTCTGATGTCTGACACAATATCATTTATAGCTAGACCAGCACTCGTGATTTTTATGGTTCAAGAGGGAAATTTTATTAAGAATTTCGGAAATGGTTCCTTGTATGGTTTTATGACTTTGGACCAATACCTGACATATTTCTTATTTACGCCTCAAAAAAGGTCTACGTATTAATTTCGTAGTTGTTTTGTATTGTAGTCCTTTCTTTTTTTTACTGGACAGTTAATAATAGCTAGATTTCGTATTAGATTTTGAGAAGATAAATTCATAATCTATTTTAAATATTTAAGTGTTTTGAACTTATTACCAACCTTGTTTATTCTGTTCCCAACTGTGATGAATTCATGGCATAAAATCTACACAGCTCTGAAAAATGACTGGCCTTATTCATTCTTCGTTAAATACTATTAAAATAATTTGTTGAAATGTTTTATTATTCACAAGTTAAAGTTTCTTACAAAAATTATACACATTAACACTAGATAGTTCCAAACAATGCAAGGCACGTCATTAAATTTTAATTTATGATATGTGGGTCCATGTAGTTGAGGCATCTGTCCAATCGCTTTATTTGTTTGTTTATGCTGCCAACATTAAATGTCATCCAATCATACTTTATAAATATATATATATATATAAGTATATAAAATAAATTATTTTGTTAAGGAAATTAATAAGGGAGAAAAAAGAAAGAAAAATACATTTTAAAAGTATTTTATATGAAAATAATATGTTATTTTTATTTACTATTATAAGAAAAAAAAACTATAAAAGAAATCAAGAGTCTTATGTTTGTTCAAACATAACAAAAATATATATTTAAAAAAAAAAAAAGATTATGTCTTTCCTGCATGAATTTTTTTTCTCATTCATATATTTTCATTTAACAATTTTCTTCATTTTTATCATACCAAACTATTTATTTTTATTATTTTCTTTTCGATTCTTCACCAATATACATAATTTTTTTATAATACTCAGTTTTTCATGTTCAGTTGACATGATTTTAAAAAAAAAAGTATCTTATGTTTATCTTCATTTATAAAACCTCATTTTTTTTCTTAAAAAATGTCTCTATTTTTTTATTTTCCTTAAATATTTAGTTTTCAAAATTCTTGAATAATTAATTTACATGTATAAGATTGTATACATGCATGTGAGATTTTAGCCGTAAATTTTTTTTTAGTCTAGATTTGTAGTGATATAATTTATTTATAAATTAATATTCTTTAAGTAAAGATTTTCTAAACTTTGTTTATTTTTACCTTTATTTAAGGGCTACGTAAACATAGGTAAAAGGAGCTTATAAATTTTTATTATTGTTGAGTTGTAACTATGTTAACGTAATTATACACTAAGATTTATTTATTATTAACATTTTATTTATAAGTTCTATGAGTACACATAAAATTTTTTACCGTTACATTAACGAAGTTATTATTAACATAATTATATATCAAGACTTAAAAATGGAAAGTTATTAGAATTTAGAGGATTTTTATTCATCAAATTATGTGTTTAAAGTAATTGGAATTGGTAGAAAAGGTTTTTTTTTATAAATTGTGGAAAAAAATTTAGTTGTGCCATAACTTTATTTCTTATATATTTTCACTGGAACGAGTTATTATTCAAAGAAAAAATGGGAGAAAGATAATATTGTTTTTGGTTATTTTCTCATTCAAGCCACAATTTATTACTCAAACAATAACATTTTAAGAGAGAAAGTCTCCATCAAATAAAAACAAAATAGAAAATTATTATTATTTTTTTTATAATTTTTATCATTTGAAAATAATATATTAACCACAAAATATCTCACATATTTTTTAACAAGTGGAGATAAATAAGTGAGATAACATGTATAGTTGCATTCATCAAATTAACAAGATGACATATATGGTTACATTAATCTAATTAATAGACAAATTATACGACAATGAGTCAATTAAAAAATATAAACTTTATAAATATAATTTATAGTAAAAATATTTAAATTTATAAAAAAATTAAAACTGAATTAAATCTTTCTAAAAAATATTTTTAATTAAACAAATAGCCTCAATATTCATATTATATAATAGCCCATCTACCTCATGTATAATCTACAATAATTTATAACTATATTTTGCATGTTATATATTAATTTTATTTTATACTCTTTTCGACACTTTACAAATTACTTAAATTCTGTAACAATATAAATTATAAACCACTGATTATGCATTATATAATCATGATCGTTATTTTTTATAAAGTATAAAAACATGTATTACTTTTTTTACTAGTATTATATTTTAACATTATTTTAAGTATAATTATTTACTTCATATCATAACACATAGTCCATAACTTTCTTATTATCGTCTTA
Organism: Phaseolus vulgaris; assembly: GCF_051622355.1. NCBI lineage: Eukaryota > Viridiplantae > Streptophyta > Magnoliopsida > Fabales > Fabaceae > Phaseolus > Phaseolus vulgaris. The sequence goes on from NC_143498.1 coordinate 49,464,772, forward strand.
TTCAGTTTTTATTTTTTAATATTTCAAAATAAAATTAAAATTTATTTATCTATAATATTTAATAACTTTTTTAATGATAACAATAACAACTATTCTTATTTTTTTTAATGTTTTCCCTAATTTATCTAAAGGCGTACCTATCTAAAAGCAATAATTGGAAGTGGGTGGGTGGTGAGTGCCCTGCAGCAATTTATAGTACCAGTACTTAGTACTGCCTCTCGGTGTAAAAAGTAACTTTTACAAAAAAACTATGAATAACATATTATAAAATATTATATTTATTAATTGTTAAAAATATTAATAAAATGAAATGAAAAATTAAATATATTTCTATTCAGTTAGAGTAAATGATAAATAAATTTATTTATATTATAACTACATTTAAAAAAATATATAATTATATTATTTAGAGCATACCGAATAAAAACTAAAATTATGCATTTAAAATTAATGGCATAAAAATACGTTTGATTATTTATTGTATAATTATCTATTAAAATCAATTAATATTTTAAAGAATTAAATTTATATTATTAAAAAGCTAATTAAAATATAAATAAGTATTATAGACGTTAATAATTTTAATATATTAAATTATTATAACCAGCGACGATGTCATATATAGGTACATCCACATGTATTTAATTATTTATAATATAATTATATCTGATTTATTTATATATATTAAAATAAAACAAGTTTTTTCATAATTTTTTTTTGCGAAGTTTTACTTTTTTAAGGAAATTTTTCATATTAAAATAATTATTAAATACATATTAGTGAATAGGAAAGAAAGAGTCTACAAAACAAATATTAATATTTAACTTATTCCTATTACTCTTAGAGTAAGTAAATATTTACTCTTATTGAAAAACAAAAACTAAGTTAATAAATATTTTTTGAAATATTTGTGTAAAGTATTATAACATCTCGTTTAAATTCTCATAATATTAACACGTGAGTATTATTTGACTTTCTTATTAGTATGATGACATAATATTAAAAAAAATTACATTTAAGAAAAAGACCCAGAGTCTTAAATGAAATTATACGTCATAATATTTTTTTAAATTCATAATTCTATCAATAATAAAATAAAATAAAAAAAGATAAAACTCTTATATTAAAGTAAAAATGATAAAAAGGTTCTTAAAAATAATATAATATAGTAAAATCACAATAATTAAATTAAGATATAATAAAATCAATGATTTGAGGGTACTTTCTCAACAAAAATTAGTTTCAAAATAAGTTTTTAAAAAAATAAAAAACAAAGATACAATTAAATTTTACTGGTGGTGACATTAAAAATTTACTATCTCTACAAGTTAAAAAAGAGTATACTTTTCAAAGCCATTTATGACCCATTTTAAGTAGTTATGAAATTGCTTTTCAAACAATTTATGAAGTTTATAACAACTGTTTCTTAATTAAGTAGTTCAAAATTTGAATTTCCTAATATTATTTTAAGTCAGTTATATTTACTTTGTGACATTGAAGATTCTCACAGTATAAATCGTTATGTTCAATAATAAATTATCCACCTCAATCTAATTATTAAAAAAATATGTCATTTCAATGTATTTTAAAAACTAAGATTTCTTTTTATCATAAATAAAATCATGGTTTATATTTTTTTCTGAGCTGGTACTTTTTTAAGGTTAAAACATGCTTATCATTTATGTTTTGATCCCATATTTATATAATAAACCATAAAAAAATGATTCGTACAAATAAGTTACTCATATGAATTAAACTTATTTAATGTATAAAAAAAGTTAAAAAAGAGAGAAAAGAAGATAGGATTGGATATAAAGTACTAAAACAAAACTTGTTTTAGAATAATGGCAGAATCTGTATAAAAGGTTAAAGAAGAACAAAAAAGATATGAAAGGGCTTGAAAGAAAAAAAAAGAGGTGAATCAAGCATCCAGGGTTTACGATTTAAGATATTAAAGTATTTCAATTATATTAATAAAAATGGTTTTATTTATTTTTTTACAGTATAAAAAAGTTATAAAGACATGAAAAGTAAATTAATTTTAAAAATTACTCGTTTATTATTGTATATCAATAAAAAAATATCTATCTTCCATAAAGTTGTGTTTGGATTAAGAGTGTAAGGTTTAAAAGGAAAGTATGAAGATTTGGTAGGGAAGTATGAAGTAAATAAATCTATTTAGATTGAACTATCTTAGTGAATTTGTGAGAAAAATTTACTAAAGTTTATAAGTAACGTGATTTGATAATTATAAAAATATTTTTAATATTTTTTAAAAGTGTACAATATAAAATTACAAATTTATCTTTATATTTTAAAAAATAAAATAATAAGATATTAGATATTTTTATCTATATTATTGAAATTATTAGTAATATAATTTGATGTAGTTGAATAATTAATTTTGGAATAAAACACAATTATTTATAAAAATAATTTAGATGTAAAATTTTAAATATGAGTAAAAATTGTAAATTATTATATGAAAATAAATAATTTAAATATTCATAAATTTAAATTTTTTAGTTAAAAATATTTTTTTTAAATATAAATAGTATTATTATATTTATAATAATAATAATTATTATGTAATTTTTTTATTATAAATAAAATATTTTTTATTAAAATTTAATTTAATTATTTTATTTTATTAATATATCTATGTTAGTTAAATTTATTTAATAACTAATATTGGTAATGAAGTCCACTTTTTATTAATAAAAAATGTAAAAAAAAATGTGAAACTCTAAAATAAAATAAAAAAATTTGGAAATCCAATGTTTAGCTGATTTTTTCTTGTTAAGGAGAAAATAAATTTACTATTTATATTTATATTCTCTCATTTTATTTTTCAAAAAATCATGAATTCAATTAAAAAATATATTCTCACATTTGCTTGTCAACACTATATATAGAGAATAAACAGGTCTAAGTCTTACACTTCCTATCTTTTCAACTAATTGTTTATAATTTAATTAAATCAAAATTATGAATTTATAAAAATTGAGAACTAAATTATTAAAAAATAAATAACAAAAACTAAAATATAAAAAACAGATGAAAAAGTTTAGCTGCTTGCCCACGCTGGCCATGTCTGTAGACCTGTCCCAATTTTCTGGGACCTGTCCCTTCTCAAATGTACTTATCTTCACATTCTTCCCAATTTCATAAAAAGCATTAAAGGTAAAAAATTTCAAACCTTTTCAACAGTTGTGTCAATTAATATTTTTTATTAATATTAATGGAAGTTAATTTGCGATTTTAAGTTATTAGAATATTATTATTGTTAGTAGACCAATATTTTTTTTCAATACTAATTAGAAGCTTTTCAATCAATGATAAAAAAACTATTTTTTTAATATGAATTAGATTCTTTTAGTAGACCATCGGTTGTGGTTTTTTTTTTTATGCATGTAATATTTTTATTATTATTAAAAATGTTTTTTTATTAATAGTTTGTTAGAATTTTTCTGTGATGTTAAGTAAAAAAAATTAAGCCAACATTATTCTTTTTACCAATGTCAATTGAAAGAAGTTGTTAATGTGATAAGAAAAGTTAACAAAAAACTCCAACCGTTATTATTATAAAATTAATTTTGATCAATGCTAGAGTAGAAATAATTTTGATCGATTAGCTTAAATTAGTTGTAATTAAACTGAAATAAAGTATCAAACAAAATTAACTACAAAAAGATTGTGAACAATAATAATTGTAATTTTTAATAATTATTTAATATTTAAATATTTTTTAAATTTTATGATAATTAAAACATTTATGAAAATAAAAGGAGTAAAATTATAAGTTAAAATGATGTTATTGAGAGAAATTGAAAAATGAAATAATTAAAATTTAGTATATTTAAATGTTTTATAAATTGTGATTTGGAAGCAGCAAGATGGTGTAAAGTAGTGTAATGATAATTGATGAGACACATGCTCATTAACTTGTAATAACTAACCTAACCTAACTTCATCATCTTTCATTAACTATCATGTGTCATCTCTTACAACCATTCACTGCATATTTCTCTCTCTTCTCCTTCTTCTTTCATTTTACCATTCTTTCTTTCTTAACAACACAATTTTTTTTAATAACAAGAGGCATCAAAATGCTTCTCTTCTCCAAATCTATCTATACAACACCTTTTTCTTCAATCTAGGGTCATTTTTTTACAAATTTCCTAAAATAGGTCATTTTTTTTTGGAAATGGAAAAATATTTTCAACTTAAAATACTATATATATCTTAAACTTCCTAAATGCGATTAAAAAAAACTAAATTCGTATATTTTATATACAATTCTATATTAAAAAAAATAAAGAACTCATATTCTATATATAAATTTGTTTTTTTTTAAATCGCATTTTAGATGGGTAAATTTAGAATAAACAAAACTATTTTAGGTTAGTGCTTTATCCATTTTAAAAAAAAAAGTTACCCATTTTTAGAAATTCGTAAAAATATTGGAAAAAAAACCACTATAACACTTTTCACCAATATCCAAATATCACGCAAATAAACATCAGACTCATATATAATATCAGCCCTATTTTTTTACATTAATATTATTTATAAATAAAATTAAAAATTATTCGTATATTTTACCATTGTTTTTTTAACATTGAAATAATATTTTCTCCAAAATATAACTTTTATATATTTATAAGACAATTTTTAATTTAATAAGAGTATAACCTCTATGATATTTTTAATATATATTAATTAAACTATTTAATTTTTTTTATAACTCTTTCATTTTAATTTTATTTTAATTTTAGTTTCAAATGAAATAAAAGCGACTAACGTCATTTTTTTATATTAAAGTATCATTTTATTAAAATATAAAAAATTGTGAGTAACATTTATTAAAAGTATTTTAGAATTAGAAGTATTTAAAGTCAATTTTTCAAATAAATACAATTTTTTTTATAATATATATATATATATATATATATATATATAATATTGCATAATAATAATATATGACGTTCGTATACTCCTCGTCCATACGTATCCGACACATGTATTAATAAAATATTTAATTCAAAAAATATTTATTAAATCAATGTAGTACAATTCTAACACAATTTTTTTAAAAAAAATATTAATTTTAAAATTTAAATTTCACAAATTTATTTAAAAATAAATAAAATAAAATACACTTATACAGATATTTATTATTTATTTATATAATGCATAATTATATAATATATATATATTCTAATTTTAAACTTCATGTATATAATATCAATATCGGTGTACTACATACGTCATAATCATGTGAATATTAAGCAATAGTGATAGTAATTAAAGAAAGAAAGTTTTCTTCGTAATTATAAGCTTGGTCAGGTTTAGTTGTTCCCATGTCTGCTGACCACCGCATGGGTGTTCTCGCTTGAAACGACTCTGTCTCTTCTCTGTATGGTTACAATCATTCACTGATTCTTGGGTCGATGCAAATTTCAGATTTTTTTGTATTAAAAACCAGAGCTTATTCAACCGAATGTTTCGTTCAAGTGGAGTTTGTTTTTAATAAGATTTCCTTCTTGGGTTGATGTTAAGGCCTCTGTTTTAGCTATGAAATGGAAATGATTAATACCTCTATTCACGTGGTTTCATTAAATTTTGTCACCCGTTTTTATTGGGGACCTGTGTATCCAAATTTTCTTGCCAAGTGTCACAGAATTTTCAATATTTTTGAGTTTTATTGGCGCAACTTGTTAGTTAGCTCAAACTCAGCTTCAAATGGATGTGTCTTTGTTATACATATAACCACCCTCTTTGGCTTTTTTTTCTATTTTGTTAACATCAGTGGGGCTAGTGGGAGAAACCTTCTGGGACCAATTACTTGTTACAATATGCTAATTTTGTTCTGTTTACCCTCATCATTGGAGTTCTATGATTTTGAAGAATATTCAGTTTAGAATCTTATAATTATAAGTGGCTGTTTAGCACATGACTTGCTGATAGAAGGCTGGTTCTTCTTTCCTCAGAGATATAGAGATGGTGAAAAAAGGAAACATTGTGCAGTATAGGGAGAGGTTGGACAAGACCCTTGCCTTACCTGATCTGACAAATGACCAGATACTCAAAACCCTTGTCAAAAGTCAACTCCAACGTTCTTCAAAAGTGGAAATGGAAGGTAATAGCATTCCCTAGTTTGCTTTGAGCTATTTTGCAGAAAAGGTACTAGCTGACAGATGTTATTATTTTAGGTAGTTGTGTTTATCTTCTTTTATCTGTTTATAAATTTGGTTTTTGCAGGATCTAATGAGGAATTAGTAGAAACCAAAACCAAACAGATGTATAATTTTCTTGATATGTTGAGAAGTGCTTCTGGAGACAACAGTGGAAGATCTAGTACATCACACTCTGATTGGAAAGTAAGCTATAAACGTTTTTGTTTTCTTCATCTTTCAATTGCTTATTTAGATCATACTCGGTTGATTTAGATCTTGAACTTTGTATGTTGTTGACATGCAAACACAGGCACGGTTTTTTTTTGTATTTCTGGTTTGAAATTTTATTTCCTTAACTTATGTTGACATTTAACATAAACTTTTATCACATGAAATATTAAGGTGAAATGGTAATTCTTGTAAGAAAAAAGTCAAAACACATGTTAAACTATATCTAAATTTTATTTTATTGGAGACTTGTTTTCATAGAAATCAGGAATTTACATTGTCTGATAAACTTCTTGCTTTTAAACAGTTAAAACAGGATACTGAAGATTTTCGAGTTATGTATCGCGAAGGACCAGAGGGAACTCCCTTTCATACATTGCTAGTTGAAGGCTTTGTGGATGGGCCTCTAGATCTCTGTGAGTCATGCTACGATGAGCCAAAAATTTTAGCATCGCCCTTTTAATTAATTTAACAACAAAGGTCATTATGATCTTAACATGTGAAATTTAACCTTTGTTACATTAACAGCTTTGTGCCTTTCATGGGAGCCCTTCCTCTACAAGAAATGGTGAAAATCATATTTGCAATACGTGCCTTTGCATCTATTTGACATTATATTTTTCTATAGCATACCAGTTATTTGATTCTGTGTTGGGGTATATACCCTTTTCACAATTTTCAATTTTTCCAGGTGGCCTCAGTTTACTATTCCCAGTTTCAAAGTTCTAGTAGCTGAACGTTTGCAGAGGGTCCAGATTGGGGAACATATCTCACTAATTAGGTGTGTATTGGCTGCATCAATTAAGAAAATTTACATTGTAGTGTGTATCACTGACCATGCTAAATAAAACCTTCATTTTTGAATGCTTATTATACTGCTGATTGTGGAAGAAAGGATGAAGGTTCCATGGCCCCTATCTACAAGGGATGCTATAGTGCATTATTATCTTTTTGAGTACTTTCAAGATGATTTAGTAGTTGTTCTTTTGAATACGGTACTCCCCTGGTCCCATCTTTCTTTTTCTCTAGAAAGTTAATTCTAAGTCAGATCTTCCAAGCTTCGAGAAATGCATGTTTAATTTGCTTTCAGGTCCCTGAGTCCACGAGCATTGACAATTTCAACATGGACGCAATTCCTGAGGCAAAGGATGCTGTGAGAATTGGTTTGGTGGGAGGCTATGCTATGCAAAAGGTGACACCAGAAAGAAGTTATTTTCGGTGAGTTTTAAGTCAGCACTAAAAACTTAGAAGTAACCTGCACAAAAATGAGTGCAAGTATTGAATAGGGTATACATTGAGAATTGCTATGAAACCTGAGAAATCTAAGAGTTTTTGCTTTTAGGCTTAAAATTATTTTATATTGAGTAGAAATGAGAAAGTTAAGTAAATAAAAATTTACAAACCTGTTGTTTTAGTATTTTTGGAAGAAGGTAGTGTCTTGCTTTTACATTGAATTACTTTCAACATGTGTGGTGGAAAATGAAAAATGGTTTTGGTTCCAAGGCTTAAATTGTGTCAAATTTTGTAGGATAATAGGAAATTTGGATCTAAAGCTGGATTTCGTACCTCCAACCCTCATAAATTTCATTTCAAGGCAGCTCATCGGCAGTGGTTTCAGACTTTATCAGAAGGTTGTATGTTCTTTTCAAATTTATTTTGTTTTCATCAATCAATATTGACTTTGTTTCTATTTTATGGCGTCTAATACCAATTAGATATGGGGAAATCATCATTATGTTTTAAATTCTGTACGGAACATTAGCTTCATAAATTTTTTATTGTTATGGTTATTGTTTTTAATACTATTTGATATAAGAGTTGTTTTTTATCCCAAGGAAATCATAGGAGAAAAAAATTAAAGAATAAATTTTACAAACTATTTATCTCTATATTAATTGTTTAAAAACATTACACTAATATCCTTTATACCTTACACCGACTCTTTTAACTGATTATAAAATATTACATCTTATGTATCTTAAAAAACAGAAATATTTGTGAAATTTCACAAAACTTTTGAAATTATTAATGATTTACTAAGAATAAACTACAACATTTGTACTCATTAATTGTGTATTTAACCAGAATCTTGCTAATGCTTCTCCGAAAGACTCTTGTTAAGCAGTGTTTGACACACTCTATTAAATACTTCTTATTACTTAAAAATGAAGAAATAGATAGTATTTATGCTTTTTTAATGATAAAGCTTTTCTTTTCATTAAATAAATACTCTCTAATTTTGTTTTTTTAACTGGTATTGTAAGGGAACTGTTAAGTTCTCTAGGAGGGTTTGCCCTGCTCATGAACTTACTGTCACTTTATTTGCAAGTATTGGTTTGAGCTTATTTATCATTATCTGTTGCTCATGTATATAAAACATACTTGTTTGACATTAATCAATTTCTCAAATTGTTATATTTCAGGCTGTGGCTTCGATGATGGGCAATAATAAAGATAAAGACATCAGCAAGGCCTTGGAGGACTCATTGTATGTTAAAATACGCAAGGCTCTACTAACTGCGGAAGAGCTTAAGCAAGATGCAAGCTTTGTTCCAGCTGAAGAACCTATTCAAAATGAGCAAAATGGGTTAAAAGATATATCCTGTGAGTCTACGAGCAACCAATGTGCAGGTGCTGAACAAGTTGTAGAAGCAGGTTGTAAAGAGACTGTAGAAGTTCAGGAAGATGTAAACAAGGTACTTGAAGTTCCAATCGAGGAAGGTGATTCGTGGAGTGTGCTGAATGGCAAGGGGAATGGTGAGATTGAAGGTGCAGATAATGAAGTGATTGTTGATATTGTGAAGAATGTGAACAAAGTGAGTGACATTCCAGTTGAGGAAGATGTAAACAAGGTACTTGAAGTTCCAATTGAGGAATGTGATTCATGGAGTGTGCTGAATGGCAAGGGGAATGGTGAGATTGAAGGTGCAGGTAATGAAGTGATTGTTGAGATTGAGAATAATGTGAACAAAGTGAGTGACATTCCAGTTGAGGAAGATGTAAACAAGGTACTTGAAGTTCCAATTGAGGAAGGTGATTCATGGAGTGTGCTGAATGGCAAGGGGAATGGTGAGATTGAAGGTGCAGATAAGGAAGAGATTGTTGAGATTGAGAAGAATGTGAACAAAGTGAGTGACATTCCAGTTGAAGAAGATGATACAAGGAGTGTACTGAAGGATAAGATGAATGGATATGTACGCTCAGATGTGAGAAAGGCTCTAGAAACAATAGAGAGGGTCATTTCAATGGTTAAATTTCATTCCCGAACGTCTACTTCAAACTCTGCTGAGCAAGAGTTCCACAACATGGAAAAAGGTGGCACAGTTGACCCAAGTTCTGCAAAACCTATTCAAGTATGTTTGAAAGACGAGGTTAGTGTCAAAGAATCAAACAGCAATATACGGGAGGAAACTTCAGAAGAACCTGCGACGACACAAAGCTTCAGGTGATTTATTTTACTCATTCTCTTGTTTTTTTGAGTAATGTTATCTAATGCTAGTTGCACTTTGAGAGGGATGATAGAAGAGAGAGAAGTGATAAGATGATATCTAATATAATATGGTATGAAGAGAAAAATAATATATAAAAGGAGTTAAATGAGTGACATTACTTTTGTTTTTGGGTTGTGTGTTATCCTTCAAGATTATTTGTTTGGAAATATAAGCTAACTAATAATTGGTTTGTTTATTTACTATTTTTGGTCCCATAAGGCACACAGGAACAAATCTAAACTTGAAGGAAGTTAACTATAAGAAAGTTGCACCAGCTTCACCAAAGCATAATCTTTCAAAAGCGATGGAAGAAAGGAAGGTTGATTCATTTTCTTTGAAAAATGGGAGAATAGTGGAGCAGACAATAAGTGATAATATGCAATTAAACAATTATGCAGTCCAAGATATGTGTTCAGAGGACTTGAAAAAGTCAACCAAGGAGATGAAGTATAGATACTGTTGTTTTATGTGAGCCATAGCGTATTTATATGATCAACTTGTGACTCAAGGTTTGATGCATATTTATCCGAAGATCACTTGTATATTGGTCACATATGTTGGACTAATTTTGTCCACCTCAAGTATAATAATGTAATTAATGTCATATTATTACAATTCATGCTGCTCAATCAATCTCTTAGAACATGTTTACAGTGTTGCAGTGTTTCCAAGCAGTGATTAGGGTCATATCACTCATTTGGATTCATGTATCATTTCTTCCTAAAATGAAGAGAAGGTCAGTTCATTAATGTAGTTTTTTTTAATTTTACATTTTTTACATATATTAATTATTATATAAATTTAACTAACACAAATATTTTAATAAAATAATATATTAATAATTAATAAAATTAATAATAAAATACAATTTTAACACAAAAATATATAGTTATTTATAATAAACAAATTATATAATAATAATTATTATAAATATAATAATACTGTTTATATTTAATATTAATAGAAAATTATTTTTTAATTAATTTTAAATTTATGGATATTTAAATTATTTATTTCTATATAACAATTTGTTCAAATCAAAAGACTAACTTATTGTATTTTTTTCAAAAAGTAGAGATTAAATGGATCTTTTAAATAAAAATTCGCGTGCGTAAGTTTGGTTTTGATTTTGAAGATCACATTCAAAATATTCAATCTAATGTTTTATTTTTAACATTTGACCTTTCAGCTCAAATTTTATAACTTATATCGAATTAAATCCATTTATGAATAATTTTATATTTACGTAATAATTAATCTCTGCTCAATTAGCTAAAGAAAAGTACGAATTGGACAACGATTTTTTGCTTTTATTTAATAAAGATTCGTGTAAAAGTCTAATATATAAATATAGCCTATTGCATATTTTCAAATATAAAAAAATGATTATTGCATTAACGTTTTATTTAAATCGTTATCATTTTATTTTATAACAATTGTCTCATATTACTTTGTCAAGGGAAACTGATCAAAATAATGAACAAAAAAAGTAAAAAGTTATAAATGAGTTTCTGTCATTTAACTTAGAAAATAGAATAAAATAAATGTCTTTAATGACATTTGGATGCTAAGGTGGGAAATAGTTTATATATATATATATATATATATATATATAATATTAATTTTTAAGCAAAAAAATAAAAATAATTTAACTTTAATTTTAAGAGTCTACAAACATTGAATCTTGTTAATTAGTTTAAAAGAGGAAAATATTTTCATGAAAATATAGAAGAATGCATTAAAAATCATAAAAACACACATTTTTATGTATTTTAACATTTTTTTTTACTTTTTAACTAATAATCTAAGTAACTCGTTAACATTGTTAAAAGCGTATATAACTCTACTATAAATACTATTGTTATAATGTATCATTAAAAAATTAATATAGCTCAAAACTAAAATTTCAAAAAACTGATAATAAAATGATTTTATTGATTATTTTTTTTAATATGATTTATTACTTTCTTTGATAAAATATCTCAAAATAACTACAATTTTAATCAATATTGTTTTTAAACTGATTGATGCTTTTAATTCAATGATATACTACTTTTTGTTTATTTAAATTTTACTTATAAATAAACTGCTTCAAAAGTAATATATTTATAGAAAGATGATATTTTTTATGAATAATATATTTATTATTTTTCTTATAGAGTGGAATAGTTTTGGAGGGAGTATTTATATTGTATATAAGTTATGATGATCCATCTAAAGAAGGCAGAACCCAAAACGCAGCGTTGGAAACGGAAGTCTTGGGGCACAAGTTGCAAACGCAACCATAAGGAGAGGGAATTTTAGTGCTGAAGCTGCAAACACGAAGATGGGGTGGGTTTGGAGGGATGACAACAGCGACGATCTTCGACGCGATAACTCTTCGGAAGGGTGCTCCACCACGAAGGTCGTCAAATCTCAGTGCAGAACAGAGGAGGTCGAATCTGGAAAGTTCATCAGAAAGTGCGAGAAAACAGAAGAGCTTCTCAGGAATTGCATCGGAAAGTAATACTCTTTTTATTCATGTTCTCTGTCACTTATTATGATTTTTTTTAATGATTTTTTACTATACTCTCAAATGTGACGCTGTAGAAAATACGATTGATTGCTTGATTGATTCGGTGTTAGGAAGAGGTTTGCTTTGAATTCCTGCATACAGTGTGTGGAATTTATTTATTTATTTATTTTTCTCATTCACGAACAAATTTGATGGTGTTATGATTCAAAATCTGGAGTATTTGGAAGACAATTGTTAACGATTGCGGTGACATCTTTGCTTCGTTTAAGAATTAGGGTAAAAAGTCTGGAGACTGGAGGTATGTATTTTTTAAAGTGAAAATTATATCCGAAAATTCTGGTACATGAAAAAGTGAAAGCCGTGAATCAGGAAAAACATTATAGAGCTATGTATGGATATGTCATATCCTTGTCTGAAGGGGTTCTGATAGGTAGATTACTCACGTGGTGATAGATGCGAGGAGCACACACGGAAGAGAGTCATTCAAACCCATCAAGAATTGCATGACATGCTCCATATCGGTATATTCCATCCAAGGTTGAATACGTCCGCAGTTGCATGATTGGGCAGGTTTTGTATTCACCTAGCCCCTCTGATAGAGACTTGCAAAATGCTGAGCACTAACTCACATAGAGACTTCGTTGTTTGAGATTCACCTGTTCACACATTAATTGAAAAATTCGTCGGCCATTTTGTTGTTGGAATCTCACTTCCACGCCAAAATAATTTGGTGGAGGATGAATACATCACAATTTATGTGATGTCCTTTGAAATGAAATTGAGGAGCCAAGGAGCAACAGTGCTATTATTTCCTAAAGAAATGTATTGTCTTCACCTGGTTCTAGTATAAAACTGTGAACAAGCCCGAACTTGTTTTCCCCGACGAGTATCATTTTCATGGCCCAGCACCAAGGTGTGTAGTTCTCACCATTTAGAGGCTGAGAAACTGATAAAGAACCGGGATTATCAGAGGGATAAATGAAGAAGGAATCAGAGCATCGTCCATGACAGCAATGAATGCATATATGCGAAGGAGAAGATAAAGAGAGATAGAAAGTCATTCTGGTTAGAAAATAATCAAATCTTATACTGTATTAGAAAAGAATATAATGCTGGGCTGGGATAGAAGATTAGTATTATTGCTTTGGAGAGATCCAGACTTTCATTTTTGGGTGTATGTATGCTATTGTTGTCTGACCAAATAACAAGAGTGAGTAACAAGCATACTAGAATAACTAAAAGCCAGTTATTTCTCTAATGCTAAGATGTACTGAGTTTTAAAATCCGTGGGAATGGTATGTATCTTTGACCTTGTATTTGAATCCTGTTCTATCACACAAAAGTGGGTAGTTTAGATTGTTATAAAACTAAAATCAATATAAATAATACTAATGACCCTCCTTTGCCCTGCATCATCATATCCTACTTCTCTCCGACCTATTTCTTATCATCTATCTGCATTAATGCAAAACCAGGTGTAAAATAGCTTTGTATGATATGACTACAGTAAACGGGTTGAAAGTGGGTGAGACATAAGATGTAATGATCATACTGGTTTTTAAAATCTAGTTTGTTTAGGCTTTTTAAGCTAAAATTAGATTGCAAGTTTTTCTATCATGCTAGACAAACCAGAGATAATAGGTGAGTTGACACACTGACAAGCGCACAGAAAGGCAGAAGTGCTTATGCTTTAATAGATTTCAGTTTCAAATATTTGGGCATTATATTATTTAGGAATATGGGTGGACTATCCAGTTACCCTCTCTTTGTTGCAGTCATATTACTCTCCGAGTCTCTTCAAAATGTGACTGAAACTTTTATCTTATTTTTTACCTTCACACTTTGCAGGCCTGTTGAAGTGTTGCAATCTAACAAAGAGTATACCGAAGAGGATATCACAGATGAGGTACTTAAAGGTAGGTCTGTTCCATATAGCTCATCAGACCGTGGTATGTTTGACTTCCCAGGGCTACGAAATGATATGGAAGTCATGGAACGTAACCTGTTCGGTGGTCTTAGTCGTTTTCTGGAATCAGCTGAAGAAATGACGAATGACTTTTTTGATGCTTTTGGTAAGTCTCCAAGGATCTTTGATGCAGAGTCGTCCTCACCCTCAGTGAGGCGAGGGATCCCTAATGCTCGGCGCCCAGAAGCTTCTAAAACCCAGGAGAAGGAATCAGGAGATACTGATTATGTTTCACTGGCTCAAGATGTTTAAACTTTGAACGTGGACATCTGGACCACAACCAAGTCCTGTAATAACATGTTTCTCTGCATTTTTGGAAGCTGTTTAACATGTTTTCTTTTCTTTTAAGCTGTGGCTTATGAAGCGTGTGACCAACTTTTTTATCTTTTCCCTTCACTCAATTATAGCCAATACGAAAAGCGAGTCCATTTTTAGATAAGTTATAGCGGGTGGATTTGATGGAAATATATTTGCATTTACATTCATTTCTTTAACCATCCCTAATATAATGGAAGATTGGATTAATTATTTAGGGAAAATTCTTGGTTAATTGAAACAGTAGAAAGTGAAATTTGTTCCCCTCGCGTGGATGAAAGTTTATCATGTGTTCATTCTACTCTGTTTGTAGCATAAATTTTAAAAATAAATAAACAAAACCAAGGTGTTATTTGATTTTGTGATTGTTAAAATAAAATATTTACAAGTTGTAATGTCTTGTTTGATTTGAAGGGGGGAATGAGTCATTGACAAAAGGTTTATGATACCAATTTAAATGATTCTATTCAATAATTATATATTCGATAGTAAACTTTATGAATGTTATCTAAATTATATTCATTACTTTAAAATCAATTTAAAGTTAAACATTTTCCAACGCAATCTAACTTATATATTTTTAATTAAAATTAGTTTCACACTTGATTTCACATAAAAGTAAGGCAACATTGAAAATTCATGGTGATGACTTGGCACTTGCACTGCACCGTGAAACTTTCTCTTCATCTTTCAGAAGAAACACAATTCACTCAACTTTCTCTTTCGCTGCACCCTCACCCACAATAATGCATGGATCCAAACGGGTGCTGTTGTGACTTCCGTCGTCGCCAACAGTGACACCCCTGGATCCAAACGAAGCCTAAAGCATTTCTATTTCTGTCTTCAAGATGAAGAGTAGGATTAGAAGCCAGAATAGTAATAATAAGATAATAAAATTCGAATGAACCACCCTTACATTCTTCTTCCTCTGAAAAAAGCACGTTGAGAAGTTGGGTCGGGTCTATAATGGAAGTTAGTAGTGAAATTCATGTTCATTAACCTTTTTCTTTTTATGTTAATCAAATTAAACTGTTCCTTATTCTCAAGGGTTTAATTTATTACTGCCGCACCTCTTTTCTGCTTTCTGGTGAAATCCTCTTCCTCTACCCTTTTAAGCCATTATTTCTAGAAATGGAAGTATTCAACTATGAGTTCATTATTTGTTTTCAATGCTGATTTATTAACCAAATTGAATATGTGAAGTCTCCCCTACTTACTAATGCTGAATGGGTCACTTGCAAAAGTAGACCCAGATGGATTTGTCACTTTCTCTCATCACTATATTTGAATTTATCAAATTGAACAATGAGGACCAAGTAAATCTTTACATTTTCTTAACAACTCATAAATATTACGCATGTAATTGTGAAAAATATGAAGCTTAAAAGTTAAAAGCAGGACACTTATCCAGCTTATTATATAATTATCTTTTAATAAAATATTACGTGTCTATTAGCTTCTAAACTTACTTAAAAAGAAAACAAACTACTTTAAAATAATAAAGAGAGATTATTTCTTCTCCCGGTTATATTAAATTGTAAATATTTTTATTTTTAAAACTAATATTGATCTCTTTTATGTTTTTTAATAAAATGAGACTTGCATTGCTTATCATTTTTAAGCATAAGCATAGAGTCACATTTTTCATCTTTTTAATAAATAATACTTACTTATATTACGTTTTAAATAAAATAAAATTTACCATCTCACTTTAATTTTGAAAATAATTTTTTAAAATTTAAATACTAAAAATTGTTTAATTTTATATTTTAAGTACACGTTAAAAAAAAAACACCGGCTATGGCCGGAGGATTAGAGGCTTCGTGTGAGGTCTCCCTCGTTAGTCAGAATATTTTTAGAAGTTTATGTAATCTTCCTGATCTCTATGTCTTCAAATTATCATTTTCAATTCCCTTATTATTAAATCATTTTTTTTTACATATTTAATTGATAAAAATATTATTTTATTTCAATACATTTTTTTATCTGCAGAAATTGAACCAAAGAGTTTATTTCAATACAATTATTTAAAAATAAATAATATTTACACAATTTTTAATTATATTGTAATTTCTTAAAAAATTTAGCTATTCATATTATTATACAAAGAGAATATACCATTTTAATGTCATCTTTTAGTTATTTAATTTTATCTTTTAATAAAAAAAATATTTATTTATTTATTCAATAAAATAAATAATTTTCCTCCTTTAAAATAATAATTATATAATTTTTTTAATATTACTTTTACAAAATTACATATATTTTTATTTTCTATCTTTTAATTAATTATTCATAAAATAATAAAATTATTAAACTGTATATATTTTGATGTAATAAAAATGTGAATGGATGTATTTTGGTAGTATAAAATATTTTTGTTAAAATACTAATAATATATATTAGAAATTATGCAGCCAGCATTATTGAATAAAGAAATCTGAACCGTCCAGTGAACAGGTGGCATTCCTTTATTACCATTGGATTTTGCCACACGCGTTTTCTCCAACATTTGGAACATTCTCCGTTTACACAACCCAAACAAAAAAAAAAAGAACTGGTAACTGTCACTTGTCCTCCCTCCATTTTTCTTCGTTTTTGTCCAACCTAATCATTCCATTCACGAACCTTTTGTGTGTCTCTGTGTATATAACACAAATTTTAACATAATCTCATTAATTTAACTTCTAAGAGAAGAGAAAAGAGATACACGCACAATTTTTTCATATTTAAAAAGTAACGATGAAATGTTCTTTCTCCCGAGTCATCATGAAAGGATCATTTCCACTGTCTATAGATTATACACTATCTTTTCCATCTATGTAACATCAAAATTTTCTCTTTTCGTTTTCCCACTTCAATGCAATCTATTCCCACTTGGACTCTGTCACAAGTGTCATTTTTTTTTCCAGTTTACACTTTCCACTCCTTTGAAAATTTCCACTTTCACGCCTTCATTATCATCCCTTTACATCGTTTTTTCTCGTTCACTTCTGTTTCCATAAAAGGTTTGATTCATTAATGCGAATCATTCACCTTCTTATTCTTCCTTTTCTTCAAATCTCCACTGATTCTTCTTTTCATGTTCACGTGCACGCTTTAGGCTATAGTGGGGTTGGTGCAGAAAATCGAATGTGATTTTGGGCTTCACTTGCTTCTTGCTTCTTACATGCAAGTCACAGACAGGAAGTAACAAGTGCAGGATGGGAAACAATTGTGTCGGGTCAAAAATCTCGGATTATGCACTGCTTTCCTGTGTTCTTCCGAGTTCATTCGTGTGGCTTCATCATCATCAAACGAGGGTGGTCACAGAAATTTCTGATGCCACTTCACTTGTGACTAAAATTGAAGACACAAATGCTCTAGAGAATGTTCAGGAAAAGGCTCCACGAGTGGTGAAAATTAGCAAAGAGAGTAACATGCCTTCAGAGCCTGCAATTAAAAAATTAGCCTTTAAAGTGAAGAGGGTAGCAATAGGGCTTCAAGAAGAGTCAATTTTGAAGAGAAAAAGTGGTCACTTTAAGGAGTACTATAATTTGGGAGAAGAGCTTGGAAAGGGACAGTACGGAACAACATTCCTTTGTACTGAGAAAGCAACTGGGAAAAAGTACGCTTGCAAGTCCATTCCAAAAGTGAAACTGTTGATAGATGAAGACGTGGAAGATGTGAGGAGGGAGATTGAGATAATGCATCACTTGGAGGGGTGTCCTAATGTGATATCAATTAAAGGGGCTTATGAGGATGGTGTTGCAGTTTTTGTTGTGATGGAGTTATGTGAAGGGGGTGAACTTTTTGATAGGATTGTGGAAAGGGGGCATTACACAGAGAGAAAAGCAGCTAAACTTGCAAGGACTATAATTAGTATTATAGAGGGGTGCCACTCCCTTGGGGTGATGCATCGTGATCTTAAGCCTGAGAATTTTCTTTTTGTTGATGTCAATGAAGACTCCACACTAAAGGCCATAGATTTTGGAATGTCTGTTTTCTTCAAACCAGGTTTGGATAAAATGTTCGTTTCCTTTTTCCCTCCTTCTAGACAACCAAAACTATTCAGGCTTTATGTGATATACCTAACTAACACACATATATAGAACATAATTATGTCTTTTTATTAAAATTGGTTTTAACTATGTTGACTTTGTTTCCATGAAAATTGGTTTAAACTATGTTGGCCCTGGAAGTCTTGTATAAGAATTTGGATTTTAAGAATACAAAATTACTTAATTATAACAATTAAATTATTTTTCAGGTTGAAAAAAATAGAAAATTATAAAAGTATAACTGCAAGACTTTAGAAACTTAATAAAGTGGTCTCTAAGAATGCTATGATATGATAGAACTCAGTAAAATAAAGCTTCATTAGAAGATTTTGTAATACTCTTGAATTAGAGATATTTTAATGCATCTAAAGTTTACAATTCTTCATGAAACTAAACTAAAATTAATTTGCGTCCCTTTAAAATCAATCAACCACATAGTTTGATATGAGCTAGAGAATGCTTCCTCATGCTTCCCCTGATACAATAGAATTAGTTGAAAAACTATAAATTTTCTGCAATGTTCTAATTACATTATTTCTGAGTGCTTTTCACTGACATTCTTCAGTTACAGGTGACATTTTTAGGGACGTGGTTGGAAGTCCTTATTATATCGCACCTGAAGTTCTACGAAGACATTATGGTCCAGAAGCTGATGTGTGGAGTGCAGGTGTGATCATATACATTCTTTTATGTGGTACAGCTCCATTTTGGGGTGGTAAGACTCCTTCATTAAGATTTCTAGCCCTTCAATGATCCAATCATTTAGCTTAATTTTGTATTTTCCTTGGTAATAGAATCGGAGCAAGAGATATTTGAAGAGGTTTTGCATGGTGATATCGATTTCACTTCAGATCCTTGGCCGAATATCTCTGAAAGTGCTCGAGACTTGGTTAGGAAGATGCTTGTTAGAGATCCTAGAAAACGGATAACAGCACAAGAGGTTCTTCGTAAGTTTCTTTACCAGTATTCCATTTAGATGCTAGTGAATGACATTTCAATACCACATTAGGCATCACATTACACATGTCATGTTTTCTCTGGCATGGCCTTGTTATTCTTTTAATAGCCGATAGTTTCCTTTGATCGCATACAAAGTTACAGTGAAAATATTTTAAAAAACCAAATGCATGATTTTTCGTCACTGGTTACTGTACTATCACGTCTTTCCAATTTTATCAAACATGTTCTAAGAAGGAATTTCTTAGATTTTGGACAAAATATTAGGCATTTCATCAGACTTTCTGAGTAGTGAGTGAGTACTAATTGTCATGGTCACAAGATCATAGGAGTTGAAGTTATGTTATCACCTTCTAGATGATAACGTGCTGATTCTTTGCAGGTCACCCTTGGATTCAAGTGGATGGAGTTGCTCCAGACATGCCTCTTGATTCTGCAGTTTTGAGTCGCCTGAAGCAATTTTCTGTAATGAACAAGCTAAAGAAAATGGCTCTTAGAGTGAGTAATCTTTCTAGCATATAACTCTGCACCATAACTATTAGTAAAATAGAATATATCAACAAACTTGTATTTGAAATTGTCGTGTCCTCATAATATTTTCAATGTTGCTCTCTACAGGTTATTGCAGAGAATCTCTCAGAAGAAGAAATTTCTGAACTGAAAGTAACGTTTAAGATGATAGACACAGACAACAGTGGTCAAATTACGTTAGAAAAGCTCAAGGCTGGATTGAAAAGGCTTGGTAATAATCTCAGTGAACCAGAAATTTTGGATCTAATGCAAGCTGTAAGTATTAGTACAGAATAATCTTACAATTTCCTTAAAGTTACTAAATAAACCTACATTTTGTCCTTTTTTTCTAGTTTAGCCAACCAATTTCTCCAGATAGTACAGTAGGATTCTTATTGTTTTAGGAGTTAGGACTCATTATTGAGTAGAACTGTAGTAGTCCTAATGGATTTCATGTATTCAAGTTGTAACTTGGCTTAGAATATGATTAATTTTTCTGCTTCCATTCATTGTAATTAATCTTACACGGGAAAGCTCTTTGAGTATCATTTAGTGAAATATTCTTATGCAAGTAGGGAAAAGTAAAATAGTAAATAACAGTCAAGATAGTAAAGGTAGTGTTGCTCATTTTTAGTAGCACATTCTTAGAATCCATCTCTCAATTTTGTTTTTGATTGCAGGCAGATGTTGATAACAGTGGCACAATTGACTATGGAGAATTCATAGCTGCAACATTGCATTTAAACAAAGTTGACAGAGAAGATCTTTTAGTAGCAGCCTTTTCATTTTTTGATAGAAGTGGAAGCGGCTACATCACTCAAGATGAGCTTCAAAAAGCTTGTGAAGAATTTGGTATCGAGAATGTATGCTTCGAGGAAATGATCCAAGAAGCTGATCAGAATAACGTGAGTACATTTTACAGTAATGCAATCTAATGTTTGGTATCTGATAAATGACACCATACTTCTTAAAGAATAGTGTTGTGAGTAATGTGTTGGTGACTTGGAGTTCCCTCTGATCAAATTGAAACTTGTGTTTTTCTACCAGTTGAATGAAAAGTAAATTAACACTCCCAACATTGCTCTCTTTGCTGTTACGTAATGAGTAGCCTTCATAATTTTTTATTTATGCTGTAAAGGTATTCCAATTTTGATTACTCTTTTATGACGAGGTTATGTTCATGTTTTACCCTTTCAGGATGGCCGAATAGACTACGATGAATTCGTGGCTATGATGCTGCAAGGCAATGCAGATTTAGGTAGAAACAGGATAAAGGGTGGCACTGATTTTAGCATTGGATTTAGGGAGGCACTATCAGTGTGTTGAAAAAAAGTGGAAATACTTTTTTTTTTCTCCCACAGTGTGGTGAAATTAAGTTCTTTTGAAAAGCTAAGTAAGGGGCTATTATTCTGTAAAAATGTTGATAAGTTATCTTGGTTTTCCAAAGTTATATATATGTACATTATGGAGGAAAACACTATGTTGGCAATTCTCTCGAGTTCGGACTCGGTGACATCTAAAATTGAGCCAAACCAGCATTTATTTAACAGTAATGAATGCATCATTATGGGTAGGACAATTCATATGAAGTTTAACATGAACTGATGAGACTTGATAATGGAGTTGGTAGAGGGAGCTTTTCAAGCGGTGTTTGTCATGCTTAACACTAAGGGTTCAAAGGATTGTGATGACTTGCCTAATGTCAAAGATATCACTATCTGAGTTTTATTTCTGTCTCGCCTATGAATGTTTTAGATATGAACTATAATGTGAAACAGTCTACATATAGAAGGGGATAACTCAATTCAATTCTAAATCTTTGCAATTTAACATTTAAAATCTGAGGCCAAAGTTTAGAAAACTTGCAAACTTCCCAAATTATTCAAACAAACTTTATTGATCCTCCATCAATCGCTAAGTGTCATCATCTCATCGACCTTTTAGATAAGAAACACACCACATTCTATCCTTCCATTCTTCTACCCTAATCCAAAGATCAAGATTTTGTTATTTTAATCTGATAGGTGACTTCATTGAGTATACTAAATGACTATACAGATTCTCACCAGTCTCACAACCTCTCACTCCCATTCAAAAACATCATCAAGAAAATGCATAAAACTATGGAGTTGGGATCTGAAGAAAAATATAAATAGAAATGCAATGATACTGACAATTGTTTGTGGTACTCAAGAATAACCCAAGTAAGAATTTGGAGAAATGCTGATAACTCAGAAAATAAACAGAAGAAAACATTATGAGGTGAAAATACTTTACTATTATAAACAAAAATGAGAACAACGAACACTACATACACGTAACATTTCACTGAAGACTTATTCTTCCCCCAATTTAGAAATTAGAATTGCTTTTCATTATATATCTCCTCATGTGAGTGTGTGTGTGTGACTGAGAAGAAGACATAGGAAAAATGCTAAAATGGGAGCAAAATTCCTTCATTCGTTACGTGTTTTTGACTAGTTTGTTTGCTTTGAACTATTCCTGAAGCATTTTGAGGTGGAGAATGCAAGATGCTCTGAACTAAGTCAGTGCCTCTCATAAGGGTCTGAATTTGTGGGGGTATGCATATGGCTGGCTATATGCTGTTCTTTAAATTATCATTGTCTCGTCTCTTTCTGTCTCATGTTATGTACAATGAAAATCAAGACTTTTAAATCGAGAATCTAATGCAACCTAAACAAATCTTTCTCTTTCTTTTTGGGCTTCGGTAATTGGAAAATTATTTAAGATACAGTGAAATCCTTTGAATGTACAAAGTTTGTCATTAATTGGATTACATAATGAGAGAAATAATGTGGACATGGTCATTTATTAAAAACATGATGCCTACAAGATGGTTGAGTGATAGTGCATATGTACCCCATTTCATCATCCAGAAGTTGGCTTGAGTGTAATTGTCATGGGTCATAACATAAGTTCTGGCATATCAATGAGTGGGATTTGGCTGTTAAACTCATCATCAAATTCTTACATTAAGAGGGGGTTCATTACACCAATTAAGATTAACATTCTCTTTTCAGTTCAAACTAGGCCATTTTGTCTTCAAGTATTTAATGAATTTGGTGACTGTTGTCTATCACTTGGTCAAATAATTTCACAATCCAATCAGATGTATGAGGAATGTTGTCACTACACTTGTTACTTTCATGGTTAGCTGTTAAAGGTGAGTTCACCGAATCAACTAATCCCTTATTTTCTCTCCTCATTATCTCCACTCTTTTTTTTTTTTATTGGCTTGTTTTTTAAAATGTAATTGATTTTTATTACAAAATAAACTTTAAGTTTATCTAAAACCCATAAAACCAGTTTATATGGTGATGATTGCACTCACTTGGATTTCTAACCATTTTAGTCAAATTATTCGATTAATTAAAAACTCAATAACCTAGTCGATGTAATTCTATTTTTTTTTAAATATTAATTTTTAATATAATAATAACAATAACAATAAGAATAATAACATAACATAAAATGCGTCCTAGGGCACGTGCATGTTACCAAGAGATTGAATGGATGGAGGTCCACCTGTTGGAGCCATGCAAATCATAATGACATGTTTGCGCGTAGAGCGCACGCACTGCCTGCCCACACAAATAGCTCACAAGATTGAAATCGAATTTAGCACATAATACAAGATAAATAATATGAAATGAGTAATGTAATAAATAGAAACAAATTATAAAAAAAATGGAATAAAAAATAAATAAGACGAGCAGTGCATTTAAAATATTAAATACAAAATTGAATACGTTTATAAAAGATATTATCGACGTTTTTACTGTATATTACATTTTACTCTAATTTTTAATAAATATTCTGATGGCATTCCTTTAAAAAAAATGGTTTGCTGATATTTATGATACTCAATTATCTAATTGATTTACATTAAACAACAAACAGTAAAGAAAATAATTGTATCGTTTTTTGCAATTTACTAAGAGACAGAATTATTGCCGATCAAAAAAAAAAACTAAGAGACAGAATAGAAGTCTAACTATAAAAGGAGGTGGCTAGATTTGTTCTTGTCTAGAAAGCAACGTTCCACCTCCGGCCAAATTCTCACAGGGAAAGAAAACTTAAGTTAATTAATATAACTATAATCAAGCATGCACTGATTTAATACATTGTATAAATTTATTTAATATTAAATTCAATATATTAAAATTTAAATATATGATTCCTTTTTCAATATTATTTGTATGTTGTATTGAGTAGTTAGTTGGAGATGTGACCCTACCAGGTGCATAATCACGACACGATCACATGAAGATAGGTTAAGATGATGTGATTCAAAACTTATGCTATGTTAATTGGGAAACTCTGATATGTTAATTGAGAAAATTTGAGTATTTGAAGAACTGGTGTGTGAGAATTTGATAAAAAAAAGTGTGAGAAAAGTTATTATTTTTTGATTTAGGTATTTTAGAATGAATTTGTAAGAAAAATCTATTGAAAATTATAGGTAACAGTTTTTAAAGTAGGGATAATTAATTTGTTAATATAACTATTCAATTTGAAATCATATATTTACTTCTTTTATTCACATTTGATAATTAATTTAAATTATAACCAATTTATGTACATAAATATAACTTTAAATTTAAATTATGTAATACAATCTTTTATATTATAATTATTCACAACAATTTCTTACATATTTTTTTTGTCAACAATAAAATAAATAAATAAATATGAACCACTTCAGGATCAAACCCTTATACATAAATATCTGACAATAACTCCTAATAGAAATTAAATACAATTTCTTACATATAAATTAATAATTTTTAAAATATATAATAACTTAATATTATGATTTCCTTCAATACTTATAAATAATAAGGTAAGTATTAAGGTTAGTTTATTAATCAAAATATAAACTAAAATATAAATATAACAATTTCTTCAAATTAATTTCAAGTAACCCATAATCAATTCATTCAAATTAACCAACTATAAAACAAATAAAATAACTTAAATACATAATAAATAAACACATGCATAAACACTGGTGAAACCCCACTAATACACAAACAAAAATATAGTTTTTTTAAAAAAATTATATCCCTAAAAAATAAGAATTCGCATCAAGAAAAGACCTCAAAACACCCACATAAAATTAAAAAACCAAACAAAAACTATTCAAAACCTGAAAGTGGGAAATCTAGAAAGAAAAAGAACATAATAGATTATATTTCGCCTCCAAAAATAATCATAATTAATTATATACATATTTATAACAACATAATTGATTATGTTTTCATTAACATACCACATGATCAATTATGTTAAAAAAAGAAAATAATCGGATATACATTGTGGATAATCGATTATGAACTGTTTTTTATGGGTTAATCAATTATGTTACATGTATTTTCATATGGTTAATCAATTATGTTATTTTGAATATGTAAAAACATACTTCACTCTCTTTGAAGATATATGTGCATGCATGCAGAGAGCAAAAAGAATGTCATCGAATGATCAAATCATGAAGTTTGGTAGGCAAAGATGTAATCTTCACAGTGTCCACGTGATTTTCTTTTTAGTGCTTCATTCACCTTCGCTAACCCTCATCCCTCCATTTCCACGTCCCCAGATCCCTCCACATTCACAAAAACAAACATGAGGTGCATCGTCACTTCAGTCTTTATCAACAATATACCCCTAGAAGCAAACATAGTGTTAATTCTCTTTTGTTCCAAAATATGGATGAAGAGTACACATATTACAAAACCTGGTTAGTATCACAAATTTTAACATTATTTCATGGAGAGAATAGTATCTCAAAGATAAAGAATCAAGCCAACATTATTCAGTATAGATGACAAAGAATAAAACACACTAAGTAAATAGAAGAGTCAAAAAAAAAAATGTTTAAACAATCTTGAATTGTGAAAAAATGAAAAAAAAATTTGCAAAAATAGTTGAATAATATACAAATATATTTTGTTTCAGAGTAAAAGAATTATTTTTAAATAATTTCTTATTAACTGTTATGAAAAATCCTTTAAAAAATATTAAGTGTTGTTTGATGAATATGGTCTTTATATAGAGTTAAAGTCATGACAATTTACAAAAACCTTCTTCTTTAATAAATTTGTAACTGAGTTGAAAGTTTAAAAACTAACCATAGCTGAAAATATAATTATTTAGCTATGAATGTTATATGATCTAAGAAATTGGATCCCAGAAAATATAATGAAAGAAAGAAGGGAAGAGTGGAAGTTGTGACAGCTGAAGCGCGGTTGGTGGGAGGTGGTGGGGTAGTTGTCAAGGTTGGCCTAACGTGCCACCAGTCATGTTCCTTCCTCCTGCCATGTCATCCAACAACACTCACTTGTCACCATTCCCATGTTCTCAACCCCAACACTGCACTTCCCATTCCAATTACTCTTCATCATTTCTTCTATCACCAA
Organism: Phaseolus vulgaris; assembly: GCF_051622355.1. Lineage (NCBI taxonomy): Eukaryota > Viridiplantae > Streptophyta > Magnoliopsida > Fabales > Fabaceae > Phaseolus > Phaseolus vulgaris. The sequence goes on from NC_143498.1 coordinate 49,491,413, forward strand.
TTCTTCTACCATCCATTCAATATAAAAAAATAAGATAAATGGTAAGAATTAAAGTTTAGGTTGTCTTCATTACTGGGGTCAACTTGGTTGAACCATGGTGAGCATTTTGTGGACAGACAGGCACGTAGATTTGTCTGTGCCAAAATCTGGAAACCAAAAATATTATAAAGAAAGCTTCCTTTAGGAAACGATAATAATTATTATGAAAGAAGTGATGTGAGGGAAATGATGGATTATTAGAACTGAGGTGATTAAGAAAGAAGGAAAGAGGAGTGACAGTTAAACAAGATAAGAAAAGAAGTTTGCTTCCAGTGACAGTTACAGAGTTAGGGAGTTAGGGAGTTAGGAGTGGTAGAAAAGTCATTGTGTTCTGTCTTCCTGCCACTTCCTATTAGAAACCTCCTCTCACTTCACTTTTCTTTCCAACTAATCCAAACCACCATCCACTTCTCTTTTCTCCTCTCTTCATCCTTTAAGGTATTATTCATGCTCAATATTTTACATCTCACTTCCTTATTTTTCACCTTCCTGCTCTTATTTGATTCTACAACTGCTTCTGTTATTCAATTCTGTGTGTTCTACATTCAGATCAACTCAATCTTTTCTGTGTATTAAGTTTGCCATGAGACTAATCCTTACACAACCGTTTACTCTTTTGTTTTTGTTGGGCTACTCATAGTTTATTTTATATTTGGTTCTATATCAATAATCATAGTACTATTCAGTTGTGTGCACCAGAAACAAGGAAAAATAATTCTTTTTTTTAAGGAGGATCATCCTTCAACTCGACTTTCATTTTTGCGAAATTGTTAACAGCACAATGGAATCTGAAAACGGGATTGCTGTGGAGGAAGAGAAACGTGTCATCGGGGTAACAACCAAGGTGGAGAATATAAAGAAAGAAGAGGAAAAGGACTGTAACGGTGCAGAGATTCAGACAAAGAATGAAGTATCTAAACCCATGGTGGAGGCTAAAGACCCCATTTCTGCTGCTGTTGAAGCCTCCAAAACTTCTTCTGCAAATAAAAACTCAAAAGGTGCTACTAAGGTATCATACAGAACGTATCTGAATTATTATTTGTTTAAACTAAACTATCGGTGGTGTTTTCAGTTACAACACGTAACTCACAGTAGAAGGCTCTTACTAATTAAGTTAACGTGGTTAGGAAACTGGTGGTAGAGCAAGTGTTGCTTCCAAGAGCAAAAAATATGCCAAAGATAATTTGAAGAGTCTCATCTCAATATCTCAAAAACAAAGGCCATCCCTTTCCCAGAGCATTTCTTTCCCAGCCAAATCATCTGATGAAGATGTTATGCAGAAAAGCTTTAATGGGTATATTGTGAAGACAAAAGTTAAACACGTTCAAGGTAATAATGGGATTAGAGGTGAGGCCCCCGTTCGTGATTTAAACAAGTCCACAAACTCTGGAGTGAACTCACTCGCAAAAACCATTGCTGGCATGTCTGGTTTGAAACGCTCTGCGGTAGAGATTTTCAATTCCTCATTGAATTTCTTTGCATAACTTCATTGCCTCTTATCATTGGTTTCTATGTTCATGACTTTAGTTTCTGTCTACCAGTTTGGAAGGACTACTCCTGTTTCTCCAGCCACCAAGAGCCAAATTTCTGAGGCATCGTTGTAAGTTACAACCTTCTATACATTTTTTAGCCAAGATTTACTAAATCCTTCTATACATTTTTGCTTCAGTATTAGGTTTATAGTGTTGGTATCAATCATTTTTAGTTTGAGGTAACTCAATTCTTGTGCATGTATTGGAAAATTTATGTTCAGAAGATTGCTGAATGGAATCATGAAATTATCACGTTATGGTTTTTACACTGTTGCAGACTTGATGACCATGTGTCAAACACAGCAAAAACTGCAAAAGCAAATAAGGATGATGATGATTGTCACTCCACAACTTCGTATGATTTATAACCTATAACTCTGAGGATATATTCTCATCCTTTCTCTTCTATTTCTTATAGGGTACCTTTTCTCTTCTACTTTTAGCTAAAATGTTAAAAAAACTTTCTTGTACATGTGTGTCAGAAGTGCTACTCCTCGTCTGAGAAGCAGTGGAACTGGATTTTCCTTTCGATTGGAAGAAAGAGCTGAAAAGCGGAAGGAGGTAGTTGCTTAAACCTTACACCCAGTTGATGTTATATTGCCAATGCCAGAACCAGATATTAATCCTAATTTATCCCTTTTTACTCAGTTTTTCTCTAAGTTGGAGGAAAAAACTATAGCCAAGGAAGCAGAGAAAACTAACCTACAAGCAAAATCAAAGGTATATATCATCACAATAACTTAACTAACATGGAAATATTTTAGATAAACTTATCAATAACTACTTATATAGAAAAAATAAAAAAGATAGAATAAATCAAACTTTTTTTTTAAATTAAAATTAAATTATATGATACAACACTTTCTTTATATCTCTAATCTAAACTTTTTAAAGGTTGAAATGCATGAATTGATTCTATTTTTATCTCTCTCACAAGTACATGTTGAAAAATGCATGCACATTCTGGTTTAAGTTTTCACAACAGCTTATCTGCCTGCTTTAAGCTTATTCCCCCCTCTCCATGTTTTGTTCTGGATTTCCACCAGGAAAATCAAGAGGCAGAGATCAAGCTATTGAGGAAGAGCCTGACATTCAAAGCCACTCCAATGCCAAATTTCTACAAGGAACCACCTCCAAAAGTTGAGCTGAAGAAGGTAACTAATCTAAAATAAAACTTAACTTCCAATTGGGATTATGAAATGTTTGCCAACATTCATAATCTATGATCTATCTTTTCTCCTTAATCTTTCTATGGTAATAGATTCTCATCTTGATGGTATTACAAAAGCCAGTTTATGGTGCTACAATGTTTTTAATCTCTCTTCTTTTGTACTTCTTTCAAGGGGCTTGATCTTTTGACATTCTTTCTGTCTCTTTACGTATTCTGATGTATTTTATCTACTAATTAGATACCAACAACACGCCCAAAATCCCCAAAGCTTGGAAGGCACAAAGAACCTGCAGTGAACAACAATTCAGGAGAAGATAAGTCTTGCTCCAGTCCAGGTGGGAAACAACAGCAGAATGATTCAAACAAGGGTAATAAGGGTCATAAGGATGTGATTTCAAAGAAACCAATCCAAAAAAACCAGGCCAAACTGAAGTCTGAGAAAAACAAAGAATTCCAAGTTCCACATGATAACAATTCTGAAAGCAAAAATGAGATGGAGTTACAATCTGAACCATCAAATAGTCCACTGCTTCTAAATTCGACTACATCGGAGCCTGTGTCATCATATGAGGTTATTGTTGGAGTGTAGATTAATATCATCGAACTTTATAATTATATAAGATTAGAGTTCTGTGTTGTTAATTATTTCGTTATCATTGTGAATACAGACAGAGGTTGGTTCATGTTCATCATAAACCAGTATTATTGCAAATAAGAGTTGTCTTTTTTATGTTGAGCTGTTGCCCTCTGTGATGTACTTTAAAATTCCTTATTAATTCATTATTTAGCAATTCATTAGTGCATTTGACACTTAAAATTGTCCCTTATTCTTCAATTGGAAAATGACACTAGAAAAATATATTCTTTCTTCTGCATGACAGCTTTTTAATAGTTGTAGTTTTTTTTTTATTGAAAGAACAAAACTTTGCACTTGATACAATTGATTTGATTTAGATTAACGTATGATTAAAGACACACAGACCTTTGACCTTCTTAGCTCTGTTAATTAATGTATCATGGTAAGGTGTCTAGGGGCATGCTAAACTTTTTCATTGATATTTTTAAGAGAGAAAATCAAAAGAAAAATAAATTATATTTCTTTACAAATTAAAGTTAGCTCTTGTATTAATTAAAAAATATTTCAAAAAATCCTAATAGGAGAAAAAATTACAAGTTAGTTTATACATAAACTAATTTTAACAAAATATTTTATTTTTATTTTTTCTCTTGTATTTACCAAAATAGATAATACATTTGGCTTTAGAAAGAAGTTTTTAGTGTATATCCCCTTCCAAACAATCGTCAAAACTTATTTTCTTTTTCTCCCCAATTCATGGTTTCAAATTCTTTCTATTTTAAATTTAAATATCTTAAATAATATCTCAAATTTAAACAAAACAACATCAATTTAAATAAATGAAATGAAAATATATTAAATTTAAAAGTAATATATCCTTTAATATATAAAATAATAAAAATTATTAATACTATTAAACAGTAACTCAATAAAATAAAATAAGATAGTATGATAAAATTGAACATATTTTCGTTCTCAAAATTATTTTTATTATTTTTTTAATGTTATGTTAGAGATCTCATATTAATCTTATGACAAAAATATTTCATAATATATAATTTAATTTATCTTATAAACTTATTTGATAAACTGATTTGATAAGATTAAATTAGACTTACCTTTTAATATATTATATTTATTCTTTTATAGAATATATTTTGAAACTCAAGTTAAGATTTAAAAAAAAAAAATGTTAGTTCTTAAAATCATATACATGCTTAGTTAATATTATGCTTAAATACTCATTTTTTTTTTATCTTTTTGTATAATAGGAATGAATCTTCTTTTATGAAACTATGACGAGATTATAACCCTTATTAGTATAATATATTTTCTATATGAAGTAATAGTTTTAAAAAATAAATGGCGGAGATCATCACACTTGACTATCTCAAGTGCTGAATAAGATCCTGTCCCTTCAATTAATATTACTTTAAAAAAATCAAATAGCCAGATAAATAAATACATCTTTTAAGTATGTAAATATTAATTAGCAACACCATGGCAAAAAATTGTGATGCATTGGATTGAAATTTGTATTTAGTTATTGGGCTCAACAATAGTCGTGACCCATACTATCATTAGTGGATCAAATGAAATAAAGAAACAATGTTTTGGACCTGATTGTTTCTTCTTGACTGTTAGTTCCTGCTTCTGGCACCCTCATACAAAACATAAAAATACTTTTTTATTCTTCTTGTATCATCTTCTTGCTTTGAATTACATAAATCAAAATGGTATTCGGATTATATAATTCAGAATGGTATTCGGATTATAAAGTTCAGAAGTTTGTATTTCATAGTAGTTTTCGGATTATGTAATCCATAAACTAATTATGCATAAAAAAATACTTCTAGATTATGTAATCCATAAGATAATTATGAATTTAAAAAATGACTTCTAAATTACGTAATCTGAAATATTACATATAAATATTTTCAAAAATATGAAAATTTATGAAAGTGGGAGAAAAATATATGGATTCTCAGGAAGAAACATTTTTTCTTCTTCAATGTATTTCTTTAAAGAACAAAGAAAAATAATAACAAGCTTTAAGGAGAAATAAAAAACACTAACAATGCCAAATAATTTCACTTTGATGTTTGGTCACAGATCACCATATAAATTTATTGACATATAATCACTTTAAAAAATCACACCGATATTCATTTATTATGGATGATGATAGTGTTTACTCTGTCAATGCATGATCATTAATTATTTTCTAAAAACTCTTTTAAAAAAATATATCCCTTTTTCAGTTTTTAAAATAGAAAATTTATTTTGATTCGCTACCTTTTTTTAGTAATTTTTCCCTTGCATTATCCTATATTCTTCCTCTCTTTTTATTTTCTAAATATTATTATATAATTTAAAAAAAAAATCAAATATATTGTTTACAGTTTTGTGTATGCACATATTTTTAATATTTATGATTTACACTTTATTATTTGCCGTCTTCGGCTTCTAATGACAATATTTTATGTTTGTTTCTTGTTGTTTTTTTCCTACACTATCCTCAATAAATTGATTTGGAGCTTTATGATATAAGTTCAGTAAAAAAAACATTATTAATGTAAAAAAAAAAATTTGGTATAATTTTTTTAAATAACTATTTTGAAAGTTAAGAAACTTATCAAATGAATATTTGTGATTAAATGATAGTCTAAAGCTGTTTTTGTATATTTTATTTTCTCTAATTTATATATCCCTCTCTTGTTTTAATATCTCATAAATCAGTTAAAAAATTTGATATTTTAGAGTAAGGCGTGTGATATTTTTTATGAAAAAATTATATATCATAATACTATGAATAAAAATAGTTCATCGTTGAAAAAATGCCAGACTTTATATTCTTCGTTTTAAAAAAATTATAACTTGATAAAAGATTCGTGTTTTTTGTTTACTTTATTAAACTCAAATCAAAGGAAATATGTATAACAATGAACTTCCTTTAGAATATATTTAGGTTAAGAAGGTAAGGTAAATTATGAAAAGAAACATTCACTTATTGAAAATGACCTAAAAGAATACAGGCGGCAAGAATATTAGAGTGCACAAGATGATGAATCAATAATTCAAGAGAATATGTCAAAATCTGGGAAGAGATGAAAGGTGTGCTTATTCTCTCTTTTTTTCCTAGGAAAATATTTGCTTTTAAGCTTTGGTGATTGAGATTTTAAAAATATATGTTGTGGATGGTAATTTGAGAAGATTTTCATGATCTTAAACCAAGGAATTCATTTTTTTGGAGAAAAGTTAAGTTATTATGATAGTAGGAACCACCCAAGTATGGCTAAAATTTCTATCCCCTTTGATGCAACCAACATTTTCTTTATTTAGTAACTTAGGAATCAAATTGTTTTGGTAATAAGGAAAAAAACATTAAAAGAGGTTTAGGGTGTTAAATCTCAAAGTCACTTGTAAACACAAAAAGGTCAAGTCATAAAGACATATAAGCTTATAGAACATACATGGTTTGGTCAAAAGAAGTGCACAAACATCAACAATAATACAAATGCTACCTTATAGAAATAAATATAGTTAATAAATATGAGATTCATTACATGCTCATATTATATATATTTAAGAAAACTATATTAAAAATATTAAGTCTAACAAATATAATTACAATAAACAAAGTACTTAATTTTTATGATGTTATAAATACGATCGCAAACTTAATCTAATTAAAAATCTCAGTCCATTTTTAGAGTTAAGAAGACAATAACTTTGCAGTGACTTTCATCAATGGATTCCAAAATGAAAAAAAAAAAAAACAATAAATTTTCATAGATGAAACAATTGTAATAGAATTTGTGTCAAACTTATTGATTAGATATTTGCAGTTTTCTCTCTCACATAAGGTGATATTTTACTAACACAGAGTGATCTCTATCTATTTGACAATGTATTTGATAATGAGTTGATGATTTAATGATTTTAAAAATATGAAATGTAGAGAATAATTTGAAGGTAGGTGTTATTGTTAAGAAAATTGCATTGATGGATATTTATGTAGGATATAAATAGAACAAGTAGAATGAAGAGAAGAATAGTTCATGGAAGTAGAAATTATTAAGAAGATCGTGGAGAGAGAAGAGTTATGTAAAGCCATAGAATGATATAAGTTACGAAAAGAAGTAGCTGTGTGTCTTAATAAGAAAAACACTAAACCCCAAAACTCAGACGGCTACATTTGTTTACTACGATTTATACGTTCTTGTTTTCTTTGTTGGTAATTTCTCATTATTTATTTGCAGTATCAATGCTTTATTTATTTGTCTTTCTGCAATTCATTTCTTCTGTATTTACTTTTATTTAATATTGCAATTAATGAGCGACTCCATCAAATAAAGCCCTCAACCACAGCTGCATTCATTTTACTTTCTTTGTTTAGAAGAAAAAATACTTCAGTTCAGAAGTCACTTCAGTTCAATAAAAATATTATCATGCTGAGATCACTTCATCGCTTCTTTGTTTTTCTTTCTTCTAAAACTCTGCCAAAGAAAACGAGTTGGGAATTGGAAGGCATAATATTATAATAATAATAATAATGATTTGGAAGGCATGAGAATAATAAAGTAGATTATGTATGACTTGATTCACATACATACAATAAACAAAAAAAGGCAACCAAGAAGGGGCGTCGGTTATTTACGCATAGAGACGGAGAATCAACATAAAATAAAAATTTAATAAAAAAATGGTATGTAATTACAGTATGAAACAAAATGACAGAAAATTTGTTTTTGTTATCTTCCGTGTAATCGCATCGCTCTCCGCTTATAGACTGACCATGCTTCCTTTGTATTCAAATCATTACTCTACAACTGCATAATTCATGGAATCACAACACACTGTCATGTTATGTTATCCAAGAAAATAAAACACACCAAAGCAATGAATCACACTTACCATTCATGGAGTTTACATACATTAACTCTTTTATTGTTTTTGTGATTAGTTGAGAGAACGATTTCATTGGCAGACTTGTCCAAAAGCTCCAAGCATGCTACAGGCCACTTCCATTAACTTCCCTGTCACACGAGTTTAGGTAAAATAAAATGTTAAGTCAACTACTAGCCAGGCAATACCATTTCATTTTCACATGCAAACAATAAAAAGAAAACAAGTTATTTATTATTGAGAGAGTGAATGAAATAAATGAATTTTATATCCCACCTAAATTCATATCAAACCATTATGTAATTGTAAAAAAGGAAGGGAATCCAACCAATACCTTGGTTGACTACAATTATAATACAGTGTAAATAAAATAGATGAATGTGGCTTACAGCTTGGCACACACAATTATTTTTATATGATTTATTGATCAATCACGTGGACATGGACTAGTCGAGGGACTATAGACACAACCCTTTTTGTCACCATCTCTCATATAACAAAATAAAGTGTTAACCCAAGCTCCTCTTACTACCAAAAAAAACTACCACATTCATACATAGTACAAATTTTCTCTTCTATTTTCACTCAAAATAGTTGATCCGTGCAAAGTGGAAACCAAAACCAGATAAACCTAGCTAGCCAAAACATAAATCAATAGAAAAAGAGAAGACTCACTGTACAAGCGATCCACTAAAACTCCCTTCTTAAAAAGTAAAACACAACCATGGTTTCACACGTGGTGCCCTTTCCAGAAAGCTTAATGCCATAAATATAAACACGATCCCCTTCCCTTCCCAACCCAATTGCTAGCTAACACAAAATAAAAAGTGCTTAACTCAATTACCTTTACCCTATACTCACTCCAACCCAACACTACTCACCGACTACCTAAAACTAAATCAATCCCTATTATTCTCTCACTAATAATGGTTATAATAAAAGACATCACAGATAATAATTATAATAAAATGCACGAATAAACCCAAGCAAGCAAAACTAAAATAAATTAAAAAGAAAAGGGAAAAAAAGAGAATACCTCTCCTTGGTTTAGCGGCAACCTTGACAAGTGGAGTGGTGCGGCGGGTGCGTTCTTCCAATTCCTCCGGGGGGAAAAGAACGCCGTCAATTCCCTGGACGGAGATCCTTCCATCGGTGTGAATATCAGGATCGAACAAGTAAGCGGAGGAATCGCCGTGCCCGAATTTAACGGAACCGTCAGACTCCTGAGCGAGAACCTTATGGGGTAAGCGCAGCGTATCGTAACTGACCTTACCGAACCTTCTAACGGCATTGTACATACTCTCTTCGGTTTGGTACTCGGGAATAATGTGATAGTACATAATCTGCTCCGGCGCGCCAGGTTCGCTCAACTGATCCGTCGTTAACTTCGCCATGGCTTCGTCGTTTGGGGCCAAAACGGTCAGAACATAACCCTCCGAAACGAGCCTTCCCATTTCGGTGGCCAGAGACGTTAGGTTAACGAGAATATCGGCCATTTCGTTGTACCCTCCGTAATGCAAGAGCGTGTGGATGAAGTCCTTCACCTGCCGCTCGCCGTTGAAGTGGTGCTTCGCACCTCCGGGTCCTGGAGCAGGTGCTGGCGCGATGGACGGTCCCGGCGCCATGGCGTCGTAGATTGGAAGCACGGGTGGGGCGCCGGCGGGGACGGGGGCGGACTTCTTGAGGCGGTGGGTGCGGGGATCGATTTCCGGCGCGCCCTCCGGGATGACGGCGGAGATAGCAGCGAGGTTTCGGCGGCGGTTGAAGTCCTCCTGGACGGATCGGGGAACTAGGAGACGCTCAATGCCGTGGATGACGCCGTCGGGACGGACGATGTCGTCAGCGCGGAGGATCTCGGCGGCGTCGACAGTCATCTGACCGGAGGGCTTGGTGGCCAAATGCAAGTGGTGGTGGTTTCCGAGCGTGGCGTGGCGGCGGTCGGCGGCGGGCCAGTGGCGAGAGGAGATTCGCGTGGGGAGAATGTGGGACATGAGGAGCGTCTGAAGGGAGCGGAGATTGCGGGGCTCAAGGAGGAAGCGCTTGAACTCGGGGTCGAGGTCGCGTTCGAGGGCCTGGTTTCGCGGCGCGAAGACGGTGATGTTGTGGTTGCCGACGGCATCTTCAAGTTGCTGGAGAAGAAGTGCTTTGTCGACGAGCTCGGCTAGTTCGGTGTAATGGGAATCGAGAAGCGCAACGAGGATGGAGTTGGAGTTAACCTGAGGGGTGGTTGAAGAGTTGTGAGGGAATGCGGAGAGGGAAGGGAATGGTAGAAGGAAGACGATGAAGAGGGTGAAGATGTGGGTGACGCCATAGATGGAAGGGGAATCCATGGCGGTGGTGGAGGTAGAGGGAGAGGAAGAGAGAAAGTGCGTATGTTTGTGTTTTGTGGGGATATGATACTGAGAGAAAGAGTGAGAAGAGAGAAGAAGAGGAAGAGGCGTGGAAGTGGGGTATGGTTGGTGAGTCTCTGTCAGTCTCTCTCCCTCACCTTTCAATGCTTTTCCCCTTTGCTTAATTGTTGAGGTTAGAAAGATGAGAACTCTGAAATGAACCGTACCAATACTCTGGAATACAGAATAGCACAACCATAAGCATACTATTCTTTGACAGCCTGTCTGTGGGGACCACACGGCAACTCATGTGCTGTGCCTGCCTCTCCATTTTCTTTTTTACTAACTACTTTCCAATTTCATTCTTCTTCTAATTATTATTATTATTATTATTTTTTATCAGTCTAATGATCCAACTTTTTTAATTATAATTGTTGTTGGTGTTCCATCTTAAATGATTAATGAAGAAATAAAAGGAGGAGAGGGGAAACGTGAATATTGTGAGTGATGTGTGTTAAAGGGTTGATAAAGGAAGCAGTCTGGCAAAGTGTCGGTGTCGGGGAAATGAATAGAGCTGGGTTAAAGTTCATTTAATTTGTACGCTCCATGTTTCAATTTCAACCGTGACTCTCATTCTGCCATTACGTTTTTAACTCTCCAGCTTCCTACAACGCTGACGCTGACTTACCGTCCGCCGTTGGTTCTTCTGTCAATTTTAATCTTCACTTCTCACACACACACAGTTTCACCTCCACATTTCCTTTTCACTTCCACTTCAATCCCCCTTCTACCGCCTCTCTTGCCTCCCATTAAACCACCTCATCTCCCCTCATCTTACAACTTTCTTGCATTGCAAAATTCACAAAATCTAAAGCAACACACTAACAAATTACTATAATAATACTGCATCCACCTCCCACCATCTCTTTCTGCTTCCTTTTCTATCAATTTTTCTCCTCTATCTTTTCCTAGGTGCCTTCACATCCAATTGCATCATCAACTTTCTCATTTTGCCAAATAATTACGTCTCGATTTAACATTACTCTTTATATCGAATCTAATTTTCACATGCTTTTCGTTTCCCAAATTTCTCCTCCTCACAACAATCACTCGTGTGCAAGGCGCTTGCACAATTTCTTATTCACGAAAATCTCATCTGACCATATTTTCTTGAAAACATCATGCTTACTTCTTTTTCTCATCTTTCAAAGAATGAGTTTGCTAAAGAAAAAGGAAAATATAAAAAAAAATTAAGTCTAATTTAACTCAATAAATGTGAGATTTTTAACACATTTATTATATATATATATATATATATATTTTATGAGACTCAGACACCCCTCTTAAATGAATACACATATCGAACATCAACATCCAATTCAAAAAGTATTTGTTGAATATCTTACAATTATAGTACAGTTGTAACACAACTTTATAAAAAATACATTAATTTTCTAAAAATTCATATTTATTGTATAATTTTTATTATGATTATAAAAATAAGGAACAAATCATTTTGAACCGGTCATGAATAACATCTTCATACTCTAAAAAAATCTAAAACATACTTCTATACACAAATTTTTATTATTCATAATATATATAATATATAAATTCATGTTTTTATATAGATTTTACGTATCTCCGTGTGTCTGTATATTCGTTTATGTGATACATATTATATATGACCCTTCATATGAAACTATATTTATGAATAATTATAATTAATAAAATTTCTATCCAATTATATAATACAAAATATTTTTATTTATAATGAATGTCTAATAATTCGGGTAAATTCCCTATCTAGCACCATTTACACTTTTATTTCCCTAACTAGCACCCTTTTGTTTTTATTTTCTTATCTAGCACTCTTTTGTTTTTATTTCTCTATCTAGCACCCTTTTATTTTTTATTTACCTATCTAGTACCATTTCAAAAATAAATTAAAAAATAATAATTTTTTTTTTATAATTTTAATTTTGAATGCATTAAAAATAAATATTTTTAATGTTTAAAATAGTTAGAAATATAATTAATGAATAAATAAATGTGTTTTTACAAAATAAAAATAAAAAAGTAATAATTTTAAAATGTTTAGTTTAAAAATTATTTTTTTAAGAATGAATAAAATAAAAAATTAAACTCTACAACAACATAAAAGTTAAACATATAAACATAAATTAGTATTTATTTTTATTATTATTGATGATGTAATTATGTTAATTTTAAGTAAAAAATACAGGACATAATTATAAAAAAAATAAAGTTAAATAAAGACTGATATGGACATAAAAGAACATCATGATCGAAAAAAAATGTTCATATTGTCAAACACCAAGACACACATAAAGAATATGTCCCAACGTTACTGGATTGTACACTTCTCATCATTAATTATATTTCATTTCGCACAAACAATTTAATGTACCATTGAAGAAAATATTAAATGAATTATCATCTTTCATTTATTTTCATTTTTATGATCAACATATATTTATTTAGTATCGCCTTATATCTCTTATATTTATCTTATTTGGATTTATTTTTATATCTTTTATCTTTATCTTAATTTGTTTTGTTTTTATTTTATATCTTTTATGTTTTTAGTTATTATTTTTTTTCTACCATTATTTTTTTTTTTCTAGACTTTTTTTTTTCATTTTTTGCTTCTCATTTTTAAGCATTAAGTTTAACATTTGCATTATTTTTTTTTAGGATTTTGCATTTAGGGTAGGCACTTCAATATTACTTGTGTATCCACTATTAATTAATACTAATTGACTTTGATTTTTTTGTAACTATGTCTTGTATTTTTTTGTAATTATGTCAATAATAATAAAAATAAATAGTAATTTATATTTATAGATTCAACTTTTATGTTGTTGTAGGGTTTAATTTTTTATTTTCTTCATTCTTAAAAAAAATAATTTTAAACTAAACATTTTAATTTATTTTATAAAAACTCATTTCTTTATTCATTAATTATATTTCTAACTATTTTAAACATTAAAAATATTTATTTTTTAATGCATTCTAATCCTGCCTGTTGACCGGAACGCTGGAGAATGCCTCGTCAAGGGATCGACGTGCGCACCGCTTCTCACCTCCGTTCCTTTCCGGGATCTGCTTCAAGAACCTGCAAAGGAACAACACGGCGCCGCTGCGGCCGATCGCACTCCGACGCTCAAGTCAGTGGCGGTATCACCAAATACTAAGAACAAGAACCGTGCAAATCCTCTCTCACAATCAGCTCTGTCACTCTCGCAAGCGTAAAGTGTATGAACTGAACGTGCGTACCTCAGAAAGTTTGTTAAGAGCTCTTATATACCTGGTGGCTTTCTCTCTCCTGGCAGTTACAGACTTAGACACGTGGCTCGTATCCAACTGTACACGTGCCATCATCTGGAGGCTCCCTGACTTGGCGCTGCTTCTACTCTCATTTTGGCTAAGTTACTTATGCATGGTACTGCCCAGTGCATAACTAACTTAGGAGTGCGATCTCTACTGGAACTGGCGAGTTAGGAGCTTTCATACACCTTCCCTGTGGTCTCGCCGACCGCCTTCATAACCTGCTGCTTCTCCTTCATCTTCGGCGATGTGCTTGCTCTGGCGATCTCCAACGCCTAGGTCGCCTGAATCTACATCTGGCGACTTGATCTTTAACCTGGCGATCGCCTATCCTGGTAAGCTGGAAATCGGAACACGCCAACTTAACAACTGGCGACCACACGTGCCTCCCGACTTCCTTCCTTTCTGCCAACCTGGCGCCTTGTCAACACGCCTACACTGTAGCAGGATGCCACGTCATCACACTCGACCACCAGGGCGGTACACAAGCCCCCAGTCTTAAGCGAAGACTTGTCTAGCGAAAAGACTGAAAGAGCCTTCGTTAACACCGATCTGCGTGGCACTGACGCGGAATTCCAAGCGATTGTACTTTCTGCTGCTCTGACGCTCCACCAAACCCTTCACTCATCGTTCGACACGTGGCTTCATCAACGGCTCTCTTCATCTGCCGTTAGCGCTTCCTAAAAACATTTCGAAAACCCTTAAACCCATTACGCTCCACTGTTCCATCACTTTCTTCGTGCTTGCAAACGCTCTCACTTCCCTCTGCGAAAACTCTCGACGCTCTTCAACGCTCTAGATCACCATCTTCCTTCACCGTCTTCCTGATCATCGAAAGGTAACTACTTTCCTTCATCTGCTGGGTTTCCTTGCATTTTCACTGATTTTCATCATCCTGTAACTGCCTGGTGCATACGTTGTGGGTTGTTCTTTCCATTTCTCATTCTGCGCAACTTAGGGCTTCGTCAATCGTCGCAACGAACCTTCATTCGTTCGTTCTTCTCCTTCCTTCTATGATCGAGTCAGCCTCTGTAACCCCCTGACCATTTTTCCTTTCTTCTTCCTTTGCAGCTGCTATCATGACTCGCACAAAGATTACCCCGAACCCACCTCCTTCAGCGCGAAACCTTCCTTCACAAGCACACGACTCAACACAAGTCTGTGGCGCTTCGTCTTCGCAGGCTGTGAGGCCTGCGTCTTCCCAACCTGTCGTGGCCCAGGCGACTCCATCTAACGCTGGGGGAGCCCCCGTCCTTTTGCCAGACTTCAAAACTCTATACCCCTGGGCTAACTCAACCCTTCTGAAGGAGACCTCGTCGGTGAACACTGCGGGAGCAATTTTGCGGCTGACAAAGGGGGACGAGGTCCATCAATCGTTTCACAAGGAGCACGACGAGAGGATGATGGTGCTGCCTTGTCCCGCCGCTCTGCCAGTGTGTGCCGATGACAAAGTAAGTGCCGACGGGCCCTTCTGCTTTGTCTACACAACTTACTTCAAGAAGGTCAAGCTCAGGTTCCCTCTCACCCGATTCGAGAGGGAGCTTCTAACCGAGCTCAACATTGCTACCGCCTAGCTCCACCCCAACAGCTGGGCGTTTGTTCGAGCCTTCCAAATAACATGCGACCACCTGGGTTTGCCCGCGTCGGTGGACGTGTTTTTGTTCCTTTTCGAGGCCAAGCACCCAGGAGACCGCCTGTGGGTTAGCTTGAATGCGATTGCTGGGAGATCCATTTTTACCATCTTCCAGCAATCGTACAAAGACTGGAAGGGGAGATTCGTCCAAGTACGTGCAAACGACAAGGACACCTCCCTTCTTGATGGCTTCCCCTTGTACTGGGTGGACAAGGGGAAAAAGGAGTCCAAGAGCTGCTTCAGGAGGCCCAGAAGTCCTGATAGCATGGGAGCATTGGACAGAGATCTCTGTCTTTTCTGGAAGAGGGTGGCGGACGCCAACATAACATTCCTGACCACCACCTTGATCTCCTTCGAATTCTTTGAAGATCAGCTAGAATTCCAAATAGGTTAGGACATCCAAACTTGTCGCTTTGATTCTGCTTCTGATACTGCTTCTGGGCGTCTTGTGCGATATGCACAAGACTTTGGTTTTACCTTTCCTGCACATATCTGCTCTGCTGCTTATTACCTTATACACTTACCTTTTTCTTCTTTGAGCTAACTCATGCATTTTCGTTTCATGCAGACAACATGTTGGGCAGAAACATGCTCGCCGAATTAAAGGCGCTCGCCCGAAACCACGGGTTGGCGACCGGTTCCCAAACGGTGCCCAACTCGGCGGTCGAGAAGGCCATTGCTCATGGGCGATCACCGCCCAAGGAACCCACCCAGCGCAAGAAACTGGTCCTTAAGAGACCCAAGCGAAAAGCTCCTCAAATCGTCCATGAGGAGGAAGAAGAAGATGACGAGGTCACAGAGGATGGCCTCATCACGAAAAGGAAGAGGGTGGCACCTTCTTCTCCACCTGCTCCACCCCCTCTTCCAACTTCCACACCACCGTCGACGCCTACTCCTCCTCCATCATCGCCAACGCCGCAGGCTCCTCCCTCTCCAGTCCAAGCAGTTCCACTGGCCACCGCGCCACCTGCAGCTGAGGCCCAAGAGCCAAATTTCTTGAAGGACCCCCCAAGCGCCTCTACGCCACATGTGTCAGCAGGAGGGGGCCCCCCTTCAAACACTTCAGCTGCAGGAAACGTTCCAATCGGGGATGAGGTTGCTCATACCTCTCCGATTCTAATCACCGAATCCCCGATCCCGTCGCCACGCCAGGAAGCAAACACTGAAGATCCTGCTAAGGAAGGTGGCGGCGAGAACCCTCAACAAGCCCCCCTGGCGCCTCTCCAAGCAGCAAACCTTCCCCTTGAGGTCACAAGGATGTGGGAACCTCTGACTGCCAAACTGAAAACCATAGCAGAGGATATCCCATCGATTATAACGAGGGCTGTGGAGAGCTCCACCAGGAGGCTTCAAGACAATCTCTTCAACCTCAGGACTGAAAATAGCACTATGAAGGTCGAGGTGGAGAAGATGTCATTCAGCCTGACGCTCGCAGAAATCGAACACTCCCGAGTGGAGGATGCCATGAATACCGAGCTCAGGCTGGCGCGCAAGGAAGCTGTTGACCTTCGCCGCAAAGTCCACGATCTTGCCCAAGAGAAAGTCGAGTTGGAAAGCAAAATCGTACCTCTTCGCGCCAAGGCGATTGACCTGGAGGCTCACATTCAAGCTGGCGCCGCTAAGGTACAAAAACTGGAGCAAAGGTCGGTCGATCGCGAGAAGCTACTTGGGCAAGTAGAAAAAGCGAGGGGCGACGCCATGGCTGATCTCGCCGAGGCAAACAAGGAAAAAGGGAAGATGGCTGCTGAGTTGGCCCAAGCTCAAACGGAATCCAAGAAGGTTACTAACGACCTTCTCCATGCTCAAGAGACCAACGAACAACTCAGAAAGCAGGTTGAAGAGCTGGAGCAGCAGAACAAAGAGCTCAAAAAGCAGGTTGAAGAACTTCAAGGGCAAATTGAAGAACTTAAGCTAAATTCTGCTCAGATTCTGGCTGCTGGATTCGAAGCCGCTCGGGAACAATTCGCATGCCTATTCCCCGATCTCGACCTCAGCATGGTGTCGTTGAACAACGAAGTAGTAGATGGAAAGGTCGTTCCCGCTGAAGACTAATCAACCCCACCCCATCTGCTACTTTATGATTTCCCTTGTATATACCTTGTAATAAAAACTTGCGCATATGTGTTTTACACTGATACTTATCTTATGACAAAGCTTGGATATTCTCTCTCCTGACTCCTTTTAAGCGCTTTAACCTTCTTTGCATGTTTAACTTTGTCGGTCTTAACTTAATGATTTTGCAAATGCGACTTCTGACGTAACTGCCTCGAGCCAATTCAAACTTAAGCAATAATCACTTTAAACAACTTGTACTCTTGAGGCACTAACCTTATCACAAGAATACCCTTCAAGCAACGAACTGTAACTCAATCATTGGCCCAAACAACGTCCCACTCGACCTGCTTTGTTAAACAAGTCTTTCAACCTTCTCGCCGTTTTTAAGCTCTTCCCGATCGCCAAGACCTCTTAGTAACATCAGCTTTTCCTAGCCTCATGCTTTGGCAATCGTTTCTTTATCTGGGGTAGAAACGCCCTTTGGGCTCTTCCTTTGCCCCCCTGAACTTCAGAGCAAAAGACCGGCTGACCAGGCGTTCTCTTCGAACCTACCTTAGCCACCTTCCAAGCTTCTTCCACCCTCTGCGCCATACCTGAACTCGTTCGAGACGAGAAGGATTTTATCTTGCCTATGCTCGCACATAAGCGAGAAGGTCTTTAACTCGCCTGAACTCGCTCATCGGCGAGAAGGTCTTTAACTCGCCTGAACTCGCTCAATGGCGAGAAGGACTTTGTATGGTGCCTCAACTTGCCCAGGGTGTACATCTCCTCCCCCCTGGATGCACTGAGGACCCTTTCTCTTTCTTTTCCGCACTCACTCGACGGCGAGGAGGTCTTTAACTGGCCTTAGCTCGCACAACGGCGATAAGGACTTTATCTGGTGCCTCAACTTGCCCAGGGTGTACATCTCCTCCCCCCTGGATGCACTGAGGACCTTTTCTTTCTCTCGCCTGCACTCGCTCGACGGCGGGGAGGTCTTTTAACTTGCCTCTACATTGCCCCAGGGGTTCCATCTTCTCGCCCCAGAAACATGGAGGACTTTTTACTCTTTCTCGCCTGCACTCGCTCGACGGTGAGAAGGTCTTTTACTTACCTCAGGACGCGCGAGAGCGTTGAGGTCTTTCATCTGGTGCCTCCGATCGCCGAAAGACGATGAGGACTTTAAAACTTAACTGGTGCCTCCAATCGCCGAAAAACGATGAGGACTTAAAACTTAACTGGTGCCTCCAATCGCCGAAAAACGATGAGGACTTAAAACTTTTTAGAAAGCACGCGATATATCTTTTCTTGCCTTAAATCATGTACAAATGACAAGAAGGTCTTTCTTCAAAACTTTTGAAAATGGCACACATGCAATCTGAAAACACCTTATACTTCGAAAACTCTTCTTTTATTGGGTGGCCTCATTAAAAACCCTCCTTAGGGAAAAAAGAGTGCCCCTCCAACTGTTTTAGCAGAAACATCGTAATATAACATTGTGTTTGTCTTTACTTACAAAGCTCTTAACTATAGTACAACTTCAGGTGTGTGGCATTCCAGGTGCGAGGAATCGCCCCTCCTTCCATCGTTTCTAAGCGGTAGGCTCCGTTCCCGAGTGTCTCGGTTATTCTGAACGGTCCGGTCCACTTGGGTGATAGTTTATTCTCCATCTCGTACTGGTGGGCCTTCCTCATCACCAGATCGCCTTCTCTAAACTGCCTTGGCATCACCTTTGAGTTGTATCTTCGCTCGATCCTCCTCTTCACCGCCTCAGCCTTCAGCCTCGCCTCCTCCCTGACCTCATCCAGCAGATCCAGGTTCAGCCTTCTCTCTTCATTGAATTTTCTTCTCCTTTGTCGCACCGGTCTCACCATGTTGTCCATCGCCAGATGATGGCACAAGAAGTCGGGATCGATCCCGGGCATGTCTGAAGCGGACCAAGCGAACGCGTCCAGATGCCGCTCAATTACCTTGGCGATCTGGTCCTGGAGATCGACCTCCAGAGATCTTCCGAGCTTGAAGATTTTTCCCCCGATCTCCTTCTCGAGCCACTGCTCAACGGGTTTGGGCCTGGATTCTCTGGCGATCACCGCCTTGGCGATTCCCAGTTCTCTCGCTTCCTCGGGGCGATTTCGCGCCTCTTCCTCCTCCAGGCCAGCATTCCTCTCCCCTAGCTCAGCGTCTACCATCTCTACATCCCTTCCGGCGGCCTCCTCTGTTACCGTCGATCTGGGCCTCACACCGGGAGGTGGGGTGGTTGTTACATAACTCACTGATCTTTTATTTTTCAGGCTATTCTCATAGCACCTTTTCGCTTCTTTCTGATCAGACTTGATCGTGATCACCACCCCTTCCATGGACGGCAGCTTCACCTTCATGTGCCGAGTCGATGGAATGGCGCCTATCCTGTTAAGAGTGGGCCTTCCCAACAGGATGTTATATGCTGAAGGGGCGTTTACGATGAGGTACTTGATTTTCTCCGTCCTCGACCCAGCCTCATCTGTAAACGTGGTTCTCAGCTCAATGTACCCCCTGACCTCCACCTGGTCACCAGCGAACCCATATAAGCACCCTCCATAGGGCCTTAGCTGGTCAAGGGGCAACTCCAGCTGCGTGAAAGTCGGCCAGAACATCACGTCTGCCGAGCTTCCTTGGTCCACCAGAACCCTGTGGACCTTCCTCCCTGTTGTGACCAACGAAATGACTATGGGATCGTTGTCATGAGGCACAACGTCCCGAAGATCCTGCTTGGTGAACGTAATGTCCACTTCCGGCGAGTGATCTTCAAACATGTCCACTGTCATCACCGATCGCGCATACTTTTTCCTCTGCGATGCGGTGCATCCACCACCTGAGAAACCCCTTGCAATGGTGTGGATCTCCCCGTGGATGGGCATCTCGTGTTGCTGGGCTTCTTCACCTACTGGCTGGGAACTCGACGCTCCCCCCGTCCTTCTATCCAGCAGATAGTCATTTAGGAACCCGCTCTTAACCAGATCGTCGAGCTGATACCCCAAAGACAAACACGAGTCCAAGGTGTGGCCAAAACATTGGTGGAACTCGCACCAGGCGTCTGGCTTTGACCCCAGCACCTTGTCGCCTACCTTCTCAGGCGCCTTCAACCTAGCAGATATATTAGGGATAGCGATCAGGTCCGCTAGTCCCATGACAAATTTGTGCTTAGGCGGGCGATTGTACTCCCGGCGTGCTGGTTGCTGGCTGTTGGCGCGCTTGGCTTCTTCCCTTGTTTCTCCTGTCGTAAGGATGGCGAGTCCTCTGGTCCTTTCTGACCGTCGCCGCCGTTTCCAGCACCCTCTGCGGCTGGATCCTGGTTTGGGCGCGTGGCCTGGCGGGAGCCACGCTGCCTCTCTTCTCGGCGACTTCACTCTCGTCGGCGATGTGGGCCACCGCAAGTCGCCTGACTTCAGCAAACGTCGCTGGATGGGCCCTGATCAAGGCCTCGCAGAATGGCCCTGGCTGCACGCCTTTCTTGAAGGCATAGACCAGCATTTCTTCATCCTTGGCCGGCAATCTGACCATCTGCGCTCCGAAGGGATTGAGGTAGTCTCTGAGGGACTCCCCATGGTACTGCCTTATATCAAACAGATCATAGGACACCCTGGGCGGTGCCTTATTCACAATGTACTGCTCGACAAAGATTTTTGAGAATTGTTGAAAATTGGTTATGTGGCCGTTAGGCAGGCTCACAAACCACTCCATCGTCGTTCCCTGGAGCGTACTCACGAACATCTTGCAGTAGACGGCGTCTGACCCTCCCGACAGCATCATCTGCGTATGGAACGTGGTCAGATGAGCCTCTGGATCCTCCACGCCGGTAAAGACAGCCTTAACCGGAACCACGCTCGTGGGAATAGGCGTGTCGGTAATCGCCTGAACGAAAGGCATTGGGAAAACACGAGGTGGCGTCGACGGCGCCGCCTCTTCAACAGAGGAACGTCCTTGTTGCTCCTGAAGAGCTCGACGCAGCTCTTCAGCCACCTTGCTGAGCTCCTCGTTTCTGGCGCGAGAGGCGACCAGGTCCTCATGTATCCTTGCCTGCTCTACGCGCGAGGCTTCCACAGTTGCCTGCAACGAGCGCATCATCTCTGCCATCTGCGCCATGGTCATGGCGGCGTCGCCTTCAGCAGCGACAGGCGCCACGGGACTGGAACGATTGCTTCTCATTTTTCTCATTAACTTCAGCGAACCACAGGAATACAGCAAACAACACTTCAACCACGATCGAATCAGCGATCAATCGGAGAAAACTCAAGAAACTGCGCAAGAACTCTCAAGAACACCGCAAACCTTCAAAGAAAACCACAACTTCGACAGAAACCACCGTTTCCCCGCGGACAACCAAACAAACGAAAGAACTCGAATTTCCACCAAACAGATTGCGCGCAAGCAACAGAAGACCTCACTCCACCGATCGAAAGTCAAAACAAACGGTACAAACGCAAACTCACCGAACGAAATTCAGACAAACCGTGAACGATGGTTGCACCAGCACACAACCACGCAGAAAACTTCGTAAACCTCCAAGAACCCACGCTGTGGATGGGAGCAAGTTTTACACGGCCCCACGGTGGGCGCCTGATGATCCTGCCTGTTGACCGGAACGCTGGAGAATGTCTCGTCAAGGGATCGACGTGCGCACCGCTTCTCACCTCCGTTCCTTTCCGGGATCTGCTTCAAGAACCTGCAAAGGAACAACACGGCGCCGCTGCGGCCGATCGCATTCCGACGCTCAAGTCAGTGGCGGTATCACCAAATACTAAGAACAAGAACCGTGCAAATCCTCTCTCACAATCAGCTCTGTCACTCGCAAGCGTAAAGTGTATGAACTGAACGTGCGTACCTCAGAAAGTTTGTTAAGAGCTCTTATATACCTGGTGGCTTTCTCTCTCCTGGCAGTTACAGACTTGGACACGTGGCTCGTATCCAACTGTACACGTGCCATCATCTGGAGGCTCCCTGACTTGGCGCTGCTCCTACTCTCATTTTGGCTAAGTTACTTATGCATGGTACTGCCCAGTGCATAGCTAACTTAGGAGTGCGATCTTTACTGGAACTGGCGAGTTAGGGGCTTTCATACACCTTCCCTGTGGTCTCGCCGGCCGCCTTCATAACCTGCTGCTTCTCCTTCATCTTCGGCGATGTGCTTGCTCTGGCGATCTCCAACGCCTAGGTCGCCTGAATCTACATCTGGCGACTTGATCTTTAACCTGGCGAAGTAAGCTGGAAATCGGAACACGCCAACTTAACAACTGGCGACCACACGTGCCTCCCGACTTCCTTCCTTTCTGCCAACCTGGCGCCTTGTCAACACGCCTACACTGTGGCAGGATGCCACGTCATCACACCCGACCACTAGGGCGGTACACATTCAAAATTAAAATTATCAAAAAATAAATAAATTATTATTTATTTATTTTTGAAATGGTGCTAGATAGGGAAATAAAAAATAAAATGGTGCTAGAGAGGGAAATAAAAACAAAATGGTGCTAGATTGGGAAATAAAAACAAAATGATGTTAGTTAGGGAAATAAAAATGTAAATGGTGCTAGATAGAGAATTTATCCCTAATAATTCTTTTATATATTTATATATTATTTGTTTAAAAAAAGAATAATAAAAATATGAAAGATTTTTTTGAATGTTTGTTTAGATTAAACAAGTGCACGTTTCTCATGATGGATTTATATATAAAGAAAGTAAACAAAATATCAATCAATAATATATTGTTTTACATAATCACATAATCATAATGTACTGGAGTCAGAAAGACTCTCTATAAATCCATTAGCCACAGAAACTAAACTGTCAATAACCCTGCTGGACTCCATCAAAAGAAGTGAACAATTGCCCCATTTATAATAGACTAAATAATTAATTATGTTTTAGGTAATCTATTACGTTTGAAGAAAATCGATTAAAACACATGATAGGGATTCTTCATGCACTCCATTGTTTATATGAAAAACAAATACAATTAAGCTCATAAGATCTAAAATCACTCACATTTTATAGACAATATTCTTTCAAATGTATGATGAAATGGAATATCTATTTTAAAAAACTGTAAAAATTATTTAAGAAAATCTCCAAAATTGAGATGATTTTCTACTTTGTTACTCCTTGGCCCATGGTTTCAAACTGTAACAACAAATTTGTTCAGACATTTCTTCACTGCAACTGCAAGTAACCATGCATGTGAAGAGGTTGGAATGTTTGCAGAAACAACATGTTATGTAGTTGCCACCTCCATCCATACACCGATTGTTGATAAGCAAAAAGTAATATATTCAGGACAAATTCCCTTTAATTTTAAAACATTTTTCTTCCATAGGTACATTGATGTGTAAAATACATGTCCATTTAAAATTTCATCCACCACAAACTAAGACACGTTCAACTCTTCACTGTGTTTGGCAAAAAATATACAAGTAGAAACAATAACTTTTACCTATAAGCACAACTGTTTTTCTGATGGTAATTTTTATTGCAAGCCCCACATAAGTGCTACCACTATTTCCATGGCGTATTCTCCTCGGTTGTCATGTTTGAAGAAAGTTACCTTTGGGTTAAAAAACTGAGACCAAATACAATATAATGCGCACCAAGTAGGGTAAAATGAACAGTTTCATATATACACTTTAGAGATCAATTGCCCCTTCCTCGGTAGTTCAACCTCTTACCTTTGTCATTGACAGAAGACATGGAATTACAAGTCACCCTGAACAAGTCCTAATTGCCCATGAAAAACAAATCAGGAAGTAGAAATCCTCATTCATTGGCATGATATGCCCACTGGCGAGGGTTCTTGAGATTTATTCAATCTCATACAACGGCAGTTCCTAAACTTTCACCATGGGGACAAAGGCTAGTCATTTATGGGAGACTTTTGGTTGCCCAAGTTTGTTTTACCATCTGACTATTGAATAAAGAATATAGAAAGGGAGGCCGGTTATTTACAAAAGGAGGAGGAAATAAATTTGTAGAAACCTTGCTGTGATGTGGAGATGGGATTAGTTTCGACAGTCGGGGAGGTGATCAGGAAGGAGAGAACATCCCAGAGTTGTATCTTATTCTTTCCTCCCAAGGAAATATTTCCAAGAGTCTTAGTGTAATAATAAACAGTTCCTTGCATTTTTGTTTTCTCTTTTCATCTTCATCTAATAACCATAGCATACAAAACATTTATAATAAAAGTGTTTTTAAAAAAGGAGTTAAAAATTATTTGTACCAAACAATGCTTGTTACCCCCTCACTCCCCATTATTACCTCACTAATATATCTTATGTTAGATTCCTTACAGGAGAAAATTAAAATGACATCCAGAGTTTCAATATTACTGAACACATTCGTAAGTACTAATGCCACTTGTACCAGGCACACTCGCTCCTCCTTCTATGTACAAAAGGTATCCCCTAGTAATTGGTGAGATTTATAATAATAACCAAAGCAGTTATTCAGTTAATATACAGAAGGTAGGATCAGTTAATTCTTTTATGAAAGATTTTAAACAAATATCAAAGCTTACCTTCAAATGTGAGATGCTGAGGAAAGATACATTAACAGAAACAAAGAAATGCTCAATTTAAATGTGAGGTAGGAAAACAAGCAGATGATGTATTGTCATCATGTGAAGAGGTCTCCCCGCTAGCTTCAACATCGTTCTGGTTGCTCACCTCTTGAATGGAACATTCCTCCATATGACTAGACAAAGAAGTACCCACCACAGATTTACTATTTTCACTACATTCACGGGATTCCTTTAATCCGGATACACTAGCAATCTCAGCATTCATCTCTCTCCTCCTTGTTTCTGAACCAAGTTCTGACATGGAACAACTACGACAGAACAACCTTTCTTTCCATCCCCTTGCGCCCTTTGAGAATGATTCTTTGTATCTAAGTCACAAGATAAGTTAATATCAAATAAGTTGATTCCAAAAATACAGTTTGCACATCCATTATATTTTAGAAAATCATACCTCGTGGACACCGCATTGAGTCTGGACCGCAGCGAATCAGAATGTGGCTGCAATTCTGATGGCTCTGCTCTATCTTCGTTTACTGATGATGCGCGAGTAGTAGAGCCTCTGCAAGCAAATAAATGCACTGGGTATAATTTCACTAGACCACGCAACAAATGATGACCCAAGAAATAAATTGAGTAAATTACTCTACCTTGCTTATGTTTATTGTGCATACCTCAACTCTTTTATGAAAATATACATAAAAATTGTATTTTATTTACAGAAATATATTATACTGAAATCCAGAATACTGTTAGAGACTAAGCGCTCCTATATAATCTTTAATTGTGTTAAAAAAATCAACAGTTTAAAATTAATATAATGAATCAATTGGGCATGACAAAAGTTTGGATTTGGTTGGGGCCTTTTTATACAAATACAAATGAAATTTTATTATCTTTTCAAGATAGAGAGAAGGTGTGCCACATAAACATGTTTTTAGGATAACACATTGACTATAGATATGACGAAAGTAATCCTTATAAGGTGTGAACAATCGTTATCTTATAAGCCTAGTTTGAGGTCCTAAACCAAAAATTCTAAGACAGTACAGGAGTCTATTCTACATTGTTTTATTTCATCACTGCATGTTAGGCCCTAAGTTCAAATTCTAAGAGCATATAAGAATCTATCTTAGATTCATTAACAGGCTCTATTACTAAGCACAAATGCATTGTTGTCATTTGGCCACCCACATTGTCCACACTCCAAATTGTATATGTTCGTTCTTAGACGTGAAGTGTCACAACAACTAGAAATATGGTCAATGTAGTCCTTATAAGATAAGAGCAATCCTTGTCTTACAAGTCATCTTTGTGAATTGAGTTAGGCCTTAACCCTAAATTCTAAAACATAACAACAAGGATAAGAGAATGAGTTAAGCAAATAAATAAGATGGCCATATTGACCTATCATTGGAGTAAATTCTTTGGCGACTTGTGATGCTAGATCCAGAAGCTGAAGAAGAGCTTTGAGTTTGAACGTGCAGGATCCGTTGCAATGCTTCATTTCTCTCAGATTTTATTGGGGTAGATGGAATTGCATTATGAATTCTCGTTTGATCATTTTCCTCTTCAGCAGCTGAATCAGGACTCAATGCAGGTGCTATAGTCTGATTAGATAACACTAAAGACTGTGGATGACCATGAGCTGATGAACGAGTTCGTTGTCCTGCCCTACGACCATGTTGGTTTGCTCTCCTCATCGCTGCAGCAACAGCTAAATGTTGAAGAATTCGGTCTTGAAGCTCACTATCATTTATACTCATGCGCAACTGCAAAATGATAAAAAGAAAAGACTAACATAAACATATGAAAGAACTATTACGTGCTTAAGATATAAGGCAATCAAACAGCACTCAGACTGGTAACTAACATGCTGCAATTCAAAATCACTAAATGCAGGGTGATGAAAAATAGTAGCATTTCTTGATGGGATAGCCCTCAACTTCCTCTCTTGCTCTACTGCCTCAAACAATTCCTGACTGCCACAAAATGCATACAAGTTTAATAATACAGTCAACAAAAGAATGATAACACATATCCTCCAAGCAAATTCGTAACCAACCTAGTAGGATCCTTCAAGCTAATAGATTGCCAACACATAGGACACTGGGCGCTTCTCTGACACCTAGAAACAAAAGCCAGTAACAACAATTGCTATTATATTCTCACATTTTTTTTGTTTATAAGAACAAGAACTTTTAGTGTAACTATTAAGACATGTGTATGTGTATATAACAAGAATATCTTCTACACTTAAAAGACCCTCCTCCCACTCAAATCCAGACAACAAAATTATAGGCCAGATAATTGGTTTTCCAGCCATAACTAGCGCGAATGTCCTTAACATTGGTAAAAGTCAGGAGAACCAAAACATTCCTATTCATACTACCAATGAAGTCAATTAAGTTATGATTTCCGAAAATGCTCCATCACTATAAGCTATCGGAGATGAAGTTTTCATGCAGGAACTGGAAATCATACCTCCTAGCATCCATGCCAGTAGGTGAAGATAAATGTGAAGGTTCTAGGATATATTTTACGGAGCTTGGTGTGAATATGGTAGAAAAAGGAGGGGAGCTTTAAGCATAAGAAGAAATTCAAAATATAAATTAAAATTGAAGGAGATTAACACATCGGACATTGATAAAAGTAAAATCTGTGTTAGATGGATTTGAGAAAAATATACACAAATAGAAGTCCTAATTTTGACACAGAGACATATGAAAAATTAATGGATATTATGTACCAACCATTCGAGAATGCAGTGTAGGTGAAACTCATGCTTGCAATTAGTGAGCTGGAAAAGAAACAGGAGATAAAAAAATATGTAAGCAAATTTATTTTTCATATAAGTCGTATTTGCTTTTCAACGTACACAGAAGTGGGTATTACCGTTGAAGGATCACTTGCACAAAAATCCTCAAGACATATGCTGCAAGCATCATCACAGGAGTCCTGAATCCCCCCTTCTACAAAGGCCGCAGCAGATATCATTTTACTTTCTTTATTGTCTTCCATCTCTAAAACCTTCTACATATCACCCTATAACCTTAGAGTCAGAAGCAATACTTTGCATGTTCACGTGGTGCTCTTGAATTCATAATATTGTGAACAAACACAAAAGGAAATTCATTTTATCTCTGTTCAAAATTCATTTCAAGAAGTAAATGTAAAATCCAAATTGCACCCAAAAGTCACCTAGTAAACCAGGAAGCTGACAAGGAAATAATGCATGACATTACTACTCTACTTTTCCAAACAATTTCTCTCTTTCAATTATTTATTCCAACCACAGTCCCCAACACAAATGACAGTAAAAAACACCAGAAAAAAAAGGTCCAACAAAAACAACTGATGTTAAAACAAAACAAAACATAATAACAATAAATATAAATGCAGTTTCTTACAGACCGAATTTAGTTCACAATCTAAAAACTGGCTATGCCCATGCGTCAAACATTTGATCTATTCGATAATTTAACAATCGCCCTTCAAATATAAGATGATAATCAGAGGCAGCATAAAGTTTTTTCGCTGTTCATTCTATAGATTCATAAAAATAAAATGAAAAAGCGTAAAATTTAAAAGCAAGAAGATGTATATAAGAAATTGAGGAAAAGAATAGATAAAAATATACCTGAGAACGCATAGAGGAAAAGAGAAGAAGGGTAAGGACAGAGGCATGGCATGGAGGGGAGAGAAAGAGGGGTGAATGCTAGAGATCCATTGTTGCAGAGAGATCAGAGATAAGGGGAAATCATGAAATTAAAGGAATGGGAGTTGTCCCCACCGCATCGGAGAGGAACAACCAATACAAAAACAAACACCTCACTTTCTTCACCTTTATATATCCACCACATTCTCTTTTCTTACACGCGTTGCAGTCATTAACACTAGGGTAGAATTAAATATTGTTATTATTTTAATCTATATTGAGAATAAAAAATAATAATTTTTAAATAATATATTACATTTCGTAAATGAAAGGTCTAAAAGGCATGATTTTCACTGACCAGTTATAAATTATCCTTTACATGATTTCTACATTAGTTAACATAAAACTTAAGAGATTTATCATATATGATTATTTTTATTGAATAAATGTCAAAATAATTTATATTATTAATAAATCAATTATTTATGCACGAATATTTTATTTTAATAAATATAATAGGAAATATATTATTAGAAAAATTAAATACTAAAAAAACGTCAATATTATATTATTAATATAATATTTAGTTAAAATAATAAATACAAATATTGAGAAATAAATTATTAGTTATTTATATAATATTATAAAATAAATAAATACTATATTAGTTTCGATAATAATTACCTTTTATTTCATACATTTTTAATATATTTATATATATATATGTATATATATATATTTAATAGATGTAATTTGTGTGTCAAACAAAATTTATATTTAATAAATATAACATATAATAATATTATTTAATTAGGTTAAGGACCCAATTAATTTGTTCAAGAGTATAAATACTTTATCATATAAGTTAAAAAAAACTTATAAATAAAAGAAAAAAATAGTTATTAAAGTTCTAATAAAAGACATAGTTTTGGAATAATTGTTTGCTGATCTTTACTTAGAGTAGAAAAGAAACCTAAAAGAATTGAAAAAGTCGAAACAAGAAAATTACATTGTGATTGAGCTTTGATCTCGATGAAAACAATACATCAATGAGAAGATAGTTCACTAAATTTAGTATATTATTCTTTTTTTTTAGATTATTCAATCTTTATTTTTTAAAAATCATCAATTCTCAAAAAAATACATTTTCTCTTATTTATCTTTAAAATTCTAAACAAAAAAAATTATTTTTTGTTAGATCAAAATTTACCTTAGATATTCTAGTAGAGAGTAGAACATTTTTTGTCCGATCATGTGTTTTGAGTAAGGTTTTTTAAGTCTTCTTTTCTTGAACTGAATTTTGGAATTGGTTGTATGCCTAGGTTTTTCTAAGAACATGAATATATGTTTAGATTGTTGATCAAAGACGTTTATGTACATGTTTGACTTTGGAGCTTAAGTTTGAGTAAACAACTCCTAATAAGGTAAGGGAAAACTAGTTATGTTTTTTTATAGTATCTGGGTAGATGATTTAGATGTGAAGGTGACATTGTCACAATATTTGATTGTATCTTAAGAATTGCGTGTTGTTTGAATCTTGAGATGAATGTTTGGTGATATGGTGAAAATGTTCACGCTGTAATATGATAAAATGCTTATTGTAAACATTTTGGTTAGTTGTGTATGGTATGTTTTAGATATTAAATATTTTTGGAGTGTTTGAGATAAAATTTGTATAGTTTTAATGAACAGATTATAAATGAGTTATGTTTTATATTTCGGTAGTAAAAAGTTGAAATATTTCAATTGAGTCAAATTGGTTAAAATGTTGTTATTCGAAAACAAAATATTTCATGTTAGGCATAAGAAATAAAGACAAAAATAAATTTGAACCAATTGGATCACTTGATATATTCTTTAGAGTTTTTAAATTATACAGAGTAGGTGAGAAAAAAATCTCGTTGGATGAAATTTAATTAATTGAAAACTCGAGAGTTTTTGTTGTTGGACGAGTTGTTTAAAATAAAAACTCCCAATGGTTTTGTCATTTGATGAACCAACTCTTATTGGACGAAAATGTATTAATTGGTGATATTTTTTAGTGAGAAATAAACTCTTGATTTATAATATATATTTAATTAATGAATTAAGATTATATCCATGAAAATATATGAATGAGATACACATAAATTGTATAAATTTGTTCATCAATCTATTTATATGATCCCAATAAATGTATATGTAAGTTTGTTTTTAAAACTCTAACTTACCATCTTTTATATATTTATATATTATTTATCAATTTTGAATATCATGTGTTACACAAAGACAAAGAATATTATAAAGACAAAAGATATTACGACAATTTCAATAAATATAAGATAAGGAAACATGAAACAATTTCAATAAATATAAATTAAGGAAATTACATGTTTATATTTTTTTTTATTTTTTTTATTTTTTTAAGTTATTATAT
This sequence comes from Phaseolus vulgaris, assembly GCF_051622355.1. Taxonomy (NCBI): domain Eukaryota; kingdom Viridiplantae; phylum Streptophyta; class Magnoliopsida; order Fabales; family Fabaceae; genus Phaseolus; species Phaseolus vulgaris. Next base: position 49,522,608 of record NC_143498.1, read on the forward strand.
ATAATATGATTTCCTGTGAGAAAGATATTATTAACATTTGTCATAATTAAAATTTATGGATAATATATTATACTGAATAGATATATTTAATATTATTGGTTTAATATGTTTCTAACATTTTATCTAGTACATACTTACACGAGTTAGTTTAATAACGAGGCTTCTTTTATAGCTTAATAATATCAGGGTAGAGAGTATCTGAACACGGGCCAACAAAATTTACCAAAATAAGTTGGGCCTTCCACTTTTATATCCGTCGAAACCCCCACGTTCACTAATAAGTCATCGTATACTTTACCTTTTCAAGGTTCAAATTAATATTATCCACTCATATAAACACAAATATTGAATCACTAATAAACATATATAACAAGTAAATAGATTTAAATAAACAATGCTAGCATATAATAGATTGTTAAATATCATTATTAAATATTAAATTCGAGAAAAAAGAAAATAAAATCACAGGTTTTCTAAAGTTAAAAAGACAGAATTCATTTGAAAATACAAGTACCAATTTTTTTTTTAAAAAAGTATAACAATAAAAACATACTTTTTTTTGTAAATTATTTATTTTTATTATAAAGGAATACATGTGTTTACAATCATTGTGTACTAAAATCAAATTATATACTTTAATCTTAAAATAAACTAAATGTTGGATACCTCACATCGACTATAGATGATAACAATCTATTGTATATAAGTGGGTGCAAACCTTAACCTCATGAGCCGGTTTTATGGGTTGAGTTAGACTTAAAGTCCACTCTGTAATATGGTATCAAAACTATTTCGAGCCTATCTTAGCAAATATTTGTTGAGTTTATCATGCCACCACCCATAATATGTTATTCCACGCACGAGTTGCTGTCACTCTCGGTGTGAGAGGTACGTTAATATATAAGTGGGTGCAAACCTCATAAATTGTCCTCATCTCTAATCGCTGTGGGATCTCTAATATTAAAATTTAAGATTATTTGAATGTACTATTCTTTTAATGTGAATTATTTTATTTGGTGAAAGAGGATGATGTATGCATATATTTATAATTCCTCTCTCTCAACTTTATTCTCTTCTTCAAAAGGCAACCTAAAGTGATAACAGAGAAGAGAGAAAACCTCACATGTCTCTTTCAGCAACTAAATTATGCTTTTTGCTTGTGAATAAAATTATGAATTAGAATCAATACGCACAAAAGTTGAAAGAGAAAGACAAAGGTTGATAACAGAAATAGCCAAAAGTTTTAAATATTATTGATGGGTTTTTGTGTCATATTGGTCTATATCAAATAGAGGTCACCTCATAAATAATAAATAATAAAGTAAAAACACCAATCTCTGCATTTTTTTAAAACTAAATAAATAAATACACAACTACAACGATGTATCACTACAACTACCAAACCAGTGGAAAAAGGTAAATAATTAATAAATTGATTTTTTTTACATTGTTTTATTCAAGTCTCAACATTAACAAATTAATTTAATTCAGTGCTCCTTTTAATTTTACAAAACTTAATTTTGATTAAAAATATTTTTTACAAATGAAGTTATTTTATTTAAAAATCAATCCATGTCCCTTTCCATGGTTTCTCTTTCGAAATGCTGTCTTCTTCATTATTCTCTTGGTCATTTGTTAATTATGCTTTTTATTTTTATTTTATGCCATTGGTTTTGGTAGTTATGTTTTAAGTAATCGAGTTTTCTAGAACTAGAATGATCGCATAAAATCAATTCATAAAGAAGCAAAAATCTCGTGAAAATTTTAGTTTCCGTAAGATTTTTTATTTGGTTCAAATATGTGGCTAGAAATAGATAAGTAAGAGCTCCCGTTTAAATTTTGATTGCCTACTTTATTTAATAAAAGAAAAGTTAGGGTTTGTCTTTTAAAATGTCTAATTAATTAAATCAATTAAACATGGGTTTATGAAAAAATTTAGTTAATTAAACATGTTAGCTTTAGACCTATAAACAACTATTAACATGAAAAAAAAAATTTTAATTAATAGATTCACACAGGTGAGGTACAACTTTTAAGAAAACCAAATTAAGCCAAAAAAAAAAGTCTCCAACACTCTATTTACAGAAAATACTTCTGGAAATGTTGACCATATTATATAATTCTGAAATAAATTGAATGGGTCAAATTCCCATTTACTTGATTGATTATTATACTAGTGGTAGTGGCAGATCATATTATCCAGTGATATTATAACATATCATGTGTCAATAAATTATTTAAAATGCATTGAATATGATTTCGTGGATGAGTTTGACACACACAAATTGTTCAAATATCAATTCCAATTGCATCACCGGTTGTAAACTATCCATTCATAAATTCACACGACAAAAACTTGCAATCCATTCAAAATACAATTCAATTAAAGTATAATGACAATTAGACACTCAGTTAATTTTTCTAAATCGGACTAATTAAGTTCACACTCGGTTGAATTTATTTTACAGAAATAATTAATTTTATCCAATTGTTTTTTTTAAATAAGGTTAAGTAAAATATATACCATTTCCTTCCAGAAATGACTTCTCCTACTTTGCCTATAGTTTCTAAATTTGCATTATTAATTTATTTAATTTTATCAGTAAAATATAATTTTTTTAAAAATATGATTTTGAGAGCTCTACTTATTTTTATTTTACTTAAAATTACATCTTTATCACTTTTCATCAAAAATAGATAAAATGTTGATTGTTCTCGTACACCAATATAGTCTCACATCGTTAAGAAGTCGAGGTCAATGATAGTTTATATACTCCCTCCTCTCTCAACTCATCGATGTGCTTTTTAAAGACAAAATTGTGATAGAACACCAACCTCTAAAGCAGACAATACCTCAAATTCTATTATGAAATATCACACCAGAATTATAAATTAGTATTTTTTTACGTGCAGTTTTTGAATTAACAATTTTGAAAAAAATAAATGGTTGTAAAAGGTTCCACTTGTAGATATCCTTGATGTTTGTTGACACAGCAAGATACAGTTTTGGCAGAGCGTTGTTAGGCTTGCAATCGGATGCGTGTATAAGAGAGAAAGAAAAAGCGTGCATAAATAGTATTGAGATATTGACATGGTGGTATTTTGTCTTCCTTGAGAATCTATTATTGTGCATAAGATTTGAAAACAGTGTGTCTCACTGATTCTCACGTATTATTGGGTCATAAACATATAAGTTGTTTAAAATGGAGTTTTGATAAAAGTGAAGAAAGAAGATGGATTGCAGCAGCACCTGAGATAAGTTAAAATTGTAAGAGAAGGGGGGAGAAGAAAGGGATGAGGTAATATTGGGAGAAAAGTGAATGATGTTTGAAATTTGAGTTTTGAGGCATTAAATGTTGAGTGGTAAGTTTGGAGAAGTACGTGGACCCGTGTACTTGGCATCTCTGAGACCATTATGAATGAATGAACTAGGATCCATCCATCAAATAAATATCCAAGTACATGGATGGCAACAATCTCTGAATCATTTCCACAAGATCTGTCATTCACCTATCTTTGTTATTCTTAGTATTATTGTTTCAGCTCAACCCCAGGACATTGGCCCCTAACTGGTACGCTCCAAAATAATGTGTCAGAAAAATTAGGGTGGTGAAATGAAGAAGAACAAGGGGATAACAAAGAAAGAAGATTTGGAATGATACAAAGAAAATGTGCTATCCATGTGTGGAGAAAACTTCAAAGGGAGACAAATGGCATAACGTGGATGTTTACCACGCCCGGACCCCCCATTTGGTGCTTCTGAACCATCTGCACACTGTACTCACTCCACCCTACTCACCTTAGCTTCCATTCGAAAGTGACACATTATTTCTAGCTCTCTCTCTCTCTCTCTCTCTCACTTCATCCACACACCATTCAACACAACAAAAACTGCAACATGCTCGTGATTCTCTCCATTTCTCAAACTCACTTTTTCTTCACAACTTACAATATCTATAATCTTCAAAACGCCTTTCTTTTCTTTCTGTCTCATGCTTATGACTTACCAGTGCCACAATCTACCTGCGACTCTTCGATGCAGGTAAAGGGGGTGTGTGTGTGTGTGTGTAGTACGTAGGTGTAATTGTAAAATCAAAACCTCATGGCCCACTATAATTAAATCATCATTTATAAGTACCATTTTACTCTCTCCTCTCCTTTTTCTAGGTTTCGTTTTAATTCTTCATGTCATTCGTGTTTCATTGCAAGATGAATGAAAACAAAAATATGTTACAAATTTATTCTAGTAGACAAGAGTTCGCCAACTCACATGCATGTTTGTGGTTGTGGTTGTGCTGTTGCGCCAAAGGTAGGTTGGTGTAAAAAACTTCTTAGTCCAATAAATTTACCCTTCTTTCATTTCATCACATCTCCGGACATTCAAACTACATAACTTTTACTTCTCAATTTATTTCTCAATTTACTTCAAACTACAATTTATTTCTCAATTCTCATCATCTATAATATCAACTCAAGTTAATTTAAATCACTAGTTAACACTAACCTACACGAAACTATTTTATTAAAACCTCTCTCTATTTCTTTTCTCTTATCCGATCATATATATTATAAACTTTTTCTTTTCTTTTTTCTCTCCCTAGATGTATATCACAACTTTTGGTGTTGAATATAATTTAGCAACTAACACAAATGATTTAAGAGATTAAATTGAAATGTTAAATTTCAAATGGGAGGAGGGAAGAGTTGATAAATTAAAAGCAATCAATGAAAATCCATATTTTCTTGTTCCTGTGTAAAGAACACAACAGTAGAAAGAAATTTCAATCAGCACAGGTTCAACAAGGAATTTGAAGCAAAGATTATCAAGTAGCAGCAGAAAATCGTGTGCACCATACCTTACACAGAGGAAACCTGGCACATAATTTCACACAACCTGAAAAACTCCAGCGGAAAACGCAATACACGAACAAAACAAGTATCGAAAAAACCAAATAACCACTTATAAGACCCAAAACGAAGAGCTGCATTCTCATTAATATAAATAAAAAATTGCGCATACAAATTGTGTATGTACTTATATTATGAAGAGAGGGTTCAAGCGAAGATGTTCGGTTGGGGAACAACATTGGAAGAGAGCGTTTGCGTTTGCGTTTGCGAGGATTCTCTCCGTTCTCTGTTAGAAGAGCTTCTCCAAAACCCAGTGCTGTAAAACTGGTCCCACATCTCTTTCTCCAGAGCGAGTGTCTCGTCGTCACTATCGGGCTCCGGCGAGTGGAGGCGTTTGATGTCAAACGCGTCGTTCGCGCACATGGGGAATATCCGCGACCCGTTAACGTCCTCGCAGCACCCGCACGAGCAGTGGCGGCGCGTGGGTTTCAGCAGCCCCTCCTTCGCAATCTTCCGGTGCCGCCGTTGCCTCAGCATTCGCCGGCACAAGGCCGCCGGCACCTTGTAGATTGCCAGCACCAGGAAATTCGCCACGCCGCAGGGGATGCAGCAGCACACCGCCACGCACTCCGCCGCCGTGCCCCCGACGACCTCTCCCACGCGCGTCGCCAGCTTCGATGGCCGCCGCTGCAGCAGGGGCTGACGGCGGTTCGATGCCCGGAGCATCATCCTGTTGGACATGGCCGAAAGATTGAGACTTTAAGGAAAAATGGGATGTGGGTATTGGGCTTGGAGCCCGTGGCAGGTTCTTGTTGAATCTTGAACAGTGTTGAAAGAATGGTGAAGATGGAAGAAAGCGTGAGGGCTTAAGAAATTTGAGGGTACTAGGGACGTTTTGAAGTGGCTGTTAAGGGTTGGAACGGACGTGGCGTCCTAGAAATAAGGGATGGAAGAAGAATGAGAACGGGGTTTTGAGGTATACGGAGTTGTGAGTTGGGGTTTGGGTGTGATGTGAGGGGCATTACAAGGAGTCACATAAAATTTGCAAATAAAAAATCTTTTTTTTTTGTTAATATTTAAGTGTTACGTGAAGAAGTGAAAGGCTAAAAGAAGAGGCGTGGAGGTGGACTCTAACAAATAACGTCATTTTCCTTTCCACCTCATCCACTCGCCACCGTCGCCACCGGAGTTTCATTTCTAAACACATTTTTAACCGTTTTATCCAACTCCACTTCCGTTCCGTTTAACTCTTAAATCAAATGCAAGAACCTTTATAACTTCTTTTCTGGATGTCATATAGGAAGATTATTGAATGATTGTTAACTTATTATATTTAATATTTAATTTTTTAACATTTAAAATAATATCACTAAACAAATACTTATTTAGTAATAACAATATATGTGCAATTTTCGTGTGCCATTTAATAAATATTGAAGTAATACTTTGACTGTTTTAATGGTGATGTTCTTGGGTGGAGGTTGAAATCCCTCTAAATAGAATATTGAGAATATGACCAAAATTATAGTTGTGATATTTAATAGGCTAAGGTGTCATTAAGATTATATTAATTAATTAATTAAAAAAATTAATACTGATTATTATAACTCCAACCTTCATCATACTCTTATATTAACTTTATGTTTATATTGTCTAACTAGAACTATTATATTTATTATCTATAATGAATTCTTCACTGATCAAAATGTTACTTTATGAATATAGACATAATTAAGTATGATGAATTACAAATAATGGAATTAATATTTATTAACATAACAAGAATTCCAGTTGACTGGATACATTCATTGAATTTTTTACACAATAATCATAATTATATGATTATTTTTATTTTGTAAAAAAGGAATTAAAATTAAACTTATACCTTAAAGGATAATTATAACATTATTGTTTGAGTGTGAAATGAATTACCACCTCTATATTACGCCTTCATTGTAATTTTGAAATATCAAGATTATTATACATTTAACGGTCAATTCCTAAAATTTGGACTGATGGCAATTTTGTCAGTTTCATTGCTCGAAATTTACGGTATAAAAAAAACTAAAAGCGGTTTTGAAAAAAATATATTTTAGTGGCTTAAATATGTAGAATTTTAAATGTTAAAATGTTTTTTTAGTGTTGGAAAATTATTGTTTCATTTTATAGACCAAACCCAATTTTTTTAAAAAAATATTAATTTTTTATATGTATTATTATGTCTAGTTCAATATTTCTTCATATAATTGTTTTATATTAAATAAATTATATTTTTTGAAATCCTTTTATCAAATAAAAGATCATATTTTTGTTTTGAAAAAAATTATTTTTTAATAAACTAATGTATTTAGTTTTTTTTTATTCATAATACATATCTTCGTGATAATACAAATTATCCAACTCGTTTTCAGTATAAAACAAAACCAAATCTCTAAATACAAGTACACTGCAAAGCACTGAAAACGCCATAAAAATGGAAAACAAAAAGACGAAGCACTGTGGAGGTCTTATATGATCATCTTCTTGAACTAAGAAAATCCTTCGAAGAGACTGGGAATTTTAGCAATGCAGTAATTTGGATCTTCCCATGATGTTATGTCTCACTAATTTTCACTTCTGGTGATGTTGATTGAGCATTCTAAGAGCAATATTAGTTATTTTTTAATCATGAGATCAAACAAAAAAAAATCAAACAAAGAAAATAGCAATATAATATGTTTATCGCAGTATCTGTCAATTATAAACAATTTACTGGACATTTATCCATTAAAATGAAAAAAAATGGTTTGAGTTGTTTCCTCTTTGTATTAAGTCAAAAGGTATTTTTTATGATTAAATTTGCTTTATCTGAATATTTAATTATAAGAATTTTGAGGTCCCATATGTTTGTATTGTTTTTATGGTTTCTATATACATATTATCTAAAAAATATATAATTGTTGACATTTCAGGTATCAATCTTATTGGCATGCCATTTTGTCTTTATACCTTTTATAAAATAAAATTATCAACAAAATCAAATTTATATATTTATTAAATCCATAATGCCAAAAGCACTGAAATTTTGTTGGAGGTATCAATTTCAATAAAGACTAATCTTAAAATTAGTAAAAACTTGCTTAATCTAAGCTTTTTATTTCTGTTTCAATTGGAAGATGGAATAATGCTTAAAAAATTTATTTATATAAATAGTGCAAGATAACATTTTTTATTTAATACCCGTATAATAAGTCCTCTTATGTATTCCTATATTTTTCTTAATTCTCTTATTTATGTTTTATTTGTTTTTATGCAGTCATATATTTCAATTAATATGGTGTCATTTTTTTTTTCTTCTAATTGAAAGCGAAATAACTAACAACCAAATTATCAAAATAGTGAAAACATTTATATGTCTTCAGATTAGAATTAAAATAATAAAGACGTGGGCACCGCTCCATAAAATGATAAATACGTTAAAATATTTTAGAAAAAAAATATAAACAATTATACGATACCACAAGAAATTTTTTATATGGATTAAATATTCGATCGTCATATTTTAGTAATTAGAATATTGTGAACCTAATGTTGTTACAGTGTCTAGTTTGTTTAACTTTTATTTTTCATTTACGTCTTACTCTTTTTTTTTTTTTTTAAATAAAAGCTTTCATGTTAGGTATCATTATGCCACTTAAGATCTCAGCTAGGCTGACACCTCAAGTAACAACAATCATTTACCATCACATGAAAAAAAAAATATTATTAAACAAAAGAAAAAAAAAAGAAAAAAAAATACAAAAATACGGGGGGACTAGACCAAAACTCATATGTTAACAAAAACGATACATAGGTAGACTATACCTATTCATAAAGAATTCTAAGAACAGACAAGGTGGAAGCCTATTATACCAAAGAAAAGGTTCTCTATGAAAAAATCCTAAATTAGCCAACTTATCAGCACACACATTTCCTTCACGAAAAATATGAGTAACTGTAAACCTAATTTTCCCACAGTAATTAAGACAAACATTCCATCGATTACGAAGCATCCAAGGAACATTTGTCCTAGCAGTAAACGCAGCACAAACCAAAGCAGAATCACATTCCAGCCAGACATTAGTAAGCCCCATCTTTTGAGCTTCCTCCATAGCATGTATAACCCCATAAAACTCAGCAACCAGAGCAGTCTGAACTTCAAGAAACGCAGAAAAAGCTCCAATAAATTCCCCCATACTCCCACGAAAAATACCTCCGCAAGTAGCAAGACCAGGATATCCCCTAGCAGCCCCATCAGTGTTAATTTTTACCCAGCCTGGTGAAGGAAACTCCCATCTAACAGGAAGAGGACGTAGAACTTTACCAGTACGAGTGTTAATACCAAAAAACTTTAGCACATTGAAATCAAACATATCATTCTTCATTGAAGCTTTAGACGAATTACCCACTAGACAAGTTAAGTCTTTAATAACCAAAATAGCCCTAGAAACCTCAATCTTATCCTGAAAATGAGCATAATTCCTCATACGCCATATCATCCAAATAGAAAAAGTTATCACAGCTAGCTTAATTAATTTAACCAACGGACTACCATCACTCTTAATAAAAGAAAGAAGATCATCCTTATTAGAGAAATGATAAGTAGGAAAAATGTGTTGAACCCAACTCCAAATACGCAAAGCATTAGCACATTCAAAAAATAAATGTTGAATAGATTCCTCGTGCTTTTCACAAAGCGTACACATAGAACAAATATGCAAACCTTTATTCTGAATATGCTGATCTGTAGGAAGCCGCCCATGAAAAACTTTCCAAAGGACAAGAGTTTTGGAAGGCGGAATATATGAAGACCAAATAAATTTACCCCAACCACAAGAAACCCCTGGATCCAAGAAAAAAGTCCTAGCTGATTTAAGAGTGAGACTACCAGACTCATCTAGAATCCAATTAGGAATATCCTGTACCGCCCTAACCATGATATGACTAAAAAGATGAGGCATCTGCTGTAAAGACAATGGAATACTCCAATCACTACCTGTCCAAAACTGAGAGACTGTATCCGGAATACTAGCACCATCAGATAATCCTGCAATATTTGCTAAAGAAGAAGTAGCACACCATTTATCATTCCAAAAATTAATAAGAGAACCTGTACCAACAGTCCAAGAAGTATAATCAAGTATAGTAGAATAAAACTGCTTAATTCCAGGCCAAAGAGATGACGATCTATAAACCATTCGAAACTCATATTTTGATTTAAGGACCCTAGCTTTCAAGAGCAGAGACCAAGGCTTGTTGCTATAAGCAAAGTTCCAAGCAAGCTTAAGAAGATAAGCATTATTTTCATGATGAAGGTTAATAATTTTCAAACCTCCATTCTCAAGGGGAGAACAAATCGTATCCCATTTAACAGTAGCTATACCTTTTTTCAGAATATCACCAGTCCAGATAAAATTACGTCTTACTCTTTACATATTCATGATGTTGAAGTTCAAATGTGGATTAAAATTTTACATATTCATGATGTTGAAGTTCAAATGTGATTAAAATTTTAAATTGTAACAAAAATAACAAGTTGATCAATATATTTGTTAGATTTTGCAACAACAATAAAATACATAGAAAAATATGGATAAGATGTTATTATATTGAATAACACTATAGCATACTTAGATAGTGTATTATTAAAACAAAAATATCAATAAGACTATGTATATAAATCTCAAATGTCATATAAAACTATATAAAATAAAATTGTTATGACATTACACTATACATTTAGTGATAAAAAAAATAAAGCAAATTATTTTCATAACTATAAAGTGGTTGAAATTCCATATACATTAAAGATACAATTAAAATATGATATATGATGTGATTTTATAGAAAAATAAAAGGAAAAATCTAAAATATTCTGAGAAGTTAAATTATTTCAAAAACAACTTTAGTGAAATTATTTTATATATTTAATTATTGTTAATTTCTTAATTAATGACTTTTACAAATTACTCATTAAAATTAACAGATAAATACAAATAAGATAAGAAGGGACAATTCTTTAGATGAGTTTGGTTGAGATAATGGTTATAAATACAATTAAGATTTAAATATATTATTCTTTCTAATAAAATACTGGCTTTTTTATTTATTTTTGAGTATATTTTTTAAAAGCTTCCTTGTCTTTAATAGCTTTTTGTTTTATTTTTGGTCTCAAAAGCACTTTAGTAACATTTGGAATAATGGAATAAAGTGGTTTAAATAACACAATTTCATAAAAACTTAAAAAAAAAATAGTTTAGCCTATAATTAGTATAAGATAAAAAAATTTAGAAAAAGATAATACATTCTACTATTTTCTTAGATATTTTTATTCATCATTTTCTCTCCCTCTTCATCTTTTCTCTATTTCTTTCTATCAAATACTTTTAATTTTTATTTATTTATACTACTTATTTTCATCGAATATATATATATATATATATATATATATATATATATATATATATTTCTCTCTCTACTAATTCAACATCAAAATTACTTTAAAGTGAGTTGATCAAAACTTTTATATTAAGAAAAGTTAGTGAGTATATATGCATAAGGATATAAAAATGTTATTTTCTAGAAAAGAAAAAAAAAACTAAAATGGAAGTCTCCCACAAATAGTGTTATTTCTATATTTCATAATTCCCTTGTATAGAACTTTCCTGTTAGGAGGCATCATCTCTTCTAATTTGGGCTTGTTGCTCCATCTTTCAACATTCTTCATCTTCCAAATTTCTTCAACCTTCATTCGTCCTACCCTTGTACTAATCATTTTACTGCTTCTACCATAACTCTTCTCTTCCAATGCTTCTTTTGAAAATCGCACCTTCTTCTTCGCTTGATGTTTCTCCGAGCCTTTCAAACACAAGAAACAACAAACCCTTTATGAATTAGCTTTTGATTTAAAATTTTCAATCATAAAAGGAATTTAAGAGTAATGGAAACTAAATTTGAAGGAAATGGTACCACACAAATTCTTTTGGCCGTGTGCACATAAGATACCACCCATTTCATGCTCAATTTTCTCCATGAAGTTAGATAGTAAACGTTTATGGACTTGGTGAACCACGAAGGCCATGCTTCCAGATACAGCAACCACAGCCATGAACCCTAATCTCATGGAGTTGTTCATCTTTCTTTTGTTATTTGACAATCAAAGTTTATGTGGATGTAAACATAGGCATTTGTGAGTCTCATCCCAAAAATGAACATGCATACTGGTAGGTAAGAAGAATGATAGAAAGAACGAGGTGATGGAATGATAAAGGGAAAAAAAGAAAGGAATAATGAAGAAAAGATGTGTATAATGATCGATGGTTGTTGGTGCTTATATACGGAACATGGAAAGGATGGTTACTTTAGGTGGAAATCGACCATTTTGACGACACAACACAAGAATCTTTTTTGGGTAACTATTTTAAACACGAAAATCCAACAATGCACTGATGCCAAGTTTGGAAAGCCTTTAAACAGTGAAATTGAAGAATGTTCCATTTATAATTTGTTAATTTTGGTCCCAAGGAATGGTGGCTGGATTTATCTTTGGGTTTTTCTATCTTAAATATATCAATTTATGTGCAGAAGAAGTGTTTCTAATCAACCATTCTGACATATTTATCATTGTAAGATGGGTGAAATTAGACAATGCTAAATTTAAACTGACTCATATTAGCATTCTAATTTATTTTATAGTTTTTGTATTTTTTAATATATTTATATCTCTTTTCTTTTTACTTTGCACTTATTTCTTTCTTCCTCTACTTTCAATGCAAACATATCTTAGTTAGGGGTGCTAAAATGGGTCCATTTTGGTTCGCCAAAAGTGGGACGGAGTAAGCTGGCCCATCAAAGTTGTGCAGGTTAGAAATAGTTATATGTCTTAGGTAGATTCTCCCTACACATGTTCCTGCGAAAAGACCAAAACACTCTTAATGAAGTAAAAATTAGGTTACACTTAAGTGCACCCAACCCATCTGCCAAGCACACTTTCGTTCATTGTTATAGACATTGAGGCAGCGAAACTCTTACACACACGAAGCCATCGTTTAGGCAGCATTTTTGAGGCACTTCTACTGCGACAAAGAGCGAAGGCACCGGAGAAGGAGACGCGTCACAAAACTGTGAGTTTTTGCGTTTCTTGTGGGTTCTGATATTTTTATTTGAAAGTGTGTTTTGAGTTTCAGATGTATATATCCAGTTGGGTTTCTGATGCTTATGTCCAAATGAATGTTTTTCATTGCTTTGTTCTGGATATTAATATCCGTATGCACCACGAATGAGCAGACCCAGAAGGCTTTTTTATTAGGTTTGGATTTGGAAATCCGAAATGTATTTATTAGGTGCGTTTTTTCTGCCCTCAATGATGTTCCTACTATCTCTGCCCTTAAAATTGGCCTTATAATATTAGTGCACTTAGCTATTTATCAATGAATAAGTGTTTTATTTGGTGTTTAGTTTGGAACGATTAGTTCGTCAAATTACCCTTAACAAGCTGTCTATTTTTTATGAATAATAAGATGGTCAGGACTAGAGGAGGAAAATATTCTAATTCGAACCATATGCGACCAACTGTATTTGTGAGAAGAAGGTGTGGTAGTCCTAGTACTTCAATTCCAAATGAGGATTTTGAAGATTATATTGAACAATAAGAAGTTGAAATTGATAATGAAGGCTATCCAGGAGGGTTAGTGAATAAGTCATTACTGGTTAATTATGAAGATCATGTGGCTAGACAGTTATGAGATGGTTTGGTAATTAATGAACATTAATTGATGATATATCTTGATTATTGTAGGATCGTAGTGAGCTGAAGGTTGTTTCTGATGGGAGAAAGATAAAGAAGTTAGGAGCACCTCATGAGCGCATAGAGGCTGCAGTAGACATGTCTGGCTTAGGTGGTTTGGTTCATGCTAGTTATGAGAATTTAGATCGATGATTGCTTTGTGCTTTTGTAGAGAGGTGGCATGCAAACACACACACACATTTCATTTACCCATCAAGGAGATGACCATCACTCTTGATGATGTGTCAAATTTGTTGCATTTGTCCATTGTTGGTCAATTTTACACGCACCAGACCTTAGATGCAGATTCAGCGAATGATTTATTGGTAGAATTTCTCCGTGTTGATCGTGGAGTTGTATCTGGAGAGACAAGACACTATCGAGGAGCTAATGTGCGCCTCAGTTGGTTAAGAGATGTGTATGAAGACGCATGTTCAATGAGACAGTGAATTGTAACTGCTAGAGCTTATTTAATTCACCTTGTTGGTTGCACTATCTTCGCCGACAAGAGTGCTACTTCGATTAGTGTGATTTATCTTGGGTTTTTTGTCAATCTGAGGCTGACTGGGGGATATGCTTGGGCGACAATTGCATTAACTCACATGTGTGCTAGGAGATTGTAGTTATGCAAAGACTAGGCAACTAATTGGTTATGCGACATTGTTGCAGGGTTGGATTTATGAGCATTTCCCGTCTATAGGGATGAGACATATGCAAGCCCAGTATTCTAAAGACCAACCTTGATGTAGAATGTATGAACATTGAGATATTAAGTGTTATATTGAACATTGAGATATTTTGTATCAATTTGTATTTGTTTACTTGTTAACAAGATAAATTGAAACAAAGATTTTCTTAAAAATATTGATTGATAATTTTGAATTTTATAGTATTTTTACTCTATTGTTGATCATAAAAACAATATTTTAAATTAAAAAAATAACCTATTAAAATTAATTTAGATATTTGTTTATTAAAATAGATTTAAATCTTTCAAAACTGTATTTCTAATTTATAATTATTTTCCAAAATCTTTTTAAATACAATTCATCCTCTCTTAAATTTAATTTTCTTGTTTCAATAAAACAGACCAAACCAAACCAATATGAATTAATAGATTTAAAAAGTTAATCCGTCACACACTAAATGATGATGGCCGCGGATGAACCCATTTTGTCATCTAATCTTACTCATTGATCGTGCTCTTTTCTTGGCAAATCCCGTCGTAACTCTCAAATGATCGATATTAAGAACGTGAATTCTTACTCTGAAAAAACAAGAAAAGAACCACCCTAAAGTTGTTCTTAATGCATATTACTTAAAGTTAAACAATGGAATCGTGAAACTCACTAAATATTTTTCTTTCTCAGAATTTGAGTGTAAGCAAGCAGAGCGATACTGTTTCACTGTTAACAGTTTTCGTTGACACCCAAATCGGGTGGTGGGGCTCTCAAAAAACAGTAAAAATAGAACAATAAAGATCAGATCAACAATAAATTGAAAAGTTCCGGTCAGACATATTTATTATGATTTCTTTCTTACCAATAGACAACAAAGGCCATTATATAAGTACATGTATGCTTATGTGTAATAGTATAAATTGACAAAGAAATGAAAGAATGATCAGGATAATACTACAAAACTAAATATTTATTTAATATAACCTCCACAATATCTAAAACTTAAGTTCTCAGGCTCGCAGAAAGTTCTACATGCATCTTCAGCGAATACGATTCACATGAGCAAAGGGCTCAGTAATAGTATTGGCTTTTGGCGCTGGTTTGGAAGCTTGTGGAGTTCCAAAAACATTCCAAAATCTCAGAGTCTCGTCCCCTGCTGCAGAAGCCACAGTACACCCATCTGGACTTTGCGTCATATACAACACCCTGGAGGTATGACCCTTGAGCTCTCCCATCTTAAGCATTGAAGGATATTTCCAAAGAGTAAGCTGGTTCTGGGTGAAACCATGAGAGCTAAGCAACTCACGCTCATTCTTGTTCCACAGCAGAGAGCACACTTGTGAGCCTGTGTTGACAGAGTTCAAGCACACCCCTGTATGCGCGTTCCAGAACTTGATGCAGTGATCGCCCCCACCTCCACCTGAAGCAAGCAGATTTGCTTGGAATGGACACCAAGCTAGTGCCTTCACAGCAGCTCTATGTTCCTCAAATCTGTGAAGCCAACGGGTTGCTGAATTTGAAGAGGCACTAGCCCTGTCCCATATGTGAATAACATTATCGTTGCCCCCGCTCGCCAATTGTTGTCCTGAGGGAGACCACTTAAGCCCACAAACCTCCTGCTGATGTCCTCTATAAGATTCAACAATATGAGACCTCACTCTAACATCGTTGTTAACGATTCTACCATCCATCCCTCCTGTTGTGAGGATATGATTGTTCCAACACAGTGAACCTACTCGTGCTTGATGTCCACCTCTTAATGTTCTTACCTGCAGTCACCAAATCAAAACCATTATACATCACAATGCATAGAAGTTTTCAATTTAACAAGAACACAAAACAAAAAGTTTAATTTTCACACAAACACCTTGGTAGATATGACTTTTTTTTAAGTACAATTTGATTTAAATATAATGACTTATCCTGTGTCATTCAATCATACCTGTGCTATCTTCAGTTCTAAAAGGTTGCCATTGTTAGTGTAGAAATTAAACCCAAATAATTATTACAAAAGCAAACAAATTATCAACTATTTGACAATCCATGATTAGACGACGCTATAAAAACCTTTGACAAGAACCTTTGCAATGTCAATTAGCCTATTCCAATAAAATTTCACAAAAGTGCTTAAAAGGAATCAAATTTACCATCCTAGAAGAATGAGAATCCCAGAGCTGGACATGAAAATTGTTCAAACCAATGGCTAAATGGCGTCCATCGGGAGCCCAGGCAACACTTGTAACAGGACCATCTTCCTCATCCACAGTGACAAGTTCAGAAGTGGAGCTATCATCGGCGTTCCATAGATACACAGTGTTCCCAAGGGCAATACTAAGAACATTGCCGCTACCCCAATCCAATAGGTTCAAATAAAAGTCATCCAGTATATCTGGAGCATCCAACGTTCTCTCAGAACTCTGATAGCCATTTTCAAAAACAGTCACAACAGAATTTCAATTTTCAAGTGTCTGATCAGTACACGTGCAGAATTTTGAATTCAATTTACATACCTGAGGAATGTGACGTCTGGGCTTAGAGGATTTGGATGGGGGAGGAGGCGAAAGGATGCACTTGGGGATGAGTTCAACCGGCGTTGGAGGTTTGTTCTTGAAGGCCAAGATTCGAGTGCGATTCATGTTGAAAGCCTCGGCGAGATGCTTCTGGTATGCTTCTCGAGATGGTGACGTCACCACACCGTTCTCTTTCTCCCTGCCCTTCTTGTTACCCTCCGTGAGCATGTAGTGCGCATAGCCGAAATCCATCGCCGACCGATTGGGAATGAACCTGTCCAGCTGTTTCACAAAAAATGTTAACAAAAAACTATTGATCAAGGGTTTTTGTTTTTGAGAACATGAAATAAAGAGGCCAGGGTTTACGTTTTCTTGAGAATTCTTAGTGCGGAAGGGGCGAACTTGGAAGGGGGATCTGGACTTGATCTTGGAGGAAGAAGAATTCCACGGTCCAGTGTCCATTGTTAGAAACCTTGCAAAAAAAAACAGAGAAACAAGTAAATGGAGAGGGATAAGAAATAAAATGGAAAAACAATGAGAATGAAAATGAGAATTGTGTGAGCGGTGGAAGAAGGAGGTGGTGGTAGTTGTGGTGGTTGAATTGAATTGCAGATCAGAGTACGCGACGTTCAGATCAGAGAGAAAGAGACGAATGAACAGGAGAAGTAGAAGAAGAAGAAGAACTATACGCAAGAATCGAAATCAGTTTCCTTTTATAGCGAAAAGTATCCGTTGAGAGTGGTATGACGAAACTACCCTTCACATGTAATTGACGTCGTTTTGTAATAGGGGTAAATTGGGGATGATTCACCAGCAGTTTCGCGGCTTACTAATACTATATAACTCACTATGTGAGAAAATTAGTCATTTCGTTTTTATTTCTAATGTTTTGATATAATTTATCATTTAACGCATAATATAATTATTTTAGGATTGAAATTTGTTTTCATTATCTAAAATCTATTTTTTAAAATTAGCTCACTTTCATTTCTAAAATAATGTATGTTTTAATATTCGAAGTATTTTAACTAACTTTCATCCAACAATAGTTTTAATATAAAAACTTTTTTAATATAATTTTTTTGAACCTCGTCATGCTTTTCAATTATATATTTCTAAATTTGTTGTATATTTAATGAGTTTTTCTTTAATTTCATTCTTGCAAAAATGAAATTTTCTTTTATATATTTCATACTGCATTTTACAAAAAGACAACCACTACACATGAAATGAAATATACTCTTGCAAATAAGCATTCTCTTTATACACGAAGATACAACAAATATTTTATTAACTTAAAAGATACACCTTCATGATTAATATATATATATATATATATATATATATATATATATCATGAGATGTATATACGAATGTGAAAACTTCACAATTCAATATTGGTTGTTATATATTTAACCAATATGAAAATACTCATAATTCAACTTTAGTTATGCTCTAATTGACTTTAATTATGTATGAACAAAATAGACATAGGAAGTAGGTTTTTTAAAATATACTTTTTTTTTAAAAAATTACTAACCTATAAAATTTTAATTTTAATCTCAAATAAATAGCTATATAGTTTAAAATTAAACACACTTATAAATAAACATTAAAACGTATATAAATAACTATATTATTCAAATACTAAAACATAAATCAATTTTTATTTAAATATAAAGTTATATAAGTTACAGAATTCTAAGTTCTAGGAATTTAATCCTAAAATCATTAGTTTTTTTCTTTGGACACTGCTTTCATTACTCTAAATACTTTCATCATAAATTGATTTGTAAATATAATACTTTTATCAAGTAAATATATAAATTGTTTACATATTCAAAATATATTATAAATCTTAGATTTAAATTAGGTCTCAATCTTAATATTCATCACTTTAACAACATTCAACCAGTCTTATATAACGAGATTCTTCTTCTATTAATTTAGTTAATATATAATAATAATAATAATAATAATATTATTATTATTATTATTATTATAATAAATGAATGGTGATCATACTTTAAAATATTTACTTATTGATATCATTTTAATGAGTTTACTTTCATGCCCTATGTTATCTCTAATATGGTCTTAATCCTATATTACGTCGTGATTATTTAATTATGCACTCCATTTATATTTATTAAGTTATGGTCTATACCTATATAGAACATTTTAGTCAAGGTCATTTCAATTATTTGGCACATATACTTTATTTGTTCACTGTGTAAATATTATTTTCAGACAAAACTTTACATGCATGTTTGTTTATTTAAAGAAGTTTTTAAAACTCAATTTATTTTATTATTTTCATTAATTTCAACAACTTTTGTTCTAAAGAATGTTGTTAATTTTAGATGATTTTTATCATCTTCAAAAACTTATAAAACAAATATAATTAAAAAAATAAAAAGCACACTCTCACACTATATATATATATATATATGTATGTATGTATGTATATAAAATTTAAAAATATAACTAAGTTAATGGTTATAAAAAAACTCAGTTAGAGTTTATCAAATCTGAAAATTAAAACTGATTTAATAATGACTCAAAACTTGATAAATAACACATTTATGCAGGATTTCTGGAAAAATATAAGACTACTATTAATTTTATAATTTAGAACAAAATTAAGAATACAAACTTATTATACAATAACTAAATTTTATTAAGTGTTAAATATATTTTTGTTCTTCAACTATTTTCAAATATTGTGTTTCTTGCCTTAATGAAAATGTAGACCTATATCATTCTTGTATTTTGTTTATAGAGTCATATAATACATCATCATCGCAATAGACAGTGTTAACAAAGTTAGCCATGTGATAAATGAAGTTAGAGAACTGATCTCGTTCACGTGTTCCTCCATCAGATTCAACCAAACTCAGAAGGCAATTTAGTAAGAAGGCAACATAGTCAGGTTAACCAAGTGGGAAGCAATATATTTAACTATTTTATTAAATATATCAACCTATAAGATTTCTTAAAAAATATATAATTTAGAAAATGTGAGGAAAAATATAGACTATATAATAGCTAAAACTAATAAGCTTGCTTTCTCCACAGTTATTCCATACAAAAACTATTATTTGCAAAAAAAAATAAGTGTTCTTAATCTTAGTATCTAATAAATATGTAATCTGGTTCCATTAGCATGTTATTTTTAAATTAACAAAAACTATCAAAACTAAATTAACATTAAAAAAAATTAGAAGTACCAAATTCAATAGAATCAATTATAGAGTTACCAAAAACATATTTAACTAAAAAAATACTATTAATGTTGCTCTATACGAAACCTTAGACAGTAACAAAATTATATTAAATTCTAATATCTTCTTAGAATTTACACTTTGAATTTAATTGATTTTCATATAATTAAGCTACAGTATACAGATTGGCCACACTTCATAAGAAATCCATTGATCGTACATTTGGTGGTGAAATCTCAACTATCGATGTGTTGAACCCATACTAAATTTTAATTGATAACACAGATAAAAAGTAGATTTTGTTGGTTAATATTTATTCCGGAAACTTAACTAGTATATATAGTAGGTGGCATAATCAACTCAAACTAAAACAAATCAAAAGTTGCACAATCACCTTTTAATTATTAAATAACACAGTTCCGAGCTTGATTTAATGAAACAGATCGAATAAGAAGGGTTGTACATCCTAAGGGTGTAATAATTTCAAAAAGCATCGTCTCTGAACTCTCCTCATATTTATGTGCCTGTGATAACATATGCATGCTTAACATGCTAAATGTGTATTTCTAACTCAGACCTGCTATATATGCCTTCATGTGGATGGTCTTAATTTCCACCTTGAAGTTTCATCCGCCGCAAGGAGATATATGCCAGCAGACGGTAACCAAAAACCATGGCTAGCAGAGCAGCAACCTCTGTGAATCCACTGTCAAGTGTGATCCCATTTATGGTCCGTGTAACGTGTTCATATTGAACCTTAAGCAAAAGTTTATACGTATGGTAGTTGAAAGAGAGGTAGCGAATCCAAGATATGAATATTGGGACTTTCTGTCAAATTTAGAAGCACAAGTCAGTTGCATTTTAAGCATTTAACATTAGGAAAATTTAGATGAAGTTTCTCGTATTCGTTGTCATCAAGTTCTCTTATTGATGTGACATGTTTTTATTGTTCAATAATTAAATGAGAATGTTATTGGGCTTGTGTCAGGAAATAAGGATTTTTGTGTTCATTGAAGTTTCTTAATTAAATTTACCTGCACAAAAAATCCTCCAGCCAGCATGAAAGTCATCACAGTTACTGAAGCCAAAGTCGTGGCCCTTTTCAAGTCCATTAGTGTAGCCCCAATTGCAAGTCCAAGTCCCTGTTTCACAATCAGTCGCAATTAGAATTATGTCACTTTGGTTTATGTTATTTGCTCAGTAGTTGGATTATAAAACACAATGCATACCTGAGCTGCTATGATGCAGAGAAAAACTGTAAGAATACTAAGGAAAAAACGCCCTGCACTGAGTCTCAAACTGGCCATGAAATAAACAACAAGGAGGAAAAAGATTGGTAACACTAAGTCCAGTAGAAGGTCACTTGTAGTTCTGGCCACAAAATATGCACTTAGTCTGTACATATCCGTTGTTCGTTCCTTAGTCAGCATGGCCCTCTCTTGAGGAAATGTGAATATTGCAGTGAAGACGGGAAAAAATCCCCAAAACACAGCAATAAAGAAGAGAAGTCCTGCCTGCGGCGAAGAATGAAAATGTTAGCTTAGGATATGCTAATGTTTGATGTTAGAATCTGATTATGAACTTTACTCCTTTCACGTTTCTTTATGATCCAAGAGTAGGGATTAAGTTTTTGACAGAAATAGTTTACCTGATCTTGCAAACCTTTTGGGTTGTTAGCATCTGACTGCCACCAAAGTAATCCTAAGATGACTGCAGTTGAAAGAACTTGGGTAATTCTCAACCAGCTAAAATAGTCATGCTTCCTCTCTTTGAATCCTCTTGAAAATAATATTGAAAATTGTTCAACCCAACTTGTCCCCCACTGTCTTTTACAAGAATAAATTTTAGACTTCAGTTCTTCATCAAGAGGGACAGGAACCATTAACTTTGTCTTCTCTATTTCTGCCACTCGAGAATCATATGCCTCTTCCAGATACTGTTAAAGTTCAAATGCAATTGGATGTGAAAATTTTGCTAACAGGTCTTTTTCCTAATTAAATAAAATCAAAATTAATAATACCTCCTGTACAACGGAAGCAGATGGTTTGCCATTGCATGTTTCAACTTCAGCATTTCCCATCTGCACTCTATCTTTTAACTCTGATGGTACAGAAATATCATTTACGTTTCCATTTGCAAGGTCTAATAAAAACTCAGCTGGGTTCATGGTAATAAGGGGTGCACACCCTATAAACTGGAAATAGTCCATTGCTTCAGATGCTTTTCCAAAGTAAAGCAAACTCCCTTTTCCTAGAAGGATCAACTTATCAAATTTATGGAAGAGTCTGCTAGATGGTTGATGGATTGTTATCACTACGGTTTTACCAGCCTGGTACAAAGACAAAGGTTAGCTGTGATAAAGATTTGAGATATGATGAAAATATCTAACTAGTTTTGCCATAACATTTTACCCACTGGAGAAAGAATATGTAAGGATCTTTTAATATAAAAAAATTCCTTAAACATATAAAAAGTGAAAGATACTTTATTGTTTTGAAAGAAGTATAGCTTTCCAAAATTAAATGTGCAAAAGTCAGATAAAAAGTTAGAATCTATAATTAAATGATTAAATTACATAATTAAAGTAAGAAAATAAGCATTTTTTTTCTTAAAATATTAAAGCATATTCATTTTTGGGACCCTCCAATTGGGAGACCCCAGGCCATGGCACATTGTAACTAAGCTCAGCGGCCCTGTCAGTTATTACTAAATCGTGCATACAAGTAAATATTCCTGTACTTGGATGAATTCAAATTGGACAAAACCAGAGTCTAGACATCTCGTGCCACTTACATGTAGCATTGGCGACAAGAATTTAGTTTGTAAAGGGTGCTATCATCAAGATGGTCAAATAGACTCTAATACTAACACGCTTAAGAACTAATTATGTTAGTTTAATTCTTTCTGAGTTATCTAAGACTTATTCATTTGATATAATGTTTTTAAACTCAAAGGGATGAATGAGAACAAACACCTCTGCTATGTCTTGTAGAACCTGAACTATCCTTAAAGCTGTTGTAGAATCCAAACCAGAAGTTGGTTCATCAAGAAACAGAAGAGAAGGGTTGATTATGATCTCACTTCCAATACAAACCCTCTTCCTCTCTCCACCAGATACTCCTCGAACATAGGAACCTCCTATCATAGTGTCTTGGCACCTGTTTTCATACACCTAAATTATATTGATTGACTTTTATAATTAATATAAAATATTTATCACTCACAAGGGTTCATAACCCATATTAAATTTATCACAAGGCTATATTTTCACCATGCTTATGCTCTTTCGATGATTATGACTTTTATATTGAGACGCTCATTGTCATGGATGAAATTTACCTCTCTAATCCCAGCTCTTCGATGACATCTAAAGCTCGTTTTTCCTTTTGCTCTTTCGTTAACATATTTGGCAATCTTAAGCGGGCAGCATAGGTCAATGTTTCTTTAACAGTAAGGTGTGGAAACAGAACATCGTCTTGTGTCACGAATCCAATCCTGAAAAATGCATACTTGGTGTAAGTATTGTATCAACTAAGATAACCTTTTACATGGTCTAAGACATATATTGACCGTCAGAGTTTAAAAAATAAATTCTGACTATCTAATTTTGTGGGCTATCATGACCACAGCTTCCATCTTATAAAAAAATTATTATAAAAACAACTTTGATAGTAAAAAGCTTGGAGTTTTCCCCTACATTTACATTTATCTTGTTAAGGATTCAATTTGTGTTTTAAGTAACTTCCCAGTTTCAATGCTGATAGTAATTAGTAGGATTTTTACCTGCTCTTTAGAAACTTGGAATAAGGTTGGTCATTGTAAGTAATAGAGCCACCAATTGTGGACTGAATTAACCTTCCTCCTAGCAGATTTAACAAAGATGTCTTTCCACTGCCTGAAGGACCCATTAATGCCAGAACCTCCCCAGGATTAACAGAACCAGTGATCCCCTTCAAGATATCCTTCTCCTTAGTTGTAGTTATGCCTTTAATCACTACCTTGTAGGTCACATCGGTGAACTGCACATTCCAAAATAAGAACTTATCTAATTTAGTGAGACCCATCACAAACACAGTTAAACATAAAATAAAGCACAAAAGAAGCTCAATGCACGAAGGCATTTTTTTCATAAAATTTTGTGTCTATCTATTCATACTCATACCCTTCTTTCTCAGCCAAACCATGTTATTAAGCCTCACATATAGCTAAAGCCTCGAAGCCAGAAAGGTTCCAATCCTGAACCTAGGTCTTTCAAGCGTATGAGAAATAAAACTAATTTGTTGATGCCCTGTAGGAGGCATCAAAAAGAAATTCAGAAAAATTTTAGTAACAAGTTAGCTAGCAGATGTTGTACTTGTATCTGCTGTATTACTAATCATTTATCTAGTTAACTAGAAAGAAGGGGTAGTCTTGTACATTGGCATCACATGAAATGAAACTTTGTACAAGACTGAACCTGACCATGCTATATTGATAGCCATGTAACATGTTCTATTGGTAGCCTTGATCGCTAAATGAAGCTTCACCGTTGCCTGCCCAAATACATATACAGCACTAAATCAAACTCATGCTCTATTGAAGGTTTGAACAGTAGTACCGGCAGCGGTAGGTGCAGGCAAGGAATATTGAAGAGGAACATACTTTATTTTTTATACATAGAATGTGTATTACCTTCAGATATATTGGCAGAGTATGTTCTGTCTGAAACTTAGGCTTATGAGTTCCGGCTTCAATATCCTCCGCTGCAATATACATAGTAACTCTTTTTTATAGAAATCACAATGAGAGGAATAGAATGTCCTTCATGCAAGAGCACCAATCAGTTAATTAGTACGTAGAGTAGTTGTGTGCAATAAATTAGAAAATGCATGTTTATGAGTATGTTTTGCTCAAACAAAACCCATTGTAGAGTTTGATTGGTAGGACAAAAATAATACTGAAGTGGATTTTTAAGACCATACACATGGATGCCCGAAGAAGTTTCAGAGGAATCATATCATTTGTAATACATGATCCTAAAAATTAAGGCATACAAGACAAGTTAGTCATGACAACTGACAAAGTAAGTCAAACCAACTCCACGCAGTCGAGAATAAAAGTCAAGCCAATTTAATGAAGGCCCCCCCAAGAATGAGACAGTGTGCTCTCCCACAATAAAGGAAGACTGGATCCAGGCCAACCTAGCTAATTGTCGTTAGTCCACAAGTTATAAAGATGGGTCATATTCCACGCATTCTAGTTATAAAAGATGTGAAAAAGATAGTCAACAAGTTTGGAAAAATATATATGTGGTGAATATAATTAAGTTTCGGTTTGTGACAAAACATCAGAGTTTTTTTTTACTGGAATATACGATTATATAAGATTTGATACATATCATAATTATGTTTTTAGTTGAAAATAATTAGATTAATTCTGTTTCATTTTAAGACAGAAACATAAAAATTAAGCAAATATAAATCTGCCTGCTAGAACAATCTAACGTCATTAAATAACTTGAAAAGGATTTTATCGAGGTTAAAGTATTGTTGAAATGTAAAGAATCATGTTTTAAACGCGAAAGTTCTCAAAACGAAAAAATGACGTCCTAAATGTGAAATTACAGGCTATTAATCCACTAGATTAAAAAAACATTGGGCTAATGCAAGAGTGTAACATATCAATAATGCTTCTTAAACGAATGTTACACATTTTGGACATATTCAAGAATTTTAATTGGAGCATTAGTTCAAGCAACACAAAACAGTACCATAATGAATGGCACGCTATGGAAAAATACACGTAGAGGAGGATGCATGAAATGATCATTATCGTAATTAATTAGAACGTCGTTACTATGTAGTTATGTGGAGGGGGGGACCATTCTTTGGCATAGATAGTAGATGCCAGTGGCTCATAAAGACAACCACAATATTGGACATGTACCACTATTTTCGGTTCGGGAAATAACTGAGTCAAATTGTTTGAATTGGACCGCTACGGCGAAGAGGTTTTTGTTGGTTTGGATTGGACCCGACAAGACAAGTCCACGTAACTGAAAATAGGTAATGGAATAAGAGGTAGGATATATATCAATTCCAATTTTTTATACATTGACATTATAATTTTCAATACTAGTATTTTAATATTTTTTTATATTATTTAATTATAAATTTATTTTTTATTATATATATTTATTTTTAAATCCATCGTATCAAAAAATTGTATACCGAAAGTAACGGTGTTTAAAAGGAAAAAGGGAGATGTTAATGATATTTTTACTATAGGAAGCATTATAATATTGACACCCTCACACCGACACAAAAAAAAAAAAACTAATAAGCATTGGATAGGGGAAGGAAAAACTTTAGTTATAACTAACATGCAAATATTATAAACCAAGTAAAACTTTATGAGATTACGTCATTAATATTTATAATATTATTATTTGTATATTATTTTTTTACATTGTTTTCGTTTTATAAAAGATGTAAAGTGCAAACACTAAAATGTGTACTATTTTTCATTTTTCTATCAATAAATGTGCAGAACTAATGTATGAAAATACAAATAACGAAACCCTTTTTAAAACAGCATCAATTTTGGACTATTTTAAACCCAGTTATTTCATCTTTCACTAGATTTTTTGTTAAGTTAATCAAAATGTTATAAAATATGTTCTTGAGTTTGTTTGTGCGGAAATGTAAGTTCAAAAGCGAAGCTGTGAAGCAGAAAGAAGACGTCTTTTTACACTATATTTATTTAGGATAATTTGGAAGGAGTAAAAGTAAAAAAAAAAAGATACTTTTTCGCATAACATTTATTTTTTACTTTGTTTTTCAAATAAAGAAAATATCAATTTTCTTTTACTCTTTTTTCATTTATTTTCTGTGTTCTACTTATAATTCAAACATAGTGGGAATGATTGGAAAGGACTAATTAGCTTAACGTCTCTTCTTCGTAGTACCAAGCGACAATGCCAGTCAAATTATGTGAATCACAAGTATGTCGGATTCCTGTGACCGTTTTTAGCTTTTATGACTGGTATGTATTTAACTAATACGCTTCGAATGGGTGTTAAAAATACAATTTATATATTTAAAATTATTTATTTATTTATGAATTTTAAAATTATACTGTAAAAATACTTACGTGTATTATAAATTTTAGTAATAGAAAAAAAATATTGATACTTTACGTTACAATAACTCACCCAAACTAAGTATGTTAGTAAAAAATACTAGCAATACAGCAAAATTAAAGTATTATCCTCAATGGTTGAGATTTTTTACAGCTTTGAATTAATTTAGACTTAGATAAGTTTTATTAAATAATAATTATCTTATATAGTGAAATTTAATAAAATCTAGTGGTGACAAGGTGAACTCCACATTCCTCCCTGATGTTTGAAATGAACTGCATGGATTCCATTTGTATTATCATATATAATATTATTATAATTTATATATTAATACAGAGCATCCTAAAATATTTCTGTGGTTACCGTAACGACACAGAAGACAAATTTTTTTATGCATTCCTATCCGTTCGTTGTTAAAGGAGGGAAATTAAACTCAGAAAACGTAGCGTATCACACTCGTGAACATTTTAGAAAGGATATATGAATATAATCATGAGTAAGAAAAAGTAATATAACCCTAAAAGTGCATTCTATTTTTTAAAAATGGGGAAGTATTTAAATGCACAAAAATGGATATTACTAATTGTTAATTGGTAGATTATATTGTACGATAAGTGTGAAATTGTTGATGAAACTAAAAATAAAATAATAATTCAATGCTTATGAGTGTGTGAATTTACTTACGGATATCATCGTCGCTGAAAGGTTTTGAATCGGCGATTTCATCGGGAGGAAGAGTGAAGCCAGTAAAGGAGAATGAGAGGCCCAAGCTGGCGCTGGAAGCTCGGCTCAGAGCCACGCCGCTGCCAACCTCATCCACCTCCACCTTCAACTGAGCGCTCCTCGCCCTCCTTATGCGTGAGTTTCTTACTCCGCCGCCACTCGGTGAGGCCGTCGTCATCCTCTGGCTCGGTTTCCTCGACAGCAGTCCGCCACCCTCCGCCAACGGCGGCGACTTCACACATGCCGTTGCCACCGTCTCCGCCATATCCTCCGATTGCGTTCTCGCCAAGCTGGATGTACTTGCATTTTCCATGCTCACCGCCAGTGTATATATCTGTCGATTGAATAGAAAAAATCAATTAACTAAATAAACACTTACAATTATACCCAAAAAAAAACGAAGTTATGTGAACGAACAAACTTATTTATGAATGTACTGTACATTTTCCTATTATATGTTCATCTTGAGGCAACTGATTTTAGACTAAAGAAATTTGCGAAGTTGAAAGAGCGTTCATCTTGTTGGAGAAGGAGAAGATTGTATGAGAAGATAAATTAAATAATTGAAGTATAGAGATGATAAATATGAGAAGATCGTTTCGGATTTCATCTTACCCTATGATTTATTTTTTCTGAGAAGAAGGATTACCGAAGAGAGTAAAATCAGAAGAAGAGAGCGAGAAGAAATTCGCGGGTTCAGTGCCATAACAGTCAGATGTGAAGTATTCATTCTTTTTATAGCACAACGACCAGTTTAAGAGACGGAAAGAAAACTACTAAACTACCCTCCTCTTTCCTTACTAATATCAGTTGCTCCAGGGTCTTCTTGTAAAAAAAGAAAATATTAAATATGGTGACTGGTGAAGAGAATTTGCAATGAGTTGTAATATGGTCATAAAAGTCACCCTCCACACACAATTCCTGTTGCTACTCCATTAGTCACTTTTTTATGTTATTATAACTCCCTATCTTTTTTATAAACATTTTTTTCTTTTTTTCAAGTTTTGTAAACAACACTTTTGTATAATATGTTCCTACAAAAAACAACCTCAAGAATTCCAAGGTGGATAAGAGATTATTCTTCTATGATTTCAGTGATGCTAAGTTGTTCGATCATCAAAAGGAGGAAAAATGTTTCAGTGATATTTTAAATACTGAGAATAATAGTGTGTAATAATATGAGTAAAAAAATTATTCATACTTCCTACTAATCATTTTTATTTATAGTGTGGTAGTAATTAATCATTGTTTAAATAATTTATTATAACTATTAATTAACCGTTTGTTATTTGTTGTTGATCAGTGGTTCAGTCATGAAGTGTTTTAATTATCTTATTAGTAATCTATAATTATAATGATCTTCATGTCGTCATTTAGGACACCTATATTCATAATATGTACAATATATAATCAAAATAAATTAATATGTATGATATTATTTATTGTTGTCGCTGGTTGACTCGAACGGTAGTCTCTGTCCTTCCTATCTCTGTCTGAGAATCGAACTTCCTTGGTCGAAGAATCTTTCACTTACAAAGACAAAGGGCGCCTTGACGTCCGTTTGTACTCCGACGCTCAAGTTAGTATTAGGACAAAGAAATACCAAGTGTATAAAGTACGTTTCAGTCTTAAAAACTGTGTACCTTGCTAGGGTTTTTGACACCCTTTATATAGGTTGAAGCTAGGGTTTACCTTTGTTTTGTTACCCATGTATAGGGTTCCTTGGAGAATGTCCCTGCGCCGCTATTACACAATCTTAGCGTAATCTGACACATATATAGAATTTCCCTTAACTGGAGTGCAACAACTAACAAAATGGTCGCTTGGGTACCAACTCGTGTACCAAATCTCTGGGGCCATCTGTTCCGCGGGTGCCCTAAGTATTCACGTGTCATGCATGCAGCTTCCCTTGGAAACCCTAACCCTAACGAGCTTTAGCGTCTCCAATGACTATTTACTCGTGTCGCGCCTGAATGCGCTATACACACCACTGAATGCGCTATACACACCACATGCATGGATCCCTCACGTCTTAGGGCTTTTTTCCATTATTGATGTTTAACTGGTAACTAGTGTAATTTTGGAGCCCACCTTACGTGGCCCAATATAACTGTTCAGATCGTCGACGTCCGATCTCTCCCTCTTCTGGCGAGATCTGATGTCGATCTCCGACGTCGAGGTCCATGGTACCGATGTCTAAAGATTGACCAACACTCTGATATGTGTATCTGGGACCCACCTTACGTGACCTATCTTTACTATCAGGCACCGGTGAGCGATGTTTGAGGTCAATCATTAGAGTCGATGACCGAGGACTGGTCGGTACATTTACATTGAAAAAAAATAGGATAATAGTTAAAATATTAAAAATGTATTTTTAATTTATATTCATTAAATGTTTCTTGATTGCTAACTTAACATTTCCTCTTACGAGCATTCATATAACTTCTTCTGATCTAAAAGTGATTTTTTTTCAAGCAGGGACATTTCTTCACTTGTACTGAAGAAGACGCTACAGTAAGGGAGAATTTAAGGCGTTGAGTGTGGAGGGCAACAGACAAAACAATTTCACTGCACTCCATATTTAGATAAATTTCAGAAATTTAAAAAACTTCTAATTTGGAAATAATAATTTTCTTTTGACGTTTTGTTTTGAAATTCAAGGACGTACATTAGAATTCTCAGCTATCAAAACATGTTTTAAACTTTTATTTAAACACGGTCTTAACCTGTCTTTCATTAATTAATTCTCAAAATTCATTGTACCTTTTCAATTGCGTGTATTCGATGTCTGTTAGCTGATGCTTGTTTCCGTATCAAAAGCTTAGTTTTATGAGTATAAAGGAGATTTTATGAAAAAAAGTGTAAAAAAGCATTTATATGTTACAACGATCTTATTTAGAAATCGTTTAATTTAATTAAAATTAAATAAATCTATATGCAATTATAGTATTTTAAAAAATTATCTTTTAATGATTAATGTTTACAGATAATAGTAGTAGAGATTTAAATTTTAAAATTAAGCTCTTAATTTCATTCGTCTTCACAAAAGAGACAATTCACAATACTTTTTATTTGTGAAATAAAACAATTACGGATATTTTAGTTAATGCAAAAAAAAATGAAAATTTTTATTAAAATTTAAAAATAGCGTCTAAAACCAAGGGATTTTTTTTATTGTTCCCAAGGGAATGTTTAGTCTTCTTCAGCTTTCAATTTGCCATTAGTATTAATGAAATTTACTCCTTGCCTGAAAAAGTAACCACACTCATGACACGTGCATTCAGAGACAGAACTACTTAAAAGACTTGGATGAACATTTTTTTTATCACAAGTAAAACTTGTATTTAACTTTTATAAAGTATTTTTTTTAATAACACCTCCTAGCCTTTGATCCTAGTTCCATCTTGTACGTAATCCAACTATTAAATTAAAGTCTTCATAACACTCCATCTAATTTACAATTACATTTCTTTCCATCTTTCTCCCACACCTCATCTTATCTCACATTTTATTCTTTTTATCATTACTCCAAATAGGAGTATTAAGATTATTGAATTATTACATGAGAGTGGCGTCATGGTGAGCAAGTTTGTTTTTATATGGTTAAAAAAAAGAGACCATTGAAATTGAATATTTTTTTCTCATTTTCCATGAAATTCGGAGGGTTTGGACAGATCGAGGATGTGTGTGAACTGGTTGGAATTTTGATGTAATGCAGGTCAAGGACAAGGCTAGGGCTTTTGGGATATATTAATGAAGGTTTAACGTTATATGGTATGCCTTATCATCACTGATGTGTGTGCTAATCAAGTACACCTAATAAGAACAAATACCATGTAGTTTCACTGAACTTGTGTTGGCTTGGAGGGACCTCTGCATGCGTACAAGCTTAAAGCTCTTGCTTGCATCCGACCAAGATTACCTGCACCAGAGGCAACCCAGAGTTTTGGAATTTTTCATTACAAAAGGCTGTGCTTCTTTTCTTTCTCACCGTTTTTTTTCTTTGTACGTTAACTTTGCGTGATATTTGGTTAAACTAATTATCTGTACCAGAGAAAAAAAAAACATTATTTGAGATGAGAAATACATATAAAGATATTGAAAAAAAAACGTCAACAATGAATATCATCCCAAATATATATATATATATATATATATGTAGAAGAAGCTACATATGTAACTTACTGTTCCATAATCAGCTATATAAGATTTGGTGATAGGTATCGATCGATATGATATTTTACTTTCTTTAAATATTTATGGCGTGGAAATAATTCAGATCGCACACTCGCATGTAGATGCTGATATTCCTTCTTGATGGATAAGTTTTGGGTTGAGGATATTACTAGAAACTTGGAAATATCCTGCACATAAACTAATAAACAAAAATGTTTTGTCGATCTTTTGTTTCTACTAAAGATAAAGATCGTAAACATATATGTCTGACTGGGATGCTTTCATGTTCTGGCATGCTTTCGTTATCTATGAATGGCTGGGAATTTGGTGAAGAGAACACGGTTTCTACGTTGAAGAAAAAAGAGGTCATTGTCATATGCAGTAATGAAAATTAAGATTGGTGGCGAGAATAGGGAATAGGTGTAGTGCAGAGAAAGGTGTGGAGAAAAAGGGTGGCCCAAAAGGTGTTGTTTGGTGGTTACTGACGATAAGGAGCTGTCCCTATATCTTTTTCCTGTCCATGGTTGGTCGCAATCCTTTCACAACAACTCACCACGTATCACTCCACTCCAAATGTGCATTTAAACCATCCCAGTATTATATTCCAAACACTGTTAATTACTTACTTACCATTTGCCAATTCAATTTTCTGACATGATTAATCAAATAAAAGTTCAACAACAGTATATGTGCTTCATAAATGAACCAACTTTCTATCAAATAATGCTCCACTTCAATTATTCGGATGTGATGTAGCAAATATCTGTTTATGATTAACCAACCCTTCAAATTCAATCATTCATTTTGAAGATAGACACTTCTCAAACTATTTATCTTTGACCTTAATGAATAATGCATACTGTATACAGTGTGTCTTGATTTATTTATCTGAATTTGGATAATTGGGTGAACATTTGTGAAGCATAGAAGAGTTAGAAGTGATGATAAGGATGGAATTAAGAGAGAATAAATAAGCAGTGGAAGGTTGTTCTCCCTTTATATGACTACTGGTCATTACACTGCACTAGTGAACACTGTTCATAAAAGCTTTCGTTCAGCTGATAGGGGCGGTGCCCTTAGTGGAGGGGCATCTCACGTGACAAGGACGTGATGCTTACTTCGACACTGTGTGTATGAATCAGGTCCATCCACTTAAAGGTTTAATAACTTTTTTTAAATTCACAAATTAAATTATTTTTATTATTGCAATTTATTTAGTACCGATAATTAATATGTCAAAACAAAAGTATGAGTTGAGCCGTCGTATATCGCCAGGTGTGTAGCCCACAATTCACTGTGGACACCTCAGAGGTGTCACTGTAGGCCCCTGACACGTGGCTTTTGTATGGCTTCTGTTCCTCCTTCAATTCCACGTGGACCACGGATCGTCACTTTCTTTCTCTGGTCCCCCTACTTTCTGGCCTTTCACACATTTAAGAAACTTACTATATATACTTTACATGCTTCCCATCGATATCACATCACTTTTAACAAATTTTTAAAAAATTTAAGTTTTTTTTTGTCTGTTGTGAAATTAATTTTGATTTTTACTTCAAATTTTAGATTTTTTAAAATTTTATAGTAAAAAAATTATTGAAATAATTATTAATAATATTTTTGTTAATGATTATTTAACATAAAATATTTTAAATCTTAATCTATGTTAAAATATATATATATATATATATATATTAATATTTTTTATTACAATTAATCAGAAGACGTAAAATTTGAAATTAATGTAATCATTATTTTATATTAATTCTTAATACCCATGATTTTACATAAGACTTCAGTCATATTATATAAGCTCGATCCAATGTAAGATTATTATAAAATGCAGTTTTTAAATTCAAAATATTTGTTAATAAAAGAAAAATCAAATCATGTCAGGATTTGCAAGTATTATTTCTTATTTTAGTTTCCTTTAGTTGAATAACTTTTATGAATAATTCACCTTTAATAACTATTAAATTTAAGAAAATGAAATAAAAAAAAAGATAACAATGAAATATAGTTCACATTCTTTTTCTCTTTCTCGTGAATTTTTTTGTATAATATTAATTTTATCATTTTCTCTCGCAATTTAGTAATTAAATAGGAATTATTCTTTAAAACCATTAAATTAAAAAGGGAAATATGTCCTAAAATTAATCAAGAGTAGTGAAATCTCAGTACGTTTATTTTATGATGGGGAGAATGAAATGTGTATTTAAGACTAATTCAATTTTCTTTAAAAGAGATATTACTTGAGTTCATTTTTCTATATAAAAAAAAGTTGAACATGTCAAATTTTAAATGACTTAAGTCGATCCAAATTTTGACTTGGAAATTTAAATCTATAAAAGGTAATAATTAATGAAGTGCGCTGAATAAAAACAATGATTAAAAGTAGAAAAAAAATCATAAATGGTCGCAATTAATGTTGTGCTTAATTTGCTTATGAATTTGTTGTGTTTTTCTTTTACTTTTTAAAAAAATAAAATATATATATATATGTATATATATATAACTTTTTGTGTTTACAAAAAATAAAAATGTCTAGATTACTTTATATGTCTCAATACTACTACCACTACAAGAAAAAATGGTTTTAACGAGGGAAGGGTTAACCACTAGACCAGAGAAGTTCTTCGGTCATATTATCATTTTTATTTTACTTATTATTATTAACATAATTTATACATATTAATATTATATTAACATTATTATTAATATTATTATTATAATTAATATTATATTTATATTATTAATATTATTCATATTATTAATATTATTCATATTATTAATATTTATTAATATTATTCATATTATTAATATTTATTAATATTATTCATATTATTAATATTATTATTATTAATATTATTATAAATATTATTATTAATATTATTAATATTATTATTAATATTATTATTAATATTAGTATAAATATTATTATTAACATTATTATAAATATTATTATAAATATTATTATTAATATTATTATTAATATTATTATTAATATTATTATTAATATAAATATTATTATTAATATTATTATAAATATTATTATTAAATATTATTATTAATATTATTATTAATATTAGTATAAATATTATTATTAATATTATTATAAATATTATTATAAATATTATTATTAATATTATTATAATGAATAGTTTCCAGTGTATGATTCTTCAAAATTTGATACTGCAAATGTAACCAAAAAATAAATTATGATGATGTATATATGTGATAAGTTAATGTCACTTCACACACAACTTATTTTTACTTATTGAAATTCATAAAAACAATCTTTAAGAATTGAATAATAATTTCAATTAATGAAGTGTCTTCTAACTTCAATTAATGAATCAACCTCTAAGACCTAAGTTCAAAGCATATTTAAATATGTATACCAGTTTAGGCTAAACTCACTAAAAAAATTAATTATATCTATTTATTAAGAATTGAGAAAATATATTTTATTGATGTTTTACATTAAATTTTTGACACTTAAAAAAAATTAAAAAACTCTATTATTTTGATGAGATTTTAGAATAAATATTTAGAATTTAACGAAGGTTTTAAAATAAACCTTTGGAAATTAACGAAGGTTAAAAAAATCTTTGTTATTTTATGGAGGTTTTAAAATAAACCTTTGTAAATTAACAAAGGTTAAAAAAACCTTCATTATTTTGTGGAGGTTTTAAAATAAACCTTTGGAAATTAACGAAGGTTAAAAAAACCTTCGTTATTTTGCGGAGGTTTTAAAATAAACCTTTGGAAATTAATAAAGATTAAAAAAACCTCTGTTATTTTACTGAGGTTTTAGAATAAACCTTTGGAATTTAGCTAAGGTTAAAAAACCTCCGTTATTTTGTTGAGGTTTTAGAAAAAACCTCCATTAATTAAATCAATTCCTAAGGTTATATTAACCTCTATTAAAACCTTTTTTTCTTGTAGTGTACTGTCTACCATATTACGGTCATATTAATTTACACAAATCCAAATAAGGATAAGCTAATATAAAAGAAAACATCACAGGATATTATATGCATGTCATTGTCATATTGTCAATCACATCACACCATTAACACAATACATATAACAAATTAAAATTTAATCACTTTCAACCAATGTATAAATTCCAACCACTCATATTTGTAACAATTAACACCTTATATAATACTAATATTAAATATATCCTACTATAAAATAACAAACTTAACCTATAAAAAAATATCACTAGTAAAAACATACCTCAATTCCTTATATGATAGTGATTATTTCATCATTTATACCATTATTGTCCGTGGTTATATTACTAGTGAAACATATGATATTTCAAGTTTTGTGTTTAATAACACGACCATTAGAATTTATATATTCATCATACACAAACTCATAAAAAACAACACATACATACAAAGCAACATATAATACAAGTATCACGTAACATACATCATTTTATATGTCGTATTAATATATGAATTTCATCACATATAAAAGAGACATCACGCATTAATCATATACATATGAATCATCAATATCACCATCAGGTGGGTGTCTCTTGAGGAACTTTATTTTTTGTAAATGAATTTTTTTTATTGTTTGAGCAATTTCATATTGCTTAAGCAATGTGACCCCAAATAGCATAATTAATGTGTGTTTACCTTGCCCAAATTTTCACTCCATGCTTGAAATCGTTAAATGTATTGTAAGGCTTGGGTGTCATGCTTATCGTATTTTGCACAACAAATTTTCAGAAGTAACAAACTCATCATGTCATTAACAATTAAGCGACCACATTGTCACTTGAGATTTGAAATGTAGTTGCATGACCTCACATTTAGAAATTCATGTACTATTGTAAATATTCAATGTTTGAACAACAATCATTTGTCTGAGTTATACATCTGATCACTTAAGCGTATACGTTGTTGCTCAAATAATAATAAGTGATACATGTAATAATTATTAATTGCTTAAGTGGCATGTCACCACTTAATCAATATCAATCTAAATAGCAACATTCACGTAATAGTTATATATTTTTTTCAAACACCATGCTATACAAAAAATATTTTTAAAATGATAATGAAATAACATGCAACTCTATCATGAATACCGTAAACTTGACTACACTAATTTCCACAACTAATATACACTCTATTCCATATGTATATATCAACATATCTATATTGTCAACATATCTTTTACACATTTAAACAATATCAAATTGAATAGACTAACATTGAATATCCTCACATAGAGGTTGTGTGTTTACATATAAAACCTTCATTTTACACTTCCATAAATCTTATCAAGCTTTTGGTATGTTTGAAATACCAAACCTCAACATATCTCTTGTACGAAAATGCTAAAAGAGAATAATAGATATTGAGTCCTCAATATGGAACAAGTTACTTACCTAAATCAAACCAAGCTTGATTTTGAGTTTTCTACCTTCTCAAAATTGTACCTCCACTACAAGAAAATCATGAAATAGAAACCAATTTCAAAAACAAAAAATAATTAGTTGATGTAGTGACTAAATTAGAGACCATTTCAGAGACTACAAAAATTTTGGTTTCTAAATTAGTTTATATTATTGTTAAATGATTTCTAAATTGGTATCTAATTAGCTACCAAGGTTTTAACTAATAATTATTTAGATTCTAAATTTGGTGGCAAAAACCTTGGTAACTAATTAGATACCAATTTAGAAACCATTTAATAATAATAGAAACTAATTTAAAAACCAATTTTTGTTAGTTTCTAAAATGGTCTCTAATTTAGTTATTATAACAACTAATTAATTTTTGTTTATAAAATTGATTTCTATTTCATGATTTTCTTGTAGTGCTCGAGAACACAATAATATATTGATTACTGTTAACTCATCGACAAGTGCACCAAATTGGGCAAGTAGTAAAATTGAAAAAGTTTGAGAATCGTTTTTCCAATAGATTTGTGTTTGTTTAGATCATATATGTTTTTTATAACTAGGAATAACAACTTAAAAACATAGTTTCATAAAAACTAGGTTTCACATTTAATTCTTACACCAAATTAAGCAGGAAGAGTCATTTTCATAACTGGTATTTTTAATAAGATAACAAATTCATCATAGTTGGACTTTATGAACTTATTCCATACATTTTCTTAATCTTATAACTTTTTTAAACAATTATAACATTTACACCAATGTTTCACTAAACCCTAATTTCCTAAAGGTAAAATTCTAAAGCCTAAAGTAAAACCGCCAATTCCTTAATTCTTTGCACATAGTTAACATTAAATTCGAATGTTGTGATAAAAAGACAAAAATATAATATCTAATATTAAACCTATAAGTTGTTCAATTTAAATAGTAAAATTTAAAAGTTATTTTTCAATGTTTAGAGACAACTAAAAGTACGAATGATCAAACAATTAAGCAATAAGATAAAGTACAAGAATTATTATATATATTACAATAAAGATAATATATTGAAATAAATAAACTACATAGGAAGAAAATAATTACATTCAACCCCAGTAAAATGTGAGGTTATCCACTCTAACACATTTTTGCAAAAATGACAAACACAATGACAAAGTTTAAGTTAAAAGTATTTTCTATAAGTCTTCTTGCCTAAAGCAATGTCAAAAAAACATGTGTTATGTTTTTTTTTTTTTTCATGCAAAAACCCCAACATATAAAGCTCTTTTTGTTTGAACTTTGTTTAAAAGGTGATTTTTTAGTAGGAGAGGTAATGTTATGCCTCATGTGAGTCAAAGTTATAACAAGTGTTAACTTTTAGATGGTGTTTAACTAATGTATTTGCTAACTTGAAAAATACACTAGTAAGACGAGGCTTCCGGTCGATGAGTTAAAACCTCTAATAAAACTTTCTTCTTTCATGATTTCAAGTTTTAATTTCTTTACAAAATTGTAAGAAATTGACTAGTAATTAATTTTTATAATCCAAAATGTTAAACTAGTATTTTTAACACAAATTAGAAAAAAATATAACATAAATACATATAGAGAGGTTAATTACAACAAAACAAATTACTACGATACTTATTAATTATATTATAGTGTTATAGGTGTTATTGTTTTGTACCTTGTGTTATGTCCCATTCTCCCTCTCCGTCTTTCTCATTTTTTTAGTTATTTCCCTCTAACTAAAATAAAAAAAGTTATTGTACTAAATAAATTGAATTTCCTATCTAATGATTTAGTTATCCTTAAAATTAGGGTTTAGAACAATTGTCCTCACTAATTTCGTTTGAGTTAGAGAACATGGTATCCCTATACTCAACATATACGTTGTCAAGGGACGATCTCAATCACATTATTCGACTCAGTCGTGAGATCGAAAACGATACACAACACCTAGGCTTAAATCAAGAGGCAAAAAAACTTAACAAAGTACTCGATCATGTTGCCTCAAATTCATGATAATACATAGTCCGTTAACTTTGAAAGAAGAAGATAAAAAAGCTTAACAAATTACTTGACCTTGTCACCTCAGATTGAATACGACACAATAGAAAATTTAAAAAACCTTAAATTATTTAAAGAGGTAAATTCTAATAAAAATAAAATATATAAATCTATAATCTATTTATAAACTTTCTATTTTTTTATTTATATAAATTTTATAGTAAATATTTGTTAATAGAATCACACATCAATCAGTGATATAAATATTAAAAATAACAAATTACTTAATACTATGTATTATATTCACGAGTCACTCATCTAAATTTTTAAAAATTAAAGAGTAGTTTGTCTCCAATATTTTTTAAAATCAAAGAGTAGTCTGTCTCCAATATTTTGTTATTGTTGTATATGCAACAAAATAATTTAAAGGTTAGATATATTAATTTTTTAAAATATAATTAATAACAAAATAGAAACATGAAAAATGTGGACAAAATCGAGATATTCCAGTATACATTATCGTGGACTATAAATATTTGTTACTTTATATATTTATATACTCTAATATCTATTTATATACGTGAAATAGTGAAATCCCGTAAGCCTGTGTAATAATTTGTTGATATATATATATATATATATATATTATTTCCAAAGAAAGTAATTAATGGATAATATTAATATTATTTCCAAAGAAAACACTGGTA
The DNA here is from genome assembly GCF_051622355.1 of Phaseolus vulgaris. Lineage (NCBI taxonomy): Eukaryota > Viridiplantae > Streptophyta > Magnoliopsida > Fabales > Fabaceae > Phaseolus > Phaseolus vulgaris. The sequence goes on from NC_143498.1 coordinate 49,562,819, forward strand.
AAATACGTGTAAGACTAAGATTCAATTTCATTCTTTTTTCTTTTTCTCCCTATTTTGTTTTCTTCTCTTTCATGATCATATGCAGTTAACCTTCTATATTTTTTAATTTGATTTTTAACTCCAATTCTTACCTCGTATATTGTAAATAAAGATCACCTATAATTATAGACTATTATTTTTCGATGAGAATTAAATCTGGAGTAAATATATATATTTTTTAATATCTTTTAAATCTTTTTCTTTTAACCTATTTTATAAGTTGGTTCTACTAATTCTTACATTTTCAGTGATATTATATAACTAAAGGCTATATTTAACTAATTTTTAATAAATAAAAAACATATTAAAAAGATCCTTCATTATAAACAACTAAATTTAAGCATATTTTAGCTATCGAATTTGATAGTAAAAGAAAGTCCTCTTTAATGTAATAATTTATTTAACGCATTTTTTAGTAAATACTATATTTTATAGTTTTGTACATTTTATTTTGTTTTATTCTTGAATATTTTTTTTATCTAAAAAAGTAAAGATTATCAACTAAAATAATTTTTATAGAACATTTGTTTTTTCACACTATAGGATGAAATACTCTTTTTAGTGGGTTAAATAAATTATTGGTAGAAGAATAGAGAAATAAGAAGATCACGTAGCAAGTTCTTCCTCCACCTCATATTTTCATCCTGCACTTCTAGGGTGAAAAGTACAATTTCACTCTCAATAAAAAAAAAAATCATTCAAATTAGATCATCCAATAAGTTTTTGAATTATATAATAAAAAAATATTATATTCTAAAATACATTTGAATTATACAATTTGAAAAATATATTTTTAAATATTATATTTTATATTATATACTATTTCTATCTATGTTTAAAATTTATGAAATAATTTAACGTCTTTTTATGACACATTTTTATTTAATTGTGCTATTTTTATTTTTTTTAATAATGTTTATTTTCAATTACGTATAAATATATGTAAAAGAATAGATGATATGTAATATGTTTGATAGTAATAACTAATGTAATAAACAAAGTAAATAAATCTAAATAGTATACAATAATTTATTAGTTGAATTTCAAATTGCATAATTTAAAATATAAAATTTGTATTATGAATTTTATTTTAAGATACAAAATTTGTATTTCTTATTATGTAATTTAGAATGTAAAAAAAAAATACAAATATTAACTTTCAAATTTTATAATAAAAAAATCTGCAAATTTCACATTCCAAAATTAAAATATAAAAAAAGTAGTTTTGGTATTTTCAGAAGGATATTTTTGGAATACAAAAATTTATGGGGTTGAGAAAAGAAAGTATGGAGGTGCAGGAAGAAGCAGTCGATTGGGATAAGTACATATTCTTGGCCCAAGTACGTACTAGGCAGGCCAGCCCAATCTAAATTGTAAAAGTTCAAACGGTTGTGAACGCTGAAGTAACGCGTCACAAATAGGAGGGAAACCAAATTTTTCGTTTTAAAATGTAAAAGGACATAGAGAATTAACCATTCGTTCTCAACTAGGCCCCGCTTCGCTCCCTTCCTCCCTCATCCTCTGATGCGCCGGAACCGATACGACACCGTTCGCCGTCGAGTCTCGCACGCCACGATTCACCTCTCCATTCGGTTTCTTCCTTTTCCTCCTGCTTCTGATTCGCGTTTATTCAATTCAAAATTGAAAACCTAAGTTATCTTTCTACTTTTCCTCTCGCTATTAGTCAAGAACTAATACCACTATTTTTCAGTGCACTAAACTTGCTCTCTCATTGTGCAATTTCCGAATTCTATTGCAAATTCTTTCTTGCTCACTGAATCTGCACTTACAGATTAATCTCGATGATGCTTGGTAGGTAAAAGTACGCGCAGCGGAACGAGGCATGGCAAAAGTAGCTAAACCGGGTTCTCATCGAATTGGCTCGGGGCCTTTGAAAAGTGGATCTATGGTTAAAAAGAAGACACCTTCCGAACTTAGGGTAGGTTGCGGAGCTCGTACCTCAATTTAGTGTTTGTTTGGACTTTGATTCTAGCTTTCAGTTTCTGTGATTATTATAATGGAAACTGTTCAAGTTATGCTTGTTCATTATCTATGTCCTAGCATGACTTCTACACCAATTGCTGTACACTTTGTAATATATAATTCATTCTTACCAGTGCAAGGGTGAGTTGTATGCGTGGTTTTTGCTTGACTTGGCGCATGCTCTCAAGGTGTTTGCATTATGTAGCTAATGTACACTTGGTTGTCTTAAAGTGAACTTTAGAATTATAGTTTGTGGCAAGTTACATATCTATTATTCATCATGTAATTATTTATGTTCATTTCTCATTTCAACCAAAATGGAGTTTTTTATGTTGTTGCTGCCCTGCCCCCTCCACGTATAGTCATAGCATAATTTCAATTTAAGATTCATACAACAATCTCTTTCTGTCCATATTGATAACTAGGATTTCATTGTGGTGGAGCAAACAGTATAATTATCATTATCATACTGTAATTCTTGACAGGGAGAGCTACTGAAGCGGGCAAGCTTTCTGGATAATACTGCTGAATCTCCATCCCCCTTGGCTGATCCTTCTAAGTAAGCTTCTGTATCTCTTTCAATCTATTTTTTCATAATTTGCTGAGAACTTGCTTGATTTATGTTTGCAGGACCACTGAGGTGAGCAATGGATTAAAGAAAACAGGGTTGTGGAGGGCCCCTAGATACACTGACACACGGGTTGATGAAGTATTTGCTGTAAAAAAGCCCAGGTTTAAAATTGCATCTGGAAAGGAAAATGCAAAGGTTACTATTTTGTTTGCTCGACTTATGGCTCATTTAGTTTATTCAATTAACATCTTCATTAAATCATTGATCCCAAGATGTTAATGTTGTTGATATTGAACAATGCAATGTTGTTATTGTGCTCAGGAAATTTCATCTTTGGGACAAACAAGTAATCTGAAAAATCTTTCAGTTTTTTCGACTTTGGAGGCTAAGAGACAGCAGGAAAATTCATGGTTTGCCTCATAGTTTTTATGTTTGCTTGATCCCATAGCTAATTTTTACAATGCTGATTTTGTTCCAAATTTGTTGTCAGCTTGGAGACTTCTGTTGTTTCTGGTCAGGCCAGCAAAGATAGTGGCTTACAATCTTGTCTAATATTTGAAAAGTGCAGCCAAGGGAAATTTCTCAGTGTTTCTGAACTTTCAACAGCTGTCGAGACATCTTGTGGCTCAGGTGCTATTGACCTGGTATACAAAGACTGCATTTTACCTTTTCTTAACTGTTTACTTGCAGTTTTGATTCTCACAACCAGGTTATTATTACTAACAATAATAAATTCTAGGGAAAAGCATTAAGAGGACTAGCTGCACATGAAGAACATTATGCTAATGACAAAACTGCTGATTTGGATGAAGGACACCCTGTTTTAGGAAATTTCTTATCTGAATGCCATTTACCTGGCCAGAAGGTCCCTTTGGATCTTACTCTAAAAACCAGTATACGGATTGTATCCTCGTCTGTGAACTGGTGAGTCATGAGTGCATATGACGGAGTAATGCATTGGCATCAAGGCTTGTAGAAATAAGATGAAATGGACTGAATTAATAAGCTTTTATACTGGGATATGTAGTTTATATATTGAAAAGATGATGTATTTAGGTTTCCTTAATAGTTTATATAATGATCAGGTTGAGCTATATGATAGGAGGCTAGTTTCATGACATTTCAGAAATTGTTAAGAAAAATACTATTTTTGATGCTATAATAGAGTCCTTCATAGAACTAAGACATTTATCATGCATATGGTATGCCATGACTGGCATATATTTTTTATAATTTCAAGATTTTCATTATTTGTATAAACCAGGTTACATAGTGCTTGTATAATCCCTTTTGTTTCTCTCAGATCTTAACATTAGTTATTTTGTATTTCATTCATAAAAAACTGTTTTGTCCGCGTATAGAGAGCTTGTTTGGCTTAGATTGATAGCTTGAACAGGAAACTAGTCTCTTCAGTTTATCTAATGAGTTTTGAAGTTGCAGCACCTATTTTTATGGTATTTGTTTAGTGTTTTCATTTCTTGTTTACTTTGGTGGCAACTATCCTTGAGGTCCTTTTTTTTGTGAAAGTTATTTTGAGTTCCAAATTTCTCAATACAGGTCAGTTATGCGTGGCACCATGCCTAAGTTAGCCTTTCAGCATAGTTATTTCAAGAGTCAAAATGTGAGAGGTTCCGAGGGCTTACATTCATGGATGTATCCTCAATCCACTCTACCGCCTGCTCTGATATCAGTGTTGAGCTCATCAACATCAGATGGAGGTTGTGAATTAGTTTTCAGCATGCCTATTTATGGTTTCTTCTTTCTACTTTTCCTTTCTCAATGTTTCTTGTGTTCTTTCCTCTGCCTTCTTATACAATAGACTTGGATTTCTTAAGGAAACGACAAGTAGCTTGGGAAGAATCCTTTCGGGACCTTTATTACATGCTTCGAAAGGACATTTGTGGCCTTTTCTATGGTAATTACACATTATCTTCATTTTCTTTTGTCAGCTTATTTTGTAATGATTATAGAAATATGTTTATGTGATGCCTTTTCTATTCTGGAATTTTATTTGTCCGCTTGTGGGATGTAATTTAATTTGTTTGTGCTTAAAGAACATTTTTTTGTTTGTTTTGAAGTAGGTTAATGACTTCTTATGGTATTATTATGCATTCTTAATTTTGCTATTGTTTGAACCTTCCAACTTCATCATGCATTATTTTATATTAGCATAATTACATTTTTATATTGGATGTTGTGTTTGTTATTTTTTTTTTTTTTCTTTTGTAGTTTGCAGTGCTCAGTTTGTTGTGATGTTTACTGGTGGTGACAGCTCTGGGAAATCCAAATGTTCTTGCAATGCTTATATCTCACAGTCAACCCAAGGTTTAAGATCATTGCTAAGAGAGCATGTAAGATACTCATATTAAGTATCATGTGTTATTTATGGGTTACTAATTTTCCTATTGTCACTCTTTTCTTTTGCCTTTTTTGGGTGGTGGTGCGGGGAGGTGGTATTGTTTGGCTAAGGCCAAAGAGTTATATTTCATTGATGCTGTATTTCTGGTTTCTAGGAAATTCTCAGTGAAAGTGATGTTGGTTGGTACAGGGAATTTTATTTTATTTCTCTAACTAGGTTTTTTGTCAAAGAATAGTAGTCTCGTTGTAATTGTCCTTTGCGAATAATATCTGTGTTCAAGTGGATCATGGCTATAACCATACGAGTAACAACTTAACAAGGAATGTGCTTTTTTTTATGACTTTGCTGCTACTAGAATTTGAACTTCAAGTGTAGTTTTCCATATAAGTACTCGTGCTATTTTATGGCTTTGTCTGTATTGTTTGTTTAGTAAAACCTCTTAATCATTACATTGTTATTGTTGTTGTTACTATTAATATTATAAAACTATATTTTTGGCATTAATATTTAATTTGTTGATGATATCTGAATTTTATTTTGGCTCTATACCCTTTATTAGGATGTCTGTTTCTCCATGCCTCTTTGCCATTCCAAAGTGGAACAGGTTGCAACTGAGGATCTAGTTGAGTTGTCAGAGATAGAAAAGCAAAACTTAGGACAGGTTTGTATCTATATGCTACTTATACAATACTTGTTTTCCTGGTGATGTTTGTATTAATATATGTGAATGATTGAAATGATCAGTTCATTCATAGCATGCTCATTGTTTTGTGATTCTATTGATAAATTTGTACTGAATATTAAAACAAAACTTCTGTCACTGCTTTGGAGTTTAATTTATAATTGATTGTAAAAATGTTTTTATGCTCTCCTAGTGTTATTAAATTACTAAAAGTTTTACTTTTTACTTGCATATCTAAATTAAAGTCAACTAGTTTATGGATAAAAGATTCATTAATAAAATGTATTATTTAAATTCATAATTGTCTTTCACTTCTTATTACTGGTTGGCCTTCCCTTTGGTGTATATTATGGTGTTCAGAGTTTGTCTACCAATTAACTGATTTATCTCCAACTCCAATTCTGTATTTATTTTTATAGTGAATAATAAATTATATTAAATGGTGCTTGTTATCTGAAATAATGCAGATCAGGCGATTAAGGTCATTCTCTGAAGTTGATAATAGTCCAGAATCTTTGCTGGTATTTCGTGGAAACAACAATGTACATGCTTTATATGACCTTTTACTAAATTACAGGTGACCGGCCTTTTACTTGTAAATTTCAGTTTTTGTATCAGACTTATGGCATGTTTTGATAAACAACTTAACTGAGCTTTTGATATGTAAGTTCTTGTCCAATGAGAGCTTATTTGTAAGCTTGAGTGTGAAGTTTGCTGAAAAATGAATATTATTTTGGAAAGTTTTACCATGAACCACATTGAAATAAGCTAATCTTGCTTATAGGAGGTTCATTGGTCTGCTTCATTAATCTATATTAAATCAGACTTATTTGATGTTTACTCCTATATTTTTAATTTTGTTGCTGTCTAACATGTTTATTGCCTGCAACTTGCAGATTTCTCTTGACTTCACTGTCTAGTATGGACATACCTGTCTTGTGCTCCCCTGTGCCATTTCGAAATTCTGCTTTGTCTTATCCTGATGTATGTCCTTCACTTAATTTTCTTTCCTTTTTATTTTTCCTGTACTTTGTTTCTATAATTGTGAAATTTAAGTTGATCATTGAACTATCGTCCCAATCTTTATAGGTGCCGAATGTTATTTTTACTAGCTGTTCTAATTTTCAGATTTGTCCATTAGGGTAGTGTCAATAACGTGTTATCTTCTAGAAAACCACGTGGAGGAATCCATATGCAAATTTAATTCTGTGACCAGTTTGTTTGAAACTGCAGTAATTATTCTAGTTATGCTAGCTATTTAAATAATTGGATTTCATATACTTCTGTTTCTCAGATTAAATGCACGGAGACAAGAAGAGCTGAGGACATCGCTGCTTCTTATAATGGGTCGATATGGAAAGATGGGGAGTCTATACAAGGATCTTCAGATGGCCTTTGTACCATTGAAATTAAGGATGCACTTCTTCCACCTTGGATTATTTCTCGTATATGTGCTTTGATGGCCTTCGAAGGAAGTAGCTTTGAGGCAAGGTATGAATAGCCTTTATTTGGTCATACTTTTTGCATAAATTTGAGCTTTTTCGATTGGATAATTTCATGTGGTCAATACAGTCATCTATAGCTGTGCATGCAAACAGTTAGGATTGTGGACCTGCTGGAGGGTTAATGAATGATAATGTGGGGTATACAAGCGAATTCAAATCACCCGGACTTAACTTTATTTAGTTGGTAATGAGCCATTGTTTTGAAAACAAATAAAGCAGAGCCCAGACTCTTGTGATTGTGGTTGGTTGACTGGACTCAGGGTCTTGGTTTTGGTAATTGTTAACCAGCCAAACCATTTTCTTACAAGAAATAAAATATTCAAATTTTATAACCAACTTCAACCAGTTATTATAAAAATTGTCAATTGGTCCTGCTTATATTTTATAACCACGGCTATTTTCAATATTGTTTATGGTTGAGCTTTGGTAATGAAGCTTTCTTATATGTGAATCAGAAAACTTGGGAATATGTCCAATGAAATTTTATATAAGGATTTAGGAACAATTAGGATATTTTAGTTTGAGAAAACATTTCCATCTTTTCCTATTTTTAATAAATTGCCAATTGTTTCGAGTGACAGTGCATCTAATAAGTAGAATTTCATGAGCATTTATGCGATGTCATAAATTTCTGCGGCACATAATCTAGTTGTACTATACATAAAACCTAAACGATGTTTGTTCATCATATGCCTTACAGTTTTTCGACGGATTTTAACTCAATTGGGTTAAATGTTGCCTTGAAATCAATTTGTGAGAAGTCGGAATCCAAAGCTGCTGATAGTGAAAGCGGACAAGACCACATAAATACTTTTGGCATTCCAGAAGCTGTAGTCACTTCTCTAATGTGTTCATCTTCATTAAAAGGCGTAAGGTACAGTGATGGTTCTTATACAGCATCGTTATCCCCTGTATAATGTTGTCAAAACAAGGAACCTGTATTCGTCACGTTAATTTATTTAAATGGCTATCCGTTCCTAGGCCCGATAAAAAATTAACGGGGTGTTGTACTTTTAAATCCAAAACTACTGTAACATGTTGCCAACCTATGTCCTTGAGTTTCGAACTGTCGAACTCATTGTGCCTGACGTACATTCAAAGTTTTGTACTCAAGAACATGTAATTCACGAAGTTACTCAACACTGCAAATTTATGTATGTGTCCATAAATCTGATAAGGATTTAGTCGATCCATGCAAAAGCACAACAATTTTAGGGTTACTTTATTTATTTGAGTCATCTGTTCTGAATAAGAGTATAAAATAATCTTGGAACTCTACACCTTAGGGGGATGATCAAGAAGGTGTAAAAGTTCTGGCTGCTTTAAAGTTCATTTTGAACTATCCTTAATAGATGCCTTCAATTTGTCATGCATTTACAAATGGTTGTCTTGAGGAGTTGACTTAGTTGATTTGATTTATTTTCTTAAATATTTCAAATCAAATCAATTTGATCTAAGGTTGGATTGCTTTGATTTAGTTCACTATATTAAGGGAAGAAATTGTGTTTTTATTGAGATGCAATTTTATAAAAAAAATAATATTTGAATAACGATAAACTGAAAGAAAAGGGAAATAATTTCTTTACCAGTTGACAGTATAAAAATAATTTTTTTTTATATAAATATATACTTCTTACACAGCATTGCATTAATTTCTTAACCTAAAATATATAGGTCGGGTGATAAATATAACATGTAGACCTGACTAAAACAATAGATTAAAAGTAGATGTTTAAATAGAAAGGTTTTCAATTTAAAAAGTTTAAAAATTAATGAAAAGTGGATGTATAATCAGATTAGTTTAAGTTCAGATTTAATAATTTGAAGAAACATAATTTGATTTTAATTATTGAGATAATGGGTCAATCCGATCCGGGTGTTCTATATCTAAAACCATAGCCGTAATCTGTAAATAGTGAGATTGTTGTTTCACCAGTAATCCTTACAAGAACACGTGCCTTCTTTAAAATGATGGAATCGGTTTCGATCTCTCACTATCAACTCTACTTGGAAAACCTTCGAAATCAACTTGGTAGCTGTGTGACAATCTTCACAGACACGCAAGTTTTTAACAACCCTAATGGGTGTAGGAGCTCGAATCTTCATAATTCCATATGCAATGGCCAGCTTCTCACTATGCCTGTGAAGTGCACCTTCCTTTTCCTCTTCATCAATGTCAAACAATGTCTCACCTGTATTTCCAACATACCCAACTAGTTGTATTTTTTTCAGTATTATATCTTCCCACATTCTTTCTATTTTCTCTATTTCCGGGTGTGTTTTATCTCCAACTGTAAATTCGTGAATCTTTCCATCTACCTCAATGAGACTGTATCCAGGTCTCTTTCTTACTCCTTTCTCCTTCATCATCTGCCTCATAATAGTAACATCTTTCCACTTATTTGCGCGAGCGTATATGTTCGAGAGTAGCACATAATGACCACTATGTTCTGGTTGCATCTCTAACAAAATTTTCCCCACCCTTTCCCCAACTTGTACATTCTTGTGAATTCTGCATGCTCCTAGCAGTGCTCTCCATATTGGAGCATTTGGCTTCACAGGCATTTCAAGAACAAACTTCTCTGCCTCTCCCAACTTCCCTGCTCGACCAAGAAGATCAACCATACATCCATAGTGCTCCAATCTTGGCTCCACTCCATGATCTTCTTTCATGCTTTCAAATATTTCCAAACCCCTTTCAACCATTCCTGCATGGCTGCAAGCTGACAACACTGCAGTAAACGTAATGTCCCTTGGAACTACCCCCGTTTTCAGCATTTCTGAAAAATACCAGAGTACTTTCTCTGCATAACCATGCATGGCCAGTCCAGCAATCAAAGCTGTCCAACAAAGCACATCCTTTTCCGGCAGTAGCTCAAAAACCTGAACAGCTTTCCCAAGGTCCCCACATCTTGCATACATATCAACCACGGCTGTCCCAAGAATCAGATTCAAACGTAAGTTATTTCTCATCACATAGTCATGAGCTTTCTCCCCCATTGCAAGAGCCCCCAAATGAGCACAAGAAGATATAACACCCACCATAACAGTCTCATTAGCCACCACCCCTTCTGCCTGAAGAGCCCCAAACATCTCAACCGCTTTGTCAAAATAATTGTTCCGAGCATAACCACTAATCATCGTGCTCCACGTCACTAAATTCCTCTCGGGCATTCTATCAAATAGTTGACGTGCAGATTCAACATCTCCACATCGATGATACCCTCCAATCATGCTAGTCCATGAAACTACGTCAAACCGACCAATCCTCTGAAAAATGCTCCTTGCAGCTTTTATGTCCCCAACAGTTGCATACATATGAAGAAGGGAGTTTCGAGCGAAAAAATCAAGTTCAAATCCATGCTTAATAATTTGACCATGTGCTTGCATGCCCATAGGTGCAGACTCAAGCTGGGTACACGCTTTAACCAAAAAAGGGTGAGTGATATTATCAGGTACGACACCAAAGCGTAGAGCTTTGATGTAATAGTGAAAAGAATTTTGTGGGTTTTGGCTGGTGGAACAGCCTCGGATGAGTGCATTGTAGATGAAAAGGTTGGGATTTTTTATTTGGGAGACGACCCTTAAGGCGTAATGAAGCAAGTTGGTAGTTGATTCTATGCAGAAAGCAACGAGGCGACTGGCTACAAAGACGTCGAAGAAAAGATGTGTTCTTAAGAAATGGGCATGGACGATTTTCAGGTCCCCAACATTGCAACAACGCTCCAACAGCACAAGTTTCGGATTCTTCAGCCTCAGCGTTTTCAGAATTAAGTTGCTACCACTGCTGTAGCTCATCTTCTGCAAAAAACATGATGCAACGACAAATCATATTATTATCATTATGCTCATTGCTAAACACATGCTATATCTATGTTAAGTTTTACTAGCGAAAACAAAGAGTGTAATATTCATGTTATAATACTCTACATTTTTTAAATTTTTTCAAGGTTTTTAATTCATATTAACTTTAACCATTTAATAATGATGTGAAATATAACTAGACATGTTATATCACAAACCATTTCACAACAGGCACACTTATCACATATTTCGATGCACATAATCTGTCACTAAATAATAATAAAAACATTTTATAATGGCAAAAAGTTTATCAACCTTTTAAACGTTGTTTTTAGTATTATTATTATTATTTTCTAGAAATACCTATGTATCAGTTCAGGCACGTTAATCTGCAATGGATGAGAACACCATTTATTTATTAATTATTATTCTTTTGAACTAACCTCTGTTTAATATTGTTTGTTTTTGTTCTAATGGAACTTCCATAAATATTTATAACTAGGAAAAAAAAAACTAAATTCCTCTCAACAGTTCAAATTAACTGCTGTATAAATCAAAACCAACTTTTTGAAGAAGTTAAATGAGGGAATTTTTTCAAATTTATCAACAAGTTTATATAATTTTTTTCTTAATTTCTTTTCTTGAAGTACTTGTTGACAAACTTATCAAATACAATTCCATGTGTCAAGGGAATGCATGTAGAAAAAGGAATATAAAGAGTACAAAAACAATCAATGAAAAAGTAATCAAAATGTCAAAATTGATGCACAACATCTTTCTGAACTAAGGATCAGCAATTTCGTTAGTTACAGTGAATTTCTCTAGAAAGAGAACTTGAAAGCTCCTGCATTAGCATCTGTGACAGAATCCCAGAAGGGAAGTTTCCTCTGCTGGATCTTTCTCTCTTCTTCTTTCCGAGTCAATTCATCAATTTCTCCTGGAAAAGAAGCCTCGATAGCATTCTTAAACTTATCGTACAAATTCACTCGATCCCTTGTTCCAGATACCAGTGTGCTAGCATTTGGCCTTCTAAGAAAATCCAAGACATTTACCAAATTTCTCCTGCAACAAATACATTTGATATTAGACTATCATTTTCACAAGCAAGATTAAATTATTAGTAATTTAATATTAAGGAGTTTCAATAAGTATTCAGGTTTCAAGACACAAACAAACATGCTGTTATTGTTGAGCTATACATTATGCTCATCATCTGCTTACTAATAACTGTGTTGTAAGATTAGATGTTATAATAGTTTAAATAAAAAAATATCATATCAGTGACAAACAAATGAAATTCTTCAGTCACCCTCATCTTCAGATATAAAGGATAAGTCATACAAACTGCAATACACCTGAACATAAAATGAGTAGATGTATATGTTGACCATGTTATTACAAACCAGGCAATAACCATTCACTGCCCCTCCTTTATAACCGAAAAATTTGTCAATATAAATTTTCACATGACTAGCCTAAAGGGTGAACTCTATAGGGCCAAATTCTGAGTTAACATAAAAACCAAACAAATAATGAGTATTCCGAGAAAATGTGTCTATCAAAATATATGCTTCCTTCAAGATTAACGATTTTGATTTCATATAATACCAATGAATACTAGTAAATCAGGCACGCGACTACTCAACAGAACAAAAACAGAATAGTCAATCCATCGTACCTACAAAAGTTGAAGATGTATCAAACTACAACTAGGGTATAAAACATGACCAGCACAGGTTCATTCAGACACAGTCAAATGAAGTTAGCCATAACTCTATCAAGCTGTCCTCAACTATTAGCTTAAAAAAGCACAGAGTAACAATTAGTTTAGGCTCAATGAGCCGAAAATTCACTGTCACTAGAAGCTCGATGATAACTATTTCATTAATCAAACAACATAAAATCCACAGACATCGATAAAAGACCTCACCTACTAACATAGTTTTGGGTTATGGCTATAGATTCCTCCAGGTTGATCACCAAATGCCACCACCCACTAGGCACAAAGATGAGCTCTCCAGCTTTACACACACACTCAATTGGTTTCTTTTTCCAATTTTTGGTTGCACCATAGAAGTTCATGAACCATTCAATTATTGAAACAGGAGATGCGACATCGGCCCCATCAGGACTGGGATGAACACCAGGTGGAATCACATCAGGAGGAAACAAAATCCATTTCTTGGACCCCTTGATCACTGCATTCCAAGCCGAGGTCGAATTCGGATCAACATGGAAAGAGGATCCAGACCCTGCAGGTCCAATAATAATCCACCTGTAGTCTGGCCTCTCATTGCCCAAAACACCAAACAAGTCTTCCCTAAAGTACACTGGAACTTCATATTCATCACCCAATTGTGGAACTTTTTCAGCAAACTTAGGATCAAACAAATATAAAGGCCTTTCCTCTCTAACCTGATCCGAGTACCCAAAGTAGTCTCCAAGCTTCATCTCCACTGGCCCAACTGAAAACTTAACATCACCACACAATCTTTCCAAATAATCCCTATCCCAATTTCCCAACGCACCCCAATTATCAATACACCCTTCCAACAACACCGGCTTATTAGGCTCCTCAAAATTCAGCACAAACTCCTCAACCGAAATTCCCCTCTTCCGAACCACATTATCCCTCTCCAACCACTCAGGCTTCATTTCAAGGTTAGCACAGAGCCAACTCTGGAAAAGATAATCCGAGAAAAAGTCTCTAACTTTGAGACCCCCAAGAGCAATATCGGAGTTACCAAATGAAGGGTAACAGGCAGAAACATAGGTGGATTTCCAAGACCCTTTGTACTGAAACCCAGAAAGAAGGTTTTCCAACACGAGATTCTTCCAAAGGGGTTCATGGTTGGTGAACACGTAGAAAGACTTGCTCACAGCGGCCAAAACCCCTAAGGAAGAAGCATCCAAAAACCCGAGCATGTCAAGAACAAGCTCATCCGAAAGAGTATGAAGATTACCTAAGCCGGTGTCTCTAGAGTTAATGGAACGGGGGTTCAGATAGAGATTTCCCAAGGGTTGAACACCGTGAGTGTGCGATGGAGCAGAACTTTTGATGCTGAAACCATCCTCAACAACTTCTTCTTCATGCTGTTGTTCCACTAGACGTGCTAGCTCTTTTGATATGGAAATGCAGTTTCCTGTGGTTGTTTTTCTGTTTCTAATGGTTTTCTTTGTTCTTCTCTTTACACGGCACAATAGGTTTCTCATCCTGAAGCTCCGCATGGTGGAAACTGATGACCAGATTATTGGTCTGAATTTGCGCCGCCGGAGCCTACCAAAACCCACAACCCAAAACCCACAAAAATTACATTACTTCTAACTCTTTATTACAATGAAGTGTTATATTCCAATTTAATTAAAAATGAAACAAATGATTTTTAATATTTTGATATTAAATTTTTTAAAAATCAAGGTAAACAAGTTTTATATTTGAATACATGTATAATAACCATTCTCAATTCAATTTAAATACACCTCCAATTCATAGATTATATATTTCCCACCTTAGAAAATTTACATAAAATATAATAATATTAAAATATGAGTCATTTTCATAATCATAAAATGCAAAAAAAAAATAAAAAAATTGTGTGATAATGTTTTATTTTTTAACAATTTCATATCACCTTTTGTTTGATAAGATTCTCCTCACACTTTATTTTTCAATATTTATATAATTTATTAGGTGAACAATTTTTTTATCTAGACAGTAAAAGAAATCAACAAAACCAAAGTGAATAATGTTTATATAATCAATCAAAATTACTATTATCATAAGCAAAACGTGTTTCTGTATTTTGTTTTAGTAAGTTTCGGATTTGCAAAAAATATGATACTAATATTCTTTAACACTAAAATAATTATATAAAAATCATATAATATATCATTTTTCTCAACTTTTTTTATTTGGTGAGAAAAATTAATTATTTATAATTTTCATCAAAATTATATTAATTTCGAGCACAACCACAATCATAAAAAAATATATATCGTTGCACTCATTTGTAGAAATAAAATAAAGATGAATTGAGTGAGTCTCAGTATTTTTTAAATCTCAATATGTTTTATTCAAAAAGTTCATAATTTTTTTCTTGCAATGTTTTGTAATAATAATTATAAAATTAACAATATAATATAAAATTTGAATGATAAAATAATTAAAAATCTAAATGAAATTAGAAATAGAATCACATATAATCCAAAAAACAAATTAAAAAGCAGGAGTTTTTTGATTGATAACATGAAAATGAAAATATGAACTTAGAATATATATATATATATATATATATATAACTCGAGTTATAAACAACTTCAAAATTACCATTTTATATAAGAGAATCAAACATGAAATATAAAAAAACCACTCTAAAAATTATATAAATGTGTTCTTATTTTATATAAAATAAATGTTCTACAATTATTATTATTATTATTTATTTGCAATATTATATGACATATGTTAACTGTTTGTTTAAACGAAAAATTGACTATTTCAAATAATATTTATTATATTAATATAATAACAATGAATGACATTAAGATTTGTATAGGTTATTTATTCTCTATTCTAAATTAAATATTAGGACCAAAATCAACCATTTCAAATATATAACATGAAAAAAATAAAGAAAATTATTTTACATTGATTTAAACTAAAATCTATAATTTTATTAGGATTAAAAACATTATTTTTCAAAATTTATATGTATGAAAGCATTTTTTATAAAAATCAAAATCAAAACTTCTTCATTCTACAAAAGTTACAAATATATTTGAGCCATTAAAAACGTTTTAATTATTTTTTTTTTCTTTTCAATTAAATAAAAGATAACACACTACTATTTATAATTTCTCTCTAACTTTCTTCACATCCTAAACCACAGCAAAATCTAAGAGAGGACTCGATCTTTCTAGCAGACAGCTCATGAATCATGATTAGCAGATACGAATCAGACTACCACAAATTCATCTTCCTCTTGGGGTTTGGTGCTTTGTCACATTGAAGATGTTACCTCATAATACGAAACAGAGATGAAAGATGATCAAAATTTACTTCTATTTTTATTCTGTTTTCGTCGTCATCTTTAATGTTTGATTTTTAAAGGAGAACCTTGAAAACAATTTTAATGTTCTGTAATGTTTTCAAAAGCAGACAAAGCGTCCAAATCTGAAGACTACTGTTACAACAGAATAGAACTCATAAAATTACCTTTGAGGATTTTTTCAGTTTATTTCGTATAATCTTTACTTCAGTCAGTCAAAGAAAAAACGTAGTCATACATTAAACTCTGTCCTTCCTCGTCAAGTTAACGAGTTGCTGCATATACACTCAAAACACCCCCTACCTTAAAGGTATGGCTGAAAATGCAAAAATGACACCAAACTAATATGCTTTATTCTATGACAAATGATGAGGCTACCCAATGTTTTAAATTACAAACAACCTACCCAGTTTTATGATATTAACTGTAATTAATTTAGGGCTAAAAGGTTACGTTTTCAAGTGCTAAATTCAACAAAATCTTTGAAGAATTATTTAGTTATCAACTATTTCACCATTCTTTATACCTTTTAATAAAATTCCAACTCACGAACTTCACCTTCTCAAAGACTTGTTTCCGTCATAGTAATTTCTTTCCTACTCACTAGGATTGAACTTGAAAATCGAATAGAAACTGCATGGGAGAAAACTTACAATGTCTAAAGACATGTACCTCGACACAACGTCGGCAAATTCTAGGGAGAATGCTCAAATGTCTTGTCGAATGCAAGTTTCACCAATCAACCAACAAAATTACATTTTATTTCATACAAAAGAAATAAAAGAATACTGCACAAGTCACCACTGTTTTGGCAAGAAAAATCTAAAGAAAAACAAAATACTGTAGTGTAATTAAGACTCAGTTGGTGCTTCCACCCCCACATATGAGCCTACCCTGTAAGCTAAAACAATAATTGGAGAACTACTCTCCCACTTGTGTACTTTGAAGATATCTCCATGACCTTACATGGGGTCCTTTGTCAAGCAGCATTAGCAAGCCCACGCTGTCAGACGGTAGCCCGAACATGTACCTACAATCATAAGCAGTTGACATGATGGATAATTTCTGGTCAAGCAATCACTCTAGGATCCACTTAAACAAAATTCTCTTTGCATCCGGATAAAACAAATGGACCCGCTAAAATCACTTGTAAGAAATACTGTGATAACTAATACACACCACAACACACTAAATTTGTTATACTAAGTAGTCTGCTTCGAGAGGACTATATATAAAAAGGCAGTTAATGAGGAATTAATTTATAATCAAAGGTTTTCACATTCAATGATGGTCGTGTTGCAAACTACAAACGTAATTTTTTAATCTTTTAAGAGATTATGTTTATGTCAAGCATTTAATACAATTCATTACAATTATATTTATCACATTGAACATCAAAGGCCAGCCAGTGAAATTTCAAAGGAAAATAAAGAATCCAGAATGCCTGGATCAACTTTAGCACCCTTTTAATGCATTATGCATAATAAGACTAATTGAATTCTTCACAACTGTTCTCTATAAATGATGTTGCTAAGGTGGTTGAGAATAACGGCTCATTATGCTAACTCTAGGAGACTACGCCTTTCAACAACTAAACAACCAGGCACCATCACTCTAGACACTAGTTGCTGTGGTATACAAATTCTGACACAAAGACAAAAGCTAAGAACTGCTTACTTGATTTTATGAGCTTCCTTTCTCCAGAAAACAATTGATGCAATCCACTGAACATAAAAAGAAGATGAAATAGAATAAGTGTGGCTCCTAACAAAATCTTCAATCATGAGATGGATACAGATTATATCAAAAGAAACTTGAACAAAAAAGGTACAATTTAATGAAATAGGATACGATTCCAGATTATCAAATAATTTGCAGACACCAATTGTTTCTAATCACCTTGAAAACTGTCAAGAATGAGAAGCTGCTAATAAAGGACCTTGCTGTCATTCTTTTTTGCTCTGACATCTCCTTGCACAATTCTTGAGCGATTTCTCTCAGTAAAACAAGCTGTGCTTTATCAGTGCGCATTGAAATGATTGCCTGCCTCATTGATTCCCTATCAGCCTCAAGTGCTTGAAGCCTCATGCAAAGCTTCTTTACGTATGGATCTTCAAAATCCGCATTATTAACAAAGTCCCTTGGAGTGCCTGCATAATCATCGCAAACACTAACTCCAGTTTTGAACTCTGAGTCAATTGTATAGACTTTATCAATGATATCATCACCAGCTTCTGATACATTATCCATCTTCTTCAAGTTGGGAAGGTCCCCTGATTCTGAGAGACAATCCATCTTCCTAAAGCTGGGAGAATCCATCATATACTCAGGACACAGTGAAGATGAATCACAAGAAAATTTCCTGGAATGTTTAGTCCATCTTGGAGACTGTCCAACTATCACCTTCTCTAGAATATTTTTTCCACTGAATTCCCCATCTACCTGGCTATAAGTGGGGCTTCTCTCCATTTGAGATATCCTACTTTCTAAGTTCCTCAATCGGTCCTTCGGAGTTTCTCCAAAAGCATATTTATCAATGTCTATGTCATCAATGTCTGTATCAGCACAAGCATGCATTGCCTTACATCTCAAAGGAGGGTAATCATAAGGGGGAAATTCATCCTGATCACCTTCTGCCTCGGATTCAGTGAGGCCAAAACTCAACAACCTGTGCTTATAAGCCTGTACCTCACAGGTGAGCGAGTGAATTGCCTGTTCCCTCTTATACAACATATCCTCCAACAATAAAACTTCCTGCTGATCGTAAACCGTCCTCTCCTCAACAAATCTCTTGAACTGCCGCGCTTCCATCTGAAGCTCCGCCTTCTCCCTCTGCAATCTCAATATCATTGACATGGTCTCATTGGCGGCCGAGGAGGCAGCACTCCTCTCCTCCTCCAATTCAGCATACAAATCCTGTATTGATTGTTGTTGGCTGCTCACAGCCTCCCGTAAGGCTTCACATTCATTTCCAATCTCGACACGCGCCACTGGATCGCAATCCAGCCCCGCCACACAGATTTGCCCGCCCCGTTCAAACTCCTTGTGTTTTCTTTTCACAGAACGGGACCAATTCCCTGAAGATCGAGCTGCCATGGAGCAATCAATACACCCACATTCGCAGTGCTTGCAACATTTCACCGAATCCCCAGAAGATTCCAAATCCATAATTCAAACTAAACTCATTCAATCTTTTTCAAAAGTAAAACAAAATTCATCGAAGATTTTAACAAACGCAGAATACTGTAAGGAAAGATCTGCAACATCCCTTCATTGTTTCATTTCACACAACCACTCTCTTCCCCTCCCTCCGTGCCAAGCACCTTCTCCCTTGGATCAATCACCCAATCAGAGACAGACCTGCTAACAAAAGTATAAAACAACAATCAAGTGATGTCATTACGTTATCATAATAACAATAAATGAATAACGAAAACAAATTTACAATGAGTGCTTAACGGAAAAAGGACACCCATTCCAAGCAACACACACCCGAAATATGATCACTCAGATGTGACCTTGAAGAAAAAAAAAAAAAAAAAGAATGAAAGAGGAAGATTAACCTGGAAGAAATGCGGTTGAGGAACGGAGAAAAGGTTGAACCCGCTTTCTTGGGAGGAAAGAATGCGGGTGTTTGGTTTGGAGGGAAGAATGATTTGGAAACCCTAGAATTTGTTATTAGCTCTTCTCTTTTAAAATTTTTACAATTTTATTACTCTCTATGCTTTCTGATGTTTCTTCTGGTTCACCTCAACCCTCTCTTTCTCTCGTCCCCACAACCCTATGCAAATGAACGGTTTCTTTCTCCTCTTCCCGTT
Source organism: Phaseolus vulgaris (assembly GCF_051622355.1). NCBI lineage: Eukaryota > Viridiplantae > Streptophyta > Magnoliopsida > Fabales > Fabaceae > Phaseolus > Phaseolus vulgaris. Next base: position 49,582,628 of record NC_143498.1, read on the forward strand.
TTAGTACTATATATACTCCTCCTCCCTCATCATCATTCTACATTTTTATAATCTTCATTTTCTCTTACCATCTTTATTCAAATTTAATTACTCTTCTCAAATTTTAATATACAATAATATATCATTTTTTTTTCAAATTAAAACTACTCATTTTCGTCATGATACAACACCAACAATGGACCGCGAAATACCAACATTGTGACCCAGGTTGTATCATCACCAACTCAAATTTTAAGGTTTTGTTAGAAGCCACGTACAACTTCTCAACTGTATTCACTTTTGTTAGTTATACACAAATTTGACCGTGCCAATTTTAGTGTTGTGATGACCATGGATATGTTTCATCTTCCATTTTCATACCTGCACTGCCCTATAAAAAGTAAGAATTCCCGTTAAAATTTAACTGAAGAATCCATGTCACGAGTTTATAATATTTTTTTCATTTTCTTATAGTATGTTGTTGAAGTAAATTCAAATTACTATCATTAAACTTTTTTAATTTAGGTTAATTTCGTGAATATTTTAAAAAACTACATGTTAGGATAAGACATTTGAACTTATAATTTATTAAGGACTTTTAAGGGATGCTTTAGGGTAGGTTTAGGGTCTTAAAATTAACACTTTGAGTGTTTTGTTAGCTATGATTTATGGCTTGCGTTAGCTAAATGCAACTTTCACTCACTTTTCATTCATTTTGAAACTGGCATGACACGGCGGTTACTTCAGTACTTACGGTTACTTCAGTACTTATGTCACTTCTTCATAATTCATTAGGGTTGGTTGACCAACAAATAAAGGTAAAATTACATCTTTATTTATTGAAGTAGGTTTATAAAATAAGTTATTATCACATGATTTTTTTTACCTCTTAAAAAAATGAAAAAATATATTTTCACAGTTCAGGAAATTATATACAACTTAAAAAAATATATATAATAAAAGATTAATTTATAATTAAATGATGTGAAAAATAGTTAAAATAATAATATTACTAAATATATGATGTTTTATTATTTAAAAAAAATGTCAACGTGTCATGTGTTGGAATTGGTTGCATGATACGTGACACTCCTTGAAGTAATAGATTGACATATATTTTAGAGAAAAAGAGAAGAATGTTTTTCATGGAAGATCCAAATTATGTTTAACACATGGCAGCATTCAAATATACAAATAAAAACAAAATATTTTTTTTGTTTCATATACAAACTCCTACTCCGTTCCAAATCTCTCAATTTCTTTGCTCATTTTTTTCTCTACATTATTATTTTCCTTTTTGTTGTGGGTTACTTTTATTAAATATGTATTTTGTATATAGATGTATTTGTTACTTAATTAACTTATTTGTGTTTATTTATTTATTATGTATTTATTTTATTTAATATTTTAGCTATTCATGTTCATGTATTTCACTTATTTACGTGGTTCTTCGTTTAATTTTACATTTTATTTATTTATTTATGTGCATTTACTAATTTATCGATGTTTGTTGTATTATGGTACTATGGTTATGGAATTTATTTATTTAATAATGTTAGATATATTTTTATTGGTTACTGTGATGCTGTTTATTTATGTTAATATTCATTATTTACTTATGGTACTATTTTGATAGAAATTTATGTTATGGTGTTTTTTTTATCTACTATAGTATTTATTTGTTTGCCAATTATTATTATTGTAGTCTTATTTGTTATATTATTATTTAATTATTTAATGGATACGTTATTTATTATGGCAATGAAATGAAACCTTCCAATTTAGTTTACATGAACTTGCTTAAATGCCATCATTAAGTGCAGCCATGAAAACCTAAAACCTATCCCTTTTAACATGGGTGTTAGCATGTTGCATCACATCTACCAATGTTTTATCCAATCCAAACAAATTATTAATTTTTGTTGTTGGATTAAATTAATTTTATTTAACATATTTAATTACAAATGAATTAACTCAATTAAAACCTATAATAAATGAATAACGAACTTCATATGAATTTTTTTACAAGTAATCAAATGAATATTGTTGTATTGGTATTTATGAGTATATCACATTAATATACTATCATAGATAAATATTTCATACTATACATACTAATATAATTATACATCTTATTCTTGCCTCCTTCCATTGAACCACATTTTATGAATTGTAAAATAAATTGATGATGATTACTTCAAAATAATAGAAAGAGTAATTATATTTCTAACATTCATTTCATTTTCATCCATTTTTTTCTAACAATTTATTTATTTATTTTTCTGTAATATCATTCACGGTATCTACTATTTTCTCTTTACTACTTCATAAATTTATATTATTTTTATATTTTTCCTTATGTTTTTTATTTTATCTTTTTATCTTTCTTCATCACGTGATACGATTTTACTACATGTTTCACCTATTTATGTCTATTTTATTACAACAAAAGTAACAATATACCTTTTCTATTTTATAACTTGGAAAAGTCGACAAATAATATAAAAAACTAAAATTGTAAGAGTACTGTAACAAATGTCAACACATACAATATTTGTGTGGGGAGAGATTAAATCTTATATACAATTTAATTTATTCTTAACTTAATTTAATTATTTGAATTAAATTAAATATTTTAAACTTTTTTTCCAAGTCTTTTTGGAATAAAAAAGTATATTAATATCCTATAATATTTTTTATTAAAGTTTAGAATAAACACACCTAAGCCAAGTAAAGGATCTAGTGATAAAAGTGGACTGGGCTTCTTTTCTTTTTATCATAGTTTGTGGGCTGCTTCTTCCTGCACCTCCATACCTTCTTCTCTCACCTCCATAGATTTTCGTATTTCCAAAATTACCCCTCTGTAATATTTTGGATTACATAATCCGGAAGTCATTTTTCAAATTTGTAATTAGCTTCCGGATTATATAATCTAGAAGTCTTTTTTCAGATGCATGATTACTTTACAGATTACATAATCTGGAAGTCTTTTTTAACTTCCAGATTATGTAATTCGAAAGTCTTTTTCCAAATGCGTTTCTGGATTACATAATCCAGAAATTATTTTATGGGGGTGGCACAAGAAGGATAAAAATATATTTTCATGTTGTATATGGAGGTGTCAGAAGAAGATAGGAGGTGCAGGAAGAAACAGTCTAATTTGTATATTTGTTTTTATACAAGCCCGAGTAAACTTTTATAAAGATAGAGTAATTTTATACTTCACTGTTTATTTCGGTATATGGATTTACATATCTTTTATTTTTAAATGTTGCAAAAAAAAAATAAATTGTTTATGAATTAAAATCAGGGATAGTAAATCATCTCATTTAAATGAGACAGTTGAATCTTTTGAGCACGTTAGTTTGTATTAGTCGGGTTCACACAACTCATCAATCTGTATTGATATTTTTTTGAAAAATAAATTAAAATTGATTGTGATGAATGTTTTATTTAAAAATTTATTTAGATTAATTTATTTATACATTATTTGATTTATTTTTAATATTTATTTTATTTTGTTAAGTATTAAACCATATTAGAATATTAAAATTTGATTTAATTTTTTTTTAAAAATTATATCAATAACTACAATCAAATAAATAAATAAAAATTAAAAATTAAAAAAAATAAGAAAATGACAAACCAAACGCTAAATTATCATACGGAATAATTTATCAATTTCAGCCTACTTGACGAATCAACCTATCTTATCCCACTTTTAACAGAACAATAATCTAATGGACAAAAATACTTAAATTGTTTATTTTGTCATCCTTATTAAAAATATATTAAATTGTATAATTTAATATATTAACTTGTGAATGCCTTAAAACATTATATATCTTCTCCTCCACTAATTTAAGGACATTTTATTTCCAATCATAGATGCATAATCACCAAAAAATTGACTCCAGTGCTATAATTACAGCACACTATAACACCCTATCATCATTATCAACTAATCTTGGATACTTATCATCTTCCTTTTAGTGCCGGAAAAAGTCGAAACTGATTAATTTCCCCATTTGTTTTCATTTCTAGAAGTTCTGAGACTTAGCTCAAGCATCCATAGTCATGATCCACAATCATAAAGTGGCGCAACAACAATTATTTAATTAATTCATTAATTTATCTTTTTTGAATTCAAAGATTGCATCTGTAAAGAGTTTGCATTCCTTGTCTTAACCTTTTGGTCTGTTAACTCCTCAGTGGCAACGAAATTATTTTAGCACTCTCTAAAATGCTGCAAAACTGTGATCAACAATTAAATAAGGAAAACTATTTATATTCCAAACTTTTTAAGCCATCATATGGGCTTTGCAGTGGGAAATATGGATTGTCCACTACTCTAGCTAGATTATTATTATTATTATTATTTTTTAATTGAAAATGTCCAATCATTCTTAAACATTCCAAATAAAGAAATTAAATTCAAAAGAGAAAATGAGATTTTAAAAATTAATATTATTTAATTTAATTTATTATGTATTTTATAAATATAATTGGAGATAAGATTTGTGCATGTATCTTGGAGTCGGGGATACCCTGGTTTCTGGAGCGGACCCACAGATCCACTCATAAAAAATGTTGATGTTGAGATAAAGCACATTACTCAACAAAAGATATTGCAATTATCAAATGAAAGAAAAGTTTGGTAACACACAATTGTTAAAGACTTCAAATGTTTTTCAGTGAGAGGCATACACATGCGTTCTCCTATAAGTTTTTATTTGTTTTTCATTAGTATAATATCAGTAAAAATAATATTTGTAGCTCAAAAACTAGAGACTATTTGACTGAACGGATAGTTGTAGAAATTTTAAGGTAAAAATAGATATGTGAAAAATAAGGAAATTTATTTTTATGATTATATATATGAAATATGACTCATCAAAGTGATAAAGTTTATTATTATAAATTGTATAAATAAAGACATTAGATAAGTTTGCATTCACTTATATGCTATAAAATGATATTAGACAAGTTTGCATTAGATAAGTGACATTTACTTATCTTATCTTATAAAAATATTATATTAATTAAAATGTAAATAAAAAATAAGGTAAAAAGTTAAAGTTTTAAATACAAAATTTAGAAAAAATTTATAAACAGTTATTTTTTTTTATAAATAAAATAAGAGAGATAAATGTCTCTTTATTAAAACATAAATTATAAGTATTTTTTTAAATACATTCTTAATTACAAATTTAAGAATAAAATATAATGTTTATAGAATATTTTTATGTGTTTTTGGATCTTAATTTTTTAGAGAATAATTTATTATTATATAAAATTTTATATTTTTTGGATAAATATTTTTAAAATAAATTAAAATTATAGGAATTTTATATTTTTCGATAAAACATATTGTTTTGATTATTAAAAATTAGATAATTTTAGATTTTAGATTTTTTTTACATGGTTGAGCTTTGGTTGAATGTTGTTAATTTCATTAAGGTTGAACCATCATTGGCTCAATTGAGTCTAGTGGTATTTTTTTTATTGATGTCAAACACAATTTTTGCATTGCGTTAGTTGAAATTATTTTTAATTTATATGATTTGAGGTTGTTTTTCGACCAACGTCAAAGAGTGTAAATCAAAGTTATTTATTGACCAACAACGATTTCAGTTAAGATTTTTTATCGACATATTGATAACCTTTTATTTTCTTGTTATAATTATTTACTTGTTGATATAAGATAAGATTATTTCCCGATTGAATTTTGTATGAGTTTTTTAAGTATGTTAGTGAAACTATTTTTAAAAAAATATTAACTAGATATTTCTGGCAGAAATTTGTACTTATATTTTTTTTTGTCAATGTTTATAATTATTGTTTTTTTTTTCGACATGTAATTGAAATACATTTATCTAAAAATTTAAAATTTAATAAATTTGAATTATTTAATATAAAAATATATTTATAAGGTTAAAAAGAAAATTAAGATATTATAATTTTGTAGAAATGATAAAATTTTCTGGTTTAGAGAATTGGCACCACAACAACATTGATTTGCATTTTAGACCTAAAATACACATGAGCAATTAGTATGAGAAATTATTTTTGATTGAGATAGCATGGAGAAGAAATGTAAGTGTGACTTGCTATCTACTAATTATAATGGTTTCAAGATACCCCATTTCCTTTATTATCTTCAACACCTCCCATAATTCCCACTACACACTTAATCATACACACATCACCAGAAATTTAACAGAGTTTGATGACCAGTGACGATTTTGCAATTGATTAAGAAAAGATAAAACATCAGAAGCATTTATTTGCTAAAAACTGAAAATTGATTTTAAAACATGTCTTTCAATGTCACAAAAGATTCGGTGATCCACCTTAACCATAAAATACATTCCCAACCCACTAAAACGGAGGACAGAATAAATTGAGTGTTCAGTGGCATATGTCATCTTGTTTGAAACACTGAAATCCATAAACTAAACTGCTGTTATTTTTAATACTTACTCTATATCTGTGTCAAAAATGTATGATTAATGATCCTATATTGGTCCGTTTTATACTTCATCTGTAAAATATGGATTGGGTTGACTCGTTCCGCATAATGAATGCGAGCTAAATTCTTTACTATATAATGACTATTCTGCGAGTTTGTGAGTTAGTCCACATTTGAGTTTTTTATTTTATTTTTTTAGAAATTCAATGAAAATGTTTTTTTATTTTTTGGTATTGAAAATTTGTCAAATTAAACATATTTATTTGTTATTATCAAACATTAATATTTTTTTCTTCCATTCTAGACATAGTCAAACGTTGATAATTAAATTAAGATAAAAATCAAATATCAATATTCTTTCATTTCAAAAACATTAAAAATTGCTAATTCAGAAACATTAAACATAAACACCACTACAATTAACATAGTTGATTTAAAAAACATTAATATTTTTTTTCCAGTCCAAGTTATCACTGTCAAATCCAATCCAAGTCAACACACAAATTTTTTTTTTTCAGGCTAGCGGACCAGCCCGTCCTGCCTCGTTGTTGACCTACACGAGCTGCGAGTTAGGCAAGATGGACTTAAGCGAGTTGACGGAATGAAAATCTAAGTCTGTCCCGCGTTTTTTACTAGCGAGCCACAAATCGACCCATATGGCCCACTCTGCCTTTCCACCTCTATCCTACTCCCACTATTTCCTCACTAAGCTTCTTCATTAATCTCTCCATCATCCCATATAAACAGAGTTAGTCTCTAACCATCACTATATCAAACACATGTTGTTTCATCTTATATTAAATTAAGATACGTTCAAATATACTTCTATGTATATGTATTAAACCCTAAATATTGTATGATTAATAATTTTTTACTTTGAAAACTACTCATACAATTCAAAAGTTAGAGAACTAATAGGTGGGAGTATAGTAGTTGAACACAATCTCCAACCAAAAACTACATGTACAACATAAAACTGACATAATTAGTTCGAAAAATATTAATTTGATAATTACAAATCAAAACACACCATTTTACAATTATGACTTGATCAATATATTTAAATTGTTCTATTTCAGTGAAAAAATATTTTTATTTTAAATTGTAATATAATGAATGATTGTGAATATATTATCACTCAATAATGCTAAAAATAAAGATTACTATTTTTTTTTCTACTTTTTTTTTTGTTTTTTTTTATTAGAATAACACACAAATTTGATTAATTTGAAAATAATAAACCCTAAATTTATTATTCTTAGGTTAAGTGAAATCTTTCACTCTTAAAAAGTAATAGCACTAATAGCTAAGAAAGGTACTTAATTGACTACAAGCTCCAATAACAACTACACGTACACACCATATAAAATTGAGAGATATAACTCTTTACCATAACTAGTTTAGTGGGCTAAAAACAACACACACTAATTAACCTAATTATATAAGTCTCTTTCTACCCATTGATATTTTTGAGGCATGTGGGTTCTAATAAAGTGGAAGTTTGAAGCATGAATCGCTTAAGGATTTGGATGACCTCTTCTGCAAGTTTTGATGAGTATGAATGATGCGTGAAAAAGCCATGCTCGCACCCCTCAAACTCGAGGTATTCAATGTCTTTGCCCAGTTCTTTTAACCTCCTAGCATACTCTTCTGCTCTATCCTTAAGCAATTCATTGCTACCAACTATCACCAAAATAGGATCAAGCTTCACTTCTTCAAGATTTGGGCTTCCTGGTCCAAACGGATTCGCCAATGGGTGGTCTCTTGATTCTCCAAAAGGCATCGACAATCTCCAAAATCTGTTGGAACAGAGACAAAAAGACACCATTTCAAGATCAAAATGCGTTTGTAAGTTTCGTTTTCACACTTTATACTATAATATGGTCATATTAATTTTTTAAATTTTTTTTAAGAAGTAAATTTTAAGTTTAATTCAACTCTATAAAATCGATTCGTAAGGTAAGATTTGCACTCACTTATATACAATGAAATGTCATCATCTCTAGTCGACGTGGGATCTCCAAATTTTTTAGGTATAAAATTAATATTGTATAAGTATTTATAATGTGGTGAAATTATTTATTTAATAAAATATGTTGAGTATGCTATGTTTTCAATTTTTTTACATCTTAAATTCACAAAAAAAAAAGAGTTGACTAGTGACTATTTTTTAATGAAGTAGATTGAGGTTTTAAATATATTTTAATTACGGTTTGTTCCGACCATCCCATCTCATTTTTGTGGCTCACTTCATTTTTTACAGACCAACAACATGCAGATCAAACTAACATATTTTTTTTAAAATGCATTCAAATGTTTTTAATAATGAAATATGTTAATATCTTTATTTTAAAATTTTAATTTAATATATTTAAGATATTATAATGTTCATAACTATTGTTCTGCATTTTTCATATTTGGTCACATAAAGAGAAAATAATTTAATATTTATAAGGTGATTTAATAAAAGACAGCATCAGTGGAAAAAAGTGACTTATGCAGAGAGCAAGCTTATGCATATTATTCTTAGCATAAAAGTTGTAGTTGTTTCGTTGAATGAAATAATCTTGAGTAATATTACTCGTAAATATATAAAAAAAAGATATATATTATAATGTGAAAGGAGCAGCAAAAAATATTAAAGTGATTGAGAATTGTACAAGTCTTAATCATCGCATATTCCTTAGTGGGTTTATTCATTCAGAGGCATATTCATTAACTATGAGAGCCAATTCACACACACCAGTGGAACCACTTCATTACCATTATTTCTTCATTTAATTTACTTACACACCACTTCCAATCTACTACTTCTCATCCTCATGCTATTCCCATATTATTTCATCAATTTAAAAACATTTTATAGAGAATATTTTGAGCCAGCATTGTATGATAATGTGAAACATTTATTCGAAATTTAATCTTTTCATAATGAAATAGAAATTTCTTAATAAATTAACTAAAGTTTAATATTATAGATTAAAGTGTTGGTAACGAAAAAGAATGTAAAGTGATATATATGATTAGGTTGGAATTAAGGGAGAAAAAAGTGGTTAGCCTCACCTGTCCAATAACTCAAGGTTCAACATGTGCTCTGCTGGACCTTCCTCGGACTTGGTCCGAACCTCCCCGCCAAAAAACGGCGCAAACAACACGTAACCTCGTACCCGAACCGGGTCCATCTCACTCGAACCGGACCCCAACCGAACCGCGAGGTGGTGCGCAATGTTCCCGCCAGAGGAGTCACCGACGACAAACACGCGGTCAAAGTCAACGTCACCACTCAACCACTCGTCCCCACCGTTTTCATCTTCCTTCTGCCTCAGTCCCTGCCTCTGGAGCCACCTCACCGCCTCCACCGCGTCTTCCACCGCAGACGGAAGGCGGTGCTCGGGCGCCAGGCGGTAGTCCGGCGAGAGGACGGCCGCTTGGAGCCCCGAAGCGAGGCGCGTGCAACAGTTGTGAATATGGGGCCACGTGCGCGAACCGAAGCAGAAGCCTCCACCGTGAAGGAAAATGACAATAGGAATGTTCTTGGTGTTGAGTGTTACGTGTTTGGGTTTGTAGAAGCGAAGAGAAAGGTTGAATCTCTTGTTGAAGAGATAGTCCTTGAAGGTTACGGAGTGATCTTGAACGGCTGAAATTTTGAAGTCTATATCGTTGGAACGGAAAACAGAACCGTCGCTGAAAAGTTGGAGGAACCCCAAACAGTCCTCTACTACGTGGGGGAGAGAACCCATTGATTCTAGCTAGTAATTACACTTTGCTTCTCTGTTTTTCACTTTCTTTTCTTCGTGTCCATATATATACAACTCCACACTCCCATGTTATACACCACTTTATGTAACTCTTCATTCATTTCTATTTCATTTCTTTTCTCTTCAAATTCAATAAACTTATTATTATCATATTATTGCAAATAGGGTTAGTTTTTTATGATGGATAATTTATATTTCATTTTTCATGTCTCAAAAATTCAACAACTTAATAGTAATTACAATTTTTAACAATGCATAGGAATTTATATAATTCGCCAAATCTGAAAGCATCGAAATTAATGATAATTTAAATATATCTTACATTTTATACACATTAAACATTGTGACTAATGTGACGAAATTTTAAATTTTAAAATAAAAAATATTTTTAATATAGTAGTCGACTATAATAACGACATCAAATAAACATTATGAGACGTATTAATGCTAAATCTACAATAATCAATAATTAATATTTTCTACTTCAAATTCAAACCGGTAAGATCGAAAGGTAAAATAAGAAGATATAATAAGTATATATGTAAGATGGATTATTATAGTTAATTTAAAGTGGAGATACGATTTGGATTGGCGCTTAACATGATTGGAACATCTTGTGTTTGGGATGAAATAGTAAAGTTAAAATTGGCAGAAAAATAAAAGGGATAGTGGCTACTGATTCGGATAGACATGATTATATATATAAATTGATGTTCATAATTGGCATGCTGAGCAAATTGGATGTATGCATGTAGCATGAGATTGACCACAACTTTTCAGATTTCATTTTCTCTTTTATATAACAATACAACTGTCCAAACCAAGTAACAAATTCATTGGGCATATTATCATTTCATAAAAATGGTTTTGCCTTTATTTTCTACATAACTTATTATTATTTTTCATTTTAAAAAATTAAGTATAAACGATAATTTACGGACCCAAAAATAAGACTCTGTTCATAGAGAAGATAGCATTCATTTTGTTTCTTTGACTCTCAAAATGTGTAAAACGGCATGTTTTGTGATATCGTTGGTACATATCCACTAGAACAGTGATACGTGTGTGGTTTTTTGTTCTAAAAACGTTGTTTTTCATATAATATTTAGAATGTATCGTTAGATGAATTGAGTTTTCACTTTAGTTTTTGGGCATAGTGATTCTCTGGCGAAGAAGAAAAAAATGTCACGTCTCTATAAGATGTTAATTAGCAGAAGTGTTGAATTGAAAATTGTGAGGCTGCAACCAATGAATAGATAAATATCAGAAGGCAATTAAAAGTGGTGGTGATTGGTGGTTTGGCACTTGAAGTTGGATCCATGTAGGTGTATGTCTATTTAAATTTATATGGATGTAGTACAACACAACACAACACAACACAGCTCCTAGTGTTAGTGGTGGGCCAAAAGAAGCCATGAAAATGGCTTATCTTGGTATTAGAGGGTGGTACATATAATAATGAAATAATCCATTATAATACATTACATCTTAAGATGTGGGTTAAGTCTTTAGTGGCATGTGTTTCTTACTATAAATTATCTTTTCATGTTTCAAAAATGCTAATCACTTTCTTCATTATAACTTTTTCCTATACTCAATGACATTAATGACTTAATGCTCACATTAATACCTTACTGGTGCTAAGTTATGGTTTTACCGGTTCAATGTAATCTATTATTAACATAAAATACCACACACCATCTCTTGGTATAGTTTTTAGTGATGATAAGAAATTTAAATTATTTCTCCATCTTGTAGCAATGACATGTGTGTCCATTTGAAGGCCAACCATGATGGTTAACTTTACAAGTAGTAGACAAGCAACAAGACAAATAAAACAATTTTGTTTCTTTATTAAATATCGCCAGAAATTGTTCTGAGATTCGGATACTGTTATGATTTAGATATGTTTCAAACAATAACTTTCTCTAAGATAAGCTTAAGTTTTCTTCCTACACAACTTTTCTTCTAAAATCATTGTTCACTTGTCATGATGCCTAACTCTTATTTGAACAAACACAAGAATCTAGTTGACATTAAAAACTTCTTTCCTTGTTGAATTTATTGAGTGTTATTTCAGAATCAATAAGTGGCCAGAGTTTTACTCCCTGTCAATGATTTGCTCATTCTATTGCAGATAATGCGTACCCTGTTATGATTCATCCCAATCAAGAATCCTCAATTATACCAAATTATACAAAGATAGTTTCTGCAGATAAAATTCTGTAACAGGAAAATAAGTCTGAAGAGAATCTTTAACTTTTGGAGTCAACCTCCTCAAATTTTTTGTTTTGTCTACTTGTTTTTCATCGTTATCAATGTCCCTCATCCTCATATCACAGCTCACCCATTCCAGTGGTCAATGGGCCATATTCTGAGTCGCAATAAAAATAGTGTTCTACTATTTTACTTGCATGCACCACACCTTTTTTGAGTAACAAAAGAAATAGGGGAAGAACCAAGTAGGTGCCTACCCTTTACGATACTTTTCCTTGTGACGTATGAATCGTATTGGAAAAGTGGAAGGAACATGTGTCGCTATTGGAATGAACATCATATGCTAATGAAAGATGTAATTAGCCATAAAACCAAGCCATGCGAGAAGAGTATCTATTGGTGACAACATTATGATACAATCATTTCGTCAAACACTTCATCTCCTCACACCACGTGCAATCAAATTGAAAACATATCCTCATACTTGTAAATCTAATAGTTTCATATCACTTAAAGAATGGAATTTAAAAATACTTTTTTAAACTTGAGATTGAAACAATATGAAAGATAAAAAAAAATCATAATAAAAAAATCATATTTAATTCTTAATTTTATTAAAATAGAACTTTTAATCTATACTATTAAATCAGCTTTGTTAATGAGATTCATATAGAAAAATTTAAGGGGGTAAAATGGGTGAATTTGTCCTATTTTGATTCATTAGCTTGCAAAAATGACGAGGTAGGCGAAAAGTCTTGACCTGCCAGTTTCTTTTAATATAATTTTATTATTATTTATTTAATATACATATATATTTAAAAAGCACATTGAATCATATATATATTTTTTAAATTAATATATCTTTTAAGTCTTTAATTGATTAATTAATATTTTTAACTGGATAAATTAAAAAGATTATTACTTTTATATATTAAATTATTTTATTATAATTAATATTTGAAACTTAATATGTAGGTGTCAAATATTTAAATTACAATATCATTATATGTTTGTAAATTTTAAATAACACAATATAAAAAAGTTGGTTTTCTTAATTTTTTTATTTTAATTTTTAATTAAAAAACGAGTTAGCAGGTCTGCTTATTTCATCTGACTATTAGATTGATGGATTAGGACGGAATGACAAGCTAAAACTTCAATCTATCTAATTAAATTATTGAAAGATCGACGTACAAGAACTTCTAAGAAATTCAAATAACATGTTAACTAACAAATCTTATAAAATAATTGAATCTAAAAGGTTTTTAAGTATAAGTTTAGATAGATTCAAAGTGAGGGAGAAAGAATGACAAAAAAGATATTAGAGTGAAAGTGAGTTTGAATTAAGATAAGTAGAAAGATTTATGTGGAATGGGAAGTTGGTCTGACGAAAATTTATTTTCTCCTTTATCGTAATGATGAGATTTGAAGGGAAAAAAATAAGCTTAAAAATGTGTGAATTACGCCTTCCTTCTAATTTGTATGGTGATATTGCTCGGAAGATAGAAACAAAACCCGTGTGAATTCTTTACTCTGGATAAAACTTTTTGCACTCTTTTTTATACATGTAAATTAGTTTTGTTTCTTGCATGGAAACTCATTCACGATGATGTCAGAATATATCACAGTATTCTTTAATTTAAGTTGTAATATATAACACGTAGTTATTATGGTAACTATAAAAAATTTACCAACTCATTTTTATTTATTCAAATAATTTCCGTAAAGTTATAAACTTTTTACTCATTTCTCATCTATTTCAACTCTTTTTCACCAAATTCAAACAAAATCATTTCCCACTTTATTTCTCTCTTTCATTTTTCCTCGTCTCATTCAAACAAATGCTCATGAGAAAAACTATACGAACTAAAGTTAAGTTTGACTTTATTTAATTTGTGAAAAAAACGAAGTTGTGTCAATGAAAAGGGAACAATGAATGACTATGGTTCCTTTTTGGGTAGGTATTGGGAACAACTCCTCAACAATGGCCTTATATAGTAAAAAATACATTCTACAAATATGACTTGATGCTAGAAGCAGCAATACGTTGATTTTGTGAATTTATCCATGATCTCTGTACTACGAACTTGCTTCTTGGAGGGACGGTACTACTAGAAACAAATATGGGGAGGAATGAGCTTTCCTGGATTCATGATATTGTTGGGATCCAGGACTGATTTTATTTTTTTCATTGTCCTCAATGCTTCCACTCCGAGTTCTTCTTCAAGATACTGCATAATGTACATTTTCAGAGAGAAACTCATAATTATAAAATATATGGAATACCATCTTAAAGAACCATAAACCATCGAAACATGACTGTCTCTCGACAATCTTTCTGTGTAAATTATGATTATTAATAACAACCAATGCGTAACAGATGATCGGCTTATTTCTTGTTTATCTTCATAAAATAAGGCATTCTGCTGCCACCGAGCAGTCAGACTACTGTCAAAGATTGTTTTCTAAAGCTAGCCTAAAGACACCATATAGTTTTTAAGATTTGTTAGATTATGCAACATTATAAAATTTCACGAGTAACTGACATCACGTATAGATCATTAAAGAATCACAGATACTAGTGCAGTACCTTCATTTTTCCAGTGCCAACACCGTGTTCACCAGTACAAGTTCCTGTTTGGAAGAAGCATAAGCCAATTTCAAAATCACAACTACTTTGCTTACATTATGATTTTGAGAAGAAAAACACAGAATATTAAAAGGACTCGAAATACCAGACTAACAGGCAACAGCAAGAGTCAACAAGTTAATAATAATACCTTCGAATGACAAGGCAGCATAAACCATAAATTGGTTGAGTCTCTCTGCCTCCCGCCGCTGTTCTTCTTGGCTAGGATCAAATAGAATAACCGTGTGGAAATTACCATCACCAGCATGAGCAATTACTGTGCTGGCAAGGGAAACAATACATATACGCATTGAGCATTAGTCTGTTTTTTATCATCCACCATCATCACGTAACATGAATTATGACCAATAGAATCTAACTCCAGAATCAATAACCCTGATCAGACTTACCAAACTAGTGGTGATGCATCCAGCTCCTTTTTAGACCTTGAAATTAAATCACCAAGGTGAGATAAAGGAACACATACATCCTGCGGGAGTTAAATTACCACCCCACCCACACAAAAAGAAAAAAAAGGTCCTCAGAAAAACATAAATGCAATTGGAAGTCTAGAACAGTTGTTGATATGTAATCTTCAATTGAAATTAGATCAAAGTATATAGTATGAAATTCTTTAGTTGTTTCCTATAAATTAGCATATAACTAAACAGTGTAAAAATAAATTAAAATGTATAATATTTGATTACTAACTCACTGAAATCATTGCCTCCAGATTAGGTTCCATTGCAAAGCAAGCCCAGAGTGCCTCTTTCCGTACCTGTACGAGAACAGAAGAAGTTGACCTAAATGTACAAGTAAATATTAATACTAATTGATAATGAAGTCGAGGTCATTTACAACACGCCTCAAAGAATAAGACAGTACAAACTATGAATCAGGTTGGCAGCAGAGTAACTTGGAAAGATTCCATACAAAAAACTGAGTTAGCTAGCTGTGGATGGACGTCTTGGGATATGAAAACAATATCAATAAACCAACATTTACACAAACATTGGGTTCAGGGGATGGAGGTGGAGGTGGAGGATGCTAACCATAATAAAGGAATAAACTACTACCTTCCAAAGTTCTTTTTTTGCTTCAGGTTCTTCTGCAAATACAAAATCTGAGCCATTGTGCTCAGAAACAAGTTTCCGAACAATTTGAGTTTGCTCACGTGCATATGCCTCTGAAGAATATATATATACACACATACTAAGTTAGGCATTACATTTATGAAAGTGTGGAGCATCCAATTTAAAGGACACTACATTATTATTGAGGTGGATACTGTATTTAGCTTATTCCAATATACAACTTTCAACTTTTTTTTCTTTCATACTATGTCATAACTATTAAACTTATCATGCTACAAGATTTGCTTTGCCCTTAATATTTTTCACTAAGCCAATTATTACGGTGGAAGAACCCAAGGCCATATGAACCTCACATTGGAATCCCATATTTCCTATGTGGGAGTAAAATCTTATACCTTGCAATTGGATCCTAACACTATCAAATCTTCCAAGAAAATTCTGAATTTTCTCATATTTGAAGAATGTGATTTGAAATGCCATGAATTTTTATCTATGATATTTTAATATATCCAGATAATACATTCTATGCTAAGCAACAATTTGAAGTAGCATAGGAAGAATATGAAAGGACTAACCTGTTCCTATAAATTCAAACATTAAGGTTGGACATTCAGGTAAATTTTTCCCATTAGCAATATTGATAGCTTTCACTTGAACTTCATCCAATAGCTCTACCCTTGACACCTAACCCACATAAACAGCAATTCATAATTTGGTAGATAGAAATATTGATATTTGAATCGAGAATCCTACCTGTACACCAGACCTCATTGTGGCAATAGCAACATCTGCTGCATCCTTCACAGAAGGAAAATTGCACATTGCAACCTGTGCATTTTGATTAGTCAAATAATCCATATGATTCCAAATAGCTACAGATAGCACCAAATACAAATGTATTCTTGCAAAATAAAACATACAGAAGTTATCTGGAAAAATATCCCCTCATGCACGATCTAAATAAAAAGTCACCGACAGTGAAAATAAAGAACCATGGTTCAAAAGCATTTTTCACCCTATGGTTATATGACAAGATTGTTCAAATAAACTGACCTTATGTTTTTATATCTCTAATTGCCAATTTCAAAATTTTAAGAAATGCAATAGGCAAGTATCAATAGATAATAAGTGAGAAAATGGAAATTTATCTCATAATACGAGTGGATCAACTGCTCAGATTTCCCAAAATTTGAAATTGATATGGAAAATGAACTC
Organism: Phaseolus vulgaris; assembly: GCF_051622355.1. Lineage (NCBI taxonomy): Eukaryota > Viridiplantae > Streptophyta > Magnoliopsida > Fabales > Fabaceae > Phaseolus > Phaseolus vulgaris. The sequence continues at coordinate 49,599,992 of NC_143498.1, forward strand.
ATAGAAACTTAACTTAAAAAAATAACATGAATAAATTAAACATTTAAATAAATAGTTGTATTACTTTTATATAACTCTAGGTATTTGAAAGAGCGAATGTGTATTCTTCCAAGAGCTTAGACTGGCCATGTACACTGTGTTTCCATATATGTATTTTTGGTGAGGAATGAAAAGTGAGGAACGTATGCGTTTGTTTCTGATGGGTGCAGATTTGCGACAAAAGAAAGCTGCCGCTTATAGTTTGCTGGTCCTCCCCTAAAATGCAAAGATTCAAGACAGCTGGCCATAAAAGTTCGTCTTTACCCTTATTTTGAAAGTTGATTATATATATATATATATATATAATCAATTATGATAAATAACATAATCAATTCAAATTTATAATTTTTAATAATCATTAATATTTTATAAATATATATTTTTATAATATAATAAATAAATAACAAACAAATTACAATAATAATAAAATAAAATAATTTAAATTTTAATATGTTGTAATATAATTTTAATTTGTTACTATAAATATAATTTTTTTTATTAAGATTTTGTAATGATTTTTCTATTTTAATTCAAATTTATAATTCTATAAATTATTTTCTTACATTAAATTATTTTACAAAATTACAGATACTAAGATGTATTAAACAATTGAAGATTATTTTACAAGTGGATACTCAATTTGTAATAGAAGAGACTTTTAACTTGGAGCGAGTGGTAGATATTTAAATATTTGTTAATATTTAATTATATTTCATTTTTAACATATGAGCACTTTGGTCATTTTCTAAATGTATCAATTTATAAATTTTGTAATTTATCACATCAATCAAATAATCCATTTCTTATCAATTTCCACTCTCTTCCTCTTCTTTCTTTCCTTTTCCACTCCTCAGATGAAAGGAAAATTGCAGGAGGAAGAAACAAAGGCAGTGGAAAAGGTATACAGCAATTTTCAGAGGAATCTATAGTGGGGTAAGAGGGGGAGAGACATCTAAATATTGGATGCTGCACTACTTTATCATGAACTGCTGTTTGTATATTAAATACATTCCAGGATAGAAATTAGAAACACACAACATTACTATCCAAATTTAGAATTTAGAACATACAAGCGTGCATTGACAAATGTCAAGGATCAAAACCAACCAAAAAAACTAATGTATTTTAATTAGTTTAACTGAAAAAAGAATGTAATATCAATTTAGTATGTTCATCACAACGTAACAAAGTACAATGTAAGTACCATATCAAACTTGAGAAAAGGATAAAGTTAATCAATGTACCACTGAATGCTGAGGAATTTTCTGAAGCCGCAGGGTCACTTCTGTTATAAGACCAAGTGTTCCTTCACTTCCAATCATCAAGCGGGTCAAGTCATACCTATATTGTATAATTTGAAGAAAAAATTCAGTAGCTTAGCTTTGTCATTACATCAGTCCCAAGAGGGATTCTTTGAAGAATTTTGCAATGTAAAGCAAGGGAGTTCTGTTGCTTGCATCCATGTGAAAAGGGATATGTTTGCTGATATTAAGATCTCACATCACCTAAAGATATGATCAATGTAATCATTATAAGGTTTGGATATTCTTCATTTTACAAGCTGATTTTGTGAGATTAAGTTAAACCTTAAACCCATATTATAAAAGTTGAATCAGTAATAAATGTTGGACATAGGAAGGTATAAGTGAACTTTTTCAATGCAGTTTATATCCAGGTTTGACATTTAACTCTGCAGATTTTCTGATTCCTAGTGAACAAATATGCTAAGCATACTCAAGATTAAGTGTCTTGCCGGATTGTTTTGTTAATGATATTGTTTGGAGGATGGGTGCTAGAGTTGGAGTTGCAGGGAAATGCTTTGGAGACAAAGGATTTCAATTGAGAACATCAGAAAAAATTTAATGATTTTATGTCATCATCAAATACTAGAGAAGGATAAATGAAGTAGAGAAGTGTCTTGGTCAATTTATTGTATTGTTGATAGAATTTACCAAATGTTTTTTTTCCCTTCGTAGGTCAATCACACTAACCCGACCTCTTGAAAAGCAAAAGAAAGAGAAAAATTATGAGTGAAATGAATTAATAGCTAAAGGGAACTAAATAAAACAAACCCTGCAGCACTCTTCCTGGCCCGTGATGCAGTCTTCACAATGTCTCCGTTGGCAAGAACCACCTGGAATACAAATAGTAAAATAAATACGGCATCACATCAATGCATTAGAGACCAAAAATTGGGATTAACAAACCTTGAGACTGATGACATTATCACGCATAGTTCCATACCTACAAAATTTTAAGGGGAACCATCATGCTCAGTAAGATGGAACATTTTTACAACTTTTTTTAACGGGTTTCCATAAGATCAGACATGTTGAATTACAGAATTACATAAATATTAATATCTTACGCAATAAGCCTCAAGTAAAATACCTTAAAACAAAATATTTGACCTTATAAGCAGACGATTGGCAACAACCAAGATGAAACATTTAAATCAGCATGTATCAGTGTGTGTCAATGACAAATGATAATATACATCAGAGTGACTACCTTACAGCTAATGAACCAGAGCAACGTGTAGCACACATGCCTCCAATGCTAGCACCAGGACCTGCTTGTAACCAGTAAAAAATTAACTTAAAATATTAAGCCTCTTTGACCTTCAACTATCAGAGATATTCCCAGGTCATAACCAACTAACCTGGATCAAGTGGAAAAAATAGTCCATAAGGTTCCAAATACTCATTAAGCTCCATCCATCCAATGCCAGGCTCAACAACAACATCCATGTCATCAACATGTAATGCTTTCACTGTCTAGATTATACCAGTATACAATGTAAGTATAACAGCTAAAGTGAAGTTCACTCATCCCACTCAGTACCTATATACACACATGATCTATATTCTGCATTCTGCATGAGTAAATACATGATTAAGTGTACAGTCTAAATAACCGTACAAGCACAATAAACAATATTATTCTAATGATACTACAATAATCATAAAAAAAAAACAGTTGCTGACGCTAACAGAAACTTCTGTACTCCAAATTCAATTAACTATAGTAAGAAATATATGCAACAGAATGGCTTTAGAGTTTTGTGATGATGAAACAAAAAGTATTTTCATAATTTTCAATAACAATTAAACAATAATGCATTGATTAATGTGCTTATAGAAAAGCCTCTAGCATTCTACAATGGCAATTCTCACTACATTAAAATTCTGTATTCCATGTGTTGACAAGTATAATTCCTAAAATAGAAAAGGAAGCATAAAAAAATAACATTTGAAAATATGTAACAGTACAGATTGTATTGAACCCAAAATCCCAAAAGTTTTAAGCTATTAGGTGAGTCCCATAAATGGTTTTACGTGGCATCTGTGACAAAAATTATGATATAGCAAGAAGATATTTAGGCCAAAAAGAATAGTCATATAACCTCTGCGAGCTCTCAACACTCTACCTTAAAGGCATGAAAATTAAGAATACATCACACACATCAATTCAATACAAGCCTTAAATTTTATTACAGAGGGGAAAAAGCACTTCTTAGAAGTAAATACAGGTGTGTGTAAAATTGCTTCCTGATTAGCAGACTGAAGACAACTCCACAGGCAGGTACAATAATGCACTTTCCATAAACAAACTCATCATCTTTGTATTTTACCTTGAGGAGAATGGTTGGGTAAGTACTTACAGTCTAGCATTAGAAAGAACATGCTCAATTCCAACAAAGGACATCTTATTTGTTCGTAGGAGGAGTGGAATTTTTCACGAAGGTTTGGAATGAAAAGGAAAAGGAAGAATAAGATTTCTTCCAGAAACACAATGAGGATCAAAAGGGGTACGTAAAATGGAAAACTATGGATTTAACACCCATTCCAAGCCGATAAAGATGCCTTCAACTTTCTACAAGTGTATTGTGCCTGATTTAATCTCAAACATGTCAAAGACAAGTTGTGTTCAGTAACTCTAAAGCAGACATGGGACCAAATATATACTTCATAGTTCATAATCATAATATACTACTAACAATTATATCATTATATTATACTATCATAATTGAACATGTACATACTTTCATTAATGACATGTCAATGCAAACCCCTCCATGAGGGGATAAGGTGTGACCCTCGATTGATGTAGCTCCACCATATGGTACAATAGGAACCTGTTACCAAAAGTTTTTTTAAATAAAACATTAAAAAAAAAAAAAACTAAATTACAGCTATCAGTTTCTCAATATCACAATCATTATTTATTGTTAACTTTATTGATCAAAAGGAACTCTATTAACGTGCCATATAACTGCTTGATTTAAAATTTAAATTGTTAGGTAGTGGTCATGGCATGGACTTTTGGTCATTATAATGTAAGTTCAAATAATATGTCTAACTTAGTAATAAAAGAACTCAATACTACTAGAAGAAACAAATGACAAGGTTTAAACCATTTGCAGATGGTTTAATACAAGTAAACCGAAGAAATGATAAATGTAGTAGAAACATTGTGCAGGTTACTCAAAGTTCAGCAACAGCTAAATCAGAGGAACCATCTTGATGAATTAGTTGGATGGCTAAAAAAAAAGAATTAAACTTTTTGATTGTGATCATAGGCTGCTCCAGTTCCTATGAGACCCATTATGCCTTAGAAAAATTGCTGGGCTATCACAATAGACATGTATGGTTGCAACAAAGATAAAGAAGATAAATTGATAATTGAATATAAGGTGAAAGAAAAATATATGTATTTGTGAAAGACGATAGTCTTGTTTGAGGACTAGACAAAAGAAAACAGACTGGACCAATTTTTTTATGATGAAAATAGAAATAAATTCCAAATGCAAAAACATTTAAGTATGAAGGGACAGGAGAAATAAAGGTTTCTTTTTAAGGGAGAAAAATAAACACAAATATTGGGATGAAAAATGCAGGATCAAAAGAAATATATAGATTTGGTTTGATTCAAATGCCTTTATAATAAAATGTTACGGCAAAGCAATCACCTAGAACATGCTAAACAATGTTTGCTGAGTTAGAACAACTCAAACCTTATGCATGTTACATAAACTGACAATCTTAGATACCTCCTCTTCAGATCTGCAAATAAGAGTACAATGCAAAAATAAATACATGTGGATGCTTTAACTTCTACCACAATAATGTATCCACAATATTTTAAAAACCTGTCCTGCTCTCCCTTGTTCATCCTCATCCAAGTATTAACTATTTAAAATATGAGAAGTCTTTCTTATATATTGTAATTTGTAATTGTATGTAAAAAATGATAGACAAGGTAGAAAAATATTTTGTAATCAACAATAAGACACATCAGAAAGTCATACATCTCACGTAAGCATTTGCGACCCAGCAAAGCATGATTAAGATTTTAATATTCCAATGTACGTAACAAATGTCACAGAATCTCTTAATAAAATGGGATATTAGACATAAAGCACTAAATGCACGTAAATAAAAAAAAATAGATAGTTCTGCAAGGGTTTGGAGACCTGATCGAAATGAACCAAAATACCAATCTGCAAATATCCAGATTGACCAATGTTGTGTAGAAAATTATTTTAATAAATAAAGAAATTAACCTCGTTATACGAGAACTGTCCGTTTGCAAAAGCATTCAGGTCAAATGTAGAAAAAAAAATGCTTGTTCTAAGGTATAAATACACCGCAAGCAAAAAATGATAGGACATTGGCTGCGTCAGCGTATGATATATCAAAGTGGTATTCAAAATAAAGGTATCTAACAAAACATCACTGGGTCCAATTGCTCTGATGATCACCATAACCATTTTACTACTACATTATAATTCTCACAATATTACAACTCCACTTGAGAAATACAACATGGCTTAGCAGCAAGTATTTTGAATAGTTTTATTTTGAAAATCATAATGGAAAGAGAGAGTAACATAATTTAAGTCTCTTCAAAACTATAATATTTGGAAAACCACTGCAAAAGAAACTTCCAATGTCTTTCTCAATGCAAGTACCAAATGTGATATAGTTAAAAGTTAAGAGGAAAATGCAATCACTGCAACATTGCAAAAACTATGATCAGATGAACGAGGAAGTAAACATCTTTCAGCCAAAGCTTCAGTTCACAGTATGTGTCACCTCGGATAAACAATCACATCTGGGATATTAACAGCCTTGTGAAAGCTGTTTTGTGGTTTTCCATGGATATATCTTTCGTCATAATCAACAGATATGTTATCCTGTATGAATGAAAATTATAACAATTCAGGCTGACGATCACAAGGTAGAAGTTCCAAAACAATTTGCTCATTTAGTTTGACTTCATTCCGAACACTAAAAGTATTCGTGAACGCTAACTAACAACCAACCAATGAAAAGTAAAACTAGTCTGCATTCCAAAACACATACAATAAATTGTAAGTTGTAAGTTGTAACTAATCCACCGGAGAATAAATAGCAAGAACTAAAAGAAACTTTCAAATATAATTGATCGTCAAATTAGAACCGGCCGAAGGATTTGAAAGTCTGTCTTTCCTCTGTGCATATTTACAAAATATTCAGATAAGCCAACATTATGCCGTACCTGACAGATGATTTTCAACTCCTCAAGAAGCTCCTGCGGAAATTCCTTGTGTGATCCCTTAACAACGAATTGCGTGCTACCTTTGCCCCCAATGTTCACACCTCTAACATCCATTACAAGACATCGCATGATCAGACAATTAGTTGATTCATCGAGACTATTCAGATAGACTCATACTTCGATTGAAACATTAAGCTTCGTATCACAACTAATTACTCTTTAAACCATTACAAAATATAACTGTTCTAGTATCTACGGAAGTAGCAGAATCAGTTCGTGCATGCTTAGAAGTTCCTAGTAACATATCCTTGAAAGAAAACCTACGGCCGTAACTCTATAATCTCGTAAGAAAAGACGAGAATAAGCACATATAATATCATATCACTAAATCGAGTTAGGTTTTCACAGCACAGTGTCGTATGAATTCATAAGCGACGAACGAGTAATAATCGGTGAATTCAAATTGAGGCATGAAAAATTGGGAGAAGAGAACCTCTCGGTGTCGCAGAAGGAAGGACTGAAGTGTGGATGAAGAGCGAGTGATCCAGCGGAAAGAGCGAGAGCGAGAGGAAGCAGAGAGGTTAAGCTTGCGTTCCTGGTAGAATGGTTGTTGAAGACGGTGGGTGCGTATTTATTGTGGAGAGTGCGGTAGCGGTAGAAGAACTTGGAGGAAGAAGAACGTAAGCGAAAGAGCCATGACGAGAAATTTGACATGCTGATGAATGGTGGCAACTGGTAAGGCTAAGGCTAAGGGTAGCTCAACCTTTTCTTCCCAACTATATACTCTAATATTTAGCTACAGTTTACTATCTTCATCGGATCTATGGTCTCTGCTGCTCTTACTAATATTAAAGTTAATTTTCAAAACTTAACTCTTAAAAGTTTTTAAATTTACAAATAACTTTCCGTTTAAAAGTAATCAAATAGTAAATCAAGTTAAAGTCATGTTACTGATACTTATCTATTATCCAACGTTAGAACTCTACTAATAAAAAATTGTCCTTCAAATTTAAGGAAATTTAATGAATCATTTCACATAAACTCGTTTTCATTATTCAAGTTTTAATTTTAGTTCAAATTTACGACACATTAATGATAAAACTTGAATATACTTTTAGTTCATAAAAAAATTAGCCTTTCAAAAAAAGCATTTATTATTTTTAATCTTTAAAAAATCAATCCTTAAAACAGATCAACATTTTCACTCATTGAATTAATTTCACTTCTTATTAGAGATAAAAACTAATAATCTTCTGGACAAACACAGTCTAGCAACAAAGAAATATAATTTTTCACATTCTCTCACTGGGTCAACTAGTCTTCTTGTTCGAGGAACAAACTGGTAAAATTTTCTAGCAAACATTAAGATTTTATACAACAAAACTAACATGTTCAATATTAATGTTATTTTACAATGAATTAATTAATAATAGATTATAGTTGATGGCGTGTCCTTCTTTTATCTCATAAAAGACACTTTGCAAATACTTTTTAAGAGCTAAAAAAGACAATTACAAGAAATTGAGAAATTAAAATTTGAGACAAACAGAATTAATGAATCACGATTTAAATAATTTATCTCTTTATGAAACAACTCATATGTAAATTTTACACAAATTACGATATTTTTTAAGAAGAAAAATGATAAATATAGTTTTAGAAAAACACAATTCCCAGTTATACTGTTACCCTACTTATCAGGTCCGTTGAAGCCAATATTTTCCCACCAATGAAGAAAAATGATGTGTCAAATGAAATCTGTACCAAGTCTCCCTTTATAGTGAAAGATTCTTCTATTCTTTCGTTTAAGCATCTTCTTTCTTATTCATTGAACGAGAGAATTTTCTTTTCAAGGATAATATTTCTTATCATTGTGAGCACGTGTTTTTTTACATAATTTCAAACACCAGTGTGGCAACAATGACCAAAATAACGATTGCCACAGTTAAAAGAAAAACGCATAAGAAACATGAAATGATGAAAGGTATTACAGAATAGCTTTGCTGTAAGTTTTTTCCAACTTAAAACAAAACCAAACATATATTAAGATGGAGGTGGAAGCAGCAAAGAGATGAAGAGCAATCAAGCAATACAAGTTTAAAGCTAGGCACTGTGATTAAGGTAGAGATTAGAAATCGAGAGATTCAAATCTAAAGGATTTTTAAATGTCATAATTAAAGTTCTAAGATTCAATTTCAATTCTAAACAAACAAACAATCCAAACACTGATCTTCATTACTCTAAGAAATGTTTATATGAAATTTCAAGTTTAAATATAATAAGAATAACATTTACTTGATAACTTCCTTTGACATGAAAAAAATTGACTATCAATTAGACTGTAACAGGCTTTGCCTTATAAGTGACAGATTAGGATGCCACTTTGTTTTTATTTACTATTTCCCTCTTCATGCTGCTTCATGCTGATGGAGAAGGTGTTACGAACTAGCTATATAAATCCTACCTCACCTAACAGTTCAGTCAAGGCCAAACGACAAACTCAAAGTCATGTAATCCTTCCAGGGATTTCTATTTTTGTTAACAGTATTCTACTCAGATGTTTCCATTGCTCAAGTATAAAAGCCTACAGCAATCCAATTGCATATGTGGACTGTAAATTCCAGTATTCCTTGGATTGCTTCAATGTCTCAACTCGTTCACTAGCTAGCCTCTCTCTCCAGTAATCTTTGCACCTGCCAAAAAAATCTTGAAAATTAATGCGATGCCCTTGATTGGCATAAGAATAAGAAAGATAATGTTATCATGTAATACCTTCTTTTCATAAGTAGATCAAGTTCTAGCATACGCACAGCCTTAGAATAAACGCCAACCTGCATTAAGAAGAGCATTTGTCCTTTATAAAAGAAAGTTTTTATAATTGAAAATTTTAAAAATAAAAAGCAAATCAGAATATGCTTTAAAGCTCCAAAGAATAGGATAAATGACATAATCACTATACTTTTGTCATAAGGAAGCCATGGCCTTCTGCATAAGGGAAAAATGGAAATATTCTATGTTTTGACAAGACAGAATAGAATTTGCTGTATCAATGTTTCCAAGATAGGCTACAACGCATCTATTTATCTTGTAGTCATATCCTCTTAAAATGAAGATAATTAAGTTTGAAAAAACAATTAATGACAGTTATTTAGAAAAGGAAAGCAAGGTCCATAAAGAGCCTTCAACAAACTGACCCCTATCGAGTTGCATAATTGCATCATAGACTTCTATGCTGGCTTGAATTGAGTACCAAGGGTGATGTAAACTGTCATGAGTTTTATTTTTTAATCAGATATAACAATGCTTGCTGAGTACAAAATACACACCTCTCTGCATATAGGACACTTCGACTCTGGACTGGCTGCTTTAAGGCCTTGAAAATTCATCACAGAGGCAGCTGAGCAAGCACATGACTTACAGAAGATATGACCACAACTCAAAGCATAAGGGTTGAAAACAAAATCCTATCATATCACAATCCAAACATTTATATTAGAGGTACTGATGTATGTAATACCTTCATTTCCAGTGTAGCATACAATAAGGAACTTACCAGACAAATTGCACAAGTTAGAGCATACTCGAGCTTAATAGAATCGGGAAGAATCAATGTCATTACATCTTTATTCATGTTTAGATGACAAGAAAAGTGACCATAGACTCCATCAAGCTCACAACTATCTAGTTCAGTAGAATTCAGATAAAAAGCACCCAATTCAATTATCCAAGGAGAGTGCAAAAGTTCAATGTGTTCAGCATGCATCCTAGATTTGAAGTTCTCCCCATTAACAGAGCTGTGTACCTGAAGCAGAATAGAAAAGGACAGAGTGAACCCAAAAACTAAACCAGGGAAGTATAAATGAAAACAGTTAACATCAGGCAATCATCTCAGATGTTGCATACTTTATCATATTTCTTAAGTATTTTCCTCATTGCAATAGCATTCATTGCAATGTACTCAATTAGAATCCTCCCTTCTTGAGTGAGTGTTTGCCTATCACTTCTAAAGCACTGGCCCAAACGCAATACATATCTGTGTAGTCCTGGAGAAATGTGAAGATGAAGGAGATGCTTAACTCTTGAACTAAAGTACCCTACCACATCTGATGCTTCCTTCATCAACTCAGAGAAGAACTGTTGGTCACATACTACAGGTGGGAAACAAAAAGGTTCATAATTAGACTGCAGAAAGTAATACAGTTTGGTTAAAATACAAGACACATCAAAATATTCAAGCTATAACTCTAGTTGCAAATAACCTAACCTCTGATCAATTGCAAAGAATATTCAAAAACATTAGAGGAGACTAATAGTAAAATCGTATTCAGTGAATAATACTAAACTCAGCAAACATAAGCTCTAAGTAAACAATTTCACTCAAAATTAAAAGAACACAATAAACATTAGAGGAGGGTCAACAACACATTCTCCAACATACTCTTCTAGCACACTTTCTCCTATTATTCAATGCTTATTAAAAACTACAAAATCAAGAATGGGGTTTGTTAATTAAGGATTTTAAATCCATACAAATTGGTAATTTCCAACTAATTTTAGCCAATGGTAAATAGTGTACCAGAAACACAGAGAATGTTGCTAACATTCCTCAACCATCAATTTTATAACAAAAGTAACTTTCAACCATTGACAGCATTAACACTCTCCCACAGCCATCCCTATTATAAAATGTCAGAACCAGTAGTATCTCTTACTTGTTCTTGGATCTTCAGAAAACAGGAAAAACATTAAATATCCGCTCCCTTCTTTCTCTTCAAAAAAAAGTCACAATTAAACTTTCAAATATATTTTTTGATTCCTTAACCTAACGATCTAATATATTAATTTTTCGCCAGCCCCAAATAAAAATCAACCCTCGATTTGGTCCCATTAACGACATAAGCATGTGCCCTACCCCGTGAACTAACATGACGCCAAACAAGTCTGTTTCACATAACAATAGAAAACTCACAAATAAACGAAGTACTTCATTCAATTTGGTGGCCCCAAGCACAAAGTACAAAGCAAAACCGAAAGAAACACTTACATGGACAAGACTGACACTGACACAGCAGGTCCTTATCGGAAGAGGTGTCTTTCTGGCAACTCTTCAACACTTTCTTCAACCGGATATATTCAACGTGAGCACATTTCTCGCCCAGGAACCACTCCCGCTCCTCCTGCAGATACTCTCTGAATGCACACCCGAATTTCATTCTCCCTTTTCCCACTTCCAAATCCTAATCCAATAAAGAAAATTCACATAACAATTAATTAATCAAGAACAGTGATTGTGGAAAATACGTATCGTTGATTTTACAGCGAACCAGGGGGAGCTGATTGGACGATGACTGAGAAATTTGAGAGAGAGAAAACATAAAGAATAGAATGATATTAATTGTTGGTGGTGAGTAGCCAAATAAGAAGGTAACAGAGAGATAACCGGTGGTGAATTTTGTTGTTTGTTGGTGTGGATTCCGGTTACCTGGTGTTTTCCGAGAGCAGATGAAGTTTATGTTGTGAGTACGAGAATCAAACAGAGGAGGAATCATGCGGCGTCTCGGGCTGGATCGAGAACAAAAACGTGAGTTTGAAGCCACCGCGACCCGCGCATATATAGGAATTTGTGCTTTTCTATCTTCCTGGCCCACCAAAACAACCCTGTATTTGCGTCAAATATCTCTTCTTTATTCAGTCTTTCCGATAAACATTTTCCATTAGATTTTCTTACTGTGATGGTCGATCAAATTTTATATTTTCGTTTATTAGTCATAATCATTACAACACTAGTCAAATCATCTCAATCACAGTTATATAAAGTAAACACTTAGATCTGAATGTTAATTTTTTTATTAAAATATATTAATATTAGATAAAATTTAAAACCTGGATCTCATAAAAATAAGAAATATTTTTTACTATAAATAATCTAATTAAACATTAATTAACTTTCGTATTGAGAAAGATCTTCAAAATTACGCGGCACGGTAAATTAAAAAAATAAATTAAATCCCATAAAATAATTTCTTTAATTAAACAGTCTAACAAACTTATTTTTTTTTAATTTTAAATAAGTTTGTTACTACTAAACTTCAATTATTTAATTAGCAAACAAAACTAGATTACTAACATCATCATTAAGTGTGATTATGATTATATATAATATTAATTTCTTTCTTCAAAGTGTGTGTGACTTTAATGAATGCTTTATTGAATGCACTAGTTCCGTGTTAGTATAAAATTCTTCAAAAGTTGGAAATATTTATTATGGACTCTTGAATTTTAATTTTCTTTAGCTTTTGACAAAAAAAACTTACAATTTAATTTTTTTTATTAGTGGATATTAACATAAATTTAAATCATGAATTAAGTACTTACCTCATTTAGAGTTTTTTTTTTTTATGTCAAGTACGTTAGATAAGTATAGATAGAAAAAATGTTTACATGAACATCGTGTTACATACAAAAATGGAAAAATCGTCTTTCCATTTCTACGTCTCTAAATCCACACAAATTTGATACAAACGTATTTAATTGCGCAAAACAATTTAGATAAAGAATATTCACCCAAATTCAAAAGTAAAAAAAAAAAAAACTCAAAGGAGAATAAATAAATAATATTGAGTAAAAATGTTAAACTTGATATCTATATCCTATAAAAGAAAATATCTCTTTCTAACCCAAGTTAACAAGTCATATAAAAAATTTTAAATAAGATGGAAGGATTTAAAGAGAATCGGGATTACATAATTTTTTTATTATAAATATAAAAAATTACTTTTATTTGGAAAAGTTTATATTTATGTTAAAATATACATAAAAAATTGTAGATTTTATAGAATTGTTGCAGTAAACAAAATTTATAGGAAGATTTAAAAAATGTCATGGAAAAAGTAAAATAAGCTTAAATGATATAAACATTACATTGAATATGATCTTAATTACCTCATTATTAAACTTTCCCCTCACTTTTTAAATATTTAATGTTTTCCATGTATAAGATTAATTGTCTAATTTGTTAATATTAAGAAAGGTAATTTAATTAATAATAATGTTGACCATAAATTTATATATATATATTAAAAAGCAACTTTTAAAGTTAGTATGCTTTCCTTTTGTATCACTAAAAATTAGAAGAATATTGTAATATAAAACATCCAATATAACTTATATCTGATGAAAGGTTTACTTGCATATTTTTCTATAGCACAACTTTATTAGAGTAAATATAGTGTAAAATTTTATTTTGAGATTTTATATTACTTTTTTTTATAGATCCTTCTATATCAAATAAAATGTAAAATTTCATTCAATTTTTATTCTAATACTATATCTCTCTACAGCATCTTAGCTAATTTTAAATGCAATAATTTTTTTATCATTTTAGAGATTTTAAAATTTTGTAAAAAAACTATTTTTTTATAATGGAAATTTTATTTCTCAAATGAAAAATATTGTAAATAATAGATTTTTATACTTAAAATATTTGTTAGATTTTTGTCTAGCATCTTATATAATTTTAAATATAATACTTTTTATAATTTTAGAGATTTTAACTTTGTAAAAGAAGTCATTTTTATAAATGAAAATATTATATCTCTAATTATCCATATTGTAAATAATATATTTTTTATAAATATTTTTTTAAGATCTACTGAGATTAAAGATACTCTTAGGCACTGTATTGTGAATATATTATTTTATTTTATAAATTTAGTTCCTTGATTATAAAGATGACAAAAGAGAGTCATCCAAAATAACCTATCCACCACTAATTTGATGTGGTAGGTTTACATTTTTAAGTGAACTACATCATATCCACTTGACCCTTTTTAAAATAAAAAAAAAATTAAAATTTTAAAAAATGTGTATTATGTAGTTTAAATGATAAAAATATATAATAATATTATAGTTTAAATCATAAGTACTTACAGATTAAATTCCAGTTATTAATTATAATTTTTTCTGCTAAAAGAAAAACAAATACTCCTCCACTTTATATCCACTAATTTGAGAAAAAAAAACTAATGAATTTGTGAGAGAATAATGTTTAAGTTCACTATAAAAAAAAAAGGCAGAGACAAAATATATGTAAAAAAGAAGACAAATTTACACATTTATCCTTATTTTATATATTACATTTTTTATATTATTGTGAAACTCATATGATTTATTCGAATACATAATTAATTATAAAAATAACATAATTAACTATATGTCGACAATGTGTTATATACATAAATATATAATAGACATAATATAATATGATATAAAAATAAAATAATAAATAATAAATAATATTATTATTATTTTAAAACAATGAATAATGGTTGTAAAAAGTTAAAAGTCAATTTATTCCTGTTAAGAGGCAAAATTTAATTTGGTCCCACTATTTTTAAAAAGTTAAATATGGTCTCAACTTTCATTAAAATAATCCATTTTGTTATATTGTTTTCAACAACCATTAAGTGTATGATGACTTGGTGCACAGAGTAGCACATAATGAACTATACAATGGCATAAGTGTGAGATTATCCATTTTATTTAGTTGTCTGGGTCATTTTCCCTTTGGTTGAATGTGTTTTTCTTCTGTTGTGGTGGGTGAAGGGGTTTGCTTCAATGGTCATCAGTACAAGTCTTCATCATCCTGTAATTGTAATGGACGGGTTTGCAAAACCAGTGTAAATTAGTTTATTGTGGTGGGAGTAGAAGTTTATTTGTTACACCCATTTATCGTTATAGAGATTTTTTATATTGAGAAAAACATAACAATTGTTAAGAACCATGGGAAACAATTTTTAGGATTGTCCTAACTCTAACCTTAGGACATACTTATCAGATAACCCTGCAAATTGAGAGACTGTATCTGGAATGTTCCAAAATATCACACTTTTTTGCACATACTTATTTGACCTAATTGGTATTGCTCTTTTTTAATTTTGTTGGTTTCAACCTTCTATTCTTTTTAGGTTTTTCAAGCAGCCTCTTCTTAGGTTGGTGGGAGAACATTAGGTCATTCAATTTTCTATGACACATGTTGACCATTAACTGGATAGATAGTTGGGTCACATGTTGCTTCATATATCCTATTCTTAAAGTAATATGGGATGACGTCAACTCCATTCATACTCATAATCTTCATTGCAGCCAACTAATGACAACAAAGGATGTTTGTGACCATCCACTTTCTATAGCTACCCTCCTTTTTATTCAAATTCACATCAAATTTGTCTCCAATTATGGAGACAAGTTTGACCTCAAATAAGTGGCATGCAGAAGAACTATACACATATACAAGTTACAAATTAGCCATTATTGCATTTTTAAACTATTTTTTGGTAATAAAATATGTCTCTAATTCCCACTTGAAATCAACAATGTCTTTAGGCAATGCAAAAGTAGCAAAATTACCACTACTGCATGGGCAATCTTCATCTTCTTCACTTTCATTCCCATTCTCTACACCACTCAATATATGATAATCTTCTACTCTTGACGTGTATGTCATTACTTGGGTTATCATCATCACTCAATGATTGCAAATCATCCTCACAATGTGATTTAGAATCTCCCATGGATGTTTTTGTTGCCCTCTACTTATTTTTCTTTTTATTTGAGAACTATAATTAACCTCACACACATATTCATCAGTATTTTCTTCAGATATAATTCCTTACTCCTTTCGTTGTCAAACTCAATATCAACTTCCACATACACAAGTTCTTTATTGGGATCCCTTAACCAATAAGAATCTGTTGACTCATTATCAACTTCCTTCAAATCCCGATTATTAGAATCCTCCACAGTAATCATCTCAACATCATCCTCATCCTCAAACTGCACAAACTCATTATGTCACTCACCCTCATTTTCAATGTAGCCTCACTCTAAATCCCTCCCTCATTTTCCCTTTCCACTCGACGTCACCCACGTTACCATTCTCAACCTTACTTTGAACCCCTCCCTCATTCCCCCTAGCCACCTCAGCATCATCCATATTAACACTCTCAACTTCATTCCCATTCTCCATCCCACCCCCACCCAGATCACCACTCTTAACCTTATATCCCAAAAGATTGTTAATAATGTGGGGTTCAAACACATTATGTACCACAAATAAATGTATTTTACCATATCGGTTTGCAATGTTGATCATATTAATTATACCAATGTTTTCAAACAACAAGTGCAACCTATCTTCTAACACAAAAACACTCACTAGGAGAATACCACAACTCATTTATTGTCACATATCCCATTTCATTAATAAATGCTTATTATTTCAAAATAACTTCATTCATCTGACTCACATCATCATCCACTTGTCTTACCAACATATTTTAATTTGTCAATATTTATAAACTACCCCATGGTGGACCATAACGTCAAAAAACCCTCCATGCATGATTACAAAGCAATATATCAAATAAACCTATCATTGTCAAATATGAATATGCACACAAATACCAAACAAATTACAAAGCAATCATTTTAATACACTTAAAAGGAAATGGTGGACCATATACA
Organism: Phaseolus vulgaris; assembly: GCF_051622355.1. Taxonomy (NCBI): domain Eukaryota; kingdom Viridiplantae; phylum Streptophyta; class Magnoliopsida; order Fabales; family Fabaceae; genus Phaseolus; species Phaseolus vulgaris. Next base: position 49,617,098 of record NC_143498.1, read on the forward strand.
ATAAAAATTTGCATGTGGTGAGACTCTAAACCATAATTAACTAAGAAAGTGCAATCAAATTAATAACTTACACAATTAATTGCATATAAACAAACAATAACTCAAAAAATAATATTTTAATCCCGCTATAAACCCCTAATCCAAGGTATCTCTATACAATCAATGTCAAATCAAGTCAGACCCACCTTATAAAGTCAATAGAAATTCACTAGTTATATGAGTCAACAATGTCAACATCAATAATGCAATCTTCATACTATAATGCACAAGATTAAACTCCAAATATCACAGTCATTCCAAAGCAACTCCTAATTTCCTTCTTCTTCAATGTTTACAAAACATGCATAATTTTCACCTCAACGAATGCCTACAAATAATGTGTTACAAATGAAACTCTACACTATCCATGTATACCACTTTATATCACTTTATGTGTGAAGTCATCGTACATTTAACTTCATTTAAAACAAATTAACATAAATGACTATATTTAATCATTTTTTTAAAAAAAACTACTAAATTAAATTTTGCCTCTTAGTATTACTATACTAATATAGTATTATTATACTAATATGTTGGTTATTATTATAGAAAAAAGGAATTATTAATTGTTAAAATAAAAACATTTCACAACATAAATTACTTATCAAAATCTAAAATATAATGTACATATTAAAAATATTTATGTAATCTATACTTTAATTACAATTACTTTTTGTATATATAAAAAATATTTATTATAAATTTTAATTGCCTTAAATAAATATATTTTACGCAATCACAGACTATTAGTTTTTATATATATTTTTTCATTGAGAATTTTATATATAATTATAAAATTCATCTCTCCTTACTCCAACAGGACAAAAGATGTAATTTTGTTATAAGCCCTAATTTCTTTCTCCACAGATGCGTCTGATTCCCAAATTGTCAGAGTTCTGAAGGGAATATTAGGGCAAGCAAGTTTTCAAACTGAGGAGGAAAGAGAAGAAGGAAGAGATAGTGCTGTTTTCTTTCAAAGACTTTGTTCCAGGTTTTTACCCTTTCTTCTTTTCCTCTATCTAAATTTCACCCAATTTTTGAATGTTTGTGTGCGATTTTTTATTCTTCTTTTCATTCTTCTCTATCCATAGGTAGGGTTGGGATTTCTAAGTTGTGGGGTTTTGTATTTCGCTGCAATAGAATATGGCTTTGAAAGCCGTGTGATACTTACTCGCGCTGTCGCATTGATGCGATTCGTAATACATGCAAGAAATTCAAGCCTTCCTTGTTGTTAGTTAGTTGATAATAAATATGTTTTAGTTTGTGCTACAGGTTTTTGAGGACAAAGGCATGATAGCTTTTTGTTTCTTGGTTGATAAAAAGACCTGTCAATCTATTTGTTTGTTTGTAACTTATTGCAGAGAGAGTTTTTCTGATACTTTTGAAAATTTTGCTGCATTTCATTTGCATCTGCACCTTATGGACTAGGTTATTATTCTCCGTCTGAATTTGAATTCCAAAGAGGATATGATTAACTTTGCAGTTTGATCTGTGTGCTTGTCTGAATCCGGATCAAGTTTCTTACACACACAATTGAATCCCAAAGTGGATACAATTAGAGTATCTATTATGTATAGAGTTATTTGTATTATGTGCTTGAAATGATTACCTTAGTTACTACCCATTACTGGTGTTAAACAAATTTAGCATTTTCACTTAATCTGAAGTAATAGTTAATATGCTGATATGATTTTTAATGTATCACTTAACAAACTTTATGTGCATAACAATTTGTATTGGATGTCATTATAAACATCCTTTACATGAATAAACTATGCGTTCTTATTTTTAAAGTAATTTTTTCCATTTATATTTTGACTTTTGATCAAATGAACATAGAGGTTTGTTAGTGATTTAATGCTATACTTCCTACTAATGACACGCAGGTTCTTGACTGATGGTGAAAACAAAGCAGAAGCGCACAGGAAAAGTTCCTAGTCAAAAAAGCTGCATTTCTTCACATGACCCTGTTGATTCTCAAAACTGTGACAAGGAGCATGAGGATAGTGATTGGGTTATAGTGAAAAAACAGAGAGTAACCATTCTTGTGCCTGGTGTGCCTCTCAACGAGAGATCGTTAACAGCAAACCAAGGACCAAATCACACTCAACTTATGCCTCCTGAATTGGCAAGTAACCATGTGCAGCTTCCCATGGAGACATCTACTGTACATCTTTCTGATAATGAACATGAAAAATCCATTTTATTGGCTGTCCAAAAAGAGACTCATACCGATAGTAGAGCACCTCCTATTTTACCTGGACCAATTGTCGTCAATTCACCATCTTCAGATCAGAGAACAGAATCAGAAAATCTACATCAAATGAATGGTTTGAATTCACATAAACTACTTGGAATTTCCAATACATCTAAAGTTATTAAGCAGCCTAGAACACTACTTGCACCAAGAAGGCCCTTCAACCTGGAAATTTTGAATAAAAACTTGAGAGCATCAAATTTGGAGAGGAAGCTTGAAAGAGCTGGTGGACTGAGCAAGTGGCTGATATCACTTGGACTGGGGCAGTTTGTGAGAATGTTTCAGGGTAAAAGTCTCAGTAAGTATCAGCTGGTAAATCTAACTATGAAAAAACTCAAGGATATGGGTGCCAATGCAGTGGGACCTCGCAGGAAACTGATCCATGCCATGGACTGTGTTTGTCAGCCATATTGCTTTGAGGCCTTGTAAGAGGTTTTAGAATTTTGAAACTATGTACAAAAATGTTCAGACTTGGTACAGATGCAAAACTTTTGTTTCTGGATGTTGTTATAGTTTACAGTACTTGTTTAGATTTATGCATCTAAGTATATAAACTTTTAGAGGCATTCTAAAGAATGCTTCCTTTTAAATTAGTGTATCCATTCACTTCAATCTGTCTTTAGTTATTGTAAGTAGTTATACTTTTGGAACAACACCACAAAGCATTCTCTCACTCGAGCACTGTTGCAATTAACTCGGTTTTGTCTTTGTTTTGTTCCCCTCAAGTCAAGTATCAACTTGAGTAAACATTGGATATCTCCAAATATCACTCCTTCCTTAGAGGGGGTGTGGATTCTTAAAATTCTTAGTGCGCACCTCCCATATATTTTGAAATGGGTTAATGGGAAAAAGAAAATCCGAAAGTTTGTTTTCAGAATGTAAATTTCATATCTGAAAGTTTGTTTTAGAGTAAAAATGAGAGGTGTCAAAATTTAAAGGAGGTGAGAAAAGTAAAAGCCTTTTAATACTAATCGGCTCTGCATTTCAGTCCATGGATACAACCTTTGAACTTCCATCTTAGGCTTTCTGTGGATTTTTTTTTGCAGCCCCGTACTTTCCTTCTCTATCTACATAAATATGAAAATTCTTATTTGTTCATTTGAATTAATTTTTTTTTTATCTTACTGTCTGAAAACTTTCGTGCAATCTATTTTTTTTTTAAATTGCACAATTTAGAAGTATTTTTTTACTTAAAAAAATCAGAATATATTTTTTATTTTCATATTATACAATTTATAAGTATTTTATTATTATTTTTTATATTGCATAATATAAAAGTTATTTTTGACATTTTATAGATTGTTCTATTTCAAATTATTTTGACTTCAAAATTGAACAATATGAAAATCATTTTTTGGAAATCAGAAATGTCTTATGGTTAGAGAATTCAGAAATATTTTTTAGACTGCACAAAATCTAATCTTAAATTGCACAATTCAAAAATATTTTTTTACAATAAAGCTTTCAAATTATAAGATTTGAAAATCTAAAAGTCATTATTCCACAATCTAAAAATCATTATTGAAGAGAAAAAAGACTTCCATTAAAATATGCAATGTGTATGTTGACCTCTATCACTTATTTTCAAATGTAAGATATAGAAATGTAGTTCAGAAATATAATAATCCAAATAGTGTAACTATGACTTTTAAGATTTTTTTTGTCCTATTAATATGACTTTTATCTAATTAATCTAAATACTAATTCAGTGCTGTAATACTGTAATCATTATTGGTTGAATAGGTTTTTATATGATGGAACACAGGTGGATGATGTGTGAACTCAGAATTAACCATTATCTCAATCGAATAGGTTTTATTCTTAGTAATATTAAGTACAATTTTCTTGATTTTTTTAGTACATGGTGAGAATTAGGTTAGTTGAGGGAAAATTGGATGGTAGCTAATTATTAGTGGCTCTTGCAATTATTATTTCAAATAGGTAACAGATTTGGTTATTCTAAAAAATATGAAATATTTTAAAATTATAATTAATACCTTAAAAATATTTAAATAATTATCATTTAATTTAACATTATAATAAATAATATAATTTAAATTTATGTACCAAAATAACTATAAATATACATACATAAAAGATAGTAGGTTAAATAAAAAAATTATGATATATATTATCATACAAAAATATAAAAATTATTTAATTTTATACTGTTAATTTAAAAAATATATTCAAAATTTTGTTTTTTCTGTTTTATTCTCTACTGATCTCCTCCCTTTTATGTCAGATTTTTCTTTCAGCTTTTAGTTATTATTAAATGTCAATTTTACTTTTATAACAATCTTGCATTAAAATTATTGATTGAATGTGTATGAAAAGTTAACAAGTGTTTTTTTATGAACTATTTAATTTTAAAATAGTTCCTATCTTATCAAAATTATTTATAAACGGATCCAGTCTTATCTAAAGGCTTATAATTAAATTCTCACTATGATACCACAATATTTATAAAAAAAAACATATTTTTTAGAAAGAGAATAAATATATAATTAGACATTGAGCTTTATTGAAAAGGATAAGTTATTCAAATAGATGATAGGATAATATAAAAAATAAAAGTTTCCTATCTGCCTCCTACCTAAATACTTTGATTACACAATTAATGCTTATATGTATTTTTATAATGTATTATACAATTAATATTTTAATAATCAGTTTATACGCTGAACTGGTTTGCATACTTTTAAAAATAATAAAATTTATTACAAAATGTTTCCACTATTTACAGTAATAAATGGGGTGACAGGTGTTCATAATAAGATTTGTGCATGCTTAATTTTAAATTTTAATTATCTTATTTATTTATATTTTTTTAAAAATAATTTATTTGATTAATATTAATTTAATTAAGTTTTAACTCTTTAATAAAATTTAGTACTTGTAATTAATTTTTAGATTTTTTATTTTTATTTTTATTTTTCAGTTCAGTCATTATTATTAATTGAGTGGTGACCTTTACTTTGTGTCATTAATTACTTATGTGTAACTTAATTATATTTAATATCCATTAGAAATTTTAGTAATTTTAATTGACTATATTAAAAAAATTATTTTACTTTGAATATTTAAAATATTTATATTTTTAATTGAGTTTATATCATTAATTAGAGTCACATAAAATTCTAAAATCATAATTATCTTTATAAAAAACCACATTGTTTCATTTTACAAAATAAAATTATTGAAGTTGTTGTACTTCGTAGCTTGTATAAAATATTACTTAGACTTTTTCTTTAAACTAATTTCTTTCATTTCCCTTTTACTTAGAAATATTCAAATTCAACCTAATAATTTTTAGACTTTTCAATTTTATGAAATTTCTTAATACTTATTTAGGTTTGCATTTCTTTCCATAGTAATAGTAATGATTTATTTTGTTTCATATTTTCTAGTCGTCCAAAATAATTTTGTTAAAATCTACTAACTACTCCACCATCTTTATTGTCTCAGTAAACATTGACAAATAATTATTGTTTTCAAACAAAAATTGTGTGTCAAATATTTAGTCAAATATACAATGACTTAAGTTTCACACACATAAATGTAACAATTTTTTTCTTAGTGACTTTTTTCAATATCTTATTATCATTAAGAAAAATGATTATAGTGTTTTTGACTTTATTGATGAGGTCAACTTTTTCATTTTGAGACATAGACACCGACATGTCTATGTCTATGTCTCATCCGTCACAACCTCAGTATAACCTTGTTGTATCAAGATGATCTTCATCTTGATTCTCCATAATGCATAGTCGTTTTCCTTAAAATGTTTCTTAACATTAAACTTGGTGGTCATGTTTTCAACTTCTTAATTGTTTTTCACTAATTATTAAGTTTTCAAAAAAAAAAAAAATTTTATACTAATAACAACTAAAAGTGTTATATATTTACACTCATAACAATATTTATATATAAAACGTAAATTAAGAAAATAACAAAATTATTAAAATAATTAAGTGTAATAAATACTTGTAATAGTCTATCCAAAATGTTATACAATATTATGTTTTCTTCTATATGCTCTAATCATATAAGAAAACGCATTTAGTATATATTATATTATACATAAATTAGAGTCAAACGTACAATATAATTTATTTATTTATTTTTATAATTAGTTATATTTTCTTAACAATTGTAAAAATAATAGTTAAGTGTTTAATTTTTTAAGTTGAAATATGTTCTGCTGTATTACTTTAAATTTAAATTTGTCCCAATGAATTACGGTACATTTAAAGGAGGCTTTGTTATGATAAGTATATATGATAAATTAAATATCATATAATTATTCGTTATCATGACGAACTACATAATACAAACTTGGAATCATAACATAAGCCTTTGAAAATATTTCTTAATCAGATGCAACCAAACTCTTTACAGAATTATTTAATGTGTGCAACAGTTGCAGGATATTGTTTCATGCTCTGGCAAACAGCAGGTATTAACAAGCACAGTGCTCAAAACCACTGCTTAGCGATGGATTAGGTGTTTTCCCCGTTCTCGACCCATTATCTTGAAACAGACAACGTAGGTATGGTTGTCACTGATCACTCATTCATTATTTATAGCACTTTATCACCAAAATCTCAATTCCTAACTCTTTTCGGATTTTCGTTCTTATCGTCCCTGTTCTCCTGTTTGTGCTGTCTCTATCAGAAGTTACACGTGTTCCTAATGTTGAACAAGTTTTAAGTCACTCATTTAGACTCTGGGTAGATCGGGTACCGAGAAAAAACATGGAGCGTCCTCTGTTGGAGCCTGTGTCTTCCAAGAGGGCTTCCAAGCTTCAAACTTTGGGAAACATCATAGTCACCGTTGTCGGAACTGGGGTTCTTGGATTACCCTTTGCTTTTCGGATCGCTGGCTGGGTCGCAGGATCGCTCGGGGTTGCTGTCGTCGGCTTATCCACCTACTACTGCATGCTCCTTCTTGTGGGTGATTCAATCTTTTAACAAAAATCTATTCTTTTTTCTTTGAACAAAGATACGTTAAAATATAGTATACGATAAATTCCCGTGATATGACGTGTTTTCTGATTACTTGAAAGTAATATGATTTGATAAGATGAGTTAAATGGTAGTGTAAATTGGCCATTGATTACTCGTACTATAGTTATCTTTTATATACTTTTTTTATTGTGGGATGTACTATCATTGACTTGCCGAAAGGAGAGAGGAAAGGAAGGGGAATAAAGGGCTAAAGTTACTCTGTACATGTTTTGTTTGGACACAGGTTAATTGCCGTGAAAAATTGGCGTCTGAAGAACCACTAGGGGAATCAAACACATATGGAGACTTGGGTTATAGGTCTTTTGGAAACCTGGGTCGGTATCTGACAGAAGTTATAATTGTGGTGGCACAATGTGCTGGATCTGTTGCTTATTTTGTATTTATTGGACAAAACCTTCATTCTGTATTTGAAGGCTTATCATTGGCCTCCTACATATTTATGTTGGTACCTGTTGAGATTGGATTGTCTTGGATAGGGAGCTTATCTGCTTTGGCTCCTTTCAGCATTTTTGCTGATGTTTGTAATATCTTAGCTATGGGAATTGTGGTGAAGGAGGATGTACAACGGGCCTTAGGGGAAGGGTTTTCATTCAGAGAAAGGACAGCAATCACATCCAACATTGGGGGATTGCCATTTGCAGCAGGCATGGCAATTTTTTGTTTTGAGGGGTTTGGAATGACACTAGCCCTAGAGAATTCTATGCAGGATAGACGTAAGTTCCCGATGTTGCTTGCTCAGACTTTTGGAGGGATAACTCTTGTGTACATTCTTTTTGGACTTTGTGGTTACATGGCTTTTGGTGAAGAAACCAGAGACATTGTGACCCTCAATCTCCCAAGGAATTGGTCATCTCTTTCAGTACAGGTAGTGAAGACATCCATACCTCAAGCTCTTCAGTTAGTCTTAAATACTTTTCTTGCTGTTAACTAATCAATATCGATCTCTTTCCTCTCTTTTTTTTTTCTCTGTTTTTCAATTCCTAGACTAGTTTAATATAGAATTTTCAAAGCAAGGAAGTATCTGTTTCCACACCTTTAAGATATATTCCTGCGCATCATTATTTTTACTGTTCATAAAATTTAGTAGATCGATAACAGATGTTTGTAAGTGAAAGGTTTTCATATACAAAGCACTTGTCAGTGACATGAACTTATCTATGGATACATCACATATGCTCACCATTCCAGTGGGCATGTTGTCATTGGAACATCAGAAAACACTTGGAATAGCAACATAGAATTAACATGACTTTGTGGAATCTGTTTGAAATCCTTTTCTATCCAACTAGGGTACTAGTGACTAACTTGAAACACCTAGTGCTAGGAGTGATGGTGTTTGATAACATCTGATGATGATATAATATAACTATGACTTTTAGTTTGTGTCAATTAATCTTCTTTACATCAAAGAATCATTCCTTAATTGTGTCTGTTCTGTCTATAATATCTGGTGAAGTATCAGTTGCTGTTGTGGGTAGTACATATGCACATGCATATATTGTAATTTGTCCTTAGACATGTCTACTACTACAAAGTTGAGTTTGCAGAATACCATTTTAGATTCTAAGAACTGCATAAAAGTGCATGAAAAGCCAACCTACGTTTCTTTTGCCAAGACTTCATTATCTTCAATTTTTGTTGTTGTACTTACATAACATTTTATATGGTGCCTGTCAGGTAGGATTATGTGTGGGGCTTGCATTCACACTTCCAATCATGTTACACCCAATTAATGAGATTGTGGAAGGAAAACTAAAAATCATCCTTAGAAACAATAATGAATCAACGGGACCAGGAAATATTTGCATATATATCAGCCGAGCGATTGTGGTTGTTGGACTGGCAGTGGTAGCTTCATTCGTGCCAGAATTTGGTGTATTTGCCTCATTTGTGGGGAGTACCTTATGTGCAATGCTCTCATTTGTTTTGCCAGCCACATTTCACCTAAAGCTATTTGGCTCTTCTCTACCCTTCTGGCGTAAAGCCTTAGATTTTCTTGTATTATTTTCTGGATTATTTTTTGCTATTTATGGGACTTACAACACAATAGTTGGAGTTTGATGTATAAACATGTATTTTGCTTATAATTCTCAATTCATTATTTTTAAGCGTTGCAGCTTACTGTTCAGCTAGCCTGCTCAATCGTCTGATTCAGAGTTCTCGAGCGAGTCCTCTCTTTGATCTTTTCAGCTCCATACAACCCTGATTGTAAAATTCGTTATTCTTTTAATCTATAAAGAGGAAAAGGGATAATTGAATGTATCTTTATCCATCTCACGCTTTGCATTGCATCACTTATGTATATTAGTTGTTTGGCATTAACTCCCAAGTAAATGTTGCAGTAAACAACCCCCTATGATAAAAAGGCCAACTTCCACATGATCGGTTGCTCTTTATTTGTGAAAGTGGAAGGTGCTCTTGATTTGGATTTTAACTTTTTTGTTGTACAAGAGGGAGAGGCTGTTTTTCCTACATTCTTGTGGCATCCTTAATTGTGAAATACGCTATAGTATATTTTTTTATGCTATTTCATATATTAAACTTCCTAGAAATGTTGAATAAATCTTTTAAATTATACAGCTGCAGAAATATTTTTGGCTAGCCAAAGAAAATTTTAAAAAGTTCACTTTCTAAATATTTAATGTAAAAAAGTGATTTGCAAGATTACAATATAAACGTGTAAAGAACTGAAAATTAAATACAGACCACTGTCGAGAACTTCCCCGATCCATTGCATCTTACGCAACCAGAAAAATGGTTCAAGTAATCAATTTTCAAAAGATTTTAATCAATGCAGGTAAAAGGGCAACGAATTTCAGAGCATTACAATATTCTTCATTAAAAGTTGACCATAAAACAGTAATCTCTAAATTCTGGAAAGAATACACTTTTTTTCAGATAGTTAAATTAGAAATTTTCAACCTTAGAATTACAAATTGTCTATTTAACTCTTCTATAAAGGATAATTTGAAAAATATCACGAAAAAGACCGAGGCATTGTGGTCTATGGTAAATTATGAGTACCACAATAAAGTATGATAAGTTGAGTAAAGATAACTCTTATCCGTTTATATAAAAATGAATGCATTTTTAATGGTAAAAATTTGGTTCCCACAGTGGGGTTACATCACTGCCCCAACGCGGCGTTTGCAATAAACCTAATCGAAGTTAAAATCCAAAATCATTGTTCCCAGATAAAAAACTTACTCTACCGAAGAGAAACAACTTTTGGACTACATTTTGTCAATAATTTCTGTTTAAAGTGTTTCTAGAATACAAATCAAGATAAGAGTCCCAACCTCACAACAATAGCTTATTATATATATATATATATATATATATATATATATATCCCTAATTACCACCACCATTTTCCAGAATGTAATATAAGCAGTCGCCACCCGATTAAACTTTTGAAAGATTTTAATTTACTTGTAGACCATTAGTCAACAGAAAATGATGCAGCAGGAATAGCTAGCTACTAATAGAAGCCAAATCATATAATCCAAAATTCAAACCATGATACATATATCAAGCCAATCATACTTCAATCTTAAAACTTAGACTAAAAACAACAAAATTCAGTCCATAATTCGAATAAAAATAGATCCAAAACATCAAGATAGGCTGATATAACCTTTGGCATCCACTAACTACCACAAAAATCAAGCCACTGTTTCGATTTAAACCATCTAGCGCAATCTTCTTGCTTCCCTCTCGGATTCGAGGAGGGTGAGAATGTCTCCTTCTCTAACAGGTCCTTTCACATTCCTCATGATGTGACGATTCTGATCATCCAAAAACTTCACTCTAACCTGGGTCACCTGCCCTCTGGATCCAGTACGACCCATAACTTTGACAACAAGAGCATGCTTCACCTGAGAGTCCATCCTGTTCATACAGAAACATCGTATGAGATGAAAGTTGACAAAATTGGGTTTATTGCATCACATATAATCAGTGTGTGTATGACACATAAATCATAATAACTCTTCAACTTCAAATTTCAATAGAATACACCCCAACAGAAAATAAAAAAAAAAATTGAATACATACAAACCAACATGAAATGCGAAAAATATATTCACAGTTTCACACAAAACATACAACTCTCTGAGATTAGGTAATGAATAAATATTAACATTACGCACATGGAGGAAAAAAAATGAAAACCTAGTCCAGCAATAATCCCAATAACAAAATTTCAACAAATATATGTAAGCATCGTTCCATAAACTAAAACCAACATCATATTCTTTCTTTTGGAGGAGGACTAAATAAATGTTAAATTCGGTATAAGATCCACCAAATAGTTTATCAGTATATGATTTCCGAAGGTCAAAATTCCAAATGAAGTAGATTAAGGAGTATATAAAAAGAAAAAAAAATATAAATGTACAAATCCAACATAGCATTTGTTAAATCACTCGGGTCTACCCTAATTCACCAAACAATAAAGTCAGCCAAAGCTATGTGATCCAACCCAAATCAAGAACAAAAAACGCACCACAAATTCTATGTCACGAAGAAGGCAATAATTCCGGAATGAAGTCGTAAACGCAGTAACAAATAACCATACACTTCACCGCATTCCAAACTCAAATTAAAGCAAAGCAATTTAAAAAGAAATTTCAAATCGCGCAAACGGGAAGCTAGCGAAGCGAGAGCAATACATAAAAAAAAAATTAATTAGAGAAAAGGGATAGAAATCAATAGGTTGAGTTCGCACCTGAAATAGAAGACGAGTGAAGAAAGTAGGCTAGGGTTTTGCGATGCTTGCTAACCAGAGTAAGGTTTCTACCTCTTACCAACATTTATATATGGCCCATCTAATCGCACAATGACATTTTTGCCCATCGTGTATTTTTGTGGCGAGTAATATAAAATAATGCTATATATTTTTAAATATATTCTCTAGGTAAGTATTATGCATACTTGATTCTTTCTTGAAAAAAAATATTTCAGGTAAATATTAAATATTGAATAGTTAACCAAATTTTAATATTATTGTATTAATTATTAATTAATATTCTATAATAATAAATGTCATACCTATGCTTGGTTTACGCAATTTTTTTAAATTGTATCCATTGATATAATAACATTTTAGCCTTCAATGTATATTGTCTTTTCTTTGTTTTTAATAAATAAGATATTTTTTTTTCATAACATGACAGAAATTTATTTGATAAATCAAGGCAATTAAATTGATTTTTGTTAGGTTAATTTGCTTTTCATTTTAAAATTGAAATAAATAAATTATAATGAATAAATTTCTTATTTTTTGATTCAATTTAATGACTCGTGCAAATTTTTATTTTAAAATTTATTAGTTGTTGAAGAGAGTTTTATGAGAGGAATATAAGTTGACTTGCTTAAAAAAAGTTTGAATAAGGAACTTTTGTTTGTTAATAATAAAAAAATATTCTGTTGGATTAAGAAAGAAAGGATACAAAAAGAGAATAAAAATAATATTAAATTATTTTAACTTTTTAAAAAATATTTTGGTGAGCTAACTGTAAAATGGTTTGGTTGATTAGTTTCATCATCCCTTATCTTATTTAAAGTATAAATAGTTTAGGGTTTAAGATTTAAGATTTAATAAATGAAAAAATAATTTTTAAAAAATATTAGAGATACATGGAGATTTTACTTATCATTAGATTGAATTTTACACACTTCTATGAATATATGTGCCCAAAATTAATTTAAAGAAGGATATATTTAATATTTTAGTAAAATAAACAAAAATGCATGTAGAATGTGAGGAGGAAAAAATGGTGTAAAAATTCAGTTCTATTTACACACACTTCATGATGGGCTTTGATTGGCTGCAGAAAAAATGAAATGGGCTTTTTGTTTAGCCCAAGTGTATAATACAGTTCGGCTTCGTCGACGGTGCGGTTTCATCCTTGGGGATCCCCTTTCCCAAACTCTACTGCGCCATTTTCAGCAACTTGCTTGCAGGTACATATTATGTGTTTGCTTATTAGGGTTCTTAATTTGAACCAGGAATTTGAAATCCCTTGATTTCGCTTTAAGCTTCAGGCTAGGTTTTCCGAATTGGCAGCGTTTATCCTTCGAATTTGGACTGCTTTTTATTTTATTTATTTCGTTGCTTTGGCTCAATGCGAGGAATAAACTTCAGCTGAAGTTGTTAGTCATTAGAATATAAGCAAATGAATTCTATCGTGCCAATTATATTTTTCAGAGGTGATTGTTTAATTTTATTTCTAGTCTTGCAGTGTTTTTTGAGTTCTGCAATGCGTATGTCAGGTTTAGATTATCTTTGTGGGATCAATGGTAATATAATAACGAAAGTGAAGGAGTTTTAAAGTTTTCTTTGGCTGTAGGTACATTGATTAAGATAATATTTCTGAAGTGAAGGGCTGTTGAGGTTATGGAACGTCAGGGTCATGATTATACAGCTGCATCTGCTATGGCATATGCTCAGCAACAGAGGCAAGCTGCTAATATACAACAACAACAACAGCAACAATTTGGATTTCATCCCCAGCATCAGCAGTTTCCTTCATCAATGCACGGTCCTCCTTTTATACCCCCAGGTCCCGGTCCTGCACACCCCCCTATGCAACAATTCCCGTATCATCATGCTTTGCAGCAGCAGCAGCCACTTCCTCAATTACACCCTCATGCCCCTCCCCCTCCTCATCTACTTCTTCAGCAGCAGCACCAAGGACCGCCTGCATTCCCTTCACATTATCCTCCTTCAATGGTTCCATCTCCTTTTTATGATTCTGCCCCACCCCCAGTCGCCCCCCCTTCCGATCCCGAACTCCACAAGCGAATTGACAAGCTTGTTGAGTATGCCGTGAAAAACGGCCCTGACTTTGAAGCTATGATATGTGAAAAGCAACGTGATAATCCTTCATATAGTTTCCTCTTTGGTGGGGAAGGCCATGGTTACTACCGTTATAAACTTTGGTTATCAACTCGTCCACCGGGTGGTCCATTCAACGCTCCTTTTCCGTCATCTTCCATGCCCATGATCCATCCCCCTCCAAATCCAATGATGAATCCATCTCCTCTAAATGCTTCTCCAATGAATCCTGCAGGAATTGGGTCTTCACCTTCAATGCTAGGCCCTCCTCCTTTCCAACAGTTCTATGATCAACAACACCACCATCAGCATCCTCAATCTTTTGGGCTTCCAGGGCGGCCTGAGTATGACCAGTCGTCCAAGTCTTTCAAAGGACCCTCTGGGCCACTTCCATCTGATGTCGCAATGGAGCTCAGTAATGTGCTTAACAATTTAAATGGTACAAAAGAATCCATCAAAGGTGCAAAACTTTGGTTCATGCAGAGATCTCCATTTGCACCAGCCCTAGCAGAGGCCCTTAGAGACAGGGTCTTTGCACTGGATGAAGTCGAGAGACAGTTACACATAATATACCTTGCCAATGACATCCTTTTTGACAGGTAGCATGGACTATCATTTCAGCATTGAGCTTAATTTTTCTTTTTCCTCCTTCCTCCCACCATTTCAAAAACATAATTTGGTTCGTTAGCATCTGATAAATTCTTAGTAATGTGCTTCTAATAATAAGAAACTATGAATCGTGCGTACATGGTATTTTCCCTCTCCGTTGTCATGTCAAAATAAGCTTGGTTATTAGTATAGTTTTTTCGCCACCTTCAGTTTTTGTCTGATTGGTGGATTAGTTTCCTGATACCAGAATGCAATAAAAACCGTGTTTAATAGGACTTACAACTTTTAACTAACACTATCCGTACTCACATTTCATTTTCTCCAAAATTGTTATTTTCCTCCAAACCTCTTGGAAAATAGTCTGAAATCTCATGTAAATAGGCAAAAGATGTGGTCATTCTATGAAAGCACTTTTCATGACAATATGTTAGTGTATTTTATCTGGGAGTTTCGTCAACTGTTTCCATACTTTTGTATTAATTAACTATATAAAAATAGTGCATTTTTTCCCATTTAATGTTCTTTTTTGCATGTTTTTGGCACGCCTAGATCTCTGCCCTCTTGCTTATTTTCGTCCTGGTTAGATAATCCTCATTGACTTTTCATCATCATTGACTTTTGCATGACTGTTTCACAGCTTAAATAGGAGAACAAACGGCAATGAACTTGACAGTGAAGCTCTTGCCTTCAAGCCTGCTTTAGGCTCCATGCTTGCAAGAATTTATCATAACCCACAAAGCAATGAGGAATACAGGAAAAGATTGCAGCAAATGGTGGAGTTCTGGGCCTCTAAAAAGGTTTACGATCAAGATACTATATCTTTACTAAAGGGTGAGATGATTGGTGGGCTGCAAACAAATCCTTTTCCTGGGGCATCAAAGGATTTATCTTCTGCTTCAGCAGAATCAGTTGCAGGTAAGCTTCTCTTTTTTAACCAGAATGTTTCGTGGCTTGCAGAATTCAGTGAATTCTTCTCTCGTGAGCTAGATAATTTCGTATATGTGTGGCATTAATTGGTTTGAAAATGCATTTTCCCCGTGGGGATAAAGATCACAACAATGTCCGTCTTGCTTTAAGAAATATCACTCCCTCAAAAGACTTTTAGGAGCGGGAAGGGGTTGATTTCAGTAACTTCTGTTGTCTCCACTGCTGTAAATTTTTATATTCAAATATTGCAAGCTAATTTTTTTTCCTAGTATGTTTTTCCTAGTATGTTTTTCATTTAGTTTGTAATAAATGATTAAGCAGGAAGTTGTGATTAATGCTCATTCACACTGGCCATCAATGAACTTGAGACAACTTAGTTTAGTTTTCTTAACATTTCTTTGATGCTAACTAGCGATTTATAACTAAGTATTTATATTATTTGATATAGGAAAGTATTTATAATTTATTCTCTCCCTGTTGCAGGAGTTTTGCAGACACCTAACCATGTTGCCCAGCAGTGGCAGGCTGATAGGTTAGGCTCTGGTTCAAATGTCTTAGATCAAGATCGTAATGATAAGCATGCAGCTCCACCGCAGTCACTATCTGTACCCCTAGCAGCTCAGCAGTTCCTTCCAAATCCTGCTCCTCCTAGTGCCTTTCCTGGGTCCATGGCTATACCATCTTCTGTTCAACCTGCTAACCAAGCACCTGGTGGTGTTCATTTATTGCCCCCTCCATCATCCAGCACCGGTGAACAATTGCCACCATATCCATTATTCCCACCTGGCCTCATTCCTGGAATGGTTAGAAAGATGCAGATCGGTAGTGGGGTTCCATATTCTCCTTTGAGCCCTTTGGATATCCCAACCATCATACCGCCATCAACTGTGCCACCATCAGAAATTCTACAAAGAGTGTCAAAATTTTTTAAGGAAATTGGAGAGGTAAATCCTTCTGAGGGCCCTATGAATTCTGATTCAAGAGATGAAGATGATGAATATGATAGAGAATTTGAGAGGGAGTCTGCAGTACGAAAGGGAGGGGCTTGTATACCTCCACCCCCAAACTTGCAGGTTGATCCAGAGACTGGAACCTATGTTGATGGGACAGTAGAGCGGAAACCTGGATCTGGTGGCTCAGGCAGGTTGGGGCTTGGGGCCACTGCTAATCCCAACGAGGTAAGTCAGTATGATGATGTATATACATCTTACAGGAAGCAGAGAAGCACCAATTACCATTCTTCAATGAGTGCTAGAGCCGCAGCAAGATGAAAGCTTCACTTACCTTTTCATCCGAAGTTTTGGATTCCTGTATGTTAGAGCGGGTCTGTCAGCTTTGTCTTTATTAACATTTCTTTAAAAGTCTGTAGTTAAGCTGATGCTTTTGCTTGTTATGTTGTGCCAATGGTCCAACGTGCTTTGTCTCCTGGATTCATGGACGATTGGATCCATCATTCGTTGATCAAACTGAATATCCTAAACACTTTCAAGGCACTCATGGTAACGGGTTAAAAATGAATAGTAATGCCGTTCTCTACTTTGCTAGAGTTTGATTTTGGTATACGGTTTAATGGAGTTTCTGTCTTGAATCTCTGCACCCTCTACTCATCCCGGCCTCCTTTTTTTTATTTATTTAACGGATTCTGTTTAATTGTTTAATTCAGCGTGTTTGAGTGAGTTGTGCTTCCGATGCTTTTTTTCAGTTCCACAGAATCTTAATTATCCTTAAGCTTATATATAGAAAGAAATTAAAAAGGGGTGATCATAACATCACTTTCTTCAGTGATTTACTTTGTTCCGTGAAATTTACATACCATATTGCCTTCTAGTGAGACAGTGGCTTCATGACCGTGATCAAGGACGATAAAGTAATGAATTGAGCCGCGCAGTTAGATGGTGTTGGCTCAGCAACATACTCAACTTGGGCACAAAAACTGTAAAGCTGACAGATGAAGAAAATCACTGAGACCAGACCTGAAACTGACATGATAACAGCAACAGCTAATTCCTTAACGTTTATGGGAGCCACGTGGTTGTTGTTTTGTCCTGTCTGCTTTTGAGTGTGGAGGTCAGCCAGTGGGCTGGGACACATTGAAAAGGCTGTCACTTGCAATAATCTTAACTGAATCTTATCTACCTAGGCTGCCGTCGCGTAATGCCATGCAGTCCTTTTCTTGAACTGTTTGAGTATAGCAATGTTGATGATATGAAGGACTAACGGCGAAGGTTTAGCAGATCGCACCAAAAAATGCCATAATTCTGCCACCCACTTGATTCTAAGCCCCATTCGGTTAGCGGATAAGATAACCTCAGTAAGCTGGCACGTAGCAAATCAGAATTCCGTTAACTAGCTTCAAATCTTAAAAGGCCCCACGTAGAGAGTTGTGTTTCGACTCTGGAGAATCTTAGGGGACATCCTGGGTCTCCCTAAGTTCCTCTGTCCAAAGAAAAAACATTTTATAATCATTGCTTCTCATCTCCCATTAATGGATGCTCTCAACACCTAATGCTCTTCCCACTCACACAGGCGTGGACATCCACTCTCCTTTTCCCATGGATCTCCTAGTGGAAGAGAAACAAAACATTCATTCTCATCCTTTGCATCAATTTTCAAAACTTTATATCAAAAGAAAAAGGCAAACCTTTCATGTCTATGTCTTCTTCTGCTCCACCTTTTTTTGTTTATTTATAGCCACAACTTCAGGTTATATTCTTAGGATCTCTCTCTACATATAAAGTAGAGTATCGTTGAGGTAGATATTACTTTTAGAACTACTTCATTATTACTTATAAAAACATATTATTACATTTTATTAAAAATAGTGGTTAAATTAACTGATTGTATATAAAAAAAATTGTCAAAATATTATTTTTATTTAAAAGTTTGTCCAATTAAAAAGAACTGATAAAATACCGCGTCATTTTATAAATATTTTTGAACTTTAAAAACTTGTTTGAACCTTAATAATTCTTTAGAAGGTTTGTGGTGTGAAAGAATCTTTATTCATATTGGTATTACTACAGAAATAGATGTTGTGGATAAGCAATATTTTGATGTGAGTAGTGACTAAGGTGGTGTGGTTTGAGTAAGTTGGATTGTTCTTGGGAGAAATTGACATTCTGACTCAAACCTGCAACGTGCATGGATCCTCCCTCACTGTCATCCACCTCTTCCCATGCCTTATAATAATCACAAAACGCATCACCTTTTTCCCACTGAAAATATCACCATCCTATCATTTCCTATATAAAAAGCCACACCAAGTAGTATTAATAATAACAACAACAATATAATAATAATAATAATCAAAAGTGAACCACTCAACTCATTCTTTCATCTTGCTCCCTTCAGTAGACCCTGCTCTGTTTCTTCTTCTTCTTCTTCTTCACAAAATGATGCCTAAACCCATGAACGTTTTGACGACAAAGCCCTCACCTTTGAGTACCATGGTGCTGCTGCTGATCCTCTGCATTCTGGGTTTCTACGCTATGCATTTCCCTCACTCTTCTACACCTTCCTCCGCCTCCCAAAACCTCTCTCAGGTGGAAACACTATTTCTCTCCACTTCCTCAAACTCCACCATTTCTTCCTATCTCCGCGCCCTCACCCTGCACCCTCACCTCGCCGGAACAAAACCCGGCTCCGACATCGCCCGCTACGTCCTCAACCACTTCACTTCATTGGGACTCAAGGCCCACACCGCGACATACACCACGCTCCTCTCTTTCCCGGTGCACTCCTCCCTCTCAGCTCATTTTAGCGAAGGAACCTCGGTGAGCCTCCGTCTCACAGAGCCGACCGCCGCGGGCGTGGTTCCGGCGTACCACGCGTACTCGCCGTCGGGTGCGGTGCACGCGCCCGCGGTGTTCGCGAACTACGGGAGGGAGAGGGACTACCGTGTGCTTGGCGCGATGGGAGTGAACGTGAGCGGGTGCGTGGTGGTGGTGCGGAAGGGCGGGGAGATCGGTCGCGGCGCGGTGGTGGAGAAAGCGGAGGCGCACGGGGCGGCGGCGGTGCTGGTTTACGGCGAGGGTGATACCTGGAGGAAGGGGTTTGAGAGGGGGCACGTGATGAGGGGAGGAATAGGGGACCCACTTACTCCTGGTTGGGCTGGGATTGAGGGTGGCGAGACACTGGGATTGGAAGATAGTGAGGTTTTGAAAAAGTTCCCCAAAATTCCATCTATGCCCTTGTCAGCTGAGGTCGCTGACTCTATTTTGTCCTCTCTTGGGGGTGCTCCTGTGCCCCTTGAATGGAGGGGCACCCTAAGGTCTAAGGTCAGGCATGTTGGTCCTGGCCCCACCTTCCTCAATTTCACTTACCAGGTGAGCCGAATGTAATGCAGTGTCTCTCTCAACCCAAAAGCCTCATTTATGCTTTCCAGTGTTTTTGGCTTTGAAAAGTAGCTTTCTTTTGCTTCTTTACATTCTATTTTTTGTCAGTAAAAGTTATTGGCCCGACCTGTACTTGCTGAAACAAACCAAGCATTTCTTTAAGGTCAGCAAATTTGAAAGTTTTTTTTTTTCAAATGTGAAAAATATGGTAGACAGGACATTCTTGAAGCGAACCATGATATGCTTATTGACTGGTTCTCCTTCTGTTTTATGGGGAACCTTCAAATTTTCTAATACGTTGAAATTTATTTGGAAGTATAAACACGAGTGAGTGTCACTTTTTGTTTAATGATTTTCACTTATGGTTTTAAGTTATCAAAAGTGTTTTAAAGATTGTGTTGTACATTTTCGTTCAGCTGCGTTTGATATGCATTCATAGTATCTGAGTTGATAAAAGGAAGTGAGAAGTTGAAGAGGGGAGGGGAACGGTTAAGCTGAAGGTTATGATCGTGTTTGGGGTGTATGTTTTTATCCATTTTCGTTTTTTCAGGGTGAAAACAAGGTGGCCGCCATTCAAAATGTTTTTGCTGTCATAAAGGGGTCAGAAGAACCTGATCGATATGTTCTGCTTGGGAACCACAGAGATGCATGGACGTATGGTGCTGTTGATCCCAGCAGTGGGACAGCTGCACTGCTTGACATTGCTCGTCGGTTTTCTGTTCTATTGGGCTTGGGGTGGAAGCCAAGGAGGACAATAATTCTCTGCAGTTGGGATGCAGAGGAATTTGGGATGGTAAGAAATTTTCCTTCTTGACAACTGATATGAATTGTATTTCCAGGAATAACGTGGAAGGTGGCCAAGGTTTATGGCTTTTATTTTATTTTTTTCATTTTTGTTAATATCTGCTCTAACAGCTTTTATAGTAATGTGGTGTCAGTGGTTGTTGATAAGCTAGTGACAAATAATTTTTAGACATTCAGTGTGAAACTATTCTATTGTTTGTTTTCTTTTGCCCAAATTGAATGTCTTCCATTGGCTTGCTATAGCAAAATTCTTCCTGATACTGATTAATATTTTCTTCCCAGTTTTCTTCAATGTGTTGTCAGTTGCCTTCTTCAACGTTCAGATATGCTCACTATCTAATTAAACCAGTTTGCTTTATTTCAATGATGTTGTCCTTACCTGTAATATTCTCTCTAAATCAAGTTTATCTGTTTGTGTAGATAGGATCTACTGAATGGGTTGAACAAAACCTTATTAATCTGGGTTCCAAAGCTGTAGCATACCTTAATGTGGACTGTGCTGTTCAAGGCCCGGGTTTCTTTGTGGGTTCAACTCCTCAGCTAGACAATCTTATTCTTGAGGTCACAAAAAAGGTATTTCTTTGAAGTTGTTAATGCATGTGCAAACATAATACAGATAATTCTTAACACATGTATCATGTTTGCTCCTAGTAGTTCAGTAATTTTGAACATCAATCAGCTTTTGCTTTAATTCCAGGTCAAGGATCCTGATTCTGAGGGCGTAGCACTATATGAGAATTGGGCTGCTTCTTCTGCTGGAAGCAATAATGTAATGCTTTTTGTCACTGCTGGCCAAGTATTTGTTTGCACTTGCCAAACATATGTTTTGTATGATATAATTGTTATGATGTTCCAGAGACTATGATCTCTTGATTATCTTATTGCTTTTTAATGCACCAGATCCTACCGTTCCTCATTATCTATTAGTAACCGATCAAACTTGTCTTGGCTTTTGAGCTGGCATATAGCTCAAATTAGTTTAGTAATGAATACTTAAAACTGAGGTTTCAAGGGTTGCTTGAGTTTTGGCAACTATAGTATTTGAAGCTAAAACCGACTTTATAGGAGACTGACATTCTTTTGTTTTCTCTACATGACAGATTTGTTTTACTAGTAGTATATGATATCTGAGTTTTTAGTAATGAAGAAACTTGAATTTTGTAGTTGTATTATGTATTATGACAATGTGGGCTTTTTGCCATGCCTTTTTTGAAGTAAGTTTCAATTTTGTTGTGATCTCCTCATTGCTTACCACCTTTTGTTTTGTCAATTACAGATTCAGAGGCTGAGTGGAGTTGATTCTGATTTTGCTCCATTTGTGCAGCACGCAGGGGTTCCATCCATTGATATGTATTATGGAAGAGGTACGTACCTCATCTCTAGAGGATTCTGTCTGATTTATGTGAACTCTTACTGTGCAAATAAAGGCCAGTTGGTCACATTATATAACCTTTTTTTATCATCAATTGTTCATCATTTAGGATTAATAATTAAATTCTAATTTAAGTCGTCCAGGAGCTATAAATATAATTATCACTCTCCAGTTCCAGATTCTTTAAGCATATATGTTTTGTAATACGAAATTAAATGATTTCTAGCCCAAAATGCTTCTAATAAATATGACATATATCCATAGACTTTGTTATCTTATAATTTGTGATGTAATAATCTCTATCTGATTTCCAGATTTTCCTGTCTATCACACTGCATTCGACTCCTATAACTGGATGGCAGAGTATGCAGATCCATTCTTCCACCGCCATGTTGCTGGTTAGATTTCTCTTTTAACTGCATAATATGGTGTATACATTTCTATTTTTTAGTTAACTGTTAATCCATGTGGCAGTCATAAGATGTAACTTTTCTGTTCTTTGTTGTACTAGTTACCGGAGTTTGGGGGCTTCTAGCCCTTCACTTGGCCGGCGATCCCATTCTTCCTTTCAATTACGTTTCATATGCAAATGAGTTACAGGTGCTCATTTATGTTCACCTCTTCTTTCAACTAACTTCTTGTTAGCTAACATTTTTTCTTGGTAAACATAAAAATATTTTAAAAATTGTTCTTTTTTTTTTACCTAAAACGCGTTGGTTTTTATTTAATAAGAATAGAAGATTATTAATGGGTTGAAGCTAGAGAAATTTTTTTTTTATCAACAAAGAATTAAATGAATTAAAAAATGAAATACTTTAGGGGTGTCTCAATCTGTATACAAATAATTGATGGAAGTTTTTGTAATAACGCCGAATAGAAAACTTGCACCGTATGTTAGTTGCAGATCATTCATATATTGATTATGTAATCTTTCCCTGCTTTGGGCAGCTGTACAAAAACATGTTGAGCAACTTCATAGACCAGAAAATTTCCCTGTATCCATTAACTCTTTCAATTGAAGAATTTGCTTCTGCTGCCAAAGAAGTTGATGGTGAAGTAAAGGTAAAACCAAAATAACTGCAATGGTTTCATTCAATGATACATCTTTTGCAGTAAACACTCCAAATTGTTCTTTATTGCCATGTATTTATGCTTGTCTTTCTTTGTTTTGAACTGCAGAAACTGAGATTGCAAGAAACGGAAGGTTGTTCTGTAGATATGAAAAGGCGAGCATTGAATGATAGACTAATGCTTGCTGAAAAAGGGTTCTTGGATGCATATGGACTTCAAGGAAGACAGTGGTTCAAGCATCTGGTGAGTGTATATGTTAATTACTAATATAATATGTCATCATGGTTGTATTTTGTAAATGAAAACCTGACATTTTCTGTTATATACAGGTGTATGGACCTTCAAGCGACCATGAAAGGCTCAATTTCTTCCCTGGGATTTCTGATTCTATTACTAGTTCTACGGGTGTAACTGAAAGAGAAAGGCTAGCATCAATTCAACATGAGATCTGGAGGGTTGCCAGAGCCATTCACAGAGCTGCTTCTGCACTCAGAGGAGAATTCACTTAAAACCACAAGCTCGATGGATGAAAACATATACGTTTTGAGTGTAAATATTACTAGTGTTTCTTTCAGTTTGTTACACGAGCAGAGTTGTTAGTTGCATTTTGAGGTATATAACTGTATATTAAGTTTTCAAAGAGGAGATGATGAATGATCTGCACAACATTTTCTCCATTTGTTTAAAGCACCAAAGAATATAGCTACGACTTTAAATGAAAAAGTGTTAAATAAATCAAATATTTCAAGAAACTAAATACATGTTTGGTTTTGGTTTAGTATTTGGAGATTAGAGTTTACATTGTTTAACATCTTAAAAACATTGAGAGGAACTTTACGCGAGTTTGAAGTGGAACCTTCTCTGTGAAGAGGATAAGTATAAAATTTGGCAATTCGGTAGAAAGAACAAAAAATAACTGAAGGAAAAAGCATTATATTTAAGTAAAGTTTAAATAAAAGAAGAAAAAGAACGCGCCAGGTAGGGGTCGAACCTACGACCTTCTGCTTAGGAAACAGACGCTCTATCCACTGAGCTACAGGCGCTTGATGTTAATTAAATATCAAATATATTATAAAACGTAATTATAAAAAGATATCCCGCCTAATTGTTTTTGAAGTGAAAAATTCGAAATGACAGGTGCAAAGTGGAAATGGAAACGCAATTGGGAGAGAGGAAGAAGACGATGGCGGAGGATCCGATCTTCAGCTTCTGCAACGGATTGGCTGCTTTCTGCAACCACCTTCACTCCTCTTCCGATGCCCTCAAGCAATCCATCGATCGCCGACCTATTCCTCTCGGTACTCTTCTCTCTCTTTTTCTAATTCCCGTGTCTGCTTGCTCAGCAAATTCAATTCAAATTCTTCCATCATCGTAACAGATTCCGCGTCGTCTATCTTCATGCAATGCCTCAATCGCCGCGTATCCACCGCCACCGCCGACCTGGATATGCTCGATTCCATGTCCTTCGGCACTGTCTCTTTCGAAGAGCTCCTAGGTCATTGCAGCGAACTGTACAAGAAGAACCACTCCGATCTGCTTCAACTCCAAGAGCGTCTCCAGAGCTTCGGTTACACTCCCGGTACTTCCAAAACAAAATCCCCTAATATAACCTTTTTCTGCTTCATAATTCTCTGTTCTTGTTAACTTTTATGTTCTTGATTCAGTTCCGGATATTGAGGAGGAGGAGGAGGAGGATGAAGCCGAGGATACGCAACATCAAGATCCGGAAGACAAATTGGATAGTCCGTCTTCTTTCTATGGATCACTCTCCGTGGCTGATCATAGCTTCAAAAGTTTCGAAGAAGATGCTCTGTATCCTTTATGCCTCATTTATTTTCTTCCACTAAATCTCAAGTTAATACGATTTTCAGCTTCTAAATAGATTTTACATGGAATGAAAATACAGAAGAAAAGGGTTTTATTAGAATGAGATGAAGTACTGTAATTAGATTGATTTTTGGCTCGGAATCACTTGCGATTGTCTTTTCAATTTTTCATTCATTATTATTTATTTGGTACTTTTATTTCCAGAAATTTGTGTCTAAGGCTCTGAACAATGTTAACTATTAATATGATAATGGTTTAGTGTAGTCATTGATCAGTTTATGATAATTGCTTTTTACATCCCTTAATTCTCTTCAGACTTGATGAATCTTTGAGTTTGAAAAAGTTTGGGCTGTCAGATGCATATCTAGCCACCTTAGCATCTGAAGGTAGTGAATGCCACTTGTCTCCATAAGCATGCTTGTTCATTTAGGAGGATTCCATTCCCAGCTTTTAATTAGTTGCAAGTTTTTTTGTTTGTTAAGGTTTATCCATTTTTCCCAGTAACAGTACTGGTCATATTGTTGATTACATGAAAACTAACCTTAGCTTCTCAAATTAATTGTGCGTTGCTAATTCCATTTTTTTACCACTATTTTTTCATCTACGCTTGCAGGTGATTTAGCATCACATGAACCTGAGAAGTAAGTTCAAAATTATGGATATCATTTAGCTGTTGTGGGATTTTCTGCATTTCTATTGATAGTTCCTACACGATTCTCATTCCCCAAGCTATGGATGAACAGATTACAAGAATTTAGGCAACAAAATCAACCTGTTGCGCATATAATGGTGGCATCTGAAGGAAGCAGGGTCTTACCTATCCGTAATTGAATAATTTCCTGTTTCAAGTGGTTTAAGTTTCAGCATATGGAGTTTTTTTATCAGTTTTTTTTACCCCAAATAATTTTTTGTGTCAGAGAATGATAATTTAAAGTCAGCTGAAGTTCCGAGTCCCAGGTTACAGATATTGAAGAGCGAATTTGAATGTCTTCCTGCTTACATGAAGGGTCTAGCGTCATGGGAGGTGAGGTATTTTATGCGGTGCTTTTGAGATAACTGCAAAAATTATTGTTGTAATGGATTATCATTAGAACATTTTTTAAAATAAATTTGTTGTTTAAAATAATTAATTTTACTTGGATAAAAAATATTGTTTACATATTAAAAAGTAAAAAAATGTATGTTTAAAACTTGGAAAAAAGTTGTTGGAAAATAATCATGACATACAAATATTCATATTCATAAAATTAGCTTATTTTTTTCAAGGAAAAAACAACTTACTTACAAATGTTAGTTATTGTTTTAAACATATAACTGAAATTAGTCATGTTGAAGTTCCAAGACATCAAGTATCTTGGCATATTTCTTGGTGCTTTTCTGATGAGAACAAGATGCTACTTTATTTTACTGTATCATATAGTTTTAATTTTTTAAGCATATACGGCTTTTAGATTCTAGACATTGTGACAAAATACTAAGGTCTAAGGTTTGATTCAGTTATGTACCTAACCTATGCTACTAGGATCTACTTGGAGCTGTTGACAAGATTAATTCAAGCCTAAGCAAGAAGACCAATGGATGTAGCTACTTCCACCAAGATGAAATTCCCTCATTTGAATTAGGTAGTCTTACTGTATCATCCATGCTCTTATATTTTTCTGATTCGACAAATGGAAAACAGCAATTTTTGTTGCTTGTGATTTATTCTCGTGCAAGATCTCTCTCTGTCATCTTTTAATCAAACGTATGACCTCAAATGTGCTGCTATCTGTTTATTCAGGGCCTAAAACAAGATCATATTTGCTACTTTTCGTGCGCATGAACCGATTGGTTGTTGAGACTATTGATGGTATACTATCGTACAGAGTATTGTAGATACGAGATCCAATGGAGAACTGTTTTTCATATCCTAATTCACCTTTTCGTTGTCATTCATATTGCAAGAAGCACGGAACCGAAATTCGAACACAGCAAATAACTGCATATATAGTTAGCAATTGTTCTTAGTGTTAGGCATCCTGTACTTTCATAATTCTTTCTATGTTCCATCCTCTTGTATTTGATTTGAGGCTATGACATCTGTGCTACAACCCACATGCTTGGACAAACTATAAAATTACATGTACTCTAATTTATAATATATTTCATGGGAGGAATTTTTATTTTACTACTTCAACATTATTTACAGCAATTTTTTTATACTTGTATTTCAGTTTTCACGTGACACAATGTTTTTTATTATTAAAATTAATAAAAAATTAATTTTGATTATCTAACACTATTTAAATTGTGATATAAAGGTATTTATTTCTATAAACTCTATCTTTTAAAATAAATTGAAAATTAATTTTGAAAAATTGATTAAAAGGGATAATTGGTAAAGAAGTTTAAATCCTAAAATAGTTGATTCTGGATTATAATATAAATAAAGAGGTAAGTTAACCCCTTAATTGGAAATTCTTATTTACAAATAAAACATAGATACTCATGATCAATACCTTAGGGTGATTGAGTATTTTTATATAATAACTACTAATCATCATGCAAGATTTTAATGTGAAAAATGGGGTAAGCAAAAAAGTTTTCAGTATATACATTAGAGGCACCATAGTTTGTAAGGAGATAGATAGAACATAGATAATCTAGTACTAGTGTATCTACCAACAGGGTTTATGAGAAAATGTTTCACAAAAATATCTTTAGAATGAAGATTGGTTTCAAAAGCCACCTAAAGAATCTAAGTTTGAGGGAATATTTGAGGGTTTTACTAGGAACCTAAAGTCCCTAATTATTGTTAATCCCACACTTTGTCTAAAACATAGCATAACCTAATACAGCATTAAAATCCAACTCTATGAAACCTTTTTTGGCCTCAACCAAGGCCCTCCTTGTTACCTCAAACTCAGCTTCTGCAGCTTCCAATTCTCCCCTCAGCTTCTTCATTTTGATCTCCAAAGCAACCACACTGTCTTTCAGTTTGTTCACCTCTTCTGTTTTTTCCAAATGAGCTTTCATACCCAATGCAGATTCAACATAAGGCTCCAACCAAGACAACTGAAATCCAGAATGTTTAACAAGTTCCTCCCATAAACCATGAAGGCGATTGCATGCATCTTCATTCATATCCTTCGCTTTACTTGTCTTGAGTAAATGTAGAACCTGACCTAATGATGTGAATGCCCATAGTTTGAACCATCTAGAACTTTTCCTCTGGCTCCTTATCAGGGAAGGATGCCATATGCATGCCTCTTCCAACAGTGGAACAAAAGCTGCTTCTTCTTTCCCTAAACTCCCCAAATCTAGAAGGTCTTTTAGTGTCAAATCTAAACTTTGAACTTCCCCTTCTGTTTGACTAGACCCACAGGGGCTCCAACTATGTGTCTCACTCTCATCTGATGTTTCTGTTTCTGTTTCTTTATCATCTTCCTTCTGTGTGGATTCTGAATTTCTTCTTGCTTGATCACCCGACATAGCGTAGCTAATTGGAGTGACTGCGTTCAAATTGTTAGCTTCAACAGTACTAAGATCAGAGACACAGAGACGAGCTTCAATGATGCATGTGTCATTCACAAGATAGCCTTGCTTTGAGTCATGGAAGACACTTAGGTTCACGAAAAATGAACCCCAGCTACGATATCCACCATTGAACTTCTGCCGAGTCTCTGAAAATATCACTACAATTGGTTCAGGACAAACTAACAAAAGCTGAACACAGAACATCTAAATGTGTCCTATGTTTGACTAAACAGCTTCCTCGAAGTTTGGAACTTAAAAATGCTCAAAGTGGTAATGATTAATGTTAATTTCTACCACGAAACCATCACTACCATGTGTATCAACAGCATCATTGCAAGATAAAATCAAGTAACAATTACCCTTTACAACTGACTTATCGCCATCCAATTGATTAAGCAGAGACAACTTAAAATATGCATCTCTGCTCCATCCGTAAGGTGGTAAAGAATCCGCAACCATCAAATATAACGAGAAATGATCAACATTTTTCATTAATGGATACAAACGAATACGCCTGAAAGGTAATTAAGAGGAATAACATAGTTAATAATGAAAACTAAAAACTAAAATTAAGTTCAAAGCAAGAAAGAGTAATCTTAACATAATTGCATCTTTATTAAGCTTAGAGCCATCTAAAAGTAAATAGCACAGAACTTGAGGCTTCAAAATCCATTTGACAGTACCATTTATAACCTTGAATTCGGAAGGCCTTGGATTGTAGTTTCTTCCTGTTCTGTTTTGAGAAGTTTTCAATCTTCCACGTGAATGTCTCAAAATCAATACCAGTTCCCTTCTGTTTGTCCATTCTAGTGGCTAGCGACATCTAAGCTGCCATTACAAAAAGATAAACACACAAAGTGGTGAAAACTGTTGAAGTGAAGATGGAAAACAATAAAAGGGTTGACTTGACAAGCACCAAAAGCACAGAGAGAAGAAGTGTGCAGAGAAGTGAAAGTCTTAAACCATTGAAATTTGAAGTGGAATGTAAACTCTGACACTGCAGAAAAATATTTTATGACCAAAACTGGTTCTGATGGGTTATGCATATGAGAAAAGGGAATAACCCAAAGGAGAAAAAAGGGAGAAGAAGTAAGAATGGAATCATGTATGTGAAGTCAAGTCAACCCTTTTGTCTTCAAAAGAAAATTTCAGAGACATATAAATAATAGTTTGAAAAGACCATTGCCAATAATATACTCAAATGAGCACCGAGTGAAATTTCTTACTCCACAAGAAAAAAAACAGCACAAATAATATATTGAATAACAACAGCAACAAAATATATATATATATATATGCAACTCATTTAAACATTCAACAGGATATATAATAATTTCATTCAATTTATCAATCATACATTTTTACTCTTTTTGATCCTTTTTAAAATTAAAGTAGGACAATGAGTTGAAAAAAAAAATTTAGATGATAATTTATTTCATGATGAATTTAATTTCAGCCATGCATGCACCTTTAAATTTCTTTATAATTTATATTTCGTGCATTTTATTTGCAAATTTAAATTGTATATTTTAAGTTAAATTTCAAAAAGGTTTTTTAGTTTTTTAAAAAAATACTGTGTATCGGTTTAAAACTCAATATTTTCTGAATTTGAGTCTTTTTATTGAAATATCTCATTAGTCTTTTAGTGATGAAACTGATGTCTCACCTAAAATTAGATTTTCTTCATGAGTCAACTTCTCTACTAAATTTATTGTCTGGTATAGAATATTGAGTGGCAAATTTATTTGATTGATAGTAGTTTTCATTTTTTAAAACATCCTGAAATTGCAACCTATAATAAGACTCTGAAATTTCAGTCAACGGTGCAAGATGCAGAATGTCAATCAACCAAATTGACTAATTACAGTTATGTCCTTAGTTTAGAATCAGCTAAAGTTTTAAACAAAATTATAAAATAAAATAAAATGTTAGTTTTAACAAATTAAAGCTAATTTATATAGTTCAACTTTTCTCTAAAAGTTAAATTGCTCAAAACTATTATGGACACATTCGATCTTAATTTTCAATATATCTTACATCATTCCCTATAAAAGTCATATATTGTTAATTTTTTATCAATGTTTGAATTGAGAGATAATATTGGAAAAGTGAAAGAAAGAAGGAAAACAAAAATGAAAGTGAGATTGTTGATTAAAGCAAAGATAACAAGGAAAGTTTTTGAGAAATTTGATAGATATAATAAATATATAAAAAATAATAAAGTTATTTTTATTATTATAAATTAATTTTAATTAATAATAAAAATTAGAAATTTATTATTAGTTAATAATTTAAATTTTATTGCTATTATTACTATTGTTTAAGTTTATTTAAATTTTTATTATTATTGTTTATTACTCATGCTTTTATTTTATAATTATCGTACAATTACTATTACTTTATAAATTTATTATTAGAATTTTAAATTTTTTTACTTTATTAATATTTTATTATTTTATTAAATTTATTATTATTTTAACAGTAATTATTTTATTTTTATTATGTTATATTATATAATTAATTATATTTATTTCATTATAATATAAATATAAATAAATTAATAATAAGAATTAATTATATAAAAAATAATGATTATATTTGTAAATATAATAAAAATTTATTATATATTCTATTGCGTTTACCTAATAAATTATGTATATACATAATTAATCATATAGAAAATATTTTATCATATTTATGTATATGATCTATTAATAGATTTAAAAAAAAAAATCACAACTATATGAAAAAGAACGTTACAAAATTTTTGTCTCACGGACCCTAAATATCGATTGTGATTAACTAGATAAAAAAGAATTATTGAAACTAAGTTCTTAGCTAGCATAACAAACATTTTTTTTTTCCATAAATTAAACCATTGTCGTCAGGTCTTGTTTTTTTAATCCATGATCAAATTAATTAAGTTGTTTTTTAATAATTTAGAAACGGATACAAGTTTTACGGGCTCACCCACTAGCATTAGAAGCATTATCTGTGTATAAACATGTTCAAGAAAAAATTAAAAGGGGAAAAAAAAATCAAAGCACAACAAAATGTTTAAAATTTCTTCAACTAAACATCATATTCCTTGATATTGCTTGTATAATTTACATATGTTCAATTCGGCTAATTGGAGTTAGCATGGCTATGAGGTGTCGACCAACTGTTAGTGGTACGTAGGTTCCAAAGATTAAACAGACAATGATTGAACAAAGTGCAGTGACAGGTAAGTCTCTACGACAATCCAACAGAAGCTTTCTTTTTAACTCTGCAAAAGAGCCCAAGAATTTTAAAAGAGAAGAAAAAAACAAATAAATAAACATGTAAATGTAAAGAATTATAGATACTAAAAAAATGAAGAACTAGGACCTGCTGGCTCATGAGTATTTCCACTGCAACATTGAGATTACCATCAGCAGCTGCAAGCGCCACTTCCACTTGCGTCTGAAACAGCCCAACACAATTGCATTAAAAATATAGAACTAAGCCGTAGGCTTTAATCTACGTTTGATGCACAAGCATCGGAAAGATATCTCACTAAATCTGAGAAAACAATTTGACTTGGAGATCTTTTATTTCAGATATCACTTATCAAACAAACTTTGATCTCTTCAGCCAAATTTAACACACATACATTTACTCCTACAGTAATCAAGTTAAAAATTATAAAATTATAAAATTATATGGATCCCCATTGCGAGACCTAAGAGACAGTAGAGAAGGACCCATAAGGAGATCAAACAACAATAACTTTAAACACGGAATCTCTTTCAGTGAGAAAAACGTTCTCAGAAGTGCAAGCATAATATGCTAGAAGCCAATAACAAACTGGAAAGTTGTAAAAGTTTCAAGCCATTTTCTAACCATAGAAAAGATAAGGAAGCTGAGTTTTACCCTATCAAATCCCATTGATGCAAGTTTAGTAATCCCTTCTTCCGAAACAACTGCACCCTGCATTTAAAGGGGAAAAAATAGCAAATATTAACCATGCAAATTAACTAAAAGAAAACATGAGAGTTTCAACCATGGTAGTATCTAGAGGGACCTGATGAGGTGGAACACCAGTCGCTGTAGCTACACTATCAGCTGAATGCCTAAATTGAATTAGAAAATTAAGTAAAATCATTAATACAGAAATACAAACTTCTGAATAATATAATTGTAATCCTATTGAAATATAGCAATTTGACTTGAATAATCAATGCATGACATCTACTGAACTTTGGAATTAATGGTTATACTTTCCACATTCTCATTATGTCCTTTTTATGTTGTTTTCCAAGTTTTAAGGAGTCGGTTAGGAAGTTTTAGGTGCTTTGTTATCCCTGTTCATGGCTTATTTGTAGCACCATGTTGTTAGTGGGCAGTTATTCTTTAAGTTTTATAAGTTGTAATGTTTCTGGTTTTTAAATAAAACAGTTTTTCATCTTTCACCTTTAATATATGTTCCTATCCTCTGTTAAGCAAGTTCTGCTTTTCCTTGCTCTTGAAAAATTCCAACAATTGGTATCTAGAGCTCTTTTCTTACAGGACCTATAGAAGGAATTCTGAAAAAAGTTTTTCCCGAACAGCTCTTCCAGTTTTCAATGGGGAAAACTATGATCTTTGGGCTGTCAAAATGGAGGCTTACCTAGAAGCATTGTATCTTTGGGAAGCTGCAGAAGAGGATTATGAAGTCCTTCTGCTGCCGGACAATCCCACCATGGCCCAGATCAAGAATCGTAAGGAGAAAAAAACCCAAAAAGCAAAGGCAAAGTCATACTTTTTTGCTGGTGTCTCTACAAATATCTTTACCAGGATCATGACTCTCAAATCGGCAAAAGCAATTTGGGATTATCTAAAGATGAAATATGCTGGAGATGAAAGACTTTGAAGCATACAGGTACTTAACTTAATAAGGGAATTTGAGCTTCAAAGAATGAAAGAGTCTAACACAATCAAGGAATACTCAGACAAATTGTTAGGTATTGCCAACAAGATTAAGTTATTAGCCAGTGATTTTGCAAATTCCAGAATTGTTGAGAAAGGGTGGAAAGAAGGATCATTCAGCCGGCAGTCAGGGCAGTGCAAATAGTTACAAGCAAAAGGGTGGAAAGATAAGTTACCCACCTTGTCAGCATTGTGGCAAAATGGATCATCTTCATTAAGATGTTGGAAGGAAGAGACCTGGTGCTAAATGCATCAAGTGCAATCAAATGGGCCATGAAGCAGTCATATGCATGAGCAAAAATCAGCAGCAAGAGGAAGAAGCTAACGCTGTTGATCAGGAGGAGGAGGATCAACTATTTGTGATCACATGTTTTGCAAGCAGCAAAGAGAGTGAGAGTTGGCAGATTAAGTGGTTGCACAAATCATACTACCAATGGCAAGGAACTTTTCAAAGATTTAAAGCCAACCAACATCGCAGAAGTCAGAATAGGCAATGGTGATTATATCTCAGTCAAAGGAAAGGAGACTGTTGCAACTTGCAATAGTAAGTTGCTCAAGTACACAAAGTTTACTTCAGATGTCCTTTTTGTACCCGAAATTCAACAAAATTTGTTGAGTGTTGGCCAATTGATTGAAAGAGGCTTCACAGTTGCTTTTGAAGACAATTTTGCTTGATTAGAGATGCAGCTAGTCAGAGATGCTTCAAAGGGAAAAGTGTTGCTCTAAATCCATTGGAGGAAGAGCAGGCTGCTTTTCTAATCAAGGAAAACATAACAGAATTACAAGAGGCTCGGGCTTTATCACCACCAATGGCTGCTATAAAGGAAGTCCAAGAAGAAAATGCAAGGCTTGTTTATTTGGAAAGCAAAAAAGGAAGTCATTTCCGAAGTCAGCAAAAAGAGCCACTTGTAAGCTGCCGTTAGTCCACACCGTTATATCTGGACCTCAAAAAACTCCTTCATTAGTAGGCAATCAATATTATGTTGCCTTTATTGATGATTTCACAAGAATGTGTTGGATTTTCTTCTTAGAATTCAAGTCAAAAGTAGCTGGAGTTTTCTGGAAGTTCAAAAAATTAGTAGAGAATCAAAGTGGCAAGCAAATTCAGATTCTAAGATCTAATCATGGCAAAAAGAACACCTCAGAAAACATCAATTGATTTTATGAGGAATCTGGCATTGAGCATCAGTTAACCACATCCTATACTCCACAACAGAATGGGGTGAGTGAAAGGAGGAACAAATACATCTTAAAGATGACAAGATGCATGTTGTATGAGAGAATCTACCCAAGAAGTTTTGGGCAGAAGCAGCTCATACGGCTGTTTTCTTGAAAAATAGACTCCTGACAAAAGCAGTCAAGGATAAGACACCATATGAGGTTTGGTACGGCTATAAACCATCTCTAAATTTTCTTAAAATATTTGGATGTTTGCGTTTTGCTCATGTTATCACTAGGCATTTTTACAGGCAATAGCACTGTCAGTAAAGACTGTCAAATATTTCAGCCGCAAACTGGAAGCATTGTTGTTAGCAGAGATGACCACTTCAAAGAAGATGAAGACTAGAACTGGGATGAGGCAAAGAAGAAGGATCAAACTGTGGCAGAATTGCAGTTTAAGTCTCCTGCTTCAAAAACCGAAGACAAAGAAGAGGATTAACAGAATGAATTGGTAGATGATGCTCCTGTAAGAGGTACTAGATCACTCTCTGATATTTATGAGAGGTGTAACATTGTTGTTTGTGAACATGCAGATTTTGGAGCAGCAGAGTGAGATCAAAATGGATGGCTACAATGAAGGAGGAAATATTTATGACCAAGAAAAACAGAACATGGGACTTGGTTGATCGACTCCAAGATAGGAAGGTGATTGGAGTCAAATGGGTGTATAGAACCAAGCTAAATTTTGATGGCTCTATCAACAAACACAAGGCAAGACTTGTTGTGAAAGGCTATGCTCAAATCTTTGGTGTGGATTACTCAAACACCTTTGCACTTGTTTGGACACCATAAGAATTTTGCTTGCTCTAGCTGCTCAAATGAATTGGATACCGAATCAACTTGATGTAAAATCAGCACTTTTAAATGGTGTTTTACATGAAGAAATTTACGTTGAACAGCTTGAAGGTTTTGTGAAGAATGAAGAAAAGGACAAGCTGTATCTTCTTGAAAAGAATCTTTATGGGTTGAAAACAAGTTCCATGAGCTTGGTACAGCAGGATAGATGACCATTTGTTGAGAATTGATTTAAAAAAAAACTTGTCTGGAGCCACTCTTTATGCTAAACAACAGACCAATGATGTTCTGATGGTTTCAGTTTATGTCGATGATCCTTTGATGACAGGAAATAATGCAGGGATGGTTCAGGAATTCAAAACAATAAATGATGATGTTTTTTAGATGACAGATCTTGGGTTAATGACCTTCTTCCTTGGAATGGAAATTAAGCAGGCTGAGCATGAAATCTTCATCTGCCAGAAGAAGTATGCCAAGGAGATTTTGAAAAAGTTTAGGTTTGAAGAAAGCAAGGAAGCCAGCCCTCCTATGAATCAAAAGGAAAAGCTTAGTAAGGAAGATGGAGCTGATAAAATTGATGTGGGATGATTCAGAAGTTTGATTGGTTGCTTGATGTATCTACTGCAACACGTCTTCATATTTTAAATGTTGTAAGCCTTTTGTCCAGGTTTATGCACTGTGCAAGCAAATTACATCTCAGAGCTGCCAAGAGAAATAATGCGATATGTCAAAGGCACAAGGGATTTTGGTGTTAAGTTCATACGGAGCAAGGAATTTAAGCTGGTTGGTTTCTCTGACAATGACTGGGGAGGCTCCATCTCTGATATGAGAAGTACTTCAGGCTACTTATTTACTCTTGGATCTAGTGTTTATACACTGTGCAAGCGAATTACATCTCAGAGCTGCTAAGAGAATAATGCGATATGTCAAAGGCAAAAGTGATTTTGGTGTTAAGTTCAATATGGAGCGAGGAATTTAAGCTGGTTGGTTTCTGACAATGACTAGGAAGGCTACATCGATGATATGAGAAGTACTTCAGGCTACTATTTTACTCTTGGATCTAGGGTTTCCTCATGGAGCTCAAAAAAGCAAGAAATCGTGGCTCAATTCACTGCTGAAGCAGAATTTATTGTGGCAATAACTGCTGTCAATCAAGCTTTATTTGCTCAGAAAGATTTTAATGGATCTAAATCTAGAGCAGAAAGAAAGCACCAAGATTTTTGTTGACAACCAAGCTGCTATCGCTATTCCCATAACCCTGTGTTTCATGGGAAAACTAAGATTTGTGACTTTGGTTTACTGCAAGTCTGAAAATCAGATCGCAGATTTGTTTACAAAGCCACTTTCAGTCAGTAGGTTTGAGCTTCTAAGGCAAAACATTGGCGTTTGTAGCTCCTAAAGCAAAGAGGAGTGTTAGTAAAATGAATCACGTTCTGATCTTGTCCTTTGAGTTAGTTAGTGTGCAGTTATTCTTTAAGTTTATAAATTGTAATGTTTCGGGTTTTTAAATAGAACAGCTTTTCATCTTTCTCCTTTAATATATGTTCCTCTTCTCCGTTAAGCAAGTTCTGCTTTTCTTTTCTCTTCAAAAATTCCAACATTTTTGTGCAATTCCCATTACTAGTTATACTATCAGTAAGACCTTGTTATCTCCTAGCCCAAGCATCACATGTTTGCTGAACAGGTAACCTAATACAACCAAGTTACTGGTATCGCTGAATAAGTTTAATTTCAGTAAAACAATGATTAAATAAACCATTTGTAAATACTGTTAGATTCATGGACAATGGACTATAACGATCTTATATATACATATACATATACAACATATATATATATATATGTATGTGTATTTTTTATTCTGTAGATGTTATAAGCTTATACGTTAGACATGCATAGGGATATTCTGGTTCGGGTTTTTCCCAATAAAAAGAATTGGGTTCAGGGTCAGGGATAGATAGTGCAATCCCAGGCCAGTCCCAAGCCGCACCCACCTTTGGAACTTGTTTCTTTCATATTATGTGTTTTAAATTATTTATAGTTGGAACTTATTTATACTCTGTTTTAAAATATTGAAATTTAGAACAGTATTATGTGTTATATGTTTGGAAGAATTGCATCTTAAGACATATGGTAAAAGATTGAAAATCATGTGTTTGTTTTTATTTTTCGCCATTATCTTTCAAGTTGAAGCGCATTGATTTCAACCTATTTGCTATTTTGAGTGTAACTGTCAACCTTTTCAGTCAGATTCTTCAACCATT
This sequence comes from Phaseolus vulgaris, assembly GCF_051622355.1. Classification (NCBI taxonomy): domain Eukaryota; kingdom Viridiplantae; phylum Streptophyta; class Magnoliopsida; order Fabales; family Fabaceae; genus Phaseolus; species Phaseolus vulgaris. Next base: position 49,654,937 of record NC_143498.1, read on the forward strand.
TCTTTCTCTTTGTGCAGGGATCCAAAGGTGGAGCGCCTCAAGGCCATATGAAACGAAATAACTTTAAAATTAATTTACTACAATTTGTGTATACCTTTATTAAGAATGAGACTGGGTGGGGAACAGGGAAACCGAACCGAATATGTAGCCTCGGCAGGGGTTGGTAATGATTAAAGGAGTTGGGGACAGGGATGGGGGAAATCCCGCCCCAGTGCCATGTCTTGACATGCATATATATATATATATATAGTTATCCAATAATTTTGGACATATAAGTTAAATTGTTTATGAGCCTTTTATTTACAATTCATCTAATGTTAATACATATTTATGCCAGAAAAAGATTTAAAATAGCTTATAATTAAAATTGTGCTAAAGTATGTGCTATACTTATAGAGCATTATGGATACATATTTATAACTTAAACTACACAAGTACACTCTCATTTTTATGTTTTCTCAATATCAGTTTCGAAGTTAAACATAACTGCACCAATATGTGTCACATTGATTAATTCAGGCTAGACAATCAACTTGACCACCTAAACTTATTGTTACATGTCAAACAGGGAACCCATGTACAAGCATGTAACTTGTGTTGGCTTCATTTAAGTTGAATATTGTCATTCCTAGTATGGGAAAAAAACTATGAATTTATCAGTCTATGCCTAATACTGTAGGTGTTATGCTAGGTTCAAACTTTACAAGAAAAGATGATTGAAGCCAGCATACTAGAATTTTACTTTAAATAAGCAACCACCATAAGCTTTCAATTATGCTCAAACCATCTCTCATACCTTCCTTCTGATAATTGATGAGTGTTACTAGGAGTGGATGAAACTAAAGTACTATTGGGACTACTATCCTCCAAAAGTCTTTCTTGAAGATTTGAATCTGATTGAAGACGAGAAGCAGTCTGACCTTGACCAGAACCAAGGGCCCTTCCCCTCCCAGGGAACCTACTGTCCTCAGTTGACTGTAAGATATCACATAATACAATCAAATGTGTATAAGTCTAAAGCCTCCAACTCACCAGAATATAGGCATGAATACAAAAAAGAAACTAATAGACAATGACTTGCATTAAGGTAGGGATATAATTTTAACTTTAAACTTCTCAGTTCAATTCAAAATAACCATGATTTAGTGACTACTCAACCAAAACAGCTGTGGTTAACCGTCAAGGAATCAATATATTCAAAGGCAGTCAATAAACACGGCTTGAAATGGAAAAGATAATGAGCTCATTCGTTCCAACTTCTCTTTGTAAAAGAACTTTTTTTCAGAAAATAACCACTTCTTTTAGTTTTTCATCTATTTGTTTTAGCTTTTCAACATAATAAGAACTATGAAGCTAAAAAAACAAAAATGCTATTAAAACCAAAACTTATATTGAATCGTCAACCCATAAAATCAGCTGCTTCCTATAAAAAAAATGATATTATGATTGTAAACAAACGTAAATTAGCTTCTTAAAAATCTTTCAAAAACAATTTTACAACATAATCACTTCTTTTTAATAACAAACTGGCCCAATGTATCATTCACGTAAAAATGCAAAACCAATTGATATTATGATTGTAAAAAAACAAAAATTAGCTTCTTAAAAATCTTTCAGAAACAATTTGCAACATAACCGCTTTTTTTTAATTTGTAACAAACTGGCCCAATGTATCATTCAAGTAAAAAGGAAAAACCCTGTGATATGACTATTCATATTCCCAACCCAATAATGAGTGAACTTCCAAAGATAAGAAAGGCACGTAATTTTTTTCTGATAGCAATTGCTGATGCCAAAGCCCAATGGATTATAGGTTTTTCTAAGAAAAATGAGCTGTTGAAGACAAAAGAATAATTCATATAAAAATAATCATCCCAGGTCAAAACACTTGACACTTGGCAGCTGCTTAAATCTCTAGACAAATCTACTCCCAAAGAACTAGAGTGTACATTAAAAAGAGAAAGAAAAAAAAATCGCCAAACGAATGGCAGGAGATAAATATCAGTCCAGACAATTTTAAAAATGACTAAATGCAAGCACACTCTTTGCACTTGCACGTAAAATGAACAGGTAATGTACACAAGATTAATTATTCACATATTGGTGCGAGATAACCAAGGATGATACTTACTAGCAAAATTAAAAAAAATGAACTCTGCATACATTGATTAGTTTCAATGATCAGTAGATCACATATACAAGGTCCACATACAGTTGTTATGAATGAGTATTGCAAAACAATGCAGTTGCTTTTGTTCACATATTGAGCAAAGCAAAAATGACAATAACACCAGAAAAATGTGTACATGATTAAGAGTCCACCAAAAGTATACTCAAAAGAAAAAATGGCTTACATACCTGAGTAGACACTTCCCTTTGAGGCATCAATGAAGATAGGTTCCTCCAAATATTTCCAGAAAGTAATCCACTAACCCATGAAAGTATAAATTTGAAAATGTAGATTAGTATATATCTAGTGTGATCTGTATGATTTGGGGTGAAACCCACAGTATTTAGTATATACCTTGTTGAGTTTTGGCTTGTATGTGTAGGAATATAACCCGAAGGATTTCCACCAGTGCAAACAATAAATTTTGGTCGTCTCACACATGATGACTGAAAGTCCAGAGAACCAACATACACACTAGTAAAGGTCCACATGAGATATATATATATATATATATGTGTGTGTGTGTGTGTGTGTGTGCGTGCGTGTGCGTGCGTGTGCGTGCGTGTGCGTGCGTGTGTGTGTTTTGAGTGTATGCATGTATTTTCATAGTCTTAAAAAAGTGAATTTTAAGTCTAATTCAACCTCACAAAATTGGCTTAAAAGTTTGCATTCACTTATATATTATAATTTGGTCATATCTCTAGTCAGTGTGAGATCTCTAACACACTCCCTCACGTTGAGAACTTGATATCTCGAGCGAAAGACTAGGCAGAACCCGACATGATAAATCCAACAAACTTGACTATGATAGACTTTAATACCATATTAAGAAAGTGAAAATTAAGTCTAACTCAATTTCATAAAACCGGCTTGAAATGTGAAATTTACTTCCACCTTATATATTATAATTTGACCATATCTCTAGTTAATGTGGAATGTCCAACACATAGAATAAATATCTACAAGATGTTTTTCTAATTTTAATTTTTAATTTTAAAACAAAATAAGTTGTCAAGTTATAATAAAAATATATTAATTCACATTCCAGTCAATCATGTTTATATGCATTTGGCAGTCCCTTAGGCATTCATCTAATATCATGTAACTAACAATTGGAATGTTTCCCATCCTGGTGCACTACCAAAGCCTATTATAGAAAGATACTTACAAGCCAAGAGGATGATTCAATAGAAGAATAAAAAGTGGTTCCAGGTATGAGGAAATTAAATAATCCATATGTATCTGAAACATCAAGCATAACATCATGAAACTACAGATAATTGCATAAACATTTTTGCAAAAATGAAAACAGAGAAGGAAAAGGAATGAAATCTGACATGCAAACCCAGATAAAATGCCACAAAGATGTCCAAGTAGTGAAACATTTTGCATGAGAAGCTGGAATACTACCAACAAAAAGAATGCATACCTAAACAAAACATGTCAAATTATCACAAAAGGGAATTATCTAGTTAAAAAACTCAAGAAATAAGTTCAATAAAAAAAATATACTCACCACTTGGCAGGCACATTAAACAATCCAAAAACACTGCACAACCAATAGAAAAAATTACCAAATTAGTGAAGCCTTACCAATTGATGATAATTAAATGAAGCATAGCACGGTGTATTGAATGTACAGTGTCTTTCAGTAAAACTAGTGAAGTACACCATTGCACAGTGAATTGGTTGGCAAAAGCATACTAATAAAACAGAATAAAGTTGTGAAGTAAATCAATGCACAGTGATTAAACAAAAATAACCATTAGCATCATTCTGAAAACTCGATTAAATAATAGTACTATTTCAGTATCTTCAATAGCTCCCAAAACATGGTTTCTGTTAAATTATCTTGAAGAAAAAGGTGATTAACATATTAAATTGCATTTTCCCAACAGTGGTAAATTTCTCGCACAACAGTAATATTTATACGGCCAACCTCCTGGATTGAACTCCACTCAAGCTTGTCTCTATAACAATCATTGAAAATAGAACTCCTGAGAAGCCTATTGCACACTCATTCATAAGGTAATCATCTGTAAGAACAGGATTGTGTGCCCCCAGCAGTGCTATGAGAACATGGAATATGGCATTGCTTGTAGCCAACAAAATAATGACATATAGCAAGCGAACTGAGCCCATGATCCTCTCCAGCTCAGACCCCAAGGGAACTAAAGCCATCATGTTGAAGAGAACATGAAGCAGTGAACCATGGAAAAGAATGGAAGTATAAATTCTGTAAACTGCATGGAAAAAAATAATGCTGAGCAGAGAAACCAGTCAACCACAAAACGGAAGAATATGCAATAATGAAAAAAAAAGAAAATGAAGCATGCAATATTTAGAAAGGATAGTTTCTAATAAACTGACCATCAACCAAACCAACTCAAAAATAGTTGAGATTCGATTTGACAATTGATTTGTGGAACTTGGATCATGAATCGAATGAGATGAACTTGAGTTAAAAATTACTTGAACTTGAGCGATGTATAGTTTGACTCATTTGGTTCATGATATATATGTGTGTGAAATAAATATATATAAATCAAAATAATAAGCCAAATCAAATTACAATCTGAACCAAGTCATTTGTGAGCTTAATTTGAACCCAGTTTGGGCTTAAAAAAAGGTAATAGCCACCACAGGAACCCAATTCAACATATGAATGATTTGAGTTTTCAGAACCATAATGTCTGTACAGGCTTGTCCAGAGTCCAAAGTATTAACTACATTGTTGAACTATATAATTTTACTTGAAAAAAAAAATATCAAGGTTGTTTAAGTCAAGATTTTGCTTAGGATTAGGAAGGGGTTTGAAAATTCATAACTTGGAGATCATAACTGGGACAATATGATCCTAGATTCCAACCTAAAATAATAATATATAATAAATATTCATAAAAAAGCTAAAACAATCAACAATTTTTTATATGTTTGATCCGAAGATAATAGAGAACATGCTCTAACAAATTTTAGTTGTTGATTTTAAAGAAATGGGATATTTCTCTGATTTGTCGTATAACCATGTAAGATCATTTGCATATAAACATGCAACATTGCTTTTAACACAGAATCCCAAGTAGACAAAAAAATTATGAAAAAGAAAAGGGTGTCATGGTGGCACATGTGCACAGCCACTTCAAGAAGATAAATTGCAGCAGCACACCAATATAAGTACATACAAGAATGAAGAATAAAGAAATTTGAATTCTTGGATCAGGAAAGAAAAATAAAAAACAACATTAGAATGACAGAGATATTAAGAATATATGATTGCACTTTGAAAAGAAGGAGTAAAGGAAGCGGCTGAAGCTGGGTGAGTTTTCTTCTTCACAAAACAGAGCCACGACATTTGGCAGTTGTAGAGCAATGGTGACAGTGTCGGCAGGTGCAAAGGATGTGTCAAATTTGATTAGAGATTTGGGAGTTGCAAGCCCTTTGGGGAAGAGTGTATGATTACTACAGTATGAATCAGAGGGGAAAGGAAATCATTAGGGATTTCAAATCCAGGTCAATGGGATAAACCTCAGATTTTGTCTTGCCCAAAATAATATTAAACAGGATCAGAGATCCCACAGTTTCACGGGTATGATTGTGTTAGGACTTAAGCACAAATGAAGAGTCCAACACAAAATACGAGCTTATTAAATGGGAGAGTCTCAAAACTAAGTACCACTTCAAGTAGCTCATCCTACTCAATGTAGGACTCCTAACATTGTCACCCTCTTTAAGGTCAGATGTCCACAACGGTATTCACTCTATCAACATGGTAGTATCAATTGTAGCCCAACTCAATGAAAACATCAAGTGTTATGATTTAAGCACAAAAGGAGAGTCAAATCCAAAAAACTAATCATTAGATGAGAGAGTCTTAAGGCTTAAGTATCACAATTATAAGTAGCTCATCTTACTCAATATGGAACTCCTAACAAATCGTCATCTTACAACAATCCTACACCCCCAACAATCATACTCACAGTCCAGCACAGATAGGCCACCACAAAGTGTACAATCACACCGATCCTATGAGTATTATCGCAATTCTAATGATGGTGAAAAAAATAGGAAAAAACATAGATATAGATCCTTAGATGATACAAGCATTGTTTTCTAATTTGGAGTTTCTATCTTCAATAATGGCGTAACCCTAAATTGGAACCAACTAGTAATAGCATATCCGACTTCGGTGAAATTGACGCAGAAATTCAAGGTTACCCACGTCTTACACGCAAATCCAAACACATTGCAATTCTAATTAAAGAGAAACACCCAAAAGAACTGTGTATAAGTTTGGTTAAAAAATTATACCTTGAAACCGTGACACAACAGCAGATGGCAAGAAGCAAACCTCGGCAAAGGAATCGTATCCAACCAAAAGACAAACCAAGTAAATGACTCCACAGACAACCACCACTGCAGAAGTGAGAAATGGAATGCTTTCCCACCATTGATTCATCCTAGTAGGCAACCCTGCCTGTGCCAATTAAGCCATCAAGGACAATTAATCAGAATAACATCAATGAAGGAAAGTATCTAACCAACCATTCTACAACAACGCTTAATAGAATCAGAGAACTTTAAATTGAGCAGTAAAGAGTTTTGTCAATTTATTTGCAGACAATGATCACACAAAACAGAATCTAAAGCGAACCAATATCCGAAATTAACAAATTCATTTCGAGATCTCAGTCCAGAAACGAGGATTTTCAGTTCAGCTACTAGGATGAGTGTTAAGTGAAGTGTGTTGACACTGGTGCCGCAAAATTGCGGCAAAAACGAAGCGAGGATCGAAGAAAATAGGGAAATGGATTATACTACCTCAGAAACGATGTTTGGTCTCATATTTCTGGCTCTTCGCATGCAAATCAAATTTAAATTCGCAGCTTTGACTCACTGCTCTGATTACCAGTCACGGATTTGGTAATCTTTGAACTTCAATTACGATAACCGGTTTTGGATTGGAGTTGCTGATTCAGGTTTTTTCTCTTCTGAATTCAGACCCCACACTTGACTCGCGAAAGCCGTAGAAACAACTTCTCTTTTCTTCACTTTGTTGCCATGCGCGTTCCGATTTCACAGTCTCTCACCAACCTCCAAACAAAAGCCCAAGGTTTCCAATGCTTTTCACCATCGTTCTGTGTTAGTTTGTTAAATAAAATTATTATTTTATTTATTTGAAATTTGACTATACGACGCCGAATAAAGTATATTCATATTTGTTTAACTAATTACATATTAAAAATTTATCATAAGTTAATACCAATTTATGTATATTAAAATCTAAAATATAATTATAATGTCAATTACTACTGATTTTGAACTAATAATCATTGTCCACTAAATAGATTTAGCCTTCTACATCATCTATAAATTGAAAACCTTTTTTATTAACATTTTAATATATCACATTAAAACTGTATTTTCTATATGCAAAACAACTTATCCTTATTTATAGATTATAGATATTTTCGAAATTAGAATTCAAATTTTATTTTCAGACGTTGAAATCTGGAATATATATTTCAAGTTTTTATTGATAATGTATAAACTTTAAATTATGTAAGAGATATTTAACTCTTAATCTTAATCATGGTACAACCACAATTAATACACTCATCTTCCAAAGTATACTTAGTAGTGAGTTTTCTATTTTTATCAAAATGTTTATTTATAGCCTTGTTTTAACTATGAATTTAAACTTTATAAAATACAGCCCATTAAAAATTTAAATTTAAATCATGCAAGAAACAATATGTTATAATCTTATAAATAAAACACAACTAGATATTATACTCTTATATGTTACATTTATACCACAAAATATATGCATATCAAATATTAATTACTAATTTTGTTAAATTTCTTTGTCAAATAGCTAAAAAAACATAACATCTATGTATTGTCACGAATTAAACCTACTCCAATAAACCATTAGACTACCATGAATATAGGTTTTTATTATGTAATACATTTCTACTTTGCCTAAATAATAATGTATATTTTTGGAAGTATGTTCTGAATTTGTAATTATATTACGCATTTTACTTTTCGTTAAGTTTAAATTATAATTTCATAATTTTAAATTATCTTTTGGATAATATTATTTTTTTAAATTAGTTATTTCTTTCACATTATGATTTAATTATTATGTTCTTAGGGAGGCACCTAAAGAACTATTGAAGTCTTTTTCTCCTTCATTCGATCGGTCAGGTGACTGAGTATCGGGTGAACACCGAATGGTGGGGTTACCTGCGAAGGCACTCTGACGCTCAAGTCAATAAAGTGGGTGGTCAACTCTCAGGTAGGTGAACAGTAATAAATGACGTACCTCACTCATTGGGATGCGTGCTATTTATATTATTCTAATGGGCTTACCTTGTTGGACCCGTTTATCGAGGTGGATACCATTTAGGGTTGTATTACCTAATTCCTAATGATGGATTAACTTTACTGATTTTGGTTTGAGCGTTAACTGTAATAGGGATCGGCCGTCGGCCAAGTTCCAATGGTATGGGTCGGCCATCGGCCAAATTCCCGTGGTCTCAAGCGTCTCGACCAGGTCTTCCAAGGTCTCGGCCAAGTCTCCCAAGATCTCGGCCAGGTGAGTCATCGTCCAAGTCCCTCAGATCTTTGACAAGGTCTCGGTCAGGTTGACCCAGTCTCGGGCAGGGAGACCAGGAATCGGTCTCGCCCATACCGTTACATATTATAACTACAAATTTTACATCACCAATTTCATCTACTTATACAATTCATAAATATAATTAATATACTTTGGAGCTTATCTGTGATATTACCAATATTTATTTGTTCGAAAGCTACAAACTAATCTCCTTGTTTTTAAAATTTTATAATACTTTTAAAATATACGAATATTAGTTGACACATATGAAAATAATTTGTTTAAATAGTTTTAAAATGAATACTCATGTGCGTAGATTAAAATACTGTTTTTAAAAGACAAAGTTGAGGTTTTCAAGGAGTTATTTTAACTAAAAGACTAAGATCTATAATTTTTTTAAAACAATTTTTGAAATTGGAAAAAAAAAATCTACACTTAAAAAAATATAAATTAAAAAAAGTTTCACATATTTAGATGAAATTCTCTCATGAGAGTTATATTTATATATACAAATGAAAAAGTAGAGAAAATTCATAAGCAATTAAATAACAATTTTTTTAAAATATAAGATTTTTGTTTAATATTTCAAATTTTCAATAAACACGACATGGTTTAGTTATTCTGCATAGGTCGTCCCACACTTAATCTTAATCCGTTCCGTATAAGATTTTTGTAATCCGCTCCGCATAAGGGTTGGTTCGCAGGTCTGTCAGTTCGCATGAGAAATATTTAAAAAATAATAATATTTTTTAAGTAAAATTTTTGAATTTTTATTATTTAAATACATTAGGTAAATAGTCTTATAATATTATTTTAACGAGATATACGATGTTATTAAAAATTTCGAAATGTGAAATATGAGACTACATGAAGAAAATATGGAGATGTAGAAAAAAATTTATACATTTTAAAGTTATGCGGGTTATGCGGACCAACTCGCCCCGCCCCGCACTTGACCCGGATAGGTTGTGAGTTATGTAGGATGAGCCTAAACGGGTCAGCAGACTGAAATAAGCAACCCGTTCTGCGTTTTTTTTTATGCGGACCCGCAGATCAACCTACCCCACTTTGCCACCCTTACTAAAATAGATTTATGCATTTCATTTTTGAAAGTTGTTTTATAACAATAGATTGAAACACGCTAAATAATACACGAGAAAAATAAGTGAATTAGCTATTCAAAAAGTGTTTGAAATATATTTTTGTGGTAATTATACTGAAGGCAAGCAGGGTTGGAAAAATATGATAAATTAAGTGAAAAAATATGACAAAAAAATTAAGAATGTACTTTATAAAATATTGATAAATACAAAAGTCATGAAACAATACTCATTAAATAAAAAGTTAAATCAACACAATTTTTTGTCAAGAAAATGCTTTTCCTATTTTCTTACGTTTTCGTTTCTAGAAAGGTAAATAAATTTTCTACACTTATACCGTATTTATTCTATTTAATTAATTAATGGGATATACTTATTTATTTTTATCCTCTTTCCAATTTTATTTATTTTATTTCTATTTTCTTACCACCCAAACAAAGTAGAAAAGAGAAATATAAAAAAGATAAAAATTAATGTTAATTTTAAATTTATATATTTTCATTTAATCTTCTTTGAAGTAACATTACATTATATCATCTATACTTTTGTAGGATACATCATTTAGTGTTTTCTTTAATGCTATATTTTAATTGAATAATTTTATCATTAAATAAATAAAATTAATTAATTTATTTAATAAAAAAAATAAGTAAATATTTTTATTTATTTCAAAATAAATAATTTATCTTTTAATGACTATATAATTTTTTAGTACTATTTTATAAAATTACACGCACACATATAGTATCCTATTTTTAATTAATTACTCTATTCTATTATCTAAAAATAAATAAATTATTTGGTAAAATATTTATATCATTTTTTAATTGCACAGTTTAACCTTTTAATAAATAAAAAATAATTTATTTATATAATTTTTTAATTGCACAGTTTAACCTTTTAATAAATAAAAAGTAATTTATTTATATATTTAATAAATAAATTATTAAATAACTTTTATATTTCAAAATAATTAAATAATTTACTAGATAACAGCTACATAATTTTTAATACTATTTTTATAAAATTATATGTGTATACGTTTTAAATTGTATTCTTTTTTAATTTGTAAACATACTGAAATAATAAAAATGATAAATTATATATTTTTTATTGTAAATTTATTTTGTACTTGGTTATTATTCATGTCAAAATTGGGTTCGGCCCAACGGCCCAAATATTACAAAGCAAACCCTAGTCCCCGGTGTTCGCGTACTGACTTCAATCCATAGCCGCTTTGGTCTCTCCTCTGTCGGAGCACACGCCAGTTTCAGAAACGGTAAGCACAAATTCAACGCGCCGTCGCTGTTTCTTATCCGTTCTTCTTCTACGATTGTTGCAACTCAACAGTTACAAATTTATCTGAATTTATGCTTATTGTTAATTCATGATGATTCTGCTACAATCTAACACCGTTATGTTCATTTGCAGATTCCATACTCGCAAGTTTTTGACACAAGGATGGCTTCAAGATTCTGGACTCAGGTATTTACGAAATTCTCAATATATGTTTTAATTGTTTGCTCCTTTAGGTTGAGGAAACTATCCTATATGAAAGCATGTTTGTCACTGTTATTTACTGAATTGTAGGGTGGAAGTGATTCCGAGGAGGAGGAGAGTGATTATGATGAGGAGGTTGAAACCGCGGCGGGTGAATCTGCTAGTCAAGCAGTGACAAGCAGGTACCTGCAGGAAAATGCTAGTGATAGTGATGATTCTGATGGGCAGAAGCGTGTTGTGCGGTCGGCGAAAGATAAGCGTTTCGAGGAGATGGCGTCCACCGTTGACCAGATGAAGAATGCCATGAAGATTAATGATTGGGTGAGCTTGCAAGAGAGCTTTGACAAGATTAACAAACAGCTTGAGAAGGTTATGCGTGTCACTGAGTCTGTGAAGGTTCCGAATCTCTACATCAAGACGCTTGTGATGTTGGAAGATTTCTTGGCTCAGGCTTTGGCTAATAAGGATGCCAAGAAGAAGATGAGTAGTAGCAATGCTAAGGCTTTGAACACCATGAAGCAGAAGCTGAAGAAAAATAATAAGCAGTACGAGGAGTTGATTAACAAGTGTAGGGAGAATCCCGAGAGTGACGAAGAGAAGGAAGAAGAGGAGAGCGAGGAAGAGTATGAGAGCGATGATGAAATTATTGAGCTAGAGCAGCTTCGGAAACCAGAAGCAAAATCTGATTCTGAAACCTCTCAGTATGATGATGAAAAGGCTGATGCTGGTGATGGTCCTTGGGACCAAAAGCTTAGCAAGAAGGATCGGCTATTGGATAGACAATTTATGAAAGACCCTAGTGAGATCACTTGGGACACGGTTAACAAGAAGTTCAAAGAGGTCGTGGCTGCTAGGGGCAGAAAAGGGACTGGGAGATTTGAACAGGTTGAGCAGCTTACTTTCTTAACGAAGGTTGCTAAGACACCTGCACAGAAGTTGAAAATTCTGTTCAGTGTGGTTTCTGCTCAATTTGATGTCAATCCAGGGCTCAATGGGCATATGCCCATAAATGTGTGGAAAAAATGTGTGCAAAACATGCTGTCCATCCTTGATATTCTAGTGCAGCATCCAAACATATTGGTTGATGATTCGGTTGAGCCAGAGGAGAACGAAACTCAGAAAGGTATTGACTATAATGGACCAATTCGGGTCTGGGGTAACTTAGTTGCTTTCTTAGAAAGAATTGACGTTGAGTTTTTCAAGAGCTTGCAGTGCATAGATCCTCATACACGGGACTATGTTGAGAGACTCAGGGATGAACCCTTGTTTCTGGTTCTAGCTCAAAATGTCCAGGAATATCTTGAAAGAGTTGGAAACTTTAAAGCTGCCTCTAAGGTGTCCTTGAGGAGAGTTGAACTCATTTACTACAAACCGCAAGAAGTTTATGATGCAATGAAAAAATTGACTGAGCTGACAGAGGATGGAGATGTTCAAGGGGAGGCTAGTGAGGAGTCTAAAGGATTTGAGGAATCAAGAATTCCTACTGCATTTATTGCTACCCCAGAGGTTGTGGCCCGGAAGCCCACATTCCCTGATAATAGCAGGACCATAATGGATGTATTGGTATCATTGATATACAAGTACGGAGATGAGCGAACTAAAGCACGTGCTATGCTCTGTGATATATACCACCATGCTCTTCTTGATGAGTTCTCAATTGCCCGTGATCTGCTTCTTATGAGTCATTTGCAAGATAGTGTTCAACATATGGACATTTCAACGCAGATACTTTTTAACAGGGCTATGTCACAGTTAGGTTTATGTGCTTTTCGGATTGGACTGATTTCTGAAGCACATGGTTGTCTGTCTGAACTGTACTCTGGTGGAAGGGTAAAAGAGTTACTTGCCCAAGGTGTGTCACAAAGCCGCTATCACGAGAAGACCCCAGAACAGGTACTTTCTCCCTCTCCCCTTTTACTAAATGTCATGATATGGTGGATATTTGTTGGGTGCTGATCGTAAGATTCAATGCATTCATTGTGGGTGACTAAGAGAGTGGATTAAAGTTGTACAAATGCATTTATATTTGTGCTATTTTGCTTATACCATATATATATATATTTTTTATTTTTTTATTTTTTTAAATACCAAGATCCCCTCTCCAAGTCATCAGTTAGGCACTTCAGTGTTACATTTTAATTGTTGGGTGAAACATATGTTTCATATATACGTGGATAGCAAGTAACAAGAAAATTATACGAATTTGTTTGACTAATTAGGTTCATATATACTTGGATATCAAGTAACAAGAAAATTATATGAATTTGTTTGACTGATTAGGTTCACAACAATAAAAACTCAATAGTAAACTATTTTCATAAGAAACTGTCATCATGTTAAGAATGTGTTGCAAAAGAACTCAGAAGTGAAGGAATGTGAATAATTTGCTCAGCATGATGATATTGAACTGCTGGGAGAAACTGATCTGTATTTATTTTAGTTCTGCAATTGTCAAGTTACTGTCAATGGACTCTGACTTTTCATTTGTGCATTTTAACAGTCCAAAGTTATTAGTTATTTCAGTCTTATATGACTGATTAATGTAGCTGATAAATACAGCTTTGGGGCGTAGTAAATTCCCATGTATTTTAGATGTCGTATGTCTTATTATTGTGAGAATTACATTTTGATATTGCAGTTAACTATTTTCAATCCTCTTTCAGGAAAGGTTGGAAAGAAGAAGGCAAATGCCATATCATATGCACATCAATCTCGAGCTCCTGGAATTAGTACATCTGGTATCTGCCATGCTGCTGGAAATTCCTAATATGGCAGCCAATGTTCATGATGCTAAACGCAAGGTAATATCTAAGAATTTCCGTCGCTTGCTTGAGGTAAGCGAGAAGCAAACATTCACTGGTCCACCGGAAAATGTGAGAGATCATGTTATGGCTGCCACAAGGTTTCTCATAAAGGGAGACTACCAGAAGGCTTTTGACATTATTGTGTCTCTTGATGTATGGAAATTTGTGAAAAATCGAGATGCCGTGCTTGAAATGCTGAAAGACAAAATCAAGGAGGAGGCACTGAGGACATACCTCTTTACCTTCTCTTCTTCTTATGAATCCCTGAGCCTGGATCAACTTACAAAAATTTTTGATCTCTCTGTTTCTTCTACTCATAGTATTGTCAGTAGGATGATGATCAATGAGGAGCTTCATGCAAGCTGGGACCAGCCAACTGGGTGTGTTGTTTTCCAAGATGTTGAATACTCTAGGCTGCAGGCATTGGCATTCCAGTTGACAGAGAAATTATCTATCCTTGCAGAGAGTAATGAGAGAGCAACGGAAGCAAGGATAGGTGGTGGTGGATTGGATCTGCCTCTAAGGCGTAGAGATGGCCAGGACTATGCCACTGCTGCTGCAGGTGGTAGTGGAAATGCCTCTTCGGGTGGTAGATGGCTAGACCAGTCCTTTTCTCAGTCAAGGCAAAGCAGTGGACGTGCTGGATATGGTGGTGGAAGGCCAATGGCTTTAGGTCAAGCAGGCATGGGTTCCAGGGATCGAACAGGGCGGGGAACAGGTGGTGGCTATCAGAGTGGACGATATCATGATGGCTCTTATGGAGGTTATGGGAGGACTCAAGGGGGTTCTGCGTTAAGGGGACCCCATGGCGATACATCCACACGCATGGTTAGCCTTAAGGGTGTTCGAGCTTAAAGAAGTTAAAATTATCTTCTGTACGTCAGTTTTGATGATTTGACTAATGCACTTTCTGTATTCTTGTGGACTTTTCTGAAATTGCATTGAAATGTTTGTGGATTTGTTATAATGTTACATATAGCTTACTTTCATTTTGCACGTATTTTCGCCAGGGTTTATTCTATTCGAATTTGATTACCATAACAGGACAAGTATTAAAAACGAAGGTGTATAGAAGTTAAAGGAGAAGTCAGATAGAGCTAGTAATAGAGTACCATCTTGTCCATTCATCTAAATTGTGATTCTTGAGTACATTGTAATTTTCCCATGAACCTGACTACTTCAAGCGTTGCAAAAAATGCTTGATTCAGAGTCAACCTTTGAGAATCTCCTATGAGAAACATCCCATTGGGTAAGGAGATTTACCCATGTCACTCTAACCCGGAAATATTAAGATTCCACTCAATATTTTTTATCCGCAAAGAAAGTGTAATGCTTAATGTTTCACCTGCCGCATTTCACTTAAAACTTTTTGGCTCTTTTCGACACATCTAGCGATAGAAATCTTGGTTTCTATTATATTTTTGTCTGAATTTCAACACCGTAGTTAGAGCTTGGTGCATCTAACGATTATTACTTAGTTGAAACTTATACTACTCAATTTTTTATTTTCTTTTGTGTGTGTGTGAAAATAAGTGTCACAGCAAAATGTTTATGCAAGTATGTTTGATTGTATGATTCAAAGTGCTTGAATGAGTTGTTCTCCTCTTTCCTTTTTTCAGATCTATAAATATTAACCAACATTTATCAGATTGTAATGATTTGCATTTGCCACCCATTTATGTACTCCAGATTAAATTTAATATGACTACTACTCAACAAGGGACGATGTAGCAGAAAAGGAATAGCATCATACAAAAGCCAAATTCCATATTAATGTAAACACAGTCCAATCTCGAAGCTTTAAACTAAAGACATCAAAATTGAAGCCATGATACGACTGAAAATAGATTCAGAGCAAAAATCGATAAAATTTTAGGAAGAACCTCATCTTGCTTCCTTTATCATACATTAGTAGGATATGGATGTCTCCTCTCACCAGTCCTTTTACATTAGTAAAATCTCATATTTTATTAAGTTAATTAAAAGTGTCCATTTTCTTTATAATGATTTTCGACTAAAAATGTGGTTATTAAGGTTGCTTGAAATTTGAATTTGCTTCTATGTTTTGAATCGTTTATTTACGTGGAGTAAATGACTAGAAGGAAACAATGATACTGTTACCATGTCAATTAATTTTTAAGTAAGTATTGTATACATTTAGACATAAATTGACTTCTAAAAGCTCGAGTGCTCCACCTCAATGGTTTGCCAACAAAAATTAGCTATTGTGAAAATTATATAAAAGTGAACAAAATTATAATTTTGCTTTAAAATGAAAAGTTGTCTATTGAAATTAACGTCTTGTATAATTTAACTAGTTGTGAGAAATTTGGAAGTTTCTATGATATGGTAAGTTAAAACCCTGTAACCATTATCACATTAACTCTAGCGGAGTTGTAATAATAAGTTTAGACATAAGGTAAAATCTAGTTAAATTGTAAATTTGTTAATAAAGAAATTTGTATTGAATTGATATAGGATTCTCCTTCTAAATGGTTTCACTCTCTTAGTAGATGTTTGTCGTAAGAAAGTTAAGATGAATTTAGTTAATGGGAAAATAGTAATAATGCTAGCAAATGCAACACAAATATAAATAAATACACTGTGACACAAAGTGCATAACTAAAATTATAAAAAAAATTACATAATAAAATGTAAGTCACCATAAAAAAATAATCAATAAATGATATCAGAGCTTACAAAAATCAACATATTGTCAATTATTATAAAATTGAAATAATTTTCCTACATGTAAATATATGTTTAGTAAAAATACCACTATTGGAAATTTGAATAAAAGTTCTCATTGTATCTCCTTCTTCAAAAATATATACCTTGTACCATGCAGCTATATTTCATAAGCTTTACACACATTTGAAATTTGTGTGTTTTGTTTTAGTTGTCATCTTTGATATCCTTGATCTGGTCAGTAATGTTTGCACCTTCTTTGACTTCCATTTCCGAATCATGGATGTTTTGCTCGTTGTCCTTATCTTTGAAGTTATTGTCTTCATTAAGTATTTGTTTGTTATCTTCAATAGATTTGTTTTTTATGTTATCCTCTATACTACCCTCATTTTTTACACTAACTTCTGCATTTGATAATTTTTCATTGTTTGTTTGAGAATTCTCTTCATTGGCCTTAATTGTTGAGTTAGTAGTTGTAACATCTTTGTTGTCATTATCCAAGAGGTCAGTTTTATCATTATCAGATAAATCTATCATATCTGAAGTTTTTGTCCTCTCTACATGATCTTCAATTTCAACATTACTAGGTTTATTATCTTCATTTTGTGTTGTATTAACTGTATCACTCACTTCAACTTTATCTGATGAATTGGTCATATCTAAATTATTTGTATTCTTTTCACTGTTGTTCATATTATTTTCACCTCCTTCCCCTTCCCCATTCTTGTCAACTGTCTTTAAAATATTTTTATCCACAACCGTTACTTTAAAAGGTCCTAACTTAGCTTCAATATCTTTGACAATGAAGTTCAAAGATCTAACATCACGAGCCTCTGTTAAACGGTTGTTTGATGATGCCTATCACACAAAAACAAAAAAAATTAAATACTCATTATGATAAAATAAAAGTACAACACCATTTCAAAAATACCAGACAAAATAGTTGGTAACTAACCGTGAAAGTCAATAATAATAATAATTTTATGTTGTTGACATGTTAAACAATATCATAGTATTTTCTTTAATTATCCAACATAAAGTTAGTTCTTAAGGTTAAAAAAATATAATGTCTAATGTTTATCAAATGCTTACAATGAATGCATACATGGAATATATGACAAGACAAAATGTAAAATTTTATCCTAAACCAACTCGGTAAATAAATTTTCTAAATGATGACATTGTGAGCATTAGATTTTCAACATTCTATAAATGAAAATAATATCACAAGTTATAATATAACTTTTAAAATTGTGCTTCAACATTAATAAGTCAAAATATTAAAGCTAGTGCAATCATATCAACACCAATATTAATATTGTTCTATGGGTGCTCAATAGATAATGCAAAAACCTATTGCTTAATTTAAAATATAACAATGTAAATGTAAAAGATGATATTCATGTTTCTCTACCATCTTCTCTTTAACATTAGAAGTAAATTTCATTTAGAATATGAAAACATTTAAAATAAACAACAATACCATGCTTTCTTTTAAATTTTTCATTATGTAAACTAAATTCACGTGGGAAAAAAGTCAAATATTTTATATAAAAATATTATAGCAGAAGGCCATGCACCAATTATGTTGTAAATAATTAAATGTACTTTGTCAAAAACAATCTTTTAATAAGTATTTTTTAAAATGCTTCATTGTCCCAATCACATCCATATGGATAAAAATAAAAAATACTACTATAATTGATAGGAAGCATGCACAAATATATCGCAAATAATTAATATACGTCAAGTAGAATATTTAATATTATTTAGGTTATGCCACTAGCTTATTTCAATGGAGATATGTCTCCAACCTACAACCAGTGATAAAATTTATAAACATGTATTGGATTATATCAATATTTGAAAATTAAAAACCTTAACATTAAAAACTTTAAATTTCTGAATATATAACAAAAAAGAAAATGTACGCGAATAAGAGTCAACTTTTAATATATTTTTTTCATTGATATGTTGTATTCATTCTATTTAATGACAATGACTTTCTTTTATTATACTCCTAATTATAAATGACACTAAATTCCTCTACGGTATACCTTGGTTTAAAGGACTTCAAAATGTTTTATTATTAATCATATCCATAGATAAACACATAATTTATAATGTAAATTGTTTTTACTCATCTTAATAATCATCTACATCTAGCAAAAGAATCACCAAAAGTCAAGAATCACCATCTTAATATAAATTTAGATGTAAATAATTTGCAAACATAATTGAAATTTGGTGAAATACAATTTTAGGCTCCTTTAGCTAATAGTTATTGTTTACTAACCTGTATAATTTGTTCCACTCGGTTGTTAAGATCATCTCCAGATGCTTCTTTGTAGATCCCTTTAAGGAAATGCCACAAATGAGAATCAATATCATCTGAACGATGTTTTTCAATCATACATTGTGAAACGGCTGACCGACAACCAATAGCATAAAAAGGACAATTTACAACCTTCATTGGACAAACAGTTATACAATGTCTGTCCATCTCACGTCTCATAATGTTGGCAGAACACTTCTGTTCACATGAAATTATCTTGAAAGGGCAAGTTGAATCATGATCCTTCAAATGGGATGCACAAAATCTAGAATTGCATCCCTCATTTTCACATATTATAGATCTAAAATTGCAATTATCTATATGATTAGCAAGTTCTTCTACGGAATTAAAACTCATGTTGCAATGATATGAGTTTGCAAGGTCAACGTTTTTTAATAGAGTTTCTGCAATTTTTTCTCTCCTCTCAAGTGTCCAAAACCCATTAACTTCCATCTCTTGAACAAAATCTTCTATGTTATCTTCCCTCTTTTCACTCAATATCCATCCAGAAACCCGACTTAACAAATTCCTCTTTGAACTTGCAAAGTCATCAACTAAATTAGAAATGATATCATAAGGATGGTCTGATACTTCACCATCTGGATCACCTTCCAATATAACAGACTCGGCAACAAATGATTCACTTCTTTGGGTAAGATAATCTATCATCTCCTTCCTCAAATCAACAGCTACTGAACCTGCAGTTTTGAAGAGATCTCCTGTTGTGTTATCAACACAAGCACTAGCTAGACCTGGAAGGAACATTTGAGCCAACTTGTGAACTACTTCTGTATCACATAGATCACAATGCAACAAGGGGCCTCCTTGTTTCTCTTCTTCAAACTTCTCTGGTCCAAGGTCCACATCAATGGTAGGCATGTCCATGCTAGGTAATATCTACACATAAGAATTTTAAGGATGAATCATTATCATATATTGTTTAATATCCTTGACTTTTAAATTTGCCATTGTTTACAATCTAAGAAAGGATCACTGTTAACAAACTAAAGAAGATTATATGACTTAAATAAATTGGAATTTCATATATCATGGTTAATTATAATACCAAATGTCATAGCTGAAATTACATTGGTACAGAAGGATTACCACAAAAGTTTTCACAACTCAATTTATAAAAATACAACCCAGTTGAGATATGTATCTGATTGCACAACAATGTAACTTTCGTATACAAAATTTTGAATGTTCTAAAAGATATTACAATAAGAACAGAACATACCGACATAAGATGTTCAGATCTAAAATGTTAGGTTCTGATTGTGATTGTTTGAGTTCAATCTTGAAAGAACATTCAAATTTTTAGGTGATGAAATGTCAAAGACTCATTCCATTCCCTTGAATATCTATTATTTGTCTTAACCGTACACTTTTACTTTTACTATTTTTTATTTTTTAAAATTAGAAAATTTTGCATTCTTATCCAACCTTCAAAAATCCATAATTTTAAGTATTTTGACAAAAAAAATATAATGTATAAGATATATATTTTAAACCTGTATAACATTATTAATTTTTATTAATCAAATTTATTTTAAATGCTATGCTAATATTATACATGGATGGGGCAATGATATAATATTGACGAAGTGATATATCATTAGAGGATAAAGTTTATAACATTATAAAAAATATAGGTACAAAATGTTTACTTTGTTTAGATTTTCAAACACAACTTCTCATTTATTAAATCATGTTAATGACATTTAAAATTATAGCTTAACTTTCTATGAAATATACTTTTATTCTTTATATTCATTTACAATAAAACAATGGTAGAACAATTATGAAAAGTTATTGTTAATTTTAAAGCTTTATCGAAATTGATAAAGAAGTATTTTTCTTATTTTTTGAAATAGAAATCAATTTAAGCTATAAAAGTATTTTGTGTTTCTTTTGTGAGAGTGTTACTTACTTAGTTGAGTTTTGGTAAGTGACATCTTCTTCTCTTATTTTCTTTGAGCACTAAGAAGAGTTTTAAGAGATCATTCAAGGGTCTTAGTCATCCATCTTACACTTGATAAGATAATCACCACTTTGTCTTACCTATATGTTGGGTCTATTAGTGTCTAAGTTCAAGAGGGGAGGGGTGAATTGAGCTTATAAAATTTTCGCAAGAACACAATTTTTTAGTATTCCATAGGCAAAAAAAACAGATTGTTTTTACATGAAACAGATTGATTCTTCAGAGCAGTCTTGACACAATTTGAATTTGTTCAATGTAAAATTGTGATCAACAGAGAATTATAACAAAATCAGATCAGCTTAATATTGTGAGGATGAAGGATACAGCTATGCTTAGAAATCAAACAAAATTACTCAACACAAGGTTTTAAGAGGAATGATCCTTTCTCAGATTTTAATGAATGAACAGTTTGTTCACAAATCACTTAAACCATTATATACAACAACCTTGTTTATGATCAGAGAACATTAACAAATCAGGAAGAACAGTTTTCACTTAAACCCAGAATTAACAGATTCAATTTCAAAAGAACAGATTTAGTTCTTGACAGAATTAAGCAAAAACCAGAAATGAGTGCAGGGATGAGAAGACAAGGCACACAAGTTTTTATACTGGTTCACTCATACAGAGCTACATCCAGTCTCACCTTACCCCAAGGTGGAATTCACTAAAAACAATACCAATCACTTACAAACACAGCAGTTCTTGAACACTACAAGAACAACACACACAATGCTGAAAAACCCTATTTCAGCACACCTTGCACTCCAAGAAACCCTATCAAGGAGTGACTAACACTTACACCTTTACAAAATAGAATAAAGGAAAGATTACACCTGAAAAGAAGATGCAAGAACTCAAAACCAGTAGTTCAATTTGCTGCAAAACTGCACCAGCACCTTCACCAAGATCAAAGGTTTCCTAGAACAAGCACACTTGAAAATCTCTTTGAAAACCTTTAAAAAATCTTTCAATCCTTCTTCTCACATGGAAAATGTTTGATCTCTGTCAAAAACATAATTGCTCAGCCCTCTCTCATGTGAGATAGAATTTTCTTTATATAGAAAACAGTTTCTAACTTCTTTTCAAAAAACAGTTGAAAAGCAGTTATGAAACAACAGATTCATTTTTGAACTTAACAGATTTATTTTGTGAAAACCGCCAACTCAGCTAACTGAAATAACTGTCTGAGTTGTACCTTTGGTGCCCTAACTAACTTGTGAAAAACTTTCAACTGACCAAAGGGCAAACCGATTCTTTCACAGTGAAACAAATTAAATGAAGGCAAATAGGCCAACTCAGCTTTAACTGAAATAACGAACTAAGCTTTGCATGTGGTCTCAAACAGAACTTTTAGAAAAGCCTTTTAACAGAGAAGAAATAAACAGATTCTTTCTCCATAAAACAGATTTATTTGTGTACTGATTTAAAACTTTTAAAAACATTTTAAAAAGCTTTTCAAAACCCATTTAACCACATCATGTGCTTGATCTAGACTTGGTTAGGCATCTAGGATAGGTTATACAGCAAAAGGCAATCATACACAATTACATGCCTAATTACAAATGAATCTAAAAACCTATTACAATCTTCAAAGCACTCAAGCCATTTTCTTCATCAAACACACATCAAGCCTTGGTAGGGAAGAAGCTTCCTCCAGCTTTAACAATCTCCCCCTGTTTGATGGAGACAAATTCCCTTTGCTTTGCACAGCTTTGAAGAAAGATCATGACCAAACCTGTACAGAACTATATACCAAAAAAAAAAATACACAGGTGTCAAGGCAGAACAAACAGATTTAGAATTGATGTACCTGCAGATTTAACATCTGAATCATATCAGCAACCTCTGTGAATAACAACTGCAGAACCTGTACCAGGCTATTCTTCTCCCCCTTTGGATTCATCAAACATAATGGGAGCACAAAATACCAAAGAACAATAATAACCATACATAACAGTTCAAATAAAACCAACATAGAGGTTCATTATAAACCACAAAACAACTAAAAACCAGTGCAGAATAAAAAACAATACAGATTAATCCCAAATTGTTCAACAACATATAAAAGATAAAGACTTAGAAATAGGATCACTTGTTGTTGTAATAGAGCTCAGCTAGCTACACTTGAACTCCTTCAAGTTGGTCATCCAAGTGTTGAAACCTGGCGTAAGTCATCTCATAGTGTGCCTTCTGCTCATCTGTGAGTATGTCCAGCCTGCTTAGCACCTGTCTTTCAAACATAGACAGAGGTTCACCTCTGTACTCAGGTGCCTCATATGCAACTATTGCATTCTGACTCGTAGCAGCAACATCTTCATGTTCAACAGAATGTATTGGTGATTCATCCATGTGTTGCACACCATCAGCATTTGCTTCTTCTTCTTTTCCTTGAGGAGCAGCTTCTTGCTCAGCCCTCTGTCCAGCATTTCTTCTAAAAACCCAGCCATCTTCATCCTTATAGAATCCCATTTTCATGAGTGTGGAGTTATCTATTTCACTTGCAGCTTTAATAGAGTCATTCCTTTCATTGGTAGTGTCCACTTTAAAATGATCAATTAGTTTTGACACAAATATTGCATAGGAAAGACGATAATCAGGTAGTCTTGCAGATTTCAGCATATGTTCAACCATAGTACTTACCCAATTTACCTTAAGCTGGTTCATGATGCAATACAACAGTATCAAATCTTCCTCATGAAGTACAACATGATTACTTCCTCTAGGGGTAAGCTGCCAAGCAATTATATGAGCTAAGAGTATAGGAATTAGAGTTAGGCTACCTGCGTGATACCTAGCTACTGGTTCAGTAGGATTCCTCACACAGCTTCTATAGAATTGCAATTTGTTGAACCCTTGAATTCCAGCAGTGTTTCCTTTGCTCACTTTCAGTCCTTAATATTTTATTCCACCCACACTGCTCCAGATTTCCCTAGTGATCTTCAGCTTTACTCCTTTCACATGGGAAACCAGATTTTTACCATCTTGTTCAAGGTTGCAGTAAAACACCTTCACAAGATCTGGATAAACATTTCCATTCATCTCCAGAAATCCTTTCAGCTTTTGATGCTTGAGCAAATCTTTGGCTTCTATCAGATTCTCCTCTCTCAGCCATGAGAACTCAAGCAGCTTGGGTACATTGATTTGCTTCATGCCAGTCTCATGTATGAACCTTGTCATTGCCTCTGAATCTCCAGCAAACCAGTTTTCCAGGATGCCTTGGCTGCTTTGAGATTGCTCCTTGGATTTCTTCTTTCTATGTGAAGAGGATGCCATGCTTAATCTGTTTTTCCAAGCACCAATATATTAACATACAATTCTAGAAGAAAAACATTACAGATTATTACTCAAAACAGAAACAAAACCTGTGGTGAAGCAATGTGCACCTGGACAACTTATAGTACAAGTGAGAGGGTGTGAAAGACGAGCTAAATTGTGCTAGGTTTATATAGGATTATTAAACCAAAATTGAAAAACACAAATTTTAATTTAGGGCAATGTGATCAGATTTTGGAAATAATGAATTTTGAAGAAAAATCAAATCCCACAGATATGCTACAGATTTTATTCCAATGGTGCAGCAGGTTCAGGTGTGGATTCACGTAAGAATATCTTGGAACCTGATTTTGGTACATCAAATCTGTTGCATCTACACAAAATCCAATTAGTTAGGATACCCACACATTAATTTGCATGGATCTGCTGGTCAATAACCGTAAAAGCAGTCAACAATAAAGTGAGAGAGAGAAAATAAATCTTTCTCTTTACTAGTCACATCTGTGATTTCTGAAACAGGGAACGAAACATGTTAAAACATAAAACAACAGATTGAAATTTTCACTGCAGAGGACAATTCAAGCTAATAATATCCAATTCATTTAAAAGAAAGTGAAACCTGTCTTTAGCAAGTGGTTTAGTGAATAGATCAGCTAGTTGAAATTCAGTACCAATGAATTGTATATCACATGTTCCATTAGCTATATGTTCTCTTAGAAAGTGATGTCTAATTTCAATGTGTTTAGTCTTTGAGTGCATGATAGGATTCTTAGATAGATTTATGGCACTAGTATTATCACAATTTATAGGTATGTTATTTAGCAGAATTCCAAAATCACTTAGCTGTTGTCTTAGCCATAAGGTTTGAGCACAACAACTTCCAGCAGCTATGTATTCTGCTTCTGCTGTGGAGAGAACAACACAAGCTTGCTTTTTGCAATGCCAAGAGATTAGACTTGATCCAAGCATGTGACAAGTTCCACTTGTGCTCTTCCTATCAACTTTGCAGCCTGCAAAATCAGAATTTGAAAAACCAATCAAATTTAAAGATACCTTGTTAGGATACCACAATCCAACATCCTTAGATCCTTGCAAATATTTCAGAAT
Source organism: Phaseolus vulgaris (assembly GCF_051622355.1). Lineage (NCBI taxonomy): Eukaryota > Viridiplantae > Streptophyta > Magnoliopsida > Fabales > Fabaceae > Phaseolus > Phaseolus vulgaris. The sequence goes on from NC_143498.1 coordinate 49,680,523, forward strand.
TCTCTTTGCTGCATTGTAGTGTGATTCCTTTGGATCAGATTGATATCTAGCACATAAACATACAGCAAACATAATGTCAGGCCTGCTGGCAGTTAGGTATAATAAGGAACCAATTAATCCCATATACTTCGTTTGATCTACTGATTTTCCTGCAGCATCTTGATCCAGCTGACAACTTGTTGAAATAGGAGTGTTGATTGCTTTGCATTGATTCATATCAAACTTCTTGAGTAGTTCCTTGCAGTATTTTTCTTGGCTTATGAAAATTCCATCCTTGAGTTGCTTAACTTGTAGTCCAAGGAAGAAATTCATTTCTCCTAACATTGACATCTCAAACTCACTTTTCATGGTTTTCACAAAGTCTTCACACATCTCTTCATTTGTGGATCCAAATATAATATCATCTACATAGACTTGCACAAGTATGATATCTTCACTTTTCTTCTTTAGAAAGAGAGTTTTATCTGAATTGCCACGGCTATAACCTTGAGACAGCAGAAATTCACTTAGCCTTTCATACCATTGCCTAGGTGCTTGCTTCAATCCATATAAGGCTTTCTTAAGCATATACACATGTTCTAGATTTTTGTGATCTTCAAACCCTGGAGGCTGAGATACAAACACCTCTTCATTGATGTAGCCATTTAGAAATGCACTCTTGACATCCATTTGAAACAGCTTGAAACCTTGTATGCTGGAAAATGCTAGAAGTAGTCTGACAACTTCAAGACGTGCTACTAGAGCATAGGTTTCACCAAAATCAATACCTTCTTCTTGGTTATACCCTTTAGCAACCAATCTTGCTTTATTTCTAGTGATAGCTCCATGTTCATCCATCTTGTTCCTGTACACCCACTTGGTTCCTATGATGTTCATCTCATGCTTTCTTGGAACCAAAGTCCATACTTCATTGTATTCAAACTGGTTCAGCTCTTCCTGCATTGCTGTTATCCAATTGTTGTCTTGCAGTGCTTCTTCCAGGCTTTTAGGCTCAATCTGTGACACAAAAGCTACTGTTCTGCAGAAATTATTGAGTGAATTCCTTGTTGAGACTCCTTTCTCAATTTTACCAATTACATTGTCAAGAGTGAGATCCCTTGGTGTCTTCCATTCTTTAGGCAGTCCTGCATTCACAGTAGATTCTTTGACAGAATTTGGATTAGTAGCATCAAGCTCACTAGATTGATTCTGTTGCATAATTGTTCTTAAATCATCCATACCAGGTTCATCCATAACAGATTTGGGCACAGAAAAATCTGTTTCATCAAACACAACATGTATAGATTCTTCAACTGCAAGCAATCTTTTGTTATACACTCTATAAGCATGACCATTTATAGCATAACCAATATGTATTCCTTCATCTGATTTAGGATCAAACTTCCCCAGATTATCTTTACCATTATTTAAAACAAAGCATTTGCAGCCAAACACCCTAAGATGACTAATGCTAGGCTTCCTACCTTTATACAATTCATAGGGAGTTTTCTTAAGAATTGGTCTAATTAATGTTCTGTTAAGCACATAAGAAGCAGTGTATACAACATCAGCCCAAAAATATTTAGGTAAACCAGATTCATTTAGCATAGTCCTAGCTAACTCTTCTAGTGATCTATTCTTTCTTTCAACAACACCATTTTGTTGGGGTGTCCTAGGAGCAGAATAACTATGTATGATCCCATGTTTTTCACAATATTCATCAAACTTTGCATTTTGAAATTCTCCCCCATGATCACTACGAATCTGTTTTATCCTATTTTCATTTTCATTATGCAGAACCTTAGCAAGTTTCTTAAAGGCTTTATATGCATCATTTTTAGAAGCAAGAAACAAAGTCCATGTATATCTTGAAAAGTCATCAACAATCACCAAAGCATAGTAATTTCCAGCTAAGCTAGCAGTCCTAGATGGTCCAAACAAGTCCATATGCAAAACATCCAAAGCTTTATTTGAAGAAACCATATCTTTTGATTTAAAAGAAGTTCTAATCTGTTTTCCCTTTACACAGGCATCACACAATCTGTTATTTTGAAACTTTATGTTTGGTAAACCAGAAACAAGTTCCTTAGGTTTTAGCTTATTCAAGTGATTTGTGTGAATGTGAGCTAGTCTCCTATGCCACAACCATGACTCATCATTTTTAGATAGCAAACACTCATTTTCAGAACAACTCTTTATAATGTCTAGGAGATAAATGTTGTTTACCCTTTTTCCAGTGAACAGCACCTTACCAGAATTTTCATTTGAAATTGTACAAGTATTGGCTTCGAAATTGACCTTGTATCCCTTGTCACACAGCTGGCTAATGCTTAGAAGACTATGTTTTAGCCCTTCAACATATAGGACATTCTTAATAGTAGTTGAGTCTTTAGTACCAACATCTCCTCTTCCAAGAATTTTTCCTCTATTGTTATCTCCATATGTGACATGCCCTTCAGCTTTGAGTTTCAAATTTATGAACTGAGTCACATCACCAGTCATGTGTTTTGAGCAGCCACTGTCAAGATACCACTGGTTTCTCCTGCTGTTTTTCTGCAACAAAACAGTTTTAGCACTTATGGTACCCCTTTAGTCTAGGGTCCAACATGATTAATACCTTTCCTTAGGAAGCCATTTGGCCAATCCTTTAGGAACAAGGTACCTCCTAGCTTTACAATTTTTAGATACATGACCATACTTCATACAATAAAAACATGTTGCAATATGCATTGTTTTTTAATAACTAAAAGAGGAAAAACCTGTTTTGGAAGGAACAAAGAAACTGGACAGCTTTTTCACATTACCTTTCATTCCAGGATTATATCCTAAACCATTTTTATTGAAAACAACATTCTGTGAACCTAATAAGGTTTCAAGATTTTCTCTTCCTTTAGTGAAATTTGAAAGTGTTTTTAACAAATACTCAACCTGTTTTTCCAGCTTTTTACAATTATCACAAGTTTTAATTGATGCATGCAAACATGTCAATTCAAGACTAATCAATTCAGTTTTAGCTTTGTGCAGTTCTTCTTCAAGAGCTTTGACCTTAGGTTCAAGTACCCTATTTACTCTATTCAATCTGTTGCACATTATAGCCAACCTGTTTGCTTCATCATGTGTTTCCTTAAAGGCTATTAGCAGCTGATCATAGTTTTCAGAATCAGTGGAGAAATTACTTACTGAGTCAGAGTTGGATCCCTCATCATTCACCATGAAGCAAAGATTTGCTTCTTCACTTTCAGTTGAGGAATTACTAGATGAGGATACATCATTTTCTTCCCATGAGATATATGCTCTTCTACCTTTGCCTTTGTCACTCCTCTTGCTTGCTGATTTTTCTTTACTTTGATTGTTTGGACAATCAGCTTTTATATGACCTGGTTTACCACATCCAAAGCACGTGTAATTGGAAGAATTTGAATCATTAGGTTGTTTGGAATACCTCTTTCTTTGCTGAGTTCTGTCACGGTTTTTCTTTCTAAGAAACCTGCTGAATTTTCTGGTGAGCAGACTCACAGTCTCATCATGTTCTGGATCACCTTCTTCCTCACTTGTATCATGTTCCATGGTAGTTTTCAGAGCAATTCCTTTGGCCTTCTTCTCCACTGTTTCTTGTTCTTTCAATCTTTTCAGCTCAATTTCATGCTCTATCAGCTTTCCAAAAAGTGCAGCAGTGGACATCTTGGATAAATATTTGGATTCTGAGATTGCTGTTACCTTAGGCTGCCAGCTCCTATCAAGACATTTTAGTACCTTTATGTTAAGCTCTTCCTTGTCAAAGACTTTACCAAGGCCAGTGAGGTGATTTACAATGTGTGTAAATCGTTTCTGCACATCAGCAATACTTTCTTCAGATTGCATTCTGAACAGCTCGTACTCCTGAATCAGTGAGTGCTTCCTTGCCCGTTTCACATCATCAGTCCCTTCATGAGTCACCTCTAGTACATCCCACATCTCCTTTGCTGAGTTACATTGAGAGACTCTAAATAACTCATCCATATTCAGTGCAGAGGTGATGATATTCTTGGTTAAGGAGTCATATTGGGCCTTCTTCTTCTCGGTTTCACTCCATTCAGACCAAGGCTTCTTTATTGTTTCATCTTTGACAACCTGCATAGGTATGAAAGGTCCACTGACCACTGCATCCCAGATTCCCATGTCAATAGACTCCATAAAGATCTTCATCATGATTTTCCAGAAAGCATAGTTAACACCACCAAACATAGGAGGTATATTAATAGACGCACCTTCAGCAAAAGGCATTTTAAACTCAGACATCATGCACACACTTGAGCAAAATACAAGCCCTAGCTCTTGATACCAATTGTTGGGTCTATTAGTGTCTAAGTTCAAGAGGGGAGGGGTGAATTGAGCTTATAAAATTTTCGCAAGAACACACAATTTTTCAGTATTCCAGAGGCAAAAAGAACAGATTGTTTTTACATGAAACAGATTGATTCTTCAGAGCAGTCTTGGCACAATTTGAATTTGTTCAATGTAAAATTGTGATCAACAGAGAATTATAACAAAATCAGATCAGCTTAATATTGTGAGGATGAAGGATACAGCTATGCTTAGAAATCAAACAAAATTACTCAACACAAGGTTTTAAGAGGAATGATCCTTTCTCAGATTTTAATGAATGAACAGTTTGTTCACAAATCACTTAAACCATTATATACAACAACCTTGTTTATGATCAGAGAACATTAACAAATCAGGAAGAACAGTTTTCACTTAAACCCAGAATTAACAGATTCAATTTCAAAAGAACAGATTTAGTTCTTGACAGAATTAAGCAAAAACCAGAAATGAGTGCAGGGATGAGAAGACAAGGCACACAAGTTTTTATACTGGTTCACTCATACAGAGCTACATCCAGTCTCACCTTACCCCAAGGTGGAATTCACTAAAAACAATACCAATCACTTACAAACACAGCAGTTCTTGAACACTACAAGAACAACACACACAATGCTGAAAAACCCTATTTCAGCACACCTTGCACTCCAAGAAACCCTATCAAGGAGTGACTAACACTTACACCTTTACAAAACAGAATAAAGGAAAGATTACACCTGAAAAGAAGATGCAAGAACTCAAAACCAGTAGTTCAATTTGCTGCAGAAACTGCACCAGCACCTTCACCAAGATCAAAGGTTTCCTAGAACAAGCACACTTGAAAATCTCTTTGAAAACCTTTAAAAAATCTTTCAATCCTTCTTCTCACATGGAAAATGTTTGATCTCTGTCAAAAACATAATTGCTCAGCCCTCTCTCATGTGAGATAGAATTTTCTTTATATAGAAAACAGTTTCTAACTTCTTTTCAAAAAACAGTTGAAAAGCAGTTATGAAACAACAGATTCATTTTTGAACTTAACAGATTTATTTTGTGAAAACCGCCAACTCAGCTAACTGAAATAACTGTCTGAGTTGTACCTTTGGTGCCCTAACTAACTTGTGAAAAACTTTCAACTGACCAAAGGGCAAACCGATTCTTTCACAGTGAAACAAATTAAATGAAGGCAAATAGGCCAACTCAGCTTTAACTGAAATAACGAACTAAGCTTTGCATGTGGTCTCAAACAGAACTTTTAGAAAAGCCTTTTAACAGAGAAGAAATAAACAGATTCTTTCTCCATAAAACAGATTTATTTGTGTACTGATTTAAAACTTTTAAAAACATTTTAAAAAGCTTTTCAAAACCCATTTAACCACATCATGTGCTTGATCTAGACTTGGTTAGGCATCTAGGATAGGTTATACAGCAAAAGGCAATCATACACAATTACATGCCTAATTACAAATGAACCTAAAAACCTATTACAATCTTCAAAGCACTCAAGCCATTTTCTTCATCAAACACACATCAAGCCTTGGTAGGGAAGAAGCTTCCTCCAGCTTTAACAATTCCATTTTTTTTATCATATTCATTATCTTCCATTGTCTTATTCCATTAATTTATTGCATGTTAGTTGTCTTTTTGATAAACTTTTGTCCCTTTCACCTCCTAAAGTTGTTAAGAACCACCCAAAATTAAAAGAATTAACTTGGTCACACCCTTAGAACCCCAATCGCACCCATGTGTTTATCTAATAAAGGTAAAAAAATCCCCTACATTTTGACTTTTGAGTTTTCCACCTCAAATTTTTGTTCAAAATTCAGTACACTCAGCCTAACCCTTTCCCTTGTTCATCCGCAACAAAACCCATCCAAGAACCAAGACAAAAGACCTAAACCAATAACATCACCACTCCCAAACACCTTGCTTCCATCACCTATCACCACGATTCTCTCAAGAACTCTCCAAAACCCTACCCTAAATCATTTCCAATCACTCGAGAACCTCCCTTACCCATAATAGGATCTTTGTACCTTGACCTAAACCGAAACTTTATCTGTCAAGAAAACAACCAAGCATCATCTTCTTTGAAGCACGACTTGTGTTTTGTTGTACTATACTTTTTGTGGCTTGGAGTGAATTTTTCTTAACACCTTTAAAAGTCTAAGTGTGTTATCGTTGATATAATAGTAAATATAGTTATCCTACTAATTAACATATAATGACATGTTTTTATTATGTGTCTAATCATGTAGTTTCTTACCTCCATGATAATTTAATAGCAACACAATGTTATCAACTAATTAACCTACTAACCAATACACAAGTCACGAATTTTGAAGTATCAAATATCAAAGTGTTTTATCCATTACAAATTCTTCTTTATTCTTCTTCCAATTCTTACTTTTTTTTTATACAGGTGCTATTAATCACATTTATTATTTTTATGTATATATGTTTATTAATATCATGATTATATCACTTTTAAAAAAATAATTTTAATAAAGATCAATAAATATAAAGTTAATAATGATGTATTTTTAACCTACTACATAAAATTTAAAATTATATAATATATCATTATACTTTCTTACGCTTCTTTTATTGAATAAGGAGAGAAAATACCTTTGTTATAGAGGAAAAAATGATCAATTGAAAAAACTTGACCCTAGTCAATTAATTTGCTTCACTAAGATCCATGAAAAAGTGTATGTCATACTTCATTTGATAATAATCACACCATAATTGGATGTTGTTGACGGTAGAGTGATAGAGGTATGAACAAACTTTAGTTCAATTAAACTTTGCATAATAAGATGAGACTGATATTGATATTGATAATTGTTGAAGGTTATGAGTAACAAAATAAAAATGTGAGTTTGTATATTTGAAGTTAAGAATAAAATGTCACTTCTTTTTTTCTATGTTAAGTTTTGTTTTATGGTATCTTTTTTTCTCCCATTTGAAGATTCAACTTCAATTTTTACTTTGAAAACTAAATAAAATTGCATGTTTGATAGAATGGATTATCTGTGTTTATTCATGTAAATCTATATTCATTTTCCACAATGTTAAATATAATAATTATAACTACATGTAACTGCATAATTATGTAAAATCCAAGTGTTACATGTTACATTCAGTTTAACAATTAAACCTAACAGTTGATTTTTTTTTATTAAAAATATTTGTAAAATTTAATGGTGATATTGCAAAATTTATGAAAATTATTTTCAATTATAACTTGGACTTTGTATAACAGTTGCGGCCTAACAAAAAATAAATTATTTTACTATATACTAAAATCAATACTTTAATATAAATTGATTATTTATAAATATTAAATAAATAGGACTGTATAAATTTATATATAGAATAATAACCACAGAATATATTTTAAATAAAATAAGTAACTAATTTTATTTCTTATTAGTAGTCTTTATATTTCAATGAGATTTAAAAAAAATATCTTCGTCAAATATTAATTATTTGCATAAATATAAATAAGTATACTTTTTTTAATATATAATAAACTTTTATTTTAAGTATTTAATACTTCTTTTGAATTTAAATATCTAATAACATAAAGATTTTTTTTTTAAATCTAATTTATTTATAGCAGTTTTTTTAGTTTTTTATTATTTATTTATTATTTATCTAATTTAGTTAATATAATAATTAATTATTTTTTGTTTTTAAAATTAGTTTTTATTTAATGATTGTTTTGAGTGTATAGAATATAAAAAAAGTAAGTTGAAGATCAAGGAAATTTGAAGAATAAATTAAATAATGTTAAAATAAAAGAAAACAAAATATAAAATTAATATTTAACATTTAACATTTTTTGTTCTGCAATTCTCAATTAAGTTGCAGATTTAACACTATTTAATTATTCAATGAATAATGCATATAAAAAACCAAAATCAAATATTAACCATTTGCACATTAACAAAATTTAAGTATATATTCAGTAAATTTGAATAAACTTAGCAAAGGGTGATAAAGAGAAATATAATTAAAAAAATACATATTATAAATATAAATATAAAATGTATGTGTTCCCATTTTGTTTATGGTTGAGACATGAATGAAGGGAAAAAACGAAACAAAAGTAAAGAAGCCCTCTTCTTCTTCTTCTCCTCTTTCTTCATCTTCATCATCTACTGAACTTGGAAGTGTGTGTTTCTGTGCGTGCATCATGTTATCCAACTCTTGATGAACACGATATTCAGACTCTCCAATTTCTCAGCAATCAAATTCAATCAATCGCTCAACTCAAACCTAAGCGGCAACTATTAGGAAATGGCGGTTTCCGAAGAGGAATGCTCTTCGGCGAAGTCTGGCTCTTCTTCTTTTTCCTCCGCCTCGCGCTACTACCTCTCCAAATGCGTCCTCAGAGGAAGCGTCGTTCTTCAGGTCCTCTACGCTCACATCCGTTCTCCCTCCTCAAATGACATCGTTTTTGGCAAGGTGAGCTTCTTCTCTTTCTTTTCCTTTTTTTTCCTCTTCGTTTCTCACATTATCGAAAATCTAGCTTATGGTGTGTTGCCACTACATGCTGCAGTATAGAGTAGGTGTTTTATTTGGCGTAATTAACTGAACTGAGCCGAGCCGAGTGTGTTTCTCTTGTTATATTGTTTTGATTGGGACTGGAACTGGGACGACATGTTGTGTTGCTCCTGTTTATTTGTGATTTCAGGAGACGTCTATTGAATTGGTGGTCATTGAAGATGATGGGAATGTGCAATCTGTGTGTGATCAGCCGGTCTTTGGCACCATCAAAGATCTTGCCATATTGCCTTGGAATGAGAAGTTTCGTGCACGTGATCCTCAGGTGTGTTGCTCGTTTTTTGTCTACTCTGGCTAACTGTTCTCTGTTTTGTGAGGAACTCATTGTATCTGCCTGTTTTGATTCGATGAAGTTATTTATTGTTTTGGGTGGCATATTTTTATATGCTAAGGTTGATTTTATTTAGTCCTTTATACTGGTTCTGTAGCTGTGGGGTAAAGACCTTTTGGTTGCTACATCCGATTCTGGGAAGCTTTCCTTGCTCACGTTTTGCAATGAAATGCACAGGTTTGCTTGCCCTGTCTTTGTCTCTTCTCTTTTTCACTGGATTGGTATAAGATGATATGGTCGAGTGTTCTCAGTTTTTGGTTCATTAGTGCATGTTTTGAACATCATAAATGTTCATTACATGTTAGGAACTTTATTTAGTGGAAAAATAGTATGTTAAGAAGTTTTTGGTACCTCCAAAATTGATCCATATTGAAATTGGTCTTCTGAGTAACTTTATTAATGTTGACATGTAATCATTCTATTAAGTTATTTGCAAGTATGTGACACATGACACTTTCAAAATTAGTATGTCAATTCCATTAATTCAAAAGTAAGGGAATAAGATCAAATTCACATATTTATTAAATGTTTTGAGTATAAAAAATACTGAAATTTTGTTGGTGGTACCAATTTTGGAGGTACTAAAAATTTATTTAACCCAAAAAGAATTAACTTGTATGATTTTTTAATTTATGTATGCATCTTTGTAGGTTTGTTTCTGTAACACATATACAGATGTCTAATCCTGGAAACCCGATGGATCTTCCTGGAAGAAAGCTAGCAGTTGATTCCAGGTGATATGTTTTCTGGTCACAAATTCTTATCTCTAAGTTACGTGTTCTGTTCCATTCTGTAAGCATACATTACTCTTTCACATATTGCAAAACAATAAGGATGTCCTCATAATTGGTCTACATGAACTTCTAGGTTGACCGCACAAATTACTTTGGTTGATAATAAACAGGTAACATGGCTGATAGGATCTCCAGATTCTTAAATCTACTTCTGTAATCATATTTAAATACTTCTAAAATGTGTGTGCCGCCTGAGTTAAATGGCCCATTTTGGGTTGCAGAACCCAACCCGAAACTTCTCTTATTCCTGATAGTCTCATCCCTGATTTAATCAAGCTGATCCTATAATTCACTTTTGATCGCCCTTGCTAGATTCATTTTTATTGGATGGGACAGAAGACCAAAAGCACAGAAGTTGTGCCTCTGCCACAAATATCCTCTTCAATCCATGAATGAAATACCCAAAATATTTGTTGTTGGGCAGCCATTTTACCTGGACAGTTAACTGTTCAAACTCCTGTATGCACTCATCTCATATACACTCTCTACTTGCTGAAGTTCATCCATCTCCCCGATGCTAAGTTGTGGCCATTGCTCATCCATCTATGTCTCAAGAAGTTCACATTTGAGTTGTTCCTAAATCATATTAGGTTTCTTTGCAATTGTGGATCCTTCCATACACGGCCATGTGATTTCACTTGAACATTTAGACTCATCTCCATCACTTGGAAGTAGTAAACTTTTCTCGAGCTATCCAACCAGTTGAATCTCTGATGAACATCAGTAGTTCCATCTTTTTCACCTATTGTAAGAACTCATCCATAGAATTCCCTTGAAGCTTCTTCCATCCTTATGAAGAAGGTAATTTCTCCATACCCTTTGTCATCTCGATTAACATCTCCTGGTGCTCATATGCCTTTAGACCATTTCCTCCAGAGGGCTACTTATTTTTCCAGAGCTGCTACTTCTGCCTCTATCTTCTTGCCTAGCATTTATTTGTATTCCTCTCCTTAGTTCGTTACTCTCTGTTCTTTGAATCTGGCAGATTGGACCAGTTTGATACAAAACTGAATCCAATAGTAACAGAAATGAACAAAATATAGCAGGAATGAATAAGAAAAATGATATATGTAGTATATATTATTCAGACTGAGGAAAATTCAGTAGAATGAGGTCTGTACTACCCAGAGCTCTGCTACCGTAGGTATGGCAGGATGCCTCAGTGCCTGTTCATAATGAACAGTAAATGATACTAATTGGACTTGAACCCACCCTAAATCAAACAGGCATTGGAGCAAAACTACCTGTAGAACATGCCAGGCAGCTGCCAGAAAATTTGTGGTGACTGGAAGTTGTTGGAATTCTAGTTGAATTTTTTAATGTCTGACAGCTTCAAGAGCACTGTCAGACCTTCTACAGAAGTTTTTTTTTTTTTTGTGAAGCAGAGTCCCGCTTGGATTGGAAGCTCTGATACAATGTTAGAAAATGAGAAGAAAAAAATTTTCTGCCTGTGCTGAAGTGTTTTTTCTACCCAGTAAATTGGAATTGTTCATATTCAAGAGAAAGATAATTAATGCCAAAACAATTTACGAGAGAAGAATTAAAATACCCCTAGTTCTTAAGATGTATTGAACCTAGCTATACCAAGTGTGTAGGCTACTTGGAAAAAGAACATTGAAGAAGCACTTGTCTGCTAAAAATTCCTTTTTCCAACTCTATGCTCCCAATAGAATTTTTCATGGTATACAGTGGTATTGAGGGCAGGCATGGCCAGTTTGCTATATAGAGTTGAAATTTGCTTAGTATTTGAGTGCCATACCCTAAATGGTACAAACTAATTTAAGGGGAAGAAAAATAAGGGAACTTTTATTGAAAGAAAAAGAAGGAAAAGGAAAGAAAGAATCCTCCATGTAATTCAAGGAACATGGTCCTTCCCTGTTTTACCCCTTTCGTTCTATCATAAACCTTCTCAATTGGAGGTTTCTTAGTAATACTCTTATCACTTAACTTCAAACTACAGTATTACATTGTATACTTTTTCAACTGAACTATTTTCTATTGTTTTCCTTTTTACTCTCAGCTTTATTTTTAAAGAATTTCAAATTTTAAATTATTGTAAACAAAAAGTTGATCTTATACAACATAACGAGGGAGAGGCATTGTGAGTGTGCTTGGAATGCTAGAAGCTACAGCTGTATTCCATTTCCATGACACAATGAGACTCGTAGCACATGATCAGCTGATAATAACTGTGGTAACCTACATGCGTAAACTTTTTTTTTTCTCTTAAATTGACATGATTCATTTCATGATGCTCAAGAGCTAGATTTTTCTTCTTTCTCTCTGGCTGCATCTCTGTTCCCAAAGAGTCTATCTTTGCAATTCCAGCTCCAGCATTTTCTGCTGTGCTTTGGTGGCTGTTTTTTTATTTTTGTGTGGAAACAAATTTATGGTTTCTTGATATGTTTGGAACACAACATTGAGAGTTTTGGGTCATAAGTGAGCATTTAAGGGACGTGAGGGATTTTTGTTATCCATCTAACGGTTTGATCAGAACTAAAATTTAATTCAAACCAATTAATAACAGTGTGTTATCATGGCTACTTACTCTTTAAGGCCCATTGTGATGTGCTGAGAGTTTTACAATAACATTTTAAATTGCATCCAGTAGAAATTTGAAACTATAAGCATATAATAAAGTGACAAATCATTGTTCTAACTTAGATTCTTCATTTCCATTAAATTCTTTTAACCATTTGTAAACATCTGTCTTCATGTTTTGTTCAGTGTTGGAGATTCTCCTTTATAGATATGGCTAAATAGAGTATCTATGTAAGGTGTAAACTCCACTTTATAAGTTGATTTTGTAGGGTTGAGTTAGACTTAATCCTAAATTCTCATATGGTATCAAAATTTACCCTTACTATGTTTGATGGGCTTATTAGCTAGCCGCTATTAGACCATTCACAAACAGCCAGTCCCTTGAGATATCTAGTTATTGGTGTGAGAAGGATGTGTTGGAGATTTCTCATCTTCTGGAAATATAGCAAAAGTATATATGTGAGGTGCAAATATCGTCTTACAAGTCTGTTTTGTACGGTTGAATTAAACTCTATCCTAAATTCTAATTCATAATTTTAAGCTTTATCACTACACCCGTAGGTTAAATTTAAATCCTTCCAATAAATCAGTCACTAATGCTAGTGAATTATTTCACTGTTGGTTGGGTGACATGTATTGTTTAGACCCTAGAGATCTATTTTCATAATTTTTGGGCTAAGATATGTTCTTGCGTACACAATAGAGTAATTTCGGGATTACATTTTGTTCGAGGCCAACTAGCTAAAACACTACCGTTATGTCAAGGGTCATGAATGATTTTATGTCTAGAATACAAGAGTCCCTTGCGCTTGAAGCATGAGCATTGCTTGGGCCCACCTTGTGTTGGTATTCAAATCTAATTTAAAAGTTTTGAAGCATCAAGGATTGAGCTTTGAACCTCGTGGTTAAAGAGGTTTGATATCATGTGAAGGTCCTACTCATCTAAAAGCTTAAGCTGTTGGATGAAGGCTCATGAATAGTTTTATATTTAACAATGCTCAAGGACAAACGGAAAAAACATGGTAAGCTTTCTGGTGTATATTACTAATTCCTATGTTTCTCTTTCTGCAGTGGTTGTTTTATTGCTTCCAGTGCATATGAAGATCGGCTGGCCTTGTTTTCTATGTCAATGTCCAGTGGTGATATCATTGATGAGGTCCAAAATTACTATACCATCCTTCATTTTAGAAATGCTGCATGTTGGTGTGTTAGCAAAATACGTATATGAGTATGATAGAGGACTGTTTTAGTTTTCTGGTGGTATAGGCTATAAACTAGACATACATTTAGGGCATATTTTTTGGTGGATCTTTGAAGAGATTGAACTTTTGAAGGTTCTAATGTATTGGTTTCCTTTACTAACCTTTCATTTCCCTTTCTTTTCATGTTGTAACAGTATATATTGGTATCTTATTTGTATTTTTTATTTTGTCTAATTTTGATAATTTTATTGTCTGAAGAAATATGCTTGTGATCTTTTTTGCTTAACTCTAGAGAATTGTATATCCTTCTGAAAGTGATGGAACTGCAAGTTCTTCAAGAAGCATCCACAGAACCAATATCCGTGGTACTATTTGGAGCATCTGCTTCATTTCACAACCTAGCAAGGAGCATAATCCTGTACTAGCTGTTATTATAAATAGGTATGGTGATACAATGTTGCCCACTGTCAGGAGTTTATTCTGTCTTGAATACATGTCTATAATGGAAGTTATCTTCTGTTTCTGCTGTCTTTCTTTGTGAAGATGTATACTCACTGAAACATGCATTTTTTTGCACTACAGGAGGGGAGCCCTTCAAAATGAATTGCTATTATTGGAATGGAATGTTAAAGCACACAAAATATTTGTTATTTCTCAATATGCCGAGGCTGGGCCTCTAGCATATGACATTGTTGAAGTTCCTAACTCCAGGGGACTTGCATTTCTGTTCAGGACTGGGGATGTTCTCTTAATGGATCTTAGAGATCATCACAACCCATCCTGTGTTTATAAGACTAACTTGAACATTTTACCAAATGCCATGGAAGAGCAGACTTATGTGGAAGACTCATGTAAATTACACGATGTTGACGATGAACGCTTTAATGTTGCTGCCTGTGCTTTGTTGGAGCTGAGTGATTACGATCCCATGTGTATAGACAGTGACAATGGTGGTGCTAATTCAGGTTACAAATACATATGCTCATGGAGTTGGGAACCTGAAAATAATAGAGATCCTAGGATGATTTTCTGTGTAGATACTGGGGAATTTTTTATGATTGAAGTTCTTTTTGATTCTGAAGGCCCTAAAGTTAATCTGTCTGAGTGTCTCTATAAAGGTCTGCCGTGTAAAGCACTTTTGTGGGTTGAAGGTGGATATGTAGCTGCGCTTGTGGAAATGGGGGATGGTGTGGTCCTGAAACTGGAAGATGGAAGGCTATGCTATACAAACCCTATTCAAAACATTGCACCAATCTTGGATATGGCAGTTGTAGATTATCGTGATGAGAAGCATGATCAAATGTTTGCTTGCTGTGGTGTGGCTCCAGAGGGGTCATTAAGGATAATTCGAAATGGTATTAATGTGGAAAATCTACTCAGGACTGCTTCTATATATCAGGGGGTAACTGGTACTTGGACTGTCAGAATGAAAGTTACTGATTCACATCATTCTTTTCTAGTTCTATCATTTGTTGAGGAAACCAGAATATTGTCAGTTGGCTTAAGTTTTACTGATGTGACTGATTCAGTTGGTTTTGAACCTAATGTCTGCACTTTGGCATGTGGCCTTGTGACTGATGGTGTACTTGTTCAGATCCACCGATATACTGTTAAGCTTTGTTTGCCCACTAAAGCTGCTCATTCTGAAGGTATCCCTTTGTCCTCTCCTATTTCCACATCTTGGTCTCCAGATAATGTGAGTATCAGTTTGGGGGCAGTTGGGCATAATTTCGTAGTTGTGTCAACCTCTAACCCGTGCTTTCTGTTTATCCTTGGGGTTAGATTCCTATCATCTTATGAATATGAAATTTATGAAATGCAACATTTGGTACTGCAGAATGAATTATCATGTATTTCCATCCCTGGACAAGAAATTGAGCAAAAACCATCAAATTCATCCATTTCATCAAATAATAGTAGCATGTCTTCTTTCCAAAGTGGAGTAGACATCAATAAAACCTTTGTTATCGGTACACACAGGCCTTCTGTGGAAATTTGGTTTTTTTCACCAGGTGGAGGAATTACAGTAGTTGCTTGTGGGACAATTTCATTGACTAATACAATAGGGACTGCCATAAGTGGTTGTGTACCTCAAGATGTACGGCTTGTATTTGTTGATAAGTATTATGTTGTTGCTGGATTAAGGAATGGAATGCTCCTTCGCTTTGAGTGGCCGGTGGAACCATGTCCTTCATCACCCATAAATATGGTGGATACTGCTTTATCTTCTATAAATTTGGTAAATTCTGCAAGTAATGCTTTTGACATGAGAAATGACCTTCCTTTAACACTTCAATTGATTGCTATTCGGCGCATTGGCATTACTCCCGTTTTCTTGGTGCCACTAGGTGACACACTGGATGCTGATATAATTGCTCTTAGTGATAGGCCTTGGTTGTTGCATAGTGCAAGACATAGCCTTTCGTATACTTCTATCTCATTTCAACCTTCCACACATGTAACTCCTGTTTGCTCTGTTGAGTGTCCAAAAGGAATATTGTTTGTTGCAGAAAACTGTTTACATCTGGTAAGAAAATCACATCACAGCATCCCTTGCTGCCATATTTTTTTATTCCTTTATTTCTTTGGTTGCACTTTCTTTTGTAACTTATAGTGCATTGAAGGTACCCAAGGGTGTGACATTATCCTCCATTTTCCCAAAAAAATAGGAACAATAACCTACTGCACATTATTAAGAAACAAGACCAGCAAATCTTATGTAAGAAATGAAATGAGACGATCCAACAAAATTATGTTGTATTCACTACCACACAAGTTAAAATATTGATAGTAATCACAACACATAATATATTTCAAGATTTTTTTGTGCATTTAAATATAACATCACTTTAACAAATGATAGGACGGAAAACACAGTGTATTCAACTTACATGGTTCGACTTTTATTGATGTATATGTAGGATACAAAGAATATCCCAAAGGTGCATATTGCAATAATTTTGGTGAGTATAAAGTAGTAACCAAATTATAAATGAATGGTTGGGGAAAGACAAATGAGGAATTAGTTATGCTGATGGACAGCTGGTAATAGGAGAGTGGAGAGTAATAATTTGGAAGATTTGCAAGAGTCTTGCAAGGGAGGGAGGATATGAGAAATGGGTGGGGGCTGAGGGGAGGAAATTGTTAGGTAAAAGTTGTTCATACAACAATTTATGCAACACTTTTTCTTTCTATATCCATTGGATCTCCCACCTCATCCCAAACTTCTCTCTTTTTTCTCATTCTCATTGTTGTAAAATTAGATTTACAAATAAAATTATTCAATGTAAAATTATGAGAAGTTTTGGGTGGTGGTATACTCTGGTGTCTGGAGAAACCATTGTGTTGTGTTGGTTATCTTCTCTATTGTTTTCTGCATTTGAATCCCCATAAGCCAGAGGATGCTGCTGCATTCTGTGATCTTTTCTTCCAAATATTATTAATTGATTTTCTGTCTGAAACAGATAAGTTCCGTTTATTAATATGATTTAGGTTTACATTACATACTCAATGCAAAATGAGAAACATATAGTTTTTTGGTCATATGACTGACATCTCTTCCCTATTTTGCTAACTTTGCTCACCAAGAAATAACCACTTCTTTTCATTCCTTGTTTTATGCTTTTTGTGGTTCTTATGATTTTGCTGTTTTGACTTGTACTGTATTTATCACTTGATACTTTAGGTGGAAATGGTTCACAGCAAGAGACTTAATATGCAGAAGTTTCATTTAGAGGGCACTCCTAGGAAGGTCCTGTATCACGATGAAAGCAAAATGTTGCTTGTTATGAGGACTGAACTGAATTGTGGTACATGTTTGTCTGACATATGTTGTGTGGATCCCCTAAGTGGGTCAGTACTGTCGTCTTTTAGACTCGAACTTGGAGAAACAGGAAAATCCATGGAATTAGTAAGAGTTGGAAGTGAGCAAGTGCTTATTGTTGGAACTAGTCTGTCTTCTGGTCCAGCTGTAATGCCCAGTGGTGAAGCTGAAAGGTATGACATTTAGGTTTCCTATGTTTTAAAATCACCAGCTAATTGGTAGTAATTTCTTTCCTTTTTTACTATCAAATTGTGAAACTGCTAGCTACCAATTTTCCCTGAACTGAACATGGCCTTTTATGACTTTAAACAAGCCAAGCTGCTGGTAAACTTCTTGCAAGTTCCTTCTCAAGGAGTGTACACATCTCAACTCTCGAAAAGAAGAGTTTCATTCATGCTTTAATGGCAACTGAGTCCCTCAAGTGTGCAATATTGCAATCTGTATGCTTAAGAATAAAAGATACCCAGTATAATTGATTAATAAAGCTTCATGTAATAACCAGTAGACACCCGCTCAAAACATGACTTACTGCCCTTACATCAACCAGTTTGAGAACTCAGTTGGAACTTTTATTCATTATAGTCTCGATGTAAATTTGCTTAAGACTACACTGTAGTTTTCTGAACGAGATTTTTCCAGACAGATTTCAACAGTGGGCTCCTAGAATCTAAATGAGACGCAGTTTTCTGATTATGCTTGAGCGGATTTTGCTCCCAGCAGAATGGTCTTTTTATATTCAAGAGATAAATGAAGAGACTAATATTTCCCAAGATGCATTGAACCTAGAAGCTTTACCAGGCATGTAGGATCAATGTAATAATCTGAGAGAGGAGAGGGGTTTGGTCAGAATGTCTGCATTCTTCTGATTTAGAGTTGGATTATGCTGAACCAATTAGCTTTTTGTTTAGAATTTTCTCCATGAGAAAGAAAATATCAGGTCCCATGTCGTGTTTAGTTTTGCATGAAGAACAACAGGATTGTGGGACTGTAAAACAGTGTTTATATTTACTTTGATAACCCTGTATTCATGTATGGTGGTGAAAGGTTAATAATTTCTGAATTTTATGCCTTCTTATTGATTACCCTATTCTAATAGGTTGCTTCTTTGACAGTTGCAAGGGTCGTCTTCTTGTTCTTTGTCTTGTTCATGTGCAAAATTCAGATAGTGGTTCAATGACATTCTGTTCAAAGGCAGGGTCATCATCTCAAAAAACTTCGCCATTCCATGAAATTGTTTCATATGCTCCTGAACAGTTATCGAGCAGCAGCCTTGGCAGCAGTCCCGATGATAATAGTTCTGATGGCATCAAACTTGATGAAAATGAAGTATGGCAGTTCCGATTGGCTTATGCAAGAAAATGGCAAGGAGTGGTTTTTAAAATCTGTCCTTATCTTGATCGTTACTTCTTGGCATCTGCTGGCAATACTGTAAGTAGCAAATCTCTTGCCTTTTTCTCCGTTTATTCTGTCAAAAAGGACCCGAATCAGAAGGTTTTGTATCTGTCGTCTACATTTGGTTTATACAGTTTTCTCATTGGGTTACTTTCTTGCCATTCAGTTCTATGTTTGTGGTTTCCTTAATGACAATCCTCAAAGAGTGAGAAGGTATGCTATGGGAAGGACGCACCACATGATAACATCTTTGAGTGCACATTTTACAAGAATTGCAGTTGGTGATTGTCGTGATGGAATCATTTTATTTTCTTATCACGAGGTGAGTGATGTTGGCTGTCTGCAGTGTATTTATTTTTCAAACTAAATTAAAGGACTAAAAATTAGAGTTATCTTTTGTACTCCTTTCCTTCTAACTAGAAGACTTTGTATTTTTTGTGCATCTTATACCTCTCTTCATTTTCATCTGTATTAAAGTTGTTTTATGATTGAGGTGCAAAAAGAGAAGCACACATTGGTATGCATTGCATGTTTCAGTGCTATGAACCCCCTTTCCTTTTTGTTTTTCAGTCTCAAATTCTTTAGTTTTGAGGTTCCCTGATCTTCTTTCAATTGTATCTTTCTCTTCTATCTTAATGAAATCTTTGTTTACAAAATAGAAGTTATCTTGTTTGTTTAATCGTTTATGGCCCCATAGATTAAGACCTGCTTCTGTATTTATATCTTGTTATTTTTATAACGTTTCTTCCTTTAGAAAAGCCAGAGTGCTGCTGAACTTGTTTAGTTTGTATCTTCTATGCTAGGAATCTAGAAAATTGGAGCAACTTTGCTGTGATCCATCACGAAGGTTAGTTGCTGATTGCATTTTGATGGATGCTGATACGGCTGTTGTTTCGGATCGTAAAGGGGGCATTGCTATTTTATGTTCAAATCATTTGGAAGGTATGCTTCAACTAAGCCTTTCCCTTGTGTGATTCAATTCTAGGGTTTACTTTTATCTATGAAAATTTGTTTTCTCTGGGACCTGGGTTTTCAAAATATGAACTTTAATGCTTTGCAAGTTGCTACTAATAAAAATATCCCATTTCTGTTACTTCTGATTGTTACATTTAAATGAAATACAAGAACATCCAATCAATTTCCATTAAATATTTTGCAAGAACATCCCATGTCATGTTGCAATGGAGAATGCTGGTTAAGATTTAAAAAAAAAAAACTATGTTTATGCTATTGCCAAGCTTAAATCTATTTGTTCATTTTTTATATTCCCCCTGAAATTAAGATTCTAACCTTATTTTGTTATTGGTGACCTGCATCAGACAACGCAAGTACTGAATGCAACATGACACTAAGCTGTGCTTATTTCATGGCCGAGATAGCCTTGAGCGTCCAGAAGGTATATCCTTTAAATGTCTTGGAAGAATGGGTATTAATATGCATTAAATCTCGATAACTCTTATAGAAATTTGATTTGTTTGATGCAATATGTTGTGATCAATCACTGTAATGATGATGTGAATAAGTATGCAAGAGATAGTTTTGATGTTACATGAGACTCATCCTTAAACAATTGTTCAATGATAATTGTCTGCTATCTCCAATTGTGAACTGTTGCTAGAGCATGTTTTCATAAGTGGCTCAAAATACCAAACAAACCTTTTGTTTTTATTCTTTCAACTATGGTCCTTTCTTTATATGATAGATGCATCATGCACCAAAGGTGAATGTTCCCTGGTTTTCTGGTTCTATGATAATGGAAATAATGCTATACACCAGTAGAGACAGATACATGAACTGGTCCTAAAATTATTGCTTACAAAGCATTATTTTTTACACTTTTGTTTGTAAATATACTATAAAAAAAAGTTAATCTCTTTGCAAAGAGTTCCAAAAGAGTATTTGCAATGACTCGTCAAATGTCATGGTGCGGCAGCTCATACTTTATGGTCTATATATATTTTGTGATTCGTGTAAACAATTACACTAGCTAAAACAGAAGGACTCTGCTATGTTTCACAGGCCCCTTTCGTTACTATTTAAATGTATTTTGGCATGATATCCTGGTGATTCTATACTTTGGATTAGCTTCTTTGCATAAGTTTTCACATCGATCATTTTGTTCTTGGATTTAGTGATGTCTTGTTCTGTAACTTGCCAATTTATATCTACTCATCCCCTCTCTCCTTTTAATTTGCTTTTATAGTAATTTATACGTAATTAATGTTTTTTGTTACTCAGGGTTCATATTCATACAGACTTCCAGCTGATGATGTTTTGCAAGGCGGCAATGGCCCCAAGACAAATGTTGATTCACTACAAAATACTATTATTGCCAGTACCCTGTTAGGAAGCATAATGATCTTCATCCCTTTATCAAGGTACCAAAATATGTTGTCAGTAACTCTGAATAAATTCTAGGTGAACATTAGTTGGAGTTTGGTCATTCTAGAACTTTTTCTCATGCATGATATTGGTTGATATAGATTTATAGTTTTCCAGGTCTTACCAAATAAGTATTCCAAGCGTTTTGTTGTCCAATGTCCATTTTAAAAACATGGAAGAGTTTTATTAAGAAGAAAACCATTTATTACTTTTTGAGGGAAACCAAGAGCTTTCCTCAGAAATTGTGATTTTAAGATCATTGGTACTCTTACTATGTTTTTGGCATATCATTCCCATTTCTGAAGCTATATTTTTGGTATTGTACCAGAACCTCTTCTTATTTCTTAAATTGACTTATTCCTCGTTGATGTTATGACAATTAAATTGCAATTGTAAATCTGCACAGACTTGTTAGTCACCTTCTAAATACGTGGATGACCACGGAATCAGAACCCTGAATGGCATGATTTGCATGTAGTGTCATAAGTACCTGCATATGTACAATTAGAGGCAGAGAATAATACGAGGGAAGGGGATCATAATATCTGGAATGAACAATATTCTGAGTTAAAAGATAAAAAATAATAACAACTTAAATTATGCTTCAGGTTTTGAAGCTGCAATTCTGTGCTACTCAGATATTTTATTGTCTTGATGATGATATGGTTGACCATGTGTTCCAATATAGGAGCTTTTTCTTTTTCAACTTTATTGCATTTAGTGTTTTAGCCTTGATAAGTTACATGAAACAGTTAGTAGAAACATCGAGTTCCATCTAAATTTTGACTTGCTCCAGTTATCTGCTTAGAATAAGATTGGCCTTCGAGGATTCAGTTCAACTGAATATACGGATTTATTGCTTAGCAATTAATATTTATTCCTGCATTGACGAGGGATTGTGTAATATGCCAATTTTGGTTGGCAGTGTCATTTCCGAGCTCGTTGCTTTATTTTGGAGATGTGAAATGTTAAAAAAGTTATTTCAGCAAACCATACTTGTTGTGCTGTTCTGTTTGTTAGAATATATGAATCGAATATTGGAGCATCCTTTCGGATTATATGATATACGAAGTCTCTTTTCTCAGTACCTAAAATCCCATAATTTCAGCACTGTTGAAAATTTTAGATGCTGTTTATTAACATATATAATTATCAACTTTCAGCGGATTGATGAGTTTTGGGAGACGATGCTCTAGTGCTTTTTACTTAGGTTTTAGTTTTTGATATGTATGAGAACCATCATTTTTCTGTGTACAGGGAAGAATATGAGCTATTAGAAGCAGTGCAAGAAAGACTTGTTGTCCATCAGTTGACTGCGCCTGTTCTAGGAAATGATCATAATGAGTTTCGCAGTCGTGAAACTCGGGTAAGGACTTCACTTTAGTTTATTATCATGTGATGTTTCATTTTCATTTCATTTCATTTTTCCTCCTGATTGAATATCGTTGACTCAAGCATTACATGGAATAGATTTTGCCGTTCATATCCTTGATTCGTTCTCTTTTTCTTATAATGCATGTTTGATTTAGCATATTTGGAGGAAATACCTTTTACTTGCTTCCTGAAAAAGCATTTTTAAAAGGAACACAAGAATATGTTGCCAAGCCTGTTTTCTTACACCTATTTTATATTAGGGTGGAGTACCCAAGATACTTGACGGTGACGTGTTAACCCAGTTTTTGGAGCTGACAAGTATGCAGCAAAAGATGATTTTGTCTTCCGAGCCACCTGATATAGCAAAACCAAGTTTGAAGCCACTCCTATCCCCCCATGTTTCTGTAAATCAGGTGGTTCAACTTCTTGAACGAGTTCATTATGCTCTGAACTAATACACCTTTCTTCCCTGTTCCCACTGGTTTTTTACAATGGTACGCGGAAATTGGGACATGCATATGCAGTTCTAAACAATATTTTCCGTCAACAGTTGCGTACCTGCCTCAGGAAGTGTTGTCTGATATAGAGCACGTTATCCCCCTCAAGTCTGTGAAGCCAAAATTCAGGTGGTAAGATTCCTGGTCCTCAACGACTGGTGCCCGCTCAGCATCAGCATCACTTAGTCTCTGTATCTGTATCTGTTGTACTTTTCATGAATTACACTGTAGGAAAATATCTTTGGCACGATAAATTGTATATTAAGTTAGTAAGGGGAGCATTTTTTTTTTCTTAGTCATTATGTTCAAATTTTAAAATTGTTGTATATTAAATAAAATCATTTTTGTGAGTTTTTTTTCTTAGACCTTGTTCTTGTATAGTTATTCATTATTCCCACTTGAGATTTTTCTTAAGAGTGCTGCTGCTTAAAATAAGGTTATTTTATCTTTAGTTGGATCTGTAATTGCTCGTACCTGTAGAAAGACAAAACGGAAAAGTATACAGAGCAAAATGAGAAAACTTAATATGTACGATAACTAGTGTTTCCACTCTGATATGCCTGGGGTTAATGTTTTATTCTTCAACTTAAAAGATAAAGTTTATTATGAAATATTAATACTCAATAAGATGAAGCTCATATAAATTGTTTATATTTAAAAGTGTTAAATGGAAATTAGTTGCACCTATATTTTGAAATCTGAATTATATATGAACAAAATCAGTTCTAAACAATTATTAAATTCAGGTACAAATATTATGAATAGAAGTATATAAAAATTGTTGATATATAGTTAGAACTATAAGTTGTGTGTGTATGTAATATTTCATAGAATATCAATAATAATCTAGAAAAATTAAACAAATAAACCTGGAATGTTTGTACGATAAAAAAAAAGATTAAATAAATCAATGAACTTAATATTTATTTTACATTACTAAAACAGTTTTTGCCAATAATAATTTTAAAACAATGATAATATGTCAATATATAACAATTTTAAACTTAAGGGAAAATAATTGTAGCCATTCACCCAAGCAAGGGTTGTTCACTCCCACTTTGGATTCACTTGCTGTTATGCAAGCTAAGGACTCAGAGTCAAATTTAACAACTTTTATTGATGATCATCATGTGGAGGTATCTGTTCCTGTGATTGTACCATCTCCGTTGTGTACTACCTCTCCTCAGAGGGTTAAATCACATGCGGATACTAATGCTCCAGTTCCTAATGTGGAGGTCTCTGCTATTGTGACTGTACCATCTCAGTCGCCTCATCCCTCCCCTCGAAAGGCTAAATATCTTGGGGATGTTAAAGCAATATCGTTGGTCCTTCAAAATCACTTTTCTTCTCTTGATGGTTTGGAAACTACAGATGTGGGAGTTGATTCTCATATTGGAGCGTCAACTATTCCGCCTACCATTGTTGGAGTTAATTTTGATCATATTGAAAATCAGGTTGTTTCAAAATTTTGGACTGACTCTAATGACATGGAGGAGGATGACAGTGATAATGGGGAGGAAACAGTTCGCACTAAAAGAAAACCAGGGAGACCACCTAAGGGGACTGGTAAATCCAGGAAAACTGCTAAGGCAGTTCTCTCTACAACGTCGCAATGAAGGTCTCTTCATTTTTTTGGAATGTCAGAGGATTGGGGAATCACAAAATTGTGGAGATGTTGCTTAGTTTACTTAACCTACATAAACCTCTCCTGGTTTTTCTTGTTGAACCCATGATGTCGTACACTAATGATTTCGACGTCCTTTTCAAATCTGTTAATATGCATTTGGTGGCTACGTCTCCTATTGTTAATAAAGTTGCTAAACTTTGGTGTTTGTCAGTTCCTAATCTTGTCCAAAATTTCTTGGTTAATGATCAATTTATCTCTGTAACTTGTCGTCTGCAGGATAAGAGTTTTAGCTTTGCAGGTGTTTATGGTGCTAACACATACTTGTCTAGACGATTTTTATGGAGGGATCTTAGTTTCTTCACAGGGCCTTGGTGTATTCTGGGAGATTTTAATATTGTGCTCTCGACGGATGACTGTAAAGGGGGGGTGGCTCCTAATCAGGTTTCTTGTAATGAATTCCTGGACTGGATTAATACTAATGATCTTTCTTGTATGTCTTTTACTGGATCTTGTTATACTTGGTGTAACGGAAGGAGAGGGTTGCATAGAATTCACAGAAGACTGGATAGGGCTTTATGTAATGGAGTGTGTCTGGATGAATGGGAATCTTGTTCTTATCAGGTTCTTGTTAAAAATTGTTCTGATCATTCCCCTATTCTTGCTAGTCTTGCTAGTAATTCTTTGCGGAAGGTTAGCAATTTTCGTTTCTTTTCAATGTGGCTTCAGGACACTTCGTGTCTAAAGCTTATTCATGATTCTTGGGCTAATCAGGTTGTTGGTTGTCCTATGTTTATCTTGCAACATAAGTTAAAAAGGTTGAAACTTGAGCTCCGAGACTGGAATAAAAATTCTTTTGGTAATGTTCATAATGGAGTTCTTCTTAAGCAGGACATCCTTCTTGGTATTCAAAAAAGCTTAGAGACTGCTAGTTTGTCTGATAGTGATGGACTTCTCTGTCAAGAAAAGATTGCTAAGGAGGAGCTTGATCATGCTCTTCACTGTCAATATTTGTTTTGGAAAGAAAGGACTAGGATGTTATGGTTCAAGGATGGAGATCGAAATACTGCTTTTTTCCATGCGGTGGTCAAAAGGAGATATAATTCTAGTGGGATTCATCGTCTACGGATTGATAATGAGGTTATGGAGGATCCTAAAATCATTGAGGATCATATTTTGGACTTTTATAAAAATCTTTATGCTGAGTCTATTTCTAATGTTCTGGATACTGATAATATGGAAGATTTTATTGGTACTTATATTCCTGCGATGGTTTCCTCTGAGGAGAATATGATGTTGATTAAGTGTCCAGATTTCTCTGAAATTAAAAATGTTGTTTTTAATCTTAACGGTAATAGTGCTCCTGGTCCTGATGGTTTTGGTGGTGTTTTCTATCATTCTTGCTGGGAAATTATTGGGACAGATGTTTGCAAAGCTGTTCAACAGTTTTTTAAATAAAACTGGGTTCTCCCTGAAATGAACAGTAATGTGGTATCTCTTATTCCAAAGGTTCAGGGTGCTGATTCCATTAAAGATTACAGGCCAATTGCTGTTGTTAATTTCAAGTTTAAGATTATTTCCAAGATACTGGCGGATAGGCTTGCACTTGTGGCTGCTAGAATCATTTCTCCTAATCAATATGGATTTGTGCAGGGTAGACAGATTCAGGATTGCATTGGTATTGCTTCTGAAGCTATTAACCTGCTTTCTAAAAAGGTTAGAGGAGGTAATGTGACTTACAAAGTTGATATTCATAAAGCTTTTGACACTCTAAGTTGGAAGTTCTTATTATTAGTTTTAAAACGCTTTGGTTTTCACCCCTCATTTGTCGGTTGGATTAGTACAATTCTCCGTTCAGCTATGCTTTCTATAAGAATAAGTGGTAGTTTGGTGGGTTTTTTTCCTTGCAGTCGAGGGGTAAGACAAGGTGATCCATTGTCTCATTTACTTTTCTGTCTTGCAGAGGAAGTTCTTAGTAGAGGTCTCTCTAAGCTTGTGAATGATAAGAAGATTTTAAATATGGCCAGTCCGCACGGTTATCTCACTCCCTCTCATATTTTGTATGCTGATGACATATTTATTTTTTGTAGGGGGATATTAAGTCTCTTAGAAATTTGAGTTCTTTTCTTAAAACATATGGTGATTTTTTTGGTCAATATATTAATAACTCTAAAAGTAGTTTCTTCACCATGGATAATTCTCCAAGATTTGTCACCAAAATTCAAAATATTCTTTCCTGTAGTCATGATTGTTTGCCTTTCCATTATTTAGGAGTGCCTATCTTTGTTGGTGCTCCAAAGTGTCGGTTTCTTCAACCTTTGGCTAATAAAGTTAAATTGAAGCTAGCATCTTGGAAAGGTAAATATCTTAGCATGATGGGTCGAATTCAGCTGGTCAATACAGTGATTACTGGATCTCTAGCTTATAGTTTTAATATGTATAAGTGGCCTGTTTCACTTATTAAGCAAGTTGAGCAGTGATGTCGGAATTTTATTTGGACTGGTGATATTCTGAAAAAAGGTATTGCTACCGTTAATTGGGGGAAAATTTGTTCACCTCTTGAGGATGGAGGCTTGAATATCATTAATCTTCATCATGAAAATAATGCATATCTTCTTAAGCTTGCTTGGAACTTTGCTTATAGCGACAAACCTTGGTCTTTACTCTTGAAAGCCAGGGTTCTTAAATCAAAATATGAATTTCGAACGGTTTATAGATCTTCCTCTCTCTGGCCTGGAATTAAGCAATTTTATTCTACCATACTTGACTATACTTATTGGACTGTTGGTACAGGTTCTTTTATTAATTTCTGGAATGATAAATGGTGCTCTACTACTTCTTTAGCAAATATTGCAGGGTTATCTGATGGTGTTAGCATTCCGGATACAGTCTCTCAATTTTGGACAGGTTGTGATTGGAATATTCCCTTCTCTTTACAGCAGATGCCTCTTTTTTTTAATCATATCATGATTAGAGAGGAACAGGATATTCCTAATTGGATTCTAAATGAGTCTGGTCATTTCACTCTTAAATCGGCTAGGACTTTTTTCTTGGAACCAGGAGTTCCAGGTGGTTGGGGTAAATTCATTTGGTCTTCATCTATTCCTCCTTCCAAAACTCTAGTACTCTGAAAAAATTTTCATGGGCGACTTCCTACAGATCAACATATTCAGAATAAGGGTTTGCATATATGTTCTATGTGTTCGCTTTGTGAAAAGCAAGAGGAATCTATTCAACATCTATTTTTTGAATGTTCTAACGCATTGCATATTTGGAGTTGGGTACGACAAATTTTTCTTACTTCTCATTTCTCTAACAAGGATGATCTACTTTCTTTTATTAAGAGTGATGGTAGTCCTTTGGTTAAATTGATTAAGCTTGCGGTGATAACCTTTTCTATATGGATGATATGGCGTATGAGGAATTATGCTAGATTTCAGGATAAGATTGGGGTTTCTAAGGCTATTTCGATAATTAAAGATTTAACTTGTCTAGTGGGAAATTCGTCTAAAGCTTCAATGAAGAATTATATGTTGGACTTCAACGTGATTAAGTTTTTCGGTATTAAGACTCGTAGTGGTAAAGTTCTTCGTCCTCTTCCTATTAGATGGGAATTTCCTTCACCCGGCTGGGTCAAAATTAATACTGATGGGGCTGCTAGGGGTATCCTGGTCTTGCTACTTGTGGAGGTATTTTTCGTGGGAGTATGGGAGAATTTATTGGTGCTTTTTCAGCATTTCTTGAAGTTCAAACTGCTTTGGTTGCTAAGTTTTATGGAGTTATACATGCTATGGAGGAAGCTCAAAAAATGGGACTTACTAATGTCTGGCTTGAATGTGATTCTGCCTTGGTTTGTGTTGCGTTTACTGCTAGGACTAATGTTCCGTGGATGCTTCAGAATCGATGGAATACTTGTCTTAATTTTTGTGGGACAATCAGGTTTAGGGTAACTCATATTTTTCGTGAAGGGAATGCGTGTGCTGATAAGTTGGCTAATTTAGGATTTATTCATAGAGAATCTTTTCATTGGTATAATAGACTCCTAGCTAGTCTGTTCTTAGAATTCTTTATGAATAGGTATAATCTACCTATGTATCGTTTGTGTTAACATATGGGTTTTGGTCTAGTCCCCCCATATTTTTGTATTTTCTTTCTTTTTTCTTTTTTTAATAATATTTTTTTTCATGTGATAGCAGATGATTGTTGTCACTTGAGGTGTCAGCTTAGCTGAGATGTCAAGTTGCATAGTGATGCCTAACACGAAAACTTTATAAAAATAAAATAAAATTGTAGCCATTGTAAAAATTAACTTGTAACAAATTCACTTGAATTTTGATCAATATTTAGAATATGATAGTGATATATTAATTACAAATGAAGTATACATTGATGTCAATTAATATGAAAATAAATGAAAAAAAACAATAAAAATTGGTTTGAGATTGACACTTAAGTTCAGGAGAATCACACACTGATGTCTATTTTACATATTAAACATAGTAACGAATTTGAGAGGATTGCAAAAAGTCCAAAGTTGCAAATTTGTGAAAGATTGTTACAATGTATATAATGGCACATGATAGAATAACGATTGTGTTAAAATTTTAATCTTAAGTCGGCAAAAAATAAAATTGATTAAAATTTTAATAGTATAATAATAGTTCTTTTAATGTTTGTAGTCGGAAAAATATATGAATCAAGTGTGTAGGTATTGTAAAATGGCATGTTTAAATGCTCCAAGCAAAGATGGTAAAAACTCTAACCAATAAGAACGTTTACCTATATATATATATATATATTGAATTTTGTTTTTTTTTATGATTTAATAACATGATTTTAGAATAATTATCATGTTTACACCTCATTCTTATCTTATTATTTCATCATACTTGCTACTTTAGAAATGATTTAAGCACAAATTTAATTTAGCTGATAATAGTATATTTTTAGGGTCATAAAATTTTATGTAAGTGAATCTCCACTGCTACTAGAGTGAGAGATTATATGGTTAAATTTGTACCATAAAAAAAGTTTGTTTCAAAAAAACATCTCATGTTTTAAAAAGGTTGTTCTTAAAAACTCATTCTAGCTTGTTTTAAAAAAAATTATTTCCAAAAATTTGTTCTGAAAAACATTTCATATATTCCAAAAACTTTGTTCCACAAGATTTATTTTAAATATCTTGTTATGAAAATATTGTCTTAGAAAACTTATCAACTGATACATCTACCATATCTATTTTTTTTTATCACTGAATCATTAATGGCTTTACTTTTTTAATTTTAATACTATATATATATATATTTATTGTATAAACAAACATAAAATAAAGTAATTAAACTGACATAAAAAAAGTAAATAAACTGAGGTCATAAGAGTTAATAAAATAGTTATTAACGTACCACTATTTATTACATACAATTTTTTTTCTTTCAGATAATTAGTTTGAACAAAATTACACACGAATTTGGAACTGTACATAAGTAACAGTATGCAATGTATGAATTCAAATCACAGATAAAAGTCGATAAATAAATGATTAATTTATTTTAGTGATAATTTATATTATTTTTAATAAAATATTAGATTTTAGGTCAACAAAGTACCTTTCTTAATTTAAGTTGCCTTAACCTATTTAATAATAGTTATGTATTACAATTAAAAATATACTATTAATTAATAAAAAAAATCATCTATATAGTTTTTAAATCATTATCATAAATCTATAAACAAACTTATTATTTATGATCAAATAATCATACATAGATTTATATTTTCAATACATAAATCTTTTTTTCATGATTATTACTCTTATATTCTTATATCATTAGTATTAAGTTAAACCATTGTCCTATAATAGATTTATAACTTAAGAAATGTATTGTTTGTAATTTATATTTAAAAATGTTATAATTTTTACTTCTGCTTAACAAAAAAACTCACTTTAGTTTTATATTTTACAAAAAGATAAAAGGTTATACTATCAGCTTTCACGTTAAAATCTCACGTAATATATTTATTTTGAAATAATCATTATTATGCGTACACTTGATCTTAATAATTTATGTTTATCTGATGCTCAGTAATTTTTTCAATACAATTATATATTTTATATTTGACTTTCTAATATTATTGAAATATAATAAATATTAATTCAATGTTATGTGATGAAACTAAATTGAAAATAATTAAATAAACTTTTAAATTATAATATATATATATATATATATTTAAATTAATTACAATTATAGTTTTTAATATATTAGTTACAATATATTGACTATATATAACTTTTACATTGTTATCTAATTTATTAAAAATTATCTCCATTCAGAAAATATTAACATTTTAATATTTTAATATTTTTAAAATTATTAATTTCATCAACTATTATTTTCATATATATATATACATCTAAAAAAAATAATTTGATCTTTGTGATAACTATAGTACTTATAAACAAATGAAAAAGTAATTAATTATATATGTTATAATACTATTGAGTAAAGTCATTTTAGTCTAAATATATAAACATTTTTTCAATTTTTTGTGGTGCGTGTGAATTCCTTCCCTCCACAGGTAAATTGAGAAAGAAAAAAATCTGAAAAAGAAAAAGAAAAAGAAAAAGGAAAAAAGGATTGTTGGACACCGTGCAAATCAAGCATTTAGTTGCTTGTTATCTCACGCGCCCTCTCTCTCTTCATTTGGACCTTCTCTTCTCACTCACTGCAACAGCGCCGGAGATTCTTCGCTCCTCTTCTCCACCGCCGCGATGGGCGCCAATTCCATGCTCTCCGAATCCTCTCACGATGTCGACGATCAGATCTCCCAGCTCATGCAGTGCAAGCCACTCTCCGAGCAACAGGTTCCTTTCCATTCCTTCGATCTGTGTCTTTTACCTAAAAAACCGTCACTCACGTCTCCAATTTTCCTCGATTTGTGTACTTGTTACCTTTTCACGCTCAATAGGAGTGCTGTTAACAGCGCGTGTGTTGATTTCACGTAATGGCGACTCAGATGTGATGATTCGTCGCGTTTTGACGCGATGCGGAACGATTTGGAGATTAGTGGTGCTTGTTCACTGGAAAACGATTTAGGGATGTGGAATCTGCTTTTAGGCGTTTTAGCATGTTGTTAGCGAGTTTCGTTTGAAGAAGATTATCTCGATGTTCTCTTAGAGGTTACATGGATGTTTTGTTTTGTTGAGCGTTTGGAGACCATAACTAAAAAGTATCTGTATTTGAAACTGTTCGACGCTGCTGGAAATTTGATTTTTCGTGATCTGTTGCTACTTACCTAATATCCCATTAGGTAAATTTAAGAAGAACAAAGCTTAGACAGTTATTTTTGTGCAATTAGGGCTGTTCTCTTATTAGGATTGGACTTTCATCTTGATAATTAAACACACGACAAAGGTTAGCTTTATAGGTCACTGTAGGTTATCAGAGTGAAATTTCAGTTATGATTATATAACAACACCGAAGACACCTACGGTAATGTACTTGTCCTTTTTTGAATATAGTAGCATGTTGTTGAGGGTTTTCTAAAGAGAGACATGGCTTGTTGACATGCCAGTTGACCGAGTGTTGGCTTGCTATGGCTTTTGTTTCAAATGAAACGTAACACTAATTACGGTTGAAGATTGATTTGTTTAATGGAAAGGAATGCTGGGGCTTAATGCATTGTAGAGGTACTACTTTAGTGGTCTTTTCTAGATTGTCTGTCTTTTGGCAGCAAGATTGCTTCATTTGTCTTTCCTTACAGAGATCTTATCTCACTAAGTTTGTTTTCTTGAAATGTACTGAGATAGGAAAAGTGTCTGGATTTCATTACTACCCGAGTGATGTGTCTTAGGAAAGGTTTTGCCATCATTTTATTCTATGTTTATTGTCTATGTATTGCTTGTTTTAAGCAGTCGTGTCCTTTTTTGGGGGAGCTATCTCAAATTTCAACTACTCCTTTTGGTATTTTTACATTTTGGAAAATAGAAATAAAATAATAAATAATAATTGTGTTTTCTGCTCTGCCTGCAGGTCAGAGTTTTATGCGAGAAGGCTAAGGAGATTTTAATAGATGAAAGTAATGTTCAGGTGCCAACTCTTTCCTCCAGTCTTTTAACTTACGTCTTCATTTTCAACGATGTCATTTCTATCTCTTATTTCTTAAATATTGATTTAAGTTGCATCGCTGTTGTTGATCTTCTGCTTGCTTGCCTTGCATGTATCTTTTGTTAAGTCATAAATGCTTCAACCTTTGAGGAAATGCTTACTTTTCTTGTGTTATATTAGATGTTTTACGTTACTGTATTTCTGTATTTCTGTGTATCTGTTAATTACTAGTTTCTTGTGTTATATAGAGAGAACACTAATTATTTTTTGGGGTTGTCTCTCCTGTATTGCAGCCTGTTAAAAGCCCTGTGACAATTTGTGGCGATATTCATGGGCAGTTTCATGATCTTGCTGAACTGTTTCGAATTGGAGGGAAGGTATAATTTCTGACTATAGATTTGTTTCTGTTGTCAATCTTCTGTTTCAGCTGGGGAATGTCTTAAATAAACTAATTGAGACCTGTCAAAGAAAAAGCTTTTGAAGATTGAAGTGCATCAGAGGTATTGAAGAGGAAATTGTAAAATTCAGGAACTACTAATTAACTCCTCTGTGACCCTAATACTTTGTTAAAAGTTCCGTAACATTTTAATTTTTCAAATGCATTATGTGAAGGTATATTTTTGTCAGCTTCTGGATAATATATTTTGCTGATTATTTAGGTATGGATTGTAAGTATACCTGTTTTGTTTACAGTGTCCAGACACTAACTACTTGTTTATGGGTGATTATGTGGACCGGGGTTACTATTCAGTGGAGACTGTAACTGTAAGTACAACCAACATAAACTTGTTTGTTTTTCTTAACTTTTGGATAGTTATTTTTATTGAAAATTTGGTATTCACTCTGTCCCCAAGCCTCTCTGTGGGGTCGTAATTTTTTTTATATTCATGCATTAGGTTGGGAATTTGTTCCCTTGTGGTATTTAATGAAGTTTAGACAGCGCTTTCTACTAGGTTGAAAATAGAAAATGGAACTATTCCCAAATAGCTAATAATTCAGGGTTTAGAATGTGCCGAAGGCACCTGATAATTGAGTAGCAAATGTTTTTCAACTTGTCAATATTTAGAAGGCTCACTGAGATGAAAGGTGTTTTATATGCATTAAAGTTATATACAAGTTTGCATTATCTTACAATCGTTTTTCAGGATTAGTTTTTTCAACTTGTGAATAATAGATAAAGTAGTTTCACATACAATTTTAGGCATTGTAGTGGTTTTAAAAAAGGTCATATATTCTGATGAAATCTCAAACCTGCAACTAATGTATGTAGTTGAATTTCTTAGAGATGTTTCAGGATTGATCTTTAAATTTTCCTGATTTTGAGGTTTTTTGATGGTTGAAGCAACATAAGAATTTTCTAAATCTTGATAATTTATCTAGTAAATTTCTTTACAGTCATTAGAAAGACACTCATCTGTTTAGAGGATTGAACAGTTTCTCCAGGTTTACTTATGCAGTTATGCTATGATAGTTTTTAGATCACATAATTTTCCTTA
This sequence comes from Phaseolus vulgaris, assembly GCF_051622355.1. Lineage (NCBI taxonomy): Eukaryota > Viridiplantae > Streptophyta > Magnoliopsida > Fabales > Fabaceae > Phaseolus > Phaseolus vulgaris. The sequence continues at coordinate 49,714,979 of NC_143498.1, forward strand.
TAAGGTGGGATGTGGAATGAAATGATAAAGTTACATTGATATTTATTTTTGTTTCATATTATTGTTTCTTAATTTTTTTATTGACAATGTATGTTAGACATACTAATTTGTTATTCTATCCAGCTCCTTGTGGCACTGAAAGTGCGGTATCCTCAGCGGATTACTATTCTTAGAGGAAACCATGAAAGCCGTCAGGTTTCTGCTTGAACTCTTTCAAAACTATAAGTTACTTTCTGATCTCGTAGTTATTTGTGAATGACACAGAAATTAGCTAGTATTGTATGGGTGTTTGATGATAAATTATTTCTAAACTTTTTTTATCTGGGATTGAAGACTTATATTGGCCTTTGTTGTTCATTATCTGTTGAACTAATTGTTCCTTTTATCGCTTTTTAATGCAGATTACTCAAGTATATGGATTTTATGATGAATGCCTTCGAAAGTGAGTTTTCAACACCTTAATTTATAGGTTCTATGGAGCAAAAGTGATAAACATGAGATATTTCTATCTAGAGAAAGATTTGTTTGTGTAGGATGTTTTAGTTGATTCAATTTTATTATCACTATTACCATGATGGAATCACTCAAATTTCGTTTTGGATACAATTGTACAGAAATTTCCTTTTCCTTTCAACTGGAGAACTTGTTTAGCAAGTTTCTTGTTAGTTTAATGTACTGAACTGGAATTCTGGGATGAGCATCTGAATCTTGCTGTTGATCTAGTGTCATGTAACTTTTTAAGCTGTAATTTTTTTGTTAATTCAGTTTTACATATTGATGAGTGTGACAGTTTGATATGGGGTTGTCTTAGTACTTAGTAGTGACGTGATAGTTGTTGTTTGGTATAGAATATCATCCTGTTGCCTAATGTACTATGTTCTTGTTAACATAGGTAATGAATAAGTAATTCTGCCCCTGCTTTATCCCAAAATAAAAATTATATAATTATATTAAATGTGAAAATTTTGGTCTAAATTGAAAATGAGAGTACAAAACAAGGATACTTGGCTTCTAGCTTTTATACAATATGATTTTCTTATTTCACTTTCATGTCAGTTCTTGTTTTTTATTATTTATGTGCAGGTATGGTAATGCTAGTGTTTGGAAGACCTTTACAGACCTTTTTGATTTTTTCCCATTGACAGCGTTGGTTAGTATCTTTTGCCTACCCTGTTGAATGTTTAAAATATGGGGGAATTTTTGGAATGCATTGCATTATCTTTTTGCGATATCATAGGAGGAGTTAAAAGTATTTGCCTTTTTATCAAAAGGTTCAAAGAGCTCTGATGTCCACTTGTTTTACATGTGACATTTATCTTTAAACATGACATGACTGTTTCCTCAAGAAGTTAAAATCAACGTTATGCTAACATTTCTCCTTATTTATCATGTCGTACACCTTATCTGAGCTGTACTTATTTCTCAATCGATTAAACTAGCCTAAATTTGTGTCTAAAATGTTTCAACTTTTAAGGGAGGATATAATATAAAGTGACAAGTTTTTAACAAATATATGTAGTTGGTTAAGCATGATTATGATAATATTATATTTCTAGATATGGAAGTTTTTTAACACTTTCCGTCAAAAGATCTTTCTAATTTTCAAAAATAGACATGATTATCTTGTAATTTCACTCAACAGATATAATTTGTCTTTATTACGCTCTAAAATGTTAGATTGACTATTGAACAACTTTCATATTTTGGCTAAGGTTAGAAATTCTTAGTTAATTTTTAGTTGGAGGCTTTTGATCATCCGGGTGCTATTTTATTATATTCCCTTCCAGGTTGAATCAGAAATATTCTGCTTGCATGGTGGACTTTCACCTTCAATTGAGACCCTTGATAACATAAGGAACTTTGATCGTGTTCAAGAAGTTCCTCACGAAGGCCCCATGTGTGATCTATTGTGGTCTGACCCAGATGACAGATGCGGCTGGGGAATTTCTCCTCGAGGTGCTGGATATACTTTTGGCCAGGTAACCACAGCTTTGAGTTTTTACTCTACATTGTTGAATATCTTATTTTGAAGCATTGAGAGATCTATTATTGTTATTATTTTGATTTTGATTCCAATTGACATTATTTCTTTCAGGATATATCTGAACAATTTAATCACACAAACAGCCTCAAGTTGATTGCAAGAGCTCATCAGCTGGTTATGGATGGATTTAACTGGGCTCATGTAATTATCGTTCTGATGTATTCTCTTTCATTTGCTTGCTTTAGAATTATAGGTATAAAATTCTTGGATGTGCATTGTTTTTGTTGGAACAGGAACAAAAGGTGGTTACCATTTTTAGTGCGCCTAACTACTGTTATCGATGTGGGAACATGGCTTCCATATTGGAGGTTGATGACTGCAAGGGCCACACATTTATCCAGGTATTTTTCTGTCATCCAAAATATAATTTATCTGGTGACATATTGTGAACTTTAGTCTTGACCGTTGGATTGTCTGAATTTCTTGCAGTTTGAACCTGCTCCTAGAAGAGGAGAACCTGATGTGACTCGTAGAACGCCTGATTACTTCTTATAATGTAGCTGTTGAATGTGATACCGGTATATCATTGTTACCTCTACTGCACTAATTTCAGGTAGTTGCGCGCATCCTCATCATGAGATTGCTGTAAGCATTTATATCCATGGATATACACGTTCCGTGCGTTTGGGGTTGTCCAAAGACTGCTTTGATGTATAGTAGGCAGGTAACTTTCCACTGATCTGTTACACTCGAGAACTTGCTGGGGCACTTTATCTGGATATGTCGCCAAGATGATGACTATGTCAGAATTCATATCGTTCCAGCAAAAATGTGGATATTTTTTGTTTGTTTTCCAGCCTTTTTTTTTTTTTCATTCATGTTCAGTAACTCCCATTCGTGGCTTTACAAGCTATATGACTGGATCTTTTTTGTCTCGTGGATGTTTTTGCTAAGTTCTATCATTTTTCAGTTAAAGTTGCTTGATAATAGTGATTCAGTTTCGTTCTTACTTATGTTCAACTTATCATTAACGCTTATCTAAAGTTAGCCTGCACTTCTAACTGGTTGCTGTCTTTCTTCTCATTATCTTTTACGTGATATTTTGCTGTTACGATGTCAAGTTAATTCTGCTAAGCTACTTGTCATACGATGTTTGTCGTTTATATTGATATAAATTAAAATTAAAGTGCTTATGTAAAATATAACAGTGGGTGTGATGTGGGGCCATTGTCAGTTTATTACGAACTGATTAAAAGTAAAAATAAAATAAAATTGAATTTGCTATTTATTTGGTTTGTCCCTAGTTTTATTGGAGGATAGAGTGCAAAACTACATCTTCGAAGGTATTGTTCCGGACATGAAATAAGAGTAGCAAGGCATGGAATTAAGTGCAAATAAAAGTAATCTGAAGGCGAATTGATGTATGAAGAGAATGTGAAGATTGCAAAAACTTGTGTAACGGATTCTGACGTTAAAATTTAACCGTGTGGAAACTAGTGTTATGTTCCTCGATGACAAGATCTTTATCTATACAAAAGTTTTCCAAAAATAGTAAGCATGTCATCACAAACTCATGTATGAAAAAAGCGACGGCACTAGGTCAACTACAGACCAGGCAAGACCTGCATACTGAAGAAATCTAATTCCTGTATCAACATCGAATGCCTTATGCCGGGAAAGGAGCTTTTGCAAGTAACCTTGTTTGAGCTTATCAGTCTTTTTCACCGTTGCAGATCCATTCAATGTGGGTATATAGCTGGTTGATTTTATTGGGATGCCCAAGGTGTTTGCTACCATAGGAATGGTCCATTTTGCGATAGCCTTACTGCAGAATTTCACAGTTAGAATTGTAGGTATGCCCACCACCATCCTTCCCGCAAATACAGGTATACTCAGTTCTGAAGAGAACAAACGTGGAACGTTGGCATGGTGAAATTGATGGTACGTTTGCTGTACTCCAGCCACCTGAACAACACCAGCATTGCGTAAGACACACAGTACAAACTACAACAACAACGCTACGGACATATCATGTATTCATTGCTTCCTTTTTTCATTACCAGAATTGGCTGAGAATTCCCAAAAGTACTACATCTACCATCAAAATATAATATTCTGAGACTTATAAAACTCATGCAATTATTTTATTCTGATTGTACCAATAGTGCAGTCACTGGCATATTTAATGCACAATTATTTCTCGTTCACGTCATTACATGATACATATCGCAAATGTTATACATCTTCATTTATCACAGCTTGTTATTTATTTTATTCATTCTACAACTTGCTAATATTTTTGTATGTCATACTCTATTACTTCAATAAAAGATAAATTTATAATTATCAAAGTTCATAATTAAATTATTCTAAAATAAATTATGTTTAATAAATTATAAAAATATTAAAATATCAATATTATTATAATTAATTATAAAATTTATCATCTTTTTCACTTTAGATAAATAGTTCCGATTTATTTTAATTTTATTGAAATAAAATTTTATTTAATGTGATTGAAATATATTAATATTGTTTAAAATAACTTTAGAACCAAAAAATTGTTTTACTCAAGAAAAATTCTTAGAAATACACTACTTTTTAATAACTCATAAAACCACATTATGATTCAAAAAGAATATTCCCAATACTGATTCAACAACTAAAATATTACTCCTGAGTAGTTAATAAAAATAAAGAGTAAACTACTATTGAGAAATTAACAAGTTTAAATTAAATGTTATGATTATACTCACTAACATTTGAAGTAATATAGTACAGAAGTGTTTTAGAAAATAAAGTTTAAGTGTGATTCAATCTTCCAAAAATATTTGGTGAGAAGAAATTTACATCTACTTATATAACATATTTAGAATAATAATAATTTGGTGAGACGAAATTTGAACCTACTTATAACATATTTAGTCATTCCCTTTCTAAAAACTGCTAGAATTCCTAACTAACGGCTGACTCAGACACAGTTAAAGGGTTCCCTTCTTGTGTCCAATTGGATCACCATCAAGAACCTGATCAACTTGCCATTTATCCCTCACCAAATCAAACTGCAAAGACTCTATTCTATAGCTACTCTGCATACATTTATATGAAGCATTTCGCATAAACATTACTACTATATGCAATCAGGGGAATAACGTTATATTTAAGGTGACTGGTTTAAGTAAACTCACTCAGATTTTAAATTCTGATCTGGTGTTGATGCTAATATGAAAGTTGTCCAGAGCTTGTCAATTACAAAAACTAAAACAGACAAGGACATCTTTAGGTCTATGGCTTTAATAGAGTTTATATTCCAAAATCCTGTTTTCACTAATTATGTTTAACTGTTTATCCTTATACTAAGATGTTACTTACTCTTGTGTACATTTTATTCACAATGAAAGAAGAAAAATCAAACAAATTTAGATGATGTCTAAGGGTGAGATAAGAGCTTACAATTCCCAATGCAACACCATTGAATGCAGTGTGAAACTCAAAGCTTGGAGTTGGAAGTTCAGGTGTAGGATAGGCAAAAACCAAGAGGAAGCTCAAGACAGCCCAAAAGGATGTAACTGCAACAAAAACAGATTAACTCGATAGAATACAAAGAGTAATCGTCAAGATCACAGAAATTAAAACGTGGAGAAAGTGATGTGGTTATAATAAAGGATGAAATGATCATCTGCTGAATTTATTGATTAGAAGTAGGAATACCATTTTGTCCTGAGATCACAAAGCTGTCTATGTGTTCATGAACCGTAAGCCAAAATGCAAGGACCACGAATCCAATAAGAAGGCCAGCAAGAACATCAACCACACTATGCATGCCAAGATAAATTCTTCCTGCAAAAATACCAAAAAACATCATCGTTTTGCAGTGAAATAGACCAACAAGAGGAAGCTAGTAATGATTATAAATAAAGCGATAGAAGACCTACCCAAACCAATGAGAAGCACCAGCATGAAGGCAAGAGAAACTCCAAGATAAGTAACATAGGCACCTTGAATTTGAGTATGAGTCAGGACATAGTGCAGAAGGTAGCTGACAAACATCCGTTCCAAGGAAAACAATCCATTAATGAGAAGCACAAAGAGTTGAAAGCAAAGGTTTCATCTCTCTCAACAGATAATCTGACATTGAAAATGCATTTCCACCTCTTTACTTTTTCAATTAATTTTTACTTTCCTTCCTTGGACCAGAAAATACATAGGAAGAAAAGTAAGTTTAACCACCTAACTTGACTTATAAGGCATGCCACTTGAGCATTGATCAGTCCCCAGGTCAGATTACATTTCTAACATCCCAACAGCCACCTTGCCACACACTAGGAACCTTTATGATACGACACAAACACTCACTTACTCTAAGGACATGCCTCTGAATATGATACTATGACATAGAAATAAAAGCAAATAAAAACAAAGAATAATAAATACCCAGATAAGCAAACTGTGTTGAGCGTGTGAGAAGAAGGCAATCCATATTCTAACGCATTCTCTTCCTCATCTTTTGTGGCAGTTATTCTCTTGACAGGTGGAGAAGCAGGTCTTGGAGCTGAAACCACATCCTGTTGAGTCACAACAAATACCACAAGCATTTAATATAACAAATGGCCGAATCCAAGATTGAATTAAAACATTAAATACAAGTGAACAAAAACAACACATACCTTTATGCAGTTGCCAAGATAATCACAAAACGCCATCAACAACGTCATCTGCCTCGCCAGTTTCCCATGTCCACTCTACACAAACAGAATATAATTCTTCAAACCCAAATTCTCAGGTGACTGACATCACCAACATAACATGTAGTTCGTACCCAGAATAGCAGAGGGAGAAAACCAGTGTAGAAGGGCACAGAAACAACGCAGGACAACCCTGAGAAAAGTGCGTCCAAGAACCCAAACCCGTAACTCTGCACCCAAGAAAGAAAAATTCAACTCGTACACCAAAAGGTTGAAAAAAAGCTCAGAGCTTTGGGAGAACAAAAAACTATGTTGAAATCGAAGGCAATTGGGGTGGAATTTGAGAGTTACCTGGATCTTAAGGATAACAGGGGTTTGTGTGTCAACATGATGAGAAACCCAAGGTTGAAAGAAAGATCTAAGCTTGCGAGTAACGTCGAGGTATGAAGCAGAAACAAGCCAGAAAAGTATTCCACCCAAAACCGCACCTTGCCACACTGCTGCACCCTCACCCTCCATTCTTTTTCTTCTTCTTCTCCCTCTCTCCCTCTTTCTGGGTGTTGGTTTGGGGAAAGAGAAGAAGAGAGGAACCCAGGAAGAAAAAGAAAGGAGGGTCGCAGGAAAAGGAATGCCTGAATCCAAATTGGACCGTGGAAGTTAGAGGAAACGGTATTCTTCATACAATTCAACTTCATTTATTTTTTTCCTCCAAAAAAAAATTGAAAACCTTTGTTTTTATTTATTTTCCATTTGCTTTGAATAATATGAGAAACAGGGAAGATATTTGTGAGCCATGAATTTTATATTCTTTGCACTATGGTCCACGGATTCGGTGGCATTTGGCTGGCGAAGAACAGTGTTGCCTGAAGGAGAAGGATCAAATTTCAACGCTATAAAAAACAAAGTCTTCTTTCTTCTTTCTTTGGTGCAAAGTGAAAAAGGTTATGGATCCTGTGAAGCACTGAAAAGGTGGTTCTTTGGTGAGACATTCAAATTGACCGTCAGATATATTAACAAAATAATGAACAGCTAAGATTTTTTTTATTTCTTACACGTTAACATCATTTCACTAAATTACATTTAAGTCCCAGTATGAGATTTTGGATGTATCAGCAAATTCGTTTTTCTTCATAAAACATTGGAACCTTCGCTCGAATTCAAGCAGACTCTCTACAGTGTGAACATTTGTTTTTTTTTCTATCATTTTTTTAAATATTATTATTTATTTCTTTTAATGCAATGATTGTAATTTTATTTATATATCATCTTAAATAAATATTCACAAATTATTATTCAAAAATCAAAGAAAATATTCTTTGATAATTACGTGTATTATAAGTTGCAAACTAATTTTAAGTGGAACAATAACCTAATTTCTTAATTATTAGTATAAAAGAGGGTAAAGAAAATATTTTAACAAAAAAACAGTGACTAACTTATTTATTTAATTTCTTATTATATATGAAGAGGATAGAACGAGCACTCTCTCCATGATTATGACTTATTTAAGGAATGACAAACGAGTAATTATTTAATTAATAATCATTGATAAAAAAAATATAAATCTTTCCAATCATTCAAAATTCAAGTTCTTTTAATATTTTACGTGTAACATCTTATTTAATCTTGTTAATGTTATGCATGATGCAAATTTTGTCCACGTGTCATTCAATCTTTATTTTAGTGGAAGACTTCACTTAATTTTATAACGATTTTTATAGGTCCAAAAATAGATCCTACAATTTAATATTTTTAAATATTAATTAATTAATAATTAATCTGTATTGTAAATATCGGAGGATTCACCACCAAATAGAAAAAAAAATGCTTTGTATTATCGTTTTTATTTAGTTTCATCTTTGTTCTTTTTATTTGTTTTTATTTTCTTTTATGTTTTGGTAATAGGAAAAAATAGAGAGAGCTAAAAGGAGATTTTGATTGTGATTGATAACAAATTGGTTGGTTAATATTGGATGACACATGGGATGCAATAAATGCATTGAAAGTTAAATTAGTGACAAGACAATGTTTCCTTCTGTTTCCCTACTTCAAAAGTGAAATCAAATATTGCAAATTTCCACTACGATGATATACACATTAGTTGCTATTTCTTCTTTTTTTTGGTAAAAACAATCTATTTACTACATTTAGATTATTCTAAAAATATATACATTTGTTTCATATTCTCATTTCTTCTATCGCCAACCACTAATATAGTTGTACCGTATTTATTACTCACTTTACTTACACGTGAAGCAATAACTAAAAATTATAAATTTTTTTTGAAAAGTTTATATTAAAACCTATTTTGAAATTATTTTTAGGTTTAGTTAAGTTTTAAGTATCTGATAATTTAAGTATTTTTAGTTTATTTTATTAAATAATTTTATTTTTTAATTCACTTTTAGTAATTATTATCTTGTCTCTTCTTATTTATTTGTTTTTTATATTTTGAAAATATTGAAATATCATGGACTAACCCATGTCTTTAAGAATTTTAGTGGGTAAAAGTTTTAAAAGTAAAATTAATTTCTTCATTTGAGATCCTCATGACTCGTACCATGGATTCGTAAAGACCAGCGTTGATGAAGAATTCTTTTGTCTTAGATAAACTTTGTTTTTGTGTTTGAGATCCTCTTCACTTGTTTCATACACTAGCATCCTAGAGTTGAAGAGACTTATGTTGATTAAGTGTTTTTTGTCATTGGGATTTGCATTTGTATAATGGTTGTCATCATTGTGTTAAATGATTTTGACACTTATGGTAATGTTTTGAGCAAAATTTGTTGGGTCAAAAAAATCTAACAATTTTGAATGTAGTGATGCTTGATATCAAGATGCAAGAGCTTTATAAATGACATTTTGTAGGGATTAAATGTGGTTGTTCTACTTTATTTTTCTTTTTGATAAGATCACAATTTCTTTTACTTGGTGTTACAAGTGACAATACAGGTCAACCTGCTCAATTTTGACCAATCTCGCATTTGGTCCAACAAATATGGGTTGGAGTAGGTTGACTCGTATAAGACTTTCAGAGTAATAGGTTTGGTTTAGGGTTTAGGGTTTAAGTCATATAGCTGCGAGTGTGAAGATAGACTCACATAAACTAAACAAAATGAAAAATAAAATAAAATCTAGAAAGTCCTTTATAATTTTTTAATTCCAAATTTGAGTATCTTATAAAAATAAACATTTACTACAAATACTAGAAATTAAAATAAAAATGTAGACACATGATTTACTATAAATAAATAAGGAAACATACTATAAAAAAAAATATTAAAATGACCCATGCAATCAAATCTAAATTTGTACTTGTATGATATTGATGAAATATTCAATATACAAACGATACTATATAATAATAATAAAATAATAATTAATGTGAGTTGTGGGATAAGACAAGTTAGGTCATTTGGCTCACATTCTAAGTTAGGTTCCCAACTTGCACAGGTTCATCATCATTCTTTGTTGTATTTAAGGTTTTACTTAAGTTTTTGTTTATTATGCAAACCATGAATTTGCATCCCTTTTTCCCATAAACAATATATTCAATATATTGATGAATCTAAACACATCCACCTCTGAAAGTGGATTGTGGTATAACTAAATGGGCTTTACCATACAACTATCCATCTATGGTTCATTCTTCATGCACCAGATCAATTCAAATATGCATCCAACATATTGACATGAAATGTTTGTTGTTCTTAATGATTTAAAAGATTTTGTCTTTTGAATATTCATATTCATAAGTCAAATCACAAAGTTCTGGATATGCAAATATGGAACTAATATGTCACTTATAGATTTGGTCATTTGGAAGCTTACCTGGACAACATAAATGACTTTTCGGATGTCAAGATCCGTAAACAAATATAATGAGTTTTGGATTCGATCATCAACACTATTTACAACACACTATTCTGGACATGAAAATCAAGAACTCATAACTCACTTCCGGATATGACTATCCATAAGCTTAAATGAAACATAAAATGACCTTTCAGATATCTTTATTCAGAATATATAACAACCACTTTCAGATTTCTATATTCATAGGCAAATGAAGTCAATGACAATGTTGAGTTTTAAATTATATGTTGGGTGCATGTGTTAAATAATATGCTGGATGGAGAAATTGCCTCCATCTATACCCATTGTGGGCTTCCATCTATAGCCACTGTGGGCTTCATCACTCAACTTAGTTTGCATCTACATTACACTTAACACACCTTCTATTGTAACTATTTCTTTGTATTGTATCATCCAATTTAACATATATTAATATTTGATAAAAAAAAATTAACACCTTCCTACTTTCTTATGAGAAAAGTTTGAATTGTCCATATGTTGGAAATATTGTGAATTGCAGAAGGTTTGGACAAGTGTAATCCATAATTAAAAAATGTGGAATTTCGTAATTTGAAAATATTTTCTAAATTTACAAATATATTTTAAATTATACAATTTGATTATATATCTTAGATTTTACAAATAAAAATATATTTTCGGATTAAGTAATCTAAAAATATATTTTAAATTATATAATTTTCAATATATATTCAAATTAAAAAAACTCTAAAACATAAATATTTTAAACCTTTTCAAAGTTAATGGAAGAATAAGTTACTAATATTTGACGGTGTTTCACTTCACACCTTTGAAGTGTTCTTCTGAGCCCGAAAAATAAAAAGATCTTAAAGCGCCATAACACAAGAATCGCTGAATCAGTGAAAGCAAAATGTAAGGCAATTCTGAATCAACCTCGCTATATCAACTTTTTAACTGTTGCATAAAAAATAAAATAATTTTATTAATATATGTTATAAAATATTATTAATATTGATAATTTAAATTTTAATAATTATTTAATATTTAAATAATTTTTGAATTTAATTGTAATTAAAACACTTTATCTAAAAAAATTAAATTTACTACATTTGAATTTTCAAAAAAAAATCTAAAAGTGGAACTATTTAAAATAAAATCAATTCAAATTCAAACATAATATGATATTTTGGTTCTATTTCTATCTCATATCAGTAGTGTTGCTGTTTGACAATTCATAAATAGCCACGAGTTTAACTAAAAATATATTTGAATTTCATTACATGTTTGTTTGGATATAACCATATTTTTCTCCTTTTAACATCTCAAATACATGTTTCATTAAAGCCAAATTTCAAAATCACGATTCCACAGAAAAATAAAATCGCTTTAAAATGCATTGAAAAGAACATTTTGCAATTTGATGAGGCGACTAATTGATCATGATTTAAAGATTTCCAATTTGTAGCAGTGTTCAGCAATATTTGAAACAGACTCAACGCAGAGTAGATGGATAACAAGTTCTGTACTACTTACATAACACTTTACAAATGAAATTGTGAAGAAGAAAAAAGTGATGCACATAATATTCAGACAATCAAGTGGCACAAGAACGTGAGTTTTACACTTGTTTATATCAGTCCAAAGCAGCCAAAAGGTAGCCAACAAACTGGGCACAAATCCAGGCTATTTCAATACAAGGAACCCCAAAAGTAATATTCCATCAACAACTGATACCCGACAGACATCTATTATGCCCCGAATCACATGGCAGAGAGACACCATTAATAGTCGAAATCTGTTATATATGTCCAAAATCAGTAATACACAATTAGAAAGCAATCTACATATATTTTATATGTTAAGTAACAGTTAGCATTACGAGGAGCAAGTTATTTAGCAAAAATACAGAGGAGTAGTCCAAGATTTGGGATGATCATGCGTGCAGGGGTGATCTCCAATCTAGATCTTCTTGAGGGTAGTCTTTGTGGAGTTCCTTGGGGGGTATGAAGCAGTCCATGGAGAGACCTTGGACGTTGAATGCAATATCATCAATGGTCCATGACTCTTCCAACCGTGTGATGGCAGGGCCTGTCTTTAGATTGTCCCCAAACCTTGTGATCATCACGGATGAATGGCCAGAATGTGCAATCATCACACCATCGACCATTCGGTAATCATCAATTTTTGTTGACATTGTGGTCTCCCAATACGTGGGGTGTGTCCCAGGGGATTGAATCCTGGTGAGGTAAGAGTCCTCTAGGTGCACCAGTAGCCCATTTTTCTGGCTGAAGTAACCAAATGCCACGTGCTTGATCATCTCAGCAGTGCTGTCACTCCGTTCAACCAGGTCCTTCTGATCTGCTGAAAGCTTTAGCACGAAACAATCCATGCCTGAGATTTGTTTTTCTCCCATGTATTGCGCCTCACAGAATACAGCAGACACTGCCAATGGGTCCAGTCCCTACAGGAAGAGTACAAGTAAATTGTGGTTCAAGGGTGTGGCACTCACACAGCCACTCACATCACTACTCAGTGGTAAACAGCAAAGCCACCACCACCTTAGATGCTCATCAAGTCAAATCACTATACTACACATCACGTAGTTCTTCATGGTACACACCAGAGAGGGTACCACATGCCCCAAACCCAACTTTTCCCCACAAAATACTTTATTATTAGACTGTAACACTTTTCTCTGATTTTTTACTTCATTCCCAACTTTGGTTTAGGCTTTGATAGAATTGATCATGACAGAACTAATTTGGAACTTATCTGAACCACATCTTTGCAATATGGTCATTAAAGCAATAAGATCCTAGTCATCTTTGAAGATTTGTATTTTTTTATAAGAGAATCTTTAATAAGTAGGTCATGCCAAAATAGTCACACGTGGTCATATAGTAGGCCCCTCCATAAATAAGAAAAGGAAACGCAGGAATGTGATTTGATCCAACAAATGAAGGGAATTTAGTAGGGAAACAAAGATCCATTATATTCGAATATTAATCCAAATGAACCAAAACCCTCAACAACCAGCATTGATGAATTTTGAAAGGAAAATCCAAAAAACGTTAATTTATTTAGGAGTGCAAATCAGTTGCATCAGAGATTTAATTTCACTAACCCTTCTGTCATGCACCGCCATTGCTCATTTCTGAAGGACTTGTACATTCATAACATTTCATGGTCAAGACTCGATCAAGAGCCACCATAATTTCAAATTCTCTCTCACTAGGTCCGATAAACACAACCAACCACACTATCGGAATTAAATATCAACAAAACTTGCTTACCCCAAAACAAAATAGTACTGCGTACCAACACCATCAACATATAAATAGACAGTCAAACTAAGGACACTCCACTGATTATAATTTATTACAACAAGAGATCATGATGAAACTATTGAACCAATCAGATTACTAAAGTTTATGATCTTGCCAATTTTTACTTATTCTTTTTGCATGATCCCAATTTAAATTTTGATTTAATTATACTTTCAGTCATTTAAGATTTATTTAATTTTAATTCTCTAAATATGATTTTTATTTTTAAATATTACATATTAGACACTACAATAATTTTTAAAAGTGGTCCTTGATCCTTTAACTTGAGTATTTTAACTATTAAAATCATATTTTCCAATTTTTAAGAGATTATCTTTGTCAGATTCATTTTGATAATACATACTCAACCCTTAATTTAAAAAAAAAATAGAACTGGAAGACATGTAAGCTTAAAAAAAGAAACGATTGAACTTGCCTGAACAGCGCGTCGAAGGGGACGGACGCCGCCTTTGGCAGCGTGTGCGCCAACCCAGGGGGTGTGGCGCCAAGCGACGGTGCCATCACTGCCGGCGACAACCTTCTGAGCTGCGACGACGAGCTCAATCTGCCATTTGTCGGGGAGCATTTGCCATATGACAAAGCAGCCTCTCTCGGAGACTCCGGTGTTGCCGACGTCGTCCACGACCCACATTTCGACCTTACCGGTGGCGAAGATGTTTCGGACGGTGGCGTGGAGGTTGCGGCAGCCGGTGGCGGCGGTGAAGTGTTGGATAATATACTGAGCGGAGGAGGAAAGCTGGTTGAGGGGGGGTTGGGGTTTGGGGTGGGGAGAGACAGGGAAGAGAGGGCAAGCGAGGACGCTGAGTAGGATCTTGAGGTCCGGTTTCTTGTGGAAGAAGTGCGTCTTTATCCAGTTCCAGTTCCGCCATTTCTTGGTCGAGCTGCTTCTCTTCTCTTGTTCGTTTATGGGCTCTTCCGATAATGTCGCTAAACGACCCATCTTCTTCCTCAGATCACTCTCTCTTCTCTCTCTCTCACACACAGACTCTGTGGAATGGGCAAATGTATGTAATATATATGCAAACACTTCTTAAAAGGAACACAACAGCTTCACCTTCTAAACACACGCATCACAAGTGCGTGTCTGACACACCATCCACCCAACCCTACTAGTAAAAAATCTAAATATAATTATTATTAAACATATATAGCTACCATAAACTCTTTCACACTAATATTGATATTGATGAAAAAACTCACTCGCAATGAATACACATAATTATCAAACAACAACGTTTGAAAATAAATGACATAATGCAACCTATATTTAGACAACTAATTATATTTTCAATTTGTTTGTTGTAATTTTATTATAAACACAAAGGTCTATTAAATAAAAATTATAGAGAAAATACAATAATTAAGTTAACTTTCTAAATTATGGTGTCTCAGTCTAATTCATCATGACTTCATATTCAATAAATATATAATTATATTAGTTTAACATAATTATTATAAAAATAAGTAATTTATTATGAATGGATTGGAAAAAAGAAAGTACTTAGTTAAATGATTAAAGTAGTAACGATGTAGCAGCAGACAGAAAAGGTGTATATTAAGGATCCTAGGTGGTGCGACGCATAAAGTAGGAGGAGAAAATTGAGAAGGAAAAGAAAATAGAAGTCCTCTTTGAAGATTTATAGAATGAGTGTTGGAACAAGTGTTGCTGCTGCTTCTTCAAAAGGGTTTTGACTCATAGTGGAACTGTTGCTGGTTAACAGCTTTTACCAGTTATTCCGTGCTTTCTTTTTCTTTTGATTGGAGGAAGTACCATGCTATGACCAAATCCACGTTCCTCACACTCTTCTCATGATACTCACTAATAATAATAATAATAATAATAGCACTATTTGATATTTATCCAGACTAGAGTGCATCACCTTCTTTATTTTTAATGGCCAAACATTCTGCATCTTATCTCACAATAGTGATGGAATGCGATGGAAACCAAACATTTTCTAATTTCTAAACTTTAAAATTTAAAATTTTTAACAATTATTTTCTTATGACCAAATGAAATTGTGGTGTCATTAATAGATTTTGTTTAGGAATGATTTTGATAGCATGACAACCAATTTCAGAAAAATATCTCATAAAAAATTGAATAATAAAGAAATTGTGTTAATAAAAATCAATATTTAGTAGTGAATAAAAACTTAAAACAGAATCATATACAAAATAGTTTTAATACAATATTAAAATATTACAAAAGTAAAATCGATATTTAGCTGTATATAGAGATTCGAATGATAAGAAATAATTTGGTGAATAATAAAAGAAAGGTATAGTGTAGGCGCGTGGGGATTTGAAGTAAGAAAGTGGTGGGGTGGTGTATTTGGTAACCTTGAGGAGAAGAAGGAACTTTTAAGGCAATGCAATGCAATGCTGTTGACGTGTCTACATCTTCCACCATTTTCAATAATTCCTTTTCTGCTACTTCCCTTCCATTTCTTTGCTTTCTTTTGCTTCCTAATTTTTGGCAAAGATTTAAGTGTCTTCAACTCACGCACTAATCTTATAGGCTTGCATTTATCCTTCACATTCACTCCATAGGATTACCAAGCTACAACTTCCCACTAAAATGGAAGAACAAACTTGTTCACCAAATACATATTTTGGATTATGCAATTCCCACTAACACAGACAAATCTGCATTCATTTCATCTATCAGGATAGCGACTTCAACATCTTATGAATATCCCAAAAATTTAGTTAAGTTTGTTTCGGTCAAATTTTTTGTTTTTTTAGTGAATTTTTATATTTTTAATGTCCATAGAAATCCAAATAAATGAATATTCAGATGAAAATTTAATATCATTGTTAAACTGACTAATAATAGTGTCTTATATTTTTATTCAAAGTTTTAATATAATTCAGATTAAAAATATTTTTTCTTCTTCTTTTGAATATTCGAATTAAATATGTTTGTACTATAAACCAAAAGGGTAGTTCTACTCTGTAGAATTGCTGACTTTTTATCACATGTGGCCCACACACATTAAATTTTATCGTATCTTCCCATTTTTATTATTTTTCAATGAGTTCGGATTTATTTATTATCTTGTAAATAATTTTTTTTCAATTTGTTATTGTATTATAAACTACGATGTTTTATAGAGTGAGACAGTTTTATAAATATTATTTTATTCGTTTTATTTAAACTTTTTTTTATATTTAATCGTTTTAATTTATTGATTTCTTTTAATCATTTACAAATAGAATATATTTAAAGTAGTTCTTTTTAAGGTATAATTGACTTCTTAACTATTTTTTTCATAAATTTGTGTTAATAATACATTAATTATTCAGATTATTTAATTAAAACAATATTTTTTGTGCAGATAAGTTATCAGGATATTAATTGTTTCAAGTCAAACTTTAACAAAATACATCACCAACTCTAAATTTTCAAATACAATTATTACTCCAGATTTTAAGTTTGAAATATATTTTTTTAATAGAGAAAATACTTTCCAAATTTTGGAATTTTAGAATCGGGAATTTACTCGCTCATCCGAATCAAACTTCTCACGCTCTCAATTTTTTTTTTAATTTCTTTCAATGCGGTGGAATGATTTTTTTTTTCTCAAGCCTGATACTAGGTATGGAAAATGAATAATTTTTGTTTGAGAATATTATTTTTATCAAGTTAAGGTTTTAAGGAAAAAAAAAGTGACTCTATTTTTAGAGTAGTAAAAACTTATTGGTTAAATGTTTCTGAATTCGATGTTAAGATTTTGAGTTTAATTTTAGTGAATTAAGAAAAAAAGTATATATACTAAATATGGTTAGAAAAATCAATTATCACTCTGTATCACAATAATACAGTTAGAAAACAAATAAGATTATAGTAGTATAAATTGACAATCTAAGTTACAAAAAGAGAAAAACTTTTCATAACTGCTTCATTCTAGTTATGAAAAAGAAGAAGAATTTTGTTTGAGAATGAGAAGGCTCGAACTAGAAGTTAGGTAAATTATTTCTGCTTTTTTTATCAACACATAATTTTTTCCTGGACCACCGCCAAAAATACAAGTTCATGTATTTTGAAAATATTTTAGATTTTATAATTAAAAAAAAATTAACGATTTATATTAAATTACACAATTTAAAAATGTATTTTAAATATAATATATTTTCAGATTCAAAAATATATTCTAAATTATATAATCTAAAAACATATTTTAAACTATACAATTCAACATACTAAAAATATATTTCGAATCGTTTTTGAATTATACAATTAAAAGACTTTCCAGACAACAATCCAAAATACATTTTCGGATTACATGTCAAAATACATTTTCAAGTTACCTAATTAAAAACTGACACATGGGCAAATTTAAAGTTTTGCAACATTCCATAAAGTTGCATGAAAAAACCATGGGAATAATAAAAGAAAGAACAATTAGGGAGTTTCTTTCTGCACCGTACATTTTTCTTCCTGTAACTCGCAGTTTTAAAAATTCAAAAATTGGCCATGATCTTTTATTTTTGAAAGGACATCGTGAGTTGGTTTGACATTATTTTTCTTCTTCAGTTCATCTGAGACGTGGTAAGTAAATCATTTTGTTTTTTGACAAGGGAATGTTTCACAAGAAATTTTTTTAATAAATTATTGACTTACAAATTGCTGTAATCCATAAGCCTAATTTCTGTTACGAATTGATGAGTTATGGGTTTCTAAATCCAAAGTGCATATTTTGAATTACGAAATAGTGGATCTAATTGATCAATTTACTAACATTTGACCCCATAATTCACTACCCTAACACAAACAAGGAAAGAAAAGCACAGTGAATAACACGTACCCAACACATTATATTTATAGGTCTTTCAGATATGAAGTGTAGCCTTCAAAGCACCTTATCCTCGTCTGCCACTAGAGCTAAGAGACCATAGTCGAACAATACCATCTTCTCCTCCATTCGCTAATACTCTGGTGCTACCCTCACCAATAATTTATTTGAAAACGACAAGACAGGACCTACTACAGATTTGGCAATCCATAAGCTTATGAGACTCACCAATCAGAAAGATTTACAAAAGTCCTCATTCCAGGATTTATGCAGATTCAATATTCCAGAATGCGAAAAAACAAATGCAAATTAACTGCATTGTTTGGAATCACTATGTTTGAATTGAGCAAACAGAAATCTGCAAAAAAAAAAAAAACACTTACCTTCTTCTCCAAACAGGGAATCACCAAGAGAAACCACTGCCAATATAAACGTCTTCCTATGCCCAACACTTACCTTCTTCTCCAAACAGGGAATCACCAAGAGAAACACTGCCAATATAAACGTCTTCCTATGCCCAAGAGATCGAATAGCACCACTGTCGCAATTCAGAGAGCAATGGAGTTTGTGTGTGCAGTCTTTGTGAAAAAGAAGAAGAAAGAGTAGAGTGTGGGTCTTATATGCATTTTAGGTTTTTTTAGGAAATATTAGGGATAAGTTTGTCTTTGCATATCATTGTGGGAATGCAAGAAAAAAAACGTAAGGCTGCAGGAAAAAACTGCCGAGCAATCTTGTTCCGGTGAGAAAGAGGCCCAAGATAACTTTGGCACTAAAATCACTGATCAAATGGAGGATGTGGCATAATTGCCACAGAATCAATTAAAGATGGCATTACACTAGATTTCGTACGGCCAATAGACTGACTGATTATTTCATATCTCCTTTTGTCTTGTAACATCGAAAAATTTACAATGAGGAAATCTTAATAATTTTCTCAACGTTTTAAGAGATTCAGTCAAACTTTATTTTTCTTGTCCGTTTGGAGCATATAGTAAGTATAACTTAGATAAGTTGTATCGCATCACATGTTATCCATTGGTAGCCAAACATGTGAATTTCATATAATATCAGCATCAATCCTTACATACCAAAAAGATACTCAAACAAAGATGAATATCAATCTTAAGAGGAAATTGGGAAATTGTTTTGTTTTAAGCTTCCTAAGAATATTACCACCGAGTGCACCATAATATTTCGTTAACAATTCTCAACAGAGAAAAAATATCCTACAATTTCTGTCATCTGTTAACTCAATTTTCCACTCAAATCAAAACGTACGTGCTGGTTGACATATACCCAAAGTGGGGGAAAAATAAAGATTACCGTAACATGATTAGTGGATAGAGCTGATAAAATAATGTCTATGACTCATTTTAGCTTCGAGTTTGAGTTCTGTAAGTGATCTCCAGTATACTCAACAACAAACTGGCCTCGGGCAAGATAGATTAAAGCCGCTCATACAGGTACACAACAATTTGCTGCAACAATTTCTCAAAGAAGGCCATGTTCCTAGCCCTGAAATTATCTTCTTTATACTCCAATGATATTTCCAGCAAACCTAAAACAGAAATTCCTTTCATCAGTGTTTATTTAACGATGTATGCAATACTCAGCAGACTAACCATTTCTCCCCGACATAGCACCGGTATATATTTACAAACATAAATGAAGCAGATTATGTGGATGTTGAGTGCTATTCGCATTACCAATAAAGGTATATGGATCCTAGTTGTTTTCAATCCTTCTGTGCAATTGAATACCAAATACTGCATTTCTCTATCATACTAACATGATTTATTTCTCAGAAAAATAAAGAAAAGCACACACACTCATCCATAAAAGCAGAACCAGGCTTAAGGGAGCAGAAATGTAAATCAATTAAGTTTACTACTATACAACTCTCAAAGAGATGCAACGGTAACACCAAAATGACATTATTATATTGTAGACATTAGCAAAAAATAGTGAAGCCTGTTGGTATGACATGGTTAATAATATCCAAGTTGGTTGCTACTTAATATCTGCAACTTGCAAGTTTAAAAACGTAAGGAACTCTGTTCCATTTTCCCAGTTATGTGAATGAACCACTAAAAAATAGCAAGACGGATATCAGAGTTCAAAATTTGTCAAAAAGAACATCCAATTACCTATCAACCTAAAGCAGACAAGCAATTGCAAATCATCATCTGGCTTCCGTGGATTTTTATAGCTTATATAGAAAATAGACCCATCTGTAAACATTGCTAGAAAGCAGAATGGGATTTCCACTCTACAACTGAACTTTTAAGTTCAGATCCAATCTTTTTTCAAGGTTCAGATAGACAATAAAAAGGGACATCCAGAGGGCATGAGTTAAAATAGTTAAAAAGAACACAGCAAACAGCAGCAATGTTCCACTGTTATGGGCAAGACATATCAAACAAATATTAGAGCCAATAAAGGTTCCTTACAGTGTGATACATAATAAGAGAACCAAGCAATCAAGCTAGTTACAAGTTAGTAAGGAACAGAGCCACTAACCGGGGGAGGAAACAAACTATCTTTGAAGAAAACACCCTGTTGCTTGTATCACACTAACAGCATTCTGCACCAAAAACCTTATTCACTCGCTTCACCCTCGCAGAGTTCATCACTCCATTCACCCTCACAGAGTTCATCACTCGTTTCAATCTCTTCCTCCTCCGATTCCTCACTTCTTAGCTCATCATTCTGGACCAACGAACTGTTGTCCTCGTGTTTCAATGACCCATCCCCACGATAAAGAAGCCCCGTCTGCATGACACGGTAGAACTTATCTCTGTGTCGAACAAGAGGGTGCGGGTCAACCAGTTTCCCACTCTGGTACCCTTCCCTGAGAGTAATAGTGGTCGTTTTACACTTCAATGAGAGGTAAAAAATGCCGGGATACCTGGTGAAAATCCGGGTAAACTTGTGCGGAAGATTCAACTCTTCCCTCAAGCTCCTCAAGTAGTTCCTCTTGGTTTTCTTGTGCAGAGTCAAACTCAAAAGCTCGTGGAGAACCCCGACCACGCGCTTCTCCATCAAATCGCTGTTGGGATCAATCTTGGAGGAATCAGCATAGGGGGAAACATAAGGCAGCTTCTGAAACTCCTCCATCCACGTCTTCACCTTCTTCTGCGCCCCGTACCCCCTCGGAAACCTCATCGGAAAAGCCAACGCCGATTGTCCCCTCTTGAATTCCCGGTAGTGGCTCCCACACTCATTTCTCTCCTGCAGCGCGGAAACAGCGAATTCCTCCGGCCATCGTGCTAGTTTGAGCGAAACGACGCCGTTGGGGGACTTGACGAATTCGAAGTCGTTAGGGAAGTTGGGGACGAGGGTTTTCTCGAAGGAGTCAGGTAAGCCGAGGTCCCACTTGAGCGATTGGAGGGAGTACAGGGATAGGGCGCGTGAGCGGGTCATCATGAGAAGCTTGGAGAGGCGTTTGACGGCTTCGTTTTGGTGAGTTTGGTGGAGGGCGAGTTCCTGGGAGTGTAGGAATAGTGCAGTATCGGTAAGGCGGAAACAGGAGAGGGAGGGCCAGCGCGGGTGCGGGAACTCGTGGAAGAGGGTGGGGTAGCGGCGGAGGAAGCGGAGGACAGGGACGGTGAGGCCGAGAAGCTTCTGCCAGTCTGCCACGGATTTCGCCGTGAGGAAGGCGGTGGAGGAGCGGTTAATGGCGTCCTTCAGGAGGCAGGCCGCTTTGAGATCGGTTTCCTTGTCGATGACGTGGTCGAGGCTTCGGTTCTTCACCCATTTCAAACGCACTTTCACTATTCCCCGCCATTGCTGCTTCATCCACGGAATGACACCATTTTTGTTCATCTCCCAACCTGCAACAATCTTCCACAAACCCCTCCATCGTGTTCAGCCATCATCACCGTCTACCAATGGGCCACTGTCCAATAAAATTATCGGCCCAAAATCTTAGGGATACCGGCCCAACCAAAACAATATTTCTTATTCCTGGAATAATCTAAGCTTTGTAAACACCGATTGTCCCATGGAAGAAAAAAATTATAAAAAACACTATAAAAGAAAGCGAGAAAAAAAATGAAAAATAGAGTGAACATTATGTTTCTTGTTAAGGAAAAGTATTAATATTATAATATTATTTTATTCTATTATTTTTTACAATTGATATTTTATATTTAAAAATCAAATTTGAAAAAAATACCACATCCTCTGTTATGAAAGGTTTTTAATATTAAAGAAGGTTAAAATATAAAACATAATGAATTATGTTGTAGTAATTTTTTTCTCATCACTTTTTTATATAAAAAGTGAGATTCATACCATTTTTATTCTTACATACGAAACTACTTTTTTTTCTCACCTTCTTTCTCATTTTTTTCATTTCTACTGAATTCACCCTTATAATCAATTTACGGAGCTAAAATTATTTTTAATTATATATATATATATATATATTTAGAAATACCTGTATACTTTAATGTATCATATAAGAAAAAAAATTCCAGCACAAACCAGCTTTATTTTATACTATTTACACTTACAAATCACAAATTATTAAATGTACAACGGTTGAGGAAAAAAATATTGAAAAGTACGTTTTTTTAACGTCAAACCATACACATTTTAAATTTGTTGTCCGTCTTCTGAATATTAAACTTATTCTTTTAATATGTGTTACTTCAACTTATTAATCTACAATAATACATAATGAAAATTTTCTTCAACCTTTTTACCAAAATTACTTTTAAATATAATTATTTTTCTTAATTAGATATATAATAATTACTGTAACCCTTCCCATTTTCTTTTCAATATCTTTATATTAAATAAATAAAAGGTAAATTAAAATATATATTTTTAAATTGTGTTTTTATAAATTTTTAATTACAATATCTAATAATGATCACTCGAAAAAAAATTAATATTTTCAAAAAAAATCCAAAATACAGAAAAGATGTTGTGTTATTCTATACTTATATATAAAAAAAAATTCATTATAATTTTTTTTTTATACAAATTTTTTCATATTTTATCTTTCAACCAATATTTTATTTTATTATTGAAAGACAATATGCACTACATTTAATATTTTTATTATTTAAAAAATAGTCAAATTGAACTTTGAATTGAAAAGTGGTTTTATGAGCAATTACTTTAATTTTTTTAAAATATAATAGGGATTTAAATAAAATTCTATAAATATCTCATCAATACAATTTAATTTTTATAAAATTAATAAATTTTAAATTTGATTTTATTAATATTAATGGTTATGACGTATGAGAAATTATGCTCGTTTTCAGGATAAGACTAAGGTTTCTAGGGCTATTTCAATTATTAAATATTTAACTCGTCTAGTGGGTAATTCGTCTAAAGCTTCAATGAAGAATGATATGTTGAATTTCAACGTGATCAAGTTTTTTGGTATTAATACTCATACTGGTAAAGTTTTTCGTCCTCTTCCGGCTAGATGAGAGTTTCCTTCACCATATTAGGTTAAAATTAACATTGGTGAGACTGTTGAGATATCCTAGTCTTGCTATTTGTGGAGGTATTTTCCGGGGAAGTATGGAGGAATTTATTGGAGCTTTCTCTGCGTTTTTTGAAATTCAGACTGCTTTGGTTGCTGAGTTTTATGGGATTATACATGCTATGGATGAAGCTCAAAAAATTGGGCTTACTAATGTCTGGCTAGAATGTGATTTTGCTTTGGTTTATGCTACTTTTACTGCTAGGACCAATGTTCCTTAGATGCTTCGTAATCGATGGAATACTTACTTGTCTTAATCACTGTGGAAAAATCAGGTTTGGGGTTATTTATATTTTTCGTGAAGGGAATGCGTGTGCTGATAAGTTGGCTAATTTAGTATTTATTAATAGAAAATCTTTTCATTGGTATAATAGGCTACCATCTAAATGTTCTTAGAATTCTTTATGAATATGTATAGTCTACCTATGGATCGTTTTTGTTAACATATGGACTTTGGTCTAGTTCTCCTATATTTTTGTATTTTCTTTCTTTTTTTCCTTTTTAATAATATTTTTTTTTCATGTGATGGCAAATGATTGTTGTTACTTGATGTGTGAGCATGAGATGTCAAATTACATAGTGATGCCTAACATGAAAGCTTTTATTTAAAAAAAATTATAATTTTGTTTTGTTTTGTTTTGAAAACGGTTTTTCAAAAGTTAAGTATCCTGCAAAATAAAATTATATAAATAAATATATATAAATTTCATATTGTTATAGTTATT
The DNA here is from genome assembly GCF_051622355.1 of Phaseolus vulgaris. Taxonomy (NCBI): domain Eukaryota; kingdom Viridiplantae; phylum Streptophyta; class Magnoliopsida; order Fabales; family Fabaceae; genus Phaseolus; species Phaseolus vulgaris. The sequence goes on from NC_143498.1 coordinate 49,739,859, forward strand.
GGAGATGAGAGAGACGTAAATAATAAATTATTATAAAAGAATGAACGTAAACAAACAAAAATAGAAATGGAAATTGTTATGACACTATATAATAAAAACTCTATTTTAAATTTATTCATTTTATAAAAAAATAAATTGCAATGAGATATTTATAAAATTTTACTTAAATTCCTCTTATATATTCAGATAATTAAAAGTATCACATTCAAAATTCAATTCTGTAAAAAAATAAATTACAATAAGATATTTATAAAATTTTACTTAAATTCCTATAAAGTAACTCTAAATCAAATCACATTGAAAATTCAATTCAATTTAACTATGTTCAGGAATAATACATTTGGTAGTGTTAATGTAAGAAAGATGAGGGAAGGAGTAAAAGAAAGTCTGGAATGTTGTTATGTCACCTTTTGAAACTATATAAGTTGATATGAACAAGAACGGAGAAATATTGGATTATGTTATGGTTCAAGAAGGTTAGTTTCTTCCACACCTTAAAAACTAATGGTGATTTTATACATACTCGAGAAATATATATATATATATATATATATATATATTTAATATTAATTTTTATTAAATATTAATAGGAATAATTAAATAAATATGGATATAAATGAGAAGAAACATAAATTATCTAAATGATATATTGTGAAAAACATAGCTTTTTTTATATACAAATGTCATGCAATATTATAAATTTACAAATATCATGTAATTTACATATGTCATGCAATTTACATAGCCAACATAATAGTTAACCATGAATTTGATGTCTTAAAAAGTTTAATAATAAAATATAAAACTTGATATATATATATATATATATATATATATATATATATATATTCTAAAGAAGAAATTGTAATTTACATGTCGTGGTTTTGCCCTAATAAGTATAGAGACTCGAGAAATCTGAAGGAGGACAAGTGTATTTACAGTGCTTCCCTTTGGTGGAAAGATTTGAAAAAGATTTGGAAGATGGAGAAGTGGGGTAGTAATTTCGGATACTATTTAAATTGGGAAATTGGCAATGGGAATGATATCAAGCTTTGGGAAGATCGGTGGGCTGGTAACGAACCATTGAAGACTAAGTTCCCAAGGTTGTTTTCATCGAGTGTCCAGAAATATATGTTGTTGGTTCATAGTAGGTTTTGGGCAAATAACGATTGAGACTAGTATCTGGCGTAGAGAAGAAGTCTTTTTGACTAGGAGAAGACCTAGGTTTGTCAACTTCTTGAGGTAGTGCACGACTCGTGCCTTGTCTTGGAGAAAGTTGATAGGTGGGTCTAGAAAGCCAATAAGTTTCAAGAGTTCTCAATTAACTCGACTTATGGGCTTCTTAGAGGTGTCTATGAGGGGGACAAGTCGAGGATGTTTAATTCGTTTTGGAGGATTAAGGCTTTGTCCTTAGCTCAGGTTACGCCTTGGAGGGTGTTGAAAAATAGTATTGTTATTAAGGTCAATTTACATAGATGTGGGATTGTGGTCGAAAGTGTATTGTGTTGCTTTTGTGGGGTTAAAGAGGAGGAGGTAAATCATTTGTTTTTCGACTGTAGAATATCCTAGTTGGTGTGGAATCTTTGTTATGCTTGGTTAGACATTTCGTTAGTAGCCCCATCCATGCTCACTCCCATTTTATGCAGTTCTGGTTATGAAATACTCTGGAATTGGTTTTATTAGGGATGGAGAACATTTGGATCACAATGGTTAATGAGATTTGGAGTTATAGAAATAAAATTATTTTTAAAAGTAGAGTTTTAGATTATTTTGAAATCTTCTCTTTAGCTTCTAAATATGTGGTCTTGGTTATCTTCTAAATATTTTGGTCTGGTTATCTTATAAATATTCCTATGCTTGTATTAATAAATACACTAGACTTCTCTTTTTCATAAATAAAATTCATGTGAGAAAAAAAAAACTGGTAAATCATATAACTGCTATTAGTTCAAGTTTATATCCTCTTAAATTAAATTAGGCATAAACAAGAGACTAAATGCATTAATGTAAATAATCTTCAGACCAATACTTTTTAGAAAATCTGTGGACCAATATTTGAGAAATGCTTGTGACCAGAATACTTTTAAATTATATTTTATTATACTTGTGAACCAAGTGAACCAATCAATAAAAAATATATTAAAGATAAAATTTAAAATAACTTCTTAAAAAAATAGTATTAAGTAAATCTTGTTAATTGTTTTCCATTGAAGTAAAAAAAAAAAGTCAAGTAAAAATAACCCAGGAAAATATGTTGATTTGAAATCTTTTCCACAACTAATCCTATTTAATAAATTTAAGTATTTTTTGTTTGATTTGATCCCCACAGAGTCATATCTTAGGAGTATTATTCTTCTCATAAATGTGGTTCTAGTGCCCTGAGGTCTTATTAAATCAAATCAATTTTAGTTTTTTTTTAACTAATCCATTATACAGAAGCTAAATTTTGCAATTCATTTACTTAATACAAATTAAGTGAGTAATATTAGTCAAAAGTATAACTTAGGAATTAATGGAATAAAGAATTTGCTTTAATATATATAAGCAAAATATATATACTAGTAGTATTAATTGTATCCATTTTGAGATTTTTTAGGTCATATATTACTTTAGATTTTGAATATTGCAATTCTTAAAGAAGTCTTTTATCTTGAAATGTGGTTCAAGATTATTGAGATGATTGTGAATATTTTGGATGAGTTTTATGATGAACACGATATATGGTTTTAAAGAATAAATAATTTATGATTGTTAAACAGTTAATTAAACAGTGGTAACATTTGAATCGAATATTGATTATTTTACTCAGACCATGTATGAATAGAATACTGTTTTCCCATATCTTTCTTTATCTGAAAAAACAGTTTGAATTCCATTATGATTATGATACATGCATGCTTCTGATTGCAGAAAGATGAGGGATCTTCACAGTGTTGTTGTGACTATAAATAAATGAATGCATGTTCCTTTCAATTTCTTCCCACAAAAATAACACAACCCAACAACAACATTTGACATATCCCTTTTCACCACTCCTCATTCATCTGATACTCCATTAATTCTTCATTCTACTGATAAGTCACCCCACTCAAATCACCACCATTATATTGTTAACCTAAAATTATTAAAAATAAACTTTAAATCTAAACTCTATCTTATCAAATTAGTTTTTAAGATAAATATACTATGAATTGTATTTATTTTAAGTTGATATGAGATTTTCTTTCTACGCTGAGACCTTCCAACTCGTTGATTATATATTTATGACGTAAGTTTAACAAATTCTGATGAACTCGATAAAACTCTTATCTCATATTAAGAAATAAACTTTAAACTTAATTCAACCTAATAAAATCAATTTCGAAAGTGATATTTTCAATCGACAATACTCCAACAACACAATATATTTTAATATTTAATCTTATTCCATTTTCTTCCTAAAATAAAATAAAAATGCTGTTGACAGAACAATTATGGAGAAAGTTTGGGTCCTATTTATCTGCTGTGATCTATATATATCATTTAGATCATGAAGCCCATGTTGGAAAAGACTAGAGAACAGTGGTGGTGGTGGTTTCCTATATCAATGCACTCAAATTAAGGTAAACAAAAAAGGTTATTCATATGAATGCAGTGCTGTGTGAGGCTCTATGAATAAACACATATTTTGCCTTGGAATATCCTTCTCATAATAGACATGTCTCAATAATAGTTTATTAGTTGGTTTATGTTCCACCAAACTATTTAGAGATATGGAACAAAGATCCAAAATGGTTTAGTTTGAATTGAGCAATATAATAAGCTAAACTAGTTTTCATTCATTCACATTCTTTACTGCTATAAATAGCTGCCAAATGCTATGACAGTGTAGAAAGCCAAGAACTGAAGCTCTCCAAAGGGGATATTATGAAAGGAGGGAATTGAAGAGATCCTAGTTATACCATGGCATGCAGGCTAAAGTCCAGGCGATGAAGTATCATTCTTTTCTTTAATTCATTCTTTTTTTTATTATGTGTTTCATCCATGTATTTGTAACAAAGTTCTCTTCCCCAGTCTCTTTAATTCAAAAAATTTCAACTAGCTCAAATATTAAGAAACCATTGTATGTCACATACACTAAAAATAATACTAAATTAATTTAGTATATAAGTAATCCTTATACTATTTGATTTCATAATTTTTGTTATAATAATATCAGAATTTATCATACTAAATTAAAATTGATTAAATTTATTTTTCACCTACTATCGAATTATTATAAATATTTAATTTTATATACAAATATATGTTGAAAATCGACTAAAGATAAAATTAATTTATTGTATTTAAATAAGGAGAAATCATATCTTTTGTAAAAATAATTATGTTTAAACTTTGTTTTTAGTAAAAATAACTATTAACAAGATATTATTTCATGTTGTTTGAAAAAACAATAGTATAATTGCATAGACTTTCAAGTTGCTTCTATGACATTGATAATCTAGCTGTCATATTTTTTGTATGCAATATTTCATTAAAAAATTAAATTGAAACACAAACTAACGAACATATAAAGGATGTTAAATGTCTAATCTTTCAATAAGATAGTGTTATCTCAAAATGATATTTGTTATAATACACTGAATCATAGAGTGTTAAAAAGTTTTTTAAAATATCTAAATGAAACTTGATCCCTGCAATGCCTAAATAAATGGAAGAGAAACATGAGTTACACCTTCTTTCAACCTAATATGTTTTCTTGACATAATTGACCATCTAAAACTTGAATTTGCTTAAGAATCAGAATCATTATCTTCAATTTCATCAAATTTAGGTGACTCAAATGATCATTCAAAAGCTTTAGAGATAAAGTTGAAGAACAAGATACAGACAGTCTCATTTTTAAAATATGATATCTTTTGTGATTCATGTACTTCACCAATCAGAGAACCTATACCATGTTTCCATGTGACAAAACAATTAACATCATATGTTACTGAAAGACTAAATGGATAAGTTAATTAAGTAAAAGAATAATTTTAGGAAATAATCAATTGGCTTAGAGGATTATATTATAAGAAAAATGAGAAAAGATTAAAACAAAATTTAGATTTAAAGGAGATGAAGTCACCTGACCAATGCCTTGAGATGCAACTTTGAACCCATTAACAAGGTGAGAAATTTTATAGAGAAGAAATGAATGAGAATGATAAATGTTATCACAAATATGATCAAAGATCGTCAAGTATCCATAGACGCCATTACCTTTCAAAAATTGATAAATACATGATGTTAAAACACTTGGTAGTGAACAAGATTGAGTTTGATAGTTGGATTTTTTAGATTTAACTCTCAAATATCCTTCATACCCCTTCACAAAACTTGGAATTGAATCTTCCAAATTAAGACACATCACATGGATTGCCATGTGTATAACTTATTCTATGAGTATCAAATTTCTAAGCATAACTCATTCTTTTGCTGTATGTAAATTGAAAACACCAACTTCAATCATCACATCCTCCTTGGTTGCTACGATTTTCTTCTCTCCCACATGGTGTTGCGATTGCTGAAATTTCAATAACTTCAGCTAAATTTTTATCTTTTATCGAGATACATACAAAAAAAAAAATGTCTAGTGATTAAGTTGTCCATTAAAAAATCTGGTGACATATGATTTAATTACATTAAATAGGAAGAGATATGATATAATTTGATGCGAAAATATTTTTCCAAACATTTCTCATGATAAGGTGTTAACTTTGTTCCTTGTTATTGTATCTTTTCTTCACTATAAATAAAAATATTCATTTGGTGCACAACACACAAAACTCATTATATGGTTTCTCAATTTCTCTATCAAAATCTATATTCTTAACATGGTATGAGAGCGGTAATATTCTCGGTGACCTATTTTGTCTCTAATCTTATCAACAATTATCAGTTAAGATTTGAAAACATACATGATTAAAATCTAAACGTAATTTTCTCATAGTCAAGACCATACATAACTTACCAAGTTTTTGTTTATATCTTGCAATGAGTCTTTTTTAGGGGACTACACTTTGGATTACATCAGATAGAAATGAGTATCTAAGTTCATCTCACTAAAATAGAACAACAAAGAGTTAGAAGTCAAGTTGTTACCAGTGAAATGTATTTTCAGTGGTTATAACTGTGATATAATTCTCCAAATGGTTATGGTTGCCTTGAAACATAACTCAACAAAAATAGACCAAGACAGGTAATTTTTCCAATTAAACTTTCCAATTGAGTTTAATTGTTATAATATTAGAAGTAATAAAAAAGGGGGGGCATGACCTATAGAAACCATTCAAGTGCACAAAACATGTTGGTAAAGGGAGAAGTCAAGAAGGGAGAAACTAAAAATCAAGGGTGAAAATCAAGAACCAAAACATTGCCAACAACTTAGGTTAAACCAAGAACTGAGGGCAGAAACATGTTGACAAAGTCCACTCAAGGTGGGGTGCGAGATGCAAGTGCACAACAAATCCTACAGAAAATGAACATACGTAGATTGTGATTCAGTATTAAGGCACACATGTTCTTGGGTAGAATTACACTCCTTAAGGCACGCCTAACCCTGAGTTCATCGAAGAAAATAACGATGGTAAACAGAGACTAAGAATGATTAGAGGCTGCAAATAACGATCGATCAAGCTATAACAAAAGACAACGAGATCTTCCTCCATTCATACCAACTTGGGTTTAGAGGATGACCAAATATCAGTGATATATATAAAAAATGAGAACAAGTACAATGCTAGAAAAAGGCCAAACTAAAACTAGAAAATCCAAAAAGGAAAGCTTTATAAAAACTACACAATAAATGATAACCAATTATTTAACAAATAAAATTAAGAAGAATAGATAATGATCAACAACTCACTCTAGATGGTGTTCACGTAAGACTTATACTACTGAGTAACAAATATAACAGTCAAACACGGAATAAAAATTACACTTAAGCGGTAAAAATTAAATTTTAGAAGCACTGCCAAATATTCTACTTGTCATGCAAACATCTTTCCGTAGACATTAGTATTCTCGTAACCACTTCCTTTTTTATATCAATATACCACTTTGAATTTATCAACTTTCTGATGATCATTGCAGTTACAAAACAACCTAAACTTAGTTATTAGTATTATCGTAACCACTCTCTTGTTATATCAATGTACCATTTTGAATTTATCAACTTTATGATGATCATTGCAGATACAAAACAACATAAACTGTACAGACTATCGCTACAGTTTGAGATATTGAAGTCCGAGGCTCATCAGCCACGTGATCGGAGGGGCTTGAGAATGGGGCGATTAGTTGATTGATAACCAGTGGAAATGTACGAAGAAAACTTACTTTATAAGGAAACGATTGGGCCAGATATGGGCGAAAATAAGTAAGGCATTATCATAATTTTTCTATGACAAAGGTAACATGATACAAAGCAGATCATTTCAAGGCCCTCCACAAGGAGATACCTGGGAAAAAGACAAAGGTATGATCTACCACTTTTACAATAACTTATCAATCAAACGCTTCTTTCGACCCTTTCTTTGTGCCTCTCTTGGATCTGACCTACACAAAATGAGAGCATCGTCAATGAAGAACCAAAGCACATTAAGGTCTAGGCATAAAAAGAACACACCGACTTAAACTGCAGAGCAATACTTCAAAAGACCGAAGACTAATTGTACAACCACATACAACCAGCACTTCTTAAAGTGCAGTCAGCAATGCAGCAAAAGGTATGTAAAGCAGGTGCAATTAATCTCAGGCAAAGACAAATGAAGGACGTATCCTCCTTATTGTGGTGAAAATTGCCATCAAACATCATTTAATTTGGAAAAATCCTCATCAATTACACCCATTTCCATAATAAATTATAAGCACCTATAGCACATGGCCCCATTTAGGAAAACAAAGGGTTTGGGGTTTATTCCAGAGTATGAAAGAAAAATCCGTTTACAAATCCCCGCCAATTCAGCAATTGTTGACACAATCAGATCATAAGGATTTGTTTTCGAACCAATTCAGAAAATTGTAACAAGGATCATGACGTCCCTAAATTGTAAAAATTGCTCTCTCCTTCACAATTCTCACTCTTCCTCATCTCTCAGCTAACGAAAATAAACATCCCTCTAAAGTCATTTGCTGCCCAAATCTCACTCATGGAATCATCTATTACTTCAATGTCGAAGCCTGTTGCCGCAAAACCAACAATGTGTCAATCAGCAAGGTCATGAGACCAAAAATACTTCAATGTGGTGTTTTCATTAATATTCTTGACTTAACTCTACTTCGTTGCTAAGGTCATGACACCAAAAACACTTCAATGTGGTAAGGTAAATCTCATTCTTGACTTACTTTGAAATCAATAGTCTTGTACGTAGTGGAAGACAACAAATATGCCAAGTACATGGATTAATAAACTTACATATGGAAGACAACAAATATGAAGCTAACCAGCAAATATGCCTAGTAGTAATTATCTACACTCCGTAGACTATAATGGCAAAGGTTCTTAGATGGACAGACAGATGTAGCAGTCGAATTGTGTTTGGGACCAGCCTCATATTAAGAGACGATATATTGGTAATAAGGCTTTAAGATACTTAAAGAAGCTATGTCTACTAGAAGAGAATGTAAATTAATAGAAAGAAATAAAAATAAAATGCAAACAATTTAGATCATTCACTTTTAAATAAAATTTAATTTTGTAATAAAACCGAACTTCGCAATAAATAATGTAAAATCAGGATGCAACATGCTTTATGCCTAAATTTTTATGAATTAAGAAGGAAATCAAAATTAAGTAATAAACTATTATTTCAATTTACAATTATGAAAATAGGCCTTCCAATACACATTTTGAATTTCAATGGTAACATAAAATGAGACTTCAGCTGTTCATTAATTGATAACAGAAATACAAATGCCAAGTATCTTTCCAGAAAGATGATAACCACTAACAATAATCAAGCACAAAAGAAGAAAATATAAAATAATAATAGAACAGGGTAAGGGAAGAGATGATGGCACCTTGAGTCATCGCCTCGATCTATTCTTGCAGCAGCGAAACTCGGCTAACAGAGCTATATGATCAGAGGACCATTCAGGAGAAGGAAGTGCGGTGTCTTTCCGCAAACTCTCCTCGTCCAATAGCTCCAACAATGACTCCACAACCAATGAATCCGCTGACACCACATAAGACATCACTTCATAAACAAATGACTAGGATGTTAAGTTGATCAAATTAATAACATCATTGCAAGATACCACACCTGTGTAAAATATGTAATCTAGAGAGCCAATAAAATCTCTGGTTACATTAGTGAATAAAGGTTCATTTGTTGCATTGTCTAGTCTCCGTTTATGCTGCTCAAATCCAAGACCAGCTGTTCTTGCAAAGGAAGAATAAGCACTGACCTAAAATTGAGAGAAATCCACAACCAGAAAAAAAAAATAAGGAACAACCATTTCCGGGAAAATACAGAATATATAAGCAATTCTCTAGCACTTTACCAGTGGCAACTGGTGAACCAACTTGCTGTGAGGACGCAATATATTAAGTGGATCAACTGCTAAATCAGGATGGGATGGATCTACCTTTCCCATTGCAAGAAGTGCATGAGGAGCACTACAGCAAAATAAGAATATAACTTTAAGAAACAAAATTATTGACAATAATAAGAGACCCTTCCAGAAGAAACAAATCCAAATGTAACCAGAAAGTAATCAGACCTTCCTGGAACTGAATTAAAGTCCCCACAAACCAACATTGGAATGTCTGCACTAGCCGCAATTTTCTCCAATCCTTTCAAAAGAGTGTGCACCTAAAAAGAAGAGGAAATTCATAAGTATCATGCTCCAAATAAACACACTATTCAATATGATGAAGCAAAAGAAATTACTTACCTGCCAGAGTTTGACATCCTTTAAATCTTGATGAACATTTACATGTGTATTTGCCTATATTACAAGCAATATATGAGTTACTAATAGAGATTGTGTTAGTAAAAAAGTAATTTAACCCAAACTAACAAAAAAGGGACAAGGGTGAAATATTGCATATCTTTATAATAAATAAACAAATAGATCCAATAATGATTTAAACAAAAAAACTAAACAACACACACGTTACATGAGACATTTAGAAATAATTTATGTAAAAAGAAAATAATAAGCTCCTGTATCAAAACAACCATTCAAAAGCTGCTTAAGACAAAAAGCCATAAACAGATATTAGAAAATGAACTGTTATAATGCATAACTAAGAGAGCACCCATGAAACATGGTTCTGGAGAAATCCCCATCATTCAAACAGATACTGTAGTGCGATCAGGTATGTGAGATACAAAAGGCATCTAATGTAGATATAAAAGTACACATCATGGACATTGAAGGTAAGAGCATGCAAGACCATCTTGGTTGAAACAAATAAAGAAATTCAAGAGCTTACCACACAAAGAAGCTGTCTCTTCCCAGGATTATCAACAGGCTGATTGTTAACTTTTGCTTCTAAAACAACTATTAATGCAACATTATCCTAAGAATGTAGAGAAAACTTGGTAAGGACTACTTCACAATAAGAGAATCATTATTTTAAAGTAACATGCAATTTTTGGTGCAATAAGCTACCTTAACCAGTCTATTCAAGGCCGTTTTCTTCTGAGTGGTTGGAATCACAGCATCTGTTAAAGACTGTGCAGCCTTATTAAATTCAACCTGCACACAAGCAGAAATCACTTTATGTTGTGTACAAACCAAAGAGAACTGACGTACACTGATACACACAAAAATTTCAACCTCATATTTTTTCACGTGTGAAAATCTGTCTCTGCGGAAGAATGTTGCACACCCATCAATTGTATTCATGTTGCCACTATATACCTGCAAATCCACCATAAACATCTTAACATCAAAAAGGAATTTAAAAAGTGATGAGTCAAACCATAATACTCTAACAACCTCATTTGTTTTCCTTTTGTAAAGTCCATAATAGCCATGTTTGTCCAGTTCAGGAGAAAAAAATTCTTCATAATGATCACTTTGAACCTGGAAAAATATAGATTGCAAGTCATCCAATAGAGATTATTAGAATGCTGAATATAATCATTACGGAATGAGTAGATAAGTAATGCATTCTAAGTTTCTAAGTCAGGCTGGCTAAGGTACACTTGAACATCATCCCACTTCCAGCAACAGACCCCCCCCCCCCCCCCAAATGAAATCCACCCATGTAAAAGCACGGAATTTAAGTCGTAATTGTTTAAAGCTCATTCAAAACCAGTACCAGTTCAACACTAAAAAATAAAACATTAGAATGAGCAACAGGTGGCAACATTGTTTCATGTCCCCAAGTCCATAATAAAGCCTTATTATATATAACCGTTTGAAATTGAACATGACTATAAAAACAAAACTTGAAAATAAACGAGTTGAAGATCAGTAGAGTTGTTAGAAGAAGATTCTTGGCCAATGAAATCATAGCCAAAAGAGCATTTGCATACCTCCTGAAGACAAATAATATCAGCACGGTAAACGACTATTTCTCGTAACAAATTTTGCCTGCGATACAGCCAAGAAAGAGCCCATGAAGGGCAGTAATTGTATAGATCACTTGACGCATATGAATCAGACAATATGTTGTATGATAGAACAGTAAAAGTTCCTGACGATGTTATACGCCCATCAGCATCCAAATGACCCATCCCATCAACAGGTATTAGCCTGCGTGGGCTAGGCGAGGGGGCAGGAATGACACGGGAAGTTAGTAGAGTGCTAGCGTGCCCTACAGTAAGTTTAGTCTCTGCATCAACTACAGCACACTCAAATTTAAGGACATGGCCAATGTCATCAGCTGTTGGCGTATATGTCTTAGATCGTCCAACTTCAAACCAAGTTTCACCACCACTTCGTTGTGTAATGGCTGCTGGATACACAGGTGCAGACCCATTTGTCAAGCTAGCACTTGATGCAGAGGCAGATAAGGTGGTATTGATTGATCCAGATCCAGAATTATTAAATCGCCCAAATAACTCTTCCTCCTCATTTCCATTTTCATTACCTGAACTTGCAGCACGATCATGTAAGACACGATGATGCTGCCATGCGTCTGAAAAACACTTTGGAGTGCAGTGGTAACTTTTGCCAACAGGTATTTTAGCCTTTAAACAACCAAGGCACTGCAGTGTAGCCTGCTCGGATGGATGTACACTACAAACAGCAACCTTTTTATCACTCTGCACTCGATACCTTCCATAGATTACCAAACACATGTCAAATGATAGATGCAAAAAGTTCAATATCTGCATCAGCTCAATCGAAAAATTACATAAAGGTAGTAAATATGGATCAAATTGCTATTTTCATAATCAAAATTACCACAAGCGACTATTTAAGTAATCAACTTAATAACACTAGCAAAACTCTTGCAACAGTTATCCAATTTAGGGTAATAATGGCAAAAGTTTGATAGTTCTATCAGTGTCCAAACTTCAAAAGAGAGCTGAATAAACAGATAACACCAAACACATCATACCAAAATATGAATTAGAATTACATCCAAAGCATATACCGAATAATCGCATGACTAGCATTATAACGACCAGATACATTAGGCAATGTCTATTCATCAGCACAAGACACCGGCAGAGATGAGATGCCATCCCTAACAGATTGATTAAACCTACATGCATTATGCTCTCTTAGACTCGTGGAATTGCAATTACCACATTCGAATTGATGGAAGTGAAATTCAATATTTAGCTTGGGAGCTTCTGAATTAAAAGTTAGATGTATAGTGATTTATTGAGAAGTTGGAATACGTCATAGCATTAGAAGTGCAGACTTCAAGTTTGTGAATGAGCACCTGTGCAGACTGATACTACTGAAGACTAGAACCGAAAAAGAAAAACGATAAACAAGCAAATACATCACAACCTAATGCAATTCAGAACTAGCCTGGAAAATTTGAATAATCAAATCAATAAACAATAATGAATAAGCAAAATTATTTACACAAAATAATAAAGGAGACAGGACCCAAGTAACCATGAGACCACCAATGAAAAATAAAAAAAACTTCTTTCAATAATAAACCACTGTCTTGATTCTTTTTCTCTGGGACTTCTACTCCAGTCAAGATGCAACATGGAGACATCAAAAGACTCGAAATCAATACAACTATTTAAACTATCCCCTTAATTGATAAGGCAATAATCAAACCTGCTGGATAACCATAATGTGCTTAATTCCAAAACAACACAGAATATACACTTAAAAAAAAAAAAAAAGTCAACTCAAATAGGTAGAAAATACAAGTAGACATTGAAAGAGAGAGGAAATACTCTGCCATTGCACATTCAACAACAAATAACTAGGAGCATACACACTTCAGTTTTGCATTTAGTAACACAAAATTCCAAAGCATGCACACGGTTGAAACTAAAAGTAACAGTAAAACCTGATAGGCAAGCAAAACCACTTAGGTAACAAACAAAACGACTCAAGCAGACATTGAAAGAGAGAGAATTCAGAAATAAAAAGGGAGAGGAATGATAGAAGAGCAGAACTAACCACTTGTAGAGCAAGAAATGGCCGTCTAACGGGGATGCTTCGGGGACATCGTCGGTGGTAACGGTCTTGTCAGGTCTGCGTAGGAGCACGTAAGGCGTGAGCTCACAGCCTACAATGGGAATATCAGAAGGGAGGTGCACGCGTAGCACGCTCAGCATGCTTCACTCTTGGCAATCGTCACCACACTGTAACCCTATCAACCACGCCTCCGCCGCAACACCACGCTCGCACCTCTCGCGGAGCCGGATTCCGGCCGGATCCGCCATTTACTTCACCCGAATACCCGCCAGCCTTGACGAACCCACCCAAGCCAAACCCTGTTGCGCAATCCGAACCACCAGCGGATCTTGCAGGGAAAGGGAGGGATCGAGATTTGATGTTCTTGAGAGAGAAAGACGGGTTTTTAGAGAGAAAAACCGAAAAAAAATAAGAAAGGATTGAAGATATTAGGGTTTTACAGGGAAGTGGAAGTAATCGCTTCCACTTCTTCCTCTATGTTTCTCTTTTCTTTTCTTTTTTTAATTATTGAGAGTGTGTGGGGAGAGAGAAAGAGGATCTGTAGGTTATATTATGAATATGTTATGACTTTGTTTTCTCTTCTTCCTACTTTCTCTGTTTTATTTTTTTTGTATTCTTCCCCTCACCATCATCTTCTTCTCTTTTTATTTTTATTTTCAGCTACTGTTAGATAAACACAAGGTATTATTTTAAAAAATTCTCTTATGCTCACAATATAAACTTTTTTTTACACTCATTAATTATAAATCAATATGTATAATAAATTTAACAATATTTGTAATACTTGTTTTATAAGTATAAACTGCTGAGCTTTTTGTTGAGTTAGGTTCTACATAAGTTGTAAGTGATGACTCTTTGAAATAATTAATGTAGGATGTATCAATGTCAATGGCAATGCTTACATGAATTTAACCAATCACAAAATTAGAAAGCTTGTGGATGGTTATTGTTGTTATTTTAATTAGTGTGGTTATCAGTAATCTAAATATTTTTTTGAAGTTTTAGTAGTTAAATAAAATACTTAAATATGTTTTTATTTTAAAAAAATATATTTTTGGCCATTCTTAAAAAAAATATTATTTTTAGTCGTCAGTATTAGTTTATGAGCTTTTCTTCTTTTAAGAAGTACGTGTAGAGATCGCATGATGTATAAATAGCATAATAGTTTGATCACATGAATATGAATACAAAGTTGGTATATTTCAATTAGTTATTAAAAATATTACTATTGTATGTGAGTATTTATGTAAGTAATATATTTAAGAGAAAAGAGAAAATTGTGAGAATTATACTAATAAAGTTTCAATTAAGAAAATTACAAGGGATTAGAGATTGTGATTCCAATCATTTGAGTGAGTTTTTGAATAAGTGATGTCACGTGACTTGTTGTGATATGTTGTTCTTTTCATTTAAAATATTGGTTGTAGTCCCTAATTTGTCTAGTAGGGATATTTTGTTTCTGTTTGGATTGAGAAGGTTTCATTCTCCTATTACGTCCGATTGTTGTCGTTCGTTCAGTAGTATCGACTATTAATTCAGACGTTGAAAGATTATTTGTATAAAAGAGATGATCGTAAAATGTTATTTGACGGTTAAGTTAATGTTCAGTTTTGGATAGTTTAGTGTAATAAATATTTAACAAATGCGTACCTTAATATGATATTGGTCAACCTAAGTTGAATCCTACATTTTGTCTCTAATTCTTTTGATCTTGATTTAGGATGCTCCAGTGAAGTTTAGTTAACGTGGCTATTTGTGTTCAAGGGAATTCCACCTCAACATTATACACAATTAATTCAATATCAAAACAAAAGATGAAGAGATATATTTTTAAATACTAGTTTTATGTTCAAAGCTTTAATCTTTCCATTTGTAAACCTATATTTACATGTTAGAATGTGTAAGTTCTTCTTCAGTTTATGTTATGGCCGAGTTATTGTTTTCATTTGATCACTATGCTTGAATCTTTCAATTTCTGAATTTTTTCTTTATATAAAATGCAGAATACTTAAATTGGTTGGTATTTTAGTATTTATTATTGAATTATGTATTGATAATGAAATAAGATAATATAATCTTAGATACTATAATATTATATAATATTGGTCTAATTAAATGACAAATATAAACAATCAAGAAATAACCTTTTATTATTTAACTTTAGAATTGATAATAATATTTAAAAACTAACAATTAACTACTGTTTTTAATTTAGCAAAGTAAAAAAAATACATTTAAATGTACAACTAAATAGTAATGACATATAAACAAATAACAATAATACAAATAAATAATAATAGTACATCAAGCATATAGGATACTTATAAGTAAAATTATTTTGTTAACTAATATATGTTGATATCATGTGATTGTTGAACAAGTTTGATTCAAAAGATGCAAATAATATCAACTCATTAGTTTGTGACAAAAAAATATTCATATTTATCATATTGTCAATTATATTCTTGAGCTGATTTGATCTTATGGTTGCATATCTAGAGATGGATTGATGTAGTAAACAATAACAATAATAAGTTAAAAAAACACACAAATTTGGGAACAAATGATACCTGTTAAAGGCAAGTTATTTGATAAAATCACAGAATAAAAACAAAGATAAAAAAACAAAAAGATGACAATGTTCATAATTCTGCAAAGTTTCCAAGATATATTATTATATTATTTTTGTATAAATAATATTATCTCATAATAATTGTCTTCAGAATCCATTTCATTAGCTGTACAAGTTCTAAAAAATATTATTTATTTTGACGAAAAAAAAAAACTTAGATGCACCAAGATACATAGAGCATATATGAAAATAAATAGTCTTCAGTCTGTCCCAAGTGGTCCCAAGTGATATTCTTTATTGCAACCTCAACCATTCCACAATTTTTTTACTTCAATTGTCTTTAATATTTTTTTTATGTAAATAATTCAATACACCATTGTTCTTAAGGGTAGTTTGTAGTGATTTTCTCTATTAGTGTCATATTAATTTATTCTATTCTCTAATGTAATGACTAAAAATAAATAAAATCATGTGTAGAAACTGAAAATACACATTTTCAAGAATGTAGAAAAAGTAAGTATAAATACTAAATTATACGTGTATATATACATAATTTGTTTTATTCTCAAGAAAGAATTTTGTGTCAAATATACTTGGACAAAAAGAATTAACTAAATGTTAATTTTTTATGTAAAAAAAAGGGGGCAAAGTAGCTTTTAAAAACACTATCATGGTTCTTTTACAACAACAACCACCTACAATTTTATTTTAGATTTTTAACCTTTAATTTTAATTTATTTTAAAGACCAAATATGGCCTAATTATAACTTGATTGGGTTTTGATGCGTGGGAATAATTTTTCAAATTCATAATTTAGTTAAATTTTAGTTAAGTATATTATGTTAACTTTGAAAAGAATTTTACTTACATACACAGTGTTATATAAAATTTATTATACTGATAAATTTATGAATATTAAATTGAACATTGACAGATTCTTTGAATATATTAATTTTAATAAGTTTCGTATAATTTAAAAACTGGTTAATTCTTTACCAGTTAAGTTCATTTTTAACCCTTAATATATTCTAATATTGTATATGCATAAATATTAGATTTATCCAACGTTTAATATGTAAAATCATACAAATAATAACACATGATTCCAAAAATAATTTTGTTAAATTTGTATCCTATAAAAAAATATTTATAAAAATAGATATGCAGTAAATGTCCTTCATCAAATTGTACTGCAGAATATATTTTTATTATATATATGATTTTATAATAAAAGAATGAAAAATTTTGTAAATAATTTTTTAAAATTCATTTTTCATTCTAACAAAATAATTAAATTATCTAATTTCTTTAATATTTTAAGATGATTAGTTAATTTATTTTACCAACAAATTACATTTTTAAGAGACAATAGAAAGTAGATAAATATAAATCAATCAAAATGTTAATCAATGTGAATGTTTTTTTTTAATTATTTGAGTTTGGAAAAATTATATACTTAAGTTGTTGTGATCAATTAAGAAAAAAGAGTGTGATGGTAATCTAAATTAGTAGACATGTTTGTTGTGTAACTTGATGTTTTGGAAATAATATCAAACATATTTGAAAGCTTGTGGATATTTTAACTGCTTTTATTGAAAGCAAACCAGTTCAACATATGTCAAACTAATGTTTTTACATTTACTTAATTAAGTTTAATTTAAACGCACTCTCAAGTGATATACGTTGTGTTTAGAGTGAGATTTCATTTAAATTTGAGATACATGAAATTACGGTTTAATTAGTATAAATCAGTTTTGGATTGAATTAGGAGTTTGGACTAGTCTCTTTTTTTTTTTAGTTTGATTTGGTTAATTAGAAAGTTTGAGTAAAAAGCAGATATTTTTGGATATGATAGAATTATGCAGAAACAATTAAGTGTTAAATTAAAGTTTATTTTTATGAGAATTGTTGTTTTTGTTTTGTTTTTTATATATCTCCTTCAGTATAGTTGTTCAAATGATGGCCATGTAATAATGCTCACTTAAGTTATAGTTTGGAGTTTGACTGAGAGATGCCAAAAAAGAAATATATCCTTTACAAATTTCATCACTCAAATAATAAGTAGTCGTTTAAAAGAAAAAAAAAAACTAAACCAATTTTTTATCTTCTAAAATTACTATCACTCGAACCATGGTATCAAATCATAGTTTTAATTTGACAACTTAAGTGATAAATTTTATCACATTTAGTATGTTATAGTAGAAATGATGATTCTCTTATAATTGGATAAGTATATGTGTTAGAATATCGTGGATCGCATGTATATGTAATTCATGGATGTGGAAATATGAGAGATGACAAAAAATGAGAGAATTAATGGAAAAGAAAACCCTTCATTCTTCAAAGTATTTAAAACTGGGAGTTACATCAATTACTTAAAGGGATGAGCTTGTGCCACCAACACCCCGTTATAAGCACGTCCTCGCTCAACAAAATCACGATCAATGAACTTTCCCTATTAGAATAAGAAAAGTAAATTAAAGACAGAAAAAGAAAACGAAATATAGCACAACAACTTGTGCAACCAGACATAAGCTGCAAGATCAGATAAGTGGGGAAGGATGATTGGTATTTAAGGTGAGGTGGGAATATATAGATGAGGTTTAAGGTTGAAAAACCGTCTAAATCGAGCATGTTACCAACCCCATCTTTTGCCCCATCTACATCCCTCAAACAATTTTACTTGAGGAATGAAGAATACTAACGAATGAATGCATCCAATTTCCCTATGAAACTTATTCTCCTTTTGAAATTACTCAATAATCGTCTTTGCGAAATTCAATTAACGCAAGAGCTACCTATGGATAATCAGTAAATTATAAATTAGAATAACTATGTTTTCCAAAATCAAGAAACCTTATATGGCGATTTTTTTCATTGCATACCAACATAAAGACTAACTGTTTAACCCTCTCATTGTCACACGATATTTTTCACAGATTTTGTCCTCACGAATGGTTTTGATGATGGGCAGAAAGTTTTAATAACAAGACTACTATTTCCATTCTAAGACAGCTCTATCATTTCTTAAAAGAAATATAACATCCAAAATATTAGTTCTATAATAGTTAAAATTAAATCGTTTGAATTAAATAAATTTTAACACAGATTAAATATATTATAAAATTGACTAAGCAGAACTTAATGCAAAGAATAAATCTTTTACTGACTATTCTAGTCACTACCTGTAGTTTTACGCAAAGAACCATACTTTGAAGGTATGGTCATACACCTTCAACCCTTCTCTTGATCAAAGATGCCAGAAGCTTGACCAAAAACCACAAAGCAGAACACAAATTTTTACAAAAGAAATTGATTATACATTTAATCATTTTCGTTAATCTAACCAGAGGTCCTGAACAATTCCTAATGAAAATAACAAGACTGCTCAAACTGCTTTCACGAATCAAATATAACCTTCATTCGCAATGAAAACAAATAAGATGAAAACATTATTTGCAAATCACAATACGTAAAGCTCAACAAATACCGAATAAAATAGACCATATAATTGTATTCAGACCAAAATTAAAATTGTTCAAATAAGTACGATTGTTCAGATAATGGGTAAACTAAAACCAACAAACAAACAACTGGACAAACAAAACAAGAGTTAAAAAACTAATATCCTCCTTTAAGATCATTAACCACGTCATAAGGAATGGGGGTGACAGTCTCCAATGTAGCTCCTTCAACCATGAAACCTGGTTTAGGACCCTTAGGTTGTCTCTTGGTGCTAATTTTTTCACCCTTTGCCTTAGCTTCCGCCTTGAGTTGATCATTCTTGATCTTCCTCAAGCGGAACTCCTCGGTGCACCTTGAAGGCATGACGTGCTCAACACGCACATGAATCCTCTTTCTAATAATTCGGTTTCCTACCTGCACATCACACAATACATACTCAACACAAAATCCCCTATTTCAAAAAACACACCCTCAAGAAATCAAACCAACATTAGAACCCATCAATAGGGAAACCATAATGCGCTGAAGGCATAAAATACTAATTAGAGAGAGCACTATTAAACTTCAAACTACTAAAATCAAACAAACAACATATGGAGGATAGAAAAACCTATAACATAAATAGACAAAAAAAAATGCCAAATCCAAACGCATATAATTGACATTGGAAATGATAATCCAACACATACACGAAATAACTGATCCAGAAGAAAAATAAAAACGATATTAAGGTTTGTGGGAGAGTAATACCTGTTTGTTAACCTCTACACCAATGGCGCGCTTGGTGACGTTCCAGACGCGACCGGTGCGGCCATGGTAGAACTTATGAGGCATCCCCTTGTGGACGGCGCCGTTAACCTTGACGTCAACATAATCACCGATGTGGTAAGTTCGGAGGTAAGTGGTGAGGGCGATGGTTCCCTTCTTCCTGAAAGGACGAGAGAAGGAATCTCTGGTGCGAGATCTCAAACCGTGACCGGCCGGCATGGTTGCTTACCTAGGGTTTGTCACTCACTCTCTGCGCTCGGCTTGGGTAGAAGGAAGTATCGTAAACCTTCTTTACATTTTCTTTTATAGTGGAGCAGATCGCTAGGGTTTTGGTATGTCCAACGGCTTTTAATTGGGCTTTTTTTTTTAAATGGGCTTATGTGGTACATCTCAGGCCTTAATGATATCCAATTCCCTTAACTACACACCCTTTTTTAATAAATAAGGTAGGAGTGGCTTAAATATAATTTTATTAATTTTCCAAATTATGGAGTATTCTAATAATATTTTTTTTTCATGATAGTTGAGATTAAAGAAAATTCACGATTTAGTCAGTGAAATATTTTTTGCTTTAAAAATATTAAATTTGGTGTTAGAAAAATAATTCTAATTGTGGATAGCTAAGAAATATGCTACTTTTGTTTCTTTTTCTAAATTTTGTTATCAAAGTAATTTTTTTAATGTTCAGATTGTAAGATGATATCATTTTAATTTTATTATTCCATACATTTAATTTTCAACAAAAGAATAAATTGTTGAAAAAAAAGTCTAAAATAGTCATTCTTTTACCAATTATCAATCACTTATAAAAGTCCAAAATGTAATATTTAATTCAGTTCTCATCATCATGTTGTATCACATTTGGATAAATTCGCTGATGATTCATCATTTTGTTTTTTTATAATTTTAATTTATATATAATTTTTAGCAATCTTTATCTTAATTATCAATGATATTTCAATTCAAAAAATACATACAAAATAATATTAAAAAATTAATTATGTTGCATTTTATAATTTAAATATTCAAATAATTAATATATATATATATAACAATTATAAAAATAAAAAATATATATATATAGGTAAAATGTATGGATGGGAGGTAGTTATATATATTCATTTTTCTTCACTTAAAAAACTTATTATAATGTGAGTTGCAGTTCATGAAACCTAGTTAAAAAAAAGGAGAATATTTTTCACCATCAAAAACTACCAAATTGAGTTTTTGAGAATTCAAGCTTAGTAATTCATGTCATTAATTGGAGAAAAATATATAAGAGATTGCCCTAAAGAACAATGAAACAAATCTTCTATCACAATCAACGTTTACAAATAATACTCATGAGTTGTTATTGATAAAAATTAAATAAACGCATTATTTACCATCTAGAATGACGTAATAAGATGTTTATACTTTGAAAACACAATTAGAAAATTCCAAAACGAGTTAGAAATGATACTAAGAATAAAATTATGTATACTAAATATGAAAGTATGGATTGGTGATTTTATCAAAAATAGACATTAGACATCATCATGTGCAACACACTCACCAAATACCAACATAAAAAAATAGTTTGAGGTGATGGATTTTAAAAAAATTTATTTGAATTTAAAATGTTATAAAAACATAATTGATATCATACACTTGCAATCCTAAAAAAAAAGGACATGATTTTTCTCAATACAACAAGACAACTATGACTTAACTGAGGGCTATTTGTTCTTACATTTTCATATATTTTTTTTCCATCTCTATAAATTTTTATATTTTCAAAAATACCTCTCTATAATATTCTGGATTACATAATCCGAGAGTCTTTTTTAACTTCCGAATTACATAATCTGAAAATCTATTTTCAAACTCGTGTCTGGATTATATAATCTGGAGAATACTATATAAGGGTGGCACAATAAATTTTCCCATTGTGTATGAGATTGTGTATTAGTAGAAAAACTCTTAACTAAGTTCGATTTGGGTCATATCAAACCTAGGCCTGTCATAGTAAACTAAAAGATTTGGAACAGTATTTTTGAATTCAAAATCTTCCTCCATTTGTTTTTGTAATTGGGGAGCCAAAACACCAATTCTTAGACACCTTAAATTATAGTCCTTGTAAAGTTTGGCATTTGATCCCAACGACAATACCACATAAGAATTTATGATGTAAAAAACACTAAAATACTTTCTAACTGTAATAAATTATTAAAAAAATGTACAAGGATTAAAACTTAAATCAAGAATTATTAAGGACAAAATAAATGGTCATAAACAGTATTAACAGATTATTATACCTTTATTTTATTACTTTGAATTGATGAAAAACATATTTTACATAGAAAAATTAAAATTACATCATAGAAATTAAAATTTAACGATATTTTATATTTTACATCGAAATTTATATAAAAAGTGTCCTTGAAACCACTTATGAGAAAAATAAGTGGATTCTAAACAATAATAACTTCATATTATAATCTGTATTACCCATAAAATGAAATTTACAAATACAAGTATTTATTGTTTAATGGTTTACTAAAAGTTATACAAGTGTTAAATAAAATTTGAAGGAATAAAAAAAATTGTACTTAAGAATCCTTGGCTATTAAATGGCTTAAACAGGATTATAATTTGACTTAATTCTGTTTTAATTCTTATATTAAATTTTTGTTTGATTTTTTTATTATTTAAAAGATGACCTAAACAAAATTAGAGATGAAAACAACACAAAAAGTTGATTGTTTTAATAAAAGACCTAAATCAAGATTAAAAACAATTCTGAAGAACGAAAAGCATATTCAATCGTATTTACTTTAAAGATTTTGAGGGCGTTGATTGTGTATAGTGGGGTGTTTGTACCAGTAGTTGCAACAAATGAGGCCGAATTGCATTTGTTAAAGAACGAACCTATCCACAAAAGAAAACCCTGTGGCAATCACGAAGATCATTTGAATGGAACTTCACATGAATTAAAGCACAAACAAAATGATCACTTACCAAACCAACAATGAGAAAGTCAGCAAAAAGTCACAGTAATTCATCATGTTATTTCAGAGAACAGTCCTGATTATATCCGCTTCCTAACTCTAAAATGCCATCACAAAATTATAAAAGAATGCTGGAACAAACCAACAGCTCCAATCAAGCTGCCAATGCTTACATTAATAAATAACTCTTAAGTGAACCTTAACCAAAATTTAATCAGTCTAATATTCTTTGTATGTTCAACCAGGTAAACTCATAGTTTATCTATGACAAATTGTAATAAAAGAAACATGCAGAATATTCTTCCTGGACAGCAAAAATAGAACAAATCCTTGCTTAAAAAAGTGGCAAAAAAGCACTACCCAATCCAACAAACAGCAATGAAAAACAAAACACAAAACTAGTAACCGCCTTTAAGATCGTTGACAACATCATACGGAATAGGAGTGACGGTCTCCAGTGTAGCACCTTCCACCATGAAACCAGGTTTAGGACCCTTGGGCTGCCTCTTGGTGCTAATTTTCTCTCCCTTAGCTTTGGCATCAGCCTTAAGTTGATCATTCTTGATCTTCCTCAGCCGGAACTCCTCGGTGCACCTCGAGGGCATCACGTGCTCCACACGCACGTGAATCCTCTTTCTGATTATTCTGTTTCCGACCTACACAAAGTATTTCAATTACATCAACTTCCCATATAAAAAGAAATGCATACGAGTTCAGAGCAGAAGCCTAATATATCTAATCGAGAAAGCCATTAGGATACATCAATTTTAATATTAATAACGCGCTTAAAGCACAAAGCAGAAATAACACAGATTAGGAAGAATCTAACAATGAGCCAGTGAAGAAATTAGAAGAATGGAAGCAGAAAGGGTTTAGGGGAGAACGTAATACCTGCTTGTTAACCTCGACACCAATGGCGCGTTTGGTAACGTTCCAAACGCGGCCGGTGCGGCCATGATAGAACTTGTGGGGCATTCCTTTGTGAACGGCGCCGTTTACCTTAATGTCGACATAATCGCCGATGTGGTAAGTTCGGAGGTAGGTGGTGAGGGCGATGGTACCCTTCTTCCTGAATGGACGAGAGAAGGAATCTCTGGTTCGAGATCTCAAACCGTGTCCAGCCGGCATCTTTGGTTTACAGGGCTTTCTTTCTCTCTCACTACTCTGTGTTACCTAGGGTTTATTTCCACTCCTTTTTATAGTGTATGTTCTTCCTACGAATTTCTTCATAGCCTCTACCGCCTTTCGTTTTAGCCATTTGCCTCAAATATTTGCACCTATAAAAATAAATTAATTCTACTTAATTAACAAATATACTACTTCTGTACTTTTTTACGTTTTTATCCAAACAAATTTATTATTTTTTATGTTCAAAGTCCAGCATTATATTGGTTAATTGACTAGATTTAAAAAAAAATTAAAGATAGTTCTAAATTTAAAAAATAAATATACTACGTATTTTTTAAAATAAGTCACACAAAATTAATTTCAACTTTTAAATATAGTAATTTGACTTGTAAAATTTAAGAAACATATAGTAAAACCTTGTTTTTACTTTTTAACAATTATAATTATTGAATTTAAAAAAGGCGACCCATTTTACAGGCTGTTATGGCCAAGTCTACTTTGCTTACTCTATTTATAATCTCAAATATTTGAATATTTTCCTTTTATTAATTAAGAATATGAAAAGAAAAAACCTCAAGTATGCCTTGTGTAAAACTTTGTCAGAAAAGATAGAAAATAATTTTATGATATTTTTGACTTAAAAAAACAGTATAACTTTGGTGTGAAAAGAATAATTTAAGAAGTCGTTTTATATCTATTATTAACTGTTTTATATTTTTTTATGGAAAATAGCTATCAATGTTTGTTATGATACCATAACAAACATGCAACGTTTTATATTTATTATTAACTGTTTTATATTTTTTTTTTATGGAAAATAGCTATCAATGTTTGTTATGGTAACATAACAAATATGCAATTTCTTTGCTTTTGGACGTGAAAGGTGGTTTTTAGTAAGGGTGGTCATGAATTTTAATCCAATCCAAAGATTTGGATTATATTTATAATCTAAATCCATATTTTTAATAAAAATAATTTGGATATTCAAATTCACATATTTGGATTGGATTTTAAGTAAAAATTCATATCTTTATAAAAAAATTGTATTTTAAATAAAAAATCATGTTTTCTTAAAAAATTAACATAATATTAATATAATAATATATATCAATAAGTTAGAATATTATATAAATATTAAGAAAATATAATAAAATTATAATTTAATAAAACTAAAAAAAAATAAAGATAACATAATATATACATTTTTAATATTAAAATATATCTACCTATAATACTTTAATTAAACTTTGAAAATATTTATATCCATTTATTATGTACAAAATATTAGAACAAATAAAATTATAAAAAAATGTATAAAACTTGATTGCATAATAATGTAATGTGTGTGAGACACTAACTAAAATTAAAAAAGTGAATAAGAGGTGGAACTAAGAAGTGGAACCAAGAGGTGCAGGAGATTGAGAGAGA
Source organism: Phaseolus vulgaris (assembly GCF_051622355.1). NCBI lineage: Eukaryota > Viridiplantae > Streptophyta > Magnoliopsida > Fabales > Fabaceae > Phaseolus > Phaseolus vulgaris. The sequence goes on from NC_143498.1 coordinate 49,765,812, forward strand.
GGTGGAACCAAGAAAGAGCAACTAAAATTTTAAAAAGTGAATAAGAGGTGCAAGAGAGAGAGAAAATCACAAATGAGAGAAAGTATAGAAAGATGGTTTAGATAAAATAGAGAATTTGGATTGGAAATCTGGATTTTCTAATTTGAAGATCTTTATAAACAAAATGGATATTTGTTCTGAAAATATAATAAAATATAGATCAAACTAAAAACTGGATTTAAATAAATTGATTTTTAATGGATTAGTGCAGTGCAGAAATTGAGTAATTTGACAAAAGTGGATTTTTTGCCCAACCCTAATTTTTAGGTGAGTCTCAAGCTTCCTTTGCTTTGAGATGCGGCCTTGTGTGAAGATGGTATAATGTGTGAGGTGAGGATAGATTTTGTTTGCTCCTAGTAATTTCAAAGAGAGAAAAAAAAATGAAAATATGATAAATGAATGTAAAGATGGTGTGAAAGGGAAAAAAAGTGAGGTGATATATGTTAATAAGCTATATAATAGAGACACTGATACTGACACCGAAATATGTAAAATTTCTAAAATCTAGGACACGGAACACAGATGTATATATTATATAATTATGAACAGTATAAATTGACAAAAAAGATTTTATGTGTACAAGTATAGTAGAAAGATGTTTTTCATGACTGAATTTGTTTCTTATTTTTATAATCATAATAACAATTTATATAATAAAATTTGAATTTTTAGAAAATTAATGTATTTTTCATTTTTTAAATTGTTTTTATTAGAACCGTACTAGAATTGTCAAAAATCTAACAAATACTTTTTGAATTGGACACTTCATAGATACGTGTTCTACAAGTATCATACAAGTGTCCGTATCTAATACAAGTATCGGACATCGACACAACATGTAAGAGTAGTGTCTGAGCTTCATAGTTAATAAGAGATATATAAGTATAAAAAAACACTTTTGAATTATTATATACATCTATAATTAATTATGGAGATTTATTATCATTATAATAAAAAAATAATTGAAATAATTTATAATAATAAATAAATTTATTAATAATAGGTAAAATTATATTATTTTTCATTTATTTTCACCATCTTTCACCAATTTAAAAAAGTTCAATTTTCATACCTTTTCACTTCTCTTATTTTCTTTCTCCCTTCCTTATTTTCCTTCTACTAATCCAACCAATCATCAAGAAAATACTTAATCCCTGTCCTTTACTAGAACTGGCGAGGTAACCGGACAAGGCCTTCTTCATGCGTGCCTAGAAACCTTCACGGAGCAAAGTATTAACGAAATTGTTCGTAGACAAGTTAGAACTCCACTGAACACCCAGTGTCTGTGAAAAGACATTGCAATAGCCTTGAACACAAAGAGTTAAAAAACATTGAATTCATACTATATAAATTGAAACATTATCGCACTTAAAAATAGTGACTACTTATAATTAATTTAAACATTAAAACAACTGAACCACATCAGCTCATTTTCGGTAAAACGAGAGATCCGAGATTTTCAGTGGCAATACTATGAAGAACCAATGTACAAATCTCCAACATAAACATTCTGCGAGTGCTATGGAGCAATATGCACCGTGTTGCTGCAAAGGACCTGAATGTAGAGTGCATAATTCTCTTGACACTATTCTAAATGAACCCAGACAACCTGCATAAAGCATCAAGCAGTGCTTGCCATTGACTCAATAAGGATCTGGTAACCTTCTGGTACAGAAGTCTGTGTCTGCACACATTCCGTCAATGCAGGAACATCAGCATTTACGTCTAAAACCCTTGCCAGTACAAGAAGAAGATGAAAATCAGAAATTCGCTTCACAAATGGAAGACTTTTCGTCCTGTCCAGATGATTCTTCAAAGCCTTCACAGTCATCTGTGTGTTCCGGTTCTCAACGGGAAATGTTGATGAAAGAGGACCCTGCATTTTGGTGACAATACACTGGTAAGTTACTGACGGTTAAAATTTACAAAGCAAACTATATGATTTTTATGATTTGAAAAGAAAAGAAACATTTTTATGAAGACTGAAATTTTAGTAGCATATACTTGGTTCAAGTCACAGGTATACAAAAAAAAGATTAGAAAACTTTTGGGTTGACAACTGTATAACATTTGACAGTTTATCACTTTAAAATAAAGAGAGAAAAGAAAATATAGTCAATAATTTAGCAATCTGCAGCACATAAATTTGGCTAACCCTGGTTAAAGAGATCAAGTGTTTGGCTGTCTTCTTTAGCGCTTAAATTTTTTAACTAAATAGCATTGCTATAATTTTTTTAGCCTAAAAGATACTTTTTAAAGTTAAATTTTTTGGGTAATGAGTTACTGGAACTTGAAGTTTAAACAAAAAGGAAAAGAAGGGATAGAAGTAAAAAACAACAAAAACTAATTCCTTTAAAAGCTCGTATGACCAACTGTTTTAGAAGCTGCTTCTTTTTAAAGTTCTTTTTGTTAAAAGGGTTGATTTTATAAAAGACCCTTTTCTTAAAATTATAGTTGTCCATCTTCTCCTATCAAGGAGAAAAATGACCAAAAACAAGTTGGGTAATCAAACGTTACCTGGTATCCTATACCTAACAAGCACAGGACAACTATTTAAAAAAGAAAGCCTCTGTGGTAGCAATTGACAACTTAGAAAGATCATATGATCCTTCCATACTCTTTCAACATTTTAAGTTATCTGAAATATGTATCATTTTGATGATCAAAGAATCTTGGTAATACGATCACAACAAGTAGCAATTCCCAAGCTTTTGGGATAAATAAATTTGCCTGCTATGTAACTATTGACTGTCATTTAAACTTCCTTTTTTTTTCTCATGGAAGACTCCTTAAACCAAAATATCTACCTTCTAGATAAAACATGTTCAGGGAATTAACTAGTTTGGAGGAAGAATGATACAGGTGGAAAAAAATCCTTGATTCCCTAAAGAGGCTAAAGACTGGAAGAACTAAATGACATGTATACATAAACACTATTTTACATTGAAGTAGCCCTTGTTGATCAAATTTGTGGTAAAAAAATACAGTGATTACCCGTTATTACTTTGATGTGCAGAATTGTATTAAGTTCTCTAAATTTGTGGAAACTTCTAGTGCAAATATTAATCTTACACTCACAACAGTAGACAATTAAAAGAATGAAAGTCCAGAAATAGGATTATTTCAAATTATCCATCACCATGGGGTCTATGCTCCTTGAAATTATTAAACTAGTTTTATGGAACAAAAGAAAATCCTGAATCGGCGTTCTTGATTTTACTACAGTCCATTCAAACCAATTAGGCACATCCTCAAATGGATGGAATTAGCTTTATGCTGAAACAGCTATTCTATTCCTTTACTACCATGAATTCATACCCTAAAAAGAGCCTTACTCAACAACAGAGCTGAGTAAGCCACCATTTAGTACCAGAAAATAGGGGTTCCTGCAAACCCAATTGTGGCAGCATAAACATCACTTCTACAGTTTAAAAATTAAAATTTGTATACACCTCATGAAAACAATTTTGATGTTTATTCTAATGGTTATGAGAAAAACAATTAATCTTTAACAGATAGATTAAAAAGAAAACAAATGATATAGACGGCGAATAACTCTTAGGCACTGAACCAAAATACAGCCTAGGGGTAGAACAGAGCACAAGTACAGCAGACGTGCACCATAATTCAGCAAACATGGTAATTTCTACTAGACAATCACAATCACATTGACATGGAGCAAGCAAAAAGAGAATATAAACAAGGAACCAACCTGATGATCTGAGATTTTGACGACGACCAAGAAGAAATCATTGTCAACTTCTTTGGTATCCTTAACCCCAACAACCACATCCTTCTTCATCTTAGACAACTTGGGATCATCGTCCTCCTTTATCTCAGTCTCAAACCACCCTTCCTTGAACAATCTCACGCACACATCACTAATCTGAAACGCTTCAAAATGCACATCGGCACTCATATCTTCATTCACCTCAAGCTTAACAACCGCAGTAACCCACTCTTTCAACCCACTCTCAGCATGGTACTCCGCAGCCTGAAGTACCTCCCTATTCGACAAAGTATAATCCTTCTTGTCCTGGCTTATCGTCTGCGTGAAAATGAACCCTACCCTCCTCATCCCCAACCCCGCCGCAATAGCCTCCACGAGTTTCTCCTCTTCGGGGTCCCTGAAAAACAAGAGATTCTCCTCTGACCCCTGCTGCGGCGGCTCGTAGATGAAGTCCACCTCGACCTTCCCCTCCTCGGAAACGTTGCCGTACATGAAGCCGCCGCGCTTGACCGCGAACGCGAGCGTGTCGTTGACGTAGTGCTGGAACGCGTTAGCGCAATCGCGGTCGAACGACACGAGCTCGCAGTGCGGATTCTCCTGGCGCGTGACGCGCATCTGCTTGGCGATGAGGTCGTCCATGGTCATCTTGCGGCCGAAGGATCCCGCGGGGTTGAAGGCGGGGCCCGCCACGTGGCGCTCGCCTTCGTAGGTCAAAAAGACGATGGAGCCGTGAGCGAGGTTGAGAGACGAGAGAGTGACATCGGGATTGGCCATATCGGTGAATCGATGGAGATCTTCACGCGATTTCGCCAGTAGAAGGTTCTGGTTGGTGGAGAGGGTTTGGTTCTGAACCGGAATTCTCAATTGGGCTTCGATAAGCCGCTTCAGCCCCAACACTGTGGTGGCGTGCGGGTTTTCGACCATGACTCGCTCCAGGCCGTCGCGGCTTCGAAGTCTGAGCATCATGGTGGAGAATCGAGGGTTGTTTATGTTAGGAATTTGCTTAAGAATGTGGAATTAGGGTTATGCAGAAGATGATTAGGAGTGGGAATTGGGAATAGAATGTGGAATGAGTGATGGCTTGTGGAAGTAGAAAAGGTGCAGGGAAAGAAAAAGGTTCGATGGTGATGATGACAGTGACACACAGTAAGAAAGAGAAGCTTGTGCCCTTAGATGTGATCAATTATCTTATATATTGGGTCTAACAACTAATTCCAAATTATGCGTTAAGATTCTGGATTCTCAGTTACCAAATCAATCTTTTTCTAAACTCTATAATTTCTTTTCTTAATATAATATATATCTACATAATTTTCTAAGAATAATATTAAAAAATAATAAAATGATAGAGTTATATGTAGCATTTATCTTTAAGTATAAAATTATTTAATTATTATTTATTTATTAAATATAAAGTTATTTGATTAAAATATTAAAAAATATCAAAGAAACGTATATCTATATAGATTAATAATTCTTTTTGAAAGAATATACATATTTTAAAAAGTTATTTGGAAGATTAAGATATTATTTTACAAAACTAATCAGCTAAAATATAAATATAAAAAAATTGAAAATTGAACCAAAAATATATTTTAAAAATAAAAATTGTAAACAAACATATAAAAATTAAAGAAAAATCAATTTGTAAATAACGGTAAGATAGAATAACTATCTAATCACAAAAAAAAAAGGTATTTGATATATATAGGATCTTCTAAATCTTTATTCTCGTCTTGTTTTTGTTGACATGGTATCTTTTTTTTATTATGAAAGTGGCTTAAATATAATTGAGATAAGAGATTATAATACAATATATATACATATATTTTAATTTATATTATATAATTTTTTATATCAAAAGATTTGTATTCAGCGTGATATTTTCAGATATTTATAAATTATAAGAACTTTTACATGCATATTTAAATATTTAATTAATTAAATTATTAAATTATTAAATTAACAATGTTGTCTTTTGAAAACTTGTATATTTTTAATATTTTAAGGAAATTAAATTTTAACGTGTCAAAGTTATAACGGACTTTTAAAAAGGTAAGTTTGTCATATTTTATATTGCATTGTCATTATTTTATTTTTGCGAAATATATATATATATATATATATATATATAAATATATGTATGTAATGACATAATATTATTGCATGGTATAAATTAAACATACTATTAAATCTTATCACATTTTTTTTTCCTATTCTTGTATTGTATGTTACTATACAATGAATATTGCAGTACACATGAATAGGTATTTATAACAGTATAAGAGTGAAAAAAATTAAAATTGAAAATAGTTAAAAGAAACTTTAACGATGATATAAAATAATACTGAATTAAAGATATAAAAAATTAAGTATAACTTAACTATTTTAAATCCTGGAAATTTTTCTTGTATAAAAATTTTAAGTCACATACTTATTTTTTTTCTTTGTCAGTTATTAGTATCTTTAAACCAACTCGGAAAAAAGTTAAAATATAGTAATATATAATCATTCATGTGAAAAAAAAAATTGAAAATGTTGAAGTTTTTTATTATCAAATTTCATATTTCTTATGGCGTTGTGTGAGAGAATGAAACTAAAAAACTTGTGAAACAAGTAAACGTAACAATAAAAGAATGAGACAAATTAATTTATAAGAATACGAGGAAAATTAAATGTTGATTTAAAGTTTTAATGTTTTATTACTATTTATTTTCAACCTTGTAAGTAGAAAAGTTGTAGGAATTTTATTAAATATGTTGTTTTATTTTTATATATGAAATGTATTACTAAAAAATATTTTTACACAAAAGATTAATATGGTTTTACGATTCTAATATTTTTTAAAAGACATATTAAAATCTAAAAAGTTCTCTAGTTTGAGGTTTTAGTGGTAGATTAACATAAATTACATTTTAATAAATAAAAAAGTTTAAAACAAGAATAAAAATATTAATAATATAAAGAAAATTCAACTTTCCACCTCAATATCCATAGTTTTTCTTCTTCTTCTTTTCTTCCATTCTTTATTTTTCACCTCTCATCTTAAACAACCTTTAAATCTCTTTCCAATTTAATATTCATGGTTTTTGTTTTCTTTTTTTCTTCTTCTTTTATTCTTTATTTTTCTTATAGTTTAAACAATCTTTAAATCTCTTATCTTTTTTGATAAATTTTTTATATATCAAGCAAGAACAATCTTTAAATCTCTTGTCTTATAAAACTTTTATATATCTAGCAAGAACGTAACTTCGTATTAGAGTTGTAATCTTATATAAACTATTATACAACACATTAAGGTAATAAATGAGTTTTTATAAGATTGTGATTGAAATTATCTCTTTAAATTTATAGTTTCCTTAAGAGCAAAATAAAATTTAATGTAAAGGTCTAGCTGTATCTTAAATTATAAATAAAGACTTGTGAATACTATGGATATGGAGATTTGTATGTGAAATGGATAATCAAAATTTTGTATTTTTGTCATTTCATATAAAACAGTGTTATTATGTAGTTATTTTGGTTAAATAAGACTTAATTGTGAAATTGAGTGATTTGATTATAAGAATTTGAAGTAGTTTAATGTTAGATTTAATGATTTATAATTAAATAATTTATATTTATAAGGTTACAATTCAAATCATCTCTCCAACTTTATGGTTTCCTTAAGATTGAAGGAAATTCAGACTTGATAATATTTTTGGATTTGAAGATTTAACATAATCTAAAGTTATAATTTAAACTTTAAACAAACTTGATAATATTTTTGGATTTGGAGATTTGCATATAAAGTGGATAATCAAAAGTTGTTACTTTTGTTATTTGGTATAGATTAGTGTTATTTTTTAATTGTTTTGGTGAAAAAACTTAATTATAAAATTGAATCATTTAATTGTAAGATTTTGAAGTGGTTTGGTGTTAGATTTAATGATTTATATTTAAATGTTGAAAGGTTATTTGATTTTTATTTCATTTCCATGATGCGCGGATTAATGAAGGAAGAAAAAAAAGGATTTTTTTTATTAAGATTAGGATCTTCGCAAGCTGAAACAATCCGGACCTAGGAGATAAGTATACTTATCGGTCTCATTCCATGATGGACTAACAACATGAGAATAAAGAAATAATTTTTTTTTTAATAAAATGACTTTTCATTTACCTTGATCCAGAGGCCATCAATTTTAAGAATAAAGTGTTTAATTTTAAGTGTTTAGATATTATAATTTTATTATTCAAATGCTATATTTGACTGAAAATTGTTGGTTAGCTAATGAATCATTTTGATATGGAATGAACCAATGTTTGATCTTTAAAATGAGCAGAATAATTATTACGAGTACGAGAAAGTTATTCGTCCTACTTTATATAATATACATACTGAGATATATAATATATGAATGAATAGGCTTCTAAACTAATTAGTGTGTAAAGAAACTACATTTTTACATGTGAGTTGTGAGAAAATTAAATGATTATGTTAAAAATTAAATACATTTTTACATCTTTGGTTTACAGGGCTTTCTTTCTCTCTCACTACTCTGTGTTACCTAGGGTTTATTTCCACTCCTTTTTATAGTGTATGTTCTTCCTACGAATTTCTTCATAGCCTCTACCGCCTTTCGTTTTAGCCATTTCCTCAAATATTTGCACCTATAAAAATAAATTAATTCTACCTAATTAACAAATATACTACTTCTGTACTTTTTTACGTTTTTATCCAAACAAATTTATTATTATTTATGTTCAAAGTCCAGCATTATTTTGGTTAATTGACTAAATTTAAAAAAAAATTAAAGATAGTTCTAAATTTAAAAAATAAATAAACTACTTATGTTTTAAAATAAGTCGCACAAAATTAATTTCAACTTTTAAATATAGTAATTTGACTTATAAAATTTAACTTTTTTATAATTATAATTATTGAATTTAAATAAGGCGACCAATTTTACAGGCTATTATGGCCAAGTCTACTTTGCTACTCTATTTATAACCTAAAATATTTGAATATTTTCCTTTTATTAATTAAGAATATAAAAAGAAAAAACCTCAAGTATGCCTTGTGTATTCAAACGAGACAATTTAAATGCATAAACTTGATTTAAACAAAAATTACCATACTTAAAAAATGATTGCTTTTCCTCTTTCTTTTTTTCATGAGTTAACTTTTGTTTATTATTTTAATATTTAACGAACATTTTCCAATTATAAAGTTAAAAAAAAGTAACTTTTAAGTACCAACCAGGTAATTTTAAAATTCGAACTATTTCAATTCACAATAAAATTCATTCCATTCAATGGGTTTTTAGCATGGACAGCCAAAAATTGAAGTTAGATTTTAAAGTTTATGAGTATCGGCATAGAATGAAAGAACGTTGTGACCACCATGGTGAAAATTTAAAGCGAGACAATGCCACGCCAACTCTTCCAGTTCAAATTGGCCGTCAAGAGGCATATCACTGTACTGAATTTATTAGCAGTAAGTCCGGCAACTTTGAGTAGAACAAGATACATTTATATATACATTCAACAAATTGAATTACAAACAGGTAATCCTAATCTTACCAAGTGTAATAATTAGTGTCAAACAATTGCCAACATATAACCGTGGAAGACTAGTTTGATGCGCCTGCACAATGAAACACAAAGTGACACAAGTTAAACCAAACGTTCACCATATATATTTATTAACAAGAGGCAACAATAACCAGAAAATTATAAATACCAAAGCAGCACAATAACAGCTACAACCAGTTAACTTGTTTAGGAAAAGAAATTCAGAGGTTGTAAAATCTCCAAATCGGTCAGAAAAGCTTAAGGAAACAAGATTGAATCACAAAGGTTCCAAGACAATTTATTTGAAAAATTAAAATAAAGAGAGAAGCAGCAACACATATACCCCCCGAGCAAATGACTTTTTAAATTTAAATAGGTGAAAATATCAATTCTCAAGCAAGCACTTCCAATATATATAATGGCAGGAAAAGCAAAATTCAATTCCGAAGTCAGACGTGCAAATTTGTTTTCAAATGCTGTCTGTATAAATATCTTCGGTTCATCGCTAGCAGCACGAAGATACCAAATCTTAATTTGCCAATGCACGATACCTGATGTTCTCGAAGCAGATAAATTATCGGTAGCTCTACTAGAATTCCCTGTCTGAGCTTTGTTTTCCTCCCTTGAAACTCCAAGAGACCTTAGCTTGGATGATGATCTGATTGAATTTATCAATAGAGCATCTTCATCATCCTCCTCCTGTCTTCTCCCTTCATCTTGTGCATCTAGTTCATATGCACTAATGGAATCCTCGTCTTCACTTGAACTCTGGTCATCAAAAAGCTTCTTTCCTGGTATGTTTTGCCTCTTTCGTGGCCGGCCCCTGCGCCTAACCGAAACCCCTTCTTTTTCATCTGAAATTATCTCAGTTAGTCACATGAATTTGGAATTAAGCAATTTGTGCCCAAAAAAAGTTAGCAATTAAAAGCTTTCCAAAGAACTGTAAAAAATGATTATTTCATTTAAAAAAAGCCATTACCTACCAAACATAATGTATATAGCCATCATTGTAATCTTAAGCCCATCATGTAGCACACAGAAAAGGGAAGATGTTTGATGTCATAAAAATATTATCAAAATCGTGAAAAATATAAATCGTAGCAAGATTGGAGGGCTAAAGGAAAACTTTTATTTCATATGTTGTGCTCGAGCAGGCAGGCATTGAATTCAAAAGGACTACCACTGAATAAAGCACATTTTAGACACAAGCAATCGTCTAGTCATGGAAATTTTAACCCAAGTACAAAACCCGAGAACTAGAGCCAAAAAGAAATGAACATGTAAACAGTTTTGAAACTAGCGGCAAATTTACCAAAAGCATAGAATCATATTCAAACACATTAATAAGCTCATACCCACCAACTGCACATGATCAATTTCACTGCCAGTATGCTACAACAGTGGCAAAGTAATCACTAAACATCTAATAGCAACTTAACTTTGATTTATTGTTGTCACGCTATAGCCCCAACCAAATTTACTTATCTAGAATCCCAACTACTTACAGTAGCAGCTATTTTATTTGCCACAGAAATAAAATTATGTACTGTTCATGCACTTTATAGGATCCCCTAACGAACATATCCGAGTGCCTTGATCCTATCACTTTTCAGTTAAGAATAACTTTTATAGAGGGCCCTAACCAGCAAATGTTATCAATCATGCCATGTTTGGCTCTGAAGAGAGAAATAGAGGAAGTGAAAATAGATAAGAAATAATTTGGGAGAAGAGCAATAGGTGAGAAATAAAATTGAATGTCCAAGTTGTTATGAACAGTAGAAATAGGAAAGAAAGAAAGTTTTTTGAAAGTTGTCAATTTGATTGCGTAGATAAGAGATCAACTATATAGATAGTATAATACTCATCATTATACCCCTCACCTCATGCAACACAAACCAAACATAAAGGGAAAAATAATAATTGTATTTTTAAAGTTTTTTGCCTATCCTCTTCACCAAACTACCAAATTTACTTACCCTTCTCTCCATCTTCATCCATCATCCTCACCAAAAAGGGCCTCAAAAGTTAAATTAAAAATATCAATCTCATCATAAGTGTATTTTTTCTAATATGCATCTACAGTGCATTGAAACCTACAACCTAATTCATTGGTCAAGCCATCCACCAAATTTGGAGTGTACCACCATATCTTATAATACACTCATTGTACGTTGAAACAAAAAAATCCATCTAAGGGGATATATTCCACATGAACAAATACAAGCACATGAAAAGGTATCGGATATAAAAAAATTTGCACCACATAAAATGAGATTAGAGTGCTTGTAGAGAGAAACGTAAAAAAAAACAAGAATAAGAACCAAGAAAAAGAATCAATAACAGGTGAATAACAGAGTCAGCAAAGCCCAGCCAAGCACATTGTATCCAGAGTGAACTTACAAATGGCAACTAGTTCATCAAGTCACAACTGGAGAAAATAATTTGGCAAATGTTATTCACTAGTTACATATTGGCTTGAATTTTCCAAAATTTGAAAAATAAATAATCACTATTTCATATATTATGCTTCACTCAGATAAAACCCATGATTGCTTTATTATGCAAAGTATTTGACTGTTTGGCACATAACATAACTAAGAACGAAAAATAATGTATAAATTACCTTGAAATCCCTCATTCTTCGCACATTTTTCTCGTAAGTAGGCAATAAATGTGTGGAAGGGACGCCATCCACTGGGATTTTCCTCTGTATTGACATTTTGTGCTCTTTGTTGAACCTCATTCAATCTATTTCATAAAGAATATGCATCAAAATGTGTATTGCTGCAAATAGTTCTAAATAACACCAACAAATGAAAAAAAAACTATTACATTTCATTTAAATCTGGAGCAGGGAGTTTTGACAAAAAATGAAGCACTGCCTCTTCAAGAAATGACAATTGTTTTGGAGCATCTATAAAAGCATATTCAATGCCATCCCTGACAACTTTTAAAATTTCAGGCCTGTATTTGATCCGGGCAGCACCAGTAAATGTTCCAGAAAGCTTAGCAGCCAGATCTTTACATCCTAATAAAGGATTGTTTTCTGAAGAACCATTTTCACTACCAGAGATATAGACCAGAAGGCGATGGTATTCCTGCCAAAATAAATTCATGAAGACTTACGGAAAGAACTATAAAAGAAGGGTCAGAAGGATGAAATATAAACATGGTGTTCTTTCTGCGGAAAAAAAATGGTGGAAACTCAAAAGGCAGACCCTCATTTCCAACCACTGCAAACTATAATTCCAGAAAGCACGGCAAAGACAAGCTCAGTTGAACAGCTTCTTCCAGGAAAGAAGTGAATACTATGTTGAACTATGCCAACATTGAGCCCAAGCTAAAATTGAGAAATTAAAGGTTTTGAAATTGAAAGCACCCTGAAATATAATATTCATTTTGTTTTTTTATTAAGATACTGATACTCCTTACCAATTAGAGGTAAATATTTAGTTCTATGTCTTGCTTTGAATATAAATATTGCAAGTAACTTTTGTATTCAGATTTCAAATAACAATAATAATTCTTTGACATCCACTTTTTTCTCTTATCTCCACTTTAAAACTCCTTTTAACAATAACATATTGTTTTTAACTAATAAAAATAAATAATTTTTTTAAGATAAAATAATAATATTATTGGTTGTCAAATGGGAATCTGAAAAAATGAGAGTCTCAAACTATCATCATCCTTCAAGTAAATAGGTATGTCATCACACATGCATGGGGTGAAAAAATGAGATCATGTCAATTTGTTTTGACCGAGGATAATACACTCATGAGTTACTATAGTAATCAGATTTCAAGTAAATAGGACACAGGGCGGAAATTTAACTGTTTATCGTTGCTAAAATAGTCCTTGTAAAGACAAAAGAAAACCCAACTATATCTACTATTTAGGAACAGCGCCAAAAGGCTAACCTTTTTAAGTGCTTCCAGAAAAATGAAAGCCAAATCAACTTCTTTTTGCTTCAAAACTGTGATCAGATACTTTACAATATCAGTCACACTAGTCCCATGCATCACAAAATGAGAAATAATCTCAGAAGCAAGATCCTCCTACATCAGGAATAGCCAATTTTGACATAAATTATTTCACAAGCAACAGAAATATGTTTCCCTATAAAAAATTGGAAATAGTCATAACTTTACTTAAACAAAATACCAATCCACCTTTGGAACAACATCATTAGCAATCAGCTTTCCAACAGCAATCATCATATTATCTCTACTTGTCTCCACAGCATACTCTTTATTAACATCTTCATCTTCTGCCTCATCTAAAAATTGACAGGAAAGTGAAAAAGACATCTATCACCAAATCAATAACAACAATTTCATAAGCAATGTAAACAGACAGAAAAAAAAATAGTTTCAGTTTAATTAGTAAATATAGGATGAATCTCAGTACGAGTCCATAACATCTGTCCATGTTCACCTGAAATATTAAGCTGTTGTTGGCAAAGTTCCCAAAACTTCCGAAGCATAATTGCATCTGGCTGATATCCTAGTGTTTCCAGCTGTGTCTTTCTGAAATTTGTTGTCCTGAATAAGAACCATGTTTCTGCAAGTATGATGCATACCTTCGGCAATAAATAATTCATTAGATCAAATCAAGAGAATGGAGACATGATGTGTTTATAATCCACAAAGAAAAAGGCAGATAAATTGGAGCTCTCTTACTCTGCAAGCAAGTTCACTTCCAGGTTTACCCCCTTCCTTGTTGTCAGCATTCAAGTTGAGAAAGTACTCAAGTTCTTGCAACAAGGTATCACGCTTAGACAAAAGAGAAGCTAAGGATGCGCCAGAAACAGCTTCTTCATTTGTTATAGACTGTAGACTCCAAACCAGATGGAAATACATGTTCAGAAGCAGGAAACCAACAACCTGAATGTGAATGACCAGATAATTTAATAATCGAACACAAGTAACAATGTCATAAAAACATAACACCTGTTGTGAGAAACCACTTACTCACCTCATCCTCCATATTATTCCTAGAACCACGTAGTACACTGACAATGTCTTCATACAGGCTATCAATAGGCACAGATCTTTTCAGTTGCAGTTCATACAACCTTTTCAAGTTTACAAGAAGAGAATACTCATCACCACCATCCTGCAGTGTCATCTCACTATACGTTAAGTTTCTCCTACGAGAAACTAAAGTAACAAAAATTATGAAATTTGAGTTGCATAGAACATACCACTACTTCCTTAATCGCAGATTTCAGCTTAGCAATTATTTCATCTTCAAGTTCCTTTAATTTAATACGAACAAAATCTTGCAATTCCCCTTGACTTTCCATGCAACAAAAATTAATTGCCTTCATACAAGCCCTAAGAGGGTCCTTGTCACCATGCTTAAAAAATGCATCTTTCATGAGCTGGAGTAAATTTTTGAAATTCTGAAAAGCAAACACTAGTCAGTTTTTTCAGAAACAGGGAAAATCTGAAATGACACAGAAAAAATCACCAACCTGTTCCTGCCTCTTCAAGGAATAATATTCAAGGTTCATATGTAAAACAATCTCAACGAGTGATGACACTTTTGCTTTATCTGAAATGTACTTTCGCAAGAGTAATGGGTATGACTTCATCATAGCAACAGTTATTTCCTGTTTGTTATTTTCAAATACATCCTGTCATTAATAGGAGGTAAGAGATTAGAGACTGTCATAAAGAACAATAAAACAAGCCTTCCATCAAAATGAATGCTTACAAATAGTACTGGGTTGTTACTGATCAAGTATCCAATAAATACATTCTTTGCTACCGAAAATAATTTAACACAATGAATTCCTGAAGTGATCAGATATTTACAAATCAAAAACACAATTAAAAAATCCAGAATAAATTAGAAATGATAATAAGAATAAAGCCATATACACTGTCCATGAAAGCATGGTCTGCTAAATTTTTTGTCAAAATAAACATTAAACATCATGTGCAACCCACATCAAAAACCAGTAAAAAAATCATTGGGTGCTGGAGCTAATAAAACAAATACGAGATATTTGGATTTAAAAAGTTAAAATGTCAAGATCACACAAACCTTTTGGGCTTTGCTGTAGTATTGCTTTCTGTTATCCGTAGCAGGAACAATCCTCTCTCCAACAGCTTTCTTCACAGATGCACACAGGAGCCGCACCAAGTTTGTTGCATCACTGTCAGAGAGCTCTACTGATGGATTTTCATCGAGCAGCATTGTTATAATGCACTTCCAATCCTGCAAACAAAACATTAAGTACCATCAAGAAACCACTAAATATTACTCAGTACAACAATAACTATGACCAGAACAATTTTAGGTGCAGCACTGGCATAATATCCACAGGGCAGCAATTCATGAACATACAGACGATTTGCAAAAGATATACATCATACAAAAATTCAGAAGAGTGAGATCATACCCAGGACTCTAGATTTCTACTCAATCTACATTTGTGGAATCTTTAAGAAATGGTAACATTGTATTTTAGCCCAAAGATATTTCAGAGAATAGAAATGTCATTGTTGTATGGAAGATATATATAACAAATTCATTAGATATGTTGCAGAACTTCTTAATTAACAATAGTACCAGGTAAAGCACGTCCTAGCTAGGTTTGGAATATCATAAAATTTGTCACCAAAGCAGCAACCTAAACTGCGCATGAATTCTAGAATTTGCTACCTATTATAAGAATGCAACACTCCAAAATATTTTAATCCTTCTATCCTTGCATTTACCTTAAACAAAGCACATCCTAGCCAGCACTGGAATATTCAGTTCAGATATGCATGAGCAAACAATCAAACACGTGATGGCCAAAAGGAGGAGGCGTCACTTTGTTCAATATTTTTCCTATTATTAGCATGGCTTACATACCTTTATGGCGGCCATGTATTCCCACACATCATCAATTACGTAAGTACTCAAAATAGGATCTTGGGAGAACTCCTCCAGAATTCGCAACATTCTCTTTAGATGGACCTCAGAGGTATCGACAGTTTCATCTGTAAAAACAAAATTGTCTCATCACAATTTAATCCTAGTCAAAATAATGGTATCCAATATAAAGTGAAAAATACATGGATTGACTTAAGACCTTTAAATCCTGATTGGAAGGTATTTTGAGCAATTAAGTGATCATACACTAATGCTCCTATGGCATGCCTGATTTCTGGGGTCTCATCATTCAACAAATCATACAAAGGACCCAAGTCATCTTCAGGAATAAGTTGATGTCTGCAGTGAACCAAAAAATCAATTAATTCAAAATCAATTTACAATCTATTGCATAAAAACCCACAAGTAAACAGTTAATATATATGAATTAAAAAAAGGTTAGAAATTCAGACCTTAGTAGTTGCTTAACAAGACCTATGGCATGAACAGCCACAGAAACATCAATGTCATCAGCAAGCTCAATCATACGGCCCGAAAATCTTTCAGTAAATAAGCCAAGGGTTGGTACATTATCATCCACCTCATAAAGATTTTGCAGGGCGTGTATAGAAAACTTTCTTACACCAGCATTCTACAAATTGGAGTGTGGGAGAAAAAGTTAAAGCAAGACAGCAAGTTGTGCAGTACATGAACAATTAAAAGTTGCATGATAAGAACATAACAACATGTTCAATACTTTGTCATTTAGCGTCCATCCAAGATATTTCAAGTACAAATCCTGCAGAAAAAGTGTTGGGTATGAAAGGATCCATGCACCCAATGATTCAATGCATGACATTCTAATATTTGGGTCAATGTCTCTGTAGCGGTGCACAAATAACCTTCAAAAAAACATTAAATGGGCAGGTTAGATCTACAGCCACAACAAATTCAATACTGGTGGTAAAATGTTGCTTTCTTTTCCTTTGATTAAAAATAATCTTAGCTTGGCAAACTCGTACCCAGTAAATATCTTGCGCATCATCTCCTCCAACAATGTTATTCTCTCATGAGTATCAGAAAACCTTTTATTTAGCGACTCAACTCGAGGCCCCTCAGTTCTTTTCTTTTTCTCAGCATCCAACTGTCTACGAGTAGTCTCTCTCTGAGCACCAAGCATATTAGCGATGGTTATGAATGATGAGACCAGCCTAAGACCCACCAACGATGCAATTTGACGGTAAACTCTTGGAGGGGTGCTACATAGGTACAGCAGCAGTTGAGTCATGGTATATATATATTTTCATAGATTCAGAAGTTTGAAGCAAGCATACTAACCATGACAATGCAATGATATAGTCCATGCACTTGTCAAATAAAACTTGATCAAACAATGGCCCATGCTGACATTCCCGAACCAAATTATCCCAGAATGATTCTAGATTCTCTTTGAAGTTTTTAATTTCTTTCTTTTTGGAATTCTGATAATCTTCACCTGCACCCTAAAAAGTCAAAAGGTAAAAAAGGAGAGGATAAATGTCCACATCTAACTCATAATTTGACTATTATATCACAATAGAGGATGCCAAAGACTTGGTAATTGTACACTATTAGCCTTAACACTACTAAAAAATAAGTTAGAAAACAGGAAACAAAAGTAAAAGGGAACAAGTTGTATACCCTTTTAGCACAATTGACAAGAGCAATTACAACTTCATCAACATCAGTCTCATCCACGAGATCACTTTTATCGTAATACTTGGCTCCACATGCCTACATTTAAAATTTCACTTTGTTACTATCCGTAAGCGGGTATTTATGAGTAATGATGATAATAAAGTGTCCAAGTTCTTTTCCAAGTCTACCTTTCACCTTTTATTTGCATGTATAAAACTACGATGTCTAATGCTAGTGGTCCTTAATACTTTGAAACTGTTTGAGAATTTCATATTACCTCAAACAGCATTGTCAGGAGATCAACCATTGCAGGTTTCGGATCCTTTTCATAGCGCTCAACCCAAAATTTGACCGCATGAGGAATCAACTTGCCATTTCCTTTTATCAGCTCTACAGAAAATCACATAATAAAAATTAGCCCCGGTCCAGTCACTGCACAACAAAATCTACCTAATTACAGAGAGACCGCAATTAAAAACTATTCACACAAAAAAAAAAAAAAACAACTAAGCATAGTTTCGCTAATCACAGTATAAAAAAATGAAGATATGAAATGTATAAGTTAAAAATCTAAACCCTAGATATTTGAGCAGTGAGAAAAGTAGCAGAGAGTGTTCAGTTTACCAATTAGGGTTTGGTCAGAGGGTTTGTGCGCGACGCTTGAGGTTCCTTCCGAAGCGGGAGTTCGCCTGTATTTGTTGCGTGGCTCGTCGAAATCGTCGGGCGAACTCTCTCGGTGAGCGTGTTGGGTGGTCCTGTCGCGGTTAAGGGCGTCGGCGTCGTGGTCCTTGGGAAGGTGTTTGGGAGGTCTGCCCCTCTTCTGCTTAATTAGAAAGAAGCGAAATAAAATTAGGTCAAATGAGTGCAGAATTGAGAAGAAGTATGAGCACTAAGTGTGAGAATGGAAACTAACACGAGGGGGTCGATTGGAAGCTTCAGAAGGTGGAGCTGGATCTTCCATCTGCTAAAGATGCTTCTTCAACACAGCGAATCAGCGATTTCACACTCGCATCGTGGATAGAAGAAGTAGCACCAACTACAAAGAGGAGCTCGGCCACTGCAAATAATAGTTAAGAAATCTCCCGCCAATTCACAACTATCAATATGTGATGACTAAATATCTTACTTTACATCTCTTTATGAAGCATTTATATATATTTATATATAAAGATTTCTCATTATAATTATTTTTAGTGTATTTAAATTTTGTTCTTATTTGATCCTCTTATCAATATTGTATTTTGATTATTTTATTATTTTATAACTATTTAAATTTAAAAAAAAATATAACTTTTCTGTTTTTCTTACTGAAAATTTGTGATTCACCAAACATTTTTGTCTTTTTGTTACTTTTCTATTTATTTCATGTCGTAATTGTATTTTTTTTTTCTGATGAAAATTAAATAAATTATAATACTTAGCAATCATGATAGCTATATTTTTTTAATTTTTTTTTTAATCTTGATAAGAATATACAAATAGAAAAATAAACATTTAAAATAAATTATAAATTTATACTTATAATATAAATATGCAAAGACTAATACCGTTTATTTAAATTTTAATATTAATAATATATATATATATAATAAAAATAAAAACAAAAACGAATACACAAGTGTTGTGCCTGTGTTTCCAGTAGTAAATATAAAGTAAGTACGAATGGTATTTTTTTTATCAATGCATCTCGTCTACCATTTGAAACCAACAGAAACCAACAAGTAAAGAAAATCATATAAATTTTAGTATTTTCTGATAAAAAGAATTCAATTCGCGATTATATGCATAAAACTTTGTTAGAAAAGATAGAAAATAATTTTATGATATTTATAACTTAAAAAAACAGTATAACTTTGGTGTAAAAAGAATAATTTAAGAAGTCGTTTTATATTTATTATTAACTGTTTTATAATTTTTTATGGAAAATAGCTATCAATGTTTGTTACGGTACCATAACAAACATGTAATTTCTTTGCTTTTGGACGTGAAAGGTGGTTTTCAGGTGAGTGTCAATCTTCCTTTGATTTTATATGCGGTATTGTGGGATAATGTGTGAGGATAGATTTTGTTTGCTCCAACTAAATTCAAAGAGAGAAAAAAATAAAAATGAAAACATGATAAATGAATGTAAAGATGGTGTGAAAGGGAAAAAAAGTGAGGTGATATATGTTAATAGAGATATATAAGTATTAAAAAAACATTAAAAAGTGTAATTTAAACCTAATTCAATCCCATAAAACTGGCTCATGAGGTCTGTATCTACTTATATACAATGAAATGTCATAATTTATAGTCGATGGTGGATCTCCAACACTTAGATTTATAAGAACATATGCTTATAAAATAAATAAATTTTATAATTTTATTATAAGTAGTTTTTTATTATAAATAATGAATTGAGTTAATTTAAAAACAATTACAAGACGTAAAAAGATAAAAATAAAATAAAAAAGTTAATAGTCTATATAATTTTTTTCTTTTCATCAAATTATAGTTTCACAGGTTGGAGATTTCATATCAACTAGTGATTAGAGCCTTTCATTGTATATAAGTAGATGCAAATCTCAATTCTATATGCCGGTTTTATGAGGTTGAGTTATGTTTAAAGTCTATTTCGTAATATCACGCATGATACATAATTATTTTTTTTTAAACATTTTATATATGTTTAACTGTATGACTATACGTATGAATAATATTTGTCAGAAAAAACAACATGAATTATGTTATACCTGAAAAGAATTGGATTTTGACAACTAGTTGAGAATATGTTAAATAAAAAAGATAATTTAAAAATGATTCAATTAAAACATATAGATTTTTTTTAATAGGTTATAATTTGGCGCAGCTGAAAAAGGTTGTCAAAAAAAGTGCACACTTAACAAAACCACTAGAGAGTGTAACCAACATCAAAATAGAAAGAATAGGATATAAGCCTATCAACGTAATTATTAATTTCTTGCAAATGAAATGATGTTTACTCTGTAATATATATGATATTTGTAGTGTCATGTCTAATGTTAACGTGACCTTTATTTAAAACAGAATCATAAAAAAAAAAATTATAATATTACTTTGACAAATAATAACTTTTGGTTTTGGTTCTTTATTTTTCTTTCATAAAAGAAAAGAAGAACAAAATATATAATGTTACCGTATGATGATGAATTTGTAGCGAAGTTTTTTTTACGGTAAAATATATAAGTATCGAATTTGATGGCAAACAGAAAAAAAAAATTGTTTTCTTATTTTAAAATAATATAAACTTATCATATCAACTTTTATTTTTAACCATACAAAAATTGAAATTGTTTGATTGACTATTGTGAGAGAAAAGCTGAAACAAAATACATAAGTTGTATCTAGAACTTATGGCTTAAAATAGATTTGTGATCTGAAAAACAATTAAATCCAAGTAAATAATTGAATTCAAATAAATAATTGTTAAATATTTATTGTACATAAATATTAAATATAGTTATTATTGACTTAGAATTTATTTAATCGATTTTATTAACTTTTCATAATAATCAAATTCTTTTACTGTCGCTAAAGCGATTCTAATTAGACAGCAACAACCATTTATTTGTTAAAAAATATTAAATCAATTTAAAGTTAATTAAATTGACTTTATTAATAATTAAATCATTTTAAAATAGTTTTACATTTTATAACTAATATTTAGAAATTAATTTTATATTAAGTTTAATTTTAAATTTTTAATATAAGAAATATAAAAATGAGTTTTAATATCATTAGAGTAAAAAACTTATAAAATTTTGAATACTCAACTACTACTGGAATACTTATATGTCAACTTGCCTCTTACTTATTTAAATAAAAAAGATATAAGCGTTTAAATATATTTTTTTTAAAGAAAAAATTTTCCTACTTTTTTTACTTTTGTTTTCACTGAAATATCAAATCCCATGGCTTGTTGAAATAAAAAAATCTTCATATTCTACCATGACTATTAAATAGGTATTAAGAACATCTAAAAATAAATTAGAAAGTAAATCATTTCTCCTCTATTTATTTTAGAGCATCATTTTATAAGTTTTGCATCAATGAACTTTTTTATTTTTTTGTTTCTTTAAATATAAGCCTTTTATAGTTAGTTATTAATAAAATTCATACACTTCATAAGCAATTCCATAACCATATGATATATCTAGTAAATTGATTTTTTTGGAGATTTATGAGTTTAAAATTGAGATGCAAGATGGGCAATTCAATTCAAGCTGAAGAAAATAATCTCTTTTTCTTCTTTTAGCTATCTAGAATAGTCTAACTTTATCTTAAAAACTTGTAATCATATTTTTGAAAGGAAGAGAAGTTCGTATGTAACGACTTTTGCTTCCGAAAAAGGTACCAAAATCCTCTATAAATTGACTTCTGCCTATATTGTCCATAGACATAAGATGGAAATTTTTTCTTCTTTTTCACTAATCCTTTTTTCTCTGAGCTCCACTAAGGAATCCATAATGATTATATTACTGATAAGTTTTCTGCAGCTGCTAACGACAATGGTTATATTAGCTTACTGGTACTGTGGCATCTCAATAATTTCTCACTCTGTTTTTTGAGTTTTCTTGCTGATGTTTTAATACATGCTATTTGCAGTACGAAGCCAACCGTCAAATTTATCATGAAGGGCTGTTTCAACAATACCAATGGCGCTCAGTATATTAAAAATGTTAATGTAGTGTTCTGCAATCAATGTAGCCACTCAGGATTATCAGGTAGTGTCAAAATACATCTTGTTGGAGATCTCACATCAACTAAAGATTATGACATTTCATTGTATATAAGTGGGTGCAAACTTCACTCCATGAACCGGTTTTATCGGGTTGAGTTAGGCTTAAAGTCCACTTTGTAATACATATTGATTTCTCTCATAAATGTAATATCACCTGTAGTTTTATTTGTAATACATATTGATTTCTCTCATAAATGTAATATCACCTGTAGTTTTATATGTGTGTATTCTAGATTTGAAAATGGTGAATATGTCATTATGTGTTTGTATGTAGATGACATGCTAATTTTTGGTACATGCAATGATATAGTTTTTCAAACAAAATTGTTTCTTGAATCTAAGTTTGAGATGAAAGACATGGGTGAAACAAGTATGATTATAGGAGTTAAAATCATAAGGAAGAGAGATAGTATATTACTATCCGAAGAAAAATACACTGAGAAACTTCTAAAGAAGTTTGGTTACTATGACTTTAAGTCAGTGAGTACCCCTTATGATGCTAACTCCAAATTAAAGAAGAACAGAGGAGAATCTATTTCTCAAACTCAGTATGCCCAGATAATTGGGAGCTTATTGCATTTAATGAGTTTTTCTAGACCAGATATTGCTTATGCAGTAGGTAGATTGAGTAGATACACTCAATGTCCTAGTCAGGATCATTGGGATGCACTTGCGAGACTCATGAAATACTTGAGAGGTACAATGGATTATGCCATTGAATATAGTGGATTTCCCGCTGTGCTATAAGGGTACAGTGATGCTAACTGGATCTCTGATTCAGATGAGACAAAATCCACTAGTGGTTATGTATTTACACTTGGGGTTGGTGCAGTTACATGGAGATCAGTCAGACAAACTATTATTGCAAGATCAACAATGGAATTTGAGTTTGTTGCTCTAAAAATGGCTGGTAGTGAAGTTGAGTCATTGAAAAACTTCTTAGCAAACATTCCTTTAGGAATGAAACCAACCCCATTTGTATCAATGCATTGTGATTGCCAATCGGCAATAGCTATAGCTAAAAATAAAAGCTACAATGGAAAGAATAGACATATACAATTGAGACATAATTTGGTGAAACAGCTGTTAAAGAGTGGAACGATTTCTATTGACTATGTCAAGTCAGAACGGAATCTGGAAGATCCTCTGACTAAACCCCTAGGGAGAAAAATGATTTTAAAAACATCGAGGGGAATGAGACTTAAGCCACTTGCAAACAAACAAGTGATGGAAACCCAACCTTTGTGATTGGAGATCCCATGAATAAGGTTCATATGGGTAAAAACAAGTCACTTGTTAGTTCTGCTAGCATTGGTATTGATTTAAAATCAATTTTGTCCATTCTTATGGTGTGTGTGAAAGTGTTAGTTACTGCATTATCAAGAGGATAAACTTTGTGGTTAAAATTCTGAGGTAAAAGAGTTTTAACGATTTACAAAGTTTTAATGATTTTCATATCCCTTATGGGTGGTGTGTGATTTGCAGCATACACTTGATGAAATCACCTATATGAGTGTCAAGTGGGGCCGCTTGCATGAGATCTTGGCAAGATCTCTATAGCATTCATGAATATCGGGCACGCGCATGGCCTAGTAGCGCAACACAGCGATAACAACAAGTAATGTGGGAGTGTATTGTGATTGATAAACCTCTAACACATACTAAGTGTCTTGGTTCATATAGCTTGCTATACCAACTACACTATGTGTTACGTTCATTAATCTAAGACTGGTTCATTGATGACTTTTTACGGCAAGTGCACGCTTGTCAAAAGTAATAATTGTCCCTAAGGACGGATATCGATCCCACAAGGAACGGTGAATTATCGAGTACAATAATCGCTAAATATAAAAACAGAACAATTAAAAGAGTTTTGAATTAATTGTGTTGGCATTGATCAATAAGAAAACAAACAAAGAATTAGTTGTTTCAATTGGAAAAATAAGGATTAGTTTCATCTCTCTCACTCTCATGTATTTTGATTAGCATGTCAATATATTAAGTTCTTTGATTGAAATTGATGCCCGTATAAAAATCATTTATATCGATTCCTCGCATATAAAATCCTTAAGAATGTCCCCTAACTATCGATCCCTCGCATAATTATAAGAACAACTTAGAACGAAGCTCAGACGTTTAATAGCAATTAACATTTCAAATCTATTCCTAGCACTCAAATATGTTAAGTATTGTTGTTTAGGTCCGAACCCTAAAAATACCTCCCGGTCAGATTTAAGATTTTCAATTTGTCACGGAAAATTAAAAGTAAAACAACAATACCAATAATCAATCAAGAACTGAATATTAATATATAAAATATCACCTCAATACATAAGAGTTTGAGCAGATTACTCTCAATCCCAAAGGGTAGAATTAGCCACGCATACTTCTATCACCTTCCATTCTCCCAATTGGCTTACAATTCACTCTATGGTGTTTTCCTCTAAATCTGGCACACTAAGGTTGAGCCTCTAGCCCTCTATTTATCCTACTTTTCTAGGGTTAGGTTGTTTATTGTGTCGCGCTAATGAGCTAAATGATAACACATAAAAAAGGCCCAATCTTTCTTTGCATCTTTTTCATTCTGGGACCTTCTATCTTTATCTTTTTAGCTCAAATCATTCATCTTTAATCCAAATCTCCAATCTTCCTTAGAAATCTGCAATTAACACCAAATTTGGGAATAAAATACTCTTATTCAAATAAAGATCATAAAAAATGTAAAAAGGTATAAATTCATAAATTAGGGATTATTTTATATGTAAATTAGCAATAAATCCTCATAAGTGCCTATATTTTAATATGAAATATTACTGAAATTAGACACTTATCATTCATATAGCTTGCTATACCAGATCTGATGCATTACATCTTAGATGAACCCAGAATATTCTTTTTGTTTCAATATCTCTATGTTTTATCTTTTGCAATATGTGGAGGATTGTTGTAAAACGAAGCTCCGGTATTGCAAATAAAAACAGGGCATGCGAGAAAACCCTAAAATCAAACGCATTGAGATTTTTGTTGCGAAATCCAAAACTGAAATGTTACCGTTGCAAGTGCACGTTCTGCTTCACCTGGTCTTTCAGAATCGTTGTTGCAGTGGAGAAGTCGTTCCGCCCCTGCTATGCCTGGTTTTTCGGAGGTTGAAGAAGTGGTGTCGTTGGAACCTGGAATCGCGCCACCAATGGCTGTTGGAACGTGGGTAGTGGCCGTTTGGGGCTATTACCTTTTTCCCTATATAAACAAGGGTTCCCCTCCTTCAGAAAACGCATCTCACTTTCACCTTCTTCATCTTCTTCACACCTTCTTCTTCCTCCCACATTCTTTTACTTTTCACTTTCTCTCTCCTCACTTACTTTTAATTATTATAATATTTCTGGGTTCTATTTGGGTATTACTCTTTTAAAGAAAAACTTGCTAGTTCTGATCCCTGAAAATTACCGGGAAGATCCTGTTGTATCCTGGGGGACTTGCGCAATACACCGCGGATAAGTCCTTACGGACAATGATTACTCACGCCTCGGGAAACCAATTTTGTTCATTTTAAAGCCTAAATTTACTACAGTTTCAACAATACCAATGACGCTCAGTATATTAAAAATGTTAATGTAGTGTTCTGCAATCAATGTAGCCACTCGTGATTATCAGGTAGCGCCAAAATACATCTTGTTGGAGATCTCACATCAACTAAAAATTATGACATTTCATTGTATATAAGTGGGTGCAAACCTCACCCCATGAACCGGTTTTATGGGATTGAGTTAAACTTAAAGTCCACTTTATAATATATATTAATTTATTTCATAAATGTAATATCACTTGAAGTTTTTTCTTCTTGTACTCTGGATTTAGATTCTGCCATGCGACCTTGGCAAGATTCTTCAAGTGGAAGAAAACAGACCACAAGTTCGACGATGCAATCGAATACATACATTGAAGAGGGAAACTGGAACTCCTTTAATCAACACATCGTTTCTTATGGAATCACAAGCTCGAGGCCTACTCAGTTGGAAAAGTCCAAAGGTACCCATATGTCATATTATTTTTACCCTTCAACAAATCTACCTACTTCATTAATCAAAATTTTATTGAAGGTGATTTTTGCCGCAAGGTTAAAATTACCATAACCCACAATTAAATACTATTAACTGCATTTTTTTTTAAATAAAAACTTTCATGTTAGACATCACTATGTCACTTACGATCTTAGCTAGGTTGACACCTCAAGTAACAACAATCATTTACCATCACATGAAAAATATATTATTAAACAAAAGAAAAAAAAAATAAAATAAAAAATACGGGGAAACTAGACCAAAGTTCATATGTTAACAAAAAAAAAGATTTTATATGAAAAAATCATAAATTAATCAACTTATCAGAATATATGCATATGCAACTTTTGTTAGTTCCAACTATAGCTTTTATGCATGCACAAGTATATAATAGAAGCAATTTATTAACATGCAGATGCCCTCAGATTTGACCTGGAGTTTAATATGTTTTTTCTATTCTTTACATCTATAATTTTTATACTGTTCGACCTGGAATTATGTTATTTGATATGTATTTTATTTTCAAAACATTTGTAGGTTCTGATACAACGTTGTTATAATTTAAATGCTATCAATGTCAATGGTGCTGCAATATTATTTGCAGAGAAAGTCAATTTGATGTGTCAAAAATACTTCATTAATTTTGGGTGAGGGCAAGAAGTTTTCAGTGCAGTGTTACAGTCCTTCCGTTGGGACTCCTACCTTTTATCCTATCTTTATTGTTTTCAAGTTTTTATTCCTCAAAGTCTTTATGACAGCAATTTGAATGGTGATGAACTTTTTTGTTACCATATCTCCAGAATTCCCCCAGGCTTTTATGACAGTAATTTAACAATTTAATGGTGATGAACTTTTTGTTATACCACTATTCTCTCCAGAATTTTAGACTGTTCAAATACTATCACATCTGAGTTGCGGTACATTTTCTTTGCCCCACGAATCTCGCTCTTATTCTTTCTCGTTTTCCGTGCTCCGTGCTCCGTGCTCCGTGCTCCACTCAACATAATAAAGGTGTTTTTGTTGGATGCATATTTATGTTGTGTGAATGCATTTGTTATAAAGTTGGCCGGACCAAGAGTAAGTAGGCATGTGTGTATAAGGGAAGAGAAAACTCGTAGGAAAATCTTGTTCTTAAGATAAGAAATAATATGTAATAAAATTATAATGACCGAAAGCTATAAACTCATCATTAATGTAATAATTACCCGTAAATAATTTAAGATAACAAAATCTGAATTAATAATCAACAGTTAAGGTTAATAAAATTTGAATTAATAATCAACATTCTTTCTTAATTTTGTTTTGGAACAATTTTTGTACCCAACAAAACAAATCTCTTAACATCGATTTTCAATGACTTAGTGAGAATATCTGCAATCTGATTGTCTGATCTACAATATTTCAATTTGATCATTTTATTCCCAACTTATCTTTTTTATACATTTTAGTTAATTAAAATTTTATAAATATATATAAACATATTTTCATAAATCAAATCAAATTAAAATTTTATAAATATATATAAAAATATTTTCATAAACTATTATTATATAAATTATCTTTTATTATAAATAATATATTTATTATTATTATTTTATTATTGTAATTAATTAATATTATTAAATAAATTTATAATAAAATGATATAATATTTTTAAAGTTTAATTAAAGTATTATAGGTATGTATATTTTAATGTTAAGAATTTATATATTATATTATCTTTAATTTTTTTAGTTTTATTAAATTATAATTTTATTATATTTTCTTAATATTTATATAATATTCTAACTTTTTACATCTTATTATATTAATATTATGTTAATTTTGTAAGAAAACATAAATTTTGATTTAAAATACAATTTATTTATTTTTTTTATAAAAATATGGATTTTTAATTAAAATCCAATCCAAAATGATAATCAATCCTTGTAAGTAGAAAAGTTTTAGGAATTTTATTAAATATGTTGTTTTATTTTTATATATGAAATATACTACTAAAAAATATTTTTACACAAAAGATTAATATGGTTTTATGATTCTAATATTTTTGAAAAGACATATATTAAAATCTAAAAAGTTGTCTAGTTTGAGGTTTTAGTGGTAAGATTAACATAAATTACATTTTAAATAAATAAAAAAGTTTAAAAG
Organism: Phaseolus vulgaris; assembly: GCF_051622355.1. Taxonomy (NCBI): domain Eukaryota; kingdom Viridiplantae; phylum Streptophyta; class Magnoliopsida; order Fabales; family Fabaceae; genus Phaseolus; species Phaseolus vulgaris. Next base: position 49,794,646 of record NC_143498.1, read on the forward strand.
AAGAATAAAAATATTAATAATATAGAGAAAATTCAACTTTCCACCTCAATATCCATAGTTTTTCTTCTTCTTTTTTCTTCCATTCTTTATTTTTCACCTATCGTCTTAAACATCCTTTAAATCTCTTTCCAATTTAATATTCATGGTTTTTCTTTTCTCTTTTTTTCTTCTTCTTTTATATATCAAGCAAGAACAATCTTTAAATCTCTTATCTTTCTTATAAAACTTCATATCATGGGATGGTAGAGATATTTGAACTTTTATCTTAACTTTGAATTGTTTGTTGGATAAAGTTACAACATATTAAGGTAATAAATGAGTTTTTATAAGATTGTGATTGAAATTATCTCTTTAAATTTATAGCTTCCTTAATAGCAAAATAAATTTAATGTAAAAATACTATGGATATGGAGATTTGTATGTGAGGTGGATAATCAAAATTTTATATTTTTGTCATTTCATATAAAAGAGTGTTATTATGTAGTTATTTTGGTTAAATAAGACTTAATTATGAAATTGAGTGATTTAATTATAAGAATTTGAAGTAGTTTAATGTCAGATATAATGATTTATAGTTAAATAATTTATATTTATAAGGTTATGATTCAAATCATCTCTCCAACTTTATGGTTTCTTTTTTTTAAATAAAAGTTTCCATGTTAGGTATCACTATGCAACTTAAGATGTCAGCTAGGCTGACACCTCAATTTACAACAATCATTTACCATCATATGAAAAAAGTATTATTGAACAAAAGAAAAAAAGAAAGAAAATACAAAAATACGGGGGACTAGACCAAAACACAAATGTTAACAAAAATGATACATAGGTAGATTATACATATTCATAAAGAATTCTAAAAATAGACTTATGTTAACAACTTTATGGTTTCTTTAAGATCGAAGGAAATTCAATGTAAGGGAATTTAACGTAATCTTAAACTATAATTTAAACTTTAAACAAAGACTTGATAATATTTTTGGATTTGAAGATTTGCATATAAAGTGGATAATCAAAAGTTGCTACTTTTGTTATCTGGTATAAATTAATGCTGTTTTTTAGTTGTTTTGGTGAAAAAAACTTAATTATAAAATTGAATCATTTAATTGTAAGAATTTGAAGTAGTTTGGTGTTACATTTAATGATTTATATTTAAATGTTGAATATATACATTATTTATTTTTATCAGATTATTTTGTATATGTAATTGTTTAAGATCTAATGATATTTGTTATTATATTCGTTTGAAAGATTATATTTTATAGTATTTTTTTATTGATAGAATATATTTATATATTAATTGGTTTGGTAGGGTATTATTCTTTTTATTGACATCAGTGAAAACGCATGTGATCCACTCTTTTATTATAATAATAATAATAATAAAAATTCTTATTATAATAATTAAAATAAAAAAAATCTTAGATTTTTAAGGAAATATGCTTATAAAATAAATAAATTTTATAATTTTATTATAAGTAGTTTTTTATTATAAATAATGAATTGAATTAATTAAAAACAATTACAAAACGTAAAAATATAAAATAACAAAACAAGTTAATAGTCTATATAATTTTTCATTTTCATCAAATTATAGTTTCACATAATACCGAAGTTTAAAAGCATGATACATAACTATTTTTTTGAAAACATTTTATATATGTTTAACTGTATGACTATACGTATGAATAATATTTGTCAGAAAAAACAACAACTAATGTAATGAATGATTTTATACCTGAAAAGAATTGGATTTTGACTACTAGTTGAGAATATATTAAATAAAAAAGATAATTTAATTAAAACATACAACTAATTTTGTTCCATATTTATAATATTATTAGTCTAAAAATCTCTCAAGCCATACACTAAATATGAGGTCAATAAAGACAAATTGGTACAATTAATTTAACACAAACTTTATTTCTTAATTTTGAAGGTGTCTCACAGAGCAAATTTAACTAAATGGCTTAAAAAAAAGAATATAGAATAAGAAACACAAGAAATTAAAAGCAGTAACGAGTCTTAATTAAGAGTTGACAACAGAGCACTTTGTCCTAATTTCCCCATCTGAGTCTGTGAGGACCTCAATGGCTCCCATTCTCTTCATTGACTGCCCAAACTCTGTGAAGAACTTGTCTTGTTTCACCAATTCGTTCACAATGTTTCTTGACACCTTGGCTGTTAAAAGGGCAGCATCTGATTGGAATAAACCCTTGTTCTGAAGAAGGATCGAATAATAGTCACTGTCGAAGGTGATTGGGCTGTTAGGATCCATCTCCACTGCTGTGGTGGTGTCACTGAGACCTTTGCATTTTGACTTCAAAATATTGGCATAAGTAGGATTCAGAGAAGGATCTTGATCACCTTTTCCGGTGAAGTTGAAAATCCTGTTACTGAATAAGTTGCAATGACCAACTCCAAATGTGTGTGCTCCTATATATATCCAAACACATAGCCAAAAGGTTAATTTTGGTTTGTCATAATAGCTGATTGTGATGATTTCGGTGACCCCTTTTGCCTTGGTATTTATGATTAATATTATGTACATTTAACACAAGTTTACATTAAAAAATGTACCTGATAACACAACCAGGTCGTGCACTGTAAGCTTTTTACTCTCAAAGCTTTTTCTGAGCTGATTAATGTTGAAAAAAGGTGCTGGTAGATTGGCTAAGGCTTCACCACTGATGGATACTCTCCCATCTCTTCTACCGGTAAGCACTTCCCACATAGGCTTGTTGAACTGCAAATATTACCAGTCAGTTACATGCATAACACAAGATTACATGAAAGCATATGCAAGTTCTGCAGTATATATAATGGTTAGCTTCTGCGTACTTGGACAGAAACAGCATCCCTTGCAGCCAATGTAAGTATGTCAGCACAAGATACAGTTCCAGGACATTTTGCCTCCAATGCTTTTTTTATGTCATCAATGACATCGAAGCCAGACAAAGATAAGTTAGGAATGGAATCCTTCTCTGCTGTGTTGGTGGCAGTGGAATCCAGCAAAACCGAACCATCACAACCCTGAAATGTTGTTTTCACAACCATGTCATGTGAATCAGCGTGTAGCTCTAAATTACGTTGCATGGAAATCAACACTGTTGTATTTAAATTTGAAATGATGCACATAGGGTGTAATTAATACTAATAAAGAGCAAGAACTATGAATGTTTACCCTGACAAAACAGTCATGAAAATGCATTCTGATCAACTTGGCAGGCAAATCAGGCCTTGCAGAGACATGTTCCTGGATTTTGGTCCTAACAATCTGCTCGGCTTGAGAACATGTTTGCTTATAGAAATTCTTTCTAAGGTTGCCACCTTGACAAGCCCCAAGGATACAGAACACTGTCAAACAAGCTACAAGAAAAAATCTCATCTTAATCTTCAATTTAATCCCTTTGTGTCACTTCCAAGCTATGCACTTGTCTTAACTCTTAATTGGTGAGTGATGTGCTTAATTAAAACAGCATTTGCTCCCTTTTATAGGCCTTCCAAGTCATTTTAGTTTATCAAACCAGTTAAGCATTACATACAGAATAATATTAAATTGTGTGAGAATATTAATCCGAGAAGGAAACTTGTGCCCTCAAACCAGGTTCAAACATATATATTAAATGGCAACTTCAATCATTGCATGCATGTATGTATCTAGTAGCATTAAGATAATCTCACCTACCATTGGTTTCACATGATATAACTATTACTTTTTAGAAAAAAAAAACTTCTCTTAATTGGTTTGACACTCGATAATAAAGTCAGTTTGTGGTCGAAAGAGTTGTTTGTTTTCTTCTTTTTTGTTGAGTGTTTGTGTTAAAAGAGTTGAATAGTGTACATGTATGAACGACGGAACTTAGGTAATATTTATCCACTGATACACAATTCGTTGACGTGTTGGTAGTTTCTTAGTCATTCGAAGTTCTTCTTCTCGCTGTGTGCTCCGCCGGTCGGATATCTGTGATTGCACTCCGACGTTTAAGTCAGTTCTAGTATTTTGGTGTGTTCTCTTAAGATATGAAAAACGTACCTCTTTTCTCCTTCAGAAGTCTTATTTATAGGTTGACTTTGATCTCCATTTATGTGAGCTAGATAATCAGTTGGCCAGAACACATGGGAGTGTATCTTTTGATTTATCGTTGTGTTGAGATATTTATCCGAGTATTCGGAGTGCCGTTGACTCATTCAACTTCAGTTGTAACGGTCTCTTTATTACGTATTTATTATCTTGTAACTATTAATAAATATTACGTATTTATTACAAATAAGTTGCTGAATTCTACAGTGGTTAATATGCCAGCACTCTGCACATATTTTCCTTGCTGTCATAAGCTTCTCGGGTCTACCATTTTTAGACTTTCTCTTAGGTTTGACCAAACACCCTATAGTTTTGTAGTGGTGAGTGTAGTTTTACAAGTTAAATGTGCATGATTGTGTCCCTTAAATTTTGGAAGACGAATTAGAGAAAACTATAGTTTAAGCCTTTGAGGGAAAAACAATGATTTGATGGGGCTACACGTTTTCGCCCATTCATCAACGACAACAAATTCGATGTTTGTATATTAAGTAATTTGCATACGTTAGGTAGTTGAACAATTATCGTGATGGAATGTCAACGACTAAAGTATTTGAAGCAAGTGCAAAGGATTTAGAAAAATTCAGCAACCAAGTTAATCTTATGCATGTGCCAAACAACATACAAGTTTTTTTTTCTCAAGTTTGTCGCCTATAATAATGTTAGTGTTGAACAGTTTTTTTTCTTTTATTTGTGGTAAGTTTGTGTGAAAAGAATAGTTTGTTCAATTCTACAGTGGTTGGTTAGAATCTGCCAGCACTTTGCACATATGTTCTTCACTGTCATAACATAACTTCGCTGCTCAACCCTTTTTCTAAACTTTTTTTTTCAGTTTGACCAAATACAACACTTCCACCAGCGAGTTTTTGATGAATTTGAGTGGTTTTACAAATGTAGAAGATAGTGTTCCTTAAGGAAATATAGATGCAAAATGTGGAATCTTCAAAGCATAATAAATTTCAGCCATATCCTCAAGCATATGCAGTATACCAGACGATTGCTTCATTGTTATTCTCATGCCTGAGATATATATCTCCTACATGTTTTAAGATAAGATAACTTCAAATAAGAAAAATATATAAATTGTAAACTATTAATTAATTTACCGTTTTGTTGTAATTTGATATATTAAACCTTTTTGTTGTAATTTGATATATTAAACCGTTTTCTAAAATTACAAGATTGCCAATTAACAAATCAATACGTCAATAGTTACTGCAATTTTGTAAAACAAATGTTATAATAATAGATTAAGCTGTGTTTGTGCTTCACGAAGGCTAATTAAAAAAAAAGTCGTGTTTATAGAATACAATTTCAATTTTATTAGATAAAAGTTGTGTAATAAATTTTTTTTTTCTCCCAAGTGTGCATATTGAAAATGTTTTTAATTTGATTAATTTTATACTAATATATTATTAAGGTTTATATATAATAAACATGATTTCAAATTTTTAATTCAAGTCTTACATCATAAACACAATTTCAATCATTTATTTTTAAATTGAAGTCGAATATAAATATGACTTTAATTATTTTATTTTTAATTAAATTCATATTTATCATTAATGACTTCACTTAAAAAAAATAGAAAATGATTTTACGATTTTAATATATTATCAAAAAATTCATCTTCAACATGTACGATTAAACAATTCACAATCGTATTTATGTGATTTCAAGAATAATAGTTGAAGAGATGTTATATAAAAAAGACTTATTCAATACTTGTATTGTAAATCTCAACCATATCTTATTATTTTTTTTATTAGCAATAACAAATAAATAAATGTGAACCACCTCAGGGGTGGATCAACCCTTATACAATAAATACATAATCTAACGTGTACTCTCCAAATCAAACAGGAAAAAACACAGTCCACTCTAAGAACCTAAAAAACATCAAATAACCAAACACATACATTCCAAAGGTTCCAAACACCAACTGGAAAAGGAAATCGAAGTAGTGCGAGATTTTGCAGAAATCCAATACCAAACATTTGCTTGCATCAGAGTACAAATTTCATACGTGTTAGTCACACCACTGTTGAAAATAATAAAATTTCTATGATTCCATATTTTCCCACGATCCCCACCATTCATTGTTATAATCTTTTTTAAATCTGTTTATTTTAATATTTTATTTATGAATGAATATCAAATAATTACATACATAAATAAGAATAATAAAAACAATGGTATAATAATAATAATAACATCTATCCTTTGCTACTTCTTTATTCTTTTTCCACACATTAATTTTCTACTTATCTTCTAATCTATTCTTTAAGAAAATGTAATCACATTAAAGTGTCATTAGTCTTGCTGAGAAGGCCGATTCCCTTTCTTTAATCATGTTCGTTTCACACAATTTAATTTTAAGGTTTAATGTGGTGTTATTTTCTAAACTAAAAAATAATAATATAAAACTAATGAATAAAGGAAAAAGAAAACAAAATCCAGAAAATAATGACGAATTATCATTCCATTAATATTTTACTTACTTTTATTTACACCATAAAATAACCACTTAAAAAGTATTGTTGAATTTTTTTTGGAGGAGACATTAAAAAGATTCAACGTAAATAATATAGAAGATTCGTGTTGTTTTGTCCAACAAGCAACAACGATAAGTTTGAAGTTTGAAGATATTTATAAATATTTTGAATAAATTGTTGTGGTTGTTATCGTGATTGAATGTCAACTGCTAAAGTATTGGAAATGATTAGAAAAAATGAGCAAACAAGTGAAGTCAACGTTATGTATGTCAAAGGCATCACAAACATTCAGTTTCCGCACAAGCTTGTCTTCTATATAATGACTAGTCTCATTCCACATGCTTGCTTAAGACTTCAATAAAAAAATTGGAATCCATGGTTATTTATTTTCTGTTTTAATTTCGTTCTTTTTAATATTTGTGGAAATTCTTTACAAAAGTTGTCTATCTATATCTATATATAAAATATAATTTCGCTTTATAATTGTCATTTGCTATATACATTTTGTTTCCAAATTTATCTTTTACAATATTAAAATATAATAAATTTAATTTATTTTAAAATGGTAAAATTAAAAATGTAATTTAAATTGAAATTTAAAAAAAAAAGTTTTAAAATTAATTTTGAAATAAATGGATTGAGAGACGTATATTAGAGATGAGTGGAGAGACAAGGGTAAAATGTGAGTTTACGTAGATAGTTATTTTTTAGGCAAAAGAGTAATATATAAGAAAACTACGAGAGAAAAAAATATAAAAAAATATAAAATATAAAAATTAAATACATAATAATAATAAAAAATATAAATATACGTTAATAACAAAAATAAAAAAATACGAATAAAGATGTGTTTACCTATGTTCCAGCTAGTTTTTAATAATTTTGTTTATCACTCAAATTACAATTTTTATGAATAAAACTAAAACACTAACCGATAAAGGACTCAAATAAGACAAAAATAAGAGTTATATTATCAAACTTAAACAAAAAATAAAATTAAATATTTTGCTTTAAAAATAGTTTTAATTAGAAAATTTATTTGTTGGAACCTATGATTAGGTATTGGAAAGTTTTGTATAAAAATTGAAATATTCCTTAAATATTTCATTCTATTTTATTTATTCATTAATAAAAAAAACACATGGTTTTAGGATTTGTTTTTGTTACTATAAAAATAACGATACCATCACAATTCACATCCATTGACAAACTCTCAACATCTATACCTTGCTTTTCTCAATGAACTTTCATTTTATTTTATTGTAAATGAAGAAAAAATCAGATTAAGAGAAAGCTTATACCCTCTTCCAAAATTGAATATGAGATTACTAGCTGATTACTTCTTATCTCATATCTTTAATCATTATCATTATGTAGCCACCTAGAAATTTTGTAAGTCCTTTAATTAATTCAAGTCCAAGTTTCTTTTTGCTGAATGATTAGAATTAAAATTAAAGAGGAAGGCAGGAGTTATTTTATTTTTTTGTCACAAATATTTATAAGTGAGACAAATGAAAAATTAAATTAAGATTTTATCTGTAAATTAATATCAACTTATACATCTTAGTTTTGGAGAAATTAGATAAAAATAACTTTTGTGGAATTTAAATGCATACTTTTTTATTTTAGAAAGTAAGTTGATTTTTTTACTAGTACTTACAAAGAAATCATACTTAACACCCATTACGATCAGTATTTATTATTATAATTGCTTATTAATAGTTTTTTTTTTTACCTATATCACTCCTACTTAATTTATCATTTTATATCTACATAAGAAATGAAAGCGTAATAAATAATATTCAGTGCTATGTGATTCTTTTTTTGGCTTAAAACATAGTTAATTTGCTTTGGCAAAACGACATTATAGTTGATATCTTGTGTATATAGTCAACAAGACGAAATGAAATGAATCTTCAAGGGACGGGGTGATAATTTTCTTGGTTGAAAACACACTACTTTGATAAAAGACTTCGGTCAAATTCAATATTATTTAGTAATAAATTAGACTATATTTGACTGATAATGTCAAATAATTTAGTCTGAAACTGACTGAATTTGTTCATAAACTTTGTTTAATTGCAATTAGATATTTGATAAATAAACATTGGATTAATTTAATATTACTATAAGCTATTTAACTTAACAATTAAACTCGTAACTTAGTTTTTTTCCAATTATTTGTACCCTAATAATTTCTTTTGGTACAACCCGTGCAATATCCAACATCATTTGTTTTGTTTCTCATTATAATGACATTAAGAACTAAAAGAAGGAATTTTTGCTATAACATAAAAAGGCAAAGAGTAAAAGTAAAAAACACCAGACATAAAACAAAAATTATTATATTTTTATTGACATAAATGAAGGGAAGTTGGAACCTAAGGACTTAAAAATACATTGTTTTAACTATCAAAACGATGTAAGAGAGTATAGTTAATAAATTGTTAAAGAACTAAAACTTATGATTAATGATTACATAATTTTTTATCAGACAACTATACTTAACTTAAGACTATATAATAAAAATTGTGAATTAATTAGGAATAATTTTCTCGCACATCTCTAGCCTAACTTGATACTATTGTATAAATCAATAATATACCTTCTTAATCTTCAATATTGTAACGATGTTTTAACTTCTTCCATCAATAACTACTATTAAAAATGACGGTTTTATTTATTTTTATTAAGGATGTAAAATTATAATATATAAGTTGGGATAAATCTCATCTTACAAGTTGATTTTCTTATGACGAGTAAGACTTAAACACAATTCTTAATATGGTATTAGAGTTTAACCTATCGAGGTTGAACTCATTATATTACTCATTATCAAGTCATACATAATTATTTAGTCTCACGCTCGATATATTCATGTTTTCATGTGAAGGAGGTGTGTTAGAGATAAAAATTTGAACTCACTTCCTAATAATTTTCACAAGATCTCAATAAAGAATTAAGAAGAAAAAAAAAATGGGTCCTCGTCATCAATCATAACATCAATGTTTTCTAAACTAATAACATCTTAGTTGAAATTATCAATATGTTTAGGAATGAAATTACCTTCGTACATTTGCATGGTATATAATTGTTTCTTCAAGTAAAGACGATTATATAAAGACTTTATCATGTACCAACTTTCAAGCTTTGTCCGAAGCTTGAATCCATTTCATAATAATTTTTTTAAGATCTTGGTAAATAACTAAGAAGAAGAACTTGGTCATCATCATTAATAAGAACATAAATGCTTCTTAAACTAAGAACAACTTGGTTGAAATTATCAATGTGTTCGGAGATGAAATCACCTTCATACACTTGTATGGTATATAATTATTTCTTCAAACAAAGACAAATATGTAGAAACTTTATCATGTACCAACTTTCGATCTTTGCATGAAGCTTGTGAGTAGTCTTTTCTCCATAAACTTCTTCCATATTCTCATCACCTATCAATAATAATATTACACTATGTGTTTTTTCATTATTCCATTCTTTTTGTTTAGATGTAAATTCACTTAATAACATGCCATTTTGTTGAACTTCACATATATTATAGTTTTGTATGATAATATCATACTTAACATAAAAATATAATTATAAAAAAAATAACTAGTTGTGAAAAAATCTCTTTTGTTATGAAAAGAGCAAAACTAAAAAAAAAAATTCTCAATGAATTATTTATCTCTCACATACTCTCGAATGGATTTCATTTTTCAGTTTGGATTTTTGTGACAATCTAAAAATCTATTTAAATTAAAATACAAATAACAAAAGTCTATAGTAATCAAATGATCAATTTAAAGGAGGAGTCATATTAATCAATAGTTTGATGAATGATTTATAACAATTAATTATATATAAAAAGTATTTAGCTTATACTTAACATTTTATTGAAGAATATATTTTAAGTAATCATTATAATTTTAATTTTTTAGTAATTTTAAATCATTGATTGATTTTCTATAAGATCTTATTGATTGTTAGTTGGTGATGTAACTTATTTAAAGTAAATTATAAAATATATTAATTATCAATCCTCTTCGTCTTTCGTATACTCAGTTTGAGATTGAAAGTTGTGTAAAGTAATGAATATGATTAAGGGATATAATTTATCTAAAATTAGTTTAGAGCCTATTAATTATTAACAAGAGAAATTTAATAAAACTATCCAAAATCTTAGTTAATAATAAATGAATATTTATAATAGTACTTAAAATTAATCAATTTTTTTTAATAATTAAATAACATTAATGAAAATAAAAAAATAAAAAATAAGTAACATAGTTATATCACTTGGAATCAGTTAAGATTTAAAAGTTAATTGATAACTAACCAAACCTATAAATACATCTGTCAAAGTATGACTCATATTGTATAATCTAATTTGAGATCATTTAAACTTTTAACTATAACAATTTAAAGTCAAACAATATTTTTTCTACCTAATATTTTAATTTAACAAAATAAATTTAAAGTTATCTAAATGTGCTAGAAAATAATTCATCTTCTCCCTCTTATTTTATTGTTTATCTCTTTGATAGAAAGCCGCGTATTGAAATTTAAAAAATAAACAAATAAAATGAATGTCACTACCAGATATTTGAAAAGAGATACAGCTAAGCTACATAAAATAAATTATTGCATGCATGCCCAATTACGGATTCTTAGGGCCCAGTAGGCCCAATTATTCCAAAAATATTATACAAGTACAATTATATATGTTTCTGAAAATCTCAACTTTCTCCACTCCTCTCTCCAAGGAACAAATTGGGGTCAAAGAAAAAAATTGTTTCAATACTTAAATAAAAATTAATATATATTGATTACAAATAAAAAATTGTTTCAAGACTTAAATAAAAAAAATCAATCTGCAATTTTACTTCCTGAGATACTTGATTACAAAATTTTATTAAAGTTTTGAAGTCAGTAAATTTAGTTCAGGAATCTAATAAGATATTAATATTTACTTACACGTGACACATTTTTTTATTTCCGATAAATAAAATGATACAGTTATGGGAAAATTAATAAAATTGATAAATAAAAATTATAATTAAAAAAAATCTGAATTTGAAAGAAAGTTAGGGCAGGTCCATGGGTCCATGGGCCCCCACCAGTAACAAGGGGTGCCGCTCCCTCGGCCCTATACTTATTTAATTGACCAAACACAATCTTTTTTTCAGTATACGAGAAGAGACCTTTGACCAAAAGGAGAACTTGAGTTAGATAAATTAAACTCAACCAATTTCTAAACATTCACCTGAGTCACTGATTATGTATGTATTTGACATCACCATTATTGTTCATATAAAAAGAAATAATATATTATTATTTCTTCTAAAAAACCTTGTTTGTTTTTTGGTGAATAAAAAAATAAGTTAATTTAATTCAACATCAATCTCTCTCACAAAAATTAGATGATTTATATAGGAATAAATGAATAGTGAATATGTTAGAAACCATAAATGAGTTTTTCTTTTTTTGGGTGTTGATTCTCCAATATGATAGATGAGTTGAATTCCTAAAAATGCTACCATTGAATTGTGCCCTATCAATGGCCCTTTCCATGTCAGTCTTTAAGAGTCTCATCGCAATCCCATGTTAATCTATCTCACCCATATGGCTCCACAATTACCCAACATTGGGGTATCCCACAAAATAACAACAATAATAAAATAAAAGGAAAATAATTATGTAAAATATGAAATATTTTTTTTTCTACTTATTTCCTTTGTAAAGGTTGTAACGTATACATTTTACTTGTGCATCCCGTTTCTCATAAAGCAATTAGAATGAGGCAAAAAGGATCCATAGCAGTTGGAGATACAAAAGTTGATGATCCTACATAACAATTGAAAATGTTCATAAAAGAAGGATCATATTCTTTTGCAACGGTCTTCCATAAAATTCGAATTTTATATGGATCATTGGAATTTGGTGAATTGTCCTAGTTTCATCAACCAACTAAAGTAGATGTTCGTAGATTCTAATTTTTCACAATTTCCATAAACAGATCAAATCACCACAAGTCATTATTCGTGCATTAAATGAAACCGAGTTTATAGATTTGATTTGATGTCCAAACTCGAAGATGTCTTAATTTCACAAATGAGTGTGTTGTTTTATTTAGCTGACTCGCACACACAAGAAGCAAATAATAAGATCACTTTTTCATGATAAAAACTTTATCGCCAACGTATTATTGTCCTTTATGGTGGCACTTTCGTTCAACATAAATTGTTTCTACAAGAATATACTATTCCGATATTCTAAATAAACGGTTCTGCCGTTTTAAGATTTAACAGTTTAACAAACGATTACCTTAGATTATTTAAGAATCGAACTGCATTTGTTTGTCACAGTGGTAACAAAACAAAAAGAACCACTCAGTTTTTAAAAATATTTCTTTTGTTCATGATTATACTAAAATGAAAGGCGAAAGAAAACAAAATAGCCCATTATTCAAAATTGCCCCCTTTTTACAGTGTAATAATGGAACTAAATAGCCCGTACTTAAAAATTCGTTTTTTTAACATTTATTGCTGAGTTTTTTTTAAGAGCGTTTAAATGTTAAACAGTGTTAATATTAATTTTACAATTAATAATGATAATGGGAAGTAATAAGGATGGTGTAGAGCAATGTGAGAATTGATTAAAGAGGAAGATGCAGTTAATAATGTGTGGTGGCATGTGGTGTTAATAGTACGGACAGTGAGGTGAAAAAGGAGAGAGAAAAGGGTAGATAAAGTCTGAAACAAAATTTGAAACGAGTGGCCGTTGAGGTTCAAAGTTCGGAAATACATACATAACATAACATAACTAGCAAACAACTTCAATGCAACACAACAAAACTCGCATTGCCAAACTCATCCTCAAATTTCAAATCTGTCTCCATTCCCACCTCCCAATAAACACAAACAAAAAACAAGAAAAATCTCTCTCCACTCGTGCACCCAGAGACGCATAGATAGAGTCGTTTGTGTTTGTTTTCTGTGGAAGAAGATAAGGATGACGGGGCAGGTCGTGGTCACCAGCGTTGGCGGATGCGGTGGTGGGAAGGGGCGGAGAGGCGGCGAAGAGGACCAAAACCCGGCGTCGCCTGTTGCGCTTCTGTTGGCGGCGCTGAGGAAATCGATGGTGGCGTGCAGTGTGGACAGTCCCGACGATGTAATCTCCGCTGTCCATCACCCCATGGAGATCGGATGGCCCACAAACGTCAAGCATGTTAGTCATGTCACTTTCGATCGCTTCAATGGGTTTCTGGGTCTTCCTCTTGAGTTGGAGGTTCATGTCCCCGCTCCTGTTCCCAGTGCTAGGTACTCCTTTCTTCGCTTGTTTAAAATGGGGTTTGCTAAAAATGCTCCAAGATTATTTCTTTTGTTTCATTTTTGGTGCTCAGAGATTTTGTTGTTGGTGGGTCTGTTTTTATGTGAGCAAGTAGTTTTTCTCTTTCAAAAGTTGCGTTTTTTTCCCTGAAAATAATCCTGTTCAAATCGGTGTAACTGTTTTGTGCGGAGAAGTTTTCCTTTGGAGTATTTTGCCAAACTGCAAAATTGACAGATTAAGCTGGAAAATTATCCACTTTGTTCGGATTTTATGAAGTGGAGAGTTTTATGGCCATAAACCCTTCTACATTTCTAGTGTGTGTGTGTGTTTTGACGGAGGAATGTACGTTAATATTCTTCAGTAAGGATTTTTGTCCGTTGCGTGGGAGAAAAGTGGAAGAAGGAGGATATAAAACTAAAAAGTTAGATAGTTGCATTCAAAAGGAGATTAAGCTTTACCTTTATTATAGTTGCATTTAAAAGCGAATTAAGGTTTGCCTTTATTTGCTGAAAAAAATACCTAACGGTAATGTAGGATTTAAAAGCTGTCCTATTTTTTCTCAGGCTTTTCGGTACTTTTGTAAAATGCAATCAAGCCGTTTGTGCGGCGTGGTTTGAAGCAAGTTTCTTTGTTTTTGTGTAATTGCAAAGTGGGGAGCCTGAGAGTGTTTGATCTGGGGTTCACGTCGATTACGTGTTTTTGTCAAACTCCAATTGTTGCAATTGAATTTTTAAAACAGTTATTGAATCATATCTGTTTTCTTCGCCCTATAATTTTTTGATAAATCCCAACTATAGCCAGATTATATATCTTTATCCGTATGCTGATGTGATTTGCCAACGTCAACACTTGCAGTGTTAGTGTGTTTGGCGTCTCAGCAGAATCAATGCAGTGTTCCTATGATTCAAAAGGAAACAGTGTTCCCACTATTCTACTGCTAATGCAAGAGCGATTATACTCACAGGGTGGCTTAAAGGTAGGTACCAAATTTATGATATGCTTTGCCATTTGGACCATTGACAAAGACCTTGCGAGGTTGGATCATTGACTGTCATTTGTGTGGTCTCTTCTCGATGAATTTTCAGGCTGAAGGTATATTTCGCATAAATCCAGAGAACAGTGAAGAGGAGCATTTAAGGGAGCAGTTGAATAAGGGTATTGTGCCTGATGACATTGATGTCCACTGCTTGGCAGGCCTAATCAAAGCATGGTTCAGAGAGCTTCCTTCAGGAGTGCTAGATGGACTTTCCCCTGAGCAAGTTCTTGAGTGCAACACAGAAGAAGAGTCTGTTCAGCTTGTGAAGCAGCTAAAACCAACTGAGTCAGCCTTGCTCAACTGGGCTATTGATCTCATGGCTGATGTTGTAGCTGAAGAGGATTACAACAAAATGGATGCAAGAAACATTGCAATGGTTTTTGCTCCAAATATGACTCAGGTATGTTTCCATACACCTTTTCATTTTAAAATCTAAATCATTAATTTTTATAATTAACAAGTCATTCATGCTTAACAAAATAATTTATGTTGTTTCCATTAGCATGCAAACTGGAAACCTAGTATTCTAAATTCCATTTTTTACTTTTGTCTCCTGAAACAGATGTCTGATCCATTAACTGCTCTGATGCATGCGGTCCAAGTGATGAATTTACTGAAGACCCTAATACTGAAGACACTTAGAAAACGTGAAGAAACAGCCGAAGGAGGATATTCGCCTATGTCATTTCGTTCATCTGATCGCCAATCAGAGGATGACTATGATAGTCAGCAAGAAATGGATACTAGTGGTGATGAATTGAGAGAGACCAAGTCAGAAGAAGAAGATGATGATGATGATCATAATGATGTTAACTATAGTCCTACCAGTGAAGAGGACGGGGAGGGTGATGCATCATCAGTAAGTGAGATAGTGGAATGCTTCTTGAAACGTTTGGATGAGAAAACAAAAAGATTATCGGAAGAACCTGTAGGGTATTTGCAAGAGAAGTTAGAGAGCCCCAAGAGTTTTTCTGTCTATAACTTGGAATCTGCTTTATCATTTACTGATATCAAAACTGAGAATTCCTGCTCAAGTTCCTCTTCCGAAGATGACTCAAGAACAACTCTTACTGCCGAGGAATCAAATGCTGACACAAGTAGTTCATCAATGGGAAGCACAAGCACCAATGACGTGGAGATGATCGATAAATTTACAGATCCTGGTTCTCTAGTTCCACTGTTTGCATCTAGTTAAGAACTCAGTGTATTTTAACTTTTTTAGCGGTGTTTAAGTACCTTGTCTTATATTTTGTCCCTACAAGCAGGGTTAATTGGTACACGGGTGTTTCGTTGTGGAATGTGGGCAGTGGTTATGTTCAGTTTAGGGCTGAATTTGACCTGATTCTGATTCTCTATGTCCCACTACTAGATTGGATGAGAATCTAAGGAGTAGCCAAGTGTATTTTCAAATTTTAAACAGGTAGTGTTGAATGAATGCATTGATGAATTTGTTAGGGAATAGGGAGATTGGATCAGCAAGAAATGGTGCTTGCTTTGTTTGTATTTGTGCATGATCAAAATTTGTTGGTAATGTAACATTACTCGTAGTTAAATGTTGAACTCCTTTCACGACTGTATCGAGATTAGAATCCTACACTATTCAATATCTCAAAGAGGTTAATTCGACACAGGACCATGTTCATTTAGTTAATGCCTTGGCACCCATTTCAGATCATACTCCTATTGTGTTTATTTTGAATGCTTAGGGTAGAAATTTCAACTCACATTGTCAGAAACTGGAGGAGTAGAGGAGGTTCGATGTTGAGTCAGTTGAATGTGGGTTTGGTGCTCTTAAGAACAAAACTGGAAGCAAAGGTCTAAGATTTATTTTGGCTACGTGATGGTGATTCAAATACACAGTTTTTCTGCTAGACGAAGACAAAATCGAATGCAAAAGTTGCTAGATGCCCGTAATAATTATGTTCAAGATCAGGGGTTTGCGTGATATTGCAGATGATTACTTTCGAAATTTATTTACATCTATATATGGTGATTATGAAAGGTGGAAAGTTTGTGGTGAGGATATTTCTAATGCATGTACACAATTGCTACATTTGGGTGAATTTTTTTGTTCTATAAATGATACTAATATTGTTTTGGTGCCCAAAAGTGATACCCCATCTTCTATCATTGACTTCAGACATATTCCTTACGTAATGTAGCAGTAGTATGCAAGATCTAACAAAGCTCATCATTTTATCTTCATCAACAATTCTGGTATGATCTAACCCATGAGTTTACTTACTACTTTGGTAATTTCTGATATATATGTGTGTGTGCCATGATCCAATGTCTCTTACCTATAAACCTTTCGATAAATACAAAGAAAAGGATTTACTTAAATGATTTTTTACATTATTATTATCTCATCATTACTCATAAGTTGAAAAAAAATATTAGGCGGCAATGGACCATCATCACCCATTCTATTCTCCAAAGTAATCTTTAAAGTGACATATATTTAAGTTTTTAAATTTAAGATAAAATATTTAATAATGTTTAATCATGTATCATGTAAAGGTTGACTAAGTTGATTGACTTTAAATAATATACTCCTGTTTTTCCATTTCGATAATCATATTTTTAATAGATTTTTGTTTTATTTTTTTCATTGTTTGCAAAATTCAATATAATAGTGATTATTTTTGTAAAAATATTTATTAGTTTCCACTTAAATTTAATTAATTTACACTTGTCTATTTATTCTGAGTTGAAATTAAAAAAAAAGATAAAATAATTTTTTTCTAACTATTTTATTAGAATTGAGAAAATTATTTAATTTCTTATTACAATATATAAAAAAGAAAAAAAAAGAATAATATGTACCGATACTATAATTAAAAGCAATGAATTTATTACAATTTTTTTTGGTTACCAATATATTTACATGGTTAATCTTAACCACTAAATTCATAAATATATCATCTATCTCAACCAAAATTTACAAAATTGATAATCAATTTTAGAAATAATCTTATCAACACTAGAATTAGAATAAATAAGTCTCAATTCATTACTAATCAAAGTTTCGAACACTTTTGAAATATCTAGTTCATTCATCAAAGATGAATATTCCACATACGGCGTCGATGTCCCGATCTCAACTCTGTTGAGATATTATTTGATGTATAGTTTGTTTTGAAGTTTGAAGTTTCATCAAGGTTTTATCCTTAAAAAACATCTTATAGATTAAAGAAAAAAAAATAAAAAATAAAAAATAAATATATATATATATATATATATATATATATATATATAAACTAATCATTAGTTTCAATTCTTAAGTTTCTTAAATGATGTAAAGACTATATTAAAAAAAAAATCTTTCTCTTGGAAGAAACATTACGAAAGCAACATTTTTTTAAAGATCCTTGCCTTCACCATATTCTTTTGTTTTTTACGTTTAAAGACAAAATGGTATTTAATGTTGGGTGAAATTAATATTTCACAATACCAAGTAATAATAATATTATAATGCTAAACTCTGAGTCCACAACAATTGATGTTCAATTAGTCCGAAGATAACATGTTATGTTGAAATTATTATTCCCAATTCATGAAAGTCCATCAACTTGACCAAAAAAGTGTGAAATTTGACCATAAAACTATTTGAAAATGTCTGAAATTTGAATGCTCCATAATACCTGGTACTACTAATAAAATACTTAACTCAGTTGGACCGTAATTGATGTTCAATTATTCACAAGATCACATGTTGCATTGCATTTATTATTCATTCAAACTTCAGAAATTCATCAAGATGCTAGCATTTTCAATCAGTGGACCTAAACAAAACCAAAATACTTTCCTCTCCATTAAGCCTGTTGAACTCATGAACCATGCTTTCACAGCTAAAAGTCTGAAACAGTATTTCGCAGAACAGAATTTCCCTGAATCTCCTTAACCATTGTATCTGATCATCTGAATTTCAAAGATAACTGAATCAATAAATTCTGTAACAAGATTACTGTATGATTAAGCTATAATAAGAAATGGTAACAGTTGAATAGTGTGAAATGCAAGGATCAATGATTTATACAAGTAAACGTGGTTTGAAACTGAACAAAGCAGTTTAGGCATAGATACATATACAATTGAAAGCTTTTATCTTTTAGATAAGTTTAACAGACCCATTTAGCTAAAAAGGAATAAATAGTGGTGAAGCTAAGCCCCTATGCTTGTATGAATGTTCTTGAAGCCAGAGCAGTGTGATTCAGAAAAAGGAAAAAACTCCCTCAAACATAGTCACGATGCCAAGCAAGCTTCCCAGAACCTCCTGTTCCTTTCCATCTCATCCACCAATTCATGGCCCAACTCATCAGACACACAGGACTTCTGGTGTTCTTGCATCTCATCATCACCATCATCACAATATGATGTTCCATGAACCTCAAATTTCTTCTCATCTCCAACATCATCTACATGATCATTATTCCAAAACTCGTTTCCATTGATCTCAGCAGCATTACACGTCTCAGAACTATCGTAGATGCAGGATAGAGCATCATCCTCTTCTCTGTCAATTTCACAACCATGTTCTTCCATAGTGGGGCTACAATCAGTTTCAGAGTCACCACTGGCCTCAAGAAGCATGTAATTAGAAGGGACATCAAAAGGGTTGTTCATGTCCATGGACCTTGTATGAACAAGAAGCAACGATTTGGTTTTAATGCGTTGAAACTCTGCAAGTGTTGCACCCAACACAGTACAAGGGCATCTCCAAGCCACTCAAATAATAGTGAGATTGAAAGAAGTTGTGGTGTCTTGTTGGATACTTTTTTGTGACACTGACGGGGCAATCTTTCTAAGACTTGGCCTCTAACATATGGAACCGGTCAATTCTCATTACTCCAAAGGAGAAGGATTTGCCTCAGATTTGTCATGGTCTTCTAGAGTGATACCATTGCAATAAGGACATGTTTCAACACTCTTCTAGAACAAATTTAAGACAATGAAACATAAATGGGAACTATCTTAATAGCCACGTTTGTTTTTCTATTTTAGTACAAAAGATCTTAAACCCTCAAAGCTAGCCTTTGACTCTACTTGCCTCTAGGTGTCAAAATTCATGGCTCTAGTGAAATCAATTCCATGTATGACTTTTTTTATAAAATTGTTTTATTTTATTCTTAAGTGTTGGAAATTTCATAAACTCACTTGTAGACAAATTTTGTTTGTCTTTTCGGTTATGAAGTTTAAAAACTAAGGTATGATTAATTAAGGCAAGCAAGAAGCATTAAGTTATTTGCGACATTCTCCAAACTTAGGTTGGTATGAAAATCTGAATAGTTGGGTGCTTGATAAAGAAATTATATTTTGACAATGATTAGAGTTGTATATGTGATGAAGTTAGATATAAATATATATAATAAAAAATAAATTTATAATTAAATAATATTAAAATATTAAAATAATAATATTAAGAGTTATAATATAATAGTATAAAAAATATGAATTATTAATGTATCGTATTTGATAATATATATGAGAAGAGAAACGTGATGGGGTGCATGAAACTTGAGGCAGCCAACTTAGAAAAATATTTGGTCATTTACAAAAACAAAACAAAGGTAAAAGAAAGACAGCGTCAGCATGTGATTCACGTCACGGTGAACAATTGAGCTTCACCTACAAACTGTTAAATAAATCATCACCGTTGAGTTCTTCCACTTCTCTCAATTAAGTTGCGATATTCCAGTTGTCATGCTTGCATCACACGTGCTACTTTCAGATTTTTACTATTACAAGTAAAAGAGATATTCAACCTTTTCTAAATCTTTAAAAAAACATCTAAAGAAAAAATTAAATATGTACACCTTTTTATGAAAAACATCTATTATATATCTCTTCTTTGTTTTTATCTCTTATCTATTATTATATTATATATTCTATATATTTATTATTTTTATTTTTTTCTCCTTTTATGTGTTGTTGAGTATTTTGTAAGAGAAGTTTCAGATTAAGGAAAATTTTTCCTCCTCTATTGTTTCCTAATATTTTTTTTTTCCATTTTTAAGGGAGAGTATTATT
This sequence comes from Phaseolus vulgaris, assembly GCF_051622355.1. Classification (NCBI taxonomy): domain Eukaryota; kingdom Viridiplantae; phylum Streptophyta; class Magnoliopsida; order Fabales; family Fabaceae; genus Phaseolus; species Phaseolus vulgaris. The sequence continues at coordinate 49,815,617 of NC_143498.1, forward strand.
GTTTTAGAAGTATTGTAATTTTCTTTTATTTTAGTAAAATTATATTATTGTTTATTTTATTCTTTTTTTCATTTTTTATCTTAGTTGTGAGTTACAATGTAGACAAAAAATCTATGTGATTACAATTAGTATAATCTTTCTCACCAGAAAAGAATTATTTTTATTCATTGTGAAAATGCATGTCTAGAAAAGTTTTGTGAAAGAGAAGACCTGGTTTTGAAGTGTGTCCGTTAATGATTGTCTCTCTTTCTAGAGAACTTTCTCGGTGTACTAGTTAATTTTATCATCATTAGTTCCAGTAGAAAATATTATTATAGTGAAAAATGCATAAGTTGAAGAATAATTTGTTGTCATTACAGGTTAAAGATTGAAAAAATTAATGACAACAAATTTTCACTTAATAATGGTAGATGCAGTTTTTTCTAGCACTGCAGATAAGAATATTGGGAAAGACATTTGGAACACTCTCATCAAATTATAAAAGATAAAAGGTTAAGTTACTTCGCATAAGATTATGCTTGAAAAGAAAACTCTATGTTCATTAAATGAGTAAATACACATTAGTGTCATATTGCATCAACAATCTAATGAAAATTTTCAACATAGTTGAAAAAGAGCGTTCGAAGCTTATGGTCACGTCTGCTTTCAAACATGTTACTACAATTGGTAATACAGGTTAACTTGTCTCGTATTGGTTCGTCCCACATTGACCCGCCCTGTCCCATATTAGGTCGTCCTGGGAAGGGATGACCCACGGGCTTGCAGACCATCCCACATAAAAAAATTAAATTTTATTAAAAATAAAAAAATATTAATACACTTGTAATGTATATAGAAAACAAAAGGTAACGAAGACAATTTTGTAATTTTTATTAGGGTGTTTCTTTCCATATCGCATCAAATTTCTTCCTACACTCATCAAATTTCACTGTGTTCAAGTTGTTTTGTGTAGCAATGTAAATCTCCACAATCACAAATGGGTGCAAAGAAAGCACTCCAGCTCACACCACCATGATTAGATTTACAGTGTTTATGTAGATCGCATCCATTACAACTACAACTACATGATGATGAAGATTGATAAGACATTCTTACACATTGAAGCAAATCCCTAATTGCTCCACAAAACAACTTCAAAGAATCACTCAATGCAGGGGACAAAATCCATCCCAACATACTTAAAAGGGACAAATGTAACCCTAAACCCTAAACATTTGCACTTCCACATCAGAAAATTTAATATACATCATGTGTCTCATGTGTACCTAACAACTGCACAATCCATGTATGCATAAAACTGTCACTCTGTGTGCCATATGATTACTAGTTAGTGTTCTTCCTGCCAATCTAACAAAATGGACCAAATTGCATATTTTTTAAAACAATTAGGACGAAATTGACTATTGACCCTTAATGTTGAGACCAAAATTTAATTATACCTTTGTTTTACAGTGTTTTAGTGTTTAAGAGAAAAATTAAAAAAATTATTTTTTCTTTTAAGATTTTCTTTATAGTTAACCTTTATATTTTCAAGAGAATATATTGATGAAGAGAATTTTTGTTGTTCTTTCTATTTTAATAAGAATACATTATTATTTATTGTTTGTTTTATTTTTTTAGTTGTGAATTTATTACTTTGTTGTTAATAACATATTTTAGTAAAATATGAGATAAGAAACATGGCATGGTCATTGAATCAAGTTAGAAAAAAAATGGAGCATGGTTGGTGAGAGGCTACTTGTATTAGAAGAAAAAGAAAGGACAGTTATGATAATGAGAAAGTTTGACTTTTGTTAATGCACTAGGCAGCCAGCATACATCTATGAAACCTGCCTCCAATTCTCATTCCCATCACCAAAACTTAATATCTCTCAAACAAGTTTATATCTTCATATCATGCTTAAAATATAATGCATATGCGTATGCTTATAATTATAATTAAGAGTAAATTATACTCTCAGTCATGGAGAAGTGCTTAATTAAAACTTTCTTTTTCATATCTTGCTCTAAGAAAATTATTGTTGTTTGAAAGAAGTTATGTATGAGAATTACTTTCACCACATTACATAGTATTATTAACTTTACTTAAAAGAAAAATAGAAATATTTATAAAGGAATAAAATAGGCATTAAGTTAGAACGAATAAAATAGCTAAGTGCCAGTTAATGATTTCTAATTTTCATTGCTATTCATTGATATTTCATATTAAAAAATCAAACATTTGTCCAAATATTTCATTATATAATTAAAAAAGTATGTATTTTATTAAGTTTATTAAATTAAAATAAAAAAATGATAGTTATTTTTTATTATTTTTTAAAATTTTGTTGATAGAAAGAATAATTAGAAAATATAAGGTATCCAATGAAATAGAGTTTCCTCATCTCAAGTAAGCTTAATTATATTTTTGGTTTCATATTTTACTACAATTTTAGTACTTTTATTCGTTTATTTTTTTCTCAATATCTTGTTAAAACTATAATTTCGGTCTTGGATTCTTGTGAGATTTTATTATTTTAGTGTAAATTGAAATTATTTTACACTGAAAGTCTTGTAGATCATGTACAATTTCACTTAAAATATAATTTTATATTTAATCAAAATTATTTTGTTGTGGTACGACTGCTACGTGAAAATCTTTCTGACCTAAAGTCGTATAAATGAAGAACGATAATATATGAAAGAAATTACACCCTATCCATGAAAAACCATAAAATAGTGATTTTAAAATTTATGGGGGTGCAGGTTCAAAATATGGTGGTGTAGAAGTAAAAGCCTAATAAATGCTACACAACTCATCACATACTTTCTTGGGCTGCATTTAAACCTATATGGGTGTTTCTTCCTACATCCCATCAAAATTCTTCCTACTCTCCAATCAAATAGGTGAAATAATCAAATATTTCATTTAATTCGCTCTCATTCTGAAAAATTATTTTCATAACACATTTTATGTAAACGCACTCTTAAAAATACATAACAAGTCTGACTATATAAATATTCATAAACACTTTTAAAAAATAAATACATAAATAAACTTTAGCCATAAACTGTAAATAGCACATGCATAAATTAAAAATCAGATACATCATGAGTTTAATTCTGCATCTATTGGCCACCATTTTAATCTAATAACCAAAGACTACCGTCTACTTTTGTCACTGCCCATTCTCAACGGAAGTAATTGATGTGCCATATATTGCTGTATGCTCCTTGAAATAGCATACTTAATTCTCAAATTGTGTTACAAAAAATTAAACAGGTAATTAATCTATCAGTACAACTTATTTTACCTGTCACATGCTACCTTTTATTTGAGAATACATCAATGTTGTTCACAGAAGCTAGGGTAAACAAGATTTCCTTACTACATGTACAATTGTACTCAGAAAATATATGTTAAACCTGAAAATCTGGTTAATATCTGAGAAAAAAAAATTTGAAGTTATCCTCTCATCCTGGACATGGAATTGGATGAAACTATAAAGGATAATACAATCAAGGGACGTTGAGGGAAAAATCAATAAATTAATAATCAATGTGCAATTGAACTTTCATGTTACAGAAAATTACAAATTGTATTAACATCAGATGGGTCATGAATTACAATGTGAATTGTACAAAAGTCCATTGTTCAGCTTCATCAGTAAGGTTTACCCTGTTTGTTATCCCTCTTAAGCTGGACCTTTAACTTCTTACCTCCTAATTGGAATCCATTCATCATACTGATGGCAGATTGAGCAGCCTCTGGGGAATCATAACTTACAAACCCTGCAAATTCGAGCTCATCACACACAAGCTCAGCACAAAACCCATCAAATTTATTTAATAAATGGAGCATACGCTTACCAAAACATTTGCTAGCACCAGTTGCTTTATCCACAAAAACTTTAGCACTCAAGACTATACCGAATGGTTGAAAAGCATCAGCAAGCTCTTGATCTCCAAATTCTTGAGGTATGTGATAAATAAATAGGTTGGCACCAGGTGGTCCTAAGTCAGAAATAGAATAATAAGTAGAAATACAGTTATCAAAGTAACCTTTCTTTTTGTAAGGAAAGAGTGACAGTAAAACAAATAATTAAATATACATGCATTCAGCATAAACGAACACAATCATTTTATACCCAAGCACATATAGGATATAGATAACAACCTTCAACCTGACCCCCAGAATTTTTGCTGCCACCTGAAGATGCAGCAGAGTTGTTATTTCCACTAGCAGGTGAAACAGAACCAGGAGAAGCATTCATGGGCCTTGGACTAATCATTCCTGTAGGATATGCCATGGGATGTTGTGGACCTGTTACAGCAGGATAAGAACCAACATAACTTGCAGGAGCCACATGATAATTTCTAGGGTTCATATTAGGGCCAAGATCAGGCCGTAATGCATTTCCTTGATTCATGTGGGGCATCATATTATGGAAACCGTGTTGACTCTGCATCGGTGGCATGCGATAGGGCATGAGCCCATAACCTCCAGGAGCCTATCAAGAGAAAACGGTTATCATCACACATATCTCATCAAGTTAGGCATGGGAACTAACAATAATACACAGATGTGATGGTTTCGGATTTGAAGACAATAAATTACAAGAATTAAAGAAATATGCTATAAAATAGTCTTGTTAGAACTAACCTGATAACCATATCCATTATATGGAGGAACATAACTCATAGGCAAGGCTCCAAACAATGACGGGTGCTGGGAATCAGTGTGTGGTGCATTAGAAGCTTGGGACTGTGCTTTCTGAGCTCTTCGAGCTTGCCTTTCCTTTTCAGTATCAGCCCATTTAACAACTAAGGGGACACTTGAACCCTATGGAAGACAAAAGCAACATCAAACATTGAAATTCCAGTTATCTGAATAGACATACTTGTCAAGTTAGCAATATCAATAATGTTTTGACATGTATGAGTAGTGTACCTATCAAGCAAACAGAAGCATATGACTATGGCACTATGCAAACAAAATACAAAATAAAGTATCTAGATGAAGCTTAGTATTTGATGGGTAATCTCACTTGAAGATTAGCTGCCAAGAAAAAATGTGATTTTTCAGTAAATCATAAAATTGGTTCTAAACAAATGAGATGCTAGTTTAACTCCAGCATGCAATATATATATTTTATGTTTCGTACGCATTGACATTATATAAGTTGACTGAAATTGTGCATGTTTAACAATCCCCTATCTTGAGATTTATCCAGCTTGGGCACATTTTATTGCAATCACATTATGAGCTGAACAAGCCATAGCTGGAGTTCCCCTTTCTAAGCTTGGATCCAGTTTGAGCCTGCTATATAAATAATGAGTCAAGCTTTAGCCTGAAACATTATCTTATGGAAACCAATGTAGGGAACAAAGGCAGTCTTAGATTTCCAAATCGAGACAACAATAAATTTTTTTGAAGTATTTGTGCATCTATAATGAAATCTGAGACACATGATTAAATGTTCACGTCCCTCACCAACAGGATTTTGTGGCCAAATGCCGCTTGAAGGTCCAAAATACTGCAAACACCATTTACAACTAAATTGTAATTGAGTTTAAAGGCATGCGCTTTTCCATTGTACCACAAAATTGAACCAAAAACATGTAATTGAATCTAAAATAGTCTGTATGTTTCTATGATTTATCATGCCATCTAGTTGGTATTTCAGCTTTAAAGCCATATCTACTCATACATTCCAACAGCAAAATTAACGTGGTGCCACTAAATAGCTAAACAGCTGAACGTTATCAATCAGATAACAATATAATTCCATCCTTTACATAAAATTTAATACTCTCCTTCCCTCAATACAATATACAATAGATGAAATTTTCAAACACATTCATCATATTGCTTGAACAACTGCACTACTACCAAAAAATGGCGTTAAAATTTTTGGTGATGGTTTAAATAAATACCAACCTCCATTTTATGCTTTCCATTGATTGCCTCCAAAGCAGCAAGAGCCTGATCTTTGGTTTCATACTTCAAAAATGCACAACCTACCACAAAATACAACTATAAATAACACTTTGCAGTTAAGAAACATCAAATCCCTAAATGAAAGGATGAATTAAGGTATGAAATCAGTACCTTTACTTGTTTGCTGAGAACCTCTTAAAACCTGTAAATCCTTTATATTTCCATAGTTGGAGAAAAGTGCAGATATTTCGACTTCGGAAACATTCTTTGGAAGCATGCCAATAAAGAGTTTGTGTTCTAGATTCAACGAAAGCAGAAAATTACTCATCAAGGGTTGACCTCAATATAACAAACAAATTATGGCACATAAATGATTCTCAGAAATTGATCAACTGAACAAAATCTTTAATTTAATAGAGTATTTAATACCTAATCTTTCCAACTCGCCATCTGCATACTTCACTTGTAATGGACTGGATGCCTGAATGGGACACACAAAAACAGGATGTTATGTTCCATATCATAATGGGAATATTACTAAAGCAATAACTTTCCATTACAATATTGCTATGGATAATCAAAATTTTCAATTGTATTTAGTCTTTTTCATAATGTATATTTAAATAACAACCAACAAAGACAATTAATCAAGCAAACAGAGGCCTGGATTTTTATATTAAAAGCACATCTGCCAGTAAATAAATCACTAGGTCAGAGAATCCCCAAAATAATAGAAGCATCGCCAAAAGAAAAAGGCCACGATCAAAGTAAATTTTTATTGAAATGACTACAAAAATCTAAATTCATAACTAATGTACTTGTTCTCCAAACCACAGTTCTGTCAAACAACTTAGTACAGTATTTCCGCTTTAATTTTAGAATTTTTTTATTTCTTCCATTATTACATATTTGCTTTCTATTTGCATAGTCTTCTACAATCTACTTTTTTTCTGGGCAGGTTTCTAACTTCTATGTTCCAATTTAAATGGTTTTCTCCATTCAATCTCAATAGGACTCATTATACCAGGTATCCCTGAGGGGATCATGGCCTTCTGAACCAATGTCTACCAACCATTCAATCGACAAGAGGTTCTCAGCCTAGCCAAGCATGGCAGATTAAGGAAGACAATCAAGATAAACTAATGAAGTGTTTAAAAGGGTAAGTTTAGTAAACATGGATAAAGCCCATAGCATTGTGGCCCGTCTAAATCTATATATAAGGAGCTAAAATATTGAGATAGAATACCCTGTTCATGTTAACATTTATTACCCTTATTACAAGGACAATATAGTTATTCAAGTGTCTTTTGCAGAGAACCCATACCATTGAAGAAGAACTGGAAGATACAAAATATTCCGAGAAGCTTAGTACTGTACCCTTTTGGCAGGTACATTATACAGAGAACAGCAAGAAAGATTGTGTATAAAAGGAAAATCATTTTTCAAACCACGAGTATCCTTCAATTCTCAACCTTAAAGGATGAAAAGAATTACAAAGTCTAACTTCTTTGAAAATTAAAGAAAAATTACGTGAAGCATCCACTCACATTACATGAAACGCATCTATTGATTAATTAATTGATTAAAATATGCAACTAGTCAAATGTACACTGAAAAGTATAACATATGGATACATCATGTTAGTGAAAAATACTTCATAAAATTTCACTATATATTCATTCCTTTATTCTCATTTCTGTTATACTCCCAGATATTAACAAGGGTCAAAACCTAAGGCCACAATGATATTAAAGCTGACAGATACATTAAGAATACAACAGAAAAAAAGTAAAACAGTATATTGTATGAGCACAGGATAACTTATCTCAGGCTTATGACGCATACTATAGCAGTGACACTTTTTAAACTAAAAAATGTCAGACCTAAATAATAAATAAATGCTTGCATTGCAACTAAAATTGATTTCCATGAAAATGGAAACATAAAAATAGAATAGAGCAGGAGAAAAACAGCAGAATGCAAATAACTTATAAGCTGTGAAGGGCAAGTTGATTAGGTTACCCAAATATAGTATGTACCACCGCGAAAAAATGCTAAAATTAAACACATGTTTTTGCCGAATTAAGACACACTCATTCCTAACAAAGACTCGTCAGCGTCAATAACTACTATAGCAGCAGCACTCATTCACATCACAAAAAAGAATCCATCCATCACATTCAACACCACCACATAAGAAAGAACAGATAAAATTTATTAATCTAATTAATTAAAAAAGAAAAAAAAAGAGAGAAAAGCAGTTAGCAGCAAGTACCAACCCCGGGTAGCGTCTTCTTATTGTGACACGCATTGACGGCCTTATCAGCCTCCTCCCTGGAGGGACAAATGACGAAACAACAACCTGCGAGGGAAACGCAAAAATTAGGGTTGGAAGGAGGCGAGACAGGTGGCGAGGAAGAGAGAGAGAGAGAAAGAACAATAATGTCGAAGAATACAAGGTTGGAAAAGTACCTCGGGAAACACGAGTTGCTTTGTCCTTGATTATGTTGACCTCGTCGACGAGAGCGAACTCCTTGAACATTGCAAGGAGTTCGGGTTCGGTCATGTGCTTCGGCACTTGCCCTACGAACAGCTTCACGCTCTCTTCGCTAGATTTACTCTCTTCCTTCCCTTCGGCCATTACCAATCAATCAATGTCTTTCTCTTTCTCTCACTCTCAGATTTCGATTCACCAAACTAATTTTGGCTTCCTCACACCCCAATTCCGGACTCAGATGCCAAACTTCCACTTCGATCTTCAATTTCTTCCATAAAATAAACTATAAAACTACGATAATAATAATAATAATAATAAAATACAATTTTAATTATTATAACCTTCCACCAACGACATGCTTCTCGCCCTATTTACCCTTTTGCCACTACGTACAGCTGGTACTCCTACTACTAGTGGAGTCCTGTCTCCCTGCCTTTCTGTCTTCCATGCACTTCATTTCTCCACTTTTATTTTATACCAAAAATAAAAGGTTATATAAATTCAGACAAATAAAAATCATATCAAGTTATTCAGATTATTGAGAGAGAATTTTATTTTACTAGACATTACTATAATATGTAAAATGCATATAGAAAAAGTATTAACATATTTATTAAAATTTTCTGTTTTGTTTTAAATTATTTTACTTGTTTGATTTAACATTTTTTTCCTTTTCTCTGTTTATCTAAGTCTTAATTTTTTTCTTATATATATTATGTAATTTATTTTCGTATATAGAATTAAATAAGAATTTATTTTGTATTTTTTTTTCAATTCTTCTCTTTTTTATGCTTAAGTCATGGTTTCTTTTTCATTTGCAAGTAGGTTTCATCAGAATCTCATTTTTTCCATTGCGATTACATGTACTTTATTTGATGCACCACATCAGACTAGAAATATTTATCTTCACAGGAAAAGTAAATATTGTTGAGAATGATGAGTAATGAATTTTTTTTTGGTATTTTGAAATTTTATAGCTAAGTTGGTTGAATTATTGAAAGTAAACGAACTTAATTTGAATATATTAGTAATAAAAAGTACTGGGGAGTAGGGTGGTAGTGATTGATTAGGGTGAGCAGATGCAACTTGAATGTTTTTTGTTGACTGTCGTTTGTGTGTGTGAATGTAGTTTGACTTGTGATGTTTGTGACCGGGTCATAGGTTCCAATTTCCTGTTCATCTCCGTGTTTGTTGCGTAAATTTGTATCTGCTTTTTAAGTATTACTAGCGATTAAGAACATGTTTAATTTGTTTTAGTTTTGGAAAAAGGTGAAATAAGTGATTATGTCAATTCAATTCAATCTTATTCAAATGCATAACCAGGGAATGCACGATGTCGTTTGACTTATTCATTGTTCCGTTTGTTTACACTTGTTTTGTCTTTTTCCCCTTTCAATGTAACCATGTTAATTTGTTGCTGTTTATTGGCTGGTGAATGCAGCTTTCACTATTCAATTTTAATGTTTTGAAAAAAAGGTAAATTTTTGCTTTAAGTAAAATTATTATTTTGAAATGATAAAATAAACTAATAGTAGCACTACTTACCCACATGCAACAAACTGTACATGTTCCAAAATATTAATCTTTAATTACCAAATATTATTTACTTTTTTGTACTCAGTTCCTAGCTTGAAACCTCTGAATGATCATGGAAGTTGATATAAATTGAGCCTCATCTTCGGAATTGTATTATTAAACAGAAAGAAGTGATAGTGTCTGGCACGTTTCCCCTTTCGATGATCACATCAGGTTTCTCTTTTCCAACATAAAATCATATGAAACTATCGAATTTCCAGTTTCAATCATAGATGAAAAGCACATGAAGCTAAATCCAACTACAGCCGTAAGAGTGATGGAAGGAACAGTTCACACCACATCACACACGTATGCTGTAAAATTCTATATATAGGTGGCCGTCATCACCTTCAAGCCTTCTAAACCTTTGACTCTGCATGAAAAGCAGTTGATATTAAAGAAAATATTTAGTGAGTAAATTTTAGATTTTGAACCAACTTAAAGTTTGTATTTATTTATATATTATAAAAAAATTATTCGAGGTAAGATTTTTAATATATTTTTTTTAGATTTTGTGAGACTGTATATTAATGGTAATCTAATAGTAGTAATAATGATAAACTCTATAAAAAAATAAATTTTAAATATAATTTAACATTGCAAGATGAGTTCGTAATATAAAATTTTCATTTATTTATATATTATGAAAATCTTTATTTTTAAGTAAATAAAAAGAAATAACTCAAATTATATTAAGATCTTCCATTAATAATATCAAACTTCGATCAATTGCCATGATGAATTTGCTTACTTCTTCCACAACTCCAAGTATATAAACTAGTGTGTTTAATTTTCTTTACTTTTATAAATAGTTCAATTATAAATATAAATATGTTATGGGTAGTTTGTCATGTCTATTATACGTGAAATTAAATAAAATGGGATAAATTTACATAATATGTAATTGGTATAACAAAGGATTATCATATATCTAAATCAAAATATTTATAAAAAGTTTTTTCTATATGTGAATGTATTTTTTAATTTATAGACGTCAAGATTGTCATGTGTTTTAACTTTTTATTTAGTAGTGTGAAAATCTACTTAATGTGTAACTTTATAAAAGTATTATGTTAATTATTCACAAAATCATGATAATATAGTTGTCTTTCAATAAACTTGTTGACTGCTTAGTTTATTTGGAGACTTGATTTAAGTAGATCATAATACTCTTTTAATACCTAACATTTTTGGAGTGGAATAATAATAATAATTATTATTGTTAATTTTTCTAGAAATGGTGATGTGAAACAAAACAAGGGGACGAATATGGGAGCTGTTCGTGAAGGGTAGAAAGGTAAAAGAAAGAAAGAAGGGGCAATATTGTAGTAACCGACAAAAACGAGGTTGAAAGATAAGGAAGCCAGACTGTCCCGCCAACACAGCGCAAATGTTTGATGTATCAATGGATACTGTTACTTTCTCTTCACAACTCCAATTTTTTATACAATTATATTTAAATTTTTAATACTTTTTTTATTTTAATATTTTAATATTATTTAATTATAAATTTATTTTTTGTTATATATATTTATTTTTAACTTTATCACATCTATTATACAACTTCAAGTTTATCATTTTCAACTTTTCTTTGCTCTTCTTCCATTTCACTCCAATCTACATCTTCCACTGTCACTGCTCAAGACCACAATCAAGGTTTTATTCAATTTATTCCCCATTTTAATTGTGTTAAATCTCATAACACAAGTTATTTTATGAGAACACTTTATAAAGTTGAAAAAAAAAACTGCTATACTGTTATATTATGTGTTAGAATCTTAATTAGGATGCACATTGTATGAAAAAAATACTACAAAAACTAATTGTTGCATGATGTGTGTGGCTGAGAATGCAAACACAAGGATTATCTTTCAGTAGAAAAAGTTTTTCTGAATGGTGTTTTCTATTCATTTGTATGATTGTATTGATATCATTTCTCTCAGCAAATCACCATATAGTGCAAGATACAAAATGATGGAAAAAATTACTTTGATTTTTGATGAAGTATTTTTGCTAAGATTTAGAATATGCAGCGTACATTTGGTGTGGATGGTGAATTTATGGTATGGTCCAAAGATAAGAAGTAAGGGCAGTGGATGTATCTTTGATTGAAATTAGAAAATGTGAATGCTCCAAAAACGTAAGTGGAAAATCATAATCATTCGCACTAAACTAAAGATAGCTTGGTAGTTCCTTTTCACTTTATCGAATTTGAGTTTGGGGTCAATAAAAAGTGTGTCAAATTGTAATGTAAAGGGAATTTAGCTTTTTGGTAGAGAGTGAGAAAAGCATGGTATTGGATATTTGTGAAACAACCCAATAACTTGTGTATATAAACGAGAGCTATGACCAAAAGAGAAACCGATTTTTTACTGTGTGAGATTCCTACGTTGGGAAATAATGTGGTGGAAAGAGAATGATGGTTGTGATGATTTGGAAAATGGAATTCCTGAGTTGGGCCACTTTGAAACAGTAAAGGTCTGTTCCAAACATTTTCAGTGTCAGATTGTCCTTTTGGGCTCATACTGTTTCAATGGCTTTACTCCTGAGCCCTCAAATTTGGTATATATCCTAAAACTAATTTGATTGAGTTAAATATGCATGTTTTTCGTTCTTGTAACTTTTTTTTTTTTTTGTATAACTAGATCTCCTAAGTACTTATATAAGGAAATTATTAGAATAAATAATAATAATTTTTTTATGTAACAAATAAATTTTTAGTGTAGATATAAAATTTATGATGTTAAAATATTCTATGTTAATTTATGATTAACGTATATGTTATAATATTATAATATAATTTATGTTGAAAATTTATTTGTTATGTAAAAAAAAATTAGTTGATTAGTAAATGTTATAATATTATAATATAATTCATACTAAAAATTCGTTTATATCGGAAGGATTCATTCAAATAGTTCTTTTACTACAAATATTTAAAAAGTCTAAAATTTAGATTATAGACATAAAATTAATTTTATTATAGTATAGGGACAAAAGAACATATTTAATCCATTTTATTTTATTTTATACTAATTTTTTAGTCAGAATATTTGAAGTGAAATATTTTTGTTTAGGGTGAGAGGTATAGATTTTGATTGATTTATTCTTAATTGTGAAATTATTTATTTCTAAAAACTTCTATTATTTTGAATTGATTTTAAATATTACAATAAATTATTTCAAGTTTTTCTCCTAGATTTTTTCAGTTAGTTAATGGTTTTATTAAATCTTATTATTGGTTAATTCGTCCATATATGAGTTATATTTTTCTTTGTATAATAACCCTACTCATTACCAATAGAGTATGTATTCATAATTTTACAACCTAAATGCCCATAGTCTATGCATTCATAAATGTACTAGAAAAATGCTTTTAAATACTACCATCCAATGTGTAATTAATTTTGAGATGGATCAAAAGATTAAACTCTAACCATAATTTTTTAATATTTTATTTAAAATATGTTATTACGGGACATGAAAATATTTCAGTGTCATGTTGTCGAGTGCGTTTAGACTTTTCAAAAGATATTCTATGATTTAAGTGACCGTTGCTTTTTAAATATCATTTTCAAAAGTATTTTTTAACATCAATAATTACAAAAGTAACTCACGAGAAAATGTATTATTGAACACAAGTTATCACACGCAATACATAACTTCAAATGTAGTTATTGAAACAAAAAAATCCACTGTGCGTGTGATATACTTGAAGTTTGTCGTGTGTTTTAAAAATATTTTTTCTGAACATTAAAATTTTAAAAAATAAAAATATATAAAAATACTTTTTATTTATTAAGTATTAATGACATAATTTGTTACATTTTTAAAAAATAAACAGATTAACACTTATTTATAAAATTTAAATACATAGATGAATTGAATTTAGTTTTTTAATAGATATATAGAATCAATTTATTTTTTGAATAGATTGAATGACAAATAAATAAAATAGATAGATTTAACATCCTAATTTCTCAGTTTCCATATATATATATATATATATATAAATATATGTGGCTTAAATTCTTCTCTATTCCATTTGCTCCATTAGTAGCTTTCTTTTCCTCTTCAAATAAAATACCGCAATAATTCTTTAAAAATTATGAATAACATTTTTTTTTAAAGTAAAGTTCTATTCTATGTTGATTTTTATAAAAGCTTTAGGCAAAAAAAGTGTGATTAAAATAATTGATAAATTATTTCTTCACAATTTTATTTTTCAATAATGACTAATATAATAACTTTTTTGTACTTTAGTTTTTATTAAATTTGACATTTTTTTTTTCACTTTGTGAAACTAATATGAAGATCAATATAACGGAATTTTACTTAAAATAGAAATTAATGAAAAAAAAATAATTAAAAAACTAAGTTATTGATAATTTTAAAAAAATTATTGTAGCATTTTATATGAAGAGGAATATGAAAAAAATTGGCTATAGAAGAGTAAATGGAGCGATGAAAAACATCAAATTAAAATGAATCATTTAAATATTGAAATGATTTTGATCTATTACAGAAAGACAGTTAAGAGCACTATTCCTATGTTAACAAGAAGTTAATAAGTGAATAAACCAGGGCTACCTTGACTTTGTGTTATGTTGGGTAGTTGCAACTTCATGATGGAAATTCCCGCAGAAAGCTCACCTAGAAGACTCTTCAATGAAATTAGGTGTAAATCATCCAAGAATATTTTTTCTGGCCTTTTAAATTGTCTGCCAGGTGAAAAATCGTGCATTTAGCCAGAAAAAAGAGGAGAGAATACAAACATTTTATATCGAAAAATTGTCAGAATCATTACACCTTGGCCAACTTACATATTACATTAAAACCAGTGCCCCTGCACCCTGAAAAGGAAATAATTCCTGCTCTCTGTAGGTATACTTTGACGCCATTTTATTCTTCTTAACTACAGTGTTAACTTGCAGAAGGAGCGCTGTTAAATCAACATCCGAGACAAGAATGGCCATTAATTTTACGTGTTGCATTTTAGACTTGATAACACTTTATCAGCTACAATCCAGGATAAGGCCTCGACGCCTTCTGTAAACCTTCCCAAACCGATTAGACGTACTTGGACAATTGCTACTCCTTGTAACTTGACTCATGAAGAGTTGATGTCTGCCAGAGTTCATAATAAGGTTAAATTTTGATAAAATTGTTGAGATGATGAGATACTAATATCTTCAATGGGAACAACATGCTTTTACTTGTTCCTCAGGGATAAACAATAGGCTCGCTAAATGCAAATATATCTAAAGATTATTCCTAAGCTGTCTAGAACATAATCATTTAGAAGGCATATCGTAAGTTGTGCTTGAGACAATGGACAAGGCTCTTCCAAGTGAACTAACTCCAAAGTGGACAAATAAGGGTGCAATCATTAATTGTGATCTGAAGCCTGAACCCACTAAAAGTCAGTCAGTATTAGATACATCCTTTCTTGTTCACCATTGAGATAGTCTCACTTTATAAGAGCTTTTTCTTCTGCTTAACTTGACTTGAGACATAATATGAAAGAGGGAATGTAATTTAAACCATGGGTTCATATAATAATTTCAACAACCCAATGTCGTTTTACGCAATATTTTGGGATCTTTTTGAACTCAATTCTAGTTATCCTCCCGTGACTTTATTCTAAGCCAGCAAATCATTATTGTGGGAAACAGCTATACATGGTGGTTGAGTTGAGATCAAAGGTGGCATTTACATAGCTAGGCTAATAAATCAAACAAGGTTAAAAATGCAAAAAAAAATAAAAAATGAAGTAGAACAAAATTCCTTCTGTGTTTGGAGAGTTGCGGACAAATAAATAACACAAATACGAAGGAAAAATGACTCCCAAATGTCATCATACCTCTCAAGTTCCAATTTTTGGATTACAATTCCATGCAGAACAAGCTCTGAACTGTAAACTGCAGTTCCTGTAAATTTGTGTAGCACATAAGAGTTATGTTATGATACATTAATACACAATGAAACATCTTCATCATTTATCAAGAAGGTTGGTAAAGTTCAAAACCTCTCTTAAATAAACGATGGCATATTGCATAGTCGTCTTCACAAGAAAGAATTAACAGATCATCTAAGATCTTATCATTCATATCAGCACACACCTCGCTTTGATCTACTACCTGAAGATACAAGACAATTTATGCATGAACTAATTTAAATGGGGGAAAGGTGGGAATCACAAATGTTAACAGCCCAAACACGACTGATATTGCAGCCACAAATAAGGTGCAGTTGTGGAGTTGCATGCATAGGTGAATATGCATACCTGGCCATGAACAGCTGTGACCAAGCTTGCAATCACTTCCTTATCAGGTTTAATATGTGGCGTGATGTAGACTCTTTTACCCTGTAGAGGCAATAAACCAGATTTTGAGCAAATATAATAAATGCATATGAATTTGGGCATGATAGAAGTTGACATGAATACCTTTAGGAGTGGCTCTTGTCTTGCGCGAGCAAGAGAAACTGCCATGTTGAAGCCTATTTCCTTTTCCTTTTTCATATCCCGCAGAATGTAATTTTTCTCGTCAATAAAACAGTTGGCTTGTCCACAGCTCTCAAGCCATAAGTGATTCACAACTAATTTCCCAAGAGCCATGGCTTCCAACATATTCTTTGTGCGTGTAAATTTGTCAGCTACGAAATGTGTGGCCTCCATTGAACACGATGCAACAGATATATTGAGACGCTTCAATATCTGCAAGGAGGGAAAATAATTCACTAGCCAGTGATGATAAAATTTAGCATCTTCTATCACAAACTTAAATCCATGGCTAACCTTTTTTTGCTGCTTAATGATACTGTCATCCAAATGCTGACTAAACAGAACTCGAACATCTGTCATATCTCTTCGATGCCTCAGATCTTTCCACATCATATCTGACATGGACTCAGGAACTCCTAATCTGATAAGCTCTTTCAAAAGTGAAGACTTAGGCAGGGTTTTTACGCACAGCTTTTTGTGATGCTCAGTGTATGAATGGTTTACATTTGAAACTTTTACGCCTTCACTTGCCACAACTGTAGCACGAAATCCTGATCTTGATTGTGCAACACTTCTGTTTGATGCTCTTTCAACATGTGCCAAAAATAAAGGGTGCATATCAGGCCAGTTTTGTACCTTCATTGCATCACCAGATGAGCCTGGTGGCACAAAGTCCCCCTGTAACAAGCATCCGCCATCATCAACACATGAAGCATTGGCCTGGTCCTCTATACTTCTAGTGGAGAACACATTGTTTTCTTTTCCATCAGTACACAAAACAGTTGTTGCATTGAGCTTGGTTCCCATATTAGCCCCCTTTCTCTTCCCTCGTGATCTTTTTGGATAAACCCAAGAATCAGTCCATGAAAAACTGCGGGTTGCAGATAACTCTGGGCTAACTTCAGTAAGATGATTCAACCTGACTTTCTTAGAAAGTATACATGAGTCGGTAAGGAATTTAAGACGCTTAGTCCTAGCCCCCAACTTCACTGGATCAGCCTCTAAACCAGTCTCCTTTCTCTTGTGTTTAATACCCTTCTCCTTGTCATTATTGTTCTCCTCAGTACGAAGGCTTGGTTGATCTTTGATTCTTTGATGTCCACTCTCATTGTTCCTATGTTCGGATTCTTCAGCAGCAGGTTCGAAACTTGTGTATTCTCCCGGTGGGCAAACCTCTTCAAGCAATACATGTTTACTGCATACCGGCAAACTATTATTATTTTCAAACCGCCCCTCAGCAGTTGACTTGCCTTTCATCCTTTTTTTCATTTTGTCAGAGACAACATTTGACTCCTGTTTGTCAGTGTCCTTGCAAGAAGAGCTGTATGTTATTTTACTAAATCTAGAGGAGGATGCATTTTTCTTATTTGATTTTGTTGTAATAGAACGTAAACTAGGATTCTGAATATTTGAAGAATTATTCAGATGAGCTTCATTCTCTGTCAAATCGCTCAAAGAGCCATCTAATGCATTCTCTGGTTGATGGGTATCATTGAACTGGCAGCCATAAGGGGGCATTAAAGCTAAGGCATTCATTGCTTCAGCAGCTATTTGAGTGCCTAAACCAATATCAGACATATCCTCTATATGCGTTTCACCGGAATAAACATCAGCATTCTCTCTTATAGAACTTGGATGAACATTAAATTCCTTGAGAGAGTTATCATTTTCAATTGCCATTCTTGGTCCTTGGCCTAACTTCCCATCAAATGTATTACTTGTACTACAGTTAAGATGGCCACCCTTTTTCGTTCTCGTATATGTCTGTTTGTATCTTCCAAAATTTGAAGATGCTTCACTTTTTTGACTAAACATACGACCTCTGTTGTCATGTTGGCAACTGTCAACCAATTTGAACGGTTCTTTCTCTTCATTTTTAGTTCGGGCTTTAATTTTCTTAGCAAGATTTAGTGGTCCTCTTGCATTCAGGACATGAGGTGATTTCTCCCTAGCGGTCTTTCCACGATGAACTCCTTGAAACAAGTCCACATCATTTGACGACAAGTACTGATCCACAAAGCCAAGTGCAGCTTGGGTTGAATCCCCAAACTCTGGTGAGTGAATGTGATTTAGGGTTGCAGGTGGATATAAACGGTTGCCGTCATCAAAGCTGTCCGAATCAACTAAAGTTCTTTTGTCGCCTTCAAGCATATTATGTTCTTGAAAAATTAATCATTCATGAATCATGAAGTGCTCCACAATTTATACAGATACAGTACAAAAATTTATTACAAAGACAGAAACAAGGAAAAACAATATTAAAATCTAGATAACAAACACATACCAGCAGCAGAGCTCCCAAAAGTGGTGGTGCTTGCTTCTACTTGCTCACAAGGTGGCTTGGGCTGTCTTTTCTGGAAGAGAATCGAAGGAATTTTCACTGTTGGACTAGTTTCATCCTCAAGAAATTCTTTGCCAACATGTCTATCATCCATTTCTTCATCCTCGCTATCCAGAACAACTTGTCCATACTCGCACATTTTTCCAGTTGTCATGTCCTCAGCAGGCTCAGAATCCTCTAGAATCTCAGTGTCCAGATTGAGATTTTCATACTCCGTTTCAGTGAAAGGACTATTGAGCACTAAGGTGTCCTGAAAGAGATCAGTTTCCCTGGATGGATCGTCGTCACTTGCATATTTAACTTTATATCCTAATTGTAGCGAAACAACATTCTTATCAGTCTAAGCAAGTTCATGACTCAATCCATAATCGTTAACATGCAGAATCACAAACACAACTTTCGCAGTTACTCGTTAATTACTTGCATGCATTTCCTATCCCTGTAAAAACATTTCAACTCAACCTGGTGCGTAGTAACAATCAGCCCCATTATAAATGATCATGGAATATAATCTACTATCAGATGAAGCGCCCTAATCATTAAGTTCAATACGATCAAAGAACAAACCACTCGCCGTCATCCACTTTTTAATGATCAAAATCATCGAAGTAACAGATATTAAGTTTACAACAAAACAACAAACAATGAAGATGATGATGATGACAGCAACGTCAACAACGAAGCAAAAAAGAATGGAAGATTACCGGCAGGGGGTGATGAAGTTAGAGAGTGAGGCGAAGAACCCCTGGCCATTGGAACGGTAACTGTTTATCTTTACTAATGAAATTTGAATATTCTTGAAAAACACGGCATAGATGGATGATGAATTGGGTGGCAATGGAGTTGAAATAAAACCCTAATGCTGCGATCAGAGTGCTAACAACGAAGAATGCTAACTTTGACAAATTGAAATGCCCTTTATTTGGGGTGAAATCAAAATCAAAATCAAAATCAAATGCAAATAATAAAGATAATTTTTCATTTTGGAGGGAAACCATTTTCTGCTCTAATTATTTTATTATATTCTTTTATTAATTGGTGTAGGCTTTTTTTAAGGATGAAACTTAAATGCAACAGCATCGGGTTTATGGACCAATCTGATAAAACTTTTTTCAAATTTATCAAAAACTGATTAATATAAAAAAAAATTGCAAAAAATAGTGTATTTGGAAGCAACTTTTCACATTTTTATCTTTAGGGAGACTTCAACTGTTTATATATATATATATATATATATATATATATATATATATATATTATGTTTTGAAACATGTTAAATATTACTTTAAATTTTTATTTATTTTTAATATTTAAGTTAAAATGGTGTCTTTATACATCATTTTCTTATGCCCCAATTTTTATTCTATATACATCAACAGTGTTGGTGCCACAAAAAGTTTGTGGGGGCAGTAAAAAATTAAAAAAAATGTAACTCATAGATATGACAAAAAAATATCTAGGGATGGGGCTTAGTTTTTCCAATACTTCAATTTAAATTAAAAAAAAAACTAAAAATTTAAAATTTATTTTTTAAATACAACTTTAATATATATATATATATATATATATATATATATATATAAATTTAAAGTAGTGTTACTTAATTAAGAAAAAAAATTGAAACATAATTTTTTATTTGTAAAATTGTGTTTTCGAATTGGAATTATTTATTTTAATAATTATATCACACATATATTTTTAGTCATGTTGACGAAATTGCCCTTGCATCATTTTATAAGATAGCATTGACTAAGAGTGTTGTTTAGTCTGACAGGGATCCAAAGCTAATGTTCAGAGCTTCTGGTGTATGAGTCTGCATTTGAGCTCTTTTTTTTGCCAGAAATCATGATAAGAATGGGTTTGAGGTTGGTTTCACACTTTATGTCTTTCACGTGTTTCTCTGTTTTAATTATTCCCTTTAACTATCTTTTCACTTTGATGATTAAAAAAGTATAAGATGTTCTGCTCACATTTTCCATTCAGCCACTGTTGAATCCTCTCACTCACCTTTTTGTTAATTGTTCTTTACTTGTCCAATTTGTGAGGTGGATGGATTGTGTGTAGATTTAACATCTAGGTTAATGAAATGAATGGCTGTTGTTTTTTGTTATAATAACCTTTGATCCTGCATGTGGATTTTTCTTTCAGTTCTTTGATTATTTTTATGTTATGAATACTGCTACAACTTAGTTTTTGTTTCTGTAATTGCTAGAAACAGTGGCAACATTTCCTATTCAAGGGCTTTGTTTGCTGAGAGCTTCAACAGGCTGTTGTCTACTCAAGCTGGAGGGTATGGAAACTTAACCATCAGTTTATCCTGTCTTTGATTTATCAGTTGGAAACTATCAGTTATTCTGATCTGACTAATTGAAACCATTAAGGTTGATTGGGGGAAATTTTTGTGAAAACAAGCTAAGGGGCGAATGCTGATTGTTCATAATGTATCCTCCTGGCACATATCCACAATGCATCTCGGTTTCAAATTTACAGCATTTTCCTTGCAATCCTTTCATTTTCACTGCTACCATTCACATATTTACAGAATTCGAAGGCTTTTGATGTGTACCTGGTGGATTAATTAAATAAATGTATGGAGTCTTACATGAAGATACTCACTTCTTTATCACACAGATCACTAGCCGTTTTGACTTGTGACTGGGACCTTGCATTTTAATTGATATAGCTCCTTTCATAATACGAATTGGATTAGCTGCTTTACTATTTCTTCAGCTTTCTTCTTGTATCTATCTTCCTTAGATGCATTATAGTTTATATTCCTGTCATGGTGTCTATGTTTGCGTAGAGGACTATGAAGATAATGAATAGATTTCCCAGTTGAGACACCAGACTTTTATTTTAATGTAACCAGAGGAGGGATTTGGGGCTTCTATTTGGCACCTAATTAGTCCCCCGCGAATTGGATCGACCCATTTTAGGATAAAGTGGTATTTCCAACTGCCAACCTATATCCAAACCTAAGATCGAACCTTTGACTTTGGTTTAGGTACTCAATTGTTGAAACACTTATACATCTTTTGGTGACATACTAGTCTTTGATGGGGCATCAAAGACTCCACAATCTTTTAGTCATGAATTTCTGATTCCGTCAAATATTAGATATGTATCATATGATGTTCAGCATTCTACAAATGTTATCACAAGGATCTTTGTACTTGAGGCTTTTTAATTCACATTTGATGTTGAAATAATTCAAAATCCTTCTACAAGAAGTATTTGATCTTTTTTAACTTTCCAAGATATTGATGAATGTATTTACTTTTTCTTTTATTTTCATAAAGTATTAGAAAGATTTGTGGGGTGATATAGCCTTACTCTCTGATGTGGTGGTTTAGGAAGCTACAAGACAAGGTTGCACTGATCACTGGAGCAGCTAGTGGAATAGGAAAGGCCACAGCTACCAAATTTATCAATAATGGAGCTAAGGTTATTATTGCTGATATTCATCAACAGCTTGGTGAGGAGACGGCAAAAGAACTAGGATCTAATGCTACTTTCATAACATGTGATGTCACTCAAGAGTCAGACATATCCAATGCTGTTGATTTTGCCGTTTCTAAATACAAACAACTTGATATCATGTACAACAATGCAGGGGTACCCTGCAGAAGTCCTCAAAGCATTGTTGACCTGGACATGGCATTGTTTGACAAAATCATGGACATAAATGTTCGTGGTGCTGTGGCAGGCATGAAGCATGCAGCACGTGTGATGATCCCACGTGGAAGTGGGTCTATTCTCTGCACAGCAAGTGTCACAGGTGTGATGGGAGGTTTGGCCCAGCACACTTACTCAATATCTAAGTCTGCAATCATAGGCATTGTTAAATCGCTGGCTTCAGAGCTCTGCAGGCATGGAATCCGAGTCAATTGCATATCACCTTTTGCCATCCCAACACCTTTTGTTCTGGGAGAAATGAGTCAGATTTATCCTCATGTTAATAGTCAGAGACATGCGGATATTATTCACAATGCTGGTGTCCTAAAGGGTGTCTATTGTGAACCCAATGATATTGCTGAAGCTGCACTTTTTCTTGCGTCAGATAATGCCAAGTATGTTAGTGGACACAACTTGGTTGTGGATGGAGGTTTCACATCTTTTAAGAATTTGGACTTTCCTGCACCAGATCAAGTTCAGTAGAAGTTTGTTCAAATTTTATTTAGATAAAGCTAACAATGATGGAAAACCATCTTCCAATTTGAAATTTTAAATAAATAATTCCATTGAGTGAGTCAATTAGTGTTTGAGTGGCGACCCCAAATGATATCAGTTTGGGATAGCCATGCAAGCATTGAGAGTCAAGGCTTCAAGGCACCCTAAATAAGGATGCTATTATAAGTGATACTTTTCTATAGTTTCATATTTTTATTCAAAAGGAATTAGAGATAGAAAAGCTTTGTAGTGGGAGTTTCTGTTGAATCTGTTCTGATGGCTGGTCCAGCCATTTCAGGTCCTTCATTACCTAATGATAGAAGAATAAAACCTTTCATGTTTACCTTTAGATTTTAACATTATAAAATATGCTATAGTCATAATCAACTTGAAATGATGATAAAGCTTTTTATTCTCAGAGCACTTTCTATTGCATCCTCTGCCAACTTGATTGAACATTATAAAGAGTATTATAACCAATCGGGCTTCCATCAATAGCCTTCTTTATTATAAACTTTACAGCACCCGTGGACTACTTGACAAAGGGAATCGCACTTTATAAGAAGCTAAAAAAAACATAACTTAAATCAGCCTGGAACCTGTCAGATGATTGAAACTTAAGAACAACCATTTTGCAAAATCCTCATCATTTCGACATACACCACAAATAAATTCAGTCGAGTTTGAATAAAAAACCCATGCAAAAACTTGGGTTCCCGTGTTTCAATTACTGCTCATAAACTTATTGTGCCAATTTGTCTTGCAGACTTCATTCATAAGAAAGTACCACTCAAGATATGAATTTCTTGCCTTTTCTCCTTCAAAATTAGTTGACAACATTTTTGGTTCACTTGATGAAGACTAGTTCTTGAATAGATTCGATAGTTTAAAGGTTGTTCATCAGTGACATACTGACATGATAATGACTTTCACAATCTCACTGGAAAGGAACCCTATGAGATTCATTTCCTTTTCAGCAAACTCAGAAATAGACACCATAGTAAGATCACAAGATTCCGTAAAATGGCCTGCACTACAACATTTTCCAGGGATTAAAGTTAAAGCCTAGAAAGATACAAGATTGTACTAGAACGAAATCAAACCAAAACGAACAAATTAGAGGCAACAAATTCAGATTGATTGACAGAACTGTTCTATCCGTTGAGCAATGAGGTCAATAGCAGCATTTGCTGATGAGAATGCCCCATGGAAACTCTCTTTGTAGTTAATAGACTCCAGTTCACGGGCCATCTTCAACAGAATCTCACCCAGGTCTGTTTGCTTCTGTAGCAAAGAATTGTAGTATGAGTTGGCAGCAACTCGGCTTATTTCCACATTGGTTTCTTCTGGACAGTACTCATCATCCAACCATTTATGTAAAGTAACCCTAAGCCATTCTGATTCCTGATAAGTGAAAAAAAAAACATGCTATAATTTATCCCCAACCACTTATTCTCTAAACTTGCTGATAATTGAAAACTGATATCAAATTGGTTTTGAAAGCAACAAAAAAGGAGTACCTGCAAGGAAATGTTTGGGTCTAACCAATGGTCAGGGACTCTAAGGTCTTCAACTTGGTCATTGGATTCTGGGAATGGGTGAGAATGGGATCTGACCCGTGTGAGCAAATGAGTTGGAGTATAGCATAGAGTTAGTGAAGAAGAAGCATGTTGGTTAGTCAGAGTTACGGCAATGGAAGATGGTGTGAATGCGAGTGTGCAAGGGATGAGAGGCGACACGATCATGTGCTGACCCAGATTTAGTTTCAAGGTTGTCATCATGGACACTGTTGTCCCCTCTCGCTTTCTCTACATAAAAAACACAACTAGTAATATCGACCATTCATTCGTATACACTAAACCTTTTGGGATGAGGTCATGCCCCACCTCTCGCAATTTGTAGAACAATGTTCTTTTCAACTTCTACGATTTTTTATTATAGTCGCAAGTTTATAGGTACCAGAAAAATTATTCGTAAAGCATTTGTGGAGGACCATTAGACACTATGGCACTAAAATAACTTGATCAAACTCAATTTGCTTAAATTTCAAGCGCCAAGGCTTAATTCTGAAAATTCTGGAAGACGATAAAAATAAGCAATTTCCATGTATTATTGTTAAATATTATATCACAATCATGGATACTTTGCACAAGTATCAAGAACACAGGTTCATATAACAACAAAACCAGTTTTCGATCTTTTGACCCTGTATATTTTCACTATGATTGCTATATTCCTATATAATATTAAAGCCAGATCCACATAAACTTATATAATACTGCGGATCTCCGAAATTGCCGGGAAAGGGAAGAAATGTATTGAAACTAAAAACGAAACAAAATGGCATTGGTTGCACAGAGAGAACAGGTATGGATAGATGGACTAGTCCTGCAAGCTGCTGGAGAAAGAGACACGGGGCGGATCACTAAAGGCTTGGAGGATCTGCTGAGGACCTTGGATTGAGACTGTTAATACCATCCTTCTGACATATGATCATCTTTTGCACCACACACTGGAAATCCCTGCATTGTTTGATGGTACAAATACTAAAGTTAGCAACAAAAAATAAAAGAAAAGAGAGTAACTAGCCAAAACAAAGCCACTCAATTTTGTTTTTACCAGAATTTGCTTAAGTAAATGTTTCAATGTGTAAATGAAAAATTCCAACCACAGCTGTTATTTTTTATTAAAACCATTGAAATTGCTTGTTTGTGCTTAACAGCTTGTTTGTGCATAAGTAAATGTTTCAATGATATTTTTAGTTTCGGTACTTAACTGCCATGGATAATCTCGCAAGAACATCATGTCTCCATCATCATCTATGCAGGTCACATGCCATCCACTGCTTCCATTGACTAAGCCGCCACCAAAATCAAACATCGAGTCGAGCTCAGCAATGAGTTCATCATATCCACGAAAACGGCTAAGATCAACTGCTCTTCCAAGAGCAGTTCCCAGCTTAATCACCTGAAATAGTTAGTTGCCTTTGTTCAAATGTCTCTGAATGTGAAAAGCTAAAAATGTTTCAGCTACTTGCTGTATTAACCATTCAATAAAGTATATATGATATAGTAGAACTTAGATTATTCACATTATATTATTATTTATTTATATCATAATGTATTTATCGAGGGTTCAAATCAAACTCAAGAAAATCAAATCAATGTGAAGGTTAAATATGAAATGCTTAGTACCTTTGTGCAGCTACGATTGACAGAGCGACACTTCTGACATGTTTTCCCGGAGGTAACAGACATTGGAGGAGTAGAACGCAGACTTGAAGGTTGTGATGAAGGGAGCTCCGGTTGGCGGTCAATTAAGCTAACTCCAAAAAGCTTGTATCTACTACAACTTCCAAGTTGACCAAATGGAGCATCATTTTCATTTCTAGATTCGTAAGGAGGCCATCCCAGGGAGTCAGAACAAATGGAGCCTAAATTTGAACTTGATATTGACAAGTCTTCATGTGCCAATGACGTTGATCTTCCAAGAGATTTATGAAGAATGTCTTGCATGTGAAAGGGGAGCTGGTTCAGATTTTCCTTCCCAAATTGTGAGCCACTGATTGAGAACTTCGATGGGTTGATTACATCACTCGATGATGGTCTTTGCAATGGCCATGAAGTACTCAGGCCACTGTAATCTTGTCCTTGCAAGTCCCTATCCGTTCTCTGAGTCTGAGATGCCGCCCTGGCTGAACTCTGACCAGCATCTGATAAAAAGAGAATTCAACTAGTCCATAATGCTTAAAGAAAAGGCAACATGTCATTCTAATTTATAAACATGGAAAGTTATAGCATTAACATCTTGTAGCTTCCTAAAATCGAATTTTACAGGGAACTCAAACTAGAGATGAATTTATAAGTACTGACCATTCATGCCAAAGACACTTAATCCAGGCAAAGGGTGCTGGTTAAGTAGATGTGGCCTTTTTGGGTTTGGGAGAACAGGAAAGTGCTTCTCCGTGGCAGATTCCAATGGCTCAATCCACCAAGGACAAACCCTTTCAGGGTGCATGAAGGCATCTACTGCGGCATCCCATTGCACCTGAGAAGATATAAATTTAATTGAATCCAGTAATATAGAACATAAAGGCATTATAGCTTCAAAGAACTAAATCTAAAAGACTTGGAAAGGGCTTGATTACCTTGAGACATCTCCATTCAGAACCAGGCCACCTAATGCTGTCAATAACTTCAGTACCAATTATCGTACCTGCATATCTGGTTACTCAAAACAAAAAGACAATAGACCTGATTACGAATTGTTCATTGTAGTTAGAGACTATAATTACCATTAACAGCTTCTGTATGTTTTCCTTTTATTTTCATAGAGATAGATTCATTTCAAGATAAAACATCCATGACTCGGTCAAACTTTGACATCATTACCTTCTTAGAGACTCTTCAACATCACACTGCATTTGTACTCTCGCTCCAATTGAATAGTCGGGAACAGTTGACTTCAAATATTTTTCCAGAGGAATAATAAACTCAAAGGGATTCGTCCTGCAAAATTGTGTGTAACAAATAGCTCATTCCAATTGAAACTTATGCCCAAAGGGTGTGTGTGTGTGTATATATAGACATGTGCTTTTGAATTTTCAATCTGATAAATCCTGAACAACTCACCAAGGGTGGTAATAGACAGTGAACAGGGATCCTGTGGAAACAGCATGGGAAGCACTAGCCAAAATTCCAAGTTGCATGCTATGACCCGATATCAGAGATGAAGACAGGGATGCATTGCTGGGATGTCTATTTGCCCGACGAATCCCAACACGAACTTCTCCAGACTCCCCACTGCAATAACACAAGCACTATCCTTCTTACTGACACTTCTATTAACATTGGAATTATTAAATAAACCTAATTATTTAGAATAATATTACAAAGCTCCTCTTCTTGTGACGTTTTATAGCAAGCCGCCAAAAGCACAAGCTACTAATATTCTCTACTATTACTTGAAAATCTTACTCTTAATGGAAGTTGAAAACTATACTGGCAATGATTAACTTCTCCTAATGCATTTGAAAAAAGAAACTTTTGATTCTAACCAGAGTTCCTCTGGAATAACACAAACATAATTCATGGGGGGAGGGAAAGAATGAGACAGAAAGTACCTAACAAAAATGCATGAATCTCCAGCAACAAGTTTCTTTGCATTCACGAACGTGCTCCAACCACTAGTTAGCAAGTGTCGTTTCGGCTGACCTGCATTTCATTTGAAAAAATATCCAACCCAGAAACTAAACCAGCATTTCTTGCAAAAAAAATATGCGATTTATTTTACTTGTAATTAACAATAATTTCCCTACATTGTTGCAACTGAATCAGAAACATTTGACAAAATAAAAGTAATCTAAACACACCACGGTATATGTGTCGAAAATGCCACTCGAACCCGCGCAAGTCCTTCGCAAGAATTTCCTGTGCAGGCGTTTGATGAGTCATGTCCTGTAATATCAAAGAGACAAAGACCTTAAATAACCCAAATTCCTTAAGAAGAAAAAACTACACAAATGACAGATGCTAAGGATTCCAACCAGGGGACGGAAGCATTCATCAGCATGTCTCTTCGGAATAGAGAATCCACCATGTGTGCTTGTGTCTGATGGAGTGAGTACCTTACTGAAGGAGTAGGTTGCAGTTCTTAAAGGAACATGATTGTCCTCGTTCTCTAAATCAAAATCATTTTGCTGCAAAGATCCAAGCAATAACCAATTCTATTAAGACATTATCCTTGTCTGCATGTCGTACAAGGTAAATTGCCATTCATTCTTTTAAGATTAAATTCTATAGAATACTAATGTCACATACTGAATGGATACTATAAAAAAAATATCATAACAATAACGGTTGCACTTTAAAGAAGCAAAAATGAAGAAGGTGAAGGTAGCCAACCTTGGCCTCCGGAACTAATGTAACTTGAGCAAAAACCTCATCTGTGTAAATTTCGGCCTGCAAAATCAAATATTTACATTATTTCCCATTTGCACTAAACATTTGATGTAAATAACAATACCAACCCGGGTAGAAAGATGACAGTACCTGTAACTGAACATACACAACCCTGCATAAGATCTTAGAAGGCAAACCAGACGCAGGAATTTCCATGTGTCCATCTTGCTGATGCTGAGTAAATGCAGCAACCTATTCCACAAGCCAATCATTCGATCATGAAATGGTAATCATAAGACAGTCTATATTAAAAATCTGTAATTATTAATGTTGAGTTTATGCTGTCAATTGAAGTGATTGAGATTTATTAATTAAAAAACACGAACTCATTGATTTCGAAAGATTAAAAGAGAAAGAAATTTAGCAACACTCTCTAAGATATGTGAGAGAGACCAAGTTAAACAAAGATTAAAAAAAGGGAAAATAGCACAGAGTAAAGACCATCATAACTCTGACAAACACACACTTGTCTCTTAAAACAAGTTAATCACATTAGTATTTTAACAGGTAATAAAACATTGAATGGAAAATTCAAAAGTATATTAAATATTTGAAATTTTTTATTATTAGTTTCATTATTATTTTTAATTGTTTCAATCAAAACACTTGAGTATACTTCATTAATCTACAAGCCAAACTCAAAAAGGTTTCAACATTTAAAAGAAAGAAAAAAAATTAATTAGATGTCATATGAAGAGCTTAACAGTATTTTAATTTTCTAGAACAAAAAATACTTGCTTGAAATTGAAGAAGGTTCATTAGAATTAAAAAAAAAAAGTTTTATCCAAATATAAAAGTGGTGGTCAAAGACAAAAAAAAAAACAGTGATCAAGTATATTAAAGCGATGATGGCCATCAAATAAACAAAGATGAACAAAATTGGAAAATGGGAGAAACCCATAAATTTTACAAATTAACAAAAATGCACTTGTCACATAAAATAAATCAAGGTTATAATACTGTTTTAATTATTGATTTTGAATGAAAAATGTTTAAAAATACAATAAATATTTGAAATAAAAATTATTAATGTTGTCTATTTTTCAGTTTTCAATTAAATTTCTTGAGTAGTTTTTAAGTTCCAAAAAATTTTAAATCATAGATTAAGAAAAGGATGATTTAGCCTCTAGAGTAAATTAAATTTTATTCAGATTACTTTAACAAAATATTACTTGTGTTTACAATTGTTTTGAAGAACAAGCAATTATTTTTTAATAAAAATTGTTATGAAACACACTAACTTTAGACTCTTAGTTGTTGTGTACTACACATAAAGTGACAAAAAGTTTATTTGCAAACTCATTCCTAATGATACTTCCAAAGCATGAAATCAAGAAACAAAATTTGTACACATCATTCATCTCTATCTCTCATTTGCTTAATTATAATTGGTTTTGAAAACACAAAGACGTCAAAAATATACGCCATTTGAGATTCCTATCTATAGACTTGAAAAATCAAAAGTTGACGACAAAGCAAATAAAACAGTAAATCTTATATAAATTGAATGTAAAAGTATGTTTGAAAAGTAATGATGTTTGCAAAATTGAAAGCATAAAATTAAGAAACAAAGTTTTTCATTGTTAAAAAATAACGCTTTCTTCCCATAGTTTAAATTGGTAATCAAATAAAAAAAATATATAAGAAAATCATAATAAAAAAGATACGTTCAAAGACAATAAGATTAGAACAAGGTGAGAGAAAAAAATAACGTTAATCCGATAAATTTAAACTGTGTTTGAATTATCATTTGCTCCTAAACGTGACACAAGGATTGACGTTAAACGGAATTTCTGACGAAAAAAACAAACATGCACTTAAGAGTTACACTTATTTTTTAAAAATAAGTTAATAAAATAATAGGTAATTAATAAAATATTAAATGAAAAATGCATTAAATGTAAAAAAAAAAAAAAGTTAGCATAATCGTTTCAACTGAAATGTTTAGTATTTTGTAAAAATTCCAAAAAGAATAAATTTCACAAAAGCTTTTATTACAAAATGAACTCCAGCCAGAGCAGAACAACCTATGTATAAAGGCATGGATTGGTGGTGATGATAAAAAGAAAGAAGACACTACATTGAACAGAAACGATAAAACCGAAACTGGGAGAGTGAGAAAAACAAAACTTTAAATCTCACAAATTAAGTAAATGAAAAAATAATTAAGAACGAATGTATTAAATATTCAGAAAAGAATAATTAATGCCACCCAGTTCATAATGTTTTACAAAATATTAAGTGAAAAAACGTATTAAATTAAAACAAAGCAATGGTATCCCCAATGTGAAGCAAAATTAGTTGACACAGGGAAATTGCATAGTTCAAATCGCCGTTTCCAACATTCATCATCAATAAACTTGCTTACATTAAATAAAGCAGAGCTTATTTAATCTTAAGAAAAGGTAAAAAAAAACGTTTGATTTAAGCATTTCAAAAACACTTTGTGCGCAATAATTGACCTAATAAAATGAACTGAAATAATAATAAAAACAAAAATAATAGATGACAAGACAACCTTGGAAAGTTACCATCTTTGTTGTACAGTCAACACAAAACATGAGTAAAATTGAGAACGACAAAGACCAGATTAGAAGAACACGAGTAAAAGAGAAAGAGAGAAAATTGAAGAACCTGCTCCAAGTGGCCTTGAGGGAAGTAGAAAACCAACTCTCCAACACGAGGAACATGAACGGAATATCCCGCACATGCACGCCACAGTTCAGTGTACAAATCATCTCCGGGACCTACGAAACCATCACAGAAAATAATTAAAATTGAAGAATTGAAACAAAACACCGATCCATGAACAAACGAGGCCGCGGATTTATAAGAGAGAGGAGAATCAAGGACTGGTGTACTGATTCAGTTCACCATTCTTGAAACAGCCTTAATCCGACAGCAACGAAAACAAAAACACAGCATAATAATTAGCAGTTGTTGACTTTGATTTGGTGGAGCGATTGTAAAAGAATGTGTCCTGGTGAATCCAGAAGCACAGAAAAAAGA
Organism: Phaseolus vulgaris; assembly: GCF_051622355.1. Classification (NCBI taxonomy): domain Eukaryota; kingdom Viridiplantae; phylum Streptophyta; class Magnoliopsida; order Fabales; family Fabaceae; genus Phaseolus; species Phaseolus vulgaris. Next base: position 49,847,594 of record NC_143498.1, read on the forward strand.
AAGAGAGAAAGAGAAAAGTAAAGTAGCACTATTGTATTGAAGGAAAGAAAATGATTGAGGATGGATGGTGGTGTTGTGGTGCTAACAGTAGCATAGCACTGCAGTAGCAGTACCTCGGTTACGGGGAAGACCGTCTCTGGGTTCAGGCTCCATCTCTCTCCTCCTCCTCATGGAAGGCAAAGAAAGGCGGAGAAAACGAACGAGAGAACGGAGAAAGCGAGAAGAAGAAAGGAGAATGAGTGAATGAGTGAAGGAGAAAGTGAGCACACGTGAGATTTAAGGAGCGAGGGAGGCGTCGAAACAGAAAAAAAAATAAATAAAAAAATTAAAAAAAAAGGAAGAAACGTTTCACAGAGTGTTGTTCATTGGTTCATGAGAGTTGTGTTAACTATGCGATCTCCCACCTTCCTCCATTGTCGTCCACCTTCAAAGTAATACTCAACCTGTGTTCCGGTGCGCGCAGGTGCAACTTAACAAGGGTGGAACACAGACGAAGACAAATTACGAGTTTTATGTTTGTGTTTGTGTTCGTGTACAGTACAGTGCAGCTGCAAAGCAAGACCCCTTTGCTTTTACTGAGTTGGCTTCTCTCTGTGATGGCCACACCCTGATCGTAACCGTTGATTAATTGAGTTAATTGGGTTTGGACGATAATGATGAATGGTTTTGGGGTTAATTAATTGATTGATTAATTAATTAAGATATGAGAGAGAGTGAGGGCATGCGGGTACTTTGCATGCAGAGGCAGCGTCAGTGATTGCAGAAAGGGTTGTACGGATACACCATTCACACCGTTCAGGCTATTATGGCTGGCTGCTCTATCACTATTTCTCTTTCCTTTCTTTTCAACAACAATTCACAATTTCTTTTAAAGTCTTTATTCATTTTTTTTTTCAATTATAGATCATATTAATCAAATATTTCCTCATCACTTCTCTTCTAATACCAAATGTATATATTTCAAAATTACATATTTTATTATATATTTTTTAATTTTACATTATATACTACTAATATTTCAATTTGAGAAATGTTCATAATTTTTTTTTATAATGTAAATTTATTTGATAGTTAATTCTTCATGTTTAATAAATAATCAATGTATTAATTATTTATTTATTATAAATTTATTAAATATTTCGTAACGGTGATGGTAACGTATAAAACGTATTGACCGTATGTACATAAATATACTCTACTTTTAGAAGAGTTTACATCTATTTAGACTCAGATATTGCACTTGTCGTACTATTACTATGAAATTCACAAAGTTATGCGCATATAAATGTCAGCACCAAACTATATGACCTCATAAACCAATTATTCTTCTGACTATAAAGTCAATCATATGAATCTCATTCAACCCTCACTATTTCATATTTTTCATTTATATGATTTCAATATACCAATAAGGTCATGATACCACTATAAGAAAATCATGAAATAGAAATCAATTTTAGAGACAGAAAATAATTAGTTGTTATAGTGACTAAATTAAAAACCATTTTAGAGACTACAAAAAATTTTGATTTTTAAATTAGTTTATATTATTGTTAAATAGTTTCTAAATTGGTATCTAATTAGTTACTAAGGTTTTAACTACCAATTATTTAGATTCTAAATTTGGTAGCTCAAACCTTGGTAGCTAATTAGATACCAATTTAGAAACCATTTAACAATAATAGAAACTAATTCAGAAACCAAATTTTTTTTATAGTTTCTAAAATGTCTCTAATTTAGTTACTATAGCAACTAATTATAATTGGTTTCTATTTCATGATAGTGTATTCCATTCTAGATGAATCACAAATCTATGCACATATTGACTAAATTTACCACTACAAGAAAAACATTAAATAAGAACTAATTTTAGAGACTAAACAAAATTAGAGACCATTTTATAAACTAAAAAAATTATCCATTATTAATAAAAATACCAATTTAAAAACCATTTTATAATTTTTTATTAATAATAAAAACCACTTTAAATACCAATAATTTTGTAGTCTCTAAAATAGTATTTAATTTAGTAAGTATAATGACTAATTATTTGTAGTCTCTAAATTTGATTGTTATTTAATGATTATCTTGTAATGAACTTTAGAGCATATATTATAAATGGAATAGCCAATATGAGATCACTTTTCTTTATACCAAATGTCACTATAAGAAAAACATGAAACAAACAATAATTAGTTGTTATAGTAACTAAATTATAGACTATTTTAGAAATTAAAAAAAAAAATTGGTTTCTGGATTAATTTCTATTATTGTTAAATGGTTTCTAAATTGGTATCTAATTATTTTTTGTCACTAAATGATATTACATTATATACTATTGATATTTCAATTTCATAAATGTTCTTAACATGTTGTGTTAATTTTTTTGATAATGTAAATTTATTTGATAGTTAATTCTTCATTCTACTTAATAAATAATCAATTAACGCATGTATTAATTATTTATTTATTATAAATTTAATAAATATTTCATAACGGTAACACTATCGTATAAAACGTACCGACTATGTCATATGTACATAAATATGTAATTATGTGTATATTATATTTTAAAAATATTTATTTATTTATAGGGAATTTAAAATATAGATAAATATAAAAATCTACTTATTGTGGAGTTTGAACACCTACAACATCATGTGTTTTTTTGTGTAATACTTAACTATCACAAATCTCACTATAAGGAAATTATGAAATAGAAATTAATTTTAAAGATAAAAAATAATTAGTTCATATAATGACTAAATTAGAGACCATTTTATAGACTAAAAAAATGTTTGGTTTCTAAATTAGTTTCTATTATTGTTAAATAGTTTTCAAATTGGTATCAAATTAGCTACCAAGGTTTTAAATATCAATTATTTAGTTTCTAAATTTGGTAGCAAAACCCTTGGTTGTTAATTAGATACCAATTTAGAAACCATTTAACACTAATATAAACTAATTTAGAAACCCAAAATTTGTTAGTCTCTAAAATGGTCTCTAATTTAGTCACTATAGCAACTAATTATTTTTTGTCACTAAAAATTAGTTTGTATTTCATAATTGTCTTGTAGTGTGTATATTATATTTCAAATTACATATTTTATTTTATTTTATTTTATTTCAATTTTACATTATATACTACTGATATTTCAATTTCATAAATGTTCTTAACATGTGTTAATTTTTTTATAATGTAAATTTTTTTTTATAATGTAAATTTGTTTGATAGTTAATTCTTCATTCTACTCAATAAATAATAAATTAACTCATGTATTAATTAATTATTTATTATAAATTTAATAAATATTTTATAATGGTAACGCTAACTTATGAAACGTACCGACTTGTCATATGTACATAAATATGTAATTATGTGTATATTATATTTTAAAAATAATTCTTTATTTATTAGGAATTTAAAATATAGATAAATATAAAGAATGAGAAATGCTTTATCTGCTTATTGTGGAGTTTGAACACATGTAACATCACGCGTTTTTGTGTAATACACAACTATCACATATCTCACTTTAAGAAAATCATGAAATAAAAATTAATTTTAGAGACCAAAATAATTAGTTGATATAGTGACTAAATTAGATACCATTTTAGAGACTAAAAAATTGTTTGGTTTCTAAATTAGTTTCTATTTTTGTTAAATAGTTTCTAAATTGATATCTAATTAGCTATCAAGGTTTTAACTGTAAATTATTTATATTCTAAATTTGGTAACAAAATCCTTGGTTGCTAATTAGATACCAATTTAGAAACCATTTAACACTAATATAAATTAATTTAGAAACCAAAAATTTGTTAGTCTCTAATTTAATCACTATAACAACTAATTATTTTTTGTTACTAAAAATTAGTTTGTATTTCATAATTTTCTTGTAGTGTGTATATTATATTTTAAATTACATATTTTATTTTATTTTATTTCAATTTTACATTATATACTACTGATATTTCAATTTCATAAATGTTCTTAACATGTGTTAATTTTTTTATAATGTAAATTTGTTTGATAGTTAATTCTTCATTCTACTCAATAAATAATAAATTAGCTCATGTATTAATTAATTATTTATTATAAATTTAATAAATATTTTATAACGGTAACGCTAATGTATGAAACGTACCGAATTGTCATATGTACATAAATATGTAATTATGTGTATATTATATTTTAAAAATAATTCTTTATTTATTAGGAATTTAAAATATAGATAAATATAAAGAATGAGAAATGCTTTATCTGCTTATTGTGGAGTTTGATCACCTGTAACATCACGCGTTTTTTTGTGTAATACACAACTATCACATATCTCACTTTAAGAAAATCATGAAATAAAAATTAATTTTAGAGACCAAAATAATTAGTTGATATAGTGACTAAATTAGATACCATTTTAGAGACTAAAAAATTGTTTGGTTTCTAAATTAGTTTATATTTTTGTTATATAGTTTCTAAATTGATATCTAATTAGCTACCAAGGTTTTAACTGTAAATTATTTAGATTCTAAATTTGGTAACAAAAACCTTGGTTGCTAATTATATACCAATTTAGAAACCATTTAACACTAATATAAATTAATTTAGAAACCAAAAATCTGTTAGTCTCTAATTTAATCACTATAGGAACTAATTATTTTTTGTTACTAAAAATTAGTTTGTATTTCATAATTTTCTTGTAGTGTGTATATTATATTTCAAATTACATATTTTATTTTATTTTATTTCAATTTTACATTATATACTACTGATATTCAATTTCATAAATGTTCTTAACATGTGTTAATTTTTTTATAATGTAAATTTGTTTGATAGTTAATTCTTCATTCTACTCAATAAATAATAAATTAACTCATGTATTAATTAATTATTTATTATAAATTTAATAAATATTTTATAACGGTAACGCTAACGTATGAAACGTACCGACTTGTCATATGTACATAAATATGTAATTATGTGTATATTATATTTTAAAAATAATTCTTTATTTATTAGGAATTTAAAATATAGATAAATATAAAGAATGAGAAATGCTTTATCTGCTTATTGTGAAGTTTGAACACCTGTAACATCACGCGTTTTTGTGTAATACACAACTATCACATATCTCACTTTAAGAAAGTCATGAAATAAAAATTAATTTTAGAGACCAAAATAATTAGTTGATATAGTGACTAAATTATATACCATTTTAGAGACTAAAAAATTGTTTGGTTTCTAAATTAGTTTCTATTTTTGTTAAATAGTTTCTAAATTGGTATCTAATTAGCTATCAAGGTTTTAACTTTAAATTATTTAAATTCTAAATTTGGTAACAAAAACCTTGGTTGCTAATTAGATACCATTTAAAAACTATTTAACACTAATATAAACTAATTTAGAAACCAAAAATCTGTTAGTCTCTAATTTAGTCACTATAGCAACTAATTATTTTTTGTCACTAAAAATCTGTTTGTATTTCATAATTTTATTGTAGTGTGTATATTATATTTCAAATTACATATTATATTATATTTTATTTTATTTCAATTTTACATTATATACTACTGATATTTCAATTTCATAAATGTTCTTAACATGTGTTAATTTTTTTATAATGTAAATTTGTTTGATAGTTAATTCTTCATTTTACTCAATAAATAATCAATTAACTCATGTATTAATTAATTACTTATTATAAATTTAATAAATATTTTATAACGGTAACGCTAACTTGTCGTATGTACATAAATATGTAATTATGTGTATATTATATTTTAAAAATATATCTTTATTTATAGGAATTTAAAATATAGATAAATATAAAGAATGAGAAATGCTTCATCGGCTTATTGTGGAGTTTGAACACCTGTAACATCACGCGTTTTTGTGTAATACACCACTATCACATATCTCCCTTTAAGAAAATCATGAAATAGAAGTTAATTTTAGAGAACAAAATAATTAGTTGATATAATGACTAAATTAGAGATCATTTTAGAGACTAAAAAAGTGTTTGGTTTCTAAATTAGTTTCTATTTTTGTTAAATAGTTTCTAAATTGGTATCTAATTAGCTACCAATTTTTAATTGTAAATTATTTAGATTCTAAATTTGGTAGCAAAAACTTGGTGGCTAATTAGATACCAAATTATAAACCATTTAACAATAATAGAAATTAATTTAGAAACCAAATATTTTTTAGGTTCTAAAATTGCCTCTAATTTAGTTACTATAGTAACTAATTATTTTGTGTCTCTATTCTATTTTATGATTTTCTTGTAATGTCTTAAAACAAACACGAAAATGAAGGTAGGATAAGCTAATATTTTTAATATAACCACAAACATATAATTCATCACTTCTTATATCTTCTAATTTAAATAAATAGTCACATTTGTATAATTGGTTCATAATTAATATCATTTATGTCAATTTTTCACTAACAACATACCTAAACACTTGATTATTACTTTTAGAATACTCACTACAAGAAAATCATCATGAAATAAAAACCAATTTTAGAGACAAAAAAAATTAGTTGCTAGGGACTAAATTAGAGATCATTTTAAAGACTAAAATATTTTTGGTTTATAAATTAGTTTCTATTATTGTTAAATGGTTTTTAAATTTGTATCTAATTAGCTATCAAAGTTTTAACTACAAAAAATTGGTTTCTATTTCATGATTTTTTTGCAGTGACTCTACTTTTAGAAGAGTCTACATTGATTTAGACTTAGAGATTGCACCTGTTATATGTTATATTATCACTATGAAATTCACACAACTAGTACCAAACTATATGACCTGGCAAACCAGGTATCCTTCAAACTATAAACTCAATCATATGAACCTCATTCAACCCTCACTATTTCATATTTTTCACTTATATGATTTCAATATACAATAAGGTCATGATACCTCATTTTAGATGAATCACAAATCATGCACATATTGACTCATCAAATAAGAACTAATTTAGATACTAAAATAATTAGTTACTATTTGACTAAATTAGAAATCATTTTATAAACTAAACAATTTATTGGTATCTAAGGTAACTTCTATTATTAATAAAAATTTATAAAATAGTTTTTAAATTGGTATTTAACCATTAGCTACCAAGATTTTAACTACTTACTACTTTATATTCTAACTTAGTTTATAAAAATAGTTTTTATAAATCACTTTAGATACCAATAATTTTTTAATCTCTAAAATAGTATCTAATTTAGTCAATTTAGTGACTAATTATTTGTAATCTAAAAATTTGGTTGCTATTGAATGATTTTCTTGTAGTAAACTTTAAAGCAGGGATTAGAAACAAAATTATATATATATATATATATATAAAATAAGTTGTAAAACCACTAAACAATTTTGAATGTTAGAAACTTATTTAAATCAATTAACATTTGCTAAAATCAATAAATACAAACATAGCTTTCAATAAATACAACAGTCACGTGTGTAATTAACTCGTAATCAATATCTCTGATGTCATAATTCTACTAGCCAACATATATATACACTTGACTCTACTTATACAATATTCTTAATTGATTTAGACTCGGATATTGTACCTATCATACTACCACACTTTGAAATTCTCATAGTTATGTGCATAAGAATATAAGTACCAAATCATCTTATGTGACATGGTTAATTTATATGACCTGTCTTACCAAATATCCTTCAAACTATATATTCAGTCATATGAACCTTATTCATCTTTTACTATTGAATAATTTTTTCATTTATATGATTTCAATATACAAATAAAGTCAGGATAACTCTTTCTAGATAAATCACAAATCAATGCACATCTTAATCAATTTTAATATAATTAAAATATATTATTTTTGTTATCAAAATTATAAAAACAAATTTTAATTTTAAAACAAAAATCATAAACGAAATTATATATATAAAGTTGTAAAACTCCTAATCAATTTGAATGTTGGAAATTATTTAAATCAATTAATACCTCTGAAATATTTCAAAGTATTAAAGAAATATTTTATTTTATGTATAATTATATTAATAATAATTTTTTTATAATATAAATTTATTTGATAGATAATTCTCAATTCCTTGCTTAATAAATAATCAATTAACTCGTATATTAATTATTTATTTATTATAAATATATTAAATATTTCATAACGATATAAAACATACCGACTATGTCATGTATATAAATATGTAATTATGTATATATCATATTTCAAAAATATATCTCTCTTTGGAGGAAATTTAAAATATAGATAAATATAAAAAAAAAATGTTAAACACTTCATATCCTTATTGTGGAGTTTTAACACCTGCAACCTCGTATATTTTTTTTGTAAAATACAACCATCACAAATTTTAAAACAAACCACAAACACTACAAGAAAATCATGAAATAGAAACCAATTTTTAGAGATTAAAATAATTAGTTGCAATAGTAACTAAATTAGAGACCATTTTATAAACTAAAACAAAAACTGGTTTCTAAATTAGTTTTTATTATTGTTAAATAGTTTCTAAATTGGTATCTAATTAACAACCAAGGTTTTGTAGACCAAATTTAGAAACTAAATAATTGGTAGTTAAAACCTTGGTTGCTAATTACATACCAATTTAGAAACTATTTAACAATAATATAAACTAATTTAAAAACTAATTTTTGTTTTAGTTTCTAAAATGGTCTCTAATTTAGTTACTATTGCAACTAATTATTTTGGTCTGTAAAAATTAGTTTCTATTTCATATTTTTTTGTAGTGAAAACAGAAGGTAGGGTAAGCTAATATTTTTAATACAATCACAAATATATAATTCATAACTTCTTATATCTTCTAATTTAAATAAACAGTCACATGTGTATATTTAACTTGTAATCAATATCCATTATGTCAAAGTTATAATAAAAACATACATAGACACTTGACTCTACTTTTAGAAGACTCTACCGTGATTCAAACTCAGAGATTGCACATGTCATTCTACCACTTTGAAATTCACACAGCAAACCAGTTATCCTTCAAACTATAAACTCAATATGAACCTCATTCAACCCCCATTGTTTCATAATTTTCATTTATATGATTTCAATATACCAATAAAGTCATGATACCTTATTCTAAATGAATCAAAAATCAATGCACATCCTAACCAATTTCAATATAATTAAAATATATGATTTTTTTAATCAAAATTATTGAAACAAATTCCAACTTTAAAACATGGATTAGAAACAAAATTATATATATAATTTTTAAAACTACTACAAAAATTTGAATGTTGGAAATTATTTAATTCAATTAAAATTGCTAAAATCAATAAATACAAATGTAGTTTCAATAAATACAGCAGTCACGTGTGTAATTAATGCGTAATCAATATAACTAATGTCATAATTTCACTATCCAACATATATATATATATATATATATATATATATATATATATATAAATGACTCTACTTATAGAATATTATACATTGACGTAGACTCAGATATTGAACATGTCATACTACCACACTTTGAAATTCACATTGTTGTGTGCAGAGCAATATAAGTACCAAATCACCTTATATGAAATGGTTAATCCATATGACCTGTCAGACCAAATGTCCTACAAACTATATATTTAATCATATGAACCTTATTCAACTCTCACTATTTTACCATTTTTATTTTAAATATTTTTTTTAAATAGAATTATAATTTAAATATAAAAATATAATTAAGATTATAAAAAAATAATTATTGTAAAATAACATAATTAATCATAATATATATATATAATAAATAATAATAATAAATATACTTTTTAATAATAAAGAAATAAATTTATATAATAATTATATTAATTACAAAAAATTAAAGATAAAATAAAATAATGTTATTTAATATAAAAATAAGTTTTTATCAAATTTTTATAATTATAAATATTTTAAATAAAAATAATTATAATTTATAAATAAATAAATCAAATTAATTTTTTAACAATTTTTAAATATATGGGTAAATTTGTAAACTTATATTTTTATCATTTAAAAAAATATAATTTCAATCACATCCATGACATCACTCACAAACTTTCCTAAACTTTTCCTACACTTTCTACTCTATTTACCTTAATCCAAACATCATAACTTTCTCATTTCCACTCCTAAATCCAAACATTTGTTTGGAATGATGATGTTTGGATTGGAGTATGTTAGAATGGATGTACGAGGAAAGTTTATGAAAGTTTTTTTTAAAGGTGTAAAATGTTACTTTACAATTTTACCCTTACATATTAATTTTTTCTAATAATGGAATGAGTTTTTTTTTTGTTAAAAACAAATAACTTTCACATATTCATAAATTTAGAAATTATAATTAAAAAATAAATATGTATTAAATTTAAATAGATATAATTTAAAAAATATGTATTCAATAAATTAAATAAAAATAGGAATTCACATAATTTCTTAAAATATTAAACATGTATATATGAAAATAAATAAAAATAAAAATAAAATATTCTTTTTTAATGTTAAAAATCCTGTAATAATGAAAAATAAAAAATACTATAAAAAAATATAACGTAATTAAAATAGAAAAGAATTTCATAAAATGTTACAATTAAATAAATTTTAACTCATAAACATAATAATTATACACAAAAATAAATTAATATAAACAAAGCAACAAATTAAATAAAAACAAAAACTCTAAGTAATTTCATAAAATATTAAATATATATTATAAAATTGGAAAATAAATTACATCTTATATAAATAAATAAAAATATTAATTTTTAATATTAAAAAATCTTGCAGTAATGAAAAATAAACAATACTATATCAGGAGAATAAATGAGAGTAAATTCATAAATAATATAGGCTGATGTGTTTTTTCCTCTACATCTCTACTTTTTTAGGGGAAAGGATATTTACTATTCAAAAGTATATCCTCTCCTTCTCTCCCTCGCAAAATCCTCAAATAGTTGATATATCCTCACTTTTTTGTCTGTGAAAAGTACATCCACAAAAGCAAACAGACGTTTCACAGGCAAATAAATGAGAAGATATAAACTATTTGGATTCAGGGTTTTGTGGGAAAGAGAAGGAGATGATATATATGTGAACAGTAAATATATTTTTCCCTCAAAATGAAGAGATGTAAAGGAAAAATCACGTCAGCATGTGTTATTTTCGAATTTACCATCATCTATTCTACTTTTATGTTATAGTATTTCTTATTATATTTTTATTTATTTATATAAGATGTGATTTATTTTTCGATTTTACAATATATGTTTAATATTTTAAAAAATTACTTGAAGTTCGGTTTTTATTTAATTTATTGTTGTGTTTATATTAATATATTTTTATTATAATTATTATGTTTATGAGTTATAATTTATTTAATTATATTTTTTTATGAAATTCTTTTTTATTGTTAATTATGTTATATTTTTGTTGTTGTAGTATTTTTTTATTTTCATTATTATATGGTTTTTAATATTAAAAAATAATATTTATTTATTTATATAAGATCAGCTTTATTTTCCAATTTTATAGTACATGTTTAATATTTTAAGAAATTACTTGAAGTTTTGTTTTTATTTAATTTGTTGAATACATATATTTTTTTCTAATTATAAATTTTAAATTATACCTATTTACATTTAATATATATATATATATATATATATTTTTTTTTAATTTTAGTTTTTAAATTCACTATGTGAAAGTTGTTTATTTCTAAACAAAATTAACTCAATTTCATTATTAAATTTCTTTAATAGGCAAAGAAAAATTTGTAAACTAACATTTTACAACTCACATCACTCACAAACTCCCATCAACTTTCCTCATACATCTAGTCTAACTTACCTCAATCCGATCATCCTCACTTTCTTCACATTTTTCTCTCACATACTCACACATCCACTTCCTGAAATTTTTACACATCCTCTCCCCAATCCAAACACACCCTTAGATTGTGTTTAGATTAGGGAGAAAATGTGTGAGGATTGGAGGGAGTGAATGTGTGAGGATTTGATGGAAAAGTGTGAAGAAAATGAGTGTGTTTGAATTGAAGTATGTTAGGGTAGATTTGTGAGGAAAGCTTATTAGAGTTTGTGAGTGATGTGATGACTTTGGGATTTTTTATTTTTTTTTAAAGTGTAAAATGTAAGTTTATAAATATCCTTGTGTTTAAAATTTTTTAAATAATGAAATATGATGTATTTTTTGTGTAGATTAGAGTTAATTGAAATATTTTAAATTATTTTTGGTATAATTTAATGATTTATTTTGATACCCTTAAATAATGACTTTCGAAAAAAATACGAATTACTTAATATTATCAAAACATAAAAAGAATCATAAAAATAATATTATCTAAGCATATACAAATTTATTGTTATATTTATTTATACATTTTGAAAGTTTTTTTATATTCATTGATTTAGATTGTATGTAGATACATATATATGTAGATATTTTAGAGAACATTTTATAATAAAAAAATGTTATATATAGAGTGAATTGTACAACAAATTTATTTATAAAGAAGAGAAAATATATAGAATAAAGTATGAAAGATCATAATATGATAATTATGATGGAAAAATAATAAAAATAAAGGGTATTATTATATATATTATTGCATGAATGACAAAGCAAAAAATAATAATAAAAAAATGATGACAAAGTAAAAAAGAATGTCAAAAAAGAGAAAACATCATCATCCTAGGTGGCTTTCCCCTAGGATATTTGCATATGAGGAGGATGAGAGAAATCATTGTTCATGCATATACACTCTCTCCCTTTTTTAATACCAAATGTATATTATATTTCAAATTACATGTTTTTATTATATTTTTATAATTTTACGTTTTATACTACTAATATCTCAATTTAATAAATGTTCATAACATGTTCTGTTGGTTTTTTTTATAATGTAACTTTACTTGATATACCAATATAAATTAAAGAAGCGTATAACACTCCATTTGTTTATTTATTGTGAAATTCTAAAACACATGCAGCATCATTTATGTGTAATATATAATCATCGCAAGTCTTAAAATAAATACAAAACGAAATGTAGAATAAGCTAATATTTTTTAAAATTTAATATAAATATAGTTTTCAATAAATATAATCACAAATATATAAGTCATCTCATATAGTACATTTTAAATAAACAATTACGTGTTTATAATTAACTCGTAAAACATCAATATCACTCATGTCATAATTTCATTAACAAGATAACTATACACTCGACTCTATTTCTAAAAAACTCTACATTGATTTAAGTTCTGAGAATGCACATGTTATATAAATACCAAATTATCTTATATGACATGACAAACTAGTTGTTATCCTTCAAACTATAAACTTAATCATATAAACCTCATGGAACCCTCACTATTTAATATTTAGTATTTATATTTTAATAATAAAATCATGACACCTTAGATGAATTACAAATAAATACACATCCTAACTAATTTTAATATAATTAAAATATGTGATTTTTATCAGAATTATAAAATAAATTTCAACTTTAAAACAGGAATTGGAAACGAAATTATATATAATATGTTATAAAACTATTAATCAATTTTGAATGTTGGAAATTATTTAAATCAATTAATACAGCTAACTCTTTTTATTTATAATTGTATTGATAATAACATTTAGAGTCATGATCATTTGATATTCTTTTGTCAAGAACTACATTTATAACCACATCAAATATTATTTTATTAAAATTAAAATTTATTTATATTTATTACTAAAAATAATATGATTTTTGAAAAATATATTTACCCTAATGCTAACTGATGGGCTAACTAGTTATGTATATATACCCTTTCTTATTCTGTTTCTTACTCAGCAATTAAATCCCCTCAATTTTTTGCCTTACGTCATGAAGCATAAATAACCACAATGAATATTCATTCCTCAATTCCATCATCATATTCATCTTCTAGAGTTTTTTAACATAATATTTGTGTGGAGAGGGAACCCTCTCCTAGAGTGGAAAAACATATATGCTAAAAGAGATCTTATCAACAAGAAATAGAAATTCAAAAAAAGTGAGATAAAGAAAAAAAATCTTATTAATTTAGGATTTAAACTTCCTTTTTATATTTAAATGTAAGAAAAATATTTTAAAATTTATCAAGTGTTATTTCACTATAAGAAAATTATTAAATAGTAACCAAATTTATAAAGCAAAAATAATTAGTCACTAGATTGATTAAATTAGATATTAATTTAGAGACTAAAAAATTATTGATATCTAATGTGGTTTCTAATATTAATAAAGTATTATAAAATAGTTTCTAAATTAATATTTACATTAACTATCAAAGTTTTAGCTATTAATATTTAAATTCTAAATTAGTCTCTAAAAGACTAATAGAGACTAATTTAGAATATAAGTACTTAGTAGTTCAAACATTGATAGCTAATAGTTAGATACCAATTTAAAAACTATTTTATAAATTTTTATTAATAATAGAAATTATTTACTTTATAAAATGGTCTCTAATTTAGTCAATATAGTGACTAACTATTCTAAAATTAGTTTCTATTTAATGATTTTTTTTAGTGTTTATATTTTATTCATCTCAATTAAAATGTTTTTTAATTAAAAAAAAACTCAACTAAAATACATGACAATAAAAATCATTAAATTAAGACTAAAATTATAGAAAAAAATTAATTAGTCACTATATTAATTAAATTAAATATTCTTTTAGATATTAAAAAAAATTATTATATAAAATAATTTTATTATTAATAAATAGTTTATAAATTAGTTTCTAATTAAATACCAACATTTTAGTTACCAACTTTAAAATTTAATTAGTTAATAGTTAAAACTTTGTTAGTTGATTAAATATTAAAAATTATTTATTCATAATAAAAAATACTATAAATATCAATAATATTTTAGTAATATAATATATAATTAAATTAATATAATAACTATTTTTTTTCTCTAAACTTAATCTCTATTTAAATTTTTTTACTGACAAACCAGGTAACTGTATCAAATTCTTTTAACTATTGAGAAAAAGTATTAAATGATTTTTTAAAATATGTTATCTGACTGAAAATATAAATATTAGCGTTATTTATTTTTTAGTATTTCAACTGAAATTCTTGTGTAATTTAAGTAAAATATTTTATTCAATTTACTTAGAGAAAATAACTACTTATTTCGGAATGTTTTTTTTTAAAAAACGAACAATTAAATTTTAGTAAGAAATTATTATGAAACAGGCAAGTTTAAAGTATTAGCATCTACAACAACAAAATAAGAAGCAAAAGATCTTCTTCCTTTTAGTTTATAGTGATGGATGTTTACAAGTTCTAAAACACAAAACCAAAAAATAGAATTTTGTGTCGTTATTTTCTAAGTTTTTGTTCGCAAAGTTTTAACTAACAATCAAACACGCCCAGGAAGATAATTATACATTAGAAAAAATAAAAAAGAGAGATAGAAAAAAAACCCCATAAATCTTATTAAAAAATATGCTAAGAATTAATTTGTAATAATTTATTGAGTGTTCACACTTTTGAAAGCATGAAATTAGGAATTGTTATGAATCGTGCACTGAATATAGAGTCTTAGTTCTCTTCAATAAAAAATATGTAAACGTTTTGTTTGGAAATCCATTTGTAATGATGCACAAGAAGTTTACAATTTTCAAAGCATGAAATAATGAAATAAAATAAAAATAAAAATTGTGTAGTTCACATGTAACGTTAATTTGCTTAGTTTTAACTGACAGTCACAGATATAGACATGTACTAAAAAAAATTGCCATGAAACAAAAATAGAAAATCATCATTGAAAAAGAAAAGAAAACCGCAAATCTTAAAAAGGCAAAAAAAGTACGTTTGAGAATCCATTTCTAATTATGAATGATGTTCACACTTTTCAAAGCATGAGATTAAGAAACTGTGATGAAACTTGCACTGAGTATAAAAGTCTTAGTTGTCAACAACAGAAAGGGGCAAAAAGTTTGTTTGAAAATAAGTTGTAATGATGCATGGCATGTTTACAGTTTCCATGGCATGAAATGAAAGAAACAAAAATTTATGTTGTTCTAAGTGACAACCAAACACACGCAGAGATAATAAATACTAAAATATTATTAGCAATCACAAACTAAACAATCAAAATTGAGAGAGAAAATAAAACTATAAATCTTATAAAGTAAAAACACCAGAACTCATTTTATAACGATGTATTGTATTCAGTTTCCCACGCTTTTCAAAGCATAAAATTTAAAGAAATAAGGTTTTAAATGATTTTAATATAAGATTTATGATTTTGGTTGATAATTAAGTGCACAAAGAAATCTCAACATTAATATTCTCCTCATTTTTTATTCATATAATTTTACTGTAGAACTTATAATACACACAAATATTCTTGTATATTTTAAGTGATATCAAACAAGACAATCACTAAATAATAACTAAATTTTAAAAAAATAATTAATTACTATATAAACTAAATTAAATATTATTTTAAAAAAATTATTAGTATCTAAAATAATTTTTATTATTAATAAAAATTTATAAAATAATTTTTAAATTGATATCTAAATTAGTTACGAATGTTTTATTGCTAATATTTTAAATTATAAATTACTCTTTAAAAGATTAATAGATACTAATTTAGAATATAAGTAATTAATAAAAAAAACTTTAGTAATTAATAATTAGATACCAATATAAAAATTATTTTATAAATTTTTATTCTCTTCCATAAAGTACACACTACCATGTATCACAATGCCATAAGAATTTTCACTCTTCATTTCTATACAATTTACCCTTCCCTTATGCAAAAATAATGTAAGGGGAATTGTTCCAAAAGAGTAGTAAGAATAGTGTTTCCCTATGTAAAAAATGACACGCTTGTTTATGATTGCATATTCTTCTTTTTTTAGATTAACGCTTATAAAATTCTATAACTAAACAGTCTCATCCAATCAATACTTGAAAAAGAAGATGAATTGAGAAGTTGAGTGAGAAGTAAATTTTATTTATTTTTTAAAAACATTAGCATCATAGTCGTTATTTATAAAGTTTAAGCATTCAACTAATATTTAATTTTAGTCTATAAGTTGATTAGTTTAATGGTGGTATTGGATTATGGACTTAGGGTCGACCATGATTCATTTAGCTAGACGAACGATTTAAATGACTGATATAAAGGAAATAACACAGATCGATAATTTGGATTAATGAGTATTAACCAGACAGTAAAGAGAGAATCATAACATTAAGTATGTGGTTAAGACTGACTCCATATATACTAGGTAAAACTTCACAGATAGACGGATTACAGTTTCAAGTTAAGGGCACACTTGTTCTTAACAATCTTGAGTGTTCTGGGTTAAGGTCGCCTGTTCGCCTGTCTAGAACACGTGGATTATGCAAATTAGATGCAAACAAATTATGATCAATATAATATCTATTTATTATGTGGACCAACTTGAATTAATTTGTTAAAGGTGCTAGAAAATAGAAATAACTTAAACAATTTTGTCTATCTATTTATTCAACTTTAAATATTCAGTTATTTTTTAAAATTGCCTTACAATCACTACAAGAAAATCATGAAATAGAAACCAATTTGTAGAAACCAAAATAATTAGTTGCAATAGTAACTAAATTAGAGACCATTTTAGAAACTAAAAAGAAAATTGGTTTCTAAATTAGTTTCTATTATTTTCTATTATTGTTAAATAGTTTCTAAATTGGTATCTAATTAGCAACCAAGGTTTTTGCTACCAAATTTAGAAACTAAATAATTGGTAGTTATAGTTGCTAATTAGATACCAATTTAGAAACTATTTAACAATAATAGAAAATAATAAAAACTAATTTAGAAACCAATTTTTTTTAGTTTCTAAAATAGTCTATATTTTAATTCCTATTGTAACTAATTATTTTGGTCTCTAAAAATTGGTTTCTAATTCATGATTTTCTTGTAGTGAATTCTCTCACAACTTTTCACTGTCAATATAAAATAATTATTAAATAATAATTAAATTTAGAGACAAAAAATAATTAAATAATATATTAATTAAATTAAACAGTATTTTTAAAACTAAAATTTATTAATATATAAAGTGATTCCTATTATTAATAAAAATTTATAAAATAATTTTTAAATTGATATCTAAATTAGCTATCAAGATTTTGGATACTAATATTTTAAATTCTAAATTAGACTATAAAACATTAACATATAGTAATTTAAAATATAAATTAGTAAGTAGCTAAAATCTTGACATTTAATAGTTATATACCAATTTAAAAAATATTTTATAAATTTTTATTAATTATAAAAAATATTTTAAATATTAATATTTTTAATTTATAAATAGTCTTTAATTTAGTTAAATACTAACTAATTACTTTGATATTTAAATAATAATTACTTTTTTTAGTGTCTCTAATTTTTTTTTCTTACTTTGAATAAAAGATATTCACATTCTGAAATAAGATTATAAACTCCATAGACAACCTTGAAAATTATGTGTTTTAAAGACAAACTTAAAAAAAAAATCATTACTTTTTTATCAATATAAATGGAGTAGTAAGATATTACAATTCATTTACAAAATCTAGTTCTTAATCAAAATACACATATATAATATATTATAATAAAAAAATAGTTGATAATTACTTTTTTTTATCAATAATAAAGAATAATATAAATGTAAGTAGTACGATATTACAATTCACTTACAAAACATCTAGTTCTTAATTAAAATTGCACATATATAATATATTATAATTAAAAAAATAGTTGATACACTTGGTGATTTTTTAAGTTTAATGGTGTCTTCTCTATAGGAACAAAGTTCCCTTTTACAGGGACAATTAATGACTTTGTTCATGAACGTTATTTAGTATTCTTTGATTCTTTCACATTTGGACTCATCCTCTTGTTTTGGTACTAAAATATTGTAATAATGAAAAACACTCATGTGAATGTTTTCTTTTATTTTCTTTTGTAAAAATATTTTGTAAATTTAGATTGATTTTTCTAGCACTAAAGTACTCTCATCAATTGATTAAAAACTGTTCATGTGTATATAAATTAAAGAAAAAAAATTATGTAAGTGAAATAGGTACCTTGAGTGGTTTCATATCTAACATTAAATAAATGTTGATATGGTACATAATAAGGCTCAACAAAATGAAAGAATGGCCATGAAGGTCTCTTGTACTATATCCAATCTGGAAACTGAGGGATGAAACATGATTGGAGTTTTTAGGTAAAGAAATTAATGTTTTAGGGTTCACAAGAGGACTTGTCTTCAATCCTAAACGAGATCTCATCAACCTCATAACATTGGAACTCACGACATAAAACCCAAAGACACTTTTTTTTCAATATAAGGTATTATAATCAATTCTATACATACCTTTTACACATGTTTTAATACAATATTTATTATCAATATTAATTTCTATATACATTTCAAACATGTAATATTTACATCCAAAATACATACACCATCACAAGAAAAAATCATTAAATAATAATTAAATTTAGAGATAAAAAATAATTAATCACTATATTGACTAAATTAAATACTAATTTAGAGACTAATAAACTATTGATATCTAATGTGATTTATATTATTAATAAAATATTATAAAATAGTTTTTAAATTGATATCTAAATTAGTTATCAAAGTTTTAGTTACTATTATTTTAGTTTCTAAATTAGTCTTCAAAAGACTAATACAGACTAATTTAAAATATAAATAGTTAATAGTTAAAACTTTAGTAGCTAATAATTAGATACCAATTCAGAAACTATTTTATAATTTTTTATTAGTAATAGAAATATTTTAAATACCAATAACTTTTTAGTTTATAAAATTGTCTCTAATTTAATCAATATAATAACTAATTATTTTAGTTTTTAAAATTATTTTTTATTTAATAATTTTTTTATAGTACACCAAACAAATAAAAACACTTTCCACATTTTTATTCAACGTTGCAAAATTAGTTATTTGAAAAATAGAAAGTGAAAGAAAATATTTTAAAATTCGAACAAGGATATGCCAAATTGTTTGCTAGGAACTTATGGTGTCT
This sequence comes from Phaseolus vulgaris, assembly GCF_051622355.1. Lineage (NCBI taxonomy): Eukaryota > Viridiplantae > Streptophyta > Magnoliopsida > Fabales > Fabaceae > Phaseolus > Phaseolus vulgaris. The sequence goes on from NC_143498.1 coordinate 49,867,738, forward strand.
CACTTAGGTCCCTCCACTTAAAAAAAAAACCTACTCTATGGTTGAACACACGTCCTAAAAAAAACTTTTGAACATAAATAATAATATTTAAAGTAAAATATGTTGATAATATATAATTGGTAGTTAAGTTTTGAATTTGTTGTTAAGTTTAAAATTGTGGTTGTTTTTTCCCTGATTGAGTGGAGAAAAAGAAAAGTTTGATTTGCATTGGTTTGGTGTATAAACTTGAAAGAAAGAAAGAAAAAAAAACCAAAAATGGTGAGCGAATGAGAAGCCATGCATACACTGTTTCTTTCCTTTCGCCGCCCGACCGTTTCTGACCTTCATTTCCTTCTCAGAACAACACACAACTGTCAACTTCCACTGCAATCCTCACCACTCAAATACTGTTTATCTTCTGTCTTTTTAATTACCATTCTAATTTTTTTTCTTTAATTTTTGGGAGATAATAAATTCATTCTATATTTTTTTTAATCAAAGCTTGTATCTTCAATCAATATTGTAATATTGTCAGCAATTATATTAATTTTGTTTTCTTTTAAAATGAGATCAAATTAAAAAATTATTATGAGTGAGAGAAAAAACCTATTAAACTTTAATAAAATTATATGCCATTTCATTACATATTTGTCTTTAATCCTCTCACAAAATCAAATTTATTATGTGTTGGAGATCCCATTGACTAGAGATTATAGCCTTTCGTTGTATATAAGTGGGTGCAAACCTCAATCCTATGAGTCGGTTTTATGGGATTGAGTTAGGCTTAAAGTTCACATCGTAATATTATGCCCTTCAATTTGATGATAAGAATTTATTTTAATATAAAATAGTTTTAATAGAAACTGTATACTTTGAATATTTAGCATTATTGTAAATACATCACTCATCCTTTGCATCCATTCTTTATTGATAGTGTGAAAAACATAATATTTATTTTAATTTTGAGACTATTTATTGTTGTTGTTTAATTTATAAGAAATTTAGGATCATTAGATTAATAATTTTCAACAAATTTTGTTAAAATAAAAATAACAACAACAATAAAAGATATTCAATTTAAAAAAAATTCAAGACCATCAAATTTTTATAATTTCAATATTCTGAAATTAATTTTATGAGATTAATAAGACATTGTAGTTATCCATTTTAGAAAATATTTATTTTAACTATTATTGTTCGAATTTAAATTTAAAAGAAAACCAGGACCATGCTATCATAATTCAAAATGTCCCAGAATTAGTTTATGAGATTAATGAAGCATCAAACCTCAATCGATCCATTTTTTCTATTGTTGACAGTAATAATAGGAGAAGTAAAAATTATATAATACTATTTTATTTAAAAGAGACGAATTGGAATTTTATAATATAATCAAGTTATTTAAAATGGTTAAAAAAGATAAGCAATATATAATAATCGAGTTGTTTATGTTAATTTTATAAATCTTATAATGAAATATAGATTTGTATACACACGCTCGTTATTTGAATATTAAGATTGTTAAAGTGAAAACATAACTTAATTTTTGCAGATCTTAAAATATAATATGATTAACTTGCATATTAACACGTAAAATGTTTTCTTTATTAACTTTTTTGTTTAAACATACTTTTTGGTTAAAGTTGTGGTATATGTAACAGTACTATAGTAACGACATGTTATTTGTTTTAGTTGTACATTTTATTATGTAATGCATTTCAAAACCATATTTTTAAAACTCTTTTACACCTTTATTATACAATGATTTGAGAAAATATCACGTCTAAGTAAAATTTTAACAAAATAAAAAATGGTTTTGAGGCCTTGATAAACACTTTATTATTTGACAACAAGCTTTACACTGAACAAGGAAATGTAATAAACAGATAAATTTGGTTGAGAATTTAATCTTTCTCTGTTTTTTTCTTTATAGAGGGAATAAAAGACAGGATGTAAGAACGTACAAAAAAAGAAAAGAAAAAAAAAAGAATAAAGGTGCAGAGAAGCCCCCTTCTTCCCCACCACAGTTTTTTTTTCTCTCTCTCTTCATATTCTCTTCTCTCCCTCTCTCTTAATTTCTCTCCCAATCTTCATTTATTTTAGAATCTGATCATACCACGATGTAGCAGAGGAGTTAAGGAATATTTCTACCCGATCAAATTTTCAAACAGAATAAGTTCATTTTTACTCTAAATATTCTTTGTTATTTGTTTTTTCCTAGGATTTAGTCATCAATCTTGGTGGGGTCAGTTGGGAAGTTTAATCCTCTCAACTTATTCTATTATATACTGAATTTTTGTTCTGTTTGGATAATTTGCATTAGACCCGTAAATCTTGAAACTTATCCAAACGGTAGGGAATACAATTCTAAAAGTTGCTTGGAAAGCAAACAATTGAGGTAAGGGAAGCTAAATTTAATTTTTAATAGCACCCTAGGATAGAAAATCTGAATGCGGAAGGGACGTGGTCCCAATATTCAATTTTTCTTGCAGGGATGTTATGTGTTTATATATTGGGTTGTTTGTTTATATATTATTTAAATTTGTAAAAATATTATATTTTGATGGTTTAATATTTAAGTGTTGTTTTTCTATGTTAATTATGCTTTTGAATATTGTGGATCACTTTTTGAATGATATTGTATGACAGAATGGTATGAAATTGAATTCATACATTTGGGATAATGTATGGACTGATGTTTGCTGTGTATTAAGTATTGATGCCTATGTGGTAACAGAGATCTCCGAGCTTCACAGATGATCTAAGTCACATAAACTAAGATATCAAGTGGTGAGAAGCTGATGGGGGAGTTCATGCACACCGTGACATATGAGATGCACGACTTGGGTTGTATTGAACTTACCCTGATCCTTTCTGTTGGATTCGCTGGTAATCTTTGGATCAGGTGTTAGTCTCTGGTAGGACTTACTTAATACGGGTCTTCCGGAAGACGTTGTTTGTTGAATATTTTGGATGTGTAGATCCATGTGATTGTTTATGGTTGAGATTTGAAGAAATTTGAATAATTTGAGAAATTGATCATGTAATTTGGTTTTCTTTTTTGATTTAATTGTGTATATTATAAAATTCTATTTTCACTAGCTTACCCTTTTTGTTGTTGTGTTTGAACTGCGATGACGGTACTATATACACGAGCAGATGACCATACAGGTGCAGGAGAGCCTTAGAGGTTTCAGAGTCTTATTTTGAGTTGAGGTTTCATGTATTAGGAATGTTTTTGAAAAACTCCAAGTTTGTACAAAAACTGGTATAACTTTTATTGTAATAGTTATATGTAAATTATAGGTGTTACAATGTACTAAGCTAAAATCAAAGCATATTGTAGAAAAGCCTGTATTAATCTATATTTACAGCAGATAAAACAAAAAGAAAGAGTGAGGAAAAATATGATGTTGGTTAAAAGATAATTGGGGAAATCAAACTCATTAGATTTTTATTAATTATTCCTCCTAAATTGTTTCATTGGATTAAATTAGTTATTTATTATTATATTAATGTTGAGATTTTTTTTTTCCATAACGTAACTTCGACTACACCTTTACATATATCATTTTATTTAAAAAAAAAAAATATTTTGGATTCTACAATGTGAAAATGCATTATTTTCTATTTACATCTTCCATAATTTTATTAACTATCCCTACAAAATTGTTAATTGAGTTAAATTAGTTATTTATTATCATGTTAATGTAGGGGTCGTTTCTTCCTGCATATATGTAACTTTTACTACCATTCATAGTTCACACAAAAAAATCATTTTATTCTTAAAAAAAATACATTATAAATTTTACAACCTAGAAATGTATTATTTTCTATTTTCACCTTTCATGTTTTGATTAATTATCCCTACTAAATCATTTCATTGAATTAAACTAATTATTTATTATCATGTTAATATTGAGGACGTTTCTTCCTCCATCTCAGTAGCTCCTAATACAATTCATAGGTCACACAAAAAGATCATTTTCTTCTTAAAAAAATACATTTTGAATTCTACAACCTGAAAATGTATTATTTTGTAATTACACCATCCATATTTTTATTACTTATTCCTACTAAATTATTTAATTGAATTAAACTAGTTATTTATTATCATGTTATTGTTGATGTCGTTTCGTAACTTCTACTACAATTCATAGGTTAGAAAAAATATCATTTTATTCTTTAAAAAAATACATTTTGAATTCTACAACCTGAAAATGTATTATTTTGTATTTACACCTTCCATATGTTTATTAATTATCCCTACTAAATTGTTTAATTGAATTAAACTAGTTATTTATTATTACGTTAATCTAAGTTCTGTTCTCCCTGCATCTCCGTAGCTTTTACCACAATTCACATATCAGCTAAAAAAAAATCATTTTATTCTTTAAAAAAATACATTTGAATTCTACAACCAAGAAATGTATTATTTTCTATTTACACCTTTCATATTTTTATTAATTATCCATACTAAATTATTTAATTAAATTAAACTAATTTTTTTAAAAATAAAAGCTTTCATGTTAGACATCACTATGCAACTTGACATCTCAGCTATGTTGACACCTTAAGTAACAACAATCATTTGTCATCACATGAAAAAAAATTATTAAAAAAAGAAAAAAAAAAGAGAATACAAAAATATGGGGGACTATATCAAAATCCATATGTTAACAAAAACGATACATAAGGTATACTATATTTATTCATAAAGAATTTTAATAAAAGACTAGATGGCAAACCTATTATATCAATGAAAATATTCTCTATGAATAAATCCTAAATTAGCCAACTTATCAGCACACGCATTTCCTTCACGAAAAATATGAGTAACCCTAAACCTGATTTTTCCACAGTAATTAAGAAAAATATTCAATCGATTATGAAACATCCAAGGAACATTAGTCCTAACAGTAAACACAACACAAACCAAAACAGAATCACATTCCAACTAGACATTAGTAAGCCCCATCTTTTGAGTTTCCTCCATAGCATGTATAACCCCATAAAACTCAGCAACAAGAGCAGTCTGAACTTCCAGAAATGCAGAGAAAGCTCCAATAAACTCTCCCATACTCCCACGGGAAATACTTCCACAAGTAACAAGACCAGGATATCCCCTAGCAGCCCCATCCGTGTTAATTTTAACCCGACCTGATGAAGGAAACTCTCATCTAACAACAAGAATTAAACTAGTTATTTATTATCATGTTAATGCTCGTTTCTTCCTGCATCTCCGTGGCTCCTACTACAATTCATAGGTCAGACAAAAAGATAATTTTATTCTTAAAAAAAATACATTTTAAATTCTACCATATGAAAATGTAATATTTTCCATTTACATATTCCATATTTTTATTAATTATCCCTACTAAATTGTTTAATTGAATTAAACTAGTTATTTATTATCATGTTAATGTTGAGCCGTTTCTTCCGGCATTTCAATGTCTTCTTCCTTATTTTTATTAATTATCCCTACTAAATTATTTAATTGAATTAAACTAGTTATTTATTATCATGTTAATGCTGAGGCCGTTTCTTCCTGCATCCCCGTAACTTCTACAATTCATAATTCATAAGTCATACAAAAAGATAATTTTATTCTTAAAAAAATACATTTTGAATTCTACAACCTTAAAATATTTTCTTTTTTATTTACACATATTTATATTATTTATCCCTACTAAATTGTTTAATTGAATTAACTAGTTATTTAGTATCATGTTAATGCTAAGGCGATTTCTTCTTAGCTTCTACTATGATTCACACATATCAAACAAAAATATCGTTTTATTCTAAAAAAAATACATTTTAGATTCTACAACATGGAAATTTATTGCTTTCTATTTACACCTTCCATATTTAGAATATTTTTCTTTAAATAAAAACATTTAAGATTATAGAGTCTAGAAGGTTTTCCCAAATCCAAAAATATAATCTGAATTGTACAATCCATAACAACCCATTGCTATAATTGTATTTTAGATTGTACAATTCGAAAGGTAAATCCAGATTCTGAATTGTCTTCTGGATTTTATAATATGGTTTGTAAGTACAAAATGTGTTATGGATTGGAAATTTGAAAGACACTTTTGGATTTGAGTTTACCTTTCAAATTGTACAATGCAAAATAAATATTACATTTTTTGAATTATACAATTCGATATACACAAAACATAAAAATAAAAATAAGCTAACAAAAAACGAATTTTAAAAACACAATACAACTTATATCAACCAACAACGTTCACTACTAATTATTAACCACCACTGGTTACCACAACCAACTAAAAAGACCAATTGAAAATGAAGAAAAAACCACTACAATATCAAGCAATACGGAAACCTTAACATATACTAAGAAGAGTAGAGTTGGAATTTAAAAAAAAAATGGAGGTGGAGAGAGAAGGGATGAAGGTGCAAGGAGAATTTTCCATGCTGGAATATTTTATCTATGAGAGAGTATTGGAGCCCAATATGACACTGAGATAAGGATGGGGCAAATGCTCCCTGCACCCAATACTTTTGAACCTGCACCCAACATAATTTCAAAAATTTCGAAAATACCCTTTATTCCGGAAATAAAAATCCAAAATTAAAAATAATGCATTATGGAAAAATAAATCTGGAAGAGATTTTTGTGTTTCGGATATAAAAATCCGGAAAAAGAAAATCAAAATCCCATTCCAGATAAAAAAATCCAGAACTGAAAATAATACATTCCGAAAAAAATTATCTGGAAGAGATTATTGTATTCCGAAAAAGGAGGTCTGGAATGTAATTTTATATGTACCCTATTTTTTTAAAGGTATTTTCGGTTTTTCTCCTGTAATTGGGTGCAGTGATATGGTGCAGGAAGCAATTGCCTAGTCCCAAATTCGAAGGGACACTAATCGAGCCCAATCTGGAGCAGGAATTAGGGCTTGGCCCATGTGTTTCTGATAGTTTCAGATTTAATGTTTTACTAATTATTTACAAATTTAGATGATTGAAGAGATTTTTCCAAGAAATATGACTTAAACAATCTAAAATATTTACAATTATATAATTTAAAATATATTTAATATAAAATTATATTTTATATTTTAAATTACGTAGTCGAAAATATATTCATATTACATCATTTGAAATATTTTTGAATAATATAAATATAGTTTCACATTTCATAATTTAAAAATATTAAAAATATAAAAATTTCGTAATAAGTTACTATTCATTGCTCATCAATAATTGTTGTGAATGGAACCTTAATGAGACTTTTTTTTGTGTGTGTTATGTTTCTTCAAGTCTTAATTTGTTAACTCCCAAATAATGGTCAGATATGTCATTAACACTTCTGATTTATCTCTATTATTTTCCTCTTGTAATTGTTTGGTTCCACAAGAAAATAACTTAATTTTCCTATTAATTATGTTATGATAAGTGCACAGTTTATTTTTAAAGAAAATATGGTTTGACAAACTGTTAACATTTAATATGAATACTTTCTTCAATAAAATTCATAACATTTAATTATTGCACATACAAATTTAGAATCAATATTTAACATTTATTACTTTAACAAGAGGAGTACTCAAAATTATATATTTGACACAATACTTTGGATGTGCAAAATATTTTTTTATAACAATCTATAAGTATTTTTTTTCCAATAATTATTTCACACGAAAAGCCATATATACTTTCTATATAAAAATTTCATACAAGAAGCAGCTGTAGTTTAATTCACTCGAATCAAGATATTATGAGATTAAAATAATTAAAGAAAAACTATTTTTGAAAATAATAAATAATTAATTATTATATTATTTAAATTAAATAATATTTTAAAAATTAAAAAAAAATCATTGATATCTAAAATAATTTTTATCATTAATAAAATTTATAAAATAATTTAATTTTTTTATTAATAATAAAAACTACTATAAATACCAATAATTTTATTATTTTTTAAATTATATTTAACTTCAATATAATAACTAATTATTTTTTGTTTTTAAATTTATTTTTTATATAATAATTTTTTTAGTGTATTATTAAGTTGAGTTCATTTTAGTTATCAGAAAAATCAATTAAATAATCTGAAATTACTTTTAAAATATAACTACTTTTCTGTTATATGTTTTCCTTGAGTTGCACAATCATTTTTTATAAATAAACAAAAACCACAATAAAATGTTATTAAAACTACAATTACCTATTATTATTAATTATTTAAAAAACTTTGTAATATAAACATATGATACAGTTGACCCTTTCTTTGCAATTTGTATTAGGTAAATTTCTACATTAAAGAGAATCACAGTACATTTTCAATAGTTTTGTTTAACTAATGTGTTTTTTCACTTTTTAATAACAACTACACCTCAACGATAAAAAAAAGTGAAAGAAAGAAGAATAGTAACAAGCACTGAACTCCATAATTAACTGTTGAACACATTGAGATGAATGATTTACAGGAAAATGCAGTGAAGCATATCATTATTATTATTTTCAGATTATACTCTTGTCCCTGAACAAGACCAATGGGAGCTAAACAGTAAGAAAGACAATGTTCCAAACCATGATGTGTTGTAATAATTATGTTTGAAGAACATGATACAGGGAAACTGTGTGGTGGATATAGTTTGTTCTCAGGGATGTTGCATGAAGAAGCTTATATCATTTGCTATGTTTTCAGCATCTGCAGCAGCTCCATACAAGCCTCTTCTTGATAGCCCAACACAGTACAAACCATTATTTCCCTTCCAATGGATGGGGTAACTTGGCTTTGGAAGACCATCATCATTCAGAAGGTAATCATCTCCCTGCAATTTTTTTGAATGATAATAAGATTTTTTTCAATGATAATAATCTTGGAGCATATAAGCTCTGCATGCTCACATAATTTTAGTGTGTTTTGTGTTAATAAATCCATTTTTTTCTTCAAAAATGACATAACAAAAACACAATGATGAGTGATATTGGATGAATTATAAACCTTGAGCCACTTGGTGGTTGATCTCTTGAAGCCGGTGCAGAAAACAATGGAGTCAAATGTGTGTAACTCCCCACTCTTGAATAGGACATCCTTGCCTCTTACGCTTTCTATTTCTGCTGCCAAAACCTGCATATCACACAATATACAGAATGCTGCTTCGTCACGTCACAAAAAACAAACATTATGGTGTAAAATTGCAGCCAAAAATGGGTGAACAACAACATGTGATGTAATCCTTATTCCTCATATACCAAGGAAATGACACAGTTCACCTAACTATAAAGTGTATAAGAATGTATTTGATATACATACAAGAATAAAAAAACTAAATGATAGTAGTTCATTTGTATGATAATGTATTTCATGTATACAGAAGAACAATAACAAAAATTAAATGATAGTAATATACTTGTATGATTGAAGAACTATATAAAGAAAACTGATGATGGTAATATACTTTCTGTGTTGTTCATGATCCAGTGAAATTTATTAAATTTTACAATATTAAGTTGGTCACCTTTACTATGTAATAAATTTTACTCGTGATTTTATAGTTTCAAATAAAATTTAATAAATAATAAAATATTTTAACAGAATTGTGTTAGAATTTATACTATAAAAAATTATTAAATAGAATATTTTTGAATATTTTCATTTAACTATAAAATATCCTATCATCTATACTTTGAACTTCTAATTCTCTTGTTAAGATATCAACAAATATGTAAATTTTAAATAAAAGTTTTACCCTACAATAAAATCATTAAATAGAAATTAATTTTTGAGAAAAAATAAAAATTAGTTGTTATAAAAATTAGTTGTTATAATAATTAAACTAGAAATCATTTTAGAGACTAAAAATGTTATTGGTTTCTAAATTAGTTTTTATTATTTATAAATATGTTTCTAAATTGGTATCTAATTATCTACCAAGGTTTTTCTACCAAATTTAGAATCCAAATAATTGGTAGTTAAAAATTTTGGTAGCTAATTAGATACGAATTTAAAAACTATTTATCAATATTAGAAACTAATTTAGAAATTTTTATTTTTTTAGTCTTTAAAATGATCTCTAGTTTAGTCACTATAGAAACTAATTATTTTTTTTATCTAAAATTAGTTTTTATTTAATGATTTTTTAGTGTTACATCAAGTTCATGTTTTAGAAAATTAAAGAACAAACATTTATTTAAATTATTTTAGATCTCAATTTTCTAAACATTGTGATTATTAAGTGATATAAAAAATAGAAAAAAAATATACATAAATATATTTAACAAGTGAAATGATATATTTACAAACTACTTCATTATACAACCCCATTTCTCTTATAATTCTAATTTCTGCATGAAATGAAAAAAATACTAATTTTTTTTCATATTATCAACAAGAGTTTATACAGTGGTTATCAATATACATTTAATAATATTTTTTCTTTAAAAAAAAGGTTTAAACATAAATTGATATGTTTCACCTACCAAATAGCAAAGTCTATTTCCATCTATAAAACGTACCTTTAGTTCTTGAGTCTTTATCTTTTTATAGGTTCCAACGTCAATAACTGGATACTTTCCATGCTCGACCTTCATGTAAAAGGGACCCTCATTGGGTCTTCTAACTCCATATTTTGTTACATCACCGTAAACCATGGTGCTCAGCATCACCATCAACGAGTCCACGCTGCTCAACGACAAATACTTCAACAGAAACAACCCTAATCTCACCATTCCCCTTGATACAAAATGAACCTGTTCCTTCCATTATCATTCAATAATGCGTAACAACCAAACCATAACTCACTCTTTATTTAAGTCAACACAACATCTAACCAATTGCTTTTCTTTTCACATCAACACCACACAAAAATCAAATTAACAATGACTTCGCTTTTTAACTCCCTTTTTTTGTGCTTTATTCTAAAATTATCATTAACTCTTAACAAATATATATTAATGCATTGATATATATGTCAGATAAAGGTTGGTTGGAGTATGACTTATTTCATGTTTCGGATTGCTTTATAATTTAAAGTAGAGTTGGTCTAAAAACAAGTCTACTAAAATTAAAGCTTTGGGTCCACCTTTTTTTTTAATTAAATAACTAATGTCAAGTATTTTTACGAAAAAAATCTAACATAGTAACATGTTTGATGAAAAAAATCTCATCTTTCTTATCTGATTCTTGTAAGAGACTATAAGGTGTTTGGAAATATGGAAATACAATAATAATGAGACAAAATAGGTACACAAAACTTACAAATTTTCTACCCAATGAAGTAAGGGTTATATTTTTATAGAAATAGCTTTGATAAACGTTCCTTATCTTATTTTTTTGGGTGTTACTTGCTTCTTTTTACTCTCACATTCTTCTCTTTCTTGTTTTATTAGCATTGTAGTTTCTCTTCCAAAAAATATGATAATAAATAATGCAATATAATAATAAAACATACTAATATTTCCAATCAAATAATGTCAAAATTATTTCTTTCCAACTAAACAACACACATTTTTTTAACGTATTTATTCTCAATCAAACAAATTTAATCTCCGCTCTAGTTTTTTGGCTTTTTTTTTCTCCAAACCAACGTAGTGCTAAAATATTTAGCAAAATGAACCTGCTTTTTTTACAATCAAAATTCAATTTCTTACAAAACTAATTCTTAGCGTGATTTGTGATGATGAACCGGAAAACAAGTCAAAATTTAACTAATCTAAAAGTTAAATTATACCAGGTTATTTTGGAGATCTTTTTATTAGATTTTTTGCGGGATAAATGGTAATTATCTCCTATTTTTCTTCTTCTTCTTTCACTCTCATTTTCTTGTAATCTATTTCCTTTTTGAGAAGAAGGAGGTTAACTAAGCATAATCTCGTATCTTAAAACATGCAGGCATATACTATAAACTTATTTAACCTTAATCCTACAAAAACATAAGACGATAAATACGGTAATTAAATAAGTATTAGAATTACCGGGCTTCTAACGAGAATGGAGGTTTTGGCACCATGGTTGATAAGGTCCAAAGCGATTTCCATGCCAGAATTCCCAGACCCGACAACAAGAACGTGCTTGTCTTTGAACTCCTTCCCTGAGGAAAACCTAGTGGAATGAATCACCTTACCAGGGAAACTACTCAACCCTTCAACTTCCGGCACAAAGGGGTCGCTAGTTTCCCCAGTAGCCACCACCAGGAATCTCCCGCAGTACTTCTCCACCTCGCCGGAGTCCCCGTTGCGGGCCTCCACCTTCCAGAAGCGGCGGGAGTCGTCGTACTGGGCCAGCTCCACCGTCCTCCGATAGAGCGGCGCGATGGCGAAGTGGGAGACGTAGTCGTCGAGGTACTGGAGGAACTGGTTCTTGGGAACGTGTTGAGGGAAAGAGGGTGGAAATGGCTTGTGGGGAAGCTGGCAGAAGTGCTTGCTGAGATGGAGGTGGAGACGGTCGTAGGAGTATTTCTTCCAAAGAGAAGCGAAACAGTCTTCTCTCTCAAGGATTATGTACGGAATGGAGTGCTTGGTGAAACATGCGGCGGCGGAAAGGCCTGAGGGGCCTGCTCCCACCACTATCACTCTCTCAACCTTCTCTTCCTCCTGCATTCTCACTCTTTCTTTCGATCTTACTTATTTCTGCTTCCATCTCCTGTCATGTATTATATATACACAGGCTTTTCATTGATGCTTTGAAAATGTTTCCAAGTGGGTGAGAGAAATAAACATGAGTCATGACAGAATTATGGAGCTTTTACTGTTTCTGATTTTTCTTTTCAAAATAATTACAAGTTAACATTTCTCTTAAATAACGTTTCAGTGTTACACGTATTACACACGACACTCGTAGGATACGTATATGTGAAGTGTCTAATTCAAAAAATATTTTTGACAATTATAACACGATTTTAACACAATTTTAGAAAAAAAAAATACATTAATTTTCTAGAACTCAAACTTTTTGTACGAATTTCTATTATAATTATAAAAATAAGAAACAAATCCTTTTGAACCAGCTAGGAAGAACATCTTTTTGCTCCAAAAAATATCTGAAACATATTTGTGCACATAAATTTTTATTGTCAATTTATATAATTCATAATTATACAATATATAGATTTGTGTCCCCGTGTCATACATTTTAGAGATTATACGTATTTATGTGTCCGTGTCTACACTAGTACAAAAAGAAGAAAAAGATACGCTTTATTTAGTGCGGCTTTTGCGCTATCCGCTTTCGTAAAAAACGCGGTGGCATTTTTGAAATTATTTTGATTTACGAATGCGGTTATTTGAATAGCCGCATTCGTAAATCAAAGCACTTGATTTACGAATGCGGTTATTTGTATAACTGCACTTGTAAATCAAAGCGCTTGATTTACGAATGCGGTTTTACCTTTAACCGCATTCGTAAATCCTTTTTTACCCTAAATTTTGAAGCGCGCCACACACAATTTCAAACTTTATTTCTCGTCTTTGCCTTCGTTTCGCGTTCGCACTCTGAGTTCGTCTCCTTCTGCTGCATCTGCATTCCATTTGTGCAATGTAAGTGATGTGAATGTAACTACAAGAACACATGATTCTTGACATTCTTAGGAGCAACTTGAGCTGGATTTGAAAGGCACATTACTTTAGAATTGGATCAATGTTCTAATTCAAGAACTCACCAAAACTTAACACCAACCAAGACTCATATGGAAGTCCATGTATTGTCAAATTGAATCAAACACAAGGAATTAAAAAATGGACAGAATTGAAAAACTAGCTACTGAACCGAAAAGAAACAAATAACAAAGCTGGAAAAGTAAATGTAAACGGTAGAAAATGAAGGAAGAACACTAGGAATTAAAACTACCGAATGGAAAATTGAAGAAAAGGGAGAAGAACACTTATAGGAAGATGCTTGCTGGATTTTGAGAATTGGAAGAAGCCATTCACGCCACTTGGAACCTTGAACCAAGATAAGTGATGGAGTGCCACCACTTGAAGCTCACCATAGCTCACAAGATAAGGCAAAGAAGAAGAAGACTCAAAAACTCACAAATTCTCACCAAATTTGAGTATAGTCTCTCTACTATAAAATTCCAATCTGAATTGTGAAGGACCTAAGCCCTCCTTTTATAGGAGTAAGGGCTGGTCATTTACATAACTTATTCCCTAAGCTACCCAAAAAACTCCTAAGATCACACCCCCCTTACTAAGCTCACTCCCCAAGCTTCTAGAATTTGCTAAACTAAAGCCTAAAGATGCTTTTACAAAAAAGGTGTCTCATGTTTCCCTCTAAGCACCTTTCTAAACATTATTCTATATTATTTACAATTTAAAAGAAACTATAAAGAGAGATATCTAATATGAAGCCTATTATTTGAGAGTTTGTAGACTTCTTTATCTTTAGGCTTGATCTTCTCTTTGACTTCTTTTAATTTGTGAGAAGACTAGAAGGAAGAACTTCAAATGTGTAGGTGAAAATCCTCTTCCTTCATTAATAAAATCCTCTCCTAGTGGATATCCATCATACTCCCCGAGTTGGAGAGAATTCGTCCACGAATTCAGTACTCCTGCATAAAACAAAGTCAGTTTGCTATTATATAAGAGAAGACAAGAAGAAATGGGCAAACATGACTTATCACTTTGAAATGTTGGGAGTTCAGAAAAAGATGGTCTATACACAGACCATGTTGGAAAAGACTGTTTAGGAATGATATTATTTGGTAAAATAGGAGATATGAAAAAATCATCCTTAACATTCTTTATCCAATATGGTGTGGAAGTAGGAACCTTAGGTAATGAAAATGACAAAGAAGAAGAAGACCTTGTAGGCGTAGCACGAGTCAACAAAAGTGATTGAGTTGAGAAGGTATTAAGACTCGGTTTATCATGTACTTCAATTTCCTTTTCATTTTCTTTTTGAGTTTCTTTGGGATTGGTCCTATATGCTAGACGATGTGGTAAAGAAACCCTGGGCATTAAGTCTATTTGGTGTTCAATCCCTCTTAGAGTTGGTAAGCCTTTAGGAGGATCTTGAATCACATCTTCACAGTCCTTTACCAAATTGTCCAAACATGTGGGACTATCCTTAGCCGACTCACAGTCAATAGTCCTAGGAATAGCTAAAAAAATAGGCTTTTGAGTAACTATTACCCTTTTAACTTGTTGTGTGGACATGAGAAGGCTTCTCTTGGAATTTTTTATATCATTTTCTTTCTCTCTTTTTTCTCTCATTTTAACTTGGTCCTCATGTACTTCCTTCATTTTTCTTCTTCTTCATCTTCACAAATATATGCATAAATGTTTTTCGTTTTTCTTATATATGTTTTTTTCCTTGCATTGGTGGTCTCGAAACACTGTTTCGTTGGCTGACATTCGTTTTTCTTACATTGTTTGGTTTCTCGCATTGCTCAGTACTTTTTCATTGTCTTCGTGGTTTCTTGTGGATTTTTTGGTTTGTTCCGTTGCTGCTTCCCTGTCCGCCGTCGCTTCTGCTGCCGCCACCGTTGTTGGCACTCCCGTGACTCTTCATCAACGTTGGCTTTACACGTTTTAAAATTTTTAATTTTTTTTAATGATTTGGCATATACAAGTGTGGTTAAAGCAAATAACCGCACTTGTAAATGATATTTATAAATGCGACTATATAGCCGCATTTATATTTCTTGATTTACAAATGCGTGTTGATCAAATGCGGCTATAAAGCCGCATTTATAAATTCGAAATAGTCGCATTTGTTTTATGTTTCTGCACTAGTGCCATGTCGTATGAGTATCCGTGTCAGTGTTATTATTAGTATAATAATAACTATTATTATTAGCATTTACCATTAACATTAAATAGCTAACAATTATCATTAGCAGTTATGAAGTGTCATTAGTAAGAATTAGTAACATTAAATGAATTGAAGAGAATATTTCCAATAGTAACAAACACAGATAGAGAAAGAACATTAATATAAATGGGGCAAGACAAAGGAGGAAGGTAAATTTTTCATATCCTATTATAGCACACTTGAAACAGAGCGAGCATCGAACTACCTCAGCCGATTGAGTGACAACAATGAAGAAAAGAGATTGACGAAAAGATAAGAACACGACATGTCTGAATCCCTCACCATCTTCACATGTACAATAAAATAATAATAATTAATGTTGTCTTGACAATTAAATAGAAACAAAAAACTATTAAAATATTGCAACACTAAAAAATCATTTAGTTTTTTTTGAGAGAAGGAATAATATAATTTTAACATAATTAATATTTTGACAACTTAAAAAATTATATAAATGGGTGTAAAAATATTACCACTCTCTGATATTATTTCAGTGCTTTAATTTTGAATCTTATCCCCTAATTTTTTATAATCTTACTCTGCCTCATGTAAACAACTTTTAATATTATGAACCTCACATTTTTATGTAAAAGATGAAAGGCATATATATGCTTGTCTATAAAAGAATTCCTTAAAAAAAACTTTAATATATTTATTTTAAATTTAACATTTGTATCTACGGTATATGATATACTCAAATAGTTAATACTAAAAAATAATTAATATTGTCTTCACAATTAAATGGAAACAAAAGCTTTCAAAATTCAACACTAAAAAACACCCTACATTTTAGAAAAATAATAATATAATATTAATTATGGTAATGCTTGTTTTATAAATTATGAATGTTATTTTTTTTATAATCTTAGTATGCTTCGTCAAGACAATTTTTAATATCATCAAGCACATTTTTTTTTCTGTAAAACATAAAAGAAATATATAGTTGTCTATACTTTTAAAGAATTCTTATAAATAAGCTTTTGGTATATATTTATTTTAAATTTAACATTTGAATATGCATGATATATTAAAAAAATTATAAAATAATTATTCTTAATAAAATAGTTAATAACTACTTGAGGATAAAATCTAACAAATATTATTTTATTATATCTTCAGAATACTATTAAATTATAAGTACATCATAAACTTTAATATAATTATATCATCAGCAAAAAGATAAGACTATAAAAGTCTCTCTAAGAACATTTCTAAACTGAGAACTCACTTCAATTAACACTTTTAAATACTTATAATTACTTTTTGGTATTTTTTTTTACTTCATGTTGACTTGTGCTTGAAATATCATTCATAGGTGGACTTTCATTTAATATAATGTTTATTCCTTGTTGGTGAAGATCAGATTTTTCATTTCTTGTCTACTACTCAACCATATTTCTTAAGATAAAAAATTCTATCTTATTGAGAATTCAAACAATGATATTCTGTCTTCATTTGATGTTTCTCAAACTCAACATCCTTCTTAACCTTCTTAAACAACACATAGAACTCTTACTTAGTTTTAATAAAGAAATAATGTTGGTTGAAAGATACGTGGCTCTTCTCATTACTTTGGTAACACTACAATAAAATCATGAAATAGAAACCTATTTTTAGAAACTAAAATAATTAGTTGCTCTAGTAACTAAATTAGAGACCATTTTAGAAACTAAAAAAAATATTGGTTTGAAAACTAGTTTATATTATTGTTAAATAGTTTCTAAATTGGTATCTAATTAGCAACCAAGGTTTTAGAGACCAAATTTAGAAACTAAATAATTGGTAGTTAAAACTTTGGTTGCAAATTAGATACCAATTTAGAAATTATTTAACAATAATAGAAACTAATTTAGAAACCAACTTTTTATTTAGTTTCTAAAATGGTCTCTAATTTAGTTACTATTGCAACTAATTATTTTGGTCTCTAAAAATTGTTTCTATTTCATGATTTTCTTGTAGTGTAATGACTCTAAAAGTCAGTCACGCGTATTAATTCATGTAATATATTTATTGGACTTTAAACTCTAATGTCCTGTTTGAATTGGGGAGGGGATTTGTGGGGAGGGGAGAGAGTAGATTAGAGAGGATTAGAGGAGATGTGTGAGGTTGTTTGGATTGAGGGATAATATAGTGGATTTATGAGGATTGTTTACTGAAATTTGTGAGTGATGTGATAATTATGAGATAATTTAGAAATTATTTTAAAAATATAAAATGTAAATTTACAAATTTATCTTTGTTAATAAAAAATATTTTAATAATGAGTTAACTGAAAACTGTTAAAGAAGAAGAAAACTGAAAACTCATTGATGCCCGCATTGTTTAATATTAAAATTGATGGAAGGGTAGCAATGTAAATGTTTATTTATGCTTCTACAATCCGCACAAATCTTCTTCACGCTCTCACATTTCCCAATCCAAACAAAAATTCTTCCCGTTCGCCCTTTCCTCTTCTATTGTTACCTAGAAACAAATAGGGTGTAAATCAAATCGGAAGTTATCCTCTCCATACTGCTTATGTTCATGAAGTTCTTAGATACTACTAAGAATGATAGAAATATCAACTCATGCTCTCATATACATACTACAATAACAATAATAACAAAAACATCGACTTAGACTTAATTTAAACATTATAATTTACAATATTAATTTTTGTAATGATTGATCAAGATTTATATGTAATTTATGTTATATCAAACTACGTAGTATAAAAGTATCTTAAGTATTCTCTCTCTATACTACATCTATACTACATGTTATTAATTATTTGAAACTAATTTATTGAGTTTCTGTTTGGTTTTAATCTACTAAAAGTATACTTTGCAATTACTTACACATATAATTAACAAAATATTTGACGCAGAGAAAGTATGTGAAAGTTTTTCAACATTTGGGGTTAGAATTTAGAAGAGAGGTGGTCAATTATTGAGCATGTCTATACCTAATCAAGTTATCTTCGAAGGAACGAAATAAATGATAAACACCTTTGCTTTTGGGAAACGTAAGTTGTGCCTTTGAATTTTTGGGAGTGTGGGTTTTCTATGCAAATATGTGATTTAAACCTCAAATCAGCTTTTTAAGTTAAGTTGAAAAAGAAAACCATTAGTGGGGCCCAATTTGAACAGTAAAATAATAGAAGTTGTTTATATATTATTATTTTTTATTTTAATCAACAATAAACAATAATATAAATGGAACTATTATAGCTACTTCAACTCGTATACAAAACCTCTAGTTGAACATATTAGGATAAAAAAATATAATGTAATGATAAATCTGATACTGATATAATGGACAGTTATATTATTTATATATAATGGTTTTTGTAATATTATGTTTTCTTTATCATTCTATCATATTATTATTTTATTGGTATTAAATATGGGAACTCTTACCGAATATTATATCGTACAATTAATATGTCTCGATCTATTAGCTGTATTAGATAGATATTCACAAGGCAAGAAGATGTGAACTTGTTATCGTTCTGAAAAAAAAAGTGGTAAACAATAATTACTTTCTAGACAAATTGTCAATAGTGATAGCCAATTAACTCCAAATAAGTATTGGGTACGAAGACACCATGTTTTAGTGAGTGAGCTTAATCATCGTGTTTCTTTATTATTTTTATTTAAAAATATTATTGTATTTGTAATTGATGCGCAACATGATATAATGTAAATCTAATAGTTGTCCATGTTGATGTAGGTTGATGTAGGTTGCAGTTGACGATCGAACTACGTTAAATTTTGTGTTGTTTATTTTTTTGCAGTTCATATATTCATTTGTTTTCTGTTAATTAGTTTATACATTGAATTCCATTCAATTGATCCACCCACCACAAATGGAAAATTTTGTGTGACTCATGTGTTATTATAAATGTGAAGTTTAAGTCTAATCCAATTTTTTAAAATTAACTTAGTAAGATTTATAATTTTATGTTTATAAAGGATGCAAAATTTGTAACACAACTCTTTATATTCAGGATATTAGACGTTCACGTTAAGCATATCCAAAATAAATAGATATAAAACTCATTCTAACTTGGAAGGTGTTTGTTAGATGATAGAAACCTTTAGTTTTGAGTGGTTGAGATCTTTGTTCTTAACGGACATAGCAATAATTAATAATGTTGATACCTAAAAAAGTTACCATGAAAGCAAGTGTCTCTTACACAGAGAGCATGCTAGTAACTAAAAGCAACCTGATTCTCCTTGCTGGCTCCTTTATAAGCAACTCAAAAGCTAAAAAGTGAAGCAATCTCGATGCTGCTTGCAGGTGAAGGTTTTTATCTAACTCAGTTCCTCAGAAACTGGCACGCATGCTGGAATTTCAAGCCCCAACCTATTCATTCCCTCTATGCAATGTCTCTCCTTTAGCTAAATTCAAATAATCACCAACTCAAAACCCTTCTTCAAAACACCGTTAGGTGTGAAGCCATGACCAATTTTGCTGGACTGATTAGACACCATATTTTAGTGAGTGAGCTTATTAGTAGGCAACAGGAAAAAAATAAAACTTAATAATTGTATGTAGGTTACAGTTAGTGACCAAACTATACATTAAATTTTGTGGCGTTTATTTTCAGTAGTTGATTCGTGATTGTCTATGTTGCTTCCACATGTGTTTTTCCCATCAAACACAATCCTATGATCCATTTTTTTCTATCTAGATTGGCTTTCACGAGCTTATTCAACAAGAAATTAATATTGTTTATCATAAGTTATTATTTCGACAATTTTTCGTACTCGCTACAAATTCAAAAAAGACATTTCTTGTAGAATGCATAAACTATTTAAAAGTATACACCTCTCATAGCATAACATCACAAAATTAAAAGAATCTCAAGATGTTATTTAACATATGACGCTATATAAAAGAGAATGATCGAAAGAAAAAAAAAGAAAAAATAATTAAAATAATCATTTACAACTAAAAGAGATATTTCTTGTATGCATTACAATGCATAAACTATTTAAAAGTATACAATTCTCTTATCATAACATCACAAAATTAAGAGAATCTCAAGATGTGATTTAACTGTACTATATATATAAAAGAGAATGATAGAAAGAAAAAAAAAAGAAAAAATAATTAAAATAATCATTTACAGCTAAAATATGATCTTTCTTCTTTATTGCAATTTTTTTATGTTAAAACAGAAGTCAAAAACTCAAACGCAAAAACATACATTTGATTTTCAAGAATTGTAATTTAATTATTTACTCAATAGTCGCTTTTGTATTGCGAAACTTTATATTACTCACAATATGTAATTGGTGTAGTGCTTAATCCATTATCACATTCACATTGGTTCCACCGATGACGAAATTCACAATGCAAAATACGAACACCGTATTTTCTCAAGTACACAAACAAAAAAAGCAACGAAAAACATAATTTTTTTTATCCATTTAAACTTTTTTTTTCCATTCAATATCACATCTTTTACTGAAATGGTAATGTACTGTAAAAAAGATCAAAATAGCATATAATTATTATTATTATTTAAAAAGTCCTTTTAACTTCATAAATTATACACCATCATTTTTCTTTTTTATTTAAATTATAACCTCATAAGTTATTATTTTATTATAACATTTTATTTATATTTATATTACTATTTTAATATAATATTTTATTATAAAAATAAGTTATCAAATGAATGTAGGTAAAATAGTCAGTGTCAAAAGATATTTTCTTATTTTTTTTATAACTTTTTCATGTGACTATCATCATTCCATTAAGAATTAACAGATCATGTGAAAATCGATAATTTAATAGGAAAACGTGAATAAAGAAAATTGGAAATTTATTGACAAATTTTATGTGTTTAATTTAATTAAGTTAAAGACATTTGTTAATTATTTGGAAAAAAACTTGAAAGTTTTATGAAGAAAAGCAAATAATGTAGATTTGACAAAAGGGTGGATCTATATTTTCCAACTTTTTAATTCTTTGCTTTGATTAGTAGTTGGGTTTCTGTTTAAGGCAACCTAACATAGGAAGTCAATTAATGAATGCAAAGCAAATCAACGTTGTCATGTTGCCGAATTTAATAGTTTATCACGACACAAACCCTATTGCATTCCCACATTTGCAACCAAAAAAAAATATTGTTAAGAATTTTATGGTGATACACAATTAGAAATCTTGTGTTACTATATTACTATTTTTCTCAAAAATTTAAGAATCATACTTATTCTTTTTGTTCAAAATTTAAATGACTTCACATCATAATATATATAAGTTAGGTTATTTTTATCATGATCTATTTTTAGATCTTAACTAATATTTTTTATTTTAATTTTTTTTCAATTGATTTCAAGTACTAAAAGTATAAACTTCAATTACTTATATCTTATTATCTAAATATTAATTAATATTATAAATTTTTCTCAACTAATTTTAAATATTATTATTAGATATCCCTTTCACTACTATAAAATCTTGGAATAGAAACCAATTTTTTGAGACCAAAATAA